>NC_069789.1:132223216-133423216 GCF_027406575.1 Nycticebus coucang | reverse complement strand
AGTAGTCCCCCAGTCTCAGGGCCAACTGTGTATGAATGAGTTGATGGTTTAGAAAAATGCAGACTCCTTAGTCATATTCTGGGGTTACTGAACCAAAATTTTGAAGAATGGTGCTTGGGCATCTTATTTTATTTTATTTTTAGACACAGTATCACTCTGTCATTGCTAGGTAGAGTGCTGTGGCATCAGCCTAGCTCACAGCAACCTCAAACTCCTGTACTCAAGCGATCCTCCTGCCTCAGCCTCCTGAGTAGCGGGGACTGCAGGTACCTGATACAACTGGCTAGGTTTCCTATTCTTAGTAAAGAGGGGGTCTCACTCTTGCTCAGGCTGTCTTGAACTCCTGAGCTCAGGCGATCCACCTGCTTCGGCCTCCCAGAGTGCTGGGATTACAGGTGTCAGCCCCACCTGGCCTGGTCATATTATTTTAGCATGCACTCCAGGTGATGCCAGGACTCTTGTCTCTAGAGCAATATTCTCCAATCTTTTTTATCTCATGGCACACTGGAATCCAGTTAAACTTCCACTGCACACTTAAAGTATGTTCATCAAAAAAAAAAAAAAGAGAAAGAGTAAAAAAATACTGCCCTTTGAACTTCTTTGGAAAATAATTTAATTAGGGATCTTTAAAATTGTTGGTGGTGCGTGCTCCTATGATCCTCCCATGGCACACCAGGGGGAGTCCCAGGGCATGCTGGTTGAACATCATTGCCCTGCAGGCTCCTCTAGCCCAGGACTTTCAAAGAATCTGTCACCTCTGTTGTCTCACCTGTCCAACGTGTGGGTGACTGGCTGAGACTTTGAATGCATATTCCAGATGGTTTGGTGTTAGGAAGCCTTAATCACTTTATATAGATCTGCTTTCACATACACTGTATTGACGTGGTTCTTTCTGTGATGTCTGCTTTTATTTCCATAAAAATCAAGACAATAGCATGGTGAATTAGATTCATGGAATGTTTCCTACTCATGAGTTTGGCTTTTGAACATTTAATTTTCAGTGATGGGGGTGGGATGGGGTGGGAGAAACATAATTCCCTTCAGAACGGAATTTTTGACTTTATAAGTTCTTCAAGACTCATCGTGACCTATCTTTCTGGGGACAGGTAGTGACATGGTTCCTGTATGCCTAAAATACCCAGACCAGAGGAAACACACATGCCCCTCTCCTTAGAGGGTGTTCCGTGAGGGTGTCAGGCAGATGAGTAAAATGCCCTTATTCATATTCAAAATTTCCAGGAAGTCTTTTACAAATGGCTTCCAATAATTTAAAGTAACTTAATATACTGAAAGCAAAAGCTCTTTTTCCCATATATTTTCTTAAGTGAGAGATATCACCCAAGACTGCATTAACGTGACTGTCGAGGAGCTTCCCTACATCTTTGGGGAGCTCAAGGGCTGCCGAGGGATTCTGCTCTTGGTCAAAGGATTTTGGAGGGCACCCTTGTCTTCCCAGTGTATCGTAGAGGTCAGGAAGTTATGTCTGGATGGATGTAGGGACCTGTCCTACAGCCTATTCCAGGCTCCCTTAGTTCCATCCGGAAAGCCAGGAGTCTTTTGCCCAAGGTCAGCAGTGAGGCTCAGAGGAGAGTGAGGAGCTGGTAAGACTCTGCAGTGAAAGAACCTGGGTGTAGGCTGGGCACCAGCATGGAGACTGTGTCTTCCCAGGTCAATTATCTAAGTGTCTCATGCCTCCACTTTCCCCTCTAAGCTGTGCATGATGGTAACACAGTGTCCCCTCCCCATGACTGCCCTGGTCATCACGTGGGGTGTACACTGGGCCACACACTTGATGTTGGCCAGTGATTGCTTTCCTTAGAAATCTGGGGTGCGGCCCTCCTTCTGCTCCCCAGTGGACTCTGCAAATATTCAACTATAATGTAAAATGTACCAATAAGTTGCTGATTTCTTTCTTTTTTGCCTATGTGTGTAATTAAAAACGGTGCAGGAAGGTGTTGGGGGATGTTCCGTCTGTTACGTGGATTGTCAGTGGACCGAGTGGTGTGAGCTGCTTGTAGATGGTGAGAGTGCTGGCTCGGTGGACAAAAGCCTCTGCAGCCAAACCACTCATCCTCCCAGCTCACCATCGGGATGTGCCGGTCAGCTGAGAGCCCAGCAGCAGGTGACCAGGGTCCTGACCCACCCTGGTACCGCTTGCTCGAGTCCTGGGAGAAGATGGGGTGTGCTACAGGGGAGAAGCTCAGAGATGTCGGTGCCGGGGAGCCACTGAACCAGGCAGGGCAGTGGGGCCCTGCTGTGATGAGGTCTCTGCTGTGACAAGGTCTCTACTGTGACGTGGTCTCTGCTGTGATGAGGTCTCTGCTGTGATGTGACTATGCTGTGATGAGGTCTCTGCTGTGATGTGGTCTCTGCTGTGACAAGGTCTCTACTGTGATGAGGTCTCTGCTGTGATGTGGTCTCTGCTGTGATGAGGTCTCTGCTGTGACTGGTTTCTACTGTGACATGGCCTATGCTGTGACAAGGTCTCTGCTGCTGCGACCTAGTCTCTGCTGTGACATGGCCTCTGCTGTAACAAGGTCTCTGACTGTGAGGCTTCCCCCAGCTCATCCTCCCAGGACACCTTAGGCGTAAGCGTTCTCTCTTCTTTTTTTCTTCTATCACTCAGCCTATATCTCCTTTATGTTTAGCTAAAGCACTGCCAGAGTTTAAAAACCGCCTAACTCTGAATGCCTCGAGACTAGTCTGCTTCCGTGGCCCCCACTCCTACTTCCCACTGTCCCATAATCCCAGGCTCCACTCTTCCCTCCTGCTGACCTCCGAGGGCACTTAAATGTGCTGCCCTTGGGAATGCGGCTTCCTCTAGGCAGTCCTCCCTGTAGCTCCCAAGGAGCCAGCGTTTACCCTTCTGTAGCTCCAGCATTTCCTGGCAGTGCTTTCCACACCAGAAATTTTTTTTTTTTTTTTTTTTTTTTTGTAGAGACAGAGTCTCACTTTATGGCCCTCGGTAGAGTGCCGTGGCCTTACACAGCTCACAGCAACCTCCAACTCAAGGGCTTAAGCGATTCTCTTGCCTCAGCCTCCCGAGCAGCTGGGACTACAGGCGCCCTCCACAACGCCCGGCTATTTTTTTTTTTGTTGTTGTTGCAGTTTGGCCGGGGCTGGGTTTGAAGCCTCCGCCCTCGGCATATGGGGCCGGCGCCCTACTCACTGAGCCACAGGCGCTGCCCCACACCAGAAATTTTTTAAAGCATTTTATAAGGAAATAGTTGCAGACTTGGAGCAGTTGCAAAAATCATACAGAGAGCTATATTCATCGCTCAGCTTCCCTCACTGGTAATATTTCATGTAAGTCTCATGCCTGATAAAAAGCAAGGGACTTGGGACTGGGACACGCGTAGCACGGGCTCCAGGCTCAGATCTGCTCAGACCTTCCCAGGCAGGCACGCATGCTCTGAGCAGGTTTCCATGCATAGATCCATGGCGTTTATCACACGACCGAGGTTAGGACAGACACCAGCACAGCCAGCGAGCAGAGCTGTTCCCTCGCCACACGGAAATCCTCCCACACGGCACCCTAACTAGTGTCTGAATGTCCTATTCGCCTGTTTCACTTCTCTAGCACATGGTCAGCCCAGACTCTGGACGGGGTTTTTCTCACTCCTGAATCTTGAATGACACAGAGCAGGTGCTCAGAAAATGTGAGTTGCATAATGAGTCAATGAATCCAGAAGTCTTTCCAGAAGGACCAGTGTGTGTCAGCCCTGTGCTGCAGGGCATCCAGCAGAGAGATGTCGTTTCCTGTCCTCATGCAGCAAAGACTCAGCGGCTGGAAGAATCTCGTGGCCACCAGGTGTGCCCAACGCCCATGACGTAAGACACGTGTGGTTTTATGAAACTCATTCTGGGCGTCTTGAATGACGGAGCCTACCAAACTCCAGGTTGGGACACAGCTGTGATCTCTGCTCACTGGTCTGGCTGAGCCACTGCTCCCTCCCAAAGCCTGACCTCTCTTGGAGCCCAACATCTGCCCAGGAAGGTCTGAAGCCATTTCTGCCAGCATGAAAAAAGTTGGTGACAAAAAAGACATTAGCTGGGAAGATTCTCAAGCAATTCCATGTGGTCCTTTCAAAACCTCAATCTGGGCCAATTATGGAGGCTCAGGCCTGTAACCACTCTGGGAGGCTGAGGCAGGTGGATTGCTTGAGCTTAGGAGTTTGAGACCAGCCTGAGCCAGAGAGAGACCCTGTCTCTACTAAAAACAGAAAAACTAGCCATGTGGTGTGGCAGACACCTGTAGTCTCAGCTACTTGGGAGGCTAAGGTAGGAGGATCGCTTGAGCCCAGGAGTTTGAGGTTGCTGTGAGCTATGATACCACATCACTCTACCCACAGTGACAGAATGAGACTATGTCTTTAAAAAAAAAAAAGCAAGTCGCCACTTTCCAAGTCAAATTGTCTGGAGTGGGAGGAGCCCTTTTCTTTCACCACCATCTTCACCCCCATATTTTCAAAGTGTCTTTACACTTTATCCCGCCTGGATACATAGGTTTGCTAATGAATCAGACCCCAGACGAAGATCATTTTCAAGGCATTGTTTTGCCTATTATTTTCTCTCTGTTTTTGTTTCCCTGTTTGTAAACTTGTGTAGCTGTTGGGGAAACTTTATGAGCAAAGATCATGTAGGCAAGACTAATCCAATCTATTCTCCCCATCAAATCTATTCCAGTGACGGAACTTTAGCATAAGTGTTTAGTGAATAAAATTAATTGCATCAACTGAATAAAGTGCATTCTGTCCAGTCCATATAGATGTTCTGTCAACAAGACAAATGGACTTGGGAGTCTTAGCCTCTCTGTGTATGAAATGCATAATAATGTAATTACTTTGCCAACAAAATACTAACTTGCTTTAAATATTCTTTTCACAGCATAGTGTAAAGTGATTTACTGGGCAAAATGAATCCACTTACAAATTGTTTTATGGTCATAATGCAGCCCTTTGGTGGAATGTGAATTGATGATAATAATTTTATGGGCAAATGATTTTTCAATTAAAATGTCTTTTCACAGACAAAATAGTAGTGTTACAAATGGCTCCCAAGGACCACATGCCAAGTATTAGGCAGAAAGGGCTGTCACCTGCATTAACCAAAGCCTCAGTCAGAAGGGCTTGAAAGCTCCAAAGGTGATTTATTTTCATCAAATTTATAATTTCATTCCCTCCCACTTGAGAATCATTTGCTTCTTGCCTTTACTGGCCAATAACAAAAATGAAATCTTGTGACCAACTTCCCCATCTCTGGCAGCCACGTTTCTTTCCTGTGTCTCAATTGACTATGGCCTTGTCATTCATTAGTAAGCCTGAAACCAGGGCAATTTTTCTGCTATCTAGTGTGGACCCCATTATATTCAGTGCAATAATTACTGTACCCATGAAACTGGAATTGGTCATTATAATATGGTAGCTTTTAATCTGAAGGCTGTGATGGAGGAAGGAAACAAGTTTCTATTTGTGCTAATTGTCAGCATTCCCTTTTAACAAGGTGCAATTGCTGTCCTCTTGGAACTTTGCTGTTTCAAAGTCTCTGGTGCTTGGAGACAGCCCCTCACCTGATGAGTGAGGCTTGTTAGGGAGAAGAGCTGTGCTTGTTACTGGACAGAGAGGATCTGGCTGCCTGTCACTGTCCAGCCACTGTGCAGAGACAGGGGTAGGTCCTTAGCTTTATTATGATTCTGGAGAACAGTGAGGGCAGTCTCTCAAATACCATTCTGACCTTTCATTTCCAAAACCACAGCTTAATACATAAAAGTTTAAAGCAAAAAACCATGTTAACCCTTATCTTAAACAACAATAGTTGGCATAAGCCATGGCCCAAAACAACATTCTGATTCAAAAGTTAGTCTCCTAAATCAATCACTCTAAACTACTCAACTATACACCTTCAGGTTAAAGCTGAATTCACAAACCAAGCAGAAAGGGAGAGAGGAGGTGAAGGTCATGTAGGACCTAAACCAACCGGGCCAGCTGTGTCACGTCACCCAGCCTGACCGACTCCGTCTTCTCACTGTACGAGTCTCGTGAGCTCAAGTGGCCCCATTTTGTCCCAGAGTGAAGGACCCGAGATGCTCCTGTCTGCCCCTGTCCTGCTCAGAGGTGGGAAGCTCGGTCACCACTTGGGCGGGGGTATCTGCTTCCCACCCTGCCCTGCCTCAAACAAGCCAGCTTCATTTTTGCTGCCCTGTTGAGAATCCCACATCCTTTCATATTTATTTTCATTGAGGCCAAACCTTCTGGAAATGAAGCAACATCTTTTAAGAGTGGGTTGAAGAGAGGGTGGGGGGTATGGTAGGTCTGATGTCAGGAGGTCACAGAGTGGTGAGTGAGCACAGAGGCTTAGCCCACCGCTGGGCTGGAAGCTGGTCCCGCTGCTTCTCAGCTGTGCTATCTTGAGCGGGTCTACCTTTCTGAGCCATCCTTTCTGCCCCACAGAAGAGGGAGGAAACAGCCCCTCCTTACAGACTGCAGAGAAGCTTAAGAGAGACAGCGCACAGGAGTTCTCACACGTGGCCGGTGCTCAGTGGACAAAGGGATCCAGCATGGCCACCACCCCCACTCAGCCAGACCTGGGGATCACTGGAAGGGCCAGGGAGACAAAATGTACAGGGCACAGCCTAACCCTCAGGGACAGTGTGACCTACATGGGGGCTTAGCTAATGATGGCAGGGTAAAAAATTCAGATGCGTTTGTCCCTTCTATGTCTAATTTCAACATCTCATATCTTTGGGACTCACTGGGGTTTCCAACGGCACCCCCAGCCCTCAATCCCTTCTCTTCCTCCTGGGCAGTCAGAGCCTCCCTCCCCATTACGCACCTCTGGGAAGGGCCTGGGGCATTGCTGGGGTGTCACCTCAGTCTCCTGAAGCCCTAGTCAAGTTTTCCTCCCAGACAATTGGTGAGCAGCCCCCCATCTCCATCCTGATTCATGGTTTTCCCAGTCCAAGATCAGACATAGGGAGTGTTCAGGGGGAGATAGCTCCTTCCAAATGAACCCAGAAAAGCATCTGCAGGATGGAGTCTGAGAGACTGAGCTGAAGCAGCACAGCTGACCTCGTCTGCTCAGCCTTCCTCACACACCTTCCCTGACTATCTAGTGAAGGTTTCTTTGTAACTGTGAGTGTTTGTCTCAGACTTTGAGGAGGTCGTCACACAGACACAACAGGTGTTGTGATGTCGATAGAGTAAAGGTTACTTTGGTGATATGACATTTTCTCTGATGATTCTCTTAGATATTTTGTTAAGTGAAATCACCTTTCTGTTCTGTAAATATTTTGCATTGTGAGAGTGCTACTTTGATATTACTATCAGACAAAGTTAAATTTCTAGGTTTATTTCCTTGTATTTCATTATAAAACTATTAGAATTATAACTGAGGGCACAGTCAACTGTGACAAGCTTGGTGCCAAGTGGTGCTGTGTTCCAGCTTCATCTTTTAGTGAAGACTTCGTAGACAAACCAGACAGGTATTCAAAAACAATTACCAAGGTCTGGGAGCTGCGCTGCCCAGACCTCCATAAGAGCTGCGCTGTGACCACGATGGGCTCCTGCCCATACCTCCCTGACAGCGGCACTGTGACATCGATGGGCTCCCGCCCAGACCTCCGTAAGAACTGTGCCATGACCACAATTGGCGCTGCCCAGACCTCGGAAAGAGCTGCACCATGACCCCCAAACTGTGACCTGTGCCCGCCGGGCCACTGCACGCCCTGACCAGGAACTGCTGGAGCCGCACAACCCCGCGTCCTCTCTCCTGTACCCTCCCTGCCTACACACCGGCGTGCTCATCTGGCCAGGGACTCTGGTAGCCGTGTGCCTTCCAGAGCCCTCCCTAACTGTGTGTGGAGCCCTTCTCCTGGCAGGAGACTGCTGGAGCATTGGGCTCTCTGTGCCAAAGTCACTGGGCACCAGGTATTCCAAGAACCGTGTGCACCACCCCCCACCCTGTTGCTGAATCCAGGTGTGTCACACTCCGGAGCTGCTTCCACAACCAGAACTTCCCGGCTAGGGCAGCCCCAGAGGAACTGCACAGGGTCACTCCCTACAAAGATCCAGCAACAATAGAGTGATCCCACTGGAGTCTAATCTTGTCCAACTCTGAAGACAGCCAGAGGCAACAGTGAAAAACAATCATAAGGCGAAATCAACAGAAAAACTCTGGCAATACGAATAATCAGAGTAGATCAGCTCCCCCAAGGATCAATGGAGCAGACACACCACAAAATCCCATGCACAAACAAATAGCTGAGATGTCAGAAATCGAATTATGAATCTGGATAGCAAATAAGATTGAATTAGAATTTCAAGCAGTAACCCAAAAGATATCTCAAGAATTCAACGAATTCAAAGACCAAATGACCAAAGATTTTGACAAATTGAGACAAGAAGTTGTATTCCTCAAAGATCTGAGAAACACAGTAGAATCCCTCAGTAAAAGAATGGAGAAAGCAGAAGAAAGGATTTCCGACATTGAAGACAAAGCTTTTGAATGCTTCCAAACTCTCGAAGAAGAGAAATGGAGGGCAAAAACAGATCACTCTCTCAGAGAGCTCTGGGATAATTTGAAGAAAATCAATATTTGTCTTATAGGGAATCCCTGAAAGTGATGAAGTGACTTCACAAGGCACAGAGTCTCTTCCCCATGAGATTATGAAGGAGAACTTTCCAGACATGCCAAGAGATCCTGAAATTCAGATAGCAGACAGTTTCAGAACTCTAGCATGACTTAATGCAAATAAGACATCCCCCAGACACATCATAATCAATTTCACTAAAGTTAATATGAAGGAGAAAATTCTAAAAGCAGCAAGATGAAAGAAAACCATCACCTACAAGGGGAAGAATATTAGAATAACTGCAGATCTCTCTGCTGAAACCTTTCCAGCTAGAAGAGGATGGTCATCAACTTTTAATCTCCTAAAACAAAATAACTTTCAACCCAAGATCCTGTACCCAGATAAACTGAGTTTCATTTATGATGGAGAAATTAAATACTTTAACAACATTCGCATGTTGAAGAAATTTGCCATAACTAAACCAGCTCTCCAGGATATTCTCAGACCTATCCTTCATAAAGACCAGTGTAATCCTCCACCACAAAAGTAAACCCACCCAGAAAATTTTGATCAAATTCCAACTTCCACAGTTGCAAAAGGATTAAAAATGTCCACTGGACTCTCGAAAGGCTTATTAATATTCTCAATTAATGTGAATGGTCTAAAGAGGCACAGGTTGGGTGACTGGATACAAAAACTCAAGCCAGATATCTGCTGCATACAAGAATCACATCTTACATTAAAAGACAAATATAGACTCAAGGTAAAGGGATGGTCATCTATACTCCAGGCAAATGGAAAGCAGAAAAAACCAGGCATTGCAATCCTATTCGCAGACGCAATAGGCTTTAAACCAACCAAAATAAGGAAGGATAAGAATGAACACTTCATATTTGTTAAAGGTAATACTCAATATGATGAGATTTTAATTATTAGTAATTATGCACCCAACCACAACGCACCTCAATTTATAAGAGAAACTCTGACATGAACAACTTGATTTCCTCCACTTCCATAGTAGTTGGAGATTTTAACACCCCTTTAGCAGTGCTGGATAGATCCTCCAAAAAGAAGCTAAACAAAGAAATTTTAGATTAAAACTTAACCATTCAACATCTGGACTTAACGGACATCTACAGAAAATTTCATCCTAACAAAACTGAATACACATTCTTCACATCAGCCCACGGAACATGCTCCAAAATTGACCACATCCTAGGCCACAAATCAAACATCAGCAAATTAAAAAAAAATAGAAATTATTCCTTGCATCTTCTCAGACCATCATGGAATAAAAGTTGAACTCAATAACAACAGGAATCTGCATACCCATACAAAAACATGGCAGCTAAATAACCTTATGCTGAAGGATAGATGGGTTATAGATGAGATTAAGAAGTAAATCACCAAATTTTTGGAACAAAACAACAATGAAGACACAAATTATCAGATCCTCTGGGATACTGCAAAGGCAGTCCTAAGAGGGAAATTTATAGCACTGCAAGCCTTCCTCAAGAATACACAAAGAGAGGAAGTTAATAACTTAATGGGACATCTCAAGCAACTGGAGAAGGAAAAACACTCCAAACCCAAACACAGCAGAAGAAAAGAAATAACCAAAATCAGAGCAAAATTAAATAAAATTGAAAACAAAAGAATTATACAACAGATTAATAAATCCAAAAGTTGATTTTTTGAAAAGATCAATAAAATAGATAAACCTTTGGCCAACCTAACCAGGAAAAAAAAAGAGGAAAATCTCTAATTTCATCAATCAGAAACGGTAATGATGAAATAACAACAGACCCTTCAGAAATTCAAAAAATTCTTAACGAGTACTACAAGAAACTTTGTTCTCAGAAATATGAAAATCTGAAAGAAATCGACCAATACCTGGAAGTACGCCACCTACCAAGACTTAGCCGGAATGAAGTGGAAATGTTGAACAGGCCTATATCAAGTTCTGAAATAGCATCAACTATACAAAATCTCCCTAAAAAGAAAAGCCCAGGACCAGATGGCTTTACGTCAGAATTCTACCAAACCTTTAAAGAAGAACTAGTACCTATATTACTAAACCTATTCCAAAATATAGAAAAAGAAGGAATATTACCCAACACATTCTACGAAGCAAACATCACCTTGATCCCCAAACCAGGGAAAGACCCAACAAGAAAAGAAAATTATAGACCAATATCACTAATGAACATTGATGCTAAAATACTCAATAAGATCCTAACAAACAGAATCCAACAACACATCAAAAAAATTATACACCATGACCAAGTCGGATTTATCCCAGGGTCTCAAGGCTGGTTCAATATACATAAATCTATGAATGTAATTCAGCACATAAACAAACTAAAAAATAAAGACCATATGATTCTCTCAATTGATGCAGAAAAAGCTTTTGATAATATCCAGCATCCCTTCATGATCAGAACACTTAAGAAAATTGGTATTGAAGGTATATTTCTTAAACTAATAGAGGCCATCTACAGCAAACCCATAGGCAATATCGTACTGAATGGAGTTAAATTGAAATCATTTCCACTTAGATCAGGAACCAGGCAAGGTTGCCCATTGTCTTATTGCTCTTTAACATTGTAATGGAAGTTCTAACCATTGTAATTAGGGAAGAAAAGGCGATCAAGGATGTCCACATAGGGTCAGAAGAGATCAAACTTTCACTCTTCACAGATGATATGATCGTATATCTGGAAAACACTAGGGATTCTACAACAAAACTTTTAGAAGTGATCAAGGAATACAGCAATGTCTCAGGCTACAAAATCAACACCCATAAATCTGTAGCCTTTATATATACCAACAATAACCAAGCCGAAAAAACAGTCAAGGACTCTATTCCTTTCACAGTAGTGCCAAAGAAGAAGAAATATTTGGGAGTATACCTAACAAAGGATGTGAAAGATCTCTACAAAGAGAACTACGAAACTTTAAGAAAAGAAAAAGCTGAAGATATTAACAAATGGAAAAATATACCATGCTCATGGCTGGAAAGAATCAACATTGTTAAAATGTCTATTCCACCCAAAGAAATATATAATTTTAATGCAAATCCTATTAAAGCTCCATTGTCATATTTTAAAGACCTCAAAAAAATAATACTCTGTTTTATATGGAATCAGAAAAAAACTCGAATAGCCAAAACATTACTCAGCAATAAAAACAAAGCAGGAAGAATCACACTACCAGAACTGAGTCTGTACTACAAATTGATAATGATCAAAATAGCATGGTATTGGCACAAAAACAGAGATGTAGATGTCTGGAACAGAATAGAGAACCAAGAGATGAATCCAGCTATTTACCATTATTTGATCTTTGACAAGCCAATTAAAAACATTCAGTGGGGAAAAAATTCCCTATTTAACAAATGGTGCTGGGTGAACTGGCTGGCAACCTGTAGAAGATTGAAACTGGACCCACACCTTTCACCATTAACTAAGATAGACTCTCACTGGATAAAAGATTTAAACTTAAGACATGAAACTCTAAAAATACTTGAAGAAAGTGCAGGGAAAACTCTCGAAGGAATCAGCCTGGGTGAATATTTTATGAGGAGGACTCCCCAGTCAATTGAAGCAGTATCAAAAATACACTACTGGGACCTGATCAAACTAAAAAGCTTCTGCATGGCCAAGAACATAGTAAGTAAAGCAAGCAGACAGCCCTCAGAATGGGAGAAAATATTTGCAGGGTTTACCTCTGATAAAGGTTTAATAACCAGAATCCACAAAGAACTCAAACGTATTAGCAAGAAAAGAACAAGTGATCCCATCTCAGGGTGGGCAAGGGACTTGAAGAGAAACTTCTCTAAAGAAGATAGACGCATGATATACAAACACTTGAAAAAAAGCTCATCATCCTTAATCATCAGAGAAATGCAAATCAAAACTACTTTGAGATATCACCTAACCCCAGTGAGTGTAGCCCACGTAACAAAATCCCAAAACCAGAGATGTTGGCGTGGATGTGGAGAAAAGGGCACACTTCTACACTGCTGGTGGGAATGCACACTAATACGTTCCTTCTGGAAGGATGTTTGGAGAATACTTAGAGACCTAAAAATAGACCTGCCATTTGATCCTATAATTCCTTTACTAGGTTTATACCCAGAAGACCAAAAGTCACAATATAACAAAGACATCTGTACCAGAATGTTTATTGCAGCCCAATTCATAATTGCTAAGTCATGGAAGAAGCCCAAGTGCCCATTGACCCACGAATGGACTAGCAAATTGTGGTACATGTGTATCATGGAATATTATGCAGCCTTAAAGAAAGATGGAGACTTTACCTCTTTCATGTTTACATGGATGGAGCTGGTACATATTCTTCTTAGCAAAGTATCTCAGGAATGGAAGAAAAAGTATCCAATGTACTCAGCCCTACTATGAAGCTAAATTATAGCTTCCACATGAAGGCTATAACCCAACTATAGCACAAGACTATGGGGAAAGGGCCAAGGAAGGGGAAGGGAGGGGGGAGGCTAGGGTGGAGTGCGGGTAATGGGTGGGGCCACACCTGTCGTGCATCTTAGAATGGGTACAGGCAAAACTTACTAAAGGCAGAATACAAATGTCTACATACAATAACTAAGAAAATGCCATGAAGGCTACGTTGAACAGTTTGATGAGAATATTTCAGACTGTATATGAAACCAGCACATTGTACCCCTTGATTGCACTAATGTACACAGCTATGATTTAACAATAAAAAAAAGAAAGAAAAAACACACACACATATATTTATACAATTTCATTGAGATATAATTCACCTTAAATTTCTCCTCTGTCCTCTCCTCTTCTCTCCCCTCCCCTCCCCTGTCCCCTCCCCTCTCCCCTCCCCTCCCCTTCTCTTCTTCCCTTCCCTCTCCCCTCCTCTCTTTTTGAAACCGAGTCTCACTCTGTTGCTCTGGGTAGAGTGCCATGGCATCATAGCTCACAACAACCTCAAACTCTTGTACTCAAGCAATCCTCCCTCCTCAGCCTCCCAAGCAGCTGGGACTACAGGTGCCCACCACAATGCCAGGCTAGTTTTTCTATTTTTAGTAGAGACTGGTCTCCCTCTTCCTTAGGTTCGTCTCAACCTCCTGAGCTCAGGCGATCCACCTGCATCGGCCTCCCAGAGTGCTGGGATTACAGGTGTGAGCCATCTGCACCTGGCCACCTTAATTTTTTTGTTTGTTTAAGAATGAACAGACAGAGATCTTTCAGACACACACACATTCACAAATGCCTATACACATATTACTTGTAACTTTTTTTAATCATGTAATTTTTCTTGGGGATTATTGTTTGCCTCTTTCAATTTACTGGGAAGATTTCAGCCAATTTGTAAAAATATTATACAAGCTTAGAAGGATAAACTGCGAAAGGGTAACACACAGCTAAAGAAATCTGAAGTCCTTTTTCTGGAAAGTGATTTCGAGTTCCATCGGCTCAGCAGAGAGCTCAGGTCAGCTGGGCTGTGAGCCACAGCCATGAAGACTGGCCGTGGGGTCAGTCAGAGGAACTCATGTGCACGGATTCAAACGGGAAAGTTAACCAGCCTCAGGGAAACTATTAAAAAGCCAATGAGCAGGGCAGGAGAGGCAGCCAGAGCCTGGCACAGAGATTTGTTCCCAGTGCCGTGTGAGCTAGTTCTGCATGAAAAGCTCCCCTTGGTTGTGAACCAGTGTTTTCAAAAGTCAGGCACTTAGTGGGGAAAACAGTGAGGAAACTCAGTGCCCCACGGGGTGGGCTTCTCTGTTAATGCCATCTCTCCAGCCTCCCTCAGCCAGGGCTTGGGAATCGTGAATTTAATTGTGTTTTTCTCCTATATAGGTGTGTATTTGTTTGTTTATTGGCTTCATCTTAGTTTTGACTACCTTGGATACTTGCTTTTCCATTCTTGTGATGCTTTGCTTTACTAAGGAGAATGTTCTCCAACTCTATCCAGGTTAATACAAAAGACATGAAGTCTCCATATTTTTACAGCTGAATAGTGCTCCATGAGGCACATGTCCCCAGCTTGTCCGTCCACTCCTGGGCTGACAGGCACCTGGGTTGCTGCCGCGTCCTGGTGATTGTGAATTGAGCATTGAGGTGACTGCTTTGTGATAACTTCCCCAGGCTGGCTCCGAAGCTCAGACACAATCCTTGTTTTTGTTCTTGTCTATTTCCTACAGGTAAGGAGACGACCAATAATTTAAGATCCAAGTTATCTTCTGCTTTCTGTTTAGGCTGATGTGTTAAGTGAGTGCAACTTACTTGTCTTCTGGGTCTCCTGATGAAGTGACCTCGATATAGAAGTTTTTTCTCTTCCTTGCTTGGTAATTTGTTCGGTTGACTTAGTAATCTCATCCGGTTTTCCTCACGTTCTCTGTTAGTGAAGGCTCTTTAGCCTGTCTCCCCAATGTGCCTGTTTTATTTACTTGTACATTATAAAGATCCGCTATCTTGAGCTGACTTCTGAAGGTGACACAGGGCGGCATTTATCTTTAATGACAATACATGAAAGATTTGTTGAATGTTTTTTTCAGTGGACTTTTGGGACCAATGATCTAATTAGATAATCATACTTTTGTATTTCAAAGTGTTAAAGGTATACAAATGTTTTTGTTACATGGATACCTTTTACCGTGCTTAGGCGGGGGCCTTGGAGTGCCCGGCACCAGGATTGTGCTCACTGCATCTGAAAGGTTCTTATCACTCCCCTGCCTGCCCCTTCTTGATTTCTATAGACTTTTACAGCTCTTTGTGCCCAAGTGTGGCCATCGATTGGCTCCCAATTATTGGACAGAACATGTGGTGTTTGTTTATTCATTCCTGAGATTCTTCACTTAGGACAATGGTCTCCAATTCCATCCAAGTCATGCAATACTATTTCATCCCTCTTTATGGCCAAGTAGTACCTCCCTGTTGTGATGGCTATTATTAAAAAGTAAAATAATTTTTTAAAATGATGCTGGTGAGGTTGCAGAGGGAAAGGAATGATTACGCTGTTGATGAGACCACAGATTAGTACAATGTCTATGGAAACCCAAATGGAAATTCCTCAAAGAAATAGATGTAGACTTCGCATTCGACCCAGCCTGACCCTGCAGTGCAACTCCTGGTAGCTACCTACAGGGTAAGGGGTCATTTTGTGAAACGTTCACCACAGCACAATTCACAACTGCAAAGTTGTGGAATCAGCCTGAGTGCCCATCAGTTCATGAGTGCATTAAGAAAATGTGGTCTAGATAACTATGGTATATAATCTCATGGTGTGGCTGAGAAAGAGCTTAGCCTGGGAGGTGGAATCCTGTCACCCCATTTTCTTCCTGTCTATTGGTGAGGTTGGGTTAGTTAAAACACCTATCTCTGTGCATCAATCAACTAACCAAGAAGTGCCTGGAAGGCACACCTGCGTCTGAGCTGGGGACTCCTCACTCCAAGGAAGTCACAGATCACATGGAGGGGGTGTGTCCACCCGACAGAAAATATGGGCGAGGGGTCTCAGGGCAACCATGCATTAATATTAGTAAAGTTATTCTTTTCTTATCATTCTATGTCTGTCCACCTCTGCGCATTAGAGGCACACACCCCATTGGAGAAAAATCTGGCTCCTTGCTGGATCTAAAAACCCAGACCAGACAGGGGAGGCCTGGGGACCAACCTCAATTTGGCCAAGGGGTTACTCAATTGGCATGTTGTGGGCCAGGGTTACTGAATTCCTTCTGTGAAAGTGGCTTTAGGTGGTGCCTGTGGCTCAAAAGAGTAGGACGCCAGCCCCATATACCGGAGGTGGCGGGTTCAAACCCAGCCTCAGCCGAAAAACAAAACAAACAAACAAAAAAAAAAAAACAACAATAACAAAAAAGAAAGTGGCTTTAGAAAAAAACTAATGAGTGTGAAAGTGTCAGAGACAAGCTTCCCAGCATCACCCTGTTGGCCTCGTCTCTGAGTATTCTGCCCTCATCTTGTGAGCTAAACCTTCTTTCTTCTTTCATGACCCTCTGCCCTCTGACTTGGTGTTGAATTGGGTGATCCATATCCCGTGCATGGTAAATACCCACATGTGTTAAAAAAATGTACCATTTAATGTCAGTTAGTGTCGGTTCATCAGGAAAGGGTTTATGGCGTCTCCCTCTCCTTAAAACCCAAAGCCTCCTCTGTTTTGGCGGCCTTTTGTCTCTGTCTGTTGTGTAGCTGTGTTTGCTCTATTCTGGTCATCCTGAAACTGTCTTCCCATCACCCCAGGCCATCCATAAGTAACCTGAAACAGGTGTGAGTTCCTCATATCACCTGGGAAGGTACGGGCATAGACTGGGCACTAAACAGAACTTTGAACGAGAAGGTAGAAATTGGCTGTGTGCACGAGAGTCAGCCCTGAGACAGGCACGCCTGCGAGTGGTCATGAGTTTTTCATCAGCTGCCCACATTTGTGTTATGAATGTTGCTAAACAGCCAGATCCGCAGCTTTCTTGAGAAAGGGAGGATCAGGAAAGCTCGCTGGCCTTCCTGGGTGGCAACTGCCCTGGGGCCGACTTGTCGCTGCCCTTCCTGACAGTGTTTGTGCTGGTCGGTCTGTCCAGCCCATACCCACCCCTGTGGGTCCCCAGTGCTAAGATGGTCACCTGACACTGCCCTGTGCTTTCATGTCCTACCACAGGACGGTGGAGGGGACATGGGCTACTTATTAAACCCACAGCAGGTGCTCTTGGTGCTCCATGTGTTTCCACCACGTTCCTCTCTTCTGCCCAAGGCTGCTTGTCACTGGTCCCACTACAGCAGCTCCAGGCTCCCTTTAGCTCTCCCTCAGGAGTCTTGTGCTTCCAGAGGGCAGTGTGAGCCCCACCGCCCACAGCGCTTGGTGACACACTCTCTGCCGGCTTCCGTCAGTCTGATAAGCCCCCACCAGAGGACCCACCTCCAAAGAACTATTTGTTTTCCAGCCCTGTGTTGGACCTTGCTTGTTAGTAAATCTAAACTAACACTCGGGCGGTGCCTGTGGCTCAAGGAGTAGAGTACTGGCCCCATATGCCAGAGGTGACGGGTTCAAACCCGGCCCTGGCCAAAAAAAAAAAAAAAAAACTGCAATAATAAACTAACACTCTTGATTCTATCAGAAGTGAAGGAAACATTGTTAAAACAACTTGTTTCAAGAAATTGGGGGTGAGACTATTTCTTTCTTATCATATTAAACCAAGAATAATCTTTACTGGCACAAATTGTGTCTATGTTAGAAGAATGTGGCCGGCTCACGTTACCTATTTATGCTGCATTTCTGCAGGCATTGAAGTTGGCAAGCCCTGTTTTTATAGAATAAATAAATTAATAAATTGAAGTACAAATATCTAAACTACTTCTCACTGTTCTAAAGCTTTTTTTTTAAATCTTTCTGAGCTTTATGAAAGCTTCTGGGATTGAAATAAAAACTGTAATTTGGAATCCAGTTGGAACCTCCCTTTCCTTTTGTAGAACACACACTAAGGCCGGTTTCCTGCAGCCTCGAACAAATACTGACAGGGAGGGAAATAGCCTTAGTCTAAGTGGTCTCTAGAGAGCGTGGGGTGGTTCTTCACATTTGTTTTGTCTAATTATGTTACGCAGATGCATAAGCCTTTAAAACAGGCATCCTCAAACTGTGGCCCGCAGGCCACATGAAGCGTATGAATTGTATTTGTTCCCGTTTTGTTTTTCACTTCAAAATAAGATATGTGCAGCGTGCATAGGAATTTGTTCATAGTTGTTTTTTTTTTTTAAACTATAGTCTGGCCCTCCAATGGTCTGAGGGACAGTGAATTGGCCCCCTGTTTAAAAAGTTTGAGGACGTCTGCTTTAAAAGCAGCCTCGTCTCACTTTCTCTGCACCAGGTGAGATGGGGAAGCCCTTTGAAGCCCTTTCTGGCAGGCTGCTGGGTCTGGGAAAGAACATTTCATGAGGCCTGAGATCTGAGTTTTGTGGGCAATACAGAAAAGAAATAAAATTAATAAAATACAGTTGTAATTTTGGACCAAACATGCCCCCCTTTTCATTTTATTTTCCTCAAGTCAATTAAGTGATTTGGAATTAGCTGAAGTGTCTGTGATTTAGAGGTACAGTTTTTCATTTTTTCTTTTTTTGAGAGAGTCTTACCCTATCACCTTGGATAGAGTGCTGTGGCATTATAGCTCAAAGCAACCTCAACCTCTTGGACTCAAGGGATCCTCCTGCTTGAGCTTCCCCATGACTAGGATGACAGGCACCTGCCACAATTCCAAGCTTTTCTTTTCTTTCTTGACAGAGTTTCACTATGTCACCCTCGGTAGAGTGCTATGGCATCACAGCTCACAGCAACTTCAAACTCTTGAGCTTAAGCGATTCTCTTCCTTAGCCTCCTGAGTAGCTTGGACTACAAGTGCCTGCCACAATGCCCAGGTATTTTTTTGTTGCAGTTGTCATTGTTGTTTTAGCTGTCCCAGGCCGGGTTGCAACCCGCCAGCCTTTGTGTATATGGCTGGTGCCCTACCCACTGAGCTACGGCCGCCACCCAGTTTTTATCTTTTTAGTAGTGACTCTTGCTCAGGCTGGTCTTGAATTCCTGAGCTCAGGTGATCCGCCTGCCTGGGCCTCCCAGAGTGTGATCACAGGTGTGAGCCCCCTCGCCCGGCTTAGAGGTACGGTCCTGACCGGGGGTGTGAAGTTGTACTTAGACACACTGAGATGATCACGGGCGTTAAACTAGAGTTGCCGCCACTCCGTTATGACTTGGAGATTTTCCTTGTTTTCTTTCTCTGCGGCTGCTAGTTTTGCTTGTTCTTTCTTTTTCAGTTTATTAGTCAAGTGTCTTCTCTGTACTGAGACATTTCAGTGACCCAGGTGTGTATCTGGCATACTTAGAAACAGTTGGCATCTTTTTCTTGGTGCCTTTACCATTCATTTGCTCAAAGGCCAAGTAGGCAAAGGTGTTTCAGCCTTTCGTCCCATTAGAGGAGTGCACTGCTGGGAAGAATTCCAAGTTGCAGCTGTGCTCAGAAAGGCAGTGTCGAGGCTGATACTCAGGTCTGCTGTGAGTGGAGGAGGCTGCCCAGGCGCCAGTGTGGGAATTTGCTGCTTCTGCCATGGACAGAGGTGGGGGTGTCCTGGCTGGCTGTGGGCCACGTATGATTTGCAGCACATTGTTGGTCCACAAGGTAGGTGTGGACTCAAGGCAATTAATTGTCAGCATTTAAAAATCATGAAATTTTACATTAAAAAGTCCACATTTCTGGTTCAGTGGTTAAGGCACCGGCCACATACACTGAGGCAGGCGGGTTCAGACACTGCCCGGGCCTGTTAGACAACAAAGACTACTGCAACAACAACAACAAAAAAAAAAAAAACAGCCGGGCGTTGTGGCTGGTGCCTATAGTCCCAGATACCTGAGAGGCTGAGGCAAGAGAAATCGCTTGAGCCCAAGAGTTTGAGGTTGCTGTGAGCTATGATGCCACCACACTCTACCCAGGGTGACAAAGTAAGACTCTGTCTCAAATAAAAAAAAAAAAAATTCCACATTTCTGCTTTCTGTTGCAAATGTGGAAGATCTGGTGAGGGAACCTCCACCGGGCCTCATGGCAGTGCTAAGGGTCAGCTGCCCTGTAGACCCCTGCTTCTCCTTTCCAGCCTCTCTGCTTGGTGTTGTTTTCTTGAATTTGAATTGGTGCCTGCGGGTCCCTGAGAAGCGTCTGAGTTGTGAACACAGGTCTGTGCTCATGAAAAGACTCTTTCCAGCATCTGACTTTCCTCCCAGAGAAAGCAGTGAGGCCCCGAGAAAACACGGACCTTGCAAGCAGAAAGTGCTGGTGTGACTATCAGAAAGTCGCTCAAGCTACAAGGTTCTCAGCCTCTTCACTTACACAATGAGAGGAGTCGTCCCTTAGATTATTCAAGGATCAAATGAAATGATGGGTTTTAAATGCTATTAAGAAAAAAAAGTGTCGGCTCGGCACCTGTGGCTCAAGCAGCTAAGGCACTGGCTACATGCACCTGAGCTGGTGGGTTTGAATCTAGCCTGGGCCAGCCAAACAACAATGACGGCTGCAACCAAAAAATAGCTGGGCGTTTTGGCAGGCACCTATAATCCCAGTTATTTGGGAGGCTGAGGAAAGAGAATCGCTTAAGCCCAGGAGTTGGAGAGTTGGAGGTTGCTGTGAGCTACGTCTATATCATAAAAATAGTGAAGAGAACCTGTGATGAAAGTTGCCTTCACCCGGAGGGCTTTTTTCCTTTCCCATTTTTGTCTCTAATGGAAAGATGATAGAGAATGAGTGAAAAATGTAAAAGTTTGTAAAGGATTTGTGCTTTTCTATGCAATAGCAACATAGTGGATGGTTTTTATCTTCCCCAGTAATGAGCAGCAGTCATACAGCCACAGGCAGAGAGGCAGGACACCCCCACCCCCACCACGGGGTGCTGCTGCTTATAATTTAGAATTATAAATAGCAGTGAGTATGTGCAGTCTCACAACCTGTGTGAAATTTTATGGACTCTAGAAAAAATTCAGCTCTCAGTGAAAGAGCAATTTAGTATTAAAAGGAATGGACGGTGGCTCGCACCTGTAATTCCACCACTGTAGGAGGCCAAGGCAGATGGATTTCTTGAGCTCAGGAGTTTGACCAGCCTGAGCAAGAGCAAGACCCTGTCTCTACTAAAAATAGGAAAACTAGCCGGGTGTTGTGGTGGGCACCTGTAGTCCCAGCTACTCAGGAGGCTGAGGCAAGAGATCGCTTGAACCCAGGAGTTTGAGTTGCTGTGAGCTATGACACCACTGCACTCGACCCAGGGTGACAGAGTGAGACTCTGTATCAAAAAAAAAGAAACAAAAAAGGAAGGAAAGGATATCATTGATTCTGGTTTTGTTTTATCTATTAAAATGAGCGATATAAAATAGCCATTTTATATTAATAGTCATTCTGATCATTCCAGGTTAAAAAATAGTTAAATATTAGCAATTTCATATGGCTCTACCTACTATTAAAGCAAAAACTGAAATAAATACCCAAAGGCTGACTTTGACATATGGGGCTAAGGTGACCTGGGAAGACACAGGCTGAACCAGACCCAGCTTCTGCCCTCCAGATGCTCACAGGTCACAGGTAGCCAGGGGAAGACCAGGGCCCAGCCTTGTCTGGGGCCACCTAGCAGGCCTGACAGGGTGGATAGTGGGCTGAGCCTTGGCAGAAGAGTGGGTGTGTAGAACTGGGCGATGGTGGTGGCAGGACACACCCCTACATCGAGTCCCTGTGGCGTTTGGCCTTTGCGGTGCCCGAGTCCACAGGGCCTGAGAACACTTACAGGGAAAGACAAGGGGTCCAGGGCTAAGTCTGGGTGGAAGAAGGTCTGTGCATGTATTAGTTTGTGCATATTAATATTAAAATAAAAATCGAGCTAGAAACCTTGACCAGGAAGGCAGTGCAGACCAAGCAAGAAATAAACCAGCCCCTGTGTCATTATGGAGAGCTTTGTACCAGGTTCATAATATAGTCCAATCTGCATTCCTGTTACCACCCTTCCCTCCCAAAGTCCAATCTTTAGGAGCTGGCAGAGCGGAAGGGAACTTGGATCTGTTTTTATCTTACAGTGTGAGATGTGGCTGCGGCTTAACTTTTTCATTTTGATTATAACTAAAAATGACTTGTATTCATTTCCATCTCAGCAGCCAGGAATCACTTTGATAGCATCCTCATTTTTTTTTTTTTTGGTACCATTTTCCACTGGGGGTTGTTACAAGAACTCTAGCAAGAATGGTAATTTGTTACAGCATGCGAAAATATCTATAAATCCTTAAGGACTTGTCATATTAGAAAGAATTTAACTGCATCATATGGGCAAAAAAATGTAGAATCAATGATAAGAATAAATAAGGAACAGCGGGTGGTTCAAATTGATATTGACACTGCGTGATGCCAGCAGCTCTGCCCCATTACGCCTGGCCTGACCCTGGAGGATGCTGAGGCTGGCTAATATTGTGTCAAGAGAAGAAAGTTTGAAGCACATCTGTCTTGAATATGTTATGTATTAGGTTTTTTTTGTGCCTGTGGCGTGGGAATGGCTGTTCCCCAAAGCTGTAATTCGTATTTCAGCTTCAGGTCTCTTAAAGATGTAGAGATTTTCTTTGTTTGAAAACAGATGGGGATTTCAGATAAAGCTAAGCTATCATTGATAATGTGCGTAGGGTCAGTCAAAATAAATCTGTGATGGGAATTCTAGGCAGATGGACTTTTTTTTTTCCCTGTAAAAAAAAAAAGTCTAGTTGGAAAGTTAGTGCAGAGAACCTGATATTTCTAGAAAGGCATGTGTAATTCTAGTCCTTTACTTTGGAACCAGAGCCGTGTCCAGATCTGCGTGCCGCGATGTTGGTAAGGAGTGTCTGGGCCCTCGGGGCAGCCGTGACATGGGCCTGAACCACAGAAATCTGGCAATTTCTGGTATGGTCTATAGTGGCTTAACCTGCCAGAAAGGCAGAAAGATTAGTTTTGGGCATTGGGAAGCTGGAAAGTGTTTCCTCCCTGATGCGTCTCAGGTTCCAGTGTCTCCTTTGTGGTCTGTTCAGTTTTCAAGCAAACCTTTCCATCCACCAGGAGCTGAAACACACCTATCTGTCACATCTGATAGCAGGTTGAAATTAATGGCGAATTGGATTTGGAGTTCAGTGCACAAGAAGGTCCTCCGTGCAAAGCAATGAGTTTCTTGTTGCCTTTCCAAGACAGAGCCCAGGCGAGGTGTTGTGGGCCCAGCACTGCTGCTGGGTGAAATACTCAGTTGCTGTTTGTGTTTTTTTTCTTTCTTTCTTTTTTTTTTTTTTTTCTGCTGCAGTTTGTCAGCATCTGTCTGCCTGTTTTGCAGGCTCTAGCTCCTTGAGGTGCTTAACAAAGGGCTGCGTTCTCTGTTAGAAGCCTTCCCGGCAAGGCACACTGACCGTTCTGTCCTCGGGAGGGATGGAAGCAGACTCTGAGTGTCCAGCCACAATGGGGTCCACTGAGAGGAGCAGACAGCACTCTGTGGGGCCCACTCGGCGAAAAACATGCTACAGGCACAGATTCTTCCTATGTTGAGTTTTTAATAGGATGTGATGTTTGGTGAATTAACCTGTCTGCTTTATTTTTTTTTTCCTAGAAAGTCTCAAGATTACTGTTTGATACTGACACCCATTAAAACGTCAGAGCAGTTAACAGATGAGATTATGCAAATCTTCAGACAGGCTGTCCGTGGATACTGTGTGGTGAGATTTGGAGACAGAAAAAGGATGCTGCTAAGATGTGGAGTTGTGGGCATGAGCTTATGACTGATGGAATAGATTTTCAGGGGTCATGAGGTGAGCAGTGAGAAGGGACGGTGGTCCAGCTATTTGGGGGGGGGGTCACTACTAGTGAGTGGACTGGGCAGGACTCTCATTTGTGCCCAAGCTCAAATGAGCAGAGCCATCAATGGAAACTATTGGCTCTTAAAACAAAAGGAAGAATTGATTCAGAAGACCCCAGAGGAGGGCAGCTAAACTCAGAAGGGCTGGGACAGGACCCCAGACACACCAGGGTCTCCCCAGTCTCTCCTTCCTTCTTTCTGCCCGTTGGCCTCATTCTTTTGGAGTGACTTTTTACAAGGCAGGACACCTGCCTACCAGTAAGTCTTCCCTGTCGTAACTGCTGAGAGACTAAATATACCAATGGACAATGGTCAGACCCTGTGTCTAGAAATAGAACTCTGGCCCACTGCCTACAGCAGCCCACCTGGGAACCAACCCCCTCATCTAGAATAAACAGGCCGAAGCCAGCTTGGTACGTCAGAATTATAGGAAGTCCAACAGCTCTCCCTAGTAATAATCCAAGCAGATAAACAATAAATTTTAAAGCAACTGCCCCCAAATGGCCAGGATGTGGGATAACTGGGAGCTTTCTTATTTTGTCTTTTTGTTCCCACTTCCAAATTAGGATCCACCAGAAAAATTCAAAATATGCACCCGTGACCCTCTGCATCAGAGGTCTTGCTCCTGGTTAGCCTGCCCACAGCTTCCCCGTGCTGACGGCCTCCACTCGTGGAATAAGGGACCCAGCCTGCCTTGATTTTTGCCATAAAGATCCCCACTCCTTTGCCTGCTTTCGAGTCTGTCAAAAAGCAAGAACAGGGGCTGACTCCGTTGCAAGCTCTGGGCGAATGGCCTTCCTAGTTCTCACCTGGTTCCATGTCCGGAGAGGAAAGGACCTTGCTGCATCAGCTCCAGGTGGAGACCCTCAAACATTTCCCTCTCCCTGCCTGGGCTGCACCCCTGACCTGGTCTCTGTTGTCACCGTGAGATAGAATACTTGTTCAGGAGAGGTGCCTGTCCGTCCAGAGGATGGCAGCTCTCACTCTGCTCAAACACCGAAAGCTAGGGAGGGAATCATTCTCTAATAGGAGGAGAGGTTCTGTGTCCTTATAACTGAGACCACGTGGGAGGAACAGTGCTGTGAGGACAAGAGAGTCCACATCCCCTAGAAAGGGTTAGGAGCTTCCATAGTTTGAGGACGGCTGTCATAGCGCTTCTGATGGGAGGGTGAGTGGAGGGCAGAGGGTGGGGACATCGGGGCTGAGGAGGCTGGTTTCAGGCATCCTGAGCTGAAATGGAGATGGGTCAGAAGGAAGGGTGACACCAGAAACACCACTGTCACTCCGAGGGTGGAAACAGCAGGCCGTGGCAACCAGGGAGCTGAATCAAAGCTGGGGCATGATATTTTCAGCCGAGCCATTTTCCTTGCTCCTTTCAGCTTCCCTGTTCTTCCTCCTGGTCTCCCTTTCTGCAGAAAGGACAAATGAAGTGACAGAGGCTGAGCCTTAAAAAGGGCATGAATGCAGGCCGCTCGGACACTTACCTTCTGTAAGCCTCCCACAAGCCCCAACACTGCAGCCCAGCAGAGCACCAGTCCCTGTCCCAGGAGAAGGTCCTGCTGTTCAGCAGACACTCGAGGTGCCCTGACATCTGCTTTGCTTAATCACTGTCATGCCAGCTTGGCTGAGGAGGCCGTGAGAAAGGAAGAAAAATGAAAAATGAGGCAGAAGCTGCTGTCTTCCTGGTTTCCACCTCAGGAGCACCGTGGGGCTGGGCAGCTGGAGGATCTTGTTTCCTGTGGGGAAGTTGCTGTGGTGGAGGCGTCGGCTCTGCCCAGGTGACCCCCACCAGCTGCAGCTCCAGGGATGCAGTGGCAGGGGGTGACATCCTGGTCAATCCCCTCAGCCTCTCTTCTAGTGTGTGGAAATCAGGCAGATTTCAGAAAGCAAATTCAGGTTTCCTGTGGTGAGACTCTGATCTCTCCTGGGAAATGACTGGTGTTCCCAGAGAAGGCAGAGAAAAAACCCTCAGGGAACAGATGCTAAGACAGGTCAGCACCGTGAAGAACCCCAATGCCGGTGGTCAAAGCTCTCAGGAGGTGATGCCTATGGGAACCACCATCCCTGAAAATGAGAGCAGGGGAACCCCAGGGTGCCGCCTCCCACTTGACGCCCAGCCCCAGCAGATGTGCTGGTCAAGTCCCTGATTGGCAGGTTGGGTCAGGTGCACTTCCCAGAGCTGCTGATGAGAACGGTCCCAAACTAGGTGGGATGGGCAGGTAGGATGTCTCCACAAAGGACATAGAATCTAAAAGAGAAAGTCATAAAAGTTCAAGTTTGGGGAACAATTAAGTATGGAGATGTGTGTCCGACTAAGTTTGATTTCCATTACTGTTATATAACCCAGTTGGGATCCGATGGCTTTGTTTTCTTTCTGGTACTTGCCTCGCTTTCTCACTTTCTAAACTTCCCTGTAAATGCAAACGTTTTTCAAGAGGGCAAGTCTGAGCTCCAGAGGCCTTGCTCCCTGCCATGAGCATCTGATTTCCAGGGAAGAGGCAGAAGACTCTTCCTGTGTGCCCATCCACGTGGCTTCTCATGGCTCTGCTGTCTGAGCCTCCAGATGGCTGCCTGTGGATTCTGACAAGGGGCACACAGCCTCTGCCATCTCCCTCCTCAGTGGAGCCACGCGTGCTGATGGAGAGCTGTTGGTGACAGGCCACACTGCAGGAAGCACTCGTCAGACTTCTGTCCCCAGCTCCTCACCAGTTTGCTGTGGTCCCTGCTGGTGGTCTCATGAGAACACTGCTCCCCAGTCCTGCACCCTCTTCTCTGGGGTTCCAGGTTACATGGAAACAGGGAGAAGGAACCTGTGTTTTGCGTTTTGTTTTCCGGATCCCAAAGCACGGCTGCTGGTGCCTTAAATGTCACAAAATCCCTCATGAAAGCGTGCCCTCAGCTCCCTGCAGAGCCTTCCGTATGGATGTCCCTGTGGGCGCACTGTGCTTCCATCCTCATCTCCACCTGCTGTACCCCATGGGTCTGAATGTGCCGAATGTGGAAAGTCTTGCTGTAGGCCTCCTAATCTGTGACACAAACTCATATAAACAGAGACCTGGAGGAAGCACCAAGGCAGCCTGGTCTCCAGAGTGCTTCAGGCCTTGCTAGAATCCCCACAACCATACACAGCAGACACAGAGACATCTAAAATCTCCTGCACAAAGCCTGCCTTTGTTTACCCAGCCAGATGTTCTCCTCTGTCCTCTGAACCCCCAGCCCCATGTGTGGAACATCCCTTAGGCAGAGACTGTGTGTCTCTTTAATTCATGGTTTCATGTGTGAGCTGGATAAGCTGTGAGCTCCATGAAGCTTGCACAGAAAGCCTGGTGCACCACAGGCAGCCAGCACGTGTGTATCTCTGTGTACACACACACACACACACACACACACTTTCTCCCTGTGACCTTTATCGAGCCCACTGTCACACAAGGCATTCAGCAGACAGCAGTTCCTGTTGGAAGAGCTGAGTGATTTCTTTTTCTGGGTGTGACTTCTCATCACTCCCTGGTTCTTGCAGCATGGAGGATTCCCTTGACACCTGCGGGGGAGAGGCTGGTGGCATCTCTGCACCAAATGCTGCACCTGCAGGAAACATCCTGTGACAAGGAAGATGTGGGCGCCCAGGACGCTGTTCCATCAGGCCTATTCTGTGTGTAAGGACAGCTGCTTCTCAAGGCTGACGTGAGCGGTCCTCCTCCACCGTGGACGGCAGTCTGCGGCTGCTCTGTGGGTGGGTGTGAACTGGTCCGAGTTGCCACACAGCTCCCACCTTGTCCCATTAGGAGGCCATGGTTCCTGGTCACTGTGTCCCTCACAGGAGCCCATGGGCCAAATAACCCTGTGAGAGAAAGGACTGGGAAGTTTCTGAAATTCAATAGTAATTCCAAGTCACCTCCTTGGGAAAAAGCAATATCAGAACCACATGGCACTAGAAAATTATTTTCCAACAACTTTGGGGTTTTGCGTTTGTTTGTTTGTTTTGTTTTTGTTTTGTTTTCAGACACGGTCTCACTCTGTTACCCTCAGTAGAGTGCCGTGGTGTCACAGCTCACAGCAATCTCCAACTCTTGGGCTCAAGTGATCCTCCTGCCTCAGCCTCCTGAGTAGCTGGGACCATAAGCGCCCACCACAACACAGGCTAGTTTTTTTTTATTTTTAGTAGAGACAGAGTCTCTCTCTTGTTCAGGCTGGTCTCAAACTCCTGAGCTTGGGCAATCCACTCGCCTCAACCAACAACCTTTGGTTTTTAACATCAAAAGAAAGTGTATCCCACAGAAGCCGGGCAGACAGTGGCACATTATTTTCAAGCTGCCTACGTTTACTTCCTCAGCTACTTCCTGGGGAAAATCTGATTTGTTTACTCTCTGTAAACCTCAGTGTGATTGCCTTTGCTGTCACAGGGTTCAGGACGTCCTCATCAGCACAGGCCTGATCTGATTAACTGCAGACAGACGGCGGCCGCAATCTGAGCACGGCGCCGCCCTGTTCTTGGGTCTGCTGTAACTTAGCAGGGCCGCGTCTGCTGATTGGAAGTGTCCATCACAATACTGCTTTGGAGGTTAAATTCCTCCCTGATTGAGTGTTTTGAGGTAGGACTCTTGAGAGCTGTTGTGCATTGGAAAGGTTCCTTTTCACCCAGATTAATTTGTGTTAGGTAACTCTTCATCTTTTAGAGCTCTGCCCTAATTGCAATTAATGTCAAAGTATTTTTAGTTACTGCTGTGAGGTCTGTGGTTCCTTTTACTGTATTTTTGTACAAGTTATGTCAAGTCTGGAGACTTTGTTCGAAAGACCTCAGTACCCACCAGAATGTTAGAATAAGCGCAAGAGTGAACATAACGAACAAAGGGTCATTTACTGTTGTTTTTCCTGGGGACGCTGCTGGATGTGTTTGGAAGGTGGATTTGATAAGCTTCTGAAAGTACAGCGGATGGGACCCTAAAGGGCCTGGTTGTTGGCTGAAGGTTTTGTAGGGGGAAGAATTTGTTTGTTTTTCTGCAAAGAGAAAGAACAGAGAAAGAGGAAGGAGAAGAAAGACAGGAGAAGGCGGGAGTGCCGGGCTCTGTGTGATGAACTTCTTGTAGATACCCGGGAAGTCTGCAAACAAAGCCGGGAAATACTTTGCATGTGGCTTTTTTCTTGTGGAAACTAGTGGAGAGTCTAGATTTTGAAACCCAAATTGATAAGGGACAGATCAGAGCAGGAAGCTGAGAAACACCTGGGCAGGATAACAGTAGCACCTCCCAGAGCCCCCGGCTGTTGTGGGGACGGAATCAGGGTCTGGGCACCAAGGTCAACTCCAACTAGAAGGGCCAGCATGATAGCCGTGAAGTTCTACTTAATTCTGGAGCTACGTGGCCTGAGACACTGTGCTCACACATTCCTTTCCTTACACCTGTTTGATTCTTTTTCTAAATCATCAACCTTGTGCTCAGCCTTGATCTGGGTTCTGTGAGGCAGACAGTAGAATAAAAACGGTTTATGCCTCAAGAAACATAAACTCCCACTGGGGAGGTAAGCCCATGGGAAATGTTAAAATATTCAGAAGTCAAACCTAGCGGCTCGCTTTTCCACATCACAGCAGCGTGGCTCTGGTTAAAGTGCTGATCAAACCACCTCTCTCTTAGACGTTTTACGTTCATCCGTGAAGTGAAGGGTGCTGCCAGCCTCTCTGTCCTCAGCCTCCAGCCGCATTGTTCCATGACTCGCTTGCACGTAAGGGGATACAGAAGGGTGAGGGTAAGTGTCTAGCCAGGAAATAGCTGGAGAGGGGCCCAGAGCTTCCGTAGACAGCGGGCAGATGCAGTATCTCCCCAGGGCTCCCAGCTTGACCCTTTGTCTGCCAGGCCCTGAGCTGAGCACTGAAGGTGATTCTGACTCAGGTTCATCTCTGCCCCAAGGGAGCTCCAAGTGGAGGCAAGTCTTTTAAAATCAGCCCCTGGGAGTGCTGGGACAGAAACCAGTGCAGGCAGCTTGAGAAAGAGGAGTTTAGGAGAAAACTCAGTCACCAGGGAAGGGCCGCTGTGCACCAAGCCTCAGGGACACCTGGGACTTGGTCAAATGGGAACGGCCTTGTCCCTCTCAGCATGGCTGCCGTGTGTGACCTTCTCGCCCAGCCACTGTGTCCTGCTCTGAGCCCCTCACACTTTCAGCTTTGTTACCACTGAAGAGCGAGCCCTTTTACTTTAATCTAGTTTGAAAAGTCCCCTGGGGGACCAGCGATTGGTATGGCGTGGTCTGGTGGGAGGGTGCAGCTAGGTGCACTGTGAGGGGCCCTGAAGAGGGGAAGGAGCAATTCTCTGCATCAAGCGAAGGTGCTGGGTGCAGAGTCTAGTGAATAAGCAACAAGAAAAATTCCTCATGTATACTTACATGTTCACCATGAGCCACTCAGATTAGCACTGGGGATATAAAAATGAAAATGCCTGGACAGGTGGCTCACCCTGTAACCCCAGCACTCTGGGAGGCTGAAGAAGATGGATCGCCTGAGATCAGAAGTTCAAGACCAGCCTGAGCAACACCGAGACTCCATTTCTACTAAAAATAGAAAAACAAGTCAGGTGTTGTGGTGGGTGCTGTAGTCCCAGATACATGGGAGGCTGAGATAGGAGGATCACTGAAATATAGGAGGTCGAGGTTGCTGTGAGCTATGATGCCACGACATTCCACTGAGTATGACAGAGTGAGACTCATCTCAAATAAATAAATAATGAAAAAAAAACACCATAATTAGTGTGTTCTGGCAGCTTATAATAAGCCTGAGTTTACAACATACGATGGGAAAATGGTGTGTGCAGGGAACTCACAGAAGGGGCTGTAACAGCCTCGGCAGATAAAAGTGGGGATTTTGGCAGCAGGGGAATGAGGGTCAGCTGTCTCATGTGGAGCGAGGATCTTGCTGAGCAGGACACAGAGAGGGGAGTTCGGGACTGTGTACATTGGGTGCTGGGAAAGCTGAAGAGTCGTGAGGCTGGGCATGTCAGCAGGGTTAACCCCCCCGGGGTCGTGTGGGTTGAGATCAAGCCTGAGAGATTTATCCCGAGGACAAACGGAATGACAGTTCAGAGTCCCGAGCAGACAGCAGCACAATGAGGTATAGATTTTAGGGCAGTCACGGGCTGCAGGAATGGAGAATGTTCTGGTAAAGGAGGGAGGATAGAGTGAAAAGCTAGCAGCTGTCAGGGTGAGCAGTGGTGGCAGTGGAGGGCATGGGGTGATGTGGATGTGCTGAAGTGACTCTAAGGAGGTGGAGCCAGGGCACAGATTGGGCTTGGGTGGGGCTAGGGACGGGGGAGAAGTGGGGATGAAATTGTCACACACTGCACAGTAATTCCCCAAGTTGTTTGAATACAGCTCACCTGGATGCTCACCAACTTGTGATATCTTTTTTTTGTTGTTGTTGTTGTTAAATCATAGCTGTGTACATTAGTGCAATCAAGGGGTACAATGAGCTGGTTTCATACACAATCTGAAATATTCTCATCAAACTGTTGAACGTAGCCTTCATGGCATTTTCTTAGTTATTATATGTAGACATTTGTATTCTGCCTTTAGTAAGTTTCGCCTGTACCCATTCTAAGATACACCATAGGTGTGGCCCCACCCATTATCCTCCCTCCATCCTAACCTCCCCCCTCCCTTCCCCTTTCTTGGCCCTTTCCTCATAGTCTTGTGCTATAGTTGGGTTATAGCCTTCATGTGAAAGCTATAATTTAGCTTCATAGTAGGGCTGAGTACATTGGATACTTTTTCTTCCATTCCTGAGATACTTTGCTAAGAAGAATATGTTCCATCTCCATTCATGTAAATATGAAAGAGGTAAAGTCTCCATCTTTCTTTAAGGCTGCATAATATTCCATGGTATACATGTATCACAATTTCCTTGTCCATTCACGGGTTGATGGGCACTTGGGCTTCTTCCACGATTTAGCAATTATGAATTGGGCTGCAATAAACATTCTGGTACAGATGTCTTTGTTATATTGTGATTTTTGGTCTTCTGGGTATATACCTAGTAAAGGAATTATAGGATTGAATGGGAGGTCTATTTTAAGGTCTCTAAGTATTCTCCAAACATCCTTCCAGAAGGAACATATTTGTGTGCATTCCCACCAGCAGTGTAGAAGTGTGCCCTTTTCTCCACATCCACGCCAACATCTCTGGTTTTGGGATTTTGTTATGTGGGCTACTCTTACTGGGGTTAGGTGATATCTCAAAGTAGTTTTGATTTGCATTTCTCTGATGATTAAGGATGATGAGCTTTTTTTCAAGTGTTTGTATATCATGCGTCTATCTTCTTTAGAGAAGTTTCTCTTCAAGTCCCTTGCCCACCCTGAGATGGGATCACGTGTTCTTTTCTTGCTAATATGATCGAGTTCTCTGTGGATTCTGGTTATTAAAACTTTATTGGAGGGATAACCTGCAAATATTTTCTCCCATTCTGAGGGCTATCTGCTTGCTTAACTTACTATGTTCTTGGCCATGCAGAAGTTTTTAGTTTGATCAGGTCCCAGTAGTGTATTTTTGATACTGCTTCAATTGCCTGGGGAGTCCTCCTCATAAAATATTCATCCAGGCCGATTCCTTCAAGAGTTTTCCCTGCACTTTCTTCAAGTATTTTTATAGTTTCATGTCTTAAGGTTAAATCTTTTATCCAGTGAGAGTCTATCTTAGTTAATGGTGAATGGTGTGGGTCCAGTTTCAATCTTCTACAGGTTGCCAGCCAGTTCACTCAGCACCATTTCTTAAATAGGGAATTTTTTCCCAACTGAAAGTTTTTAATTGGCTTGTCAAAGATCAAATAACAGTAAGTAGCCAGATTCATGTCTTGGTTCTCTATTCTGTTCCAGACATCTACTTCTCTGTTTTTGTGCCAATACCATGCTGTTTTGATCACTATCGATTTATAGTACAGTCTCAGGTCTGGTAGCATGATTCCTCCTGCTGTGTTTTTATTGCTGAGTAATGTTTTGGCTGTTCGAGGTTTTTTCTAATTCCATATAAAACAAAGTATTATTTTTTCAAGATCTTTAAAATATGACACTGGAGCTTTAATAGGAATTGCATTAAAATTATATATGGCTTTGGGTAGTATAAACATTTTAACAATGTTGATTCTTCACAGCCATGGGCATGGTATGTTTTTTCATTTGTTAACATCTTCAGCTTTTTCTTTTCTTAAAGTGTCATAGTTCTCTTTGTAGAAATCTTTAACATTCTTTGTTAGGTATACTCCCGGATATTTCATCTTCTTTGGCACTACTGTAAAATGAATAGAATCCTTGACTATTTTTTCAGCTTGGTTATTGTTGGTATATATAAAGGCTACAGATTTATGGGTGTTAATTTTGTAGCCTGAGACATTGCTGTATTACTTGATCACTTCTAAAAGTTTTGTGGTAGAATCCCTAGTGTTTTCCAGATATACGATCATATCATCTGTGAAGACTAAAAGTATGATCCCTTCTGACCTTATGTGGATGCCCTTGATCACCTTTTCTTCACTAATTGCAATGGCTAAACCTTCCATTACAATGTTAAAGAGCAATGGAGACAATCGGCAACCTTGCCTGTTTCCTGATCTGAGTGGAAATGATTTCAATTTAACTCTATATTCAATACGATATTGGCTGTGGGTTTGCTGTAGATGGCCTCTATTAGTTTAAAAAATGTCCCTTCTATACCAATTTTCTTAAGTGTTCTGATCATGAAGCAATGCTGGATATTATCAAAAGCTTTTTCTTCATCAATTGAAAGAATCATATGGTCCTTATTGTTTAGTTTGTTTGTGTGCTGAATTACATTTATAGATTTACATATATTGAACCAGCCTTGAGACCCTGGGATAAATCCCACTTGGTCGTGGTGTATAATTTTTTTGATGTGTTGTTGGATTCTGTTTGTTAGGATCTTATTGAGTATTTTAGCATCAATATTCATTAGTGATATTGGTCTATAATTTTCTTTTCTTGTTGGGTCTTTCCCTGGTTTGGGGATCAAGGTGATGTTTGCTTCGTAGAATGTGTTGGGTAATATTCCTTCTTTTTCTATATTTTGGAATAGGTTTAGTAATATAGGTACTAGTTCTTCTTTAAAGGTTTGGTAGAATTCTGACGTAAAGCCATCTGTTCCTGGGCTTTTCTTTTTAGGGAGATTTTGTATAGTTGATGCTATTTCAGAACTTGGTATAGGCCAGTTCCACATTTCTAGTTTATTCTGACTAAGTCCTGGTAGGTGGCGTACTTCCAGGTATTGGTCGATTTCTTTCAGATTTTCATATTTCTGAGAGTAGAGTTTCTTGTAGTATTCGTTAAGGATTTTTTGAATTTCTGAGGGGTCTGTTGTTATTTCATCTTTACCATTTCTGATTGATGAAATTAGAGATTTTACTCTTTTTGTCCTGGTTAGGTTGGCCAAAGGTTTATCCATTTTATTGATCTTTAAAAAAAAACCAACATTTGGATTTATTGATCTGTTGTATAATTCTTTTGTTTTCAATTTCATTTACTTCTGCTTTGATTTTGGTTATTTCTTTTCTTCTGCTGGGTTTGGGGTTGGAGTATTCTTCCTTCTCCAGTTGCTTGAGATGTCCCATTAAGTTATTAACTTCCTCTCTTTCCGTTTTCTTGAGGAAGGCTTGCAGGGCTATAAATTTCCCTCCTAGGACTGCCTTTGCAGTATGCCAGAGGTTCTGATAATTCGTGTCTTGATTGTTGTTTTGTTCCAAAAATTTGGTGATTTCCTTCTTAATCTTGTCTATAACCCATCTATCTTTCAGCATCAGGTTATTTAGCTTCCATGTTTTTGTATGGGTATGCAGATTCCTGTTGTTATTGAGTTCAACTTTTATTCCATGATGGTCTGAGAAGATGCAAGGAATAATTTCTATTTTTTTAAATTTGCTGAGGTTAGATTTGTGGCCTAGGATGTGGTCAGTTTTGGAGTCTGTTCCGTGGGCTGATGAGAAAAATGTGTATTCAGTTCTGTTGGGATGAAATGTTCTGTAGATGTCTGTTAAGTCCAGATTGAATGATTAAGTTTAAATCTAAAATGTCTTTGTTTAGCTTCTTTTTGGAGGATCCATCCAGCACTGCTAAAGGGGTATTAAAATCTCCAACTACTATGGAACTGGAGGAAATCAAGTTGCTCATGTCTGTTAGAGTTTCTCTTATAAATTGAGGTGCATAAATATTAATAATTGAAATCTCATCATATTGAGTATTACCTTTAACAAATATGAAGTGTCCATCCTTATCCTTCCCTATTTCAGTTGGCTTAAAGCCTATTGCATCTGCGAATAGGATAGCAATGCCTGGTTTTTTCTGCTTTCCATTTGCCTGGAGTATAGATAACCATCCCTTCACCTTGAGTCTATATTTGTCTTTTAATGTATGATACAATTCTTGTATGCAGCAGATATCTGGCTTGAGTTTTTGTATACAGTCAGCCAACCTGTGCCTCTTTAGAGGACAATTTAAACCATTCACATTAATTGAGAATATTGATAAGCCTTTCAAGAGTCCGGTGGACATTTTTAATCCTTTTGCAACTGTGGAAGTTGGAATTTGATCAAAATTTTCTAGGTGGGTTTACTTTTGTGGTGGAGGATTATGCTGGTCTTTATGGAGGATAGGTCTGAGAATATCCTGGAGAGCTGGTTTAGTTATGGCAAATTTCTTCAACATGTGAATGTCATTGAAGTATTTAATTTCTCCATCATAAATGAAACTCGGTTTAGCTGGGTACTGGATCCTGGGTTGAAAGTTATTTTGTTGTAGGAGATTAAAAGTCGATGACCATCCTCTTCTAGCTGGAAAGATTTCAGCGGAGAGATCTGCAGTTATTCTAATATTCTTGCCCTTTAGGTGATGGTTTTCTTTTGTCTGGCTGCTTTCAGAATTTTCTCCCTCATATTAACTTTAGTGAAATTGATTATGATATATCTGGGGGGTGTCTTATTTGGGTTGAGTCATGCTGGAGTTCTGAAACTGTCTATTATCTGAATTTCAGGATCTCTTGTCATGTCTGGAAAGTTCTCCTTCATTGTCTCATGGAGAAGAGACTCTGTGCCTTGTGAAGCCACTTCCTCGCTTTCGGGGATCCCTATAAGACGAATATTGATTTTCTTTGAATTATCCCAGAGCTCTCTGAGAGAGTAATCTGTTTTTGCCCTCCATTTCTCTTCGTCTTTGAGAGCATTCGAAATCTTTGTCTTCAGTGTCAGAAATCCTTTCTTCTGCTTGCTCCATTCTGTTACTGAGGGATTCTACTGTGTTTCTCAGATCTTTGAGGGCTGCAACTTCTTGTCTCAATTTGTCAAAATCTTTGGTCATTTGGTGTTTGAATTCATTGAATTCTTGAGATATCTTTTGGGTTACTGCTTGGAATTCTAACTCGATCTTATTTGCTATCCAGATTCTGAATTTGATTTCTGACATCTCAGCTATTTGTTTGTGCATAGGATCTTGTGCTGTGTCTGCCCCATTGATCCTTGGGGGAGTTGATATACTCTGATTATTCATATTGCCAGAGTTTTTCTGTTGATTTCACCTCATGATTGTTTTTCACCTTTGCCTTTGGCCATCTTCAGAGTTGGGTAGGTGTCTCTCCAAGATTAGACCTCAGCAGGATCACTCTATTGTTGCTGGATCTTTGTAGGGATTGACCCTGTGTAGTTCCTCCAGGGCTGCCCCAGCCAAGGAATTCTGGTTGTGGAACCAGCTCCGGAGTGTGACACACCTGGATCCAGCAACAGGGTGGGAGGTGGTGCACATGGTTCTGGGATTTCCTGGCACCCAGTGACTTTGGCACAGAGAGCCCAAGTCTTCAGCAGTCTCTGGCCAGGAGAAGGGCTCTGCGCAGAGGCAGGGAGGGCTCCAGAGGACACATGGCTACCAGAGTCCCTGGCCAGATGAGCAGACCGGTGTGGAGGCAGGGAGGGTACAGGAGGGAGGATGCAGCATTCCGTGACTCCTATAGTTCCTGGTCAGGGCATGTGGAGGACAGGCGGGTACGGTTTGTGGGTCTGGGGGTCATGGTGCAGCTCTTATGGAGGTCCAAGTGGCACTAAGCCCAGGAGTTTGAGGTTGCTATGAGCTATGACACCATGGCACTCTACCCAGGGCAACAGCCTGAGGCTCCAATGTGCCAAAACTGGTCTCACTCCGCCCCTGCGGTTTAAGGCTGTAAGGCAGCTCAGTCCCCACCTTTAGGCTGCTCAGTCCCTAGGTTACTAGATCCCGCCCGATCCTTGCTCTGCGACCCTGAGGGCGGAGCTTGCCAGGGCAATTCTCTCACAATGGCTCCCTGCGGCCCGTAGCCAAACACTATTAGCTCCGTCTGGCTTAGCAGCTCAGTCTGGGGCCCTAGACAATGCCCAAAATTCTCTGCACTCCTGCTCAAGCTCTCCCCAAGGCAGTTCAACTGAGTGCCAAGTCCAAAAACAGTGAAACAGTTCACAGATAAGGCCTTTCCGGTTTGCAGTCTCACTGCTGCTTATACTTACGGCTGCTGGCGGGATTAGGCCAATCGAACACACACAACCACTTTACAGTTTTCCACTGTTTTTATCCTCCTCTTGGGGTCCAGAAGTTTCTTTCTGACTCCCTGTATCCTCAAAGGGATGATTATAGGCAGATCCCACCAGCCAGACATGCCTGGAGTCTTGTCTCCCCAGACTCACGGTGCCCTGTTGCAGGGAAGCTGTTACTCGGCCACCATCTTGGATTGTTCTCCAACTTGTGTTATCTTTTTTTTTTTTTTTTTTTTTTTTGTAGAGACAGAGTCTCACTGTACCGCCCTTGGTAGAGTGCCGTGGCGTCACACGGCTCACAGCAACCTCTAAGTCTTGGGCTTACGCGATTCTCCTGCCTCAGCTTCCCGAGCAGCTGGGACTACAGGCGCCCGCCACAACGCCCGGCTATTTTTTGGTTGCAGTTTGGCCGGGGCTGGGTTTGAACCCGCCACCCTCGGTATATGGGGCCGGCGCCCTACTCACTGAGCCACAGGCGCCGCCCAACTTGTGTTATCTTAAAGTAAATTTCAAATGGGTAAATGCATGGAATTATTGTGAGTTTCACACTAGACGTGGCAAGTAAGTGCAGAAGTATTCTTGTCTAACAGATGGAGGGGAAGGGAATTAAAAACAGAGAATGTTTGATTTATTAACTTAACATTTTGCCCCAGACAATTAGGAAAAGGCCACTGTTTCCAATTTTGGTGGCAGAAAGCCTGTCCCTCTGTTCACAGCCACCCAGTGCCCACTGGGAGGATGACTGGAGAGTTAGGCTTAGTGTGAGACACTGTGGGCAGAGGCAATAAATCTGGAGACTGTTCTTGTAAGGGAAGTGTTCCAAGAAGGGAAAAGCAAACCACACATGTACCCAATTCTACACTGGAACTAGCTGCTCAGCACTCATTGCTCATATTGAAGCAGAACTCAGTGGAAATTAAGCAGGTATGGGGGAGGAGAGATGGGTCAGTTCACAGGTACAATGCACAATTCCCAGGTCAAGGGCCGACTTATAACTTTGACGTAAAATGCACAAAAGCAAATTATGTAACCAAAAACGTGTGTGTCCCTGTAATATTCTGAAATAAAAAATAAAATAAGACTGAAAAAGTAATTCAAATGGTGCCGTGTTCAATGATGTGTTCCCCTAACACATTTTTCCATTTCCAGGTCTAACTTGTATTTATTCATCTAATGCTTTTTCTTTCTTGAATAGATTCGTTTTCTAAAAAAAAAAAAAATTAAAATCATTTTCAAGGGAAATTGTATTGATTTCTACATACTGCATAGAAAGAAAATCAGTTTCATTTGCCAAAAAAATAGAAGATATAAAATAAGTAGAATAGAAAGAAGACGATGTTATTGAATTCCACTAAAATAGCCCTGCCTGGGAAGGGCTGGTGCTGGGGCCTGACTGCCTGCCTTTTGAGCAAGCCCCTCGTCGAGTTTGCTGGAAGCTTCTTTCTGGCCTTGCAGCTTGTCTGCATCCCCCAGACCAGGTGCCATAGCAGGTACTTGAGTTCTGCAGATAACATGAGACAGAAATGATGAACACACACTGCTCCTCCAGGCCTGGCCTGGCACACCCTCCACCCACGCCCTCCATCCTTTTCTCTTCCCCCATCTGCTGGTTGCACAGAGAGGAGCCGGAAAAACTCTCAGGGACTCAGCAGATGGCAGAGCCACAGGACTGCAGGAGCCTCGGTCCTTGAGTTGCTGTATGGAAGTCTGCCCTGTACTCACTGAGTGAAAAATAACTTTGGGTTGTGGAAATCCACTGAGACTTGGGGATTAAAAAAAAAAAATCAGCCTACTTGGCTAAAATACTGCTAAAGACAAGCTCATCCAAACTAAAGCTTTCTCTTTTCTCCTTGTGTGATAACATAGGGCAAAATTAATCTTAAAAGCAAAAAACATTTTTGCTCTATGATGCAGTGTGACTTAGTGACAAGCACATTAGCCTCTGAGCACTGATCCCCATCCCACCCTCCGGGGCTGTTAGAGCAGACCACTGTGCCAGCTTCAGAGCTGGGGCGTGGTCTGCCCTGATCACACGGACCTCTGCTCTTGACTTTTTCTCCTTCTTTTTTTTTTTGCAGTTTTTGGCCAGGGCTGGCTTTGAATCCACCACCTCTGGTATATGGGGCCAGCACCCTACTCCTTTGAGCCACAGGCTCCGCCCCACTTTTTCTCTTTCTACCTAAAATATTCCAGAAGACTCTTCTATACTCTCATCAGGAATAATGGCTAACTAGCACAGTGATTATTTTTCACTTGCAATGTGGGGGTTGCATCTTTATTTAGTGTGGGGTGGAAACGCGCATCAAATCTGAAGCATAAGCCATGTGAAGGGCTATAAACTGCTACCACCTCCCTCTCAAACACACTGGCCTCTGATTCAGATAGGACCCACAATGTGCTGTGGGGTCAGCTCTGAAGGGTGCTAAGTAGGGCAGTGACACGGTTCCATCTCTGGTTTAAAACCAAAATTTCAGCGATAACAGGAAAGATGGATGGGAGGGGGCGAGGCTTGGAGCTGAACTTCAAGCAGAGCTGAACCACATTTTCATTTCTCTTTTGTCATTAACAGTTAAGTCTAAATTACGGTGTGAAAATGGGTGGCCCATCTTTTTACTGTCCTGGAGAGAAGATATTTTAATTGGAACTACACCCACCATGCTCAAGCTATGCTCTTCCATCACAGGTGAGGAGTTCATGGATCGTGAAAGGGGTGCTGGAGATTAATTAGAACCACTGCACTGTGGCGCACATGCTATAAACTCTTTTTGAATTGCACTTAATTAACATTTGCTTACAGAATCTCCTTTCTCTGCTGAACGCTGTGCATTTAAACTGTATTTTTCTCTCTCCTTGTCTGTGTCCTTGGCAGATTTGGAGGCCTCTGTCCAACTCCTTTTCCACTTCATTCCTTTTATAGACCCACAGATAAATGAAGGACCATGACAATTAACATTCCACTGTGGAGACTGTGGCCTTGGCTGTCTCACACCCTGCTTTTTCATGCCCTGGGCAGGAACTGGTCCTGAGTGCCAGCCCACTTTTCCTGGGATGACTGACCCCACCCCAGGAAGCCAAAAGGCCTCTAGTTCAAGTCTACAACTCTTCAAACTCCTGTAGCACCTTCTGGACAGAATGAATAGGATTACCCTTAGTGCTATGTGTAATTGTGTCTGATGTGTAATCTGTTTAGGTCCCCTGCAAGAAAACATATATTTACTAACACCCAACAGTTCAACCAAGGCCTTCTACATGCCACAAGAGGGGATAGTGGCCACAGGAAGTGGGCACTGTTAGCTATATGATTCCTGAGGAAATCCCTACTGCTGAGCATGGGAGAAACCTTTAAAAATTATAGGGAAAACTTGCCTTTTAAAAAACAAATGAATTTAAAGGAGAAATGGTAAACAGACATTACCACAAAGTGTTTCATTTGAATTTGATACATTTAAATACTTGAAGATTTAATATAAAAATCTAGATTTTTAGCTTTTTTAAAGAAATTCGTAGGCTCTGACAAACTTGGGTCCAAATTGCAGCAAGCAGTGGTGACGTGGTATGGGGCAACAGCTGCCCTTGACCGGGAGGGAGTGGGGCATGGACCCCGCCAGCTTCCACCCTGCCTGCCACACACAGACACCCCATTAGCTGCCAGGACCGAGTCCTTTCTTGTCACTGACTGTGCAGTCCCTGACGGTGCACTGTCTCTGGGATTTAAAATTCCCATTTGTCTGTACTTGTGGGAAAGATCCTCATGGCCCTGATGGGAGTGCTGCTGTGCTGGGAGACCACTGGTGGGAAGGAGCAGCCAGAAACCAGACTGACCACAGCAAACCCCGGCCCACCCCCTGGGATGCTCAAGGCCGGTGTGCCTGGGAAACAACAGAACCATAACTGTTACTCTGGACCCAGTTGGCAGCCAATTAAGGGAGTACCTCCTAGAGTTTCTCTGAATGCAAAAATCAGCCCTCTGCAGAAGAGATGGGGGACCCCTCTGGGAACCCCTCCTACCTTCAACCTACTGATAAGGGATGATGAAGCCTGTGGGATCTGTGAGAGCCGAGCTGGCTCCTGGGCCAACTCCACCTGCTCGTTTTCTCTTCTTTCTCTGGTAATAAAGCCTTTCTCATCTCTGGACTGGCTTCCTTTCCTTCTTACAGACCCTTCCCCCGACACTTGGTCCCCTCATTTATATGTATGCGTATGTATAAATGTGTGTGTGTGTGCACGTGTGTGTGTGAATGTGTGTATCAAAATTCACCTACCAGATAATTGAAAGAGTGTACTTGAAACTTACACTATTTTAAAGGCCATCATATTGGGACCCCAGGTATGCAGCCTGGGATGACAGTGGGGCTCAGTGACAGTGGGGCCCAGGTATGCAGCCTGGGATTGACAGTGGGGCTCAGCTGCACACATCCCATTCAGACCTGGACAGGGACCCCCATATTCTAGGCCTGGGAAAACAGACCTTTTCCAGATGGTGTTCTCTGAACTAAGCAGGATCAGAGAAAAAGCAGTGATATGGGTGCCTTGTCCAGGCAGTGGGAAGGTGTGGGGGGCTTCTATCTACCTGCACCCTCACTTGGGACCTGCTCTGTGAAGGCGACATACTTGCTAATCAACATGGCAGAATGTTTTCTGTCCCTTGGCCTCTGGCCCATTGTGACACGTCCTGGACATTCATTGCCCTGAGCCCCTACCCCCAGTCAGTCCATGAACCTCTAGATGAAAGGCCTGGGGGTGGAGGGGCTTCCTGCTTGGGTTTCCCCCAGCACTCCCACCCCCGCACTGAGGTTCCATCTCCTTCTTTCCTTCTCTATTCCTTCCTCTGCCAATAAACTCTGTTCTATTTCTTATCCACGTGGTCTGTGGGTTCATTCTTGGAATCACCAAGATCAAGGACTGGGCATAGAGAGAAATTCCAGCAACAGATGGACTGATTCTCACTTGGAGAAATGCACCGCTTAGAAGAGGAAGTGACAGGTTGGGTACAAGACAAGGCTCTGCAACACCCATCACTGTTTATTTCTCTGAGGTTGGAACCAGCAAGGACTTTCTCAGAGCCCTAGAGGTGAGGGGTGATGTTAGGAGCCAGGGAATCACCCTCCCACAAAGTTTTAACTGCTTGAATGTTTTTCATGGTCTTGGGTTTTTTTCTGTATTTTGTATTTTTTATTGTTGTCATTGTTTGAGACAGTCTCACTCTGTTGCCCTGGATAGAGTGCCATGGTGTCCCAACTCACAATAACCTCAAACTCTTGGGCTCCAGCAATCCTCCTGCCTCAGCCTCCTGAGTAGCTAGGACTACAGGCACCTGCCACAATGCTCAGCTAGTTTTTCTATTTTTAGTAAAGACAGGGTCTTGCTCTTGCTTAGTCTGGTCTCAAACTCCTGAGTTCTAGCAGTCCTCTAGCTTCAGCCTTCCAGAGTGCTGGGGTTAGAGGTGTGAGCCACTGCACCCAGCCTAAAATATTATTTAAAACTCTTGCCCCTGCTCCCACAGCTTTTCTAGACATTGTGATTCCTATTAGTGACTCCAGCACTTCTGTGCAACCTTCAATACCTCCCTGGGCTTGAACGGCAGTGCGGAGGGCAAAGACACGAGAAGTGTGTCACTCACCTCATCCCCAGGACCTTTACTGTGAGGTGATTCTAAGAGTTGACACCATTAACCAGCAGTGAAGCATGTTAGTATTTTGCACATTCTCATCATTCTATTCTACTCTGCCCTCAAAATGTTCATATGCATTTTTTTAAAATTTCAGGTTAATGTGAGAGTACAAACAACTAGGTTTCAATATTTGCATCTGTTAGGTAGCGTTTCTTTTGCATTTTTAACTTCAGTGATTATACTTTTAGTTTCCAAGAGCTTTCCCTTGTTTGCTGATGTCTTAAGAAACGATCTGCTATTTCAAGGCACTGCCATCCAGAGCTTTCCATGGACGCTCTTGGGGGCATCTTTTTTCTTTCCACCTTGTCAGTAAATACTTTCTCTCTGCTTGGTTCCAGACACACAAGTTGAAATGTCTTGCTCATGAATCCTCCCACCTCTTTGTATATTTTAAATTTATTTTCTATCTTTGGTTGGGGGAGAGGAAGAGAGAGGGAGATCTTGGGAAATAGAACAAAGGGATGTTTGGAAGGGGTGGGGGATGTAAATGTGAATATAATGAATTCACCTGCTTACTGTGCCAAACACTTTCAGTGGCAGGTTTCATCAATGGAATGTTGATGAAGTAATGGCTTGCTCAGGGGCCACAACTTCTTTCCCAGCTTGGGAGAAAGTTCTGAGTTTTCGGCTATCTTTCAAATGAGACTGTGACCTGTGGTGGTGTTGGCTAGCTGCCCTTCGAAACCCTGCTCCCTCTATAGTGTGAAGCTGCTGGGCAGATGCAGAGCTGGTGGGCCAGTGACACTGTTCTCTTTTCACACAGCTGTGGCCATGTGAATGTTTTTCGGCAGCACCACATGAGTGGAGGTGAGATGCATCACATCCCGACCGTGGCATTTAAGGATCAGGCATCCCCCATGCCCTGTATTTCTATATTAGCCTATTGACTGCAGAAGCCTCCGAGGCCTTAGGGGATGACAGAGCTAGAAGACAGAAGAGACCCAATCACTGAATCCTGCAAGAGGAAAGGCACTTACTAACCAGTGATACCCATGTTAATATCCCAGATATAAGTAACTATCATGGTAAGCCACCAACATTTGGGGGTTTATTTGATATAACAACTGGCAGTGCCCTAGCTAAGATAAGATTATAAAAAACGTTATGTGCCCACGTCCTAGGGTATCCTTGAAATGTCTTGTACACTTAGGACAAGATAGACATGGGACGAACCTTTCAAACAACAACACTGGTATTGTTACCTTTCGGGCAGGTGCAGAGACCGAGATCAGGTCCAACTAGTTTTATTGTCAGAAGGCCAGCGATTCTGGAGGACAGTGAGAGTCCTCAGTTACAACGCTAATAATTTATATAATGAGATACAAGAAAAAAAACCTAGAAAATTGTAACTTTATCTAAAAGAAACATCAAAGAAAACAGTGTAAAAAATAGCCTTTACTCCAAGAATGTAACAACTCTTATTGTCTGACAACCTCCCCCAAAGTCTTCAGAGACAAACTCCCTCATAATGGTGGAGAGAGCTTAACTAGAGAAGGCTGAGCAGAGGAGGTGAGCTGTGCTGCTCCAGGTCAGCCTCTCAGACTCACCTGGTAGCTGCTTTTCTGGCTTCACTATTGGGATCCAAAAACTAGGATCATCTGTCTTTGCCTGAAAATGTTTTCATTCTTCAGTCAGAAGACAGAGAACGCTTCTGTGTTTGGAGAGTGGTTGTTTTTTCTTCTTGGGGCCATGAATGTGCTTAAGGGCCTTTAACATCCATCTTCCATGTTAAAATAATGAGCTCTTAGCTTTATGTGCTAATTTCCAGTTTATAGAGCACTTAACAAAGCATTAGTTCACCCACCAAAAGCTAAAACAAGGGGAAAAATAATCAGTAGTCTACTTGATAGGGATGAAATCAGAACTGGAGGAATTAGAGGCATCTTCAGAGTTTAACAGGATCGGACTCCAGCATGAGCCTCATCCATCTCCCTGGCACAGACCTGTGGGAAGCCCAGAGAGGCCTCAGAGGCCAGCCCTGCATCCCCCTGGCATGGTCTTCATATTAATTAATGCCACCCATTAGGCCCCGCGGAATTCTGTCCGCTCTCCTGCTGGGGCTTTCAAAGGCATTCTGTCTGTCCTTAAGATGCCCTCGACTCTGCCCAAGTTCAATCCATTATGTTTTATTCTTTCAGTTTAGCTCTCAGAGATCCAAGGGTGCCTTACTTGCCCCTCTGTGTATCAGCGCATCATTTCGTAAATGAGAACTCTGAAGTACAGGGAGAGGGAGGGATCACTCAGGGTCACACAGCAAGTAAAAAGCAGAACTGGAATCAGAACGATTTAGAGAACAGTCAGCGGTGTTGGCCTGAGGTCTGTGCTCCCTGCCTTCTAGGGGCACAGCATGGGGTGCAGAGACACATGAGGACAAAGCCACGTGTCCTGGCTGAACGCAGGGGAACATGGGCATGGTGGGGTCCCTGTCTCTCCTCTTCCCCCTCTGCATTTGTAAAGAATGAATTAAAATAAAAACTCCCACAGTGTCAGGGATTAGCTTTTAGATATGGGCAGGTGTATTTAGAAAGGCCTGGTGAGAGTCAAGATGAAAAGTAGAAGGCAGAGGCCTCGGGAATGAAGCTTCCCTAGGAAAGCAGTTCTGGGAGGAAGGGGCAGACTCTGCACCAGGGGCAAGGCTTTGAAAGGAGGGTCTGGGTCTCCTGTGGTGTCTGCTACATGATCCTCTCCCAACCCGAGTCCTTGTGGAATGTGTGGACCCTCAGGGGAGAAAGCTGAGCATATTCTAAGCTACACAATCCTCTCCTGACCCAAGTCCTTACAGCATGTGCAGACTCTCAGGGGAGAAAGCTGAGCGTATGCTACACTGAGAGAGCAGCAGTGTCTGGGTCCTCCCTGAGTGAGGCTCACACAGGCAGGGGCATCAATTTTCTACCCAGAAGGCAGAGGGGAACAGCTCCTGGAAGGAGATGGTGGCATTGATTGGTTCTGTGGTCTGGGGTGGCACAAGCCTCTCTGGGGCCAGCAGTACGGGCAGTGGCTTGAGGGTGACTTAGTGCGGCAGCAGCTTCTGGGAGGTGGAAGTGTTGGATCTGGGCGCTGAGACCCACAGAGGCACTGACATGATTCTGATGCCTGCTTCTGATTGGGCCAATGCAGGAGCCTTGAAATGAGGGGGCTGAGCACCCACCACCTCCAGAGAGGGGTCTTTCCAGCTGGAGAGAGGTGGGCCGTGGCCTGTAGCCTCACTGGTTCTTTTTTCTTTCCACCTTGTGCGGTTCTGGTGATCTGCACTGACAGGAGACCTCTAATCAGAGAAGAGCTGATGGTGATTCAGTGCACTGGTGCCTGAGGCCCCCAGAGTCGTGCTAAGGACCCCCCAGGGACATGCAGACATGATATGTGAAGTCCTGGGGTCCCTTCCCAGGGAGCAGAGGGAGACGAAGGTGTCCCCACCCAGGCTGGATCACCGTGAGAGCTTCACTCAGAGCCCGCCTGCTGTCTCCCGGTTGGCTCGGCCTCCTTCAGGTGGTAAAGGGAAGACAGAGCAGACTTCAGCTGGTGCTGTGCTGAGGGTGCATGTGGGACTCGAGGCTGCTGGGGTCAGGCAGCATGACACCTGTTCAGGGTGTGACATTTTTGTGTTTTCAGACTTGCTTTTCATTTGTATCTCTTTTCTTTTTTTAATTTTTTTTTGAGACAGTCCCACTATATCACCCTTGGCAGAGTGCTGTGGCATCACAGCTCACAGCTACCTCCAACTCTTGGGCTTAAGCAATTCTCTTGCCTTAGCCTCCCAAGTAGCTGGGATTACAGGCACCCGTCACAACACACGGCTATATTTTTGTTGTAGTTGTCATTGTTGTTTAGCAGGCCTGGGCTGTGTGGAGTTCAGTGCACTCACGAGGAGGATGGCAGCTTCCTCACAAACTTTAACATAGGGGAGGGGGCTGTTGGCTGTATTCTGAGTTCTCGTGGGTTGTGTGGGGGGAGGTAGGCTGATCTCTCTACAGGAACCTCAGTCCAGGGTAAAACACACAGAACTGTCATCCTGGGGGTGGGGGCTCTGTATCAAGGCCACGGAAGACAAAAGGAGCCTGGAGGTACCCAGACAAGGTGATGTCACCAAGACCCTCACTGGGAGAGAATCAGCAGGTGGGCTCGCTGAGCTCCCTGGACTCCTGATGGGCAGTTAGATTAGGGGAGCTGGTTTGTCTGCCCTGCAGAGATGAAACTTGTTTTCCTCTCACCCTTCCTCAATGTGTTATGGGGCTGGTGTTGGCGATTATTTACACCATACTCAGCCTTCACTCTTTTACCCAACCTTCTGGTGGACTTGGAATTATTTTTTCCCTATCTTTGAATTTTGACACCTTTTAATTTTTCATGAATGCTTTTTCTTAGAGACTAGTGAAAAGTTTCTGAGGACTCAGAGGGCTGCTGCACTCCCTCGAGCTGCCACCTGGTGTGTGAGTCAGTGTAGCCTCTCCAGGCTGCCCAGACTTTACACATTAAGTCAGTGTAAAGTCTCGCTATTTCCCCAGTGTCATCCCCCTTGTCGATCCCCAGCCCAGGGCAGGGTCCCCAGGGAAGCCCAATAGCGAGTCTATGGATGGAGGAGGGTGGTCCAGCCGCTCCCTGCACCACCCTCCCTATACAGGATGTGACGTGAGGACAGCTTCTCTGCGTCTGTCACCTGAGAGAACAAACAAGGTCAGGCCACAACATTCTCAACTGCAAATAATTTCTGAGCTCTGTTAGCCATTGTTGTCAGAAAATACTCTGTAAAATAATGTAAAGAGGTTTATTCTGAGCCAAATTTGAGGACCATGACCCAGAGCCACGCTAAAGAAGCTGGGAGCAACTGGACTCATGTAGTGGGGTTACATTTTGGTTTTATGCATTTTAGGGAGTCAGGAATTACAGGTGAGGTCATAAATCAATACATGGAAAACATATATTGGTTCAGCCCCAAAGATGGGACATCTGGAAGCAGGGACCTGACAGGTTATAGGTGGGTTTAAAGATGGTTCAGGCTTGGTGCCTGTAGCTCAGTGGTTAGGACACTGGCCACATGCACTGGGGTTGGTGGGTTCAAACCCAGCCTTGGCCTGCTAAACAAAACAAACAACAGTAACAACGACAACAAAAATAGCCAAGTGTTGTGGTGGGCGCCTGTAGTCCCAGCTACTCAGGAGGTAAAACTGTTAGAATTGTAACTAAGCAGAACAGAATTGAGAGGCTTCTGTCTCAATCACTGAGAATCAGTCAGAATCACTGGGCTTCTGACAGCAAAGCTCGTTGGACCTGAATCCTGCTCCTGCATTTGGCTGATAGTGGCAGGTGGCTGGACCCCCTTTGTCCAGTAACATAATGGGCAGATTTACACAGGAGAGTTGAGGAGGCATGTTGGTGACACAGATATACTCCATGTAAGCTGGTGTAAGCTTTGGGAGAAAAATCATTCCTACCTCTTTCCTCTCCAGTTTGTAGACAAATTTGGGACGTACACATAGGAGCAAAGAGGGCTCAAAATATCACTTTTATGTTTGGTGACGTTGGACTGGAGAACACGTCTGCACCTGAGTCTTGTGGGTTTGCTGTCCAGACACAGGCAGAGCCACTGGGAGGCAGCAGGCCTTCTGTCCTTAAAGAACCAAGAAGCAGACACACCTGACCAGGGGTAGGCTGGATCGGAAATCTCAGAAAAACAGGCACGGCTCTTGACAGGAATGTGGGCTGAGCAAAGACACAGCTGTATGGGCAGCTTGTAGGATGAGTTAGCAGCATTCAGCATTAATGCTGGTCCAGTCTTCTGTGCATGTGGTGCTGGTTATTGGGCTATTTATTATCTCTTAGCTGCAAACCTCCCTTTTATACCATGATTTCTGCTGCTGCCACAGGAGGCTGTAAAGCGCAATCCTCCTCTACCAAAGTTTACCCATTAGCTCTGCTGACAGAGCGTGTTGGATGGGGGCTGCAGAGCTGAGTAAGGAGGGGAGGCTGCCCCTTTTCACCCCTCTTCACCTTCATGGCAGAAGTCAGTTGCTGTGTTCCAGTTCCCAGATTTTTTCCAGCAGGTAGAGCCAGCCTCACTGCCTTCCCTCCAAGATACTAGCAGCAGGCTCTTGGGCCTCCTGCCCTGCTGGCTGCACCCAACACCAGGGGCCTCTCCTACCCAACTGCAGCTCTGCTGACCACAGCCTCCTCCCCAACACCCAGCCTTGGGCTGTCAGTCGCTCCCTGCTGGGACTCCGTGGGACTATGCAGCTCCCTCTGGCCTTTTCTTAGCCCTCATCTGGTTATTTGACTAATTTATCTTGTTAAATTCTTTCTGTTTAAAGGGCTGTATGGTTTCTGTTAGATTTCAGAAGATGGAAAGATGTCGCAGAGACCGGGCAGAGTAGAGTCAATAGCAGAGATTTACTACCAGCACCTGCAGGCAGATGGGCAGCTGCCGAAATGGAGAATGGTGACAGACCTGAGCTGGGAAAGGGGCCTCTTTGTAAGCAATTCAAGATGTGGCATAAGTATATCCCAGGAGGAAATGTTGTGCCATGACAGAGGTCACGTTCGTCTACGGGAGGCCCTTCAGAAGGTGGGAGGCCTCTGCCAGAACAACATCCAGACCCATCGGAACAAGAGAAAGAAAGACCAACATTCCACCTGTTGGGTGTTGGGATGGACCCAGGTGTTGGGGTCCTGTTCCAGCACCCGTACAAAACCCTATAAGAAACATCCCAGAACTTTTTAAAACTACAGAGAGGCCGCTAGCCAGGGTAGAAAGTCCACAGTCCGCAACATTCCAGGAATGATTGTCCTGTGACATTCCGGAGATTCGGGGGCTTTAACCGTTGTTCTGTGGTCTGACCTTTGACTTAATTCATTCAACTTCTGGGCCCAGTTCCTCTGAATGGCTCCCTCACTAAACTGGCACATGTTTGCTAAGGGCTACGTAAGTTTTGAGGATCCCTTTCCCACAGTTTCATTTCATTTCTGTTCTGTTTTTAATTTTTTTTTTTTTTTTTATAAATCTGAATAATGATGGAGGCCTGGGGCATCCAGTTTACAAAAGACACAGCCTGACTGTGGTTTTACCACAGTGAACCACAAAGTCAGGTAAAGGAAGACTGGGGAGAAAATGTGTGATATTGCTTAAAATGCTGGCGTTTAGGTTCTGTTTGTGTCACGTAAGAGTGATAAGAAGTGAAGCTGACCCAAGAGGCTATGGCTTCTGAGGGTCCCTCTCAAACTTCCCCGTAGGCTTTTCCCAGGGCCCAGTGACTTGGCAGGTGGACGGGATGCGAGCCCCGCAGACGGCTCTCCCTTCACCTCTAGTCCTTCCCTTCCTTTTGTGCTCTCCAGAGCTGTGAATCCCTCCTTCCTTCCACATGCCGTCTCCTCCTGTCTGGTGAAAAGAACTTCAGTGAGGTCACCCCAAGAATTTGTTGTCTGCTCCCTGCAGACAGGGCCCCTGGGGGTCCCTGGAAAGTGAAAGAACAAAAGATGAGATGGCAGCTGGAGTGGGGGACAGAGACGCTCTGTGTGGGTATCCAATGTGCTCCTGGGTGAAGAAAACCTGAGTGTTTTCTATCCACGAGGACCAGACCAGTGAAGTAAATGCCCCCGTTTCCCTTTTCTTGTCTTCTAGTCCTCTTCTCTGACCTGGGTTGGGCTTGAAACCTGGGACCTGGGTAAGGAACTGCAGGAAGAGAAGATCCCCAGATGGTTGAGTGGAGGGAACGGCTGTGCACGCCCTGTGGCTGCCCTCTGTGCACACCCTGTGACCACCCTCCGTGCACACCCTGTGGCTGCCCTCTGTGCACACCCTGTGACCACCCTCCGTGCACGCCCTGTGGCTGCCCTCTGTGCACACCCTGTGACCACCCTCCGTGCACACCCTGTGACCACCCTCCGTGCACACCCTGTGGCTGCCCTCTGTGCACACCCTGTGACCACCCTCCGTGCACGCCCTGTGGCTGCCCTCTGTGCACACCCTGTGACCACCCTCCGTGCACGCCCTGTGGCTGCCCTCTGTGCACACCCTGTGACCACCCTCCGTGCACACCCTGTGGCCGCTCTCTGTGCACACCCTGTGACCACCCTCCGTGCACACCCTGTGACCACCCTCCATGCACACCCTGTGACCACCCTCCGTGCACACCCTGTGGCTGCCCTCTGTGCACACCCTGTGACCACCCTCCGTGCACGCCCTGTGGCTGCCCTCTGTGCACACCCTGTGACCACCCTCCGTGCACGCCCTGTGGCTGCCCTCTGTGCACACCCTGTGACCACCCTCCGTGCACGCCCTGTGGCTGCCCTCTGTGCACACCCTGTGACCACCCTCCGTGCACACCCTGTGGCCACTCTCTGTGCACACCTTGTGACCACCCTCCATGCACACCCTGTGGCCACTCTCTGTGCACACCTTGTGGCCATCCTCTATGCACACCCTGTGGCCGCCTTCTGACCCACCCTCATTAGACAGCAGCTTTAAACTTGTCTGGGGGCGGAGAAAAGATTTAACACTGTATAAGTTTCGAGTCTTGATTATTTCTTGAGACTTGGCAGTTTCACTTAGGGAAATTTGACTGCTTTTATCTCACACTGGCCATAGGATTTTTATTTATTTTTTAACCTAAGAAAGAGCAGAAAAGCTACTGCCTAAGGTTTTAAGCAGGGGCAAGAAGGCGCCTTTGCTGATGTGTGGAAAGGGGCTGTGTAAGTGTGTAAGTGGGGACAGCAGGTGGATACCATTTGAGGAAAATCAAAGGGTGTTACTAAACCCCTGGGCTAGTGACAGTGGGGAGCCTTACCTAACCTACTGAGTCTGATGGGACAACAGGAAGGGGGGTCACCAGATCCCAGAGAGAGTGACTGTTTACACAGGGCCACGTGGCAGGAGCTGGGCCTTTCTGTACAGGCAGTAGCAGCTGCGTGACAAACTGGCAAGAAGGAAGTCACGAAAATGAGTTCCCTGGCCTCATTCCCCGGCCCATGGCCTGATTTCCTACTAGGAACTTCCAGTTGTTGCTGTTGTTTGTGGTTGGTTTTTGAGTCAGAGTCTCACTCTGTCACCCTGGGTATAGTGCCATGGCATCACAGCTCACAGCAACCTCAAACTCTTGGACTCAAGCGATCCTCCTGCCTCAGCCTCCCGAGTAGCTGGGACTAAGGCATCTGCCACAACACCCAGCTATTTTCTCTATTTTTAGTAGAGATTGGGACTTGTTCTTGCTCAGGTTGGTTTGGAACTCCTGAGCTCACTTTGAGGTTGCTGTGAGCTATGATGACACCACAGTGCTCTAGCCTGGGCAAGAGAGTGAGACTCTGTTTCTAAATAAAACAAAAAGTAAAAATAAATGAAAGAGAGATGGGGGAGAGAAGAGAAGATGAGGATAGGGTCAATCCATGGTCCAGATGCTTCATTCACTGGTGTCCAATATCTGACCAGCCAGTCACAGAAGCCAGGTGTCCACTAACGTTTAGGTCTCTGACGGAGTCACCAAGAAGTGATAAACTCATGTAAGGGCAAGTTTGAGGATCAAGCTTTTAAGCTGTGTGTTTGTTTCAATGTCCAGCCTGTCTGTGTTGAGGCCGGGCACCGTTCCGTGTGTGCACTGGGGTCCAGCAGGGGACCCGGTAAACCTCCTTTCTTTGTGGAGCTCACATCATAGAGAGAGAGGATAGAAAACTCACAGTATGCTGGGTGCTGATAAAAGGTAAAAAGAAAGTCAAAGCCACATTGGGGGTATAAGGTGACGGGGGTGCCATATGGATGACGTGGCCTGGGAAGACCCCTTGCAGGTGACACTCCGGCAAAGCCCTGAATGCAGCTGGAGGGTCCGCCTGGGGGTGTCTGAGAGAAGTTTCAGAAGAGGGGGCAGCAGGGGCGAAGGCTGCTTCCTGCCAGGGAGTGAGAAGAACCCAGGGCCAGGGCACTGGCTGGAGGATGTGGGGTGAGGGGTCTCAGAGGTATAGTAGTGTGGGGGCCACTTGTGTAGCCTCTTTGTGGGCGATTAAGAGGGCTTGGTCTGTGCCAGATGTTAACTAGTGTGTTAACATTTAAATGTTAACTGCTAACTACTCGCTCATAAAGGCCCTTCCACTTAGATACCCTAAGTCTCTATGCCGTGTAGACAACCATCTCCACCCTGCCTTCCCCAGAGAGTGGCTGGAAGATTGGGAGCCCTAACCCTTAGTCTCCATCTTCACTGTTAGGCTCTGAAATGACTTTGGAAGGAAATCTGGAGAAACTGAACATAATTGCTTTTCTATTTCTTCTCCCCCAAAAGCCATTCTCTGGTCCATTTTCTCTGTCCCCTGTTGACAAAGCCTCCCTGGATGTTAGCCTAGCCTGAAAAACTAGGCTATTTCCCTGATGTTTTTTAAGGATACATAGATAGATGGGGTTTTTACTCCCTTCCCCCTCACCTTGTACACACACATAAACTTTCATAATCTGGCGTGAGAGATTTATTTGTGTTAACATTTAACAATTGAGAAAAATCCAGGGTCTGAGAGTGGTCCGTTTCAGGCTCCGTAGAAAGCAGCTTTTATCAGAGGCAGGATTTGATGCTCTGATCTGCTCTTTTAATTCCTCCCAAATGAAAAATGATGTGGGTCTCCCGAGAGGCCCTTTTAGACTGCGGGGTGTCCGCTCCCTCTGCCTTGTCCTGTGGCCTCAGGGGCTGTTATTCTCTCTGCCTCATATCCCTGCCTTCCTCCATGAGTGTCTGTCCCCTTTCCTAATCCAGGTGAGGCACCACTCAACTAATGAACAGATTGAAGCAGCCCTCACCACCAGGCACCATGCGACTGCGGGGAGCCCAGTGCATTATTCAATCCTAAACAAAAACAGCCAGTGAGGCTGCAGCTGCAATTATTTTGATTTTATAGATAATGACTTTGCATCTCAGAGAAGTTAAGATACTCACCAGGGTTGGTGCCCGTAGCTCAGTGGTTAGGGTGCCAACCACATACACCAGGGCTGGAGGGTTTGAACCTGGCCTGGGCCTGCTAAACAACAATGACAACAACAACAACAAATTAGCCAGGCGTTGTGGCAAGCACCTGTAGTCCCAGCTGCTCAGGAGGCTGAGTCAGGAGAATTGATTGAGCCCAGGAGTTTGAGATTGCTGTGAGCTGTGACGCCACAGCACTCTACCCAGGGTGACATAGTGAGACTCTGTCTCAAAAAAAAAAAAATACTCATGGCACCTAAAGAGACCCCAGGCCCCAGGGCTCCAGTCCAGATTCACTGCACTTACCACGTCCCCAACTGCCCTTCTGGATATTCCTTCAAATCCTCTATCTATCTATAACCTGGGCCTAGGCTTGCCATGTCACTAAGCTTGTTATGTTATCACTCTTGTGATGCTATGGTCAAGATCCATGCTAAACAAGATTGAATTCAGGGCCGTGAGATTCTGTAACACGAACTGTGTGTGACCTGCCATTTCTACCCAGCTGATTCCTATTTAAGTTTTGTTTGGCTGGTTGACTACTGGAGCTTGTGGATAATTCTTTTGTTTAATCACTATACGTTATTCCATAGCATGGTCTAAAAACGCCATCAAGTGCGTTTTCAGAATGGAAATACATTTACGAATGATGGAATTTTGATGGTGTAATTGAAGCTGAACTGAAATAATATGGTTCAAGGGAGAAATTTGGGGAAGAGCATTCAGAAAGAAATTTCTGTGCAGCTGAGCATCAAGGGTTTTTAATATTCAACAAGTTAAATGGAGGGTCCTTCAATGGTGCTTGGCAGGTCTATAAAATGCTGAAAAGATCCGTGTGCCTCTGGGCCTGCTCTCCTACGGCTAATTGGCCGTTTGCTCATCCTGACCTTGGAGATTGTTCATGAAAATGCAATTGAAAAAGTACATTTAGATATGACTCTGGAAAGCTTTTAATAATGGCCATTTAAAGAAATCAAAGTGATTTTATTAATTCTCAATTTCACACAAGCAGCCCAATGGAGAGCAAAATTCAGAGACGCCCCTTGCCAGGACTGAGGAGAAAGCCAGGTGTGTGCTTTAGGCAGCTGCCTTCCCATCGTCCCCATCCATCCCTCGTGTGTGCCTGGGCTGTCCTCCTCCTCCCCTTCAGAAAGGTCCTTCCCATGCCCTGTGCCTGCCAGGCTCAGTTCTGGCATGTCCCCTGTGTTATGCCAGCTTCTGGCTCTCTTTCCACATAGAATTTACAACTATTAACTATTGGACTAATCTCTGTGCTTTTGAAAAGGGTTGAGTATGACAAAAGGAAGCACAATTATACCACCCCAGAGTGGAAGGTGTGATAAGGTCATTTAGATAAGATACATTTAGTGCCTGAAGCTTTCAGCAGAGGCGAGATTCCTGCATGAGCCAGGTTTTCTCCCTCAGAACTGAACATAAGTGGTTTATGTGGGGAGTGAACTCGGAAGCACCACAGACTGGAGATGGGAAAGGGAACGAACCCCGTCTCCGTCGCACTGGCTGGCAGGTCCCAGTGTGGCTCCTGAGTGATGCTGCGGAGCGCCTAGGGTCCACTCCATGAGGGCCGAGGGAGCTGGGATATTCACCCTCCAGACTCCGTTGGTCATCAGGTAAAGGACTCCCTGAACCTTCCAGCCTGGTCTGCTGGAGGACAGAAGGGCCTGAGGTGGAGAGTTGCAGGTCCTTGCTGTGGAACGTCGCTGGCTGAACTTATACAGAGAGGCTGACGACGTTTTCTGTCATCCTCTAGCAAAATCACCTCGCCAAGCTTTCCCTGGTCCTGGGGTGCCTGTGATGAGAAACTCAGTACCTCTGGAGAATAACTCTTATTTCCTGCAAGTTTTTTCATATACCCACCAGTTCTAATCACTGTTTTTAAAATTTCAGATTAATATGAGGGCACAATTAGGTTACATTGTTTGTGTTTGTTAGGTAAAGTCCAAGTTGTGACTGAGCCCTTCACTGGGGTGTGCTATGTACCCTACAGTGTGCTCGTTAGGGTACAACTCTTGCCAATCCCCTCCATTCTTTCATTCCCTTTCCCGGGGATTACAGGTTTGAGCCCTGCATCTGGCCATACACCAACATTTTAAAGATGAGCACATTGGAGGCTCAGCTGGGCCCCACATAGAACCTCTGGAATCAAGAAAATATTGATTGAAATGAATTGTAGAAAGAGTTGGCAGTGTCCACATTTGGTTAGTATTATTACAGTTGTGCATTCCTTCATAAACTCTGGAGAGCTAAGAAAAGACTTTCAGAATCCACCCTGTCATCTCCCCTTGACTGGCTGATTCTTTCCACTTACAGTTGCACTTTGAGGGTTAATAGCTGCAGGTGGGAGAAGCTAAGATGCTCACAGCTTGCCCCACTGGGCACCTATAGGGGTTGGCCTGGGGCTAGGGTTGTCAGAACCCTGTCCCTACCCCCCGGGGGCTGATAGGGCCTCCATGGCTTTCCAAGGCTGTGTGCTCTGACAGCCTCTAACCCTCATCTGCAGATGCTGGATCGTCTGCTTGTGGACAGGAGATGGTTTCAGAGCTAAGACATAAGCCAAGGACCTGCTCCCTGGTAACCCTTCAAGGCTGCTAAAGAGTAGGGTTTGGCAGATTTCTAGGTGTTAGATGATTAGCCCAGAGATGGAGTGGAGCGCTGATCCTGGGGACCCTCACCTGGGCAGTAAGAGGAAGGAGGCTGCCTCTCCTAGCCAGGGAAAGGGCGGGGGGCGGGGGAGGCAGGAAGGGAGGTTAGACTCATCAGTCGGTGGTTTTGACATTTTGGATTTGCCCCACTGACATGTCAGGCCCTTGTGACTGAAGCCAAGAATCACAGACTCTCAGAGTTAAAAAGAGCTGGCAGAGCCAATCTCCAGCCCTCCCCCCTAATATTTTGTCTATGATTCCCCCCAATCCTGACGATTCTGGAGTATTCCAGATGGGATGATACTGTTCCTCTCCTTGAGGAACACCCCTCTTTGGAAGCTGTGCTTATTAGACCAGGCTCCCTGTGCTCATCTGAAACGTACCTGTGCAGCCAACTGTGGTATCTGGACTGGGGTGACCTTTCTTTCAACGCAAAGGCTTAGCTGTGGCACATCCACCTTTAAATAGGACGGGGGTGGGGGTGGGGAGGAGGGAGCTGCTCTCAACCTGTTTCAGACTCTCAGATTTAACCTGTAAAATCGCCCCAGAGCTCCTTGAGGTTCTGGTTCAGTAGCAACCGATTTCCCAGATGAGGAATGTGCTCCAAACACTTGGGTTTTCTCTAATTACACCCCGAGGATCTGTTCTCTGCAGATTTCTCTAAATCTCACATGTTCTCTGCATTTATCAGATGCAGCAGAACTGGGCTCACAGGACTCAGAGGTGGTGATAGGCGCTGCATGCTCTCCTGTCTGCTTCTGACTTTTCTCTCCAGCTGGTCATTTTTGCTCTCACAGAGGGACTCCCAGCCGTATCTTGTAAGGCTCTGTTGTCAGGGAGAGACTGAGTCTATTTCCATAGATCCCTTTCTGACCTTGATTGCTGTGGCATCTGTGTCTGTCTCAGACCCGCAGCCATGCAGTGTGGCTTCCTGCTGTGGTGATTTTTATTGTTATGGTTCTTTCTAATTTGGTCCTGAGGTCTCTCTCTCTCTTTTTTTTTTTTTTTTTTTGTAGAGACAGAGTCTCACTTTATGGCCCTCGGTAGAGTGCTGTGGCCTCACACAGCTCACAGCAACCTCCAACTCCTGGGCTTAAGCGATTCTCTTGCCTCAGCCTCCCGAGTAGCTGGGACTACAGGCACCCGCCACAACACCCGGCTATTTTTTGGTTGCAGTTTGGCTGGGGCTGGGTTTGAACCCGCCACCCTCGGTATATGGGGCCGGCGCCTTACCGACTGAGCCATAGGCGCCGCCCGAGGTCTCTCTCTTGAGAGAGGCTGTAAGCCAAGATAGCCTCCTTCTGGCACATCCCAGACCAGGGCTAGGTTTGTGTGGGTCAGGTGAGATGCAGTTAGGAGGTGAAATCAAAATGCATTGAAGGAGCTAAGGCAATTTCACCCCAAAATGTGAGTACTTGACATAAGGAATATTCTTTTTCTTTCTTTTTTTTTTATTTATTAAATCATAGCTGTGTACATTAATGTAATCATGGGGTACAATGTGCTGGTTTTATATACAGTTTGAAATATTTTCATCAAACTGGTTAACATAGCCTTCACGGCATTTTCTCGGTTATTGTGTTAAGACATTTATATTCTACTCCTAGTAAATTTCACATGTACCCTTGTAAGATGCACCGTAGGTGTGGTCCCACCAATTATCCTCCCTCCACCCATCCTTCCCCCACCCCTCTCTCTCCCCTTTTCCCTTCCCTAAAGAGTATTCTGAGGCTCAGCGCCTGTAGCTCAGCAGCTAAGGCACCAGCCATATACACCAGGCTGGGCAGGTTTGAATCCAGACTGGGCCTGCCAAACAACAATGACAACTACAACCAAAATATAGCTGGGCATTGTGGTGGGTAGTCCCAGTACTTGGGAGGCTGAGGCAAGAGAATCGCTGAAGTCCAAGAGTTGGAGGTTGCTGTGAGCTGTGACACGACAGCACTCTACTCAAGGCGACAGCTTGAGACTCTCAAAAAAAAAAAAAAAAAAAAAACCAGACAAACAGTATTTTGAATTAAAGGCCACTCACAATCAGAAAGCTCTTGAAGGGGCTTTCCCTCTGTCTGCATAAAACCAGACTGACCTGATCAGGGGATCAAGGGGGTCAGCTGACCTCCTTCCCTCCCCTGAATGCAGCAGACCTGCCCAAATCATTTACAACACAACACCCAGACCAGTAGTGGTGGCTCACACCTTTAATCCCAGCACTTTGAGAGGCCAAGGCAGGTGGATTGTCTGAGCTCAGGAGTTCCAGACCAGCCTGAACAAGAGCGAGATCCCATCTCTACTAAAAAAATATAGAAAAACTTGTCGGGTGTGGTGGTGGGAGCCTGTAGTCCCAGCTACTCAAGAGGCAAGAATATCACTGGAGCCCGGGAGTTTGAGGTTGCTGTGAGCTTTGACACCACGGCACTCTACCCAGAGTGGCAGAATGAGACTCTCTCTCAAAAGCAAAAAAGATAATTCTAGAGCAACCACTGAATATACTGGGCCCTGTGCTAGGCACTAGGTGCAGAAGGGAGAATCAGGTGGTTGTGAGACTTTAGTCAGTGGAGGGGCCGGGTTGCAAAGCACCAGTGACCCTGCAGCCTGGTCAGTGCTGTGGTATTCTGGGGACTAGCAGATTATCTGGTTCCAAAACACACAGGCAGAGGCAAGTTTGTTAGGTGTGGGTGCGCTGAGGAGTTAAGAAGTGAGTTGATACCGTGTGAAGAGGCAGGAAAGCTATAAAAACAGGCATAAAACTAAAATAAAATATAGCAGTTGGAACCTTGTGGTTTTGCAGCAGAGAGTTCAAGGCATCTCGGGAAATCCAGAGGGTGTAACTAGGGATTCAGGGTGTTGAGATTTTATTTTATTTATTTTTTTTTTTTTTTATTAAATCATAGCTGTGTACATTGATATATTCATGGGGCATCATTCACTAGCTTCACAGACCGTTTTAATCAGAGACCCTGCACCGTAATCCAGGGTCCCTCTGCCTCTCTGGGCCTAGAAAGGCACCTAGAAATGTGTGGTTTGGCCTATGTAACGTCTAAGGGATTCTGATCTTAGTTGCTACAGTATTCACAGAGATGACCTTGTATTAAGGTTAAGCTGTACTCAGCTTACTCTGCATAACAATCAGTATAATCAATTTGACAGCCACTGTTGTCTGTAAATGGGCGTGTCCTTTTAAAAATTCCCTCTTTATTCTGGATACAGCACTTCTGGACTCTCTACAGTGAGACCCAGTGTCCTCTCAGGGGCCAGAGCCATGGTTGGACACCTCAGGTTAGAGGGACCCTCTCCTGACCAAACACCCTTAGTCCCAGCATCATCACTGGCTGCCAAACTCCTCACAACTCTTATTTCTCCAGGATTTCAAACCTTTCTTGTCTACAACCCAGCTACCCTACTCACCCTTTTTCAAATTCTCAGAAAATTAAAAAAATCAGGAGCTCTATGTATTTATTTCATTGAAAGCTACACACACCTCCACCCTCTATCTTATTTTCTTCTAATCTAGGACCATGAGCCAAATGAACTTTTGTCCATGGATTTAAGATTTCTCTAAATTAGAAATAGATAGATAATCCTCAAAAAACTAACAGTAGACCTTCCAGTTCATTCTCAATCCCATTACTAGGCATCTACCCAGAAGAAAAAAAAAATCATATTTCCACAAAGACATTTGCACCAGACTGTTCATTGCAGCTGAATTCACAATCACCAAGATGTGGAATCAACCCAGTGCCCATCAGCCCGTGAACGGATCAATAAACTGTGGCGTATGTGCACCATGGAGTACTATTCAGCCATAAGAAAAGATGGAAACTTTATACCTTTTGTGTTTTCTCAGATGGGGTTGAAACACATTCTTCTTAGTAAAGTGCCTCAAGAATGGAAAAACAAGTATGCAATTTACTCATTACTAATAGGAAAACAATATATAAATAACTACATGCCCCCATGAGAGAAAAACACAAGTTTTGTCTAGTGAGGGGGAGGGAAGAGGAGGGATAAGGGAGGGCGATTGGTGGGGTCACCCCTAGTGTGCACAATGTGGGGGTGTTCAGCAGCCCCAGGTGAAGGGCTCAACTACAACTTGAGCTTTACCTTAGAATTGAAAACAGTGTAACCGAAACACTGGTACTCGCATCTCAATCTTAAATTTAAAAAAAAGATAACATTTAATTTGATGATTCAAATTTATCACCTATTCAAAACAAAAATAGAATGAAGAGTACTCGTGGGGTGACAAGAGTGGTGTCGGTGCAAGGCAATCATAGATGGCCTCCCTTCCCACATGGTGGGGGAGAAGCCACGGGCAGTTTTGGGAGTCCTGGTATTGATTTATGTTCTGGCTGATGAGATACAATTTGTAAGATTGGCTGCTGCAGACCTGCTGGGGCATGAAAGAGATGTCAGATCTCTGATTTACACACAACTCGATGGTACACAGCTCAGGATACAACTATCCATGAAAAGGTGAACCCCCTGAGGATTGTACGGACTCACTGGGCGCTGGCATCAGCCACAGGAGACGCAGAGTCTCTGCTGAGATTCCAGAGGTGAACTTGCCATTGAGACCCCTGCAGGGGGAAGAAGGTTCCAGCCTGTGCCAAGCAGCAAAGGGGACACATCTGTGTATCACCCCCTATGGGACATGTGGTGCCTGGCTTACAACAACTCACACAGAGAAACGTGCCTCAAATTCAAATAATTCATCTCACTGTACAACAAAACGGCTCCATGTGTCTCATTCATCAAAGATTATTGAGCCTGCAAATGAGGCTGGTGAAGGCATCTACGGGAGAAAAATTCCTTTACAAAAAAACAAACAAACAACAACAACAAAAAAACCTATTTACTGTATTCCTTGTCTTTCATTCCTTCACAAGCCTACTATTAAATGTTTTCTAAAATAAAAAAAAAAAAAAGACAAAACCCAAACTATGCCAACAATTCTAAGTCTGAGGACACGCTGGGTAGGATCTGGATGTCAGGTCATTACCATTCATCCAAATGTCCAATAATTAATCTCCCCAGGTGATGGGTGATAAATATCCACAGTGGGCCCTGCTCATTCCTTGGGCAGGGTGTGCGTAGCAGCCCGTATAGCCTATGGCTAGGAGGAGTGAGAGTTCTAAGAAATACCTGTATAGCTCAATAATGAAACACCTTGGTGAAAAAGGCATGGAGAGGGATTTAGCTCTCCTAACAAGCGTGAGAGCTCTTGAGATGAGAGCATTGGTGAATTGGCAGTCTCTACACCTGTGGTGTTGAGAGGCACGAGATCAGCCTTCTATTAGGCTAGAGGAGCAGGCAGTCGGAAGCATGCGCATTCTATCACGGACGCGCTTACTCTGACTCTGTCTCCTCTCCTGCCTGCAGAATGCCGGCACGGTGTCTCTCTACTGAAGATTACCAAGCTCTGCTAAAGACTAAGATCTATCTATCCTAAGAAGACTGCTTTGCTCTAAGACTCTCTCTCCCGCTGAAGTAGATAGCCCTCAGGCACCTAAGAGAAATTGTTCCTCAGCCAGGTAGCTTAGCGATCCTCGTCCAGAACCTAGTTAAGCCGGGCCCGAGACCTGGCCAGTCCTGGGCCCTGACAAGCGGTAGCAGTGGAGGGCTGTGACAGGTGCGGCTCTTTTCCATGTCGTTTTCTGCAAATGGTCAGTAAGAAGGGTAAGAAGCACATCAGCTTCCCAGCTCCTGTTCCCTCAAACATTTGGCTCATCCAGGGTCAATGGCAGAAGTCAATTCATATTCCATTGATAGGAAATAGATGGAATTAGATCCAGCTTGCTTTCCTGAGGCATTTTTCACATTGATCTCCACTTTCCAATCATATCACTCTGTGCCCTTCTGTATGGATGGCGTAGCTAAGAACCCTCACTGCGGTCCTCACTGGCCCAAGCAGCCCCTACCAAGAAAGAAATAGGTTTGAAATGAACAGTTCCTGGGAAACACTCCCTTTTTAATTCTTTTACCTGTCAAGGTTTACACAATGAAAAATAATGAATAAATGAGGACTGAGCAAGTCAGCACAATTCCACTTATTCTATTTCCCTTTATCAAGAGAAATCTATGAATTCTGTTCTTTTGAATAATTGCTTTTAAGCTTTTATAAAATAGAAAATTTTGAAATATATATGGAACCACCAAAGGACACAAATAGCCAAAGCTATCAAGAGCAAAAGGAACAAAGTCAGAGGTATCACGCTATCAGACTTCAAAATATACTGCAGACCTATAATATATCAAATAATCAAAAAAATATCAATAATCAAAATATACTGCAGACCAAAACTGCATAGCACTGCCATAAAACTGGCAGAAAATCATCGGACTAGAACAGAAAGTTCAGAATTAGAGTTTGGTACTGGCATAAAGACAGACACATAGACCATTGGAACAGAACAGAAAGTTCAAAAATAAAGTCACGCATTTATTGCCAAGCGTTTTGAACAAAGGTCCCAAGAACACTCATTGGGGAAAAAAAAACAGCCTCTTCAATAAATGGTTTGGGGAAGACCTGGATATCCACACACAAAAGAATGAAGTTAAACCCTTATCTCAAACCATATGCAAAAATCAATTAAAAGGAGTTAAAGACTTAAATCTAATACCTGGGACTTTAAAACTACTTGAAGAAAATGTAGGGAAAAATATGAACCCCAAAGTGAGGCAACAAACAAAAACAGACCAGTGGGATCGTATGAAATTAAAGGTTTCTACACAACTGACAGGATGAGGAGAAACCTGTGAAGAGGGAGGAGGTGGTCACAAACCACACGTCTGAGAAGCAGACAACTTCCAAAATGCACAAGGGACTCAATGGTAAGAAAATAAACAACCTGATTGAAAACTGGGCAGAGAATCTGAATAGACGTTTCTCAAAAGCAGACATACCAATGACCAACGGGCACATGAAAAGATGCTCAACATCACTAATCAACAGGGAAACGCAATTAAAACCACAACCTCACACCTGCGAGCACAGTTGTCATCAAAAAGGCTAGAGATAACAGGTGTTAGCAAGGATGTGGAGAGGGAGCCCTTGTGTACCGTTGGTGGAAATAGAAATCAGCACAGCCACTGTGGAAAACAGGACAGAGGTCCTTGCAAAAATTGAAAACAGATATAGCACCAGATCCAGCAATGCCATTACTGGGTCTACATTCAGAGGAAATAAGAAGAGAATGCTGAAGACGTCATGGGCACACCCACATCCATGACATCATCGGCACGCTCAGGTTTGTGATGTCATCAGTACGCCCACATTCACGGCAGCGCTGTTCACAGTAGTCAAGATGTGGAGTCCACTCTGGTGTCCATCATGGGTGGATGGATGGAAAAAACATGGTGTGCACACAACAGAAAATTCTTCAGCCTTGAAGAGGAAGGAAATCCTGTCACTGTGACAATACGGACAACACATCCTGGAGGACGTCATGTTCAGTGGAATCGGCCAGGACAGAGAGACAGATGCCTGTGACCTGGTGTGTGGACTCTAGACCTGCTGACCTAGTAGGAGTGGAGAATAGAAGAGAGCTTTCCTGGTGCCATGGGTGGGGACAGTTTGAGGAGATGTTGGTTAAAGGGCACAAAACTCCAATTAGATAGGAGCAATATGTTCATAGTTAATAACATGGAGAAAGATTTTAACTGTTCTCACTGTTAACTATTAACTGTTCTTATATGTTAATAAGCTCAATTTAGCCAATCCAAAATTTATGCATGTTTCAAACAAATGTGTTGTACTGGTGAACTTTTTTTTGTTGTTGTTAACTTAAAACAGCATAAAATAACTTAAGCCTTATTCCATATTAGACAATATAAATAAAACTTGCATTTGGTTCCTTTTTAAAAAAGATTTAATTATGTGTATTTTATGAGTCTAAAATTAATACATGTTCCATCCTTAATTTAAATGTTTAAGAATTTGGGTGGCACCTGTGGCTCAGTGAGTAGGGCACCAGCCCCATATACCGAGGGTGGAGGTTCAAATCCGGCCTTGGCCAAACTGCAACAAAAAAATAGCCGGGCGTTATGCCAGGCACCTGTAGTCCCAGCTACTTGGGAGGCTGAGGCAAGAGAATTGCCTAAGCCCAGGAGTTGGAGGTTGCTGTGAGCTGTGTGAGGCCACGGCACTCTCCTGAGGGTGATAAAGTGAGACTCTGCCTCTAAAAACTAAATAAATAAATAAATAAATAAACGTTTAAGAATGTTACAAAACCTTATTGCTAGCCTAGCCCCACCACACTTTCGTGTTACTGTTTTCCAGCTTTCCTTTTTTTTGCAGTTTTTTTTTGGCCAGCCGGGTTTGAACCAGCCAGCTCTGGTATATGGGGCCGGCACCCTATTCCTTGAGCCACAGGCGCCGCCCTGTTTTCCAGCTTTTTAACCATTTCCTCACTCATAGTTTATTATATAATGTTTGTGTGTTTGGGTGTGTATCTACAGATAGGTAGAGATTTAGAAACTATATATATACATATATTTATACACACACACACGCACACAGCATTATATTTTTGCTTGTGGGGAAACATCACTATTTATTTTTTAGGGGGGTAATTTTAACTCACGAGCTATGGAAACAGATGTGCAGCTCGAGTCCTGAGCGTTGAGGCAGCGGGCCCTTTGTCTTGCAGAGTTTGTGTGGAAACCCCACTTGCTCGCAGTTTTCACTGCTCCACAAGGCACCATTACGGGTTTCCTTCCCACCACATCTCCCTTCTCTGGTCCCCTCCTTCTGGAATCTTCCCTTAAATGAATCCAGGATAAAAGTTCATGCAGATGGCGTCGACCTAGCCTCTCAGCCTTGTGCTTCCAGAGTGTCACAGGCAGAGAATCAGACGGTTGTAGGACAGAGCCACCTCATTGCGTCCTTCTGGGCAGCCCAAGCTTCCCCACTGCAGCTTTATGGCCCGTTAACCAGCTGATTCAAGTAGCAAGTTTCTGCCACCTCCTCCCAGGCCTGTGAGTTGTGGATCTCACCATGACTGATCCTCTCACGCTGCCTCAACACACCTCATCTGTCTCCCATCAGTTATCAGGCCCTGTTCTCTGATGTTGGACATGAAACCTAAAATCATTCACCTTTGCCAGCTCATTTAATGTGAAGCTTTGTCATTAGAGGACATTAAATGAGTCCTGTGGTGGCCTTAACAAGAGGAAGGAGGGTTCCTTCTTTATTCCTGGGTGTGTGTTTTTGGTACAGTGGGATGGATTTGGGAGGCCTGGTGAGATTATCTTCAGTGCTTTCTGGAGTTCTCTTTGGCCCCCCGCATTCTCCAGGAAGGTTTGGAACAGCCCACCTGGAACAGCCCACCTGTCTCTTCCTCTGGGTCAGCACTTTCTGGCACATTTTCCTGTTACCTGGCGGGCTGTACCTCTGGAGCAGGCACAGCGTCCTCCCTCTGGGGGAGGTGTGAGGTGGTAGTCCCAATCTCTCCCAAGATGCTGGGATCTCAGCTCTGGGAGGCTGCATCCCTTTGCTCAGACTGCTATAATAACACCATAGACTGGACAGCTTACACAACAAAAAAATTATTTTCTCACAGTTCAAGAAACTGGAGCTCCAAGATGAAGTTGTCAGTAGTGCCTGTGTCTGGTACAGGCTCTCCCTGTGGGTCTCAAGGGCCACATCTATCTGTGTGCTCATGGGGCCTCCTCCCCACACACCTGCAGGGGGCAGGTGGGAAAGTGCTGGTGGGCTCTGCTATCTTTTCTTTTAAGGACATTGATTCTAACAGCACAGAGGCTCAGGTGGCCTCAGGTGACCTTAATTGTCTCCACAGTGGCCCTGTCTCCAGTACAGTCACATTGGGGACTGGGCCTCAACATAGGAATTTGGAGGGAACAATTCAGTCTGTATTAGTGCTCTTTAAACTGGTCCTGTGTTCACCATCTCTCAGCCAAGAGGGATCAGCTGCTTCCTGCAGATTCTCTTTCTAGACCTCTTGAGTCCTATCCTCCCTCCTTTTTTTTAGAGACAGAGTCTCACACCGTCACCCTGGGTAGAGTGACATGGTGTCATAGCTCACAGAAACCTCAAAACTCTTGTGCTCAACCAATCCTCTTGCCGCAGCCTCCCAAGTAGCTACAGGCCTGCACTCCCAGGCCAGGCCAGTTTTTCTGTTTCTCGTAGAGACGGGGTCTTACTCTTGCTCAGGTTGGTCACAAACTCCTGGGCTCAAGCGATCCACCTGCCTTGGCCTCCCAGAGTGCTGGGATTACAGGTGTGAGCCACTGTGCCCAGCTGAGTAAAACTTGGATCTCTAAATTTTATTTTCAGGTAGTCTTTATTTTCCAGGCACTGGTTCTGTTTAACATTGCACATACTTAAAGATGCAATGGAAGGGAATCAGTGTGGAAATGCTATTAGTGTTATCTGCAGAAACCTCACCTCTCCTGTCATCTCAGAAGCTGCACACATATTGCTACGACCTCTCAGCAGCTGTGATTTCTGCAATGCCTGTCTCCTCTTGACATTTTTGTCTTATTAACTGATCTATTTCTCTTGTTTATTCCCTGCTGGCATGAGATCTGATAGACAGATGCACACATTCCACATGAAGTCTTCGGGGCCTTTGTAAACCCACCTTGCTCTGAGCAATAGTCCACATATAAGAACTGTCACCAGAGTAATATGGTCCTGGCTTCGGTGCGAGGGCGCCCAGAGGCCTCTCCTGCTCACCGTCCCATATGCGGTCAACACCAGTGGAATTTTAAGCAGGATATAAATTACTTTTCTGAGTTGTATTTTACAGTGGAGAGAGAGAAGAAAAGAGGACACCGTTCCCAGAGATAGAGCCTGATTCAAAGCCTATGCATTCATGCGATAATCCGTGATGACTCCTGCCTCTCACTTTTTAAGGCACGGGATTCACACTCTTTTTCTCCCCATCTTCAGAAAAAATAGAAAAATAAAAATAAAGGGAAAAAAAGAAAGAATGTATATGTGTGTAAATACATATGTATAGTGCTGTGAAGTTACAAGGGAAAGAGTGGTTTTAGAATGACAGATAAACTCTTGGGAGAACTAAAAAAAGAAAAAAGAAACTCTTAAAATGGTCTTCCTGGAAAACGGAAAATATAGCCTCCTTGCCCACCCCCCGCTGTTAGTGTCCCAGCTTGTCAATAAAGGTTCAGAGCAAACTGTCGGGAGGTAAATAAGGCCCACAAGGAGAGTTTAGAAGTTTCTGTCACGTTCTCACAGATCCATGATTGTTTCTACTTTAATTTGCATTTAGCTAGTGATGAGTCGTGTTGATAACATTTTCTGTGTTCATTGGTCATGTGTATCTTTTTCTTCTCTTTCTTTTTTTTTTTTTTTTGAGACAGAGTCTCACTATGTGGCCCTCAATAGAGTGCTGTGGCGTCACAGCTCACAGCAACCTTTAACTCTTGGGCTTAAACAATTCTCTTGCCTCAGCCTCCCAAGTAGCTGGGACCATAGGCACCTGCCACAATGCCCAGTTTTTTTTCTGTTGTTGTTGTCATTGTTGTTTGGCAGGCCTGGGCCGGGTTCTAGCACATCAGCCCCAGTGCATGTGGCTGGCGCCCTAACCACTGAGCTATAGGTGCCGAGCATATTTTTTTTTTTTTCCTGAGACAGAGTTTCACTGTGTTGCTAGGTTGGAGTGCCGTGGAGTGATTGTAGCTCATTTCAGCTTTTAACTCCTGGGTTCAAGAGATCCTCCTGCCTCAGCCCCCTGAATAGCTCAGGCTACAGGCATGTAGCACCACACCCACCTGGTTTTTATAACTTTTTGCAGAGACAAGGGCTTGCTGTGCTACCCAGGTTGCTCTTGAACTCCAGGCTTCAAGGAATCCTCCCAAAGTTCTGGGATTATAGGTGTGAGGTACCATGCCCGGCTGTCATTTAGTACTTTTTCAATCATTCAAAGTTTTAAATTATTAGCCCATGGTTAGAAAAAATAGCTAAAAATGAAGTAAAATTTAAGTAAAAACTGAGAATGTAGAGTGAAAAGGAGAATTTATGTTCCACGTCTTTCCTCCACTTCCCCAGTTCTGGCTTCCCTTCTGGTGACCATTTTTGCCGACTTCATTTGGTTACAATGTCTTTGGTATCCAGAGGGTGCCAAAAAATGTACACATTTTAAGAGGTGTTATCTATGTGTTGTTGTGTGGAGTTGAATTGAAGGTACCATCATTGGTCAGGTGTACCCAGACCCCAGACATGTTATGCATAATTGTTTTGCCTGCAATTTGCATACTTTGGGGAAGAATTGATTTTACTCCCGACAAGACCTCTTCAAATGTGTATTTTTTTTTTCTTTTTTTTTTGGCAGACCTGGTATTAGGCTTCCAAGTCCTCCTTCCCTTTGAATATCTGGCTTTGTGGAGACAGGAGCCAGAGCCACCTGTGAATGTGGCTGAGATACAGTGGCTGTAAAGTCTGAAACTTGAGTAAGTGAGCAGTTTGACCATGAGCCCCAGTTTCCTTTTTGTGACTCCCCAGCGTCTGCTGTCAGGGTTTGGTGGCTTGATCTCCCCTGTTGGTAGGTAATTTGCAGATCTCAGCTGTGCTTAAACCCTTAGCCTCTCTTCCATAGCCTGTTCTCCTGTGTCGTGGACACCCCTTTGAGGAAACCTCCCACATAGGTCCAGGACCCCAGACTCCATCTAAAGGATTTTTGGTCTCCGAGGAGGACCACCTGCAGCCTTTGTGGCCCCTGGGTTGAGCTCTCCCTCTGCCCAATCCTGCTTCTCCCACTGGCTTACCAGTGTGGTCCCTGAGAGCTTTCCCAGTAAATTTCCTGCACACAAATCTCCTCACCACTCAAGTTCCTGGGACGTCTTCCCTAAGATGATCGCTTTGCTTTGTGTTCCTCATGTCTGAGGACCAGGCAGAGACAGGTGGGCTATGCAACTGGGGAAAGAACGTCCAGAATCCGAGGAATTCTCTGATGCTTCTTCCGGGGCTTCCCTGCTAGTGACAACCCTGAACAGCCAGGGTGGTGATCACAGTCCAGCAAGAGCCGGGAAATCAGACTCCTCATGGATAAAGGTCTCTGGTCCAAGACAGGTGCGGAGGCTCACGCCTGTGATCCCAGCACTCTCGGAGGCCGAGGCATGAGGATCCGTTGAGCTCAGGAGTTCTAGACCAGCCTGAACAAGATCGAGACCCCATCTCTACTAAAAATAGAAAAAAAAGCCGGGTGTTGTAGCAGGTGCCTGTAGCCCCAGCTACTCGGGAGGCTGAGGCAGGAGGATCCACTTGAGCCCAGGAGTTTGAGGTGCTATGAGCTGTGATGACATCACAGCACTCTAGCCTTGGTAATATAATGAGATTCTGTCTCAAAAATAAATAAATAAATAAATAAAGTCCTCCATGGTCACAGAATGGGTGAAGTAATTTGATCTACAGATATTAATAATGCAGCCATGTCTTGAGAACTCCTTCACAATAATCCTATGAGGCAGCTGCTCTCATCTTCCTACTATTCAGAAGAGGACCTGGAAGATAAAAGGGGTTGAGTAAGACACCAGCTCAGCCCCACACATGCGCACACCCACACGTGGGCTCGGAACTCCAGAGTGTCTCCTCAGCGCCACACACCTGCAGCTCAGAACTCCAGCATGTCTGGAGCACCTGCCTCATCACCTCCTCTGGGACTCTTGCTGGTGTGCAACACTGTGAGGTCCTGGGTGCTGTGTGCACACACGTTAGCATGCTGAGTCACTATGGTGACTAAGTGAGTCAGACAAGCCAGAAGTGGGCTCCCTGGCTGGCTCCTCACCTGTATTTCTTTCTTTCTTTCTTTTTCTTTTTTTTGAGACAGAGTCTCACTCTGTGCTCTGGGTAGAGTGCCGTGGCATCATAGCTCGCAGCAATCTCAGACTCCTGGGCTCACTTGATCCTCCTGCCTCAGCTTCCCGAGTAGCTGGGACTACAGGCGTGAGGCACCACACCCAGCCTCCTCAAGTGTATTTCAATAAAATTGGGACTTACACAAAATAATGTCCATAAAAACTTCCAAGAAACACATCTGCAGCTGACAGCAAATTTTGTGAAATGTTCACTGAGAAACAAAAAGGATCAAAATCGCCAGAGTAAATCACGTGGACTCCCAGCCTCTTTGAGGGTTAAGAAGGCAAATTCCACACCATAGGACAGCAGAACTCTCTTCCTCTGCAAGTGAACTTTCCAAGGACAGCCTAGGAAGGATGAGAGGAGAAGGGCAGGTCTGAGGAGTGTGTCAGGCAGAGAAGGTAACATGGTGGAATAAGGGAAGGACCAAATTCCCAGTCGGGGAAGTTGCCAATTACCTTCCTCTCTAGGAAAGATTAAGTCTGCAATCAAATCTGCGATTTTGTTATCAGCTGTATGCTGTAATCACTCAGCATGCATCCAAACTTTCATGAGAGTGTGGTGCGCCAGGAAATGTTACTCTGTTGGTGTTCCCAGGGGAATGCAGGAGGGGTGTGGCCACTGGGGGCTGGAATCTAGGGTGGATTGGTCAGCTCAGGTGGTCACAAGAGACTAGCGCAGGCTGGGCGGCTCAAACTACTACTGACTTACTTTCTCATCACCCTGGAGACTGGAACCCCAAGACCAAGGTGCCAGCGGGATGGTGCCTGGGACCTCTCCCTGCATCAGGCAGCTGCTTCTCCATGTCCCAACGTGGCCTCTCCTCTGTACAGGGTCTGCTGGATTAGAGGCCACCTCGTGTCCTCAGTCAACCTCAATTACCTCCTCACAGGCCCTATCTTTAAATGCAGTGTCATTGGGAATTATACATTTTGGCAGGACACACTTTTGTCCATAACAGAAGGTGGAGTGGAGGTGCTCGCTGTCCCGTGGGCTCTCCCAGAAAATGGTAAGAAACAGCTTCTCTTTCCCAAATTTATCAGAAGTTGTCCCTATGTGGGGACAGGCAGATGTTTGGTTTTGTAAAACAAGGTGCACCCCTGATCATTCTTGCATTATTTCTGTATCAGAGTCACATTCCCAAGCTTCTAACCCAGTCTTCCAGGAATATTAAGATGGCGAGCGTGCGGGTGTTCACGACGGGGCTCCCAGAGACAGGGGAGGGTTTACTTCTTCCAATTTTTACTAAGCAGAGAATCTTCTTTGGGAACATGTGTAACTCAAAACATTCACAGAAACGCTGCACCATTGGAAACCATCTCCGTTTCTCAATGGTTCAAGAGGAACTTGAAGTGAAAACGGGGCACTTGTGTGACATGGGATCTTCCTTCTCCTCATGGATCAACTTGAAGCCTGGACTGACTGAAGACAGACACGGCAGAGATCCAGTCTTGCTGCTGAGGGCAGCCCCAGGATCAGCAGGGCTGAGGGCAGCCCCGGGGTCAGCAGGGCCGAGGGCAGCCCCGGGGTCAGCAGGGCCGAGGGCAGCCCCGGGGTCAGCAGGGCCGAGGGCAGCCCCAGGCTCAGCAGAGCTGAGGGAAGCCCCCGGGTCAGCAGAGCTGAGGGAAGCCCCAGGGTCAGCAGGGCTGAGGACAGCCCCGGGGTCAGCAGAGCTGAGGGCAGCCCCGGAGTCAGCAGGGCTGAGGGCAGCCCCCGGATCAGCAAGGCTGGGGGCAGCCCCGGGGTCAGCAGAGCTGAGGGCAGCCCCGGGGTCAGCAGGGCTGAGGGCAGCCCCGGGGTCAGCAGAGCTGAGGGCAACCCCGGGGTCAGCAGGGCTGAAGTCAGCCCCGGGGTCAGCAGGGCATATCCATGGGAAAGTGGTCAGCGCCCTCCCTGACCAATGGGCATGATCCATTGTGCTCTCAGAGCCAACCTCCTGCTGAGCAGAAAATGATAGATTCTCCCCACCATGAACACACAGCCTGTGGTTATCCTTTAGAACAATCAGCACAATGTGTTCACAAAAACAATCCCTTGATTATGGTTACAATCTGTCCATTGTCACTTTGGGAAGGCAATGCAGGGAAGAAGAGGGCTAGTTCAACACACTGGAGTTTGTGAGTAGCACAAAGCAGTGTGGAGAACCCTCAAAGAACTCAACATAGACCTTCCATTCCATGCCGCAATCCCATTATTAGGCATCTATCCAGAAGAAAAAAAAATCATTTTATGGACATTTGCACGGATCGTTTATCACAGCTCAGTTCACAGTAGTCAAGATGTGGGAGCAGCCCAAATGCCCCTCAACCCAGGAATGGATTAATAGCTGTGGTGTATGTGCACCATGGAGTTCTGCTCAGCCATAAAAAGATGGAGACTTTACATCGTTCATATTAACCTGGATGGAGTTGAAACACATTCCTCTTAGTAAAGTATCTCAAGAATGGAAAAGAAAATACCCAATGTACTCAGTATTAATATGAAGTCAGCAGACGATCTAATACATGCCCACATAAGAGAAAAACTCAATTCAATTCAAGTGGGGGGAGAGGGAAGAGAAAGAGGGGAGGGAGATGGGAGGGCTCCTATCTAAGGGCACAATGTGAGGGTCCATGGCAGCCCTTGTGCGTGAGGGGCACAACTACAACAGGGACCTCGCCTAACAAATGCCAACAGCATAATCTAATCATTTGCACGCTCACATTAATCTGAAATTTAAAAAAAAACCTGAGTAGTAAAATAGGATCTTCACCCAGAACACCAAGTCCACGGGACTGGGAATCAGACCCCCTCAGCTGAAGCCTTGGCTCTGCCTCTTGGCATTTACACACCTTTGGCTTTTCATGCCTCAGTTTCTTCATGTGTGAAACAGGGATGATAAAAAATATGTTACAAGGAGATTGTCTAGGGTAACGCCTGTGATTGTCTTAGCCAGTGTTTAATACTTAGACGATGCTCCCAAAAATGTCTGTCCTAATTCTGGTGTCCTATAACACACCGTTCAAAATTCATCAAGTTTGAGATGGAGAAGGGCCGTCGTTAGTCTTTACACTGGGTTAGGCATAAACCACGATTCTCCCCAGCAAACTGTCACGGTAACCCCCCACTATGAGATGAAGCTGCCTGGTGTGGCCTCAGTGGAAAGTTTGAGTGGGTATTTTCTTTTCCATTCTTGAGATACTTTACTAAGAAGAATGTGCTTCAACTCCATCCAGGTTAACACAAAAGATGTAAAGTCTCTGTCTTTTTGTGGCTGAGCAGAACTCCATGGTGTACATACACCACTGTTATTAATCCATTCCTGGGTTGAGGGGCACTTGGGCTGCTTCCACATCTTGACTATTGTGAATTGAGCTGTGATTGTCCGTGCTGTCACCAAGGAAGCAGGCTGGACAATGGATTGTAAGCACGAAGGTTGCAGGAGGTGGGCCTTCCCAGACGTGTCAAGCAAAAGCCCCACACAACCTCCGCAGCTGCTATTTATGGAGAATTTATGCCCCTCCCCTGAGCCCTACCCCCTTCACTGGAGTTCCACAGCTGATCAATTTCTAACTGCCAAAGTCTAATCATTAACACCCAGTAACTACCCTGGTCAACAACCACAACCGGGTATCTTTCTACATAGGTTGCTACATAAGTTGTTACATAGATCATTAAATATGTTGTTATGTAAGCTGCTACATATCCTATTACATAGGTTGCTACATATTCTGTTACATAGGTTGCTACATGTGATAAACAATCCGTGCCAATGTCCATAAAATTATTTTTTTTCTCTGAATAGATACCTAGTAATGGGATTGCGGAATGGAGTCAAAGGTCTATGTTGAGTTCTTTGAGAGTTCTCCACACTGCTTTTTGTTACTCACCATCTTCAGTGTGTTGAACTAGCCCTCCGAGTAATGGGTGGATTTACCTAGAAATTGGAAGACGCTGGAAGTGTAGCTTGGGTCATGTTAGGGGGTGACTGTGTCCCTCCTTCAGCCTCCCCCTAAAAGGTATGTGGGAGTCTCAGCCACCGGTACTCAGAGTGTGACCTTACCTTGAACTGGGGTTGCTAAGGTGAGGACCTCCTGGAGTAGAGTGAATTCTTTTTTCTTTTTTTCTTTTTTGAGACAGAGCCTCAAACTGTCTCCCTGGGTAGAGTGCCATGGCATCACAACTCACAGCAACCTCCAACTCCCGGGCTCAAGTGATTCTCCTGCCTCTGCCTCCCATGTAGCTGGGACTACAGGCGCCCACCACAATGCCTGGCTAAAGAGTGAATTCTTAATGTAACATGGCTGGAATTTTTAAAAAGAAAAGGAGAGTTGGACACAGGCACAGAAGGAAGATGGCTGTAGGAAGGTGGAGGTGGAGATTGGAGTGACGCTGTCACAAGACAAGGAATGCCTGCAGCCACCAGAAGCTGGAAGAGGCAGGATCCTTCTCCAGAGCTCAGGAGGGTCATGTTGAATTGACTTCCAGCCTCCAGAGCTGTGAAGCAGTGAACTTGCATTATTTGAGGCCACCATTTGTGGTGCTTTGTACAGCAGCCTCGGGAAGCTGCTGTGGTCCAGACACATGAACAGATATAGCCTCTTTGGGAGGAAGTGTGGAGAATCCTCAAAGAGCTCAAAATAGACCTTTCACTTGGTTCTACTACTAGGCATCTCATCAGAAGAGGTGGAATCAACCCAAGTGCCTGCCAACCCAGGAATGGATTAATACACTGTGGTACATGTATACTGTGGAATACTATTTAGCCATAAAAAATGGAGACTTTACATCTTTTGTATTAACCTGAATGGAGTTGAAGAACCTTCTCTTTAGTATCGCAGGCTTGGAAAACCAAGTATCCAATGTACTCAGCCAGTAAACAAACTAATACACACTCACACGAGGGAAAAACTCAATTTAATTCAAGTTGGAGGGAGAAGGCAGGGAAGAGGGGAGGGGGATGGGCGAGCTCCTACCTAATGGACACAATGTGAGGGTACATGGCACACCCCTGGGTGAGGGACAGAACTACAACAGGGACCTTTTCTAACAAATACAAACATTGTAGCCTAATCATTTGTACCCTCATTTTTTTTTTTTTTTGAGACAGAATCTCACTTTGTTGCCCTTGGTAGAATGCTGTGGCATCATAGCTCACAGCAACCTCAAACTCTCGAGCTCAAGCAATTCTCCTGTCTCAGCCTCCTGCGTAGCTGAGACTACAGGTGCCCATCATAACACTGGGCTATTTTTAGAGACGAGGTCTCACTCTAGCTCAGGCTGGTTTTGAACTTGTGAGCTCGGGCAATCCGCCCGCCTTGGCCTCCCAGAATGCTGGGATTACAGGCATGAGCCTGGCCTATACCCTTGTATTAATCTGAAAATTAAAAAAAAATCTACTTGACATTCCACAAAAAAAATTAATTAATTAATTAAAAAAAAATACAACAGTCCCTGACATTAGCAACCCTGGAGGCTTCAATTCTCTTTCCTGCTTGCTGAGCCACAGGACCCTTTATGTAAGCTAATGATGCCTTGTAATTAAGACTATGGAAGAGTTCCCAGATTTTAGGAACTTGATGTTCTCTCAACATTCACAGGTGATCTTTTTTCTTTCTTTCTTTCTTTCTTTTTTTTTTTTTTTTTTTTGACACGGAGTCTCACTTTGTCACCCTGGGTAAAGTGCTGGAGCATCATAGCTCACAGCAACCTCACATTCTTAGGCTCAAGCAATCTTCCTGCCTCAGCCTCCCAAATAGCTGGGACTGCAGGTGCCCCCCACAACACCCAGCTAGTTTTCTTAGAGATGGGGTCTCGCTCTTGCTTCGGCTGGTCTTGAACTTCTGAGCTCAAACTATCCACCTGCCTTGGTCTCCCAGAGTGCTGGGATTACAGACATGAGCCACCGCACCCAGCCTCACAAGAGATCTTGAAAGAAGTAAAGTGGAAAGCAAAAATTAAATAATAATTGAAAGAATAAATAAGAGATTTCTCACTGGGAAGGCAGGAAGGAACGGCAGCAGGTACTGGGTGGGAGCTCTGAGGATGCTCTTCTTGGAGACACAGTCTGTGTTAAGGTGTTCACTGAAGCTGAAAATCTGAAAGCTGCTGAATTCTGATGGAGGTGATGCTGAGGGTGTATCTCCAATCTGAGCCTCCCTCACCGTGTCTGCTAGAGTTACATTCAGCATTATCTCTGACTCATAAATAACTTCACCGCAAGCCTTACAAATTTATGTACATAATAAAACACACCCTGACAGTATTTGCACTGGTGAAAACTCCATCTCCTGACTTTCTCCTCATCCTGAGAAAGCAGATACATCCTGATGTTTATGCCTTACCCAGGACCCTGTGTCCTGGCACTGCGAGGACTGAATGAATTCCAGGGCCACCTGTCAGGCGAACAAGAGTCTCAGCTTCTACTTTGCTCTTCGTCATCTTCTCCACGTAGAAATCAGATCATATCTGACCCCAGCACAGAATCCTCCCCAGGCCTGTCACCACACTGAGCAAATGACAGCCAGGTTCCCGCTTCCCTCTGTGACACCAGCAATTCACTAGTCCATTCTACACACGTTCATTGGCCCTTATTTTTTGACATACCAAGCAGTGCCTTGCCTCCAAGAAAAACACCAGTTTTCCATCTTCTTGGAATTCTCTTGTTCCAGATATTCAAGTGGCATTAGTTTCCATTCTAGACAGACCTTCCTGGGCCTCAGTATACAAAATGCAAACCCTCCCTCTCTATAACCACAGAACAATCACCACTGCCTGACATCAAGTCAGGTGATAAACAAGTTCACAGATAGATTTATCCCACTAGAGTGACAATTCTTTTTTTTTTTTTTGAAACAGGTTCAGTGACCGTGGGTGGAGCATTGTAGCATCATCACAGCATCCTCAAACTCCTGGGTTTAAGTGATCCTCTTAACTCAACCTCCTGAGTAGCTGGGACTACAGGCTCCCACCGCAACACCTGGCTAGTTTTCCTATTTTTAGGAAAATTTTAGGCTGATCACGAACTCCTGAACTCAAGTGATCTGACCATCTTGGCCTCCCAGAGTGCTGGGATCACAGGTGTGAGTCACTGCATCTGGCTAGAATGACAGTTCCTGGAGGGAAGTTGCTTTGGCTTGGTCCTTATGGCACCAACAGCACCTAGGACAGTGCTGGGCACCTGATAGGGACCTTAATAAACAGTTGGTGCATCAATGGATGGATGGATGGATGGATGGATGGATGGATGGATGGATGGATGGATGAACGGATGGATGGAAGGATGGAAAATGGATGGAAGGGTGGATGGAAGGTTGGATGGATGGATAGTGTGTTGAGATGCAGAATCATCCCTGGTAAAAACTGGTGTCAATTTTTGTTACACACCCTGTTTCATGCAGCCTTAGGGGCTAATATGCTGGCAACTCTGTGATCCTAGACACAGGATCTGCTGCTCATTCACTCATGGCTCATTAACCACCACTTAAGGATGGTGCCCCTGTGACAGCCTGACACTCCCCAAGGTTCTGGGGAGACAGGTGAGCAAACCTGGTGTGGCTTGTATTCTATCAGTGACATAGTCAATTTACGATGTCCACGAATTACAAAACAAGATATACCAGAGAAAGACATAAGCTACTTATAAAATAGAACAGGGATGGGAATGAGAGTGTCCATGCAGGGGGGATAAGCTTTGCCTAGGATTCCTGGGGACAGGACAGTCTTCTCAAGGTGGAACATTTGGGCCTGAATGAAGAGCAGCAGGTTGTCTTGTGGAGAAACCCAGGCAGAGTGAAGCAAGCGGAGGAGGCAGGAATGAATAAGCCCTGAGTGAGCAGAAAAGCCCAGTCTGGCTGGAGCACAAGGTAAGAGCAATAAGAGCCAGCCTCCAAGCAGCCAGCCATCGGCATTTATGAAATCTGGGAAGGAGTCTTTTTAAATAGTGCCCTCATCTGCAAAGTGGGCATCGCGCTTGTCCCCAGGGCTAGTCGTAGGGATGAAGTGAGGTGGTATACACTGTGCATGGTGTGAACGGGAGCTGAAATTACTGCTCTAGCACTGATGTTTTGCCAAGAAGGATGCAGTGGCTTTAACATTTCTGATAACTTTCACTGTCTGGGCTGAGTAGGCTGGGGCCAGGGAAAGAGATGGGATGAATTCTGGCTGAGTGTTCTCTACCCGGCCCTTCCTTGTCCCCTGTTGAAGTCTGGCTGAGTGTCCTCTGCCCGGCCCTTCCTTGTCCCCTGTTGAAGTCTGGCTGAGTGTCCTCTGCCCGGCCCTTCCTTGTCCCCTGTTGAAGTCTGGCTGAGTGTCCTCTGCCCGGCCCTTCCTTGTCCCCTGTTGAAGTCTGGCTGAGTGTCCTCTGCCCGGCCCTTCCTTGTCCCCTGTTGAAGTCTGGCTGAGTGTCCTCTGCCCGGCCCTTCCTTGTTCCCTGTTGAAGTCTGGCTGAGTGTCCTCTGCCCAGCCCTTCCTTGTCCCCTGTCTGCCCTTCCATCTGCTTGTTTCCACAGTGTTTGTTCATTTGTAAATGGTCACAAATGGAAACCAGGGGAGTGCTACTGGGCATGAAAATTTCTGCTTGTTACAACCAGTTTGGGGGCCATTATGTAGCTGCAGGAATTTTAAAAATCGGATTCTGATGTGACAGGAGGAGAGGAAAGATCATAAAATATCAAAACCCTCCAGTCTTAAGGTGGGGAGTGGTGGGGAGCCAAGTCTCAGGGCCTCAAGTGGCTCTGGACTAATCTTGCTTTGAAGTTTGTCACCACTGAGAGACACTCTGGACTCCCTTCTCTCTCATTTTGGTGAACTTGGCACGTAGTCTGGGTGATTCAAATGACGCGGAAGCAGCATGGGCAAGGTGTTGGGGATGTGCTGGCCTGAGGACTGCCCTTGGACTAGCACCCAGACCCTCTCTGTCTTCCAAGCTGCCATGTGGCCCCTGCCTGAGTTCTGAGCTTCACCTCCCTGCCCCCAGCCATACTGGCTTCGATTCTGCTCCTGACCACACCAAGTCTGTTCCTTCCTTATAGCTCTTATCTTGGATTTTACCTCTGCATGGCTGGTTTTGAAGTCAGAAAAGTATCCTGTGAGGTGGAGTCTGAGAGCTGAGCTGAAGCAGCACAGCTGACCCGTCTGCTCAGCCTTCCCTACGAACCTTCCCTGATTATCTAGTTATGGTTTATCCAGGTATCTCAGGTTTATCCTGAGCATCTGTCTCAGGACACTCTGAGGAGGTTGTCACAGAGACAACAGGTGTGACATTGGTAAAGTAAAGGTTACATTCTTTAATTATCGTTACATTGTTGAACGCTACTTTTTATGTTGTTGTCTATAAGGATTCTTTTATTTGTATTTATTTATTGTTGAGATGGTCTCACTCTGTCGCCCTGGGTAGAGTGCTGCAGCATCATCACAGCTCACAGCAACCTCACATTCTTGTGCTCAAGCCATCCTCCTGCCTCAGCCTCCTGAGTAGCTGAGACCATAAGCGGCCACCACAGCACCCGGCCAGTGTTTTCATTTTGAATAGAGACAGGGTCTTGCTCTTGCTCAGGCTGGTCTCCGACTCCTGAGCTCAAGGGGACAGTCACGGGTGGCTGAGCTACCAGCCTGATGTCTGAGGTGGGGACAGTCTTGGGGGACTGAATCCTTTAACATGTGAGGTGAGATGCTCGCTCCAGGCAGATTGTGTCTGAATTGAACTGGATTATTGGACATCCCACTGGTGTTAGAATCAAACATTTATTGAATATCTGATGTGTCCCTAGTGCTATTAAAACTGGGAAAGAAGATATGAATAAAACTAAAAAATTTCTGCCTTTGTTTGACTGTTAGCAACATCCAAAATGTTGAGGGAGTATAGGATGCGTGAGGCTATGTCAGAGGAAGCTTTGCTGTAGAGACGCTACTCGAAAGAAATCAAAGTCTGGCTAGATTTCCAGGTAGGGAAGAGATGAACGCTCAAAGCTGTAAGAACAGCTGTTAGCAAAGCACAGTAACATCTCTGGGGAAATGGCCGGTGGCTGAATAAGGGTGGGGTCAGAGCGGTTGGTGAGCTAGACGGGGGCTCATGAAGGAGGGGACTTACATGCTGGAAGGGCCAGGTTGGACTTCATCCGGGGTGCAGCACCCAGTTAGAGGTGTGCTGGACATGGTCCTAGTGTGTCTGCCTCATTCCCTTCCACCATCCTTGCCATCCAGCTGTGGCCTCAACAACCACCCCTTGCAGGTGCAAACAGCCAGGACATTGCCGTGCCCACACCCTAGGTGTCTTTTTCCCTTTATGCTAATGCTTCTCTGAAACTATCAAGGGTCCATAAGAAACAACCTGAAAGCCTACACGAGCAGACCTGAAATTGTGAGAAAATTAACAGCCTCATGAAGCAACCGTTGGCCCCCAGGAAACTGAACACAGTGAGTAAATACTCTGTTGTTCGGCTGGGATAATTAGAGCTGTATTATATAAATGGCTCTTTGGAGGGTCTTAGCACATTCAGAATCAACTGGCCGGTGTGAGTGCCCCATGCTGGTGAACTCCGCTCCCTGCCTTCCTTTCCCTGGTGCCACATTCTGACTCCCTAGTGTCCCTCGCATTGTGTCTTTATGACGTCGGCACCTGTCTCAGGCTCTGCTTTCTAGAAGTAGCAGGCAGGGTGGTGGGGGCCAGGAGGGCCTCAGGGTGAGCAGGAGGCTGCCTTGAGAGTTCCGACAAGAGAGTAGTGGGATTCAAGCAGCTTGGAGAGAACGGAATTGCTGGGGACGGGGATTAGTAACGTCTGGAGTCAGCGCTGAAGCAGACCAACGTTCTCCACAAATGACTCTGGAGATCCAAAGGGGAGGCTGCTTCAATGCGTCTGGGAGTGAATGACATGTTCATTCCCCCAACCCAACCCTCTCAGGCCTAATTAAATGGTCTGTCCTGTGGGCCGAGTGGAGAACTAGACAGTCCTAGTCTCTTGGGACTCACGAAGGCAGACAGCTGGAACAGGAGTCAGAATTGTGCGGGGAGTGCAGCGTGGGGAGCAAACGCCTCCACGTGTGACCTCTGTTAGCTACACCAGCCCTGTGTCTGGACCCCAACATCTGTTATCATGATCATTTGAAATCTGGCAACAACAGCTTTTCTAAATTAACTTTTAACAATCTACAGGGCAGTTCTGGTCCCAATCTCTCCCAAATGACCATCTTGGGGTGTTTGTCCAGGCTGCTGTTTCCACATGCAGTGCCTTCACTGCCCCCCCACCCCATTGAAATACTGTTCATCTTTTAAGGGTTGGCTCACTTGCTGCCTCTCCCAGCAGACACGGTGGACTGTTTCCCCTTCTGCACTCCCTGACTTACAGGCCTTCCTACACCATGTCTAGCTCTACAGCTGGCTGTTTACACACCTGTCGCCCCGCCCGGCTGGGGACATGAGAGCATCCCTGTCCCCCTCAGTGTCCCCTGTGTCTTTTGGACAGTTTTGTACACAGAGGGTCTTCAGGGAAGTGTCCTGAGTGTGCTGTAATAACATAATCCTGCTTAATTTATCCAGTTGTCCTTTCTGATAGTAAAGCACAGAGGTTTTCAAGACCAGCCCCACAGCCATGAATGGGCCTGCAGTGGGGTGCAGTCATTTGGAAGGGTCACTTCAAGGAGATGAGGCCCTTCAGAGCCTCACCTTTCAAGACTTCTCAGAAACAAGGTAGAAAAACCTTCCTCTTGTGGTTAAAGAATCTGCTTTAGGGATTCATTTGTTTGCTTGTTTTTCTGCATCCCTTCAGTGAGACCAAAGCCCATCAGGGAGCTCCTTCCTCTCTTTTCTGCTATTGCACGAAGCCTTAGTGAACAAGCAGCCCAGCTTCTGCAGAGTTTTTGAGACTCCTGGCCTTTAATCAGCCAAAAAAGTCGTGCTTCAGAACGGCTGGCATTCACACAGCCGGTCTCTGCCCCAGGCTCCTCACTCGTCCTTTGCATGTGTTTTCTCCTTGCACGTCATCCCTGCTTCAGAAGGTGAAAGCTCTGAAGCTGAGTGACCCTGCTTGTCCATGACTTGTGCTTGAAGCTCTGGGCTGTTCATGGTGGGAACCCATGCTTGTGACTACTGGGTCTCCCTGTCACAACTGGGCCAGAGTGAAGAGTCCTCACCTTGTTACTTCAACCCACAGGGACCAGCTCCAGATGGACTGGGCATCTTCTCTGGAGGAAAATACCCCATCACAGCCTTGGACTCTTTAGGGAGTGCTTTAAAGTTCAGACACATAAAGTTCATTCTACTTTTTCTTTTTTTTTTTTTTTTTGTAGAGACAGAGTCTCACTGTACCGCCCTCGGGTAGAGTGCCGTGGCGTCACACGGCTCACAGCAACCTCTAACTCTTGGGCTTACGCCATTCTCTTGCCTCAGCCTCCCGAGCAGCTGGGACTACAGGCGCCCGCCACAACGCCCGGCTATTTTTTTGTTGTAGTTTGGCCGGGGCTGGGTTTGAACCCGCCACCCTCGGCATATGGGGCCGGCGCCCTGCTCACTGAGCCACAGGCGCCGCCCGTTTCTACTTTTTCTTTTTGTTTTCTCTCCTGCCATCTACCAATAAAGTTTTTAGTAGAAATGTTTTCTGGCAGGGCAAGGTGGCTCACACCTGTGATCCCAGCACTCTGGGAGGCCCTGATGGGTGGATCCCTTGAGCTCAGGAGTTTAAGACTAGCCTGAGCAAGAGCAAGACCCATCTCTACTGAAAATAGAAAAACTAGCTGGGTGTTGTAACAGGTGCCTATAGTCCCAGCTACTCAGGAGGCTGAGGCAGGAGGGTCACTTGGGCACAAGAGTTGAAGTTGCTGTGAGCTATGATGACACAGCACTCTACTGAGGATGATAGAGTGACACTCTGTCTTGGAAAAGAAAGGAAGGAAGGAAAGAAAGAAAGAAAGAAGGAAGGAAGGAAGGAAGGAAGGAAGGAAGGAAGGAAGGAAGGAAGGAAGGAAGGAAGGAAGGAAGGAAGGAAGGAAGGAAGGAAAGAAAGAAAGAAAGAAAGAAAGAAAGAAAGAAAGAAAGAAAGAAAGAAAGAAAGAAAGAAAGAAAGAAAGAGAAATTTTCTTTCCAGATCATAGATTTAGAAAAGACAACAAAACATTTTGTTCTTAGTATTCTTACTGGGACGAGACAGACATGGGCTATCTTAATTACAAAGGAACTTGATATTGTATTTAAAACCAGCAAGGTGACCTTCCATAGGTCCTAATGAAAGAATTTCATCTGGGTAATGAGCGACTCAGCGCACCGCAGAGGATGGCATTTGAAAACCCACCAAGGCCTCGCTTCCCATCTCCTATTACAGTAAGAAAAAAGACCTGAGTGATTATAAAGGACCCTGCCAAGTTTCCCTTCTACAATTCTGTTCAGCAACCAAATATAATCCGTGTTCATTCTAGGCCAGTTTATAAGCATTTTTAATTAAAAAAAAAAAAAAGGTTCAGGACAAGAAGAAAACTAATGCAGAGTCCTGAGGCAAAGAAAAAAAAAAAAATGAGTCCTCAAGTAAAGAGAAGAAATGGATTCTTAGCATGAAATCTTGTTTATCCTCATCACAAAACAGAGAGATGCCCACTGCCCTCATGAGGCTTTAAACTCTGTCTTGCTGCATGTTCAGTGGCACAAAGACACGTGTGGCTTCCCCAGCGAGTGTGGTGACTGTCCTTTTTGTCCCTTCTTAATAGCCTCCAGGGCACTTGGTGCCACGTCACTGAGCTGTGCCCTGAATGCACAGTCCTTTCCTCTTTGAAGGCCCCTGTGCCTCCTCACCACTTCCCGAAACTCCTGTCCACGTGTATTCTGAAAGCTGAAGCAGTTCCTTGCTCTGCAAGGTGTAAAGTTGAGCACCCCCACCGTTTCCTCCACCGCCCCGACATCTACTCAGCCCTCATTACTCAGACTCGAACATATGTTCACCCGCCTTAATTTACTATTACAGGGTGAGCCAGAAAAGCTTGTCTCACTTCCATTTTTCTGTACTGATATTTCATTTGTGCTATCACTTTCCTGAAGCTGTTTCCCCTTTTTGGTTGTTTGTAAATTAGGTCATGTTTAAAATTGCAAGGGAGCCTAACATCATGTCTATAGGTAAGACACCAGCGACTTGCTGCAGAGATGACTGGACCATATTTGTCAGTTCCCGCAGAACCCTGCTGCCTGTCAAAGGCTATACGCCTGGGAATTGCTCGCTCTTTGAGATTAGCCAAGGATGGAAGAAGGTATTAGACTGGCTGGCACCAAACTCACTTTTTTTTCTAATCAGGACTGAAGGTGAAAAATAGAGTAACTTTTCACCGTGTTACGATGTGACTTTTTCCTGGTCTGTGAGACACCCCCAAATTCCCTTTTATTCTACCCAGGGCAGGGATTCCAGGGTCTCATACTTTGAGAAGCCCTGCCACCTGCACTGGGTGACAAGTGTCTCTCGTATCTTTCGCTGTGCCTAGTACGTGATAGGATAAACATTTCTAGACAGAGTCAATGAAAATTGTGATAAGCACTGTACTAAGAGGCCACAGATGCCACCACCATCAGTAGGGCAGGGAGACAGTTGGATGAGTTTGGCTCTCACTCTTCCTCCCTGGTAGCCCACAAGACACCTCTAACAAGAGCCAGCATACGTTACACGCTCACTCTGTGGCAGGTGAGAGGTAAATAGTTTGCACACGTGAAATAATTTAACCCTGTAAACCACCAGGAAGTGTAGGTATTTTTATCATCGTTGGTAAGACAAGGTCATTGCAGCCCAGAAAGGTGACATAAGTTATCCAGGAACACAGCACAAGGTCAGAAGAGTCAAGTTCAAGGTAAGGCTGGCTTATCTCACTCCAACCACATCGGCACTTCCCAACACTTCCTCTATTTACGGTTCTTGATGAAGAGGCCAAGCGTGGGAGTCTGGAGGGCAGGAGGTTTGTTCCTTGTCTGCTACTGATTCCCCGTGTGAACGTGGGCCCCGGTGACCTCCTGAGAGAAGGGTTGGTGGTTCTCAAACAGGGACCACGGGACCACTTGGAAAACTGTTTATAAACAACTACCCCAGACTGACCAATCAGACGCTCTTGAGGTAAGATGTGGGACTCCTCACTGAAAAAGAAAAATTCCAGATGAATTCTGAATTAGTTTTATTTTTCTATGGTAACTACTTACTACATATTCAGTCTCTAAAACCATATGAATGTGTTATTTTATAGTTCTATAGATCAGAAAACTTCTGGTATCAGGGTAAAATCAAGATGTTGAAAGGGCTGTGTTTCTTTTTGCAAACTCTAAGGGAAAATCCATTTTCTTTCCTTCCTTCCTTCCTTCCTTCCTTCCTTCCTTCCTTCCTTCCTTCCTTCCTTCCTTCCTTCCTTTCGCAGAGTCTCACTGTGTTGCCCTTGGTAGAGTGCTGTGGCATCACAGCTCACAGCGATCTCAGACTCTCGGGCTTCAGTGATTCTCTTGCCTCAGTCTCCCAAGTAGCTGAGACTACAGGCACCTGCCACAAGGCCCAGCTATTTTTTTTGTTGCAGTTTTCAACATTGTTTAGCTGGGGACTTCTCGTTACTTGTGGAATTCAACCCCTTCCTGTGAGGCCAAGGAGCCAATACTGGGAGGGAAGGAATGTTTCACCTGAAATGTGCATTTGCTCACACTTTGAAAAAATGATCATTTAAGTGACCTGGTGGTCCATTCCTAGAGAAGTCTGCGGCTGATCAACAGTGAGGCGTGAAGCAGAACTCGCTTGTTGGTGAACAAAACTCATGACTTTATCTGGCTCGGTTTACAATTTTGTATGTCCTTTAACTTTTACATCTAGATGGTGAGGGAATCAACTCTTTAAAATCCCAATGTTCAATGGGATTTAAAATCCCAATTTTAATCCCAAGTGGCGCCGTAGCTGAGTGGGTAGGGCACCAGCCACATACACCGAGGCTGGCAAGTTCGAACCCAGCCCAGGCCAGCTAAAAAAAAACAATGACAACTGCAACAAAAAAATAGCCGGGCACTGTGGTGGGTGCCTATAGTCCCAGCTACTTGGGAGGCTGAGGCAAGAGAATCACTTAAGCCCAAAAATTTGAGGTTGCTGTGAGCTGTGATGCCACAGCACTCTACCCAGGGTGACAGCTTGAGACTGTCTCTAAATAAATAAATAAATAAAATCCCTCTCAGGTCTCCATTCCCTGACTCTTGAGCTGCAGACCAGCTCACCCCTCTGGGCCCTTTCTAGCACATTCACAGACGTTTTCTCTAAAGCCACACTGAGGATTTACCCAAAGTGCCTGCAGAGACGTTATACCTGTGTTTAGACTCTAAACCTTAGAGCAGGGGTCCTCAAACTTTTTAAACAGGGGGCCAATTCACTGTCCCTCAGACCATTGGAGGGCCGGACTATAGTTTAAAAAAAAAAAAAAAACTATGAACAAATTCCTATGCACACTGCACATATCTTATTTTGAAGTAAAAAAACAAAACGGGAACAAATAATCACACCACATCATGTGGCCTGCGGGCGGTAGTTTGAGGACCCCTGCTTTAGAGGCTCCTGGAGCTGGCAGAGCTGTCTTCCTGCTAGGACAGGTTAAGTGGTTCCCTGTCCCCCTGTCCCACCAAGGGGCTGACTCCCAAGTGGTAGCCGCAGCTTTCCTTGGTGGTTTGAAGGTTCTTCTTAAAGGTCGTGACCTGAAAGCAAATCATCAACTTGTGTTGATTTTAGCCTCTCTTGTTTGGAGCATGGAAAGTGGAGCCGAGTGGATGGTTTTAACTACTTCCCCCCACGAAAATCTTTTTGACTCTTTCTTTGAGGAAGAAAGAATCTTGTTACTTTAAGAAACAGTCACACAAGCTCCCATAGTCAATGCTATTTGTCAGTGAGTGACATTTCTTTTTTTTTTTTTTTTATTAAATCATAGCTGTGTGGTCATCAACTTTTAATCTCCTAAAGCAAAATAACTTTCAACCCCAGATCTTGTACCCAGCTAAACTGAGTTTCATCTATGATGGAGAAATTAAATACTTTAACGACATTCATATGTTGAAGAACAGGAGGAAGGGGGTGACATTTCTTTTTTTTTTTTTTTATTGATTTTTTTTTTTTTTTCCCGTAGAGACAGAGTCTCACTTTATGGCCCTCAGTAGAGTACCATGACCTCACACAGCTCACAGCAACCTCCAACTCCTGGGCTTCAGCGATTCTCTTGCCTCAGCCTCCCAAGTAGCTGGGACTACAGGCATCTGCCACAACGCCTGGCTATTTCTTGGTTGCAGTTTGGCCGGGGCCGGGTTTGAACCCGTCACCCTCGGTATATGGGGCCCGTGCCCTACCGACTGAGCCACAGGCGCCGCCCCTGGGGTGACATTTCTTAACAGCTATATTTGTGAAGATTTAAACTCGGGGATTGAGATGAAAGAGACCAAACCCAGGCGACTTTTTGGGTGGGGATTGTCCTTTGAAGATCCTTTCTCCCTTTAGACATAAAGACAGGAATGTATGAATAATTTTGATGTAATCAGCCTCCATACAATAATTTTTTTATTTCAAAACCTTACTGGGGTACCCATGTTTTTGCTACATGAATACCTTTTAAGTGCTGAAATCAGGGCTTTTAATGTGCTCATCATCCAAATACTGTTCATTGCACCTGTCACCTACCCTGCCTCTTTCCAGCTTGACTTCTAGTGACCTTTCCTTCTATCTGTGCCCATGTGAGCCCATTCATCAGCTCCCAGTTATTAGAGGGCACACGTGGTGTTTGTTTCTCCATTCCTGAGACACACCAGTTAGGATAACGGTCTCCAGTCCATCCGAGTCACTGCAGAAGACATCTTTTCATTCCTTCTTGTGGCTGAGTAGCGCCCTGTGGTGTGTGAGTGTCACATTTCGTTAATTGACTCATGAATTGATGGGCACTTAGGTTGAGTCCACATCTCTGTAGTTGTGCTGCTGTAACTGTTCAAGTGCAGGTGACTTTTTGATAAAATGACTTTCTTTCCATAGATACCCAGCATTGCTGGGTCGAATAGTGAGTCTACATTTATTTCTTTGAGGAAGGTCCACACTGTTTTCTATAGAAATCGTGACACTGTTTAGACACCAACAGCGTCTACACGTTCCTTTCTCTCTGCGTGCATGCCACCATCTGTTGTTTTTTTACTTGTTAATAATGGCCTGTTCCCACAAAGGTGAAGTGATGTCTCCTTGTGGTTTTAATTTGCATTTCTTCATATTTTTTTGCCCTTTGTTCCTGTCTTTTGTCCACTTCTCAGTGGGGTTGCTTTTTTCTTGCTGATGTGTTTGAGTTCTTTGTCGACACTAGCGGTTAGCCCTGTATTGACTATACACGAGGTCTAACAATTATGTTCTCAAACTCATCCTAGAAAAAGTGTTCCACCCCTTGTCACTGACTATCACATGGTCACTTTTGATGTGGTCCCCGTGGGCAGCTGTGCACAAATGCTGGTTCCTGGTCTACTCTTCAGAGCAGTTTTAGAACTTTTTTTCTGGAATGATCCTCAGAGTTGTTATTGTATGGCACATAAAAACACTCAACAAAAATAATGAACACCACTCAGCAAAATACCACCACAGGTGGACGCAGCCGTGAGACACTGATGTACCAAGGTTACGAAGCCTCCCTGAACTATTTGTACCGTGCTGCTGACATAATGCACATGGGCACAGGGCAAGTTTTCAAACTTCCTTGTTAGACCTCATATGAAGATGGCTCTGGTGGTCATTCCAGAAAAAGAGTTTGAAAATTGCTTTGAAGGGTGGACTAGGCGCTGGCTTTGGTGCACAGCTTCCCCAGGGGAGGCCTTCAAAGGTGACCGCAGTGACCTTCAGTGTTGAGGTATGAAGCACTTTTTCTAGGAAGAGCTTCTGAACTCAATTGTCAGACTTTGTAGTTTGAAAATATTATCTCCTATTCTGTGCACTGCCTGTTTTATCTGTTGGTTATTTCCTTTGCTGTATGGAAGCCTTTTAATTTAATCAAATCTTTTTTTTTTTTTTTTTTTTTTTTTATTGTTGGGGATTCATTGAGGGTACAATAAGCCAGTTACACTGATTGCAATTGTCAGGTTTTGTAACTGTCGTAATTGCCTTTGGGGTCTTGGTCATAATTTCTTTGTCTAGACTGATGTCTGAAAGAGTTTTTCCTTAGCTGGGCATTGTGACAGGCACCTGTAGTTCCAGCTACTTGGGAGGCTGAGGCAAGAGAATCGCTTAAGCCCAAGAGCTTGAGGTTGCTGTGAGCTGTGATGCCATAGCACTCTGCTGAGGGTGACATGGTGAGACTCTGTCTCCAAAAATAAATAAAAGAGTTTTTACCTGCATTTTCTTCTAGAATTTTTATAGTTTTGTGCCTTACATTTAAATCTTTTATCCATCTTGAATTAATTTTTGTGAGTGACGAGAGACAAAATCTTGCTTCATTCTTCCAAAGTGACTTCCAAGTTTTCTCAGAACCATTTATTGAACGGGACTTCCCTTACCCAGTGTATGTAGTTTCCTCATCTGTTCCACAGCCCTATGTCTCTACTTTTGTAACAGTACCATGCTGTTTGGGTTACTATCGCTTTGTAGCGTATTTTAAAGTCTGGTAATACAATACCTACAGATTTATTCTTTTTGCTTAAAATTGCTTTGGCTGCTCAGGTTCTTTTTTGGCTCCAAATGAAGCATAAAGTTATTTTTTCTAGACCTGTTGAATATAATGTTGTATTTTGATGGGGTTTGCGTTGAATCTGTACATCATTTTGGGTGGTGTGGACAGTTTAACAAGGTTGATTCTACCCATCCCTGAACACATGCTGTTATTCCCTTTGTCTGAGTAGTCTGTGGACTTTTTCATTAGTATTTTGTCCTCTCCTTGTAGAGACCTTTCACCAGCATGAGTAAGTATATTCCTAAGTATGAAACTGGGCACGGTGGCTCACGCCTGTGATGCCAGCACTCTGCGAAGCCGAGGCAGGTGGATCACTTCCACTCCGGAGTTGAGACCAGCCTGAGCAAGAGCAAGACCCCATCTCTACTAAAAATAGAAAAACTACCCAGACATTGCAGTGGGCACCTGTAGTCCCAGCTACTTGGGAGGCTGAGGCAGGAGGATTGTATGAGCCCAAGAGGTTGAGGTTGCTGTGAACTGTGATGTCATGGCACTTTACCCAGGGTGGCAGAGTGAGACTGTCTCAAAAATAAAAAAAATTCCCAAGTATTTTATTTTCTTTGTAACTACTGTGAATGGTATTGTGTTGTTCATTTGACTCTCAGCTTGACTGTTATTAGACAATAATTTTCGTTGTTCAAAATACTTTATGAGGCCAGGCCAGTGGCTCATGCCTGTGATCCCAGCACTCGGGAAGACCAAGGTGGGTGGATTCCCTTAGCTCAGGAGTTCAAGATCAGTCTGAGCAAGAGCAAGACTCCATCTCTAAAAACTAGCCGGGCATTATGGTGGGAGCCTGTAGTCCCAGCTACTCAGGAGGCTGAGGCAGGAGGATCATTTGAGCCCAAGAGTTTGAGTTTGCTGTGAGCTATGACACCATAGCACTCTGCCCAGGGCAACAGAGTAAGATTGTGTCTCAAAAACCCCATTATGAACCAATGATAACTTGGTTCAGTTCAATTCAACCCGGCCTGAAGAATGTTTTGATTTCTTAATCTTATTTTCCTTCCTAAAAGTGATAAAATGGGGAGGCAATGAAGTCAGACTCCCCTTCCCTAATGGACATCAGGAGAAACCAAGTTAGAGAGATAACTCCCATCTTCCTTTGGCTTTGGGGGAAAAGTTGGCTCAGCTTCTTACAGAGCATGTGCCAATGGGCAAGGGAGGTTTCTGAAAAAGGTGTGAGTGCCGGATGCAGTCTCAAGGTACTGAAGTTCGTGTTATTTCCCTTTATCCCTTCACTATATTATTTTTAGTTTTATCACACTCAACACACCATGCTCAGCCTTGGGGCACAGGGATGATTGAGGTTAACCGTCTCTCTTTTATGAAGCTTAAATTCTCTTCCACTTGCAAAGACATCCCAAGACAGGCTCAAGCTTTCTTCTCTGGCTCTTCACGGGAGGGAAATTATGGGCACCTGAGATCTAAGCTACAGTGCAGAAGGAATTGCCTCCACTTCATCCACTGTGAACCATGTCCATTCCCAAGTTAAAATCTTCCATCGTAGGGCCGGGGAGGCAGTAATAGGTGAGGACTCAGACGACGGTACAAAGTCCTTCTTTTCCTTTAAGTTCTCACACCTGATATATAGGCCTTTCCTGCTCTTTTCAGACCAATAGCAAGAAGGCTTGATTTGAAACTGGGCTTGAGAATCTTGGAGATTCTGTTAGCTGAGAAGCCATCCTGTCTCACTCCTGACAAGGGGGCGGGGTGGGGAGAAGGTGCCGTGGGGGAGTGGGGTGGTTGTGTGCAGGTGGGGGTGGGAATCACTTATTCCCCAAGGCCTCCCTGGTGGAAAGCTGTCTAGTGCAGATCCAGTTTATGCTGAGCTAAGTCTTGTTCTGTGTCAAATCACAGTGAGTTTATTCCACACAAATTTGCCAGCGTCTGTTTTGGGAGAACCTGGGATGTGATCATGAGACTTACAGTAACTGAGGAAAACCAGAGTGAAACAGGTCAACACAGGGTGTGTTATTTAACCCCAGAAATGGCATTTGCTGTGAAGGTCAGGGCACTAGGCCTGTGGGTACTAAGGTGACCTGGCTTGTTCTGAGGGTCAGAAAAGATCTTCCTCTTTGGATGGGGATCAGAGATGAATAGAAAAAAAGAGGAGAGTTTTATGTAGAAGTAAGAGAGCAAAGGAGAGAGAAATGTGTGTTTGAGGAGTATGTGAAAAACATGTTGGTGTAGAGCAGTGATTTTCAACTGGTGTGCGGCAGGAGGATCTTAGGTGTTCCAAGAACATTTTTAAAGATTGTCAATTAAATTATTTTCAAAAGAGGTTCAAAGCACAGTGGGTATATGTTTTTTTAATACTTTTTCTGATCAACATAATTTAAGTGTGCCACAGAAATTTAACAATAGATTCAAGTGTGCTATGAGATAAAAAAGGTTGAAAAACTCCAATTTGGAGGAGACATTGCCAGATCAAGAAAGAGACACTCAGGGTTCACATTACTCCAGTCCTCATAGACCATGGTGAAGAGTCCGAGGATTTGTTAATAGAAGAGGGAGATGTTTAAGCACGGTGTACAATCAATGGGCGTTGCCCCTGTCACAGCAGTTGCCAGGTTGAGGTGGGTTGGAAGGGAGCAGATGTGAAGTCGGAAGCCAGTCAGGGAAATAGCATAACGGTTCAGCAAGAGATAAGAGTGGTGGAGACCCGGGAGGCACAGCACTTGCTTGTGAGCCATCTTTGAAGTAGGTCAATCATCTAAATCCATCTCTCAAATGTTCTACCCTCTCAGAGGGTAACAATGCTATATGATTCTCTGTTTGTTATGAGAGACTCACTAGTTAACACGCGCAGTGCAGAATGGCTGTGTGTGTGCTGAATCACAGGTAGGGGATCCTTTTCACAGGCAAGATAAAGCCGTTCAGTTACAACAGAGGAAAGTGTGGTTAGATGAAAATAAGGACTTTTCTGGCCATAGGGCATTTTACTGAGTGAGATTAGGAAACCATTTGTGGAAGTATCCACTTTCTGTTTTTAAATTGTGAAATACATATTAGAAAGTCATCATAGAATATAAATTATATATGTATATTTACACAAAATTTTTTTTAAAAGATGGACAGATAGCTTGCGGGGGGGGCAGGGGCTAACACAGCTACACACAAGCCCTTTCTCCTCCTCCTCCCCCTCTCCTCCTGAAACAAAGACATGAAGTCTCTGGCCAGCCCTACCTTCTAGAAGTTTGCAGCCAAGGCAACCTGTGGAATGTGCCCACCCTCATGGCCCCATGTACAAGGGGGGGGGTCTCTAACTGTCCCCCAGGGGTGAAGACACCACCTCTGCACTGCCCAGGAGGGTCACCCTCCCCTTTCAATAAATCTGGCCTGAGTATCCCCTCTGGGGCCTTGTCTCTGGGTGACTTTTCACAGCGAATGTCCATGTTCTGAGACTTGGGGACAGGTGTCTTGTTTGGGGTCACAGATTTGCAGCTGCAGTGTTTGTGTTTAGGATGGGTTAGCCATAGCTTTGATTTAGAGGATGCTGTGTTCTTGATTTGGAACAAGCCTTGTAAAAAAGGCATTGTCCCTGTAGAGAGATGCCATCAGCTACATGAAAGTCTGGTTTTTCAATGAATTCTGAGAAGTTCCTTGGTAGAAAGTAGGAAGTGGCTGTTCACACTTGAATCTATAGTTATTGTTACCCTTACTCATGGAACCAGTCATGCTGAGCGCCGACTGTGTACTGGACACAGGGAGCCCAGAGACATCCTGGAGAAGCAGTTTGCAGACCCAGACTGCAACTCATCAGATCCACATGAAGGGACAGGGGAGGGAAGACTTGCCCTTTTCACACCTGAAAGTTTGCTAAAAGATCAACTCATACTTAAGGCAGATTAGTGAGAGAAATGTTTATCTCCAAATACAAGTGTCTGAGGGGAACCACAAAGTAATCACCCAGTGTCTCAGTGATGGGCAGACAGATTTACAGATGCCTTTCAGAGGAAGGGGAGAGACTGGAGTGTGGGAGCTGCAGGTGGTTGCTGGGGAGGGTAAGTAGATGGGAAACAAACTGATTTGTAAATTAACCTGAGAGACAGATGTTGTGTTTTAAATGATTTGGGCAGGGCTGCTGCATTGGGGGGAGGGAAGGAGGACAGCTGCCCCATTTGATCTTTTTTTTTTTTTGAGACAGAGTCTCACTCTGTCATCCTGAGTAGAGTGTTATGTCATCACAGCTCACAGCAACCTCAGAATCCCGTGCTCAAGAGATCCTCTTGCCTCAGCCTCCAGAGTAGGTGGGATGACAGGCATCCATTGGCTGGCTAGTTTTTCTATTTTTAGTACAGATGGGGTCTCGCTATTGCTCAGGCTGGTCTTGAACTCCTGAGCTCAAGTTATCCACCTGCCTCGGCCTCCGACAGTGCTGGAATCACAGGGTGAGCCACCATTCTGGGCTATTTTCTAGTTCTTGACCTCTGTGACTTTCCCCAACCAGCAGGCAGTTCTAGGGGGTCAGAAGTGGCACCAAAACCCTGTAAATCTTCATGCATGTCTATATACATAAGTGCATGTAGGAGAGACACTGAGAGAGGGATAGATCCAGATGAAAAATAGTGGTTACCACATAATTGGTAATAATAATAATAATAATAATAAGGGTGATAGCATTTGTAATAATAATGGTAATAATAGCTACAGTGTCCTGAATACCACTGCATGCCAGATACTGAAAAACATAAGCTGAAAAATAATTGACCAAATATTTGTAGAATATTTAAATTGCTCTTACAACTCAATAAAAAATCAGATATCTCAATAAAATTAGGCAACAGATTGGAATAAACATTTCATAAGAGAAGATAAAGGGATGTCCAGTGAGCTCAGAAAAAGTTCAAGAACATTATTCATCAAAAGAAATGTAACTTAAAACCACCAGGGGATACCAGTACCCTCCCACTGGGATGCATGCAATTAAAATGACTTGTTCTCACCAAGGTAATCATCTTTCTATTCATCCTTCTTCAAATATCACTTTTTGAAAGAAGACTTCTTTGATCTTAAATCTAAATTATTCTCCCCATTAGCTCCTTCTAATTTTCCTTCCCAGCACCTAAAATCCTTCTGTATTGTATGAATATTTATTACAGTGAATACTTAATGTTAATATTCTTCTCCAGAATATAAGTAAGCTTCATGAGGGCTGGGTCATCACAGGTTCTGACACTTTGGTGAGTTTCAGTAAATGTTTATTAAATAGATGAATGAAACTCCTAACACAGTAGCACAGAGACTTAGATAAAACGAATCTCCTGTAAATGTTTGTTTTAACATAAACTGAACAAAGGCTATTGTTAAATTCTCATTCATTTGAGCCCTTTTGCAAACTTCCTACCCAGATCAATGATTTGGGATGATCTCCTATCTTCTGTTCAGAAATGGATTTATGAGGGTTAGAGTCAATTTGTGCCTCATCTGTTTCTCAGGGGTTTCCATTGGGGTAACAGCAACACCTTCAGATTTTCACCATTTCCTTGTTATGCGTCTGTGGCCACCCCATTCTGAAGCATTACTAGCCCCAGAATCTAAATTCCAGTTTCTGTGGCTCTTTCTGATCCAAGACTTAAAAGCAAACAAGACTGATTTGTTCATTGGTTGTTGTTGCTATTATTAATACTATTTGAGACAGTCTCACTCTATCACCCTGGGTAGAGTGCTGTGGCATCATCATAGCTCATAGCAGCCTCAAACTCTTGGGCTCAAAAGATCTTCCTGACTAGCTGAGATTATAGGCACCTGCCACAATGCCCGGCTAGTTTTTCTACTTTTAGTACAGACAGGGTATCACTCTTGCTCAGGCTGGTCTGAAATTCCTGAGTTCAGGCAATCCACCCTCCTGATCCTCCCAGGGTGCTGGATTACAGGTGTGAGTCACTACCCAGCTGGTTCACAGGCTTTCGTGTTGACAACGCCATTGAAAGAAGACTGATGTTGAGCTCTAGGACAGTGGTTCTCAACCTTCCTAATGCTGCAAGCCTTTAATACAGTTCCTGTGGGTCGTGACCCACAGGTTGAGAATTGCTGCTCTAGGACATTTCTGGGGTCCCCTTGGCCAAAGAGGCTCCACTCAACTGGGGAAGTGGGGCTAAGATTTTATTTTAGGGTATAGCCACAGCTAGCATCAGCCCCAGCCCATGAGCTCCCTTCATGGAGTTACTGGAGTACCTGGGTTTCAGACCAAAACCGAGCCACTCTGCCATCTGGTGAAGGGCAGGCAGCTTCTCTCTCACCTTTAAGACAACAAGAAAGAGCTGCAAACCCCAAATTCCTGACTCAAATTTTAACCCCAAAGAGCTGAAGTGGTGGAGCTAACAACTGACACAAAATTTGAGGCGAGACTGCCACCTGCAGGGAGTGAGATGTGAGAGCCGGTCATGGGGCAGGTGCAGCTTGACCTGAAGAGAGCTCGGCCAGGCATGGGCTGGAGGTCAGTGAGAGGGCAGGAACTGCCCGAGTGCGGAGTGGGATGGAGTCTACACCCTCTTTCCAGCTTTTCCTCCAGGGATTCTCCAAAGAGTGTTTACCAAAAAGAAAGGAAAATAAAGAAGTTAGAGAAAGCCTTGAAGTTTCCCATCATAAAGCAGACATCGTGGAGGGGAACAGCAGGAGTTCAGAACATGTGCAGAGAGTCAGCCAGTCCTTCCTCGCAATGGAACCTAGTACGTGGTGGGAGTCACTAACGCACTAAAGCACTTTAAAGCACTAAAATTTGACCTTCCATTTGATCCTGCAATCCCATCACTGGGCATCTGCCCAGAAGAAAAAAGCCTCATTTTACTACAGCATTTGTGCCAGAATGTCTATTACAGTTCAACTTACAATTGCCAAGATGTGGAATCAATCAAGCACCCATCATCCCATGAATGGATTAACAAACTGTGGTGTATGTGCACCGTGGAGCAACACTCAACCATAAGAAAAGATGGAGACTTTACATCTTTTGTGTTTACCTGGATGGAATTGAAACACATTCTTCTTGGTAAAGTATCACAAGAATGGAAAAATAAGTATCCAATGCAGTCATTACTAATGACTATAATACATAAAAACTACATATATAAACCAATATATAAAAAACTACATGCCCACATGAGAGGAAAACACAAGTTTGATCTAGTGGGGGGGAAAGGGGAGGGAGGGGGAGGGAGGGAGGAGGAAAGAAGGGAGAGGAGGGAGGGGGAGATAAGGGGAAGAGGAGGGGGAGAGGGCAGAGGAGGGAGGGGGAGAGGAAGGAGAGGGGAGAGGAGAGGGAGGAGAGAGGAAGGAGAAGGGAGTGAAGGAAGAGGGGGAGAGGAGGGGAGGGGGAGAGTAGGGGGAGGGGAGAGGAGGGAGGGGGAGAGGGGAGAGTAAGGAGGGGAGTGGGAGGGAAGGGGGAGGGGAGAGGAGGGAGGGGGAGGGGGAGAGAGGAGAGGCAGGGGGGAGGGAGGGGGAGGGGGAGGGTGAGAGGAGGGAGGGGGAGGGGGAGAGAGGAGAGGCAGGGGAGGGGGAGAGGGGAGAGTAAGGAGGGGAGCTGGAGTGTAGGGGGAGGGGAGAGGAGGGAGGGGGAGGGGGAGAGAGGAGAGGCAGGGGAGGGGGAGAGTTAGGAGGGGGAGAGGGGAGAGGAGGGAGGGGGAGAGAGGAGAGGCAGGGGAGGGGAGGGGGAGAGTAAGGAGGGGAGCGGGAGAGTAGGGAGGGGAGGAGGAGAGTAGGGGGAGGAGAGAGGAGGGAGGGGGAGGGGGAGAGAGGAGAGGCAGAGGAGGGGAGGGGGAGAGGGGAGAGTAAGGAGGGGAGTGGGAGAGTAGGGGGAGGGGAGAGTAGGGAGGGGGAGGGGGAGAGTAAGGGGAGGGGAGGGGGAGAGTAGGGGGAGGGGAGGGGGAGAAAGGGGAGGAAAGGAGGGGGAGGTGGGAGAGAGGAGAGGCAGGGGAGGGGAGAGGCAGGGAAAGCGAGAGTAGGGAGGGGAGAGGGGAGAGGAGGAAGGGGGAAGGGGGAGGGTGATTGGTGGGGTCTCACCTACTCTGCACAATGTGGGGGTGTTCAGCACACCCCAGGTGAAGGGCTCAACTACAACTTGAACTTTACCTTAGAAATGAAAACAGTGTAACCTAAACATTGGTACCCTCATATTAATCTGAAATTAAGAAAAAAAAAAAACACTCTGCAAAGGAACTAGTAAAAGTTTATCACAGATGGGGGAAGAAAATAGCAGGAAAAAGTAACTGATTTCTGCGTGAGGGACACACGCTGGACTGAGAACTGCTTACAGGAGGGACGAGGGAGCTGAGAAAAGCTCAGTGTTGGGAATGAGGGACGCAGGCTGCCTGAGGCCTGCAGCTCACTGGACCAAGAGGTAGCCCCCACCAAGCTACCTCTCCTGGGGACAGCCAGTAGCATTTGAAGCAGGTGAAGGCTCACATACTTTCCATAGCTCTCCAGGACTCCCTGTGTCCTCCTGGCCCACTCAGCTTTCTCCACTTCTCAGTTATTCTGACTGAATCTTCCAGTGTCCACTCCCTACTGCCCCAGACAAGCCGGTGCTCACGGGGCGTGTGGATGGTGCTCTGGACCCAGCTCTCGGATGAGTTCAAAGACAGTCATCCGTGTGAGGTTCAGCCAACTGGAGTAACTACATTCAAATTAGCCAGAGTTGACTTCAGAACAAAGGTATCACTCTGCTAAAGAAGTCAATTCTCAAAAAAAAAAACTTTATCCTAAACATACGTGCCGAAAAACAGAGTTTCAAAATATAAGAAGAGAAAAACAAAGCACTTATGAGAGGAATAGACATGACCACAATGGGGGTGATAGATTGGAGATGTTAACACTCCTCCCTCCTAATTGCTGGACAGAAGGAAAACCGGTCAGCTATGGAAGATCTGAAAAAAAAAAAAAAAATCAACCAACTCTACCCAATGGACATTTTCTAAACATTCCTCCCAACAACAGCAAAACAGAACTTCTTTCAACTAAATATTGAACATTCACTGAGATAGACCATATTCTGGACCATGAAAGAAAAAAGTGAAAAGAGTAGAAATTACACAGGTATATCCTTAAATTAGGATGAAATTAAACTGGAAATCAGTAACATGTATCTGAAAAATATCCAAATATTTGGAAATCAAACACATTTCTCCATATAATGAAATATTGTTCATCCATAAAAAGAAATGAAGTACCAATATACACTCCAATGGGAACAAACTGTGAAAACCTTACACTAAGATACACAAACCCACATAGGGTCTGACAATTAAGTTTGAGAACTCCTCCTGCCTGCCTCATGGCTGAACATCACCACGGTCACCTTCAGAGTGCTTCCTTGGGAAGTGCCTAGTCCACCCTTCAAAGCACTTTCTCTATTTTTAAGAAATGCCCGTAAAAAGCAAATCTATAGAGACAGAGGCCTGGAGGGAGATGGGATGAGCAGTGACTGCTAATAGAAACCTATTTCCTTTTTGAGGTGATGAAAATGTTCTGGAATTAGATAATGGTGATGGTTACAGAACTTTGTTCATATGCTAAAAGTCATTAATTTATATGCATACAAATTTAAGATCATCTAATTTGCTGCAATTAAATTCATGCAGTTGTGTTCTTCCTAACTAGGTCATCGGTTCCTCAAAGGCATATTTATCCTCACAGCCCCAGTCTGGTGTATTTCTCTGAACATTAAGGTCAATAAAAACACCTACTGTTGCTGATGGGGGTATATTCTCATACGCGAGAGTTGCAGAGATTCAAACCCACAGGGACATCTCTAGTTGCTGAGATCTCCATGGATTCCCAGTAAATCACAGCCCTCTTTCCTGCCCAACTTCTGAACAAACTAACTAACAAAGGGAAGGATGGCAGTAAAAATATCACCTTGGTTACTGTTAAAGGCTAACTGGGGGGAATGGAAGAGCGCACCTGGACTGTGTCAGAGAGAAGAGACATCAGGAATTTTGCCTGTAAATAAAATGAGGGATGTCATGATAGAAAGAATGAAATTGTCTGGAAGCTGAAGAAAATATTGAAGTATTGGTTATCAGGGGTCCTCAAACTTTTTAAACAGGGGGCTAGTTCACTGTCCCTCAGACCATTGGAGGGCCGCACTACAGTTTAAAAAAAAACTATGAACAAATTACTATGCACACTGCACATATCTTATTTTGAAGTAAAAAAACAAAATGGGAACAAATACAATCACACTGCCTCATGTGGCCTGTGGGCCCAGTTTGAGGACCCCTGAAATCTGAGATCTTTGTGAGAGTCCCTTCTGTTTGGCTGGGCTTGGTTCTGAGTTGCTGGCGGTGAGAAGGGCGGTCAGCCATGCCTCCTCATACCCCCTCCCTTCTTGAAGACCTTTATAACTTGTTTACAGGCGGAAGGCTACGGAGACAAAACTTAAACCACACCTGTTCAGTGTACTCAGCAGATCTCGTGAGTCTGAGTCTATGTCCAGTGACTTCTCTCTGATTAACAGACGTCCTTCACTTAACTTAGAACATCCCAGCCCCAAGACCAGCGGTTCTCAACCTGTGGGTTGTGACCCCTTTTTAACAATGAAAATACATTGAGAATCACTGCAACAAAGGTTGGGAACCACTGCGACAAAGCTTCATTTCTTTAACCAATAACAAACCAAGGAATCTTTAAACCCACCATAGCCAGTCATTCTCCACTTTGAGATGTCCCACTGTTTGGAGTCAAACCATACATATTATGACTTTGTGTGTAATTCCAATCTCCCTGGAATGTACAAAACCAAACTGCTACCCAACCACGGCGAGATCTCTTGCTCAAGGCTTCCTGGGTGCTGCTTTGGGCCATAATCTCACACATGGCTCAGAATAAATTGCTTTCAATTATTTTACAGTGTGGTCCATTTCTTGCTTTTATTTTCCTCCTTTGGAAAATTTTGCTTTCTTTCATATTTGTAATTTTCTCTAAAGTTCTTTTCAACCTTTCATTTCTTTTCATTTTATAAAAATTTCGTTTTTTTTCCATCTTCAGTTGCCTAAGCAGGTGTTATCACTATGTTTAATTGCTCTTGTGTTCATGTCTAAAATTATTTTTTATTTTATTTCTCATTCTTTCTGAATTTCTGTAACATCTCTTTTACAATCTCCATTTTCATCTAATTATCCTCATTTCTATTTTGTTCCAAATATGGGTAATGCTTTTTGTTTTACCTTTTATCCTTTTCTTAATGTATTAGATCATCTAGAAATATTAATAAGTCACAGGTTTGTATTTTTGTGGGTGTATCTGTTCAGTGTGCTTTCACCATCTGTAGGGACATTATTCTATTCACATTCCCTTTTGTTCTTGTAATAACTTTAATTGCGATTATTGGCTATTGCTCATTGGTAACTGAAAAAATGTTTTGCTTTAATTTTGAGGAAAATTGGCAGGTTAGCAGAGAACATCCAGCTTCATGGCTCTGAAGCTCCCTCTTCAGTTCATGTTAGATCCCTGCCTCATGCTTCACTTCAGTCTGGACCTTATGGTCTCTGTTATCCTAAATTTGAGGTCGATTTTCAATGGTTCCTCCTCATTGTAGAGCCTTTCTTGTAAACTGGAACCTGGAAAACTTCCCCTGTTTTCAAGAGCTGCTTCAGATTGGCTTGATGCTCCCTGTGATCTCCTACTGGTGACATGGACTCCTGGCTCCAGGGTCGTCAGGCTCTCTCCTGATGGTGACATGGACTCCTGGCTCCAGGGTCGTCAGCCTCTCTCCTGATGGTGACGTGACTCCCGGCTCCAGGGTTGTCAGCCTCTCTCCTGATGGTGATGTGACTCTTGGCTCCAGGGTCTCTCCTGATGGTGACGTGACTCCCGGCTCCAGGGTCGTCAGGCTCTCTCCTGATGGTGACGTGGACTCCCGTTACACTTCTTCTATTTTTCTCTCATGCACCTGTCAATGCGTTGAGGTCTTGTCAGTGGTTTGTCCCATCTGTTCAAACTTGGGGGTTCATGGGGACACCTAGCTTGTCATATATACTGTCTGTAAAATTTTTATTTTCTCCTGTTAGACAAGACAAAAAAAATTCTCTGCTGCATGTGTTTGGTTTGATATTTTTGTTTCCCACATTTAAAATGTTGGATTTTGGCTTTTCTTGAACAATTAGAAGATACGACAAAACAGTCCACATTCCTTTCATGCCTCAAAGCCTGGAGAAGAGATCCCAGACCCCACCATCTTCACCTCCAGCATTTCACTCCCTTATATGGTACCTGGCACCTCTCAGCTGTAGCACACAGCCCTGCTGTGTATATACTCCTAAGAGTTCAGATCTCCAGTACAGTGGGAAGAATTGACTTGAGAGAAAAGCTAGGGGCGTATTTTATTTGCATCATGACTAACTGGACTCTAGAGAGGCTCAGGGCCCACACAGGGAGGCACGTGAGGAAGAGAGATGGCGTCAGTGTAACTTGAAGGCAGAGAGAGAACACTGAGACGCGGCTCACTAGAACCCAGAAGAAGCTGTCAGTGATGGGGTTCAGACTGATTTCTTGGGGAGGAAGGGCTGTGTGCCCTTTAAGTTCAGAGAGAAGGGCTGTGACTCCCTCAAAGCGTGTAGGGAGTGCTGCTGTCAAAGTCTCCAGGGACCACAGGGCCCGAGGAATGACAGGTGCTTGGTGTGAGGACAAAATGTTAATTGGGAAATGTTCAAAAAGACAAAACTTGAACTTCAACTGACGGAACTTGAACTGGAACATGGAGGTCTGTGCTTTGAGGGGGACGTTCTACCAGGGGGACAGCTCTCCTACGTTATGTGGGGTAAAAGGCTGGACAGCTCAGTTCTGCTGCTCACTGCCTGGGATGGAGTTAAAGGATTAGCCTTTAGCTGATGACTCCATCTGCCTTTCAACCCAAAATTATTTCTCTTTTTCTCCTGGGGTAGAGTAGTATTTGTATCTTGAAAAGCACCTTTTTTTAGCATGTTGGGGAAGTTCACAAAAACCACCTACTGGCGTCACTTGGCCTGATGTCCTGTTTTATTTGAATAGCACGGGTATTGTTAATTTTTTAAAAAAATTAAATACTTTTAGAGAAGGCATGCATGCTTCAGTTTTCATGATGTCCACTAGTTTTATTTTCTTAAACCTGGCCAATTTTATTAATTTATGTGACCTGCTAGGACAGTATCAATAGAAACATGTCTGCTTATGTACGCTGCCCTCTATGGTTTACAGAGTATGTTCAAATTTCTATTTTGATTCATAAGAGCTGTGAGATGCGAAGGTTAATGAACACGAGACTCAGAGACGGCACCTGCAGTCCTGGAACTAACATAGCTGAGACACAGGCCCCGTCTGCCCTTCCTCTCAGACACAAAAAACACTTCCCGTAAGCCAGGAGCTAAGAAAGCCACGTTTCCAGCATTCATAGATCAAGTGTGACCCAAAGAAGTCCCTGATAGTCCCCACGAGTCACTAATGACAGGTAATCACCACAATCAGCACTGAAAACTCAGGGAGAGTGTAGAGCTGGGGGCATCTGAGGTCCAGGCTGAGGGCAAACACTGTTACACCCAGCTGATGTTTGCTATGTGACCAGCCTCCCCTGTGCGGTGTGCATGGCAAGAACGGCCCACAGCAGACATGACGCTGACCTCTCCCACTGCAGAGAGCAGGAACGCGGGAGGAGAGGCCGGCACTGGGACATGGGCTTCTGTCCGTGAGCATCAGTTTTCCCTGAGCAACAGCTGCCAAAATGCCTCAATGTGTGAAATAGGATGGTTCAGTTTGCACAGTTACAAGAGTGGTGGAGCTGCACGGAATCATACGTACAGGTATCGAACTTACATAGCCTTAAAATACACACAAGTGTGCGCACACACACACACGGCAGCAAAAAGAAAGAGAGGAAGAAATTGTGAACAATTCAGAGACTTTACATCTTCTGTGTTTGCCTAGATGGAGTTGAAACACATTCTCCTTAGTAAATTATCACAAGAATGGAAAAGCAAGTATCCAATGTACTCAGTACTAACATGAAGCCAGCAGATGATCTAATATACTCCCACTGGAGAGGAAAACACAAGTACAGTCTAGTGAGGGAGAGGCGGGAAGGAGAAGGGGGGAGGGTGATTGGCAGGGTCTCACCTGATGTGCACAACGTGGCCCCCTGGTGAAGGACTCAACTACAACTTGAACTTTACCTTAGAAACACAAAGTAACCTAACCATCGGTACCCTCGTATTAATCTGAAATTTAAAGACAGAATCGTAACATGAACAGTCTGGGGAGTGTCTTTCTTTTTCCTTTTCCTTTTTTTTCTGGGCCTCAATCAGAAGGACTTGGGCCCCCCATGAGTGGCACCGCGGAGTGGGTCTTCTGTACGCCACATTTCCTGTGCCCCACCGCCGGGCAGGGATTCCGTGCTGGGCAGGGAGTGTTTTTTTTGCTGGCCATCTCACCTGAATGGGGACATGCCTCTCAGAGTGTGCATGAAATGGGAGATTTGAAGCTGAACTTGCAGCCACAATACAGACTGAGCTGGGACGCTGGTTGGTCTCCCCAGGAAAGCGATATTGAATAGAAGAGTAGGAATAGAATAATAAGACTAGAATGTCGAGAGGGGATTAGGGATTGCCCAGGGCTAAAGGACATTCCCGAGACAGGACCCACATGGGAAAGGTTCCCAGAGGGAGCTGAAGAGGCAGCAAGAGTCAGGGGGGGATGGATGTGGTCACCACTGCAAATGGGACTCCTGCCAGCCAAGGACAGAAAGGAGACCTCAGCCAGGCAGTGATGCCCCTTTGTCACAGGTGCTTTTAGTTGTGCCCCCCCCCCGGTGAGGCTTCAGAATAGCCGGCAAGATTTTGGGTAGAAGCTTCAAGAGCTTTGGATGTAACATGGAAGTTGAGTGGGTGAGGAGAAGTACACAGAGGAAAAAGGAAGATAATTATGTGACCAAAGGAGCAGGTTTAATTGGGAAATGTTCAAAAGGAAAAAGAATAAGAAATTCAATTAGTGAAGCTGATCAGGTCAGAGATGTGACTCTGACAGCAGCTGTCATGTTTCTCCTTGCCGGGTCTAGGGTGACAGCTAAGCCAGGCACTTTTTCTGGGGCTTCAGATGAGGATTTATTTCAGCAGTGACCTTGAGAAGCCCCGGCTGTCCCCTTGAATTCGCCTCAGCACAGCCCAGTCAATGAGACGGATATAACGTGTGCCTCCCTTACCTCGGCCCACGGTGGACTGCAGGGGACGTGGGCAGCTAAAGTTCATGCTAAGAATAGAAACACAGTTGCCCCATTGAAACCAAAGTCACCTGAAAGAAGAGATGGGCCTCAGTGCTGGAGATGAGTCCCCACTATATTACTCATTCACAGGCACCAGGCCCGATGACCAGGGGTCAGGGGTCTCGAGGGGGAAGATAATGTTGGGGTGCCGTCTTCGCATTCCCCTAAAATAAACCCTGAGGCAAAGTTGCAAATACCAGATTTTGTTCCTGTTTTTTTTTTGAAGGATAGGGGTTGGGGAACTCCAGTAGGGGAGAAGAAAACAGTGGGTGACTAAAATATAAACCTGTATGTGAACTCTGGGTGGAAAGTGTGGGCCTCAGAAAGGGATCAGCATTGCTGGGGGGCTGTCTCAGGGGCGGCAATTCCCAGCATTTCCAGGAGTTCTCAGGAAGGTCCCAAGCACAGAGAGGCAGAGAAGTGTAGGTAGAATTCAGCAGGTGAGCTGAGTGGGAGGGCTTGAGGGATCTGGAAGAGGCTGCTCCGCTGGACTGTCTCCTTGTCTCATTCCAAACAAAGATAAATGAACATATCAAAGGTTACTTTCCCCCTTAGATTGCTACAGAGAGAGGAAGGAATAATAAAAACCAGTGTTTACACGGCAGTTACTACCTGCCAAGCTCACCACATACTCCATGTTACTGAATCCTACACCCTTGGGCAGCCACCGTTACTATCCCCATCCCATAGAGGGGAACAACCAAGCCCAGAGAAGCCTGTGACTTTCCTCCATGTGGCACAGCTCCTGGGAATAGGAGCCAGTTCTCCAGGGCAGCTGATCTGTCTCCGCGTCCTTCTCTTAATCTCATGTTCTGTCACACAGCAATAGCAGAGCAGCTTCTGAATTACATGGTACAGCATGGCTAACTCTCAGCATGCCCTGTCACCTGCTGACCCATCCTGCAGGTGGCCACGGTGGCCACGGGGCTCTCCTGGCTGCCTGGTGCACTCCCTGGTCTTTGATTCCTGCCCAGTCGGCATCTCTGCCTGGCCCCCTCTGGTAACGCTCAGTCGGGACTCACAGAGCCTCATGTCCTCCCCGCTTCACCAGCTCTAGGTCTCGTCTGAATGCTGGCTCTTCCTCTGCCCCACAGGGAGATGAAAAGACATTTGTCAGAGGGAAATGACTCATTATTCGGACTTCTCAGAACAAAACATCACTCCTGAATTTTTTGCCTTATTCTCATCTTCCGCACACAGCCCAGCACCTTTCTGAGCTCCTGAGATACCCCTGTGGCCCATAAGCCAACAAACAGCTCATTACATCCCAGATGAAGAGGTCAAATGGCTTTGGCCACATGAGCATAGGAAGACCAGCTGAGTCATTCTGAAGACGGAGAGGCTGACTCTGAGGATGAAGTCCAAGCTAAAATCCCTCAAAGCCCTCTTTCCTGAAATCACACTAAACTCCACACAAGCCCAGTTACCTTCATCTCCCTGTCCACTAATGGCCACTGGTCATTCCATCTGGATCAAGTCTGCACACTACACCAGGCTCGGGCTGTCACTCATCTGCATTGGGAAGGAGAACATGCAGCTTCTTCTAATTTTTCTTTTGTTTCTCCAAATAAAAACCTTGCAATTCACCAGTCCATGAACTCTGCCTGTCCCAGGTCCCTCTCCAGGACCCTCCCTGACCCTCTTCCTGCCCAGCCCTCCCCCATGCGTGCATCTGATTTCCAGGCTCTTGGATGGGGCAGAGGCCCCTCTGCCTCTATTTCCTATTTCCTCTTTCACCTTAACCCCAGGCAGCCCAGGATGCTTTTCCCACCCACCCACTGCAACCTGCGTTCCGGCCTCACTTGGGCATCTGGGGTTTTCTCCTTCCTGGATTTCCGCCCTGCCTGGCTTTGCAAGATTTTCCTCTGATTCCTAAATATTCAGTCTCTGTTGCCTCCCTCTACACGACACACATACCGAGGGCCTCATTCCCAATCCTGTGATTGTCACTAAAAAGGCCACAGGGAGAAGTGACAGGGTGCTCAAGTCACAGAAAATCCTGCTCTGCCCCAGCCGTTGACAGAGGACAAAGTCCACCATGGGCGGGAAATCATTTCCTTATTTGTAACTGGGAAAAATATTACCAGGATATTAGAGATACCAAAAGTGGCTTGTAGAGGAGGTGTTTTCTAGTTTCCTGTTATAAGACAATTACATACAAATGCCTTTGGCTCCTCAGTCTATGAAAACCTCTAATACGCCTATCATCTTACCCCTGCCTTTCTTAATTATAATAAATACGATATAATGTTATACAATACATTATAAAATATATATAATATAATGTTAATGGACTGGCCTTTAAAAAAATTCAGATCACCCTAAGGTTGTGATGAGACTAAGGGGTCCAGTTTTCACAGGGCAGGGCCACCCTGCATTTTTCTTTCCTCTCCCTGTTGAGCTTTAAACCCTTGTATTTTCAAACTGAGTCATCAGGAACGCAATTCTCACCCCTTTTTCAGTTCTGTGTCTAAGCTGTCAGGGGTCCCCCGCAACTTATCTGTCCTACCTTCTCATCAACTCTGTGTGCACCAGCTGAGCTCTCCCTCCTGTCCTCTCATCCCCGCCCTGGATGAGCCCTTCCCTGTCACATCTACGCTGCTGGTAGTGGAAGTCTCCCACGTAACCCCTGTGTGCCTCTCTCTTCTGATCCATCATCAGGTCCTGCAGATCCTTCTCTCAGGCAGTCCCTAGTCTGGACACCCGTGCCAACCCTGCAGGTCCAGTCAGGGGGACACCTCCCAGTGTCCCAGCCTGTCCACACCTCGTCCCTTTACAACCTCTTCCACCTCCTGCCAGGAGCACCATCCTCTGCACCTTGATCCAATTCCTCTGCGGGACATTGGAAGCATTTGACTATTTCCTTTCCACCTGACCTCTCTGATCAACTTACCGCTGCTCTCCAGAATGCTTGCCCTTCATGGGTGAATCACTTCCTGAGTGTAAGAACCAGATATATTCCTCCCCCTTCAAAGATGAGGCTGGTCTAGGTGAGAACAGGGCTTGCATCTGTCCCTGGAAAGACCACATTTATTCTTGTCGCTTGCTCCTCATCCCCCAGCCCCTACTAGTTTTCAGAGAGCCTGCCTTTACTCTTCCCACCCCCTGAAATCCGACCTGAAGAGAAGACTCTGCTGTGATCCCACACCCTTCAGAAAGCCTCTTCTCCCCCCACCCGGCTGTCTGTGAACATGGCTCACACTCCGCCACCCTCTGATGTCTCCCCCCTACCCCAGGTCCACGCTGCTCCTACAGCAATCATGTTTGCCCCAGGGCCTTTGCACCTGTTATGACCTTGCCCATCCCGCTTGTTTGTCCAGCCTCTTCTCCCACTAAGGTATCAGCTCAAATGTCATGTCGTTATAGATGTTTTTCTCTAGGAACCTTTCTAAAGCGCCCTGCTCTCTGGCCCTCGTCTCGGTCCCAGCACTCTGTTTATCGTCACAGCACTCATCACTATCTGAAGCTGTTTTTTCCATTTGACGTGTTTGTTGTCTGCCTTCTGCTCACTGGTGTGCAAACTCTGTGAAAGCAGAAACATCTCTGCCTTTCTTCCCCTGGCACCCCTAGAATCCAGAACAGTGCCTGGTACATTATAGGAGCTCTGTGAATGCTTACTACTGGATGAATTACAATAATTATAATTCTGTAGCTTAAGGTCTGTTTTATTAGTCACTGGGTGTACTAAAAGTATTATTTGTTTGAGACCGTCTCATTCTGTCACCCTGGGTAGAGTGCTGTGGCGTCATAGCTCACAGCAACCTCAAAATCCTGGGCTCCAGTGATCCTCCTGCCTCAGCCTCCCAGGTAGCTGGGACTATAGGTGTCCACCATGATGTCTGGCTAATTTTCTTCCATTTTTAGTAGAGATGGGAGTCTCACTCTTTTAAAAAAAATTCAGATTAATATGAGGGTGCAAACAATTAGGTCACAATGTTTACATTTGTTACATAAGGTCCCTGTTGTAGCTGTGTCCCTCATCCAGGAGTGTGCTGTGTTAGGCAGAAGCTCACCAATCCCCTTCTTCTCTTCCCTCCCCCCACAACTTGAGTTTAATTGAGTTTTTCTCTCTGTGGGTGTGTATTAGTTCATCTACTGGCTTCATCATAGAATTGAGTACATTGGATACTTACTTTTCTGTCCTTGTGATACTTCACTAAAAAGAATGTGTTTTAATTTCATCCAGGTTAATACGAAAGATGTAAAGTGTCTACCTTCTTTTTAAGGCTGAATAGTACTCCATAGTATGAATATACCATGGTTTACTGATCCATTCCTGGATTGATGGGCATTTAGTTTGCTTCCACATCTAGGCGATTGTAAACTGAGCTGCGATAAACAATCTAGTTTATCATAATAAAGAAAATCCTTTCTTTATAATAAAATGCTTTTTTTTTTTTTTCTTCTGGGTAGATGCCTAGTAAAGGGATTGGGAGATCAAATGGAAGGTCTATTTTGTTCTTTGAAGATTCTCTATACTTCCTTCCAAAAAGATTATATTAGTTTGCAGTCCCACCATCAGTGTAAAAGTGTTTGGGGTCTCGCTCTTGCTCAGGCTGGTCTTGAACTCCTGAGCCCAGGCGATCCACCAGCCCCAGCCTCCCAGAGTGCTGGAATTATAGGCGTCAGCCACTGCGCCCAGCCTTACTAAGAATATCTAAAGGGAACAAGCAGAACAGATAGGCATATTAGTCACCTTCAGAGGAGGTTCTGGCATAAACCTCAGCCTCTACCTGGGGTCTGTTCCTGGAACGTCAGCCCTGAACTCCAAGCCCAACCACCCTTCTCTGAGCACTGGCCTCTTCTCTCGTGTGTGAATGGAGCCTCCTCCCAGCTGCAGTGTCCTTCTGAATGAACCAGCAAGGGCAGGTGACTGGGTAGTGAAGCCTCCTCTGCACACTCCTACCAGCACCTTATTCTCTTTCCAGGTTGTCCTGTTTGCTTTTGAGTCTCTGAGAGGCAAGGAGGGTCTGAACACAGGTGTTGGGCAGACATGAAGCTCTCTGCCTCAGCGGGACCCACTTGATTGAAACAGACGCCCTGAAGGTGTTAGGGCAACACTCCAGCTGCGGACGCAATGCTTATGGACCAGGGAAAGAATGACCACATTGCTGTTCTGGGTCTCCAGAGCATAACACCTGCATTTCACTCATGGCAAACATGTGATGTTGATGTGCATTTAAGGCTATTTGTGAGTATAGAACGTCCTTCTTGGCATTACTGCCAGGGCGTGCGCTGAAGCTCTGGTGTGCGTAGTAATCAAGGCTGCTTACATCTTGAGATACTTCAAAGTGATGGATGGGATGAAGGCAAACTGGAAACAGAAACTTGAAATGAATTCAGGTCATGTTTTAAGAGAAGTTTATCTTCTTTTTGTAGTGGGTCATCCTTTTCCAGTAACATGCATGAATCTAGACCAATGTTTTCCAACCTTTTTTTAATCTCATAGTGTACATGAACCTATAGTTAAACTCCTGGGGCACACTTAAATTATGCCTATCACCAAAAAAGTAAAAAAAAAAAAAGGGAATATACTTATTTTGCTTTGAACTTCTTTCAGAAATAACTTAATAATCTTTACTTTTTTTATTATTATTATTATTTTTTTTTTTTTTTTGTAGAGACAGAGTCTCACTGTACCACCCTCGGGTAGAGTGCCGTGGCGTCACACGGCTCACAGCAACCTCTAACTCTTGGGCTTACGCGATTCTCTTGCCTCAGCCTCCCGAGCAGCTGGGACTACAGGCGCCCGCCACAACGCCCGGCTATTTTTTTGTTGTAGTTTGGCCGGGGCTGGGTTTGAACCCGCCACCCTCGGCATATGGGGCCGGCGCCCTGCTCACTGAGCCACAGGCGCCGCCCTTTTTTATTATTTTTAATTTAATTTAATTTATTTATTTATTTATTTTTATTAAACCATAGCTGTGTACATTAGTATGATCGTGGGGCACCATATACTTGGTTCATAGATCGTTTGACACATTTTCATCACATTAGTTAACATAGCTTTTGTAGCATTTTCTTATTTTGCTAAGACCTTTACATTCCACATTTAATAATCTTTAAAAATTTTCATGGCACACCAGTGGGCAGCACACAGTGGTTGAAAATCACTGCTCTAGGGCGGCTCCTGTGGCTCAAAGGAGTAGGGCACTGGCCCCATATACTGGAGGTGGTGGGTTCAAACCCAGACCCAGCCAAAAACTGCAAAAAAAAAAAAAAAAAAAAATCACTGCTCTACAGGGTTACGGCTGGACAAGTGGTGTCAGGGAGAGATCAAAGTGTCCATGGTCCAGAATGACCGACTTGTGCCCTGATAAGTTCTTTGCTAAAGTAACTGCTCCTCATTCCCACCCCTAACTCTGATTTTCTTTCCTGGTAAATTCTTGACTGGTGTGATATCTTAGAGTTTTATTTCTAGAAGGTAGGTTAGGCTTCTGGAAAGAAATCCAAAAAATAAAGCCCATTAGATATAAGAATTATCCAAAATGAGATCAAGATATATCTCTGTGTTGTTATTATTATTATCTTTTGAGTTAGAAGAAAAAAATATCATCGAAGGAGAAATGTCTGTCTAAGCTTGGGAGCTGCTGTATCTTTGTCTCTGAACCTGGGGCTTGTACTGAGTAATAAGAAAACACAATTAAACAGTACTTAACACAACACAGCTGTGGCATTTCAACAAATCTCGTTACAGGAGAGTGTAAGTGAGTGAACATGTTAATCACTTAATAAATGGATAAACAGGTGGGTAAATATGAGTACAAGGATGTTATTTACTCTGATTTTCTTCTCAAATAGGATTAGATTTTCAGCTTTCTGAAAATTAGTAACAGTTGAGTTAATAAGAAAATGATTTCAAATCCTCTTCCCACTTGTCTATATGTTTTATATTTTAAAAGACTTTTCTTTGATGGACAAGTTCTTTTGTTTTTAAAAATTAAACTACATTTTTTTTAGAGGTATGGCAGTTTTCACTCTCAAAGTCTTAGTTTAAGGTATTTATCTACCAAGAGAAATTTCTATTTGTTGGTTGTCTTTCTTGTGTAGACAGGGTGGTACAGGATTAATTTTAACTTTAAGATCAGATTATCTGGGCTCGAGTATCATGCTGGCTCTTCCTAGGTATGTGACTTTGAGAAAATGATGCATTCTGTATAAGCTTTGCTTTGCTCATTTATAAAATAGAATAATAGTAACAATAGTAACAATTATACCAGACATGATAAAGATTATAAAAGGTAATGCATATAAAATCGTGGAGCTTGGTGCCTGGGACATACTAAGGAGCCAGTGAATGTTCACTGTCCATATTATTATAATATGAAGGTTCACTAATTGGGTAGATAGTGAAACCTGGGATTTATGTCTATTTTATGATTTATAATTTATAAATTTCAGGTTAAAGATGGTAGATTGAGCCTTATTTTATTACCTAATTACCTGTCTCATCAACACCACCCTGTGGTAGTAAAGGGATTATTTTTTAAAGAAAACAACTGCCAATTTCAGGTGCGAGATGGCTAACGTAGCTTGTCGGACTGTCCTGGAGGGGAGGTAGGAGAGTGGGGAAGAGTCCAGGCTCAGGTGTGGACCACAGGAGAGCAGTCAGAGATGGCTGGGGACCCCACAGAGAAAACTTCCAATCCAAGAAGTAAAAAGAAAAAGAGGAGAAGATGTCAGCAAGCATCCCACCCCAGGAGGGGGATTCCTCTCTCCTTCATGAGCGCATTGGTGGATAGTGAGCGCTGAGTGTGCTAAAGGCTTCTCTACGCCCCACAAGCCCAGGCACAGAGGCGAATGTGGAACAGTAGGATGAGCTACGCATCCCCCAGAGTTTGGGCAGCTCAAAATAGGCACCCTGGGGACGATTCTGGCTTTCTCCCTTCCAGACGCTCCCCCACCAGCACCTTCTCCACCCTCTGCAACCAGAGAGCTGCTGTGAGCTGGGGCTGCCATGAATCTAAGATCATATCATCGACAAAGAATGAAAGTTTGACACTCCGCAACCTTTCTCAAACCCTGAGAAAATAAAAAGCAGAAGACACCAACAAATGGAAGAAAATACCATGCTCGTGGCTGGGAAGAATAAAATCGCTACAGTCTCCAAACTACCCAAAGCAGTCCACAGATTCAACAAAATCCCCAGGAAAATGTCAGCATCATACTTTAAAGAACTTGAAAAAAAATAGTTCTTTGTTTCATAGGGAACCAGAAAAAAAAAAATAGCAAACACAATTCTAAGAAATAAAAACAAATCTGGAGGCACCATGTTACCAGACTTCAGGTTATACCACAAATCTATAGTGATCAAAACAGCATGGTCTTGGACAAGAAAAGAGAACCCAGCCTCATGTCACCATCTGATCTTTAATAAACCCAACGAAAGCACACACTGAGGAAAAGAATCTTCATTTAATAAATGGTGCTGGGAGATCAGGTTAGTCAACATGCAAAAGACTGAAACTGGACCCAACTTCTCACCACTTACAAACATTGACTCACAATGAATAAAAGATTTAAATCTGATAATAACTCTAGAAGAAAGTGTAGGAAAAATGCTTGATATCAGCCTGAGGAGAGATATAATGATTAAGACCCCCTTGGCAATTACAGCAACAACAGAAATAAATAAATGGGACCCGATCAAGCTTAAGACCTTTTACACAGCTAAGGACACGATAAAGCAAACAGAAAACCGTCAGAATGGGAGAAGATACTTGTATATTACAAATCTGACAAAGGACTAATAACCAGAATCTACAGAGAACTCAAGCAAATCAACAAGACAAGAGCAAACAACCCAATCAGTCACTGGGCAAGAGACATGAACAGAACTTTCTCCCAAGAAGACAGATGAATGGCCAACAAACACGTTACTACATTTTAAAATCAATAAACAGAAGTCATTCTTGGATGCAAAATAGGTAAAGATTTATCCTAACCCTGAGAGCAAGCTCAGAAGTTAAATCTAACCCCAACTTTGAGGAAAATTATGAAGGGGGCTAAAATTACATGGGAGAAAAAGAAAGAGAATTAGGCGTAGAGACACAGGGGAACACGGCAAACACCTCGTCTGGCTGAGGATGGCAGGGGAAGTGGGAAGAGATAAAGCCAGTTGCTATAACATCTTTTATTCTAGCAATTTTGCTTTCAACATTATTCATAATTATTTTATCCCAGTACATGATTCAAACTCAAAGAAAAATCATGGCTATTTATGAATAAAGTATGGTGGCAGTCTGTGCATTATAAGTAGGGTGATAAAAATACAGAGATTTGTGGTTGGCTGCTGCAAAATGCAAAAATTCCTGTGTATAACAGGAATTGCCTTTGAGAAAGGGGAACAGTACCCTGCCCAAAGTTCTCACCCTCTTGAAGGTGGGAATTGCAAGTGGATAATTCTAAAACATTCCATGAAACTTAACCACCTCAAAGACACGGTACACTGTGGATGGAGAGGATTCCATAGCAGTGTATCAGGATGGAAGTTTGGGACTGAAAAAAATAAAGAGCCAGTGTATTTCCAGATGCATTGGAGCTATGGAAAAGAAGGCTGGCAAACCTCTAATGAGAAGAGTTACAAGGCGGCCCCCCACACATGAGGAATCTCACCTGCCCCTGCAGTAAAAACAAAAGCCAAGAGGGGATTATCTGTGGAGAGTAACTGCCGTCTACCCCTCACTTGTTTCCAAAATGAAACAGACATGGGTTTGGTGGATAATGTTGGAGAAAGGAAATTTGCAACAGCTTTGCCTGGGATCTTGTGTTCTACACAAAGTGAACAAAACTGAATATAAAATGTAAAATTCAGTCCACCAATGTTGGGCTTCCCTGGGGCCCCCGACCTGGGTTGGGGGTCGACAAGGGGGACAACACCGGGGAAACAGCACAACTTACACTGACTTAATGTATAAAGTCAGCAGCCTGGAGAGGCTACACTGACTCACCCACCAGGTGGCAGCTCCAGGGCATGCCGCAGCCCTCTGAGTCCTCAGAAACCTTTCACTGATCTCTAAGACTAAGCATTTGTGAAAAGATGCAAAGGTGTCAAAATTCAAAGATAGGGAAAAGAGAATCCCAAGTCTCCCAGAAGGTTGAGTAGAGTGTAAGGCTGGGTATGGGGTAAATAATTGTCAACAACAGGGCTGGTAACATATTGAGGAAGGGAAAGGAGAAAACAAGTTTTGTCTCTGCAAGGCAGACAAACCAGCTCCCCTAATGTAATTGCCCATCAGGAGTCCAGGGGGCTCAGCCAGCCCACCTGTGGATTCTCTCCTAGGGAAGGTCTTGTCTGGGGACCTTGTCTGGGCACCTCCAGGCTCCTTTTGTCTTCCATGGTCTTGATATGGAGTCCCAGGCATGGCCCATCTGTATGCTTCACCCTGATGCTCCTGTAGAGAGATCAGCCTGCCTGTCTCCACAAACCAAGTGTCAGGCTGACCCACTGACATGGCCTCTCCCCCTTCGGAGCCTCCCATGTTCTGTGAGTCTCTGCTCTGAGCGTGCCTCTGTGCTGCGGCAGGTGTGAGTCTCCGCTCTGAGCAGTGCTTCTGTGCTGCGGCAGGCACCCACACCCAGAGCTCCAGGAGTCCTGTGAACTGGAGGTGCACAGCTCTAAGGCCATCCTGATGCAGAGCTGGTGGGGACCTGGGGACAATAAGGAACGATTGCTTCATGCTACTGGGATCAGGGAAGGTTTTGAGGGATTCCACAGAATTTTTTCAAATAGATCCAGGTGGTAGATCTTGCTTGCTCCAAAACAGGGACATAGAACAATTTGTGTATGAAGATGATAGTAAGGATTCCCACATTGGCTGAAGGGGGTTATCCATGTAGTAGGAAAGTTTTTAAGGGCTTTAAATACAAGAGGAGAGGGCAAACAGTGTGCCCTAATTGGAAAGAAATGGGAAAAAGCAAAGAGATATGTTGTTCTGACGGCATTTATTACCCCCAGGCAGAGCTGGGGAGATTGTCCGATGAGGACACTACATCCTTCAGGGACACAGCAGGGAGGCAGGTGACAAATGGCAGCCTCAGTTCCATAGCAAAGGCAGGTTCAGAGCAGCTGGAGGTGGGAAGGAAGCTGCTGGGGGCTGGGCTGGGCAGGGGTTGCTTGGAGAAGGAGGGATGTGTTGATCCCATTCCTGAACTGACTGGTTGCTGACAGAGATCAGCCTTGCCCCGGTTGGGAATAGGGAGATGAGAGCCCTTTCTTCCCCGGCCCTCACTGTTCACGTGAAGGGCTTCCACTTAGCTTCAGGGACCTTGGTGATGCCTCCAGCACTGCTGAGTCTATCATGCTGAGACCCCTCTCAGGCAGACAGTACAGCTCTGGGCTCCATTTCTGAAGTTGACATAACTTTCTGCACCTCACAGGTCATTTTTAATAAGACGAGGAGGCTCCTGTTGTTCCTCTCTCGCCTGCCCTGGACTTGTAAAGAGAGCTCCTGGATGGACCACCTGCAGGGTCCACGGGGCAAGTCAGGTGTAAAGCAGAAAATGGCACATCCCGATGTCAGCTGTGCAGGGTCCTGGGGAGGGCGATGGCAGACCAGAGAGATGGAGGGGCCCACTGGCCATTGTTCAAAGGCTTTTTCTGGGGCTGTTCAGCACCCATCATTGTGTGAACACAGGGAGATTTTATTCTGTAAAGAATTCTTCTCTGCTGTCTCACTGTCTGTGAAACTCTGTACTAATTTTAGCTCAAGCTCATTAAAATTTAATTTCATAGGCACTGGTTTTGATCTGGGCCTCGATGTCTCAGATTATAGCCATGTGCTCTCTGTAGGACAGGTGTCTCCGGGACATCACTTGACTTTTATGCCTATAGGCAGTGTCCAGATAATGTCCAATAAACATGTCTGATCACAAAGCCCCACCCTTGTCTTCTTTTTCAACTCCAGAATTTCAGGGGCAGGATCCAGAATGAAAATCTGCCCTTGTGTAGCTTCTGCTGGCAGGCAATTCCTTCCCTGTCCTGGACGTCCTAGGGCAGATGGAATCCCAGCCTCCCAGGTCCACTGAAGATATTTACACAGCCACAGAGAGAGACGACAAGCCAGTTTTGCCAAGATGTTCAGTCGGAAGGGGAAAAAAATGGAAGAAATCAACATAAACCCAGAATTTCTCCCTCATGAGCAAAGCTGCGAGGTTTTGGGAAAAAATTATTCCCTCCTGTCTGCTTCCTGTGGGTTGTTGTGAGCACCAAATGAGATTCTTCATGTGAAAATATGTTGTTAACTGCCAAGTGTTTATGTAATTGTGAGAAAAGTGCTATCTGATCATTCACAGCACAGACCCTGAGTTGTAAACTAAGTGATTTTTCCCAAGATTTCTGTGCTTTCTATCAGTGGGGTCACATTGTGCCCCAACAGGTGCAGCTTCTGGTTAAAATAAATGTGTTATCACCCGCAGTGCCAGCCTGCAACTCCGCCCAGAGGTAGATCCTCACCCAGTCTCCAGCGCCCAGACAAGCCTCCTCCCACAGAGCCCTCCCTAATTGCTTTGTATGATGCTTCCTCTGAACACTGTTGCCACACAGCTGTCCCTGTTTCATCCACGCCATCCTTCCTCACTCACCCAGACCAAAACCCTAGGATTAAAAGGCACAGGAGCCTGTCCTGAGGTTGCCACTTCTTAGCTGTGTGAGTTCGATGGAAGCATGAGCCTCTCTGACCTCATTTTCTTCATTTGCAAAGAGGACACCACTCCTTGCCCTGTCCGGCCTTTGCAGGGGTTGTGCAAAACCCAATGTGTAGGCATGCTTGAAATCACATTCATAGTACATATAAGGACTATGAACCCCCTTGTCCTGAAATATCTGCTCGATATCCGAGTATCCTTCTGACCTGGGGTTCCCCGCCAAGAGTCTCACTAGCACTTTACAGGAAAAAAAAATTCAGGCATTGACAAGTTATGGAGATTGATTGGGAAGTTGCCTGGAGCAACTTCTGGCAGGAAGTTAATACTAGGACAGGAGGGGTCTGGAGCTTAGCAAAGGAGCTGGAGAGGAAGGAAAGTGGAAAGCAAAGCCACAGAGAAACTGACGGAGTGTTGACCAAGCTCAATGGCCTAGCGCACAATCTGGGGAAAGACCTGCCAGCCACCTATTAAAGTTTCTGCCCTGGGGGTTCCGGGACACAAAGGCGGGATTGGAGTGAGTGTGAGGGCCCGGAGTTTCTTGTGTGACATTTTCAGAGCATGGAGAGCAGCAGCTGAGGCATTTTGCGGAGGTGGGAGGTGAGGACGGGGAGGGTGAGAGGCACCTGGTAGGCCCAGCTGCAGAGAGGGGCAGACAGCAGGTGGGCCGTGCAGCATGCACAGGGACAGGCCTGCCCCTGCCCTCCACCAGCCACCTCTCCGTCCTCCTCTTTGCCCTGCTTTTTCCTGGAGCCCTCCTCCTATGTGTGAAGGGGGCATTTTAGAAGTCCTGGAAATGCTCTTCACGTCACTTGTATCCAGAGAACACTGGGGGCCATCCAGGACCACGGACGCTTTCGTTAAGCATCAGGATTTGTACAAACACAAGTTTTTTCCCTCAAGGTACTCTTAGGCTAGAGGAAGAGGTAAGATAGACACTTGTGGCAGATAAGGAATTACACGGAGGGGGTGGTGGAGACCCCCAGTTGTTTTGTGAGTCCAATATAGCCTCTGGACAGAGCACCTGGATCTTGTGAGTCCAGTCTGTGGGTGCTGGCTGGCGCTCTGTGACTCTTGTGAGTCCAGTATCGCCTTCTGGACAGAGCCTTTGGAGAACCCAGCGGCTCCAAGCCTCGCAGGCCATCTGGCTGAAGTGGGACTGGCTTTAATCCCCTGTTCTTTACCCCCATTCCAGGGATGAGCATGTGACCCAGCTGATCTGAGGAAACTCCACCTCAAGACTCTTCCTGGAACTATTGGGAAGTTGAAGTTGCCTCTACTGAGGTGGCCGGATGCTGTGAGCTGTCAGCGGGGCTCTCTAAAGGAGGCAAGCCAGCGTGCAGGAGGACAGAGTAGGAGTCGGAGAGCCCATTTCAGCTGGTGGGATCGGGGAGGGCCTCAGAGAGGGGATGGCCATGCTGCACCTGCCAGGACTTGTGCTTGCAAAAAATTCAAACCAGAACTTTCCACTTCAGCAGTAATTATAATTCATCAGGATGGATAGGAATTCTGGAGAGTTAGGCACAGGAAACAGATAAGAAGCTTGGAGGTGAGAGCAGCCGTCAAGCTCACCATCCAAGAACAGCCCACGTAGAGGAATTTGTCACTCCTGTCATCCCAGGTGGACAGGGCAGGCTGAATCTGTGCTATTCCTGCTCACCCCCTGATTCTCACTGCTGCTACATATGCCAGGGGATCTCTGAGCTACCTGAGTGTTTGCATCATTCACCCAGACTCAAGGATCTGGGTGGGCTTTACCTGGTTGGGGAGAAAGTGTCTGGCCTTCTAGACCTTGGTAGAGAGAGCCAAGCCCTCCCTCCTACCCCACCTCACAAAGGATGGATTCCTCAAACATAGGAGCAGAGATGGGGTCTCGGGGAAAATGGCTAGTGGATGAAACAGTCTGAGGCTTGAAAGAAGTGCGAGGGAACAAAAGTCCACAGCACACTTGGGGGACGGCATGGAAAGGAAGGATAAGAGGTTGGAGCAGACTTGTGAAGACCCCCCAGGTTCTGTGTCAGAACAGCTGTAGGTAACAGAGAAGCCTTTATATCTCAAAGAACTCTGCCACTGAGATGGGGCTGTGGCCTTGTCACAGCATGTGGAAGATGGGAGACACACTGCAATTTTCCACGTGTGACTTGGAAACTCACTGCAGCACCCAGCACAGGGGCCGCCAGTGGAGTGGCTGGTGGCACTTTTGCTTAGAGCCACTCCTCCGAGGTGTCTCAATTCCGCTGTCATCCAACAGGCATTGATCAGAGCCATTGAAGGTGCCTGGCCCACAGCCCATCAGAGAGCTCCCCAGAACACTGTGACAGGCAGCCCACAGCCCATCAGGGAGCTCCCCACAGCACCATGACTGACAGGCAGCCCACAGCCTTGGCCTCTGCTGTCTTCCCCAGGTCAGGTCCGAATCTGTCACCCTGAGGGCCCAAGCCCCGTGTAGCCCTGAGGGCTGCTGGCAGCTGTGGGGGACACCACCTTAGCTGGTGCAGAGTGCCAGCCAGTGCCCAGAGCAAGCAGCTAGGATGCTGCAGTTCTGATTCCTTTAAAACTCAGGTTGAGGGCGGTATGGCAGGCACCACCAGTGTTTTTGTCATTCTGGCATCCAAGCAAAGTGGGTAAAGAATTTTGTTTTTCTGGGCAGCGCCCATAGCTCAGCAGCTAGGGCACCAGCCACATACACCGAGGCTGGCAGGTTCAAACCCAGCCCAGGCCAGCTAAAATCAACAATGACAACTGCAACAAAAAAATAGCCCGGCATTGTGGCGGGCACCCATAACCCCAGCTATTCGGGAGGCCGAGGCAAGAGAATCGCTTAAGCCCAAGAGTTTGAGGTTGCTGTGAGCTGTGACACCACAGCACTCTACTGAGGGTGACAAAGTGAGACTGTCTCAAAAAAAGAAAGAATAATAATGTTGTTCTTCTTCCTATTTTTACACTTGTCTTTCAGAAGCACATTTTTGTTTTGTTTTTTGTTTTTTTGGAGACAGAGTTTTACTGGGTCTCGCTGGGTAGAGTGCTGCAGACTCAAAAAAAAAAAAAAAAAGAAGAAAACGACCCATTTGTGTTTCTTTTCTTAGGATGGCTCATTCATACCCCTTGATCATTTTTTTTCTATTGGATGGTTGATTATTTAATAAATTTATTAGGAACTTTGTATTAGGCACATTAATTTTTGTCTATGACATCAATTGCTAATATTTTTTTTTTACTCCGCTTAATGGTGTATTTTTTCTTGGTTCCTTGTCATGTACAAGGCTTCTAAAAAGTGTTTTATTTCAATAAACTTGTCACTTCTTTTGTCCTTCCTCAGTTCTTTCATAGTTCCATTTCTTAAATATTTAAGTTATACTAGTATAAATTCCAAACGAGCCCAAAACATATAGATCCAGCTTTATTTATTTTACTGATTTTTTTGTAGATATTACTTGATTGTTCTTATATCACTTGTTGAATAAATCGCCTTTCCTCAACTGATCTGAGATGCCACTTCCACGACACCATAATTCACCATGTCTGTGTATCTGATTTGTTTGTGGGACTTTTCTTTTTCTTTTCTTTTTTTTGCAGTTTTTGGCCAGGGCTGAGTTTGAACCCGCCACCTCTGGCATATGGGGCTAGCTCCTTACTCCTTTGAGCCACAGGTGCCGCCCCTGTGGGACTTTCCTTGGTCATTATACAAATGGAATCATACAGCCTTCTGAGATTTTTACTAAGCAAAATGCATTTGAAATTTACCTGTGTTTTTTTTTTTTTTTTGCACATGTCAACATTTTGTTCACTTTTTTTTTTTTTAGAGTGCTGTAGTGTCATCATAGCTCACGACAACCTCAACTCCTGGGCTCAAGTGATCCTCTTGCCTCAGCCTCCCGAATAACTAGGACTACAAGTACCTGTCACCACACCTGTCTAGTTTTTCTATTTTTAGTAGAGATGGGGTCTCACTCTTGCTCAGGCTGGTCTTAAACTCCTGGGCTCAGGCAATCCACCTGCCTCAGCCTCTCAAAGTGCTGGGATTATAGGTATGAGCCACTGTGCCTGGCTCCTTTTTATTTCTGAGTCACATTCCATAGTGTGAGCATTCCATATTTTATTTATTTCTGAGTCATATTCCATACTGTGGGCATTCCATGGTTTATTTATTCATTTACTAGTTGAAGGACATTTGAATTGTTTCTAGTTTTGGGCTATTGTACAGAAAGCTGGTGTAAGTAGTCACAAAGAGGGTTTTGAATGAACATACATTTTTCATTTCTCTTGGGTAAATACCTAGAAGTGGGATTGTTAGATCATAAGGTAAGTCCACATTTAACTTTATAAAAAATTGCCAAAATGTTTTTACAAAATTGGTTGTAGTAATTTGTATTTCCCCAGCAACTTATGAGAGTGACCCTGAAAATCCAAGGCTCTGTGTAAATACGCAGAAACAATAGTCGGACTCCTAGAAGGCTCTGCACGGTGAGCTGAGATGGAATCGATGTTCGGGAGGGAAGAGCTGACATCCAGCCAGGCTCGGCCTCTGCAGTGTGAGGGCTGTCAGCCGGCAGCCCCGATATGTCACACCCCTTATTAGCTGTTTCCAAGAAAGTGACAGCGTGAGTGAGGCAGCCTGACAGGGAGAACTGGGCCCTCTGGAGAGTCTCAATCTCAGGCTGCTGGTCTAGGGTGCAGGAAGACAGAAACTCTGCTTTCCCTATTAGGCAAGCTCATCAGGTCAGCGGTTGGTCGACACACATCTTTACTCCAGAGATGGCATTGCTGGTACTCAGGAGCTCCTCAGCTAGGGACAGCCTTCACCCCCGCTCAAAGGCGTCAGAGCCTGCTAACCTCATCTGAGATTTCTTTTCTTTTTAAAATTTCTTTTGTTTTTATTTATTTATTTTCTTAGTTGCATAGGTCACGTTCCTAACACTTGGTATTTGTTGCAACCCTTCTTCTCAACAACCCTTCTCCCACCTACGGAGGGATGAGGCTGGCCCCGCTGAGTGCCGGATAGCAACTTCTCCTTAGAAAACCGTATCTAAGCACTTTTGCAATTTAATGACCTATCTAAAAAATGAGAAATGACTGTGCTTTGCCCATAAGATAAACAGACTCTGCCTTTCCCAGATGTTGGTTAAATTATTTTCATGGTGCAGGTTTTGGAAACAATTAAACAAAGAAAAAAACATGGTCACTAGGAAATCGTGGGCAAGCAGCAGAGACTGCCAAGTGGTGGGGCTGGCGGGGGGTGGGTGGGAGGGCAGTGGATGCCTCCAGGTCCCAGAACTGCTGTCTGTGTCGACAGTGACTCTCCCGCCAGCCTCAAAGTGAAAACAGGTGGACGCTAACTGTGTTTTAAGGTTCCCATCTACTTGGGGACATATGAAAAGTCATACTCCCATTTTTTTCACCAAAGCAATTAAAGCTGTTAAGGTTTATCTTTAGTATAAAAAATAGCTTCTTTTTTGCCACCATATGAAAAACATCTGTAGTTGTGTTCCCACCAGTTACCCTCCCTCTACCCATCCTCCCCCCTCTGCTTCCCCTCCTCTTTTCCCTTCTTCTTGGGCTATAGTTGGGTTCTATGAAATGGTGCATTTTACAAGGGTACATGTTAAATTTCCTAAGTGTAGAGTATGAACATCTTAACACAATAACTAAGAAAATGCAGTGAAGGCTGGGCGGCGCCTGTGGCTCAAGGAGTAGGGCGCCGGTCCCATATGCCGGAGGTGGCGGGTTCAAACCTAGCCCCGGCCAAAATAAAAAAAAAAAAAAGTATTGAAAATGCAGTGAAGGCTATGTTAACCAGTTTGATGAAAATATTTCAAATGGTATATAAAACCAGCACATTGTACCCCATAATTGCATTAATGTACACAGCTATGATTTAAAGAAAAAAAGAAAAACATCTGTTTGATTTAAAAGTTTTAAGCCTCATATCCTAAAGATAAGTTGAGATCTGAAGTGAGAAAGTTTAAAGTAATGAGGTATAGATACCCACACCTCAAAAAAGGGAATCAGAAGAGAGTTTTAGCTACCCTAGAAAGCTCTTACTCAGGAAATGTTCATTCTTGCAAGAATTTCCAGGAATACTAGGGCATGAACATTGGCTGAAATAGAGGTTGGTGTTGTGGATGGGTCAGAATCGGGGCATCATGAGCACAGCTCCCAGCAGCTCTGGGTTGATAGACGGAAAGCTTCTTGATCAAAGGGTCTTATTATTATTATGCTCAAGCATCAGGACGGACGCTGAGCTGAAGCAGCACAGCTGACCTCATTGGCTCAGCCTTCCCCACACACCTTCTCTAATTATCGAGTTAGGGTTTCTCCATGACTGTGAGGGTGTTTGTCTCAGGAGACTCTGAGGAGGTCATCACAAGTGGACAACAAGTGTGGTGATATAGGTAAAGGTTACTTTGATGATGGGATGTTTTCTCTGATGATTCACTTATTTTGTTAAACTGCAAATCACCTTTCTGTAGTTTAAACATGTTTGTATGGTTAGAATGGAGACTATTGTGATGTTACTTCATATCAAATAAAGTTTAATATTTCTAGGTTTATTTATTAGACTATTAGAATTATAACTGAGGCAGAACAGTCTTGGAGAGGCTTCTCTCACTGCTCTCAGAATCACTGGGCTTCTGACAATAAAGCTCCTTGGACCTGATCTCCATCTCTGCATCTGGCTGACAATGACAGGTGGCCGGACCCCCTTGGTCCAGTAACAAAGCCAATTCTTGAGACTCAAAAACTGCCCCCACTGTCCCCAAGGTTCCATCTGGTTTACTCGTCTATTGGACAGAAGGGGAAACTGAGGCAAGAGTCTGTGAGGACAAAAGTGGGGAAAATGTTAGAACACCTCAAAAAAGAAGAAGGGGGTGCCAGATTTGCATACCCAAGTCAAGGCAAAACTGAGACAGTATTTTTCTCCCCAAGTTATGCCCACATGTTCTGATTTCAGCATCTGCTTTTCTTGTCCCTGAGCAGAGGGTAAGGAGAAGGATGGAGACCACGGAGACACAGTCTGCCCCAAATGCTATCACCAGATTTTGGAAAGGCAGTGCCCTGCTTTAAAAAAATCAATATATTTTATTATCTAGTGCAACAATTTTTTTTTTTAGGTTTGTAGCAAAACTGAATGGAAATAGCAGATAATCCCCACATCGCCTCTGTCCTGCACCTGCTCAAGCCCTGGCCTATCCCCACCCTGCACAACAGCGGCAAACCTGTTACAAGGGATGAACCTGCACTGGGCAGTAATTGTCGCCCGACATCTGCAGCTCACATTAGGGCTCACCTGCCGTGCTCTGCGCACGGGTTTTAACAAGCGCTGGATGCAATACGTCTGCCCTTACAGTCACACAGAACAGTTTTGTGGCTCTGAAACACCCCTGTGACCTAACCATCCATCCCTCTGACCCCCACTCCCAGCAACCTCTAATTTTTTTACTGTCTCCACAGTTTTGCCTTTTTCAGAATGTCAAGGAGCTGGGGTCATACACAGCATGAAACACATAGTGTTTTCAGTTCGGCTTCTCTCACTTAGGAACACACATTTACGTTTCCTCCATAGATAATGCCCCTTTAAGATGCGATCTTTTAAAATACTAACACATCCGCAAGAGGCAAACACAGTGAGTTTCACCTGAAAAGAGGTTTGTTTGCCAGAGAATTCCATTTTTTATTGTTTCTACTAAGCTTGCTTTGAAGGGATTAAAAATAGAACTATCATTATTTATTCTTTGCTCCACGGAGAAGGAGGCCGGGTCTGCCTCACTCACCACTCCTTACAACTTAGTGCGCTACCCGGCAGGTGGTAGGGATGGAAAAAACAGCGCAGATGGGTGATTGCTGCAGTCTGTGGAGAGAGGTGGGAGAGTTGGAGGGGCTGTCCTGAGAAGCACATCTGAGGTGAGCGTGGCTGGGGGGCCAGTTGGTGGAGGCAACAGGGGCAGGCCAGGAGACTGGCTATGGATGACTACTCCGATCTCCTGTAAAGCGCCATGTCCTATACAGTCCTCCTGGTTGGGAGAGAAGGGGCATTCCAGGGAATGTCCAAGGCTCTGCCAGCTCCCTTTCCACCTCACCTCCTAGAGCTTCAGCAGGGACATAGGAGTGTATCCTGGGCTCCAGGAACACCCCAAGTCCACCTCTTTGAATGAGCTCTTGAACTAAGTATTTATCCCAAGTATCCTGGTTATTTTCTCCCTTTTAGACCTATAATTACTCAACAGCCAACCAATCATTTGTTACGCTGTTCAGCCTAATTGCTGAATTAGGATTGTTGGAGCTTGATTTTGAATCACTTCTAGCAGAATTGTTCCAACGGGAGTGGTCGCAAAACAGGTATCTCTCAGCTCCTGCTCTGTCTAACCAGCACCCCTGAACATGTGTCATTGCCCATAATTGTGTGTCTGTGTGTTATGTTTGTACCGTGATGGCAGGACCAAGGGGCATGAGCCACGTTGCCTTCCCAGGTGGGTGGGAGATGGGGTCTGGCTCTGTCACCCAGGCTGGAGTACTGTGGTGTCACAGCTCACAGCAACTTCAAACTCCTGGGCTCAGGCGATCCTCCTGCCTCAACTTCCTGAGTAGCTGGGACTACAGGTGTCCACCACAATGCCTGGCTGGCTTTTCTGTTTTTAGTAGGGATGGTGTCTCCCTCTTGCTCAGGGTGGTCTCGAACTCCTGACCTCAACAGACCTCCTGCCTCGGCCTCCCAGAGTGCTAGGATTACAGGTGTGAGCCACCACACCTAGCCAGATTTGTATATTTTAAGTTTTGTCATTGAAGTTTAGCAACAAACAAGTCATTTTCAGTGAAGAAGGGAAGGGGTCAAATAGGAGTCTAGAGAGTGATGGTGCTGGACATAGGATGGGTGGGTCCCCCAGATCCCAGGTGATGGGACTACTCACTTACCAGAGGCTCTGGTCTTGTTAGATGAAGTTTGAGAGGTCAAACCCTGGGCAGAAGGTGCAGTGGGTTGTATGGAGCCTCGGATCAGGAGATGTGCATTTTCTAATAATTTACTGTCTGACTGCAGCCAAGCCTCTTAACTTGTATCAGATCTCAGTTTATTTGTGAAATGGGACCATAGTATGGAACTGATGGCATTGTGGAATTACTGTAAAGATGAACCGGACATTATTTTTGCACCCTGAGAGATTCACAGAGAACAGATGCTGAGAAGGTCACTTGATGAAGGGTGTGGGGAGGACTGTCCAGCCTTTGGCACCCCGAACCGTTACCAGATGTTCTATCAGATAACGCCTCAGCAAACCCTCCTCTCCAACTTCAAAGACAGGACTCTTATTTCAACAAACAATGAACACTCGAGCTCTTTATCAACCCACCTGTGTTACCAGGGTTGAAATGACACATTTCTCTTTTAGGGCTGGGACTTAACTTTGAGGAGCACATCTCCATTGCCAATCTCCCTTCCCAGCCATAGTTACTCGGAGGGGAGAAAAGTGAAATATAATTAACTTTTAAATTGAAGCACTAAAGGAAAAAGGTGATTTAATTATTTATTTTCGCAGTGTGCAGTGTTCCCAAAAGTATCCACTTACTTAGTTTGGGGGACAGAAGTTTCAAATGAGCACTGTGGGTATATTAAAATTAAAACATTTATTTAGAAATATCACCAGGCTGTATAAGAATAGATTGCTGAGTGTGTCAGGCTGAACTTGTGATCATATTTCTACCACCAAAACCAAATCAGAGGCCCAAACAAAGGTTGGTCATTCATTTTTTCCCATTTATCCACTTGTTACCAGCCAGGGAGGGTCTATCCGGCCATCTGTCACTGTCAGCTGGTGCAGAGACGGGGATCAGGTACCACCAGCTTTAATGTCCCCCCCAGTGACTCTGGAGTACAACGAGAGTAGCCGCTCACTTCTGTTCGGCCTCAGTTACAATTTTAATAACTTCTATAATGAATTACAAAGAAACAAACCTAGAAAGTTTTAACTTTTTTCTGATAGGAAGTAACATCAATGTAGTCTCCATTCTAACAATGCACAAAGTTTGAATAACAGAAAGATGATCTTCACTTTTACAAAATATCTAAGAAACTCATCAGAGCAAACATTGTATCATCGAAGTCACCTTTACCAACCTGGTGTCCATGCGTGACAACCTCCTCAGAGTCTCCCGAGACAAACATCCTCACCACCTTGGGGAAAACTTAACTAGATCATCACAGAGAGGGTGGGGAGGGTGTGTGGGGAGACTGTGAACTCTGCAGATGGGTCAGCTGTGCTGCTTCAGCTCAGCCCCTTGGACTCCATCCTGCAGGCTGCCTTTTTGTTTCTGGCTTGGACTTCTAGGCTGAGAGACAAGATGAATCAGTCGTAGTCCCCACTCCTGAGGAGTCTTTATGATCTGGGACAAGGTGACAGAACAATGCAAGGATTATTCTTGTGTTTGCTTGTCCCAAGCAAAAACCAAATATTGATGTTACAACAGATTCAGCAGGGAGCAGGGGACACAGCGCTCGTAGAAGTAGTCATTGTGTGGCATGTTTGGACTCAACTGTTTCCCCACTGGGACTGGCCTTCCCTCCAGTGTCCAGTGTGGAGGTACAGGGTGTAGCTTTAGAGCCGTTGCACACAGTCACGAGAGCCACCACTGAACCGTCACACAAGATGCCTGAGTAGACCCAGCTGTACAGATGACATTGGAGCTGTGTCCTCTGTGTACAGAGGACCACACCGTCCCTGAAGTGATGGGTAGCGTCAGAGCTACCTTTCAGCCCAGAACAGAGGCCACTGTAGGGATCACAGCAAAACTCACCCCTTTCCCCAAAAGGTTCACTGAAAGATCAACTCACAGCGAAGACAGATTAATAAGAGAAAGGTTTATCTCCAAATACCATGTGCATGGGGGGAACCACAGAGTGACCACCCAGGGTTTCAGTGATGGGCAGACAGCTTTACAGGTGCCTTTTAGAGGGAGAGGAGAGAGTGGTGGGTGGGTGCAACAGGTGGTTGTGGGGAGCGTGAATAGATGAGAAACAGATGGCGTTATAAATTAACCTGAGAGACAGGTGTTGTGTTTTAAAATTTGAGGGCAGGTCTGCTGTGTTTAGGGGGAGGGAAGAAGGGCAGTTGGCCTCTTTGATCCCCTGATCAGGTCAGTCTGGTTTTATGCAGACAGAGGGAAAGCCCCTTTCTGATTGTGACTGGCCTTTAATTCAAAGTATTCTTTAAGACACATAGTCATATTCTGGGGTAAAATTTCCTTAGCTCCTTCACCACCGTGCTCCCCCCTGGTTGAAGCTTAGTGTCCTGGACAGTGTCAGTTCCAGCAGAAGAACCTCCGCACTGGCACTGTGGGCTCATGCTTGACTCTGGACAGCTTCTGAGGCCCCACGATGTTCAAGTAGAAGTAACTTTATGCGGGAGGACTGGGCTCCATTTCTTCCACCATAACTTAACTCTTCCTTCTCTGCTGTACAGATCTCCCTTTTCTCCCTGAAAAATAATGTCAGTTTCTGTATAGCTGATTTATTTTCTTAAAGTACTTATGTGTCCATAAAATGGTCCATAGTATAGGGCTTAAGAGACTGGCTTTGCATTGCAACCAACTTTGATCCAAATCCCAGCTCTGGCACTTATAAATGTTGTGACCTCGGTATAATCACTTATGTTATCTCGACATCGTTTTTTTCCTTAACGGAGATAATTATATCTCCTTTATAGTGTTGTTGGAAAGATTATGGTGGGAATTAAACAGAAGGATGTCTGGCAGATGACAGTGACTGTGCTGGTGGTGCTTGTGGGGGTGCCCTGCTGATTCCCTTCTTTGCACCACATGGGTCTTCCAGCCCTGGGCTTTCTGTACCAGACCACACTCTGTTCCTGCACAAGTCTCAGCTCAGTTGCTAAGTCAGAATCGTTACTCCCTCATGCACTTCTAGAGCATGCTTATAAAGCTGTCCTGGCTCGGGAGGCTGAGGCAAGAGAATCGCATAAGCCCAAGAGTTAGAGGTTGCTGTGAGCCGTGTGACGCCACGGCACTCTACCCGATGGCGGTACAGTGAGACTCTGTCTCTACAAAAAAAAAAAAAAAAAGCTGTCCTGGAGGTTATTGAATTCTGCCTGGTGTCCTGGCGAGAACACACACTCCTTGGCTGCTGTGAACAGAAGCCCACACAGAAGAGCTTAGACAGAAAGAGGACTTTCTGGGGAGATTGCAGAAGGTTCGAACAGGGCGTGTTTCAGTCATAATAGCCCTCCAGCCTTCCCCCTTTTCTCCATTTTCCTCATTTTTTTTTATAACGCATAACATCAGACAGTCCTCTTGCTGCACTCTCTATGTGTCTGGCTCCTTCTAATTGCTCAAATCTAGTCCTTCCCACCTCCTCAGGGGGGCCAACCTGACCTCCCATTCTACTCTGGTACCCCCCACTCTGTTCCTGTGTATTACATCTCCACACTTTATCTTCTTCCAATAATTCTCACTACCTCACATAAGTAGCAAGTTAACGCACGGATTTATAACTTGATCCATTCTCCTGCAATGCCTATTCCCCTTTAGAATGTAAGCTCCTGGCAGGCGGGAACTTAGTCTGTTTTCTCAGCCCTGACTCAGACTGGCACTGGGAGAAGGCCTCGGCCAAACAGTGTGAGTGAGTGAGTAACCATCTTACATTTTCTATTTTCAGTCTTTGTTATTTTAATTGGCAACTAGTAATTGTGTATATTTGTGGCATACAATGTGAGATTTTGACCAATGTATACAATGGGGAAAGATTCAATCAGACACTACATATTCATCACCTTACCAATTCATCACCTTTTATGCTGAGAACATCAAAAATCCATTCTTTGGGGTTGCCAGCAAGATGCTGGCTAGAGGCAGCTCTCGTTGGACTGTCCTGGCAAGAGGTAGGAGGGTTAGAAGGGAGGCAGTGGAGAGCAACTGCGATCGGGGGGTAGATCACAGGGAAAGAAGGAACAGGTGACCACACCATGAACAGCTGTGAGGATGAAGATGCGGGAGAGGAAAGAAGCAAGAGGCAGACAGGGGCAGAACAGAACAGAGCTGGAGGATCTCGAAGACAAATAAAAGGGTAAGGGAAGCCTCCGTCTGCAGAGCTCACAATCTCCCCACATGCCCTCCTCACCCTCCCCGTGATGATCTAGTTAAGCTTTCCCCCATGGTGGTGAGGATGGCACTCCCACGGGCTGAGAGTTCCTGCGGCTTGCTGCTCTCAGAGAGCCTCCCCACACCCTAGGCTGTTTTTAGTATCCAAGCATCTCTAAAGCCCTGCTGACTGGTCAGGTGGCAGCTTTACTTTGGCAAGTCCTGGAAGAGATGTGGTGAGCTCTATATCCTGGGGCCTTTGGAACTACTATCATACTGCTGGATATAGGACCCAAGTGACCCTAAAACCCTTCTGAGTTGGCCAGAAGAACAGCAAGCTACTGCTGCACTTTGGCAAATTCTGGAAAGGGTGTGGTGGACTCTACATCCTGAGACCTCTAAACTGACTTCAGCCTGTCATGGTTGGTATCCCAATGACCCTAAAACCTGCTGAGTGTGTGGCAGAACGGCAAGCCGCCATGTCACTCCATTAGGTCCTGGAAGAGGCATAGAGAGCTTCACCCTTAAGGCCTCTGAAACTGATACCAGCCCCAGGGATCTGGCAGCAGAGTAGCCCTAAAACCTGCTGAGATGCTCCCGCTGGGTCTCACTTTGGCAAGTCCTAGAAGGAGCGTGGAGAGCTCTGCATTCCAGCGCGGCTGGTGTGGCATCAGCCCACTTGACTGGGCATCCAAACAGCCCTAGAGCCCGCTGAGCAGCACTGAAGCTGGCAGACTGCTATGCCACTTGTCTGGCCACAACTCCACCCTCCGGGCCCGAGTGCTGCCTGTAAGCTAAGCTAAACAAGCATCGCAAGAATATCCCTCAACCACCATTCAGGAGCACACTAACCTTTAGATTACAGTTAAAAAATATATATATAGAAAACACACGTGGGGACAATTCAGCAAAAGAACCCTGACAATAAAAATATTCAGAACAGAACAAGTCCCCCAAGGGATTACAATGAAGCCACGGCAGATAATGCCATCCATACAGAAATGCTTGACATGACAAACAGAATTCAAAATTTGGATGGCAAGTAAGATGAATGAAGTTGAAGAGATACTGGAAAAAGTAGTCCAAAAATTATCTTAAGAAGGGCGGCGCCTGTGGCTCAGTCGGTAAGGCGCCAGCCCCATATACCGAGGGTGGCGGGTTCAAACCCGGCCCCGGCTGAACTGCAACCAAAAAAAAAAATAGCCGGGCGTTGTGGCGGGCGCCTGTAGTTCCAGCTACTCGGGAGGCTGAGGCAAGAGAATCGCTTAAGCCCAGGAGTTGGAGGTTGCTGTGAGCTGTGTGAGGCCACGGCACTCTACCGAGGGCCATAACGTGAGACTCTGTCTCTACAAAAAAATTATCTTAAGAAATCAGTAAAATTAAAGACAAAGTCACCAAGGGTCTGGACATAATTAGGAAAGATATAATAGAGCTTAAGGAATTGAAAGAGGCATTGAAGGAGTTTTGAAACACAGAAGAGCATCTCAGCAACAGATTAGACCATGGAGAAGAAAGAATCTCAGAACAGCAAGATAAGACTTCTGAGCTAACCCAGTCATTTGCGGAGGCAGAAAAGAAGAGAGCAAAAGCAGAGCAATCTCTTAGAGATATGGGACTATGCAAAGCACACAAACATATGAATAGCAGATATCCCTGAAGAAGAAGAAAAGAGTCCCAAAAGCAGAAGAAAAGAGTCCCAAAAGCACACAAGTTCTAGTCCAAAACATTATATTTGAAAACTTCACAAGCATGGCCAGAGACCAAGATGTGCAGTTCCTAGGTGGCTATTGACCTCCAGGACAACTCAATCCAAACAGAACTTTTTGGGGTTTTTTTTGAGTTTAAATGCATTTTATTTTTAAACAACCTACATGACATGTTTTTCCTTAAAAACAATGCCTCCGCTCCAAATAAATCATGGTCAAAATAAATGAAGAGTTCAAGATGACATCAGTCCCATTTGTCTTAAGTCCTGATGTTGTGTGGGTGACAAGCAGCAGCCAGTCATGATGACAGGTGATAGATCCAAAGTCATTGCCAAATTTGTTAACATTTTTCCATTTCTAAACCATCCTTAAAGAAAATCATGTGGGGTCACACTGTCCTCACGGTAGTCCAGGAGAGCAACCATGCCATCTGGATTCATGTTTTCACCAATAAAGAACTGGTAGTTTTTGAAATTAGCCAGGATGTGCTTGATTTGTTCTGCATCCCCTATCATAAAAGGTTTTACTCTTTCTGGTCTCTGTTCCTCAAGTTTGCCTTTGACTGACTTCATGTAATCTTTGATGTACTTCTTGTAGGCTTCTTTTGTGAAGCTGGTTTCCTGCAAGTGATGGTTCGTGACAATATCAACACCAGTGATAACTGTGCTTTCGGTACCTTCGCCCTCAGGTCTTTCAGTGGAAGCATTTCCACCAATGAGCAAGTCATCAATGTTACCCTCTGTCGTACTGACCGTCTTCCCCTCCACCTCCAGGCATAGGCCGTCCGCGATCTCTCAGAACTTGCAAATGTCGGAGAACATCTCATCGTGGCTGATGAGGTCCCGGTAGATAATCATGATGGTGACTGAAGGGAGACGGCAGCAGCGCTAGCTTTGCAGGAGCCTGGAGCCTAAAACATTTTTTTTTTCCTTCTGAGACAGAGCCTCAAGCTGTACCCCTGGGCAGAGTGCCGTGGCATCACAGCTCATAGCAACCTCCAGCTCCTGGGCTCAAGCAATTCTCCTGCCTCTGCCTCCAAGTAGCTGGGACTATAGGCGCCCGCCACAATGCCTGGCTATTGTTTGGTTGCAGCCGTCATTGTTGTTTGGCAGGCCCAGGCTGGATTCGAACCTGCCAGCTCAGGTGTATGTGGCTGGTGTCTTAGTCGCTTGAGCTACAGGCGCCGAGCCCCCAAAACATTTTTTTAGACTTATTGTAATTAACTTGACCAAGATCAAATTAAAAGAAAAAATCCTACAAGCAGCAAGGCATGAGCAGCAGCTGCTGACCTACAAAGGCAAGCCATTAGGATGACAGGGTACTTTCCAGCAGAAGTTTATAAGCCAGAAGAGACAGGGCCTCTAAGTTCAATTTTCCCAAACAAAACAACTGCCAGCCCAGGATTCTGTATCCTGCAAAACTAAGTTTCTTATTCAGTGAAGAAATCAAATATTTTACTGAAAAGCAAACATTGAAGAAATTTGACATGATGAGACCAGCTCTGCAGGAAGTGCTCAGGCCCATATGATACACAGAAAAACACAATGGAAAGTAATGACAAAACGCGAAGAAACAAGGCAACAGATCTCCACACAACAAGATGAATAGAACTCCACAGTACTCACAAATCCTCTGAATAAATGTGAACATCTTCCTCTCCACTGAAGAGGAAGAATGGGCTGACTGAATAAAAAAGCACCAGCTGAGTACATGTTGTCTTCAGGAAACACATCTAACTCTCAAGGATTAATCATGACTCAAGGTGAAGGGATGGAAAACAAGATTTCAGGTAAATGGAAACCGAACCAAACCAAATAAACAGGATTGATTCTTTTTGCAGATACAATTGACATTAAAGCAACAAAAATAAAGACAAAGATGCTCCCTATCTACGGGTCAAGGGCACCATACAAGAAGACATTTCAATCCTAACTATTAGTATGAATGCCTTTACCACAACAAATAAATAAGCAAGGAGATGGTTATGTTAATCATTAGATGTAAGCATTCCACATTGTATATCAAATCAGCACATCATACCCCATAAAGGCATTAATGTACACAGTTATGATTTAATACATAATTAAAAAAATAAGGCACCTAACATCAATGCCCCTAGATTTTTATAAACAAACCCTACTTGATTTTAACCCTAATAGACTGGGACTTTAACACCCCACTAACAGACTGGACAGATCTTTTAAGCAGAAACTAAACAAAGAGTCGTAACATGTAGAAATAAGGAAAAAGCATCTTCAGGGTGGGAAGAACCCAGTAAGCAAAGCCAGTGAAGGCGACTTGGCACCTACGGTGGACTGAACCCCAGAAACAAGACATTAGTGGAAAACCTGGGGAAATCTCAGCAAAGTCTGTAATTCCACAGAGAGTGATGTGCCCGGGTTAAGTTCTTGGCTGGCAGGTGCACCTAGTGATGTCAGCATTATGGAAAGCTGGGTGAGGTGTGGGTGAGACCTCTCTGCACCATCTTTGCAATTCTTCTGTAATAAATCTAAAATCATAAAATTGAACATTCATTTTTTAAAAGTCAATTTTTTTTTTTTGCCCATATGAAACAGAAACCATTTCAGTCAAATTAAAGCAAATGTTACTAATTATGACCACAGGAGTTCTTTGCTGGATGAAAGTGACTAAATGAAGGGTGTTTTTTAATGACATGGTGAGAGCCCTGGAGGGCCCCAAGGAACAATGGGAGTGTTTGGGGGCATCTCTCTGACAGGTGCAGCTTCAGAGCTGCAGGGATCGTCCCTAAACCCTTCCTTGCCGGAAGCTGTTTGGAGGAACTGATTTTGAGGTCCTTTCCAGCTGAAGACTGACATTGGGCCTGTGCTTTTTCTCCTCCCAGACCTACTCTCTCCCTTTGGTGAACAGACCATATCCTGCCAGACGCCCAGTGACTAGCTCTGTGCCCCTCACCCCTGTGGCCCCCTCATCCTGAGTCCCCCTCACGCTGTGTCCCCCCTCACCCTGTGTCCCCCCCACCCTGTGTCCCCCTCACCCCGTGTCCCCTTCACCCTGTGTCCCCCCTCACTCTGTGTTCCCCTCACCCTGTGCTTTGCCGGACCTTGTTCAGGGACACCCGTGGGTGCTGAAGTTGCCCAGCCCCTGGGAAATGCAGGTGACTTCCAGCCAAAGATAACTGGACTGAGACTGCAGAACTCAGATCCTTTGTTCCATTTATTCTCCATCGTCCTCTGTGGGCTCAGACTGTATTCAGGATTTCACTGGAATGACTCTCTTGCTTGGCTAATGTATTTCTCTCCATGCCCCACATCTTGCACAACCTTACGTGTGTGTGTATTTGAGAATTTCCTTAAACAATCCTTCATTAGGGTTTATTCTGGAAGAACCAGATCCAAGGATTGATTGATTCAGGCAGCACATGTAACAGAAAGAGCAGGTGTTAGCTTCATGAGACCTGCCCTCAGACCCTATCTCTAATCCCTACCAGTGTGCAACCTTGGAGATCTGCCGGTCTGCCTTCTGCATAAAGTGTGAAAGGTCATATTGGCTTCCCAGATGACTGTGGAGCTTACCTAAGATAATTGACATCCAGCGGCTGGCACCCCCTTGCTCCGTCACCAGGTACACTCCCCGAGCCCCTCCTCTGTGTGAAGGCTGCGTCCACGGACCTCAGATAATAGATGATATTAGCAAATGCTTAGCCAAGTGTTCTGGCTGCATTTACTCCCACGTTCACTGCCATAAAAAGTAAACAGCAGAATAAGTTGCTGCCGTCCAACACAGACACAATCTTTGCCCGTATAACATGAGGCAGATCTAGCGATGACTGACCCATAGCTGGGAGATGGCTGTTCATTAAAGTCTTGTCACATTGCTGGTTAGTTCTTCAGGTCAACTCCTAAAATAACAATTACTAGGTCAAGGGTAAAAACACATTCATGTTTTTTAGACATACTTACAAAATCGCCGTTTAGAAGGGGTTTCCATTTACGTCACCACTATCATAGTATGTGCATATTCATTGCCTTGTACTCTGACCAACAATTCCTTTCATCTTTAAAATAAAGTCTGCTAGCTTAATAGGTCAAAATAATACTTCATTATTCTGGGTGGCGCCTGTGGCTCAGTGAGTAGGGTGCCGGCCCCATGTGTGAGGGTGGCGGATTCAAACCCAGCCCCGGCCAAACTGCAACAAAAAAATAGCCGGGCGTTGTGGCGGGCGCCTGTAGTCCCAGCTGCTTGGGAGGCTGAGGTGGGAGAATCGCAGAAGCCCAGGAGCTGGAGGTTGCTGTGAGTCCTGTGATGTCATGGCACTCTACCGAGGGCAGTAAAGTGAGACTTTGTCTCTACAAAAAAAAAAATACTTCATTATTCTACCATGTTTTAAGTAATTTTACCAACAATACAGTTGTAGTTTATACATTCTTGGGTCCATCTGACAGATGAGGAAAATGAAGGCTGGAAAGAGTGGGTTGCCAGCCACCACCAGCAGTCAGTAAATGGGAAAATAAGGTGTGCAAAGGTGAAGTGCAGCCTTCTCAACTGGACTCGTAAATTCTCTGTTACAGCAAAAATATTTTCTTGCCTTTCCTTTCTTTTATTTTTTGAGACAGAGTCTCACTCTGTCACCCTTGGTAGAGTGCCATCGTGTCATCATAGCTCACAGCAACCTCCATCTCCTGGGCTCAAATGATCCTCCTCCCTCAGCCTCCCTAGTAGCTGGGACTACAGGCACCTGCCACAACACACGGCTAGTTTCCTATTTTTAGTAGAGACAGGGTTCTGCTCTTGCTCAGCCTGGTCTTGAACTCCTGAGCCCAGGGAATCCTCCCACCTCAGCCTTCCACAGTGCTGGGATTACAGGTGTGAGCCACTGTGCCTGGCCCAAGCAGAAATACTTTCATTAAAATTCTTTATTAAACTGACACATCTCAGCATTTCCAGATCACACATCTGAGTTTAACAAAAAGTATTTTAGTAACAAGTTTAACAAAAGGATGATATAAATGTGGGCATAGGAACACAACATTTTCTGTTCTTACTTGGTTAATAAAATACTTTCCAGTTCTAGGAGGCAGGATATGCGTGCCTGTCTGTGCCCCCTGTGTGCACACGTAGGTGTGTGTGTGTGTTGCAGGGGTCTGGGTCAGGAGTTCAGGGCACAAGAAGGGCCCTCATCCTTTCCCTATGGCTCACTGGTACTTACTATCATAGTTAAAAAACGGAGCCTTCCAGCTCGGCGCCTGTAGCTCAAGAGGCTAAGGCGCCAGCCACATACAACGGAGCTGGCGGGTTTGAATCCAGCCTGGGCCCACCAAACAACAATGACAACTACCACCAAAAAATAGCCAGGCATTGTGGTGGGTTCCTGTAATCCCAGCTACTAGGGAGGCTGAGGCAAGAGAATCACTTAAGCCCAAGAGTTGGAGGTTGCTGTGAGCTGTGACGCCATGACACTCTACCCGGGATGACAGCTTGAGACTCTGTCTCAAAAAAATTAAATGAAAAACCAAAGCCTTCCAAGTCATATAGGGGCTCCTGCTGGAACAACCACTGTTCCCGGGACTGATGATGTTCATTCTGTTAATAGGACCGGTCTTGGCTTGGGGAACAGTCGTGAACACAGTGGGAACAGTCCCTTCATTCAGTGACCTTCTGTGTAGTTGAATGGAGTCGGAAGACCAGGTAGAGATGGACAATGATTTATAGAAAGCTTGGGTGATCAGTGAAGTCTCGCTGATACAGAGGAATATTTACATGCAGCAACTTCAAGTAAGCCCAAGAACTCTCTTAAAGAGGGTAAGTGTGCTCCCTCTAACCAAACGAGTGAGAAAATTACATTTCCCATGTTGAATTCAGCCAGGTCTTCCAGGGTCAGAAGCACAATTAGCAAATAAACTCAGAGATTGTTTCCTATTTATACTTCAAACCAGCCTGACTCTGCTGATTTACATGGCAGGCCGCAGTTTGATTACAAATCACTAGAGTGATCATTAGTGAATCGCTGCTCTAACATCCAAAGTTTGTGTGAGTATCACAGCACAGAGATGAGATCCGTCAACCCAGAATTGAAGATTTGTCTTCTGAGAAAGGGAGAGGCCAGCGCCATGTTCAAACCATGCCCTGGGTGTCTAAGAATTGCTGGGATCCCTGAGAAACTTTGAGAGTCTGAGGAGGCTCTCACTGGGCTTAATCTCTGATCTCATTTGTCAAATTTATTCTGAAATCTATTCTTGAACCCTCAAGCTCTCAATTGCTCCATGATTTTTACTCTCTGTATTTCCCCCCAAGAACATTCAAGAGCTTCTCCTCATACGAGTGTCTGCCACTCAGGGGGGAAACATTCGATATGTTCCAACATAGACTCAAGGCAGGTGAAGAATTAAAGTGCATGATTAGCGCCTGCTGGGCTGTGCAGAGCCTTCAACGCCAGCCTGCAGCGGACTGGGGATCATCGTGTCTGATGTGGGGAGATGATTTTTTTTTTTTTGGCTTTGGTTTCACTGCTCCCTATAAAGGGATCCAGGAGAATTTCTCTCCTCCTCACAAACATCCCCACATATCTGATTTATCACTCTCAATGTGTTTCAGGCTTGGGAACAAAGTCCATTTAAATTCCAAAGACACTACTTGGATGAGGCCTGGTCTGTATACATCAGCATGAGATGAGGAACTGGAAAGCTTCCCACTTTGAATCCTCTGTTCCACATTAAAAGATGGGCCAGGGCAGCGCCTGTGGCTCAGTGAGTAGAGTGCCAGCCCCATATGCCAGAGGTGGCAGGTTCAAACCTGGCCAAAAACTGCAAAAAAAAAAAAAGATGGCCCAATGACCAAGAGAGACCAATAACCCGCCTCAGGCATCGCGTTTGGGCGAGGCAGTGGACCGAGGTCAGCACACCTTTCAGCTCTCACTCAGGCTGTCCCTGGGTCTCCGGAAAGCTCCCATGAACACACGTCCAGAATCTGGAACCAACAGGGCTAAGCATTCTAGATGGTTATGTTTTACTGGTTAGCAAGAATTTGTCCCTTTAAAATAAAAAAATTTCAAAATACATTAATCATTTTGGGTGGACACGTTTTCACATTGTGTAGGCCTGTGTGCCTTCCTACACAGATGGGGAAAGGTGTCCAGGCACATTTCAGAGGTTTTCTTGGGTTTTTGTTTTCACTTCCCATGGGCCCTTGAGCATTTGGGGACATGGGAGCAATTTGCCCTGTGCGGAGCAGACCTAGACTTCTCTTCTCTGAATGCCATTGTAACTGCTTTGTACTTCCCCCGTTTTCCCCTTGGAGTAAAATCTGCAGTCTCATTTTCACTCTTCCCTAGTCTTCCTACATCACCACATAATTTTCCGCCTCCTCTGCCTGTACCAGCTGTGTGATCTGGGAGAGTTATTTGATCTCTCAGAAACTCACGTTCATGATGGTAAAACAGTAACATCACTTGCTCTGGGTGCCACAATGTGAAGGAACCACCTTGAGCCCCACGCTTAGCTTCTCCTTCTCTCCCAGGCTTTGCTTGGAACCTCCTTGGGGCCGACCTGCTCAACCTCTCCGACAAGGTGCTGCAGCTGCCTCCGAATCAGGCTTGCACTTGGCGTGGGGTGCTTTCTTCTAGCAGCTCAACTTGAGTGTGTACTGTTGAGTAACTCCTTGTATAGACTTAAATTAAACTCTTTTTTTAAATTTCAGATTAATATGAGAGTACAAATGTTTAGGTTAGATTGTTTGCGTTTCTTTTTTTTTATTAAATCATAGCTGTGTACATTGATATGATCGTGGGGCATCATACATTAGCTTCATAAACCATTTGGCACATTTTCATCACACTGGTTGACATAGCCTTTACATCATAACAAAGATATTTGCACCAGAATGTTTATTGCAGCCCTATTCATAATTGCTAAGTCATGGAAAAAGCCCAAGTGCCCATCGATCCACGAATGTATTAATAAATCGTGGTATATGTACACCATGGAATATTATGCAGCCTTAAAGAAAGATGGAGACTTTACCTCTTTTATGTTTGCATGGATGGAACTGGAAAATATTCTTCTTAGTAAAGTATCTCAAGAATGGAAAAAAAAGTATCCAATGTACTCAGCCCTACTATGAAACTAATTTAGGGCTTTCACATGAAAACTATAACCCAGTTACAACCTAAGAATAGGGGGAAGGGGGAAAGGGAGGGGAGGGAGGGGAGGGAGGGGGGAGGTGGGTAGAGGGAAGGGGATTGGTGGGATTACACCTGCGGTGCATCTTACAAGGATATATGTGAAACTTAGTAAATGTAGAATATAAATGTCTTAGCACAATAACTAAAAAAATGCCAGGAAGATTGTTTGCATTTCTAAGGTCAAGTTCAAGTTGCAGTTGAGTCCTTCACCCAGGGCGTGTGCTGAACACCGTCATAATGTGCACGTTAGGTGAGACCTCACCAGTCACCCTCCCCCTCCTCCCCATTTCCCTTCTCCTCCTCTGCGCTCAATAGAATATACTTGTGTTTTTCTTTCTTGTAGGTGCATACTGTATACTTGTTCATACAATATCTCATATTAGAACTGAGTATATTGGATACTTAGTTTTCCATTTCCTTGATACTTTACTAAGAATATATTTCAATTCCATACAGGCAAACACAAAAGATGTGAAATCTACATTATTTTTATGGCTGAATAGTACTCCATGGTGTATATATGCCATGGTTTGCAGTTTTGGGCCGGGGCGGGGTTTGAACCCACCACCTCCGGTATATGGAGCCGGTGCCCTACTCCTTTGAGCCACAGGCACCGCCCCATATGCCACATTTTGTTAATCCATTCCTGGGTTGATGGGCACTTGGGTTGCTTCGATGTGTTGGCGATTATATATTGAGTTGCAATAAATGGTCTAGTGCAAATGTCCTTGTGGTAAAATAATTTTATTTCTTCTGAGTAGATACCTAATAAAGAATTGTAGGATCAAATGGATGGTTTACTTTTAGCTCTTTGAGGAGTCTCCATGCTTCTTTCCATAGAAGTTGTATTAGTCTGTAGTCCCACCAGCAGTGTGGAAGTGTTCCCTTCTCTCCCCATCCACGCCAGCCTCTGCTTGAATTAACTTTTTCTTTGAGACAGAGTCTCAACTGTCACCCTGGGTAGACTGCCATGGTGTCACAGCTCACAGCAACCTCCAACTCCTGGGCTTAAGCTATTCTCTTGCCTCAGCCTCCCAAGTAGCTGGGAGTACAGGCGCCCACCACAACACCTGGCTAGTTTTTGGTTGTAGTTGTCATTGTTGTTTGGTAGGCCCAGGCTGGGTTCAAACCTGCCAGGTCTGGTGTATGTGGCTGACACCCTAGCCACTGAGCTACAGGTGCCAAGCCTTGAATTAACTCTTGTTTTATGAGTTTATAAGCTCATGCTTAACTTTGTTCCTATGATCCTAACCAGTTACAGAATACGATCTTTCCGATTAGAAAATAATTTTTTTAACCAATTAGATAATAAAACACAAGCTCTGCTGCAGCTGCTGTTGTTAGCTTCTCCATCTTATCTCTCAGTGAAGTAGCTGGGGACGAAGGCATTCTTGGCGTCTGCTCAGCTGAACTGTGTACTGAGTGGGTGGTGTTACCAGGCTGACGGCCATTATCCAATCCTCCTCTCCTCCCGACGTGGTAGACAGGAGAGCACTTCCCTGTCCCTCCTTGAAGTGTGTTGTGGTCTGTGACACGGTCACAGTGGGGAAGTGATGAGTGTTAATTCCAGACAGCAGTGCTAAGACCCAGTGCTGGAGTGTGGTGTGATCGTCCCTGACTCTGCTGATCTCGGAGCTGAGCTGAAGCCCAGGCTGCCTGAGTCCCCGAGTGACCACAGGGACAGTGGCCCTGGGCACCTGTGCTTGGACATAGAGCATCAGCAAGGAAATTAACTCTTTCATACAAAGCCCCTGAGATCCAGGTTATTTCTTTCTCCAGCACAACCTAGGGTGTGCTGACGGATCTGGAAGTAGTAAATAACACAGTTCTCCTTGAGACTCTTCACTGCAGCCTGAGATGCGATTCTGCCTCTCACTTCTCATGGACGCTTTAAGGCCAGGCACCTGGCACCTGGTCCCAGTAACCCATTAATTTTCTTTTTTTCTTTCTTTTTTTTTTTTTTTGCAGTTTTTGGCCGGAGCCAGGTTTAAAACCGGTATATGAGGCCAGTGCCCTACTCCTTTGAGCTACAGGCACCGCCCAACCCATTAATTTTCTTTGTGGTTATCTCGGGATGAGAACTCTACAGCCCGGCTCAGCTGTGCTCGCCTGTCTCCCCTGAAGCCCTGCGTGAGCCTCAGTCAGACACCTGCTGGGTCTGCGTGACTACAGTTTCCTCCACCCCCTGGTGGAGCAGGTGGGAGCTTTTCCAAAACCATTTCAGCCTGTCCAGCTCATGTCAGATTATCCACTGCATATCTCCCCAATTAAATTAATTAAATTGAAAAGTCCCTTTATATAAACGAGACTCCCCCTACTTTCCCTAACTGCTTAATGACTTTCAACTACAAAGGCATTTCCTTTCCCTTTTGTATTTGACTTCAACCACTCTTGGATAAACATTTTTAATTGTCTTTACATAAAAGCATACAACTGGTTCGCAGACCCTGAAAGTGTTTGGAGCCTTCTGTGTGTGTGTCTATGGATGGATTTATATATCTGTAAGTTTTTAAGCCCTAGAAAGAGCCTTATCTCTTTTCCCTAAAATCCCTCTAACATGTTCAGCCTTAGCCGAGTGAAGATAGCCTCCATTCTGAGATTGCTATAGTTGCTCGTAATTACCTTCAGGTGGAAAAGAATTCTTAATGCTTCAAATTCTTTTGCCACTGTGCTGAAGTAAATAGAAATAATTTATTACTGAAAGCGCTGCTGCCGTGCTGTGTTGGTGGGTGGGAGGTGACATTCCGGATATTGTGTAACGTATAATGAGTCTGAAATGATGGTTCTGATCCAGTCAGCATCACGGGCAATCTCGCTTGTAAGGAAAAACACTTGTAAATTAAGTTGCATATCTTCACAGAGGCAGGCAGCAGCATAAACTATGGAAATATTGATTTTGATTCTGCTTTTCTTAGAAATTGTTTGGGGTATGTATTCAACAGATTTTCTTTGAGACAGAACCCTGTATTTTCTGCCAGAGAGATGTTTGAAAGACATCTTTGGGAAGGATTGTTCTTCAGATGTTATGGAAATAAAATCAATAGGGGCTAATTTCTACTTGTCATTTCCTGTGAATAGTGTATGATGGGCTTCAGAGCAGCCGTAAAAATGAGGCTGTGGATCGCTGTCCCTGCCTCCCCAGCTTTTCCTTTCAGCCCAGGCTGTGCAGAATGACTTTGCCTAAATCAGGGTTGCTCAGAGAAACAAGCTGAGGAAGTTATTCCGTGGCCAAGAAGAGAAGAAGAAATAGCTGGGAAAGAGGAAAGGCAGGCAGAGGCTGCCGGAAGGAAATGGAAAGAGCAAGCCGCCCCCTGCAAGAAGCAACGTTACTGGGTTGGAAGGCACCAGGCATGGGCCAAGGGAAGCCTGGGCTTATCTGAAAATCACACTGAAACTGGCAGTTTTCACACCTCTGTAGATTAGTGAAAGTCTAATTCTCTCTCCCACCTGATTCCACTGATTTCAGAAATTATATCTCAGACTATTAGGAGCAAATGATTCAATGTTCTTGCCCATGAAGTCTTTTCTTCCTTCTGGCAAAACAGCTGGTTTGTAGTAATTCACTTAAAATGGTTAAAAAGTCATCATTTCCTGGTGCTGTTTTGATCAACTCTTCCCACGCATTGGACAGGGAAACCGAGACACCAGGTTTATTGCAAACTTCTTGGGAAATACCTGTTCTTCCTGTGCTGCATTTGATCTTTGGTACAAAATCACTGGCCTTATGACCCCTCAGGAGCACAATATTCACCCCCATGAAGAGCCATAGGCAGTCAGCTTCAAAACTGGAAGCAGACGTCCGCTGTCACCTGCACCCCGGAATCCAGTTCCAGCCTTCTCTGACCTGCTCCCGTGCTCAGACCCAGGACTGCACGATGTGGCTCTTGGTCCGCCTTCTCTCTGCCTCTCTGTGAGGTTTTAATCACAAGACAAGGGAAATGCCAGGGCAGAGGAGAAGGGACTTACTGTGGTGTCCTTTTTCCATTCTCCATTCCTGCTTCTTCCTGTGGTTAACACTTCCATGACCACAGCTTCCACTGAACAGTCCCTCCTGATGGTTCACATGCTCATGGCTACGTCAACACGTTCTACCCCTTAATCCTCATCCCTGGGGATGGAGCAGCTCACTGCTTATCTGCAGATGCCACTTTACTTGTTAGGTTTTGTTTTTTTTTTAAGCCTTTCCCACAGCTTTGTAGATTTCCCCTTAATCACAACCCCTTCATTTTGAACCATCTTGGGTAACTTTTGTTTTCTGCCTGGACTCTAGAAACAAGGAACCCTGAGGTGAAGCAGTCAGGGAAATCTTCCTGGGAGAGAGCGCTTGAGGGAAGTGTGCTTGTTTGGATTTCCTACCATTTGCGCCTTGAGCAACCTGGTTTAAGCAGAGACTTTTTTGTTTTATATAACAAAATATTCAAGGGTTTTGGTCATGGATGAATCTGGGACCTCAGACAAAATTGTTCTCTTTCCATTTCTTAGTTCTGTTTCTTCCTTACTCTGTTCATTGTCTGCCAAGTTTTCTCTGTTGCGAAACTGAGCCCAGCAAGCTCCAGACGTAATTCATGCTATCAGCTCTCAGTCTCAGAGGAGAGAAACGCTTTCTCTCCTAACACCCACGTCAACTTCTTCCAAAGCACCCGATCAGTCGTGTTTGGGTTCTTCCGATCCTCCCCCTCACCTGACCCAGACCAGTCACTATGCTCAGAGGATCAAGAGCTCTAATTGGCTCAAATCTCCACACCAAGGTCAGGAGTGGAGGGCTTTGGATTGAGCGTGCCGCCACGCTGGAAGGGGAGTTTCAGAAGGATAGGATGTGGAAGGGAGGGGGAGTTACAGACCTCCACGACAGACCTCAACTTTTCCAACTACCTAGGATTTCAGGATGATGCTTAAAAATCCACTTTTCTCTCCCTTTCCCCTTTCCTCATATGAAAGCTATAAATTACATTGGATACTTTTTCTTCCACTCTTGAGATACTTTGCTAAGAGGAGGGGAGGGGGGAGCATGGGTGGAGGGAGGGTAACTGGTGTGTCCACGCCTACAGGGAATCTTACAAGGGTACATGTAAAACTTATTAAGTGTAGAATATAAATGTCTTAACATAATAAGTAAGAAAATGCCAGGAAGGCTATGTTAACCAGTTTGACGAAAATATTTCAAATTGTATATAAAACCAGTGCATAGTGCCCCATGATTGCATTAATGTACACACCTATGTTTTAATAAAAAAGAAAATCCACTTTTCTAAAGGTAGTAAGCTGATTGATTCTCAACTTAAACACAGACTTCTAAATGTAATGGGAGCATTTTCTTGAGGTTGTCATGATATTGTGCCCAGGAGTTCCACAAAGACCACACGGCCAAACAAGCCGAATTTACAGCACAGTCTTTTTATTGAAGAGCCGGCTGGTGACTGCCTCGGTGTCCCAACATGGGATAGCCCTGAGGGCAGCCCCAAGTGCTTAAAGGGTTGGTCACACTTAGCAGGAGAGAGAACCCGACATCTTCTTCTTCTTTTTTTTGAGACAGAGTCTCACTATGTCGCCCTCGGTAGAGTGCTGTGGCATCACAGCTCACAGCAACTTCAAACTCTTGGGCTTAAGCTATTCTCTTGCTTCAGCCTCAGAAATATCTGGGACTACGGGCACCCGCCACGACGCCCACCGGGCTATTTTGTTGTTGTTGTGCAGTTGTCATTGTTGCTTTTTTAGCTGGCCTGGGCTGGGTTTGAACCCGCCAGCCTCGGTGTATGTGGCCGGCCCTCTACCCACTGAGATTCAGGTGCCGCCCTGGGACATGTGTAGTTTTATACATTTAACTTCCTGGCATCTTTAAAAGCAGGGCAACCTCCTGAGAACGACAGAGCATCTGCCCTCCATTCTGAAGCAAGCAGGGGCCACTGATGAATTTCATCTGGAACATTCTCAAAGGTAGGAAATACGTGTGTGTGTCAGAGGGAAGCAGGGTGTTGGGGCAAAGTCTCATGCGTCTGGGGGGCTTCAGACTTTTGCTAACGTGCTTTGGCTTCAAAGGGTGCGTTTCTAGTAATCTTGGGAAGCGGCCGGCCTAAGGGCTGGACAGGTCTAGCCACTCCCTCGTAACCTGGTTTCATGAGCCTGTGACCACCCCTGATTCTTAGTTTAGCGTCATTATTTCTCCCTATGAGATCAGAAGTACACGTCTTTCTAGTTCCTGGTGTTCCTGCTGTGTTTCCTTTAAAGCCTCAACTTGATGTTGGTTCTCAGTTTAGCTGCCATTTTTAAAAGCTTGATTAGATGACATCAGAAATCTCAGGCCTCTGCTGTTGTTTTCAGAACCAGGAACATTTATTACCAACCTGGAATGCCCTCACCAACTGGCCTTGAAATCAGAACAATCAAAACACAGTGGGGACTTGGTGCATGTTGGGCTTGGAATTGATGACCCTCAGAACTCCCGGAGATGGTTTCAGGGCAGGTGCGTGCTGGGGAGAGAAGAGGGGTGTGGTGCCAATGTGCAGTGTGGCCGAGAGCCACAGGGCTGGCCCCACCTGCCTCTGGGCAGCCCCACACTAATAAAACAAAGTCAACATTGGATACCAAGAGCTGCCAGGAACTCTCATTTCATTAATCTTCCTCAGCCCTTTCAGGCAGGATCTATTGTTATTTCTGTTTTACCAAGGAGAAAACCTGGGCTTGGAGAGGAGGAAAAAAGTGCCTGACACTAAACAGCTGAGAAGTGGGAACGTGAGGATTTGAACTCAGCTTGATGATTCCATGTCCTGAGAGCATACTGCTGTATCTGACTCCCGTTAAAATCTCATGAGCAAAGCATTTTGTGAACAAAGCGGTTTCTCCCTAATAGATGGAGCACTGGCCATAGGTATAAAGGGCTTTGGTGAAACAGGACACTTAACTGAATGGTCACTCCTGGTTAATAAAAACCTTCTAAGAAGAATGAGAGGTGAATAGTCGTGGTGAGCTTGGCAGCAGCGATGGTTTCAATGTCTCCCCCAAACTCAGGTTGGAATTTGATTGCTATTTTCATGGTATTGAGAAGTGAGACCTTTAAGCGGCGATTAAGACACGAGGACTCTGCATTAATCTGAACCGGTGAATGCTGTTATCTCAGGAGGCTGCACCCCCTCCCTCTATAGCCCTTACCCTGACTGCCCTTCCACCTTCCACCACAGGACCCAGCACAGAAGCCCTTGTCAGAGGCCAGCGCCACACTGACAACTCCCCAGCCTCTGGAGCTGTGATGCAAATAAGCTCCTTTTCAGTCTGTGGTGGTCTGTTCTAGCGAGACAAAGTTGACGGAGGCAACAGTCAACCTCTGTGGGGCTCTACTAGGCTGGATCACGGCTCTCCACAGGCAGCTGTGTCCTCTGTGGCCTAAACCCTGTGAATATGTTAACTTCAATGGGCTAAAGATGCTTTGCTGATTTGATTCAGAATCTTGAGAATCTTGAGATGGGGAAGTTTTCCTGAACTATTTAGATGGACATGATCTAATCCCAAGGTCCCTTACGAGACGGGGACAGGAGGGCAGAGTCTGTGAAGGAGCCGTGACCATGCCCGGCTGACCACCGGCTTTGGGATGAAGAAAGGAACCCAGGAACACAGGTAGGGCAGGAATTTCCAGTTGGTGTGCCGTCAGAGGATCTTAGGTGTACAGAGAAAATGGTCAGAGATCACCATTACATTATTTTGGAAAGACGTTCACAGCACAATAAGTATATTCTTTTTTTAAACTCTTTTTTTTTTTTTTTTGATCAACATAATTTAAGTGTGTTGCAGAAGTTTAACCATAAGTTCAAGTGTGCTGTGAGATAAAGAAGGTTGAAAAACCCTGTTCTAGAAGCTGGCAAAAGTCAAGGAACAGATGTCCTTCAGAGCCTCCAGAACAAGCCAGCTCTTCTGACACTTTGACATTAGATTCATGGACTGATTTTGAAGGTTTGGCTTTCATAATTGTAAGATTATGTTTGTGTTGATTTAAGCCAGTAAGTCTGTGGCAATATTTTTACAAGACAATGGAAACCAATTCAATGTGCTGGATGCTGGTGCTGCTAAGCTGTACTGTACAAGCAAACAATCCCAGAGATGGTTAAAATGCAGATTCCTCACAGCCAGTCTGATGTGGAACCCAGGAATCTGCATCTCCAACAAGTTTGCAGGGAGGCTGAAGATGTGCTGCCTTTCCAGGCCACACACCGGGAGGCTTCACACCGTGGTATTTCCCTGGTCATTATTGTGGCTGGGAAATAGTTTTTCATCTCCACTCATGGTTATGAAATCAAGATTGAGAGTTTGAGTAATTGGCCAAGACGGGGCAGACGGTGAGTGTTAAAGAATAAAATTGTCAGAGTTCAGACCTGTGGCCTCTCTTCTACCAGCTCCCCCAAACCATGAGTGATACAGGCCTGGGAGGACGAAACAGCATCTTATTGTTATTTTCACATGGACATTGAAGATGTGTTTCTGGAATAGAACTGGAGAAGGTTTTAGAGTCTGCGTGGCAGTTGTTGGGTGACAACCACGGGTCAGGATGGCTCCACACTCTGCTCCTCTCCTAGACAGAGTTACTCCACTCACACGTGGACAAGGTGAGACTCAGCCCTTTGAACTTACCCTTGGAAAGACAAAGCCTCATTTTTAACCATGTGACCTCAAAGTCCACCGTTGTGTTTCAGGGATCAAATTAGCTATACAAAAGAACACGGCAGGACTTTTCACCCAGCAGTGTCTTACTCTGAGTCTTTCTGGAACCTTCTGTGGATGATAAAGAGACAACTCCCCAGTTGTCAAGCCCTTCTTTTGTTTGTTTTTTTTTCTCCAGCCATTTTCGAACAACACTCATTTGCTCTTTCACGGACAATACCAGGCCATGTCATTGCACGCATATTAACTTCACCTCTCTTCAGTACCAGACCGTTCCCTGCGTGAGGCAGGAACCCATGTCCTTCCCACGGCTTTGCACTGGCCTGGCACATGAGCTCACTTTAGCTTTCCCGTAGTTAAATCAAAACCTCCCTGCTCTGACTATCATGTCATATTTTCACATTCACACGATCTACACCAGGTTTTCTGTACATACAGTCGAACATGAGACATAATTTGGGTGTAGGACACAGTCACTGTTCTTTCGTGTCTTTACCAACCATCATGGGAAACACTACATGGACCTCTGCAGGCCGCAGGTCAGCCCTCAGGCTGCCCTTCCCTTGCTAAGTGGCCTTTTTCTTCCCTAAGCCTCCATTCCTTCAGCCGTCAAAGGTGTAGGTGACATGCAGGTGCCTTGGGAAGCTGCGCTGAGTCGACGCACGGCTCCGTCTAGTGTGGGCCTGAAGTAAGGCAGCTTCAGGGGTTGAGGGATAATCAATTTTGGCTCTTTCTGAGGCTTGAATTAGTGCAGCTGGCAGAACATTCCCAATTCTTTCCCTAATACGAGCAACTCACCAGGACTTTAGAGTTCAAGAAATATTTTTCTTTCTCTAACACCAGAAACTAATATGCCAATAGTATTAATTTTTACAGTGCTGGATGGAAGAAGTAACAGGATACGTGTATTTGAGAAGCAAAATCTGGCCGCTTGTATTGATGCTTACAGCATGAACATGGAGAGAGCACACGTTCTCTGAGCCTGGGTCTCACCGGGTATCTCCTGGGGGCTGGTATCAGTGCCAGTCTCTGCAGACAATTCACAGGCAGTACCCAGCACTGTGGCCGGCACAGACAGCAGACAGCAAGCAGTGACTCTCAACAGAAGAGTCCAGGGGCTCCGACGTGCTGAACGGAGGTCTAGCTTCATGTCTTTCTGCATTTATGTTTGAGAGCCTCCCCATCAGATGCACGCTCAGCTGCCCTGGTCAAATCTGAGGTCCAGCATCTTTTAGATGTCCCTAGCTCCTTATTTGCATAAATCCTATTTGAGGATTGTAGTGGGGGCTAGAAGAGATGCAAAATGTTTTCTTATATTTCCACCTTTGAAGAACAGATGATGACAAGTAGGAAGACATCCTTCTGTGTTTATGAAGACAGAGCAAATAATCGAAACATTAAAAAGCAACCTTGCAGTTTACAAACATGGGCAGGGGGAGAAGAATGCTCTGGAAACAGGAGGCGACATCCTTGTTCATTTGCATGAAACAAACGCGCCCTGCCTGCCTGCAATCCGCTGTTATCAGACTGTGGGGGAAGAGGCGATCAAGAGAGTTCTAAATATTGATTTCCTCCCCTTCCACTGAAAGAACAAACATTTAGGTTTTCCATCTGATGCTCAAATTAAACTGTGCATGTGATTGAAACCTCCCTGAGGGGGTTAAAACCCCACCAACCTCCTCATCTAAAGCAAGCGTTTGTTCCTTGGTACTGTTGAGGTCAAATCCTCTGCCTTGAATTCCCCTTGCCAGACATGGGAGCCAACGTGATGTCACACTGCTGCAATTTGACAGTCTTGTGGCTTTCATCCGTGGTTAGCTGGCTCGCTAGTTTTATTTTGCGCTTTATCTTTTTCCCAATCAATAAAGCTATATAACTCACATTTAAGATACCACAATAGATACTGAAGCCAGCAGACAGTATATGCTAATCAATTTTTAATTATGGCTTTAATTTTATAGGATGCCATTTAATTTTATTAGATGCTTTAAAGTGAAGCCATCAGTTCACACGACCTATTGCTTGGGCCGGGCTGAAAGATGTCCCAGGGGTCGCAGGCAGGTGTATGACATCATTAAGAGGGTCATGATGTAGTACGTGTTACCGCGTGTAAACGGCTGTACTGCCTGCGTGACCAACGGCTTCCTCACAGGTGACGGTAAGGTAGTGGAGCCGCTGTGCTCAGTGCAAACTGCAGGGGACATGGAACGTCCAGCCGAATTAGATCTGGTGTTGCCATCGCCTGGTGTCATGACCTCAGCTAGGTGTATTGTTTTACTGTTTTCAGGGGTCCTCAAACTTTTTAAACAGGGGCCAGTTCACTGTCCCTCACACCGTTGGAGGGCCCCACTATAGTTTAAAAAAAAATGAACAAATTCCTGTGCACACTGCACATATCTTATTTTGAAGTAAAGAAACAAAACAGGAACAAATACAATCACACCACCTCATGAGGCCCATGAGCCATAGTTTGAGGACCCCTGGTTTAGAGTCTCGGATTCTTCTTCAGTAAAATAGGATAATGTCAGCTTGTGCTTCCTAGGGAAAAAGTAAAACGCAATCCAAACTCAGCTAGGATGCTCGCCAACAACCACTCTGCTCCACATGTAAAGGAAGGTTGGAAGGAAAGAAGGAAGGAGGGAGGGAGGAGGGGAGAGAGGAAGGGTGGGAAGGAATGAAGGAGAACTCAGGACACCAGGACAGGAAGGACACTGATGCTGCCCCTTCCAGCCCCTCTGTCCCTCCCCTGGGCTCAGAGCTCAGCCTTCAGCTGAGGGCCACTTTACCTTCAGGAGCAGAGACCCCCAAAGTGTCCAGGTGTGGCTGATATTCCAGAGGACTGAGAAGTGGTGACTTCTGAAATGCTATCATTGCTGGGCCCACTCCCCCTTGGGTGTGCCCCCCCAAACCTCTGTGGAGCTCACCAGAGTGCACTTTCTAGGTAAGTCCTCCCATACAAGTGTTTGATCCAATAAATGAGGAAAAATGGACAGCAGGCAGGGAAAAAGAGCTGGAAAGACAGATCAGGTCACAGGTCAAGAGGAACCTTTAACCACAGGCAGAAGGGCAGAGATGCTCTCCACAGAGGTCCCTTCATCAGCTGGGATCAGCACGGGTGGGGCTGTCTGCACATGCAGAGTGTTAGAGGCCATTTTCTCATGGTAGCAGCTTTAAAACGCCTGGAAAAGGAATCAAGTGGGATGCAAAGGCCCTGGGGTAACACCCAACGGACTAACTGTAGCAGGATCATCAGTGGGAATCTGTGTTCCATGGGAGAACTACCTGTCTGAATATTCAGAACTGAAGCTTTCTATTTCCCTTCTCTCTCGCTTTCTCTTCCGCTTGCTTTCTCTTTTTCACTTTTGCTTTCTCTTTCTCTTTTCTCTTTCATGCTCTCTTTCACTTTCTCTCACTTCCTCTTTCACTTTCTTTCTTTCTCTCTTTGTCTTTTGTTTTCTCTCTCTCTCTCACTTTCTCTCTCTGTCTCTCCCTCTCCCTCTCTGATGCAGAATCTCACTCTGTGGCTGTGGGTAGAGTGCTCTGGCATCATAGCTCACAGCAACCTCAAACTTCACTGCACCCGGCCAGGACCAGAGCTTCCTAAAGTGGAATAAAATCAATTAATTGCAGCAGTGTAAGAACCAGTGGCATATAATTCCACCGAATGTGTTTTGCTAACGGCTGAGTAATGCGTGAAGTTGCTTACGTACTGTCTTAATTTTTACCATGTTTCACTTCCCCAAGGCAGAAGGAACACTCTCCAGACTCACAGAATTTGGGTTGACTTTTAAGAGATTTTGACACTCATTTTGGGGGAGATTTACGGCTACCTGAGAGATGTCAGCCCAAGGAAGTTTGTTTTGCTGCCTTCTCTGATGATTAGCTTTGATCCAGCCTACAGGCCACCATGCCAGGAGACCCCATTTTCCTAGGTATGGAGCAGAGTGGATGACTCCTGTGCTAAGACCGTCCCGATTTTGTTTGTACTTCTGTGATGGCCCTTACACTATTTCAGCTGGGAACACACATGTCTCTCAGATGGAACCCTCCCTCCTTCGTGATCAGAGGGCAATAGGGCCCCAAGTTTGCTGCGTGGGGGACCTGGCAGTCTACTGTGGGGAGCAAGTCAGCAGATGAAATAATTCCTGGAAGTGAGAAAGAGCCACGGTAGAACTGAAATAAAGTGCTGTGATAAGAAGTAGCTATGGGGAAGATAGGGGAGTCAGGGTTCAGGGACAGTCCAGGGAGGAGACATTTTAACTGAGAAGAGGCCAGCCAGGAAAAGGTGTTGGAAGGGGGAGTCAGCCAGAGAGAGGGGAGAAATTGCTGAGAAGCTTCTGGAAACAGGGAGGAGAGCAGTGTCCCTAAGGCACAGGGGCCTAGGGGCTGTCTGCCAGGCAGTCAGGAGGGTGGGCAGGGGCCAGACTGGCAAGAGCAGGTTACCCTAGGGGGACACTTGGATTTCACATGCCAGGTGATCATGCCGGGGGTGTTTCTGTTTCCCCTGTGTGATCTGTCCATGAGAGATGGCCATTAACACGGGCCCATGTGCCTGGATAATTTCGAGTACTGTGAATCAGCAGATAAGGACATGTCAAACTGGCTGCCGGCAACATGCCTTTGGCTGAAGTGTTAGGCTGAGACCTGCAGCTTCCACCAACAGAAAGCTCCCCAAGACAGAGGCCTCTGTCCCACCTTCAGCCCAGGGTACCTACTCTGTCCCCAGGGCCCCATCCTAGGCCACACTCTCCAGATCCATATCCCATGCTAATGGTTTTTCTTTCTGTTGCTGCATTTCACAAGTAGTGAATGTAACTCACCCGCCTGGATGTCAGGTGTGCAGCAGGCAAATATTAAATCAGGAGGTGCAGAATCCCGACTCGAATGCCTGTGCAGGGCTGGGTGTGTGGCCCAGATGAGCAGAGGCGCCTGGTGGGGTGAGACTGTGATGCCTGGGCAGGAAGACCTGGGCAACCAGGAGTCACTTCTGGCCTTACAGACATGTCGGAGTTGGCAAAGCAACTGACTTTTTGTGAAAAGCTGGAAGTCCATATTACCTTTGATTAGTAAATATTGACATTGAATTCCTGTATTATATATGTATATTTTTTTGAGACAGAGTCTAACTCTGTCATCCTGGGTAGAGTGCCATGGCGTCATCATAGCTTACAGCAACCTCAAGCTCTTGGGCTCAAGCAATCCTCCTGCCTCAGCCTCCTGAATAGCTGGGATTATAGGTGTCTACCACCATACCTGGCAAATTTTTCTATTTTTAGAAGAGACAGCGTCTTGCTCTTGCTCAGGCCAGTCTCTAACTCCTGAGCTCAAGTGTTCCTCCTGCCTTGGCCTCCCAGAGTGCTGAGATTACAGATGTGAGCCATGAACTCACCATGAATTACACGCCTAGCCATGAATTCCCATTTTTAACATTCTGTGGGTTAAATAGGTCCATTTGTGAGATAATAAAAGGAACAAACAGAGTAATAGCAAAGTGTCAGACACTCTCACAAGTGTTTCCAGAAGCATTCACTAAAGTGACCCTGACAACCTTTGGAGGCAGGGACCACTTTTACACCATTGTCTAGATGGGAAACCTGATGTACAGAGATACTAAGTGACCTGATCAAAGCCGTTGAGCAGGTCAGTGGAGCCATGGGATACGAGGTGAAGCTGTGTGACTTGGAAGCACGAATGGCTGGGTCTGTGCTGTGCTGGGCATCTTCTGCCTGGAGTATCTGTGTCTATATGGCACCTATAAAGGAGCTGTGGGGCCACCTGTCACCTTCTGGGAGGTCAGCCTGAAGAGCAGAGCTAGGTGGCTGAGGCTGGGGAGGGAGTGTTTCATACATGGAGAGCAGCTGTGCCTTGGATATCCAGACCTCCTCCGGCAGGGGTGGAGCAGCCCCCCATTCCACGGCAATGGAGCTATCTCAGGAAAGCAGTGGGAGGTCATGGTTAGGCACCAGCAGGGTGGCCTTGGGTGGCATAATGGTTAGGGACCTGGGCCTGGCAGTCTGGCCCTCTCAGCTCTGCCACCTCAGTGTCCTTGGAGAAGCTTCAGGTCCTCTCTGAAGCCCACGACCCTGTTGATGAGTGAGCAGGACCAGCTTGGTCTCCATGCTGTTTTATCTGGAGGGGAAGGTACAGAGGTGGAGGAGGGAGAGGCCTGGACCAAGGAACTGAAGGGACTCAACTCTGCACCTGCAAGACCCCGAGAGGGAGGGTCTCCTCACACACAGCCTCCAATAGGCTATCTTGCCTCACCCTCATCAGGCCGGTCAGTGAAGGCAGAGGGATTCACACCCCGCTGGATTCTGATGCATAACAAGTGCCAGCTGCTAAGGATCAGTTGAGACCTTGAGAGGACATCCCTGCGTAATGATAGTGAGAGTGCAGCAGCCCTGTCCAGGCTTGTGGTCCCTACATGGAACCCTGGAGCTGAGGCCACTGGACGATGTGAGTGTCCGGGACACAGTGGGAGTGCACAGAGGGCATCCCCAGCCCCAGCACACGGTAGGAGTGCACAGAGGACGTCCCCAGCCCCAGTACACGGTGGGAGCACACAGGGGGCATCCCCAGCCCCAGTACGCAATGGGAGCACACAGAGGGCATCCCCAGCCCCAGCACATGGTGGGAGTGCACAAAGGGCATCCCCAGTCTCACAGGCAGGGTCCACCTTTACCAGAGATCCTCGAAGTGCTCAGGGTCATGGGTCATTAACGGTAGAACACTGCCCCTCTGATGAGACCCTCTGGATGAGGCCTCAGTCTGAAAAGTAGCCCTGAGCCAGATTTCTTGTGGTTGACACAAAATGCTGAGTTGAATGCAGCTAAATTTGAAAGAAAATGTTTGCACAAGGGCCTGTGTCCTCCCTCAGAGCCCTCTAGGGAGGGCTAGGACCCTGCTGCACCCAGCAGGTTGGGGTAATGTGGAGCAGGAGTGTTGGGGGTGATGAGGGGGGTGCCGGGGTCACTGCTGCCTGTTTCCGGGTGCTCCACCCACACCAGCCCACCCAGGAGGTGAGGCCCCTGTGCCCAGCCCCCATGTAACCTTCTCTGTCCATTCAGCCACATCACCTAAGTGTGGGCTTGGTGCCAGGTGCTGTGTTGGGAGCAGGAAGAGAATGTGCAGCTCCAAGAGGAAACAGGTGCTATACAAGTCAGGTGAAGGCTGTGGGAGACTCGCTGAGGTGAGAGAGGGAAAGACTGGACCTGGGTCCAACCTGCAGGCTCTCCTGCCTGAAAACAAACATGTACCCCTTATACATCTTTACACAAGTAACCACAGCTGAGGGCATAATAGATGCCCAGCAAAAGTTCTTTGATTAAAAATACAAGTAAGGCTGAGCACAGTGGCTCACACCTGTAATCCCAGCACTCTGGCAGGCCGAGGAAGGTAGATCCCTTGAACCCAGGAGTTCAAAACCAGCCAGAGCAAGAATGAGACCCCTGTCTCTACAAAAAATAGAAATAAAAAAATGAAAATGCACAACAGTGCAAGGCAACTTCAGATTTCCAAATATTAACACACACCATCACCAGATCGAGTGCTCTGAACGTTTGCTGCACAATCCTGTAAATGGCCATTACTCTCACTCAGTGTTTAAAGGAAGGAGGAGGTGCTGACGGCTGCGAAGGCCTCTGGGAGCTGCAAATGAAGTTGCCTTCTAGAAGCGGGGCATCAGAGCCATGGTGGGGTTCAGTAAATACTGATACATCCCTCTTGCTGTACAACAAGCAATCAGCCCTGTGAGTCCTCAGGGCAGTGTTCAGAGTGGCCAGAGGAGTGGTAAAGCCACATCATTCTGGAGATGACTGTGGCCCCTAAGCCCAGAGCAAGGCAGCCGTGGGTCCGGAAGGACCCTCTTGGGGGGGCTGGGTCCAAGGCTGCTGAGTCCCCAGGGCTTCGTATTAGCCATTCTAGCCACCAGCTCTGGGCAAGTTCCCAAAACTGGAGCCTGCTCAGGAGCCTGGGGAAAAGGCCAGGTGTGTGGGGAGGGCATCCTCGGTCAAGACAAGGTTGTAACATGAGTCTGCTGATTTCATAACAGGGGTTAGTGCCGGACTTAAGAAAAAGAAAAATGATTAAAATCTAAAACTTGGAAGAGTGTTGATGGATCGAGCAATTAGGAACCCATGACTGGGTACATTAAAAATGACACTAATAATTACTCCTCGAATTTACACAACTTATATAACTTTGCATCTCATGCATATTATCTCATTAATCCTCATTTTTAATAATTTAAAATTGAGTTTGTGTGCATGTGAGTTTCACTGAAGCCTGGTAACCATGCTGGGCTATTTTCACTCGACCGTAGAGGATTTTGCAGAAACATTGTAAAGATTTGTCCTAATTCCTGAAGCAAAAAAATATCATAAGGAAAAAGTTAACCTGGTAGCTCCTATTCCCCTCCCCCATACCCAACACCAGAAATCCATCTTGCTCCCTCGGGGCCCCCTCAGGCTGTGCATGCACCTGCCTCCCTAAGCTCTCCAGGCTGGTGCGAGGTCGGGTACAACTTCTCATGTCCTCAGGGACCCCGTAAGGTCACAGGCCTCGTCACCTATTTCTGAGCCTCTGGTGCCCAGTCTCGTGCTCATTATATGCACAAATTAAGGACTGGCTCACAAATGAGTGAATGGTGATATAATCGGTATTGTGGCATCATGAGAAAAGTGTTTGCTGTCCTTCCTGGCTCTTGCCATAGAGCTCTTCAAACTGTGGAATGTTCTGAGTGACAGATATGCCTTTTTTTCAGAGCGAGCTCCTTCCCAGAACACCTGACTTTGTACTAAGCAGGTGACTTAAGGGTAGGGCCCCTGGATGGCCTCTCGGGGAGCTTGTTACCCACAAGACCAGGTGAGTCCAGGGTTGAACTTTCGGCCCCACCGGCAGATCCATGGAAATGAACAGGGGACGGGATGGACAGCAAACTCTATACAAACACTTAAACAGGATTTAACAAGCTTCTAGGTCTCTGAACACTATAAGGTGCTGAGAAGGTGGCTCATCCAGACATGACACGGGACCCAGAGAGGGCGCAGGACCCAGAGAGGATGCAGGACACAGACATGACACAGGACCCAGAGAGGGCACAGGACCCAGACATGACACAGGACCCAGAGAGGGCGCAGGACCCAGACATGACACAGGACCCAGAGAGGGCACAGGACCCAGACATGACACAGGACCCAGAGAGGGCGCAGGACCCAGACATGACACAGGACCCAGAGAGGGCGCAGGACCCAGACATGACACAGGTCCCAGAGAGGGTGCAGGACCCAGACATGACACAGGAACCAGAGAGGGCGCAGGACCCAGACATGACACAGGACCCAGAGAGGGCACAGGACCCAGAGAGGGCGCAGTACCCAGACATGACACAGGACCCAGAGAGGGCGCAGGATCCAGAGAGGGCACAGGACCCAGACATGACACAGGACCCAGAGAGGGTGCAGGACCCAGACATGACACAGGAACCAGAGAGGGCACAGGACCCAGACATGACACAGGACCCAGAGAGGGCGCAGGATCCAGAGAGGGCACAGGACCCAGACATGACACAGGACCCAGCGAGGGCACAGGACCCAGACATGACACAGGACCCAGAGAGGGCGCAGGATCCACAGAGGGCGCAGGATCCACAGAGGGCGCAGGACCCAGACATGACACAGGACCGAGAGGGCGCAGGATCCACAGAGGGCGCAGGACCCAGACATGACACAGGACCCAGAGAGGGCACAGGACCCAGAGAGGGCGCAGGACCCAGACATGACACAGGACCCAGAGAGGGCACAGGACCCAGACATGACACAGGACCCAGAGAGGGCGCAGGACCCAGACATGACACAGGACCCAGAGAGGGCACAGGACCCAGACATGACACAGGACCCAGAGAGGGTGCAGGACCCAGACATGACACAGGACCCAGAGAGGGCGCAGGACCCAGAGAGGGCGCAGGATCCAGAGAGGGCGCAGGATCCAGAGAGGGCGCAGGACCCAGACATGACACAGGACCCAGAGAGGGCGCAGAACCCTGAGAGGGTGCAGGACCCAGACATGACACAGGATCCAGAGAGGGCACAGGACCCAGAGAGGGCGCAGGACCCAGACATGACACAGGACCCAGAGAGGGCGCAGAACCCTGAGAGGGCGCAGGACCCAGACATGACACAGGATCCAGAGAGGGCACAGGACCCAGAGAGGGCGCAGGACCCAGACATGACACAGGACCCAGAGAGGGCGCAGAACCCTGAGAGGGCGCAGGACCCAGACATGACACAGGACCCAGAGAGGGCGCAGGACCCAGACATGACACAGGACCCAGAGAGGGTGCAGGACCCAGAGAGGGCATAGACCCGGACATGACACAGGACCCAGAGAGGGCACAGGATCCAGAGAGGGCGCAGGACCCAGAGAGGGCGCAGGACCCAGAGAGGGCGCAGGACCCAGACATGACACAGGACCCAGAGAGGGCACAGGATCCAGAGAGGGCGCAGGACCCAGAGAGGGCACAGGACCCAGACATGACACAGGATCCAGAGAGGGCACAGGACCCAGACATGACACAGGACCCAGAGTGGGCACAGGACCCAGAGAGGGCACAGGACCCAGAGAGGGCGCAGGACCCAGACATGACACAGGACCCAGAGAGGGCGCAGGACCCAGAGAGGGCACAGGACCCAGACATGACACAGGACCCAGAGAGGGCACAGGACCCAGACATGACACAGGACCCAGAGAAGGCACAGGACCCAGACATGACACAGGACCCAGACATGACACAGGACCCAGAGAGGGTGCAGGACCCAGAGAGGGCACAGGACCCTCATAGTAAGGAACATCAGCAATGCTATTAGTCATCCTAGTACACTAAACAGATCCCCCCTCATGGGTTACAAGATTACACAGTATCCCCCTATCTCAAAGTAGTTCTGTCTTCAAAGCATTTTACTCTAGACTGAAATCATAGCTAATCCACACTTCCCTGGGTGCATAGAGTGCCCTGGGTCCTGGCCGGTAACATGGAGTCCAGTTCCTCAACTTGTCTATGACAGCAGCAATCTTTAGATGTCGGCATGAGGGCTCACAGGGCCTTGTTGGGGCCTGACCAGCTGTACCCTGCAGGAGATGGCTGTTCAGGTGAACAGGGGCCAGTGACACTAGTGTCCAGGGAAAGGTTTCAGGCAAAAGAACACATCTCTTGGCTGTCTGGGAGTCAGACCAGAGCATGCAGGAACGATGAGCCCTATAGAAAATAGGTGGCCTCTGATGGCACCTGCTCCCTTAACACGGTCCTGAGTCATGTTCGCAGGGCCCAGATCTTGGCCGTGAGTCCCAGATTTCACCTCAGATCAGAATTCTCAGGCGTTTGTTTTTCTCGTTGCTGCCCCAGGATAGGCAGAGGCCTGGGTCTTCATCATTCTTTGGAGCCAGAGCAGGGGTAGGAAAAAAAAAAAAAAAAAAAAGCCCACCGGGGCTCCGGGGTGGAAAGGAACCCTCCCTTTCTTTCTGCTCTGGTAACACTCAGCGGGCTCTATGGTCCCCTGCTCAAGATGGTCATTGGCATTCAAAGCATATTGTGTTCTTTTTAAATTATTATTTTTTATTTTTTTATTAAGTCATAACTGTTACATTTACGGGGTACAATGTGCAGATTTGATATACATAACCGTCTTATGTATCAACCGTCTTATGTATCAACCGTCGGTTGATTACATAACCGTCTCCTTGCTTACTTATTTGTTGTGGCAAAAACATTCATACTCTAGTCTTAATTGTATAGAAATGTATTGTTGCATTATGCACATTAGGTTGTTTTTACTTTCTCAAAGTAAAAAACAAGTGATCTATGTGCTGTTTGACAAAATTCTGCTACACATCACTGATTTAAAAGGACATTTAATCACAAAAAGCCAGACACCGTCCTAGGTTAGAAAACCAAAAGCAGGTGAAATCTGTTGTTTCTTTGTGGGGGCTTTTCCTTCATGGAATGTTCCCTCCCTCCCTTATTTCAGGCCCTGGCTCAGATATCCTGGGGTCAGACAGGCCTTTGCCGACAAGTGCACGTACAACACACACACGTAAACATATACACACACGTGCACACTCACACACTTTCACACGCGTGTGAACACACACGACACAGCTCTGCTTCATTCCTTCACATCCTTTACTGTCTCCTCTCTCCTCTTCATCCCTCCATGAGCTGCAAACTCCAGTTTGCCAATTGTCCAGAATCCAGAACATTCTCTGGCACATGATAAACACTCAGTAATGACTTTATTATCGTTGGTGGAGGGTGGGTGCCTCAAGTCAGGGGGAGGACACCACATTAGGTTGAAAAAAAGGCTAAGAAAGGCTTCTGCAGGATGTCCACGTTTGAGCTGAAACCTGAGTGACTGGATGGAGCTGCCCAGACAGAGGTCAAGGTCGGGGCTGGTAAACTTTTCCATAAAGCACGAGACAGTAAATGTGTTCGCTTTTGTGAGCCACGAATAATCTTTGTCACATCTTCTTAAAACAAACAAAAACTTTTAAAAATATAGCAACCTTCTTTCCTCAGAGGCCACAGTTTGCTGCCCCTTGGAATCCAGGGACAACATTACAGATGTGGGCCCAGCGACTGCAGAGGTGCTGCAGTGAGGAGCCCTCGGGGTCCTTAACAGGCAGGAAGGAGACCAGCGTGGCTGTGACCCAACGGAGACTGGGAGAAGAGAGACCCAGGGACCCCGGAGGGCCCGGACGTATGAGGCCTCATCAGTCATAGAGAGCTCTCTCTGTCTGACTCCAAATTTCACGGGAAGCCATTAGAGAATTTCAAGCAGGAGATGAGAAGATTTGATTTATGTTTTAGAAAAGATTGTTCTGGCTGCCGTTCGGAGCAGGGTGTGTGATGGGAAGAAGGAGGCAGTGCAGGGTGCAGGAGGCAGGCGAGAGATGGCAGCTTAGTGAAGAGCGGAGGGTGAGGGGGTCCCATTTGGGGCATAGAAGGACACAGAACAGGTGTCGGTTTTCGACCTGCTGCTTTTTATTTAACCATAGTTTCCTGTGGCACTTACCATCCTCCTCCTCCATCCTCTTAGAAGGCTGCAGAATACCACATTGTCTCACAATTTATTTCTGCTGTCTCTTTCCTTTCCTCCTTTTTTTTTTGTCTTTTAAAAAATTTCAAAGGGATATGAGGGAACAAACGACCAGGCTATGCTGTTTGCATTTGTTAGGCAAAGTTCAAGTTGCAGTTGAGCCCTTCACCTGGGGTGTGCTCTGTACCCCATGCTGTGCCCATGAGGTGAGCGCCCACCAGTCCCTCTCCCTCCTTCCTCCACCCCCTCCCCTCACCCACTTGAATCTAATTGAGTTTTTTTCTCTTGTGGGCAAGTAGCTGTTTATCTGTTGGTTTCACATTAGTGTTGAGTACATTGGATACTTGCTTTTCTGTTCTTGTGACACTTTACTAAGGAGAACAAAGTTCTTCCCCTGATTTCTGCATGTCTGAAAGGTGAGCATCGAGGTGGTTGCCAATTATTCAATACTAGGAGGAATTCTCCAGCTGGCCTTGACTCACTCAGCCTGTCAGCCTCACCTGCATAATCTCTTTGCAATAGCCTCCCGTGTCCCTGAGGGCTCCCATATTTTTTCTATTTCAGCAAGAGCCAGAAAGGCAAGTGAACAACGCCCCCAACCGCTGTCCATGGCCCTTCGCTGGGGTCCTGGGACCTCCTCTCAGCTGGGTCATCAGCATCCTCTCTCCCTGCTTCACCCTCACCCAGACCGTCCTCTCCTTGCCGCCCTCTGTCCCTCCTTAGAACAGCTCCTGTGAACGTCACCTTCTTATCTCCCCCAGTCAGCCTCAGTTTGCCATCCAGGCTTGGAGTGATGGGGAGCAGGTGGGCATGGAGACCCTGCAGACTGAGAGCCACAGGTGGCCCTGCCCACCTCCCGGGCGACTGGCCCTCCCCTCCCTGTGTGCTCCTTCCCTAGAGAAGCCCCCCCTCCATGACAAGCCCCCCTCCCTGAACTTCCCATCAGGACCTGGGAGGCTCTCAGAGAGGAAGAAACCGTTCTGCTGTCCTGGGGTCCTGTGGTCCTGACATCCTGAGCTTAGAGTGTCCAGCGGGAGCAGGGCATGTGATGGGAAGAAGAGAGGCCGTGGGAGATCCAGGAGGCGGGTGAGAGACGGCAGAGGAGGAACCCTGGGGAGAGGCGGCACAGGTGAGGGCTCGGCCTCCCTGCAGAGGCTGCTCAGGGCCTTCTGGTCAGAGGCAGCAGTTCGCACAGAGACATCCAGGCCCCTCCCAGGGGCTGTTCCAGACTCTCTCTCCTGCTTTCCTCTCTCTGGCTTTTTCCTTTCTATTCCTTCTCTCCGTTTGCACTCACTATTGTATTCACCACCCTGACACTGAGCACTGGTCCAGGATGAGCCGGGAGGGCGACGGGAGCTGAGAGGAGACTGCAGACATTTTAAAGGTCTCTGGGATGAGGATATGGCCCCCTCGTCCACCTGGAAAGGAAACAGACATCCCAGAAAGGGAGGGGATCTGCACTCAGAGAGGACTGTGCTGATTTCCAGGTGGGCACTGTCAGGATGGCAGAGCCCTCATGCACCTGCCAGAGCAGGGTCTCCACAAGGCCTGGAACCGCAGGGACCCGGGGACAGTGCTCCATCCTTCAGAGCTCAGAGGGCAGAGACTCCGCACTGGGAATCCTGATGTGACGTGGGCACACAAGGGGGCTGTCACCCCTCGGGATGGCAGCCACTGTGGTCCCTATAGCCCAGGACAGGTGTGGACATAGCAGTCCCACATAACCCTCGGTGTTCTCCCCTCTTCCCCAGGACACAGCTGACACCATGACCCATCGCAGCCCAGGACTGGCCAGGAACAGACATTCTCCTGGGTCATGAGGACAGACACAGCAGCCTGTCACAGCTCAAGACTGGGGCCTGGAGCACTAAGAGAGTGGCTGAGAGAGGCCTTGTTACCAGACTGTGTGTGTGCAGTGAGCAAGGGATGACCAAAGACCAGTAGGAGGTGGGTGGCCCTGCCAGCAGCAGCGTGACAGGCAGAGGACTCCCGAGGAGGACACCCCCTTCTTTCCCAGCTAACATCTGAAAGCCTTGAGTATTTACAGGCTACTCCAGAGAGAAGGGAATTTCTGGGTTAAATATGTCTAGAATTAATTCTGATGATCATTTCTGGATGAATCATGTTATAAAAATACATTTATATTCTTATATACCTGTAGACTTTAAGAAATTAAAATAGGCAGGATTCTACATGGTCCACAATCCCATTGCTCCATGTTAGAGCACAGAGGAGCAGAAGCTCTGAATGTGAATTTGTGCCCCTCTGAAGGGACTGTCCCCATCACTGGGTACCTCTGGGCCCTTTGTCCTCAGTTCCCACAGGAAAACCTTTCACAGAAATCAGCCTCCTCACTCGCCCCCCTGTCCCCCACCTCCAGCCTCATTACAGGCATCCACAGAGGGCATCATGCAGTGTGGGTCACAGATAAGCCCATTTTCCCCAGGAAATCCATCCCCTGTCTCCACCTTTGACAGGAGGGCCCTTTGTGCTGAGTGCCGCCCTTGTTGTGTTTAGACAGAGACCATGGATTTGTGTTTTATTAAGCAGCGGTAGACCCAGGAATATCAATTAGCCGGCAGAGTGATCAACAGTAATCGTGATCACTACCATTTACTAAGATCAAACAATGTGGCCAGCACACGGAAGTGCTTCCCAAGCACCGTCCCCCTCACCTCACTGAGACAGGATGGGCATTATGATCTTTGCACTCCACCACTGAGTGACAGCAGCAGAGACGGTGAGTGCAAGGCCATGGAGCATCACGAGGGGCCTTGAAGGCAGGTGTCTGCAATCCCGTAGATCCTGCCTCCAGCTGCTAGGGCTGCAGCCAGACACCCCTGGCACCTTGAGGACTTGGGGTTGCCAGGAGTTGGTGTCCAAGACCCAGAATTTCAGGGGTGTGGGGGGCAGGTTGTGAGCAGTTTGGAAGGCACCACGGATGATACCTTCCTTCCCACAGGTGGGTAATTTGGTCTCTTTCCTTATTCCAGTTTTTGCTTTTGGTTTTTAATATGAAATAACACCATCTAGTCGGCAAAGCCTTCAGGGAGAACCGTTTTATTACTTTTGCTAAATATAATGTGAAAAAGTTGCTGACCTAGAGCTCTGCAGCAGGAACAAATTGTGTAAACTCTTTTAAGAAGAGGATAGATGGCCATATGGGATCGCAGGCTGGGGGGCTCCCCAGCACTGGAGCAGTTAATGCCAGTGTTTTGTTCTCCTCCTAATGCAATCATCATATCAGAGGATGGATGAGCCTTTGTCTTGAACTGCGTTTGAACCTGGGGGTGCTACTTGCAGAGGACAGACTGTGTGTCCTGATCCCAGCCCCACTTCCTCCGGGACAGGCTCCCTGAGTCTCACTGGCCACAGTGCCAAACACTCTGCACCAGGGGCTTCCAGACAAGCCGACTTAGACTGCTCCTGTCTCATTATGTGAATCTGCCTCTCAGGGTTGTTTGGGGGCAGGTGGGAGCTGGGTCCCCCTTTCTTTTGCCCTCACCCTCTGCTAGCTGTGGTCAGCTCTCAGTGGCAGCCTGTTTGAGAAGGCAGAGCTGAGTCTCAGATCTTTCCTTTTAAATGGGAACAACGCACATGCAGCCTTCAGGGTTGCTGGGAGGACTAAAGCTAAAGTCTAGAAAGCACTCATCACTTGGCCTGGCCTACAGTAGGCAGTTAAGTAACGGTGACGATTATAATGTGTTTCAGAAAAAAAGAGCCACCAATGGGGCTCAGGCTGGTTCCCTTCAGGGACCAGGAGTATGTCTCCCGGAACTCCTCAGGGGAGGTCAGTCATCTGAGTCACTATTTAACTTTCTTATTGATCTTCATCCGCCCACTGATGAGACGCTGCCCTGGAAGGTGTAATTAAAATTAAAGCTAATGCAGGAGAAAGCAGAGAGGGGAGGGGTGACAGTGACGGGGAGCAGGCTGGAAATGCAGGTGTGGCTGTGGGGACACGGTCTGTACACCTGGAGGAGGGAGTGACGGGGACCTCAGGGTTTTCTAAGAAATAGAGAAGGTGACATGAGAGGACCTCTGGGGAGGAATCTGGATGGGGCAAGTCGGGCCTGGCAGGGAGGTCCATGCTGCCCGTGGCCCAGCTCCCTCCTTGTGGGTGCTAAGCCGGAGAAGCTGGGGGGCATTCCTGAACACCCTAGAGAAGGTGACAGATGCTGTGTGGTTCTGTCTTCCACTTGCTCTGCTAGGAAATCACCCTCCCATCCATACCGAGTCCACAGGCTCCCCTACCCTCTGGTTTCCGGGCCTTCTGAGAGACCCAGGCACAGCTGAGCAGCCCTTCCAGTCCCCAGAGATGGTGATTAATTAACAGCACATCTTGGGACCCACACTGCTCCACTGAGCACCGGCCCTATCTGAGCAGCACCACCATCCCTCCGGACTTGACACTGGGAGGCTGGGAGGGTGAGTCCTGCGTTCGGGGGTTATTTAAACACAAGGTGTAACCAAGAAAGCAAGACTGGGTTCTACTGATATTTTTTGTGCCCCTGGATGAAACCATATCTGATCATTAACGCAGTTGTTAGATTTATATTTATTGCAACTTGTATGAACACAAACTTGTCAGTTATGTGAAACTGTAAATTCCTTTTTCCTTGACTGGTTTGTGGTGAACTTTTACTTTTAATGCTGGGTGTTCTGAGACACCAGAGGGATGTAGAGATTGAGGGTGGTGCAGGAGGATGAGCAGATGGATCGTGGAGAGAGAAACCAGCTGTGATCTCTCCCCAGGGAGCGCGTCCCTAGGGTGGGACAGTGGTTGAGCCTTTCTGAGCACAGTCCACAGAGGGCTCCTCAAGGCTGATTTATCCAAGGGTCTGTAATCATGGGGGGGTCCCGGTCCAGCTCCAGAGGATGAGGCAAGATTGGTTGATACCAAAGACTTTGTAGTTGATTCCACACTGAGTGACTGGAGCCTCTTGTGCCCAGGTTGTGTAGATAAGGGCACAGCCCATGGCCTGCCCCACCTTTCTGGATCTTGGCAGATGGGTAGGTTATACCCCGAGATCATGCACGGGGCACTGTGTTCTCACAGCAGAGTGGAATCCCAATATTTGGCACTTCATTTAAATTTGAGTTCCAGCCCCACATGAGATCGCCTCACTGTGAGTGTTTGGCAGATTCAGCGGCTGGGTGCTGTCACTAATCCCTGGCCAGTGTGCCCACTGTGTTCTAGGACAACGGTCTCCACGTAGCCTTTGAACCAGCATCCACATCGCCACAAAACTGCGTTAAAAATGCAAAATCATAAGACCCACGCAGACATACAAAACCTGAACTTTCTCGCTGTGGTCATTACAAGGAAACAAAGTGAGTGTGTAACACATCTAGCCAAGAACCTGCAGCCACATGGCTGACACCAGGGTGTGTGTGCAAAGTCTTTGCCCACATGTACCCTCTCCTCTGTCTATGATGACTCCTCCTCCCTCAGCACACTGGGCCCAGACTCATCTTTCAGATTTTAACTCAAGAAAAGCCCTGCATCTGTCTGCCTCTGAGCTCTTTCCCCATCTCCTCTCCTGGCACTGATTCACAGGTGGACATATGACATAAGTGAGTCTAAGAAAAGTTGGTGTATAGTTTTCCGTTTGAACTATCGGTTCACTTTTGGTCGAGATAGACGGAATTCTGCTCAAACACGAAGGCAAACTTGAGGGGAGCAGGGGAGAAGCCACAGAGACACATTCCTGGCCTCTTTTGAAGGGCGCCTGAGCCTGTCAGCGTTTATACACCCACACTGGGCCCTGTGAGTCTGCAGCTGTGTGCGCTAACCAAGACCTTTGGTTGTTTTATAGGGAGTTTTATTGTTGTCATTGTTGTTTCCCACATCAGTGTGAATTTGATTTCTACCTACCATTGCCAAGGGAGGAGTTGGCTTTTGTGAGCCTGCTGAGAGAACTTGTTTACACTTGCCTTGTAAGAGCCAGGCTCCTGCAAAGTCCCTGCTTCATTCATGGTGGGTCCCCAAGAAGCGTTGAAAACCCAGATGAATGTCCACTGAGAGAAGAAGGCTGAGTCCAGCCCTTCCTTTATCTCTGCACCTCCCGAGGGCCAGTCACCTGCCCACCTTGTGTTGCGGGCCCCCTCCCTGCAACCACCTCAGCCCTCACCGTGGCTGTGAGATCTCCTTTGTGGAGGGGTAGAAAAGTCTGTACCCCAAAGTCTTGGCAAAGGCTCCTCCATGACTTATCTACTGGATGCTGTTCTGCTCAGGTGGCCAGGCCAGGCAGCTGTTTGCTGACCACATCCCACAGTGTGCAGCAAACACTTTTGTAAAAGTATCCTTCTGAAACTCCCTTGCACGCCCTCAGTGTGAATTAATTTTCTATTGTAAATGAGATAAGCCAGCCTGTCATCCCAAGGACATTTATCCATCAGATGGACAAATGCCTGGTGTCCATCCTACTGGGGGATACGCTGGAAGGACAGGAATTCTCCACAGAGGTGACCTCCTCTCCGCATCAGCTCCATTTTGAATTATGATTCCTCTTCTACTCAGCAAATTTGAGCTCAAGTGTTCAGGAAGCTGCAGAATTACAGTTAGGGACATGAGGCCCTCTCTGGAGTGGACTCCTGTGGGGGTGAAGGGCATGAACTGGGGTGAAAGGCATAACTGAGGGTGAAGGGTGTGAACTGAGGTAAAGGGTGTGAACTGGGGGCAAAGGGTATAAGCTGGGGGTGAAGGGCATAAACTGGGGGTGAAGGGTATAAACTGGGGGTATAAGGCATGAACTGGGGGTGAAAAGTGTGAACTGGAGGCAAAGAACGTGAACTGGGGGTGAGGGGCATGAACTGGCATGAAGGGTGTGAACTGAGGGTGAAGGGTGTGAACTGGGGGTATAGGGCATGAACTGGGGGTGAAAAGTGTGAACTGGGGGTGATGGGCATGAACTGGGGTGAAGGGCATGAACTGGGGGTGAAGGGTATGAACTGGGGGTGAAGGGTGTGAACTGGGGGTGAAGGGTATGAACTGGGGGTGAAGGGTGTGAACTGGGGGTGAAGGGTATGAACTGGGGGTGAAGGGTGTGAACTGGGGGTGAAGGGTGTGAACTGGGGGTGAAGGGCATGAACTGGGGCTGCTTCTGAGACACATGTAGTGAGAATAACACAGAGTCAGCCAGGTGAGGGCTGACAGGACCCAGCTGGTCCGACCAGTTTAGGCCCTAAATGACCTTTACCTCCTGTTTCCCATTCTTGTTTGTAAATTCGGCTTTAACCTGCAAGTGTGTACCTTGAATAGTTTAGGGCAGTTGATTTAGGAGATTAACTTTTGAATTAGAAATGTTGTTTTGGGTCATGGGTTATGTCGATTATTGTTTATTATGGGTCATGGGTTATGGCAATTACTGTTGTTTAAAATAAGCTTTAATTACTGTTGTTCAAGATAAAGATTAGTACGGTTCTTGCTTGTAACTTTTGTGTATAAAACTGAGAGAAGCTACTCTCACTGTTCTCCAGAATCACTGGGCTTCCTACAAGTAAAGTCTAGTGGACCTGTCCCCATCTCTGACTATGGCTGACAGTGACAGGGGGCCTGACCCTCTTCATCAGGTGATCCTTCTGCCCCAGGAACCCGGCAGCCCACTGGCTGGGGGCTTTTTTCATGCTGCTTTCATGGGGCAGTTAGAAGCCCTCCCAGGGCTACCTTGACCAGCAGGTCCTACAGTGAGTCTGAGGCTAAATCTGCATCTGAATTCCAGGGTCTGCTCCTGACCAGTGCCCCCCCATCCACTGTGAAGGAGAAAAATGGGGTGAAGCTACACAGGCGAACTCAGTAAGAGGAAGGACATCAGTGATGCCTCTGACCCTTTCTAAAGCCACTGGTCAGACTAGCTCTCCAAAGTCATGTCTCCTTAGCAAACATGGCAGATTCGCCTGGAGACTCAGAGGAGTCTGTCCTCCTCCCCCACACGGAGACACTCTGAGCACCAGGGCGGGATCTGCACCAGGAAAAGCTGGGCCAGCCTGGTCCCATCCTTCCCTTTTATTTTTTATTTTATTTTTTAATTATTTTTTTATTAAGTGAAATACACATAGATCATGAATACATTTATGCATATGTGGGGTACAATGTGCTGATTTTTTTTATATATATATATACAATCTGACGTGGTTAGATCAAATCAGTCAACATAGCTTTCACCTCGTTTACTTGGTAAAAGGCAGGACCACACCTATGGAGCATATGACAAGGGTACAAATCAAATCTGTCAAGTATAGAACATAGATGTTTTGCCATCCTTCCCTTTTACACCTGAGCATCCAGGTCTCCAGGGAGTAAGTGCCGTGGGAACAAGGAATGCCAGGACTGAAACGGAGCTAGAGTCTGTCTCTGGACTTGTAGCCGAGGCCGAGGCCTTTTGGAGTGTTACTGAGGATGAGCAGCTGACGCCCCACGTGTCCTGTTGGAGGCGTTGTCGCCCCTCCTCCCAGGGCTCCCCCGGCGCGCCCAGAGCCGATTCTGCAACCCGCGGACAGACGCGGCGCCCGGGCGGCGAGTTGTCCTGCAGCGCCGCCTGCTGGGGGCTCCGCGCTGCGCTGCCGGTGAGCTCAGGAGGCGCCGGTGGCACAGGTGGGACCTGCTTCTGTCCAAACATCTCCTGATTCTGCCCGGCTGTGAGACCGTTGGCTCCACCTGCCTCCTCCCTCCCTCACAGCCTGTGTGGAGCCCCTGTCCCCTTCTTGCTCAAACTAGATGTGATTATTCTCCCAACTACAGTTTTCTTTCTGAATCTCTGTCCTTTTCTATCCATGCCCTTAACACTGTGGTCTAAAGAGCTGCAGGTCAGCAGGCATGCCCTGGTGTCCTCCCTAGCTGGACGCCTTCAGAGGGATAAAGAACCTTATCTGTGGACACTAATGCCTGGCACAGAACCTGGAACAGAGTAGGCACTCAAATAGTTTCCCTTTTTTTAAAGGACAGGGGTCTTGCTATGCTGCCCCAGTTCTCCCTCCTGGCCTCAAGCGATCCTCCAACCTTGGCCTCCCAAAGTGCTGAGATTGCCAGTTCAAGGTACTGTGAACGCATCAAATATTTCTTAAAGGGGGAGAAAGAAGACAGAAAACTCCCCTTATAGATCTTTAAGCTCTTATCACACCTGGCATGAAACCTGATGGAGTAGCTTTAGATCCTGGATGAGGGAACAGCCCTCTCACAGGACCCCTCTTGTTAAACTCACACTTCTAACCTGTAGCAATGATACTGGAATTTCACTCTTCACTAGGTCCTTGGTCTCGGGGATTCGAAGAATGAACCCACGGACCACACATCAGTGATAAGATAGGATTTTTATTAGACAGAAAGGAATACAGAAAAAGTAAAAAGCACCAGAGCTTCTGGAAGGGGGAAAGAACTAACTGGGGAGTCTCTACCTGGACTCTTTATCTAGGGGTATTAGGTACACTTGACCAGGATGTGGTAAGTGGAAAAACATTTTTTCAAAGTTAATGAGTGCATTAACAAATGAATGAATGTAGTTCTTCCTCTACTAGGGCAAGGTTATCAGTTCCTTTACAGTTTTTGTCTCTGAGTAGAGATTAGGGTGTGTGCTCCCTATTCAAGGTGGAACCACCCAAAAAACCATCTCAGGCTGCTTTGTCCATGATCTTATTAGAGCCCAGAGGCTGTGTCCTGAAAAAAGGCAGCCTGTTTGTGCCTGGAAATGAGGGCTTGATTTCTGATCTCACCTGGGCCTGGAGAAGGTGGGGATGGGGCCTAGGGAAGTGGGGTGGGGGGCGGGATGCCTGTCCAGCCCTGAATGTGGAATCCCATATCATCAACATCGTCCCCCTGTGCCACCCTAGCTACTGTCTGGGTCCAAAGTGAATGTTTTATCCTTCATATGTCAACAGAGAAGAAGGCAAACTCTGTAAAATGATTTAAAGAGGTTTATTCTGAGCCAAATTTGAGTACCAGGACCCAAAGCCATGCCCAAGAAGGCTTCATCAAGTGGCCTCACAGTGGTTGGCTTACGGGTCAGTTTTGTACATTTCAGGGAGACAGGAATTGCGCGTTACTCCATAAATCAATACATGGAAAGCGTACGTTGGCTTGGCTTGAAAAGATGAGACATCTCAAAGTCAGGGCTTATGGGTTCCAGGTGAGTTTAAAGACTCCTTGATTGGTAATTAAAGAAATGAAGCTTTGTCTAAAGCAGGCGTCCTCAAACTTTTTAAACAGGGGGCCAATTCACTGTCCCTCAGACCGTTGGAGGGCTGGACTATAGTTTAAAAAAAAAAAGCAATGAACAAATTCCTATGCACACTGCCCATATCTTATTTTGAAGTAAAAAAACAAAACGGGAACAAATACAATCACACGGCCTCATGTGGCCCGCAGGCCGCAGTTTGAGGACCCCTGGAAAGGCTTGGAATATTTAGTCTCACTATGTTGCCCTCAGTGCAGTGCTGGGGCATCACAGCTCACATCAACCTCAAACTCTTGGGCTTAAACAATTCTCTTGCCTCAGCCTCCCAAGTGCCCGCCAAACACCCAGTTATTTTTTGTTGCAGTCGCCATTGTTGTTTTAGCTGGCCTGGCTGGGTTCAAACCTGTCAGCCTCAGTGTATGTGGCTGGCACTATAACCACTATACTACAGCACGCACGGAGCCAAGGCTTGGAATCTTTTAAGGTATGATAAGGGAGTCTGTTAGTCAGCGACAAGTCTCAACTGGACACATACCCACTCGGGGGTTTGTTATGTAAATCAAGGACCGGTAGGTGTGTCCTGCACAGCCTTAGGCCTGTTAATGAGTCACAGGGGACAATCTACAAGAAGGGAGGGGGGCATGATGAGGCAGGCCTCACCCCAGCTTTAGGGTATTTCAGGGTCCCCTAGCTAAGAGGGGAGTCTGTTCAGTCATCTCAGGGAGGGCTTAAGATTTTATTTTAGTTTGCAATTATTATTCTTTGAGTGTTGCTTTCAGATTCATCCCATTATTCTCTCTTCCAGCAAACACTTACCAAGCAATGATGTAGGTTCCAAGATGGATAAGGGTCAGTCCCTGTACTCAAACAGCTGCAATGTTTTGGGATTTAGGGAACAAGACCAGGGCAGAGAGATCAGTTACCAAACATTTTCAGGCCAGAAGAATCAAAATGCACGTTCGGAACCAAGTGGGTGATGGAAGTAGACTGGCAGGGCTAGATTCCAGCCCCGTTGGACTGTTAGGTGAGCCCATTGTCCCATCGCCTTTGGTTTTCTGATGCTTTCTGCGTGTTTCTGTAGGCAGTGGAGCCCAGAAGTTGGGCATCCTGATCATCGGTGTGAAACCACAGGGGCCCTGAAAGTTTGTGAGAACAGGCTTATGTTCTTATTCTATTACCGTCCGGCCATTGTGACAATTTTCTGTGTGGTTTTTTTTTTTTTTTTTTGTAGAGTCAGAGTCTTACTTTATTGCCCTCAGTAGAGTACCGTGACGTCACAGGACTCACAGCAACCTCCAGCTCTTGGGCTTAGGCAACTCTCTTGCCTCAGCCTCCCGGTAGCTGGGACTACAGGCGCCCGCCACAACGCCTGGCTATTTTTTTGTTGCAGTTTGTCCGGGGCCGGGTTTGAACCTGCTACCTTCAGTATATGGGGCCAGTGCCCTACCCACTGAGCCACAGGCATCACCCAATTTTCTGTGTTGTTAGGAGGAAAGTTTCAGTTGAAGATGTTACTGGAGAAAGAGGGTCCAGCCACAGTCACTATCAGCCAGTGTGCAGAGACAGGGTAGGTCCACCAACCTTTATTAGCAGAAAGGCCAGGCATTCTGAGAACAGTGAGAGCAGCCTCTCCAAGACTGTTTTGTTCTTCTATTTCCAAAATGTGTTTTATACATAAAAGTTACAAGCAAGAACCATATTAACTCTTATCTTGAACAACGGTAACTAACACTTACCTTAAACAACAGTGATCTTCGTAACCCACAACCCATAATAAACAATAATTGGCATAATCCATGGCCCGTGTAACAACATTCCAGTTCAAAAGTTAATCTCCTAAATCAATTGTCCTCAGCTATTCAAGATTTAGATTTTTAGGTTAAAGCTGAATTTACAGAACAACAAGGGTAGAGACCGGACGTCAAGGTCAGTGGCCCTGACCCAGCCAGGCCAGCTGGGTCGTCCCAGACCAGCCCCGTGCCTCCATCCTGCACTGTTGTGGGGGTCACAGGGCGGATGCTCATTTCCCCTCTCACAAATGCATGACCGACTATCCTAACAGGGAAAGTCTAACTAATGAAATTAAATTCAGGGAAGAAAGATGAGCTCCGCTAATGATTAATGTTCGACTTAATAAAACAGCAGGACATGGAATTGGGTAGTTGCCTGGAGGGTTCCGGTGCAAGGCCCCTGTAAAGGCAGAACATTGGAGAAGCCATTTCAGCTCCTCCCCACCTCCAGCTCGTCTTTGGGGAAATACAATTATTAATTGCTCTGAAATGCCCGCTACTTTGCTTCAAAGTAGCCACTTTCTCAGCGGCTCTCTGATCTCCCGCTCTGAAAATGACTTCCAACGTGGAAATAGATGCTTCTGTTGAAATCACATCTGGGCCTGGCACCCACCCGGTTGATGCAAAAGCCTTTAACAAAGGCCAAATCAGCCCAAATCGACACAGGTGAACAGAGATCCTATCGTTCCCTGCCTCTTCCCACGAGGAATGCAGCCCAGGACCATGAGGCAGCATCACTAGGGCTTCCAGAGGAGGGACACAGAGCTCGGAGGGGTCTCAGGACGGGCAGTGCCTGCAGGGGAGCTCCAGCTGGGGTCTTGCTCCAAGGGAGGAAAGGACACTCCCCACCAGCCCCTCTGCGATGCCCTCGGCTTCCTTCTCCACATCTTCCTTGGGTTTCATGGAGCCCTGAGTGTGTGTCAGACCCTGGGACAGCTGAAGACAGGAGAATCCGGGCCCTACGGTGCACAGGAGAACTGGACAGGCTGTCAGGTGGTGGACAGTTGGGCACAATGGCATGGGGGAGGGGAGGAGGACTTTCTTTTTCCCCAGAGGTAGACGTTTCCTCTGGGGAAAAAGATAATAATAATCCCCCTGTTTTGGACTCCCTTGTGCTTAACTCCACAGTCTTTAAGTAATGTAATCTCCAGGATTGCAGTTTCCCGAATCCTATTGACCTACAAGTTGGATAAGAATTGATCTCATTTGTGTCCGAATGAATGAATGTTGTCTGTACAAGCAGCAGACTTCAGGGCTAGGCTGGTCCCCAGGGTGCTGAAAGCAAATGCCTGCTTTGTGCTCACAGACTGGCCTCACGGCCTGCCCTCCCTCTCTATGGGGCCCTCAAGGGTCTGGGTGCCGGGGAGGGGAGCAGACGCTGGCGGCCTCTGTGCTTGTTTGCAGATTGACTGGAGGCCTTGTAGAGAGTGTTTCTGATCTGCCACTCCCCCGTGGCTAAATATTTGGTCACAGTGGCGGGAGAGAGTTCTGTCAGTGGATAGCTCTATTTTTAAGGTGCGGGGTTTGTTTGCTTTTTCCCACGAGGCCGCCCCGCTGGGGGAGCCAGCATCTTTCACTGACAGACACCCTCCCATAACACTAAGCAGGTGCCTGGGACTTGCTGGAAGACAAGAAAATGCAGTGACTCAGGATGGGGCGAGGGCTGTGTGCTGGGGGAGGCAGCTTCTGGGCGCTGGGGTCTGTCTGCCAGGTCAGGGTGAGGCTTGTGTGTGTGTACTGCAGTGGGGTGTGTGTGTGTGTGTTTCTGTGTGTTTGCATGTTTCCGTGTTTCTGTGTGTCACTGTATGTTCGCGTGCTCCCCTATAATACGAAGATGGTGGTGTCTGCCCACTCCTGCCCAACACACCCTGTTCTCCGAGGCAGCTCATCAGCTCCCATGCTTCCCTTCCTATTAATGCGTCTCTGCTCCTGTCTCTTTGCCAGGGACGAGCTGTCCACGTCCAGGCAGCCTCCTCTCCTTCTTTCTCTTTTCTTCATCCTAACGGGGTGCTCCTGAATCTGCTCTGTCCTGCTAGTGGCCACTGTGGCCCTTCACAAGCCTGGTCAGCAGCCCACAGCCATCTCCAATCTCATGACAATATCCCCTCAGACGGCTGTGGTGGGAAAGATCGTGCATCCACAGCCCAGCAGAGGCCCGCCTGCCCCTGCCCTCCAGCCTGTGGGGGACACTGCAGCTGTGCTGCTGTCATCAGTGCTGTGCCGTGAGCCACAGATAGCACCGTGAGCCACAGATAGCACCATGAGCCCATTTTGACCCTCCCCCACCTGTAGCTCTTGCCCTTCTAGGACTGGGGCAGGGAAAACGTGGATGTCAACTTCCTAGCGTGAGTTCTTTCTCTGAAAACCCTTCCCCTTGTGATGCCTTCCAATGACATATAAGGTTCCACACTTTGGACTCTGTTACTGCCCTGCTCTAGTCCACAGGTGAGCACCTGAGCCTTTAGGACGACCCCGGAACTCCCTGGGATATTTTGGATGGAGCTGTGATACAGAACACGGCATTTATGTCGTCAATAGTCCTCCTCAAGTCCAGCCAGGAGCTGGCCTGGGAGACCCAGCTGACACTCGGGGCAGCAGAGAGGAGAGGCAGAGAGGGGACTCCTGGGGACGCCTGAATCCCTGAGCCCTCCTCCACCACCACTGGCTCGTGTGGACCCATCCACATCCCTTTTGGGCCACAGTGACCAGGAGGAGGCAGGGTAAAGTCTCAGAGAAGGATCCAGAGTAGTTGGAGAAGTTGGAGAAGCCTCAGGACCCAGTAACATGCATCATAATTGGTCCCAAGGGCAGGTAGATTTAAAAAGAACAAAAGAGCATGACCTTTGCCACTTTTCTTGCAGAAATGGAAGAACGGGAGAGCAAGGCTGATGAGAGACCGCCGCCCCCACGGGCAGAGCCTGCAGTGTCTGGAGCACTAGCCCCAGGCTGCTGTCTGTGTGTTCTCTGCGAGGTCAAGGGTGAGCAGAAAAAACAGCAGAATGGAGTCAGATTGACTTGGAAATGTTATTATCTTCAAAAAGACAAGCATCGTGTGGGAGAGAATCAGGCTTCTCCTGTTCACCCACAAGGACACCATTTTGACCTAGATGTGTCTGGGTCCCAGGAAGCCCCTCTCCACAAAGGTCAGAAAGAAGAAAAAGCCTTTGGTCATTGCCACTCTGACATCTGGGGCAACCAGTGGCTCTGAATGTGTGTCTACTTCCCCAGACTCTCGGGACAGAAACCCAATTTATTTTTCATTTTTAATTTTATTTATTTATCTTTTTGAGACAGAGTCTCACTTTGTTGCCCTGGGTAGAGTGCCGTGGTGTCACAGCTCACAGCAACCTCAAACTCCTGGGCTTAAGCAATTCTTTTGCCTCAGCCTTCCAAGTAGCTGGGACTACAGGTGCCCACCACAATGCCTGGCTGTTTTATTTTGTTGTTGTTCTTTTTGTAGTTGTCATTGTTATTTAGCAGGCCTGGGCCGGGTTCCAACCCACCAGCCCCAGTGCGTGTGGCTGGCCCTCTAACCATTGAGCTACAGCCAGAAACCCAACTTCTGACCTTTCAAGATCCCAACTTCTAACTTTGATGTGCCAAGAAGTAATACAGCATTTTGGGGTCCAAAACAAAAATAGATAAACAAACCCTAAGAGTGAGCAGGACACAGGCAAAGGACGGAGCACCCCAAACCACAAGGTGGTATAGTCACAAAGTAATGCCCCCCCCAACTGAGTCTGGTCTCAAGTCACCAAAAAAAAAAAATATGAATTTAAATGGCCAGGTGTCATAGCTCAGCCCTGTGATCCCAGCACTCTGGGAGGCCAAGGCAGGTGAATTGCTTGAGCTCAGGAGTTCGAGACCAGCCTGTCTCTACTAAAAATAGAAAAACTAGACACATGTTGTGGCAGGTGCCTGTGTTGGGAGGCTGAGGCTACTCTCACTTGAGCCCGAGAGTTTGAGGTTGCTTTGAACTATGATGCATCAGCACTCTAGCCCAGGCAACAGAGTGAGACTCTTCTCTCAGGAAAAAAAAAAAAAAAAGAGAGAGAGAGAATTTAAATGCATAGAAACTGGGTAAGAGGGTCCAATTCCACCCACACCATATGTTTCTCTGCAGCCCTCGTCCAGTAGCTGCTCTCAATCACATTTCCTGAGTCCTGCAGATATCTGAGCATGAGAGTGTTGGAAATCTAAACACAAGTGGTAGAGACTCACTTCAATGGGTTTAAATTAACAACATGATATCTAGGAATTGGTGTGGACACAGGGGGAGGGTGAATCCTACTGTTTTCCTGTTGACCTCCAAAATTTACTGAGTTTCATTTAGATAGTAGTTATGCCACCCCTATGTGACTGGTGTGGCAGACCAAGGCTCTGAGCTGTGGTTAGATGCTGTGGTTAGATGTAGTGATTTGACCTCTGTTTTAGTGCTCCCTGCCTCTAAAAAAATAATGGGCCTTGGGGTGCCTGTGGCTCAAGGAGTAGGGTGCTGGCCCCATATACTGGGGGTGGTGGGTTGAAACCCAGCCCTGGCCAAAAACAAGAAAAAGGGGGGTCACTTTGCTTCAGGAGAGGTGGGAGATTTTTTCAAAGGGGTTTTGAGATCTATTTGCACAAAGGACCTTAAAGAAAGAGTCACCAGAATACAATGTAAACTCCAGGGAATTTTGTTTTTAAGTTGATTCACAGGTCTACATTTGCCAAGGTGAGGCAGCAGCCGGCCAGTGACTGCACTGTGAACGGAAATTATACAACTTCTGAGAATAAATTGTGGTGCTCTAATGGATCTTAGACAGGAATCGAACTGATTTGATTTTCCCTCTGGCTGACTGTGAGATTCAGCCTGCTAAGAATCATACCACCTCTGTCAGGACGCCGGCCACAGAGTTCCAGCTCATCCAGGAGCACTCACCTACCTCACACCTGCTCCTTGGTGACTTACCTGCATCCTGCGTCCAAGACTTGAATCTGGTAAAAGCTGCCAGATGGGAGGGATTGGGTGCAAGGAAGAAGAGCTGATGTCCCCCTGTGGGCTTGCTACCTGCCGGGTTTTTGGTCACTGCCATCACTTTGGGGTCAACATCTTGTTATCGGATGAAGAGGGTCCAGCCACCCATCACTGTCAGCCAAATGCAGAGATGGGGATCAGGTCCAAACAAGCTTTATTGTCATAAAAGCCAGAAATTCTGGGGAACAGTGAAAGTAGCCTCTCAATTCTGTTCTGACTCAGTTACAATTCTAATAACTTTTATAATGGGATACAAAAAAAAAACCTAGAAAATTTAACTTTGATAGGAAGTAACATCAAAGTCGTCTCCATTCTAACGATGCAAAATGTTTAAACAACAGAAAGGGTGATTTTCACATTAACAAAATATCTAGGAGAATCATCAGAGAAAACATATCATCAAAGTGACCTTTACAGATATCACAACACATGTTTCTCTGTGTGAGGACCTCCTCAGACTCCTGAGACAAACACACTCACAACCACGGAAAAACCATAACTAGATAATCAGGGAAGGTGTGTGGGGAAGGCTGAACAGACAGGTCAGCTGTAACTGGATAATCAGGGAAGGTATGTGGGGAAGGCTGAGCAGACGGGTCAGCTGTGCTGCTTCAGCTCAGCCTCTCAGACTCCGTCCTGCAGCTGCTTTTCTGGCTCCAATCTGGGGCCCTACTGTGCTTCACACTGACATCTAATTGGCATCAGATTCTTGCTGGGGTTTAGAGCAGAAGGAAGCCTTGCACTGGAATCAGAGCTACAAGAGATCAGAGACAAATGTGCCCAACCTCATAACTGGGCAGGGAGCCAGCCCTGTGTGCAGAGGGGCTGGAAAAGCAGAGGCGTGGCTGGAGCTTCCCAGAGGTGAACGTCTTCGGGGAAGGTGGAGCTTTAAAGAGAACGTACGGAGCTGAACCAGGTGACCAGGCTTTCGGGCACGACCCTGGGCCTCTGACATGAGCACTCTATGAGGGCTTGTCCTATTCTGATGGGCGCTGGTCACTGTCTGGGCAGATGTCTGGAAGGAACAGCAGAAGGCCCAAGGTTCTGCTACCTGCGGAGTCTACAGAGCCACAGTGACGCCATGGACACCACATGCTGCGTGCTATCTTCGGGCCCTTGGGGGTATGATTCAGGCATGGCCTGCAGTCCCAGGAGAATCTGATAGGCAGAGGCCAAGAGCCAAGGAACAATCCTTCCCGGTCCCTGTGACGCACCAGGAGATTTCAAGAAAGCCTGGATGGAGTTAATAAAACCTCTCTTTCCTGGTACCAGCTCAGGGACACTGAGGGAAGGCAGGTGTGTACCAAGTCTGCATTGTCTCCTAAGGGGGCCACCTGGCACAGAATTGGGCAGGAGCAGCAGCTTGAGACCCCGCTTCACCGCAGGTGGAATCTAAGGCAGTGGTTCTCAACCCTCCTAATGCCGCAATCCTTTAATAAAGTCTGAAGGGCTCACGACCCACAGGTTGAGAACCGCTGATCTAAGGGGACTCAGTGGAGTCCACCCACATGGCAAGGAGCTCTCCTCACAAATCAATCGAGTTCCAAATGAGTTTTTCCTGCAGAGCACACAGAGACCATTTTTTTTTTTTTTTAAAGAATGTTGCCCTCAGTAGAGTGCTGTGGCGTCACAGTTTACAGCAACCTCAAACTCTTGTGTTTAATTCTTACCTCAGCCTCCCAAGTAGCTGGGACTACAGGTGCCCACCACAACGCCTGGCTATTTTTTGGTTGTAGTTGTCATTGTTATTTAGCTGGCCAGAGCCGGGGTCGAACCCGTCAACTTTAATGTATGTGGCTGGCCCCATAACCACTGTGCTATGGGTGCTGGATCAACAGCTGCTTAATTTCTGTCAGAGGGCCTCTGATTGTTTTTAAGATGAAATCAGGCTGAGAAGGCGGGTCGAGCCCCTGTGTGCTCTGCCTCTGTGTTTGCTTATAGGCCTGGACCCACCCTGGTTCTGGAAGGAAAATTAGCCACATATAAAGAGCAAGGAGCCAGAACAGAGGTTTAGTCCTCCCCAGGATGGAGCACACAGGACAAGGACTGAAGAGCTGGGAGCACAGGAGGTGGCCGGGAGTCCCAGAAAGAGCAGCAGCTCACAGCCCCATCAGCTTTCTGGGTGAAACTCTGAGACTTTTAGAACAGCCCATCTTAGGGCACAGAACAGAAAAGCTATGTGGCTGTCTGAGTTGGGTTTTGGCAGAGAAGACCTGGAGAGGATTTGAGTTCATGCTTTTTTTTTTTTTTTTATTGCAGTTTTTGGCCAGGGCTGGGTTTGAACCCACCACCTCCGGCATATGGGGCCGGTGCCCTACCCCTTTGAGCCACAGGTGCCGCCCGAGTTCATGCATTCTAAACAATGAGCTTTCAAAGAGTGGTCCAGGCAATCTGCGTAGATGCTTTCAACAGGAGGATGTTGTCTCCGGATGCTTTCCATATGATGTTGTCTCTAGCCACACTGAAGGCGCCAGGCTGCCACTTGGTTCCCATTGACAACTGAGGTCATGCCAGCTGACCAGCGTGCAGGGAAGTCTGTGGAGATGCCCAAGGATTCAGACCTCCAAATGTGCCCTCCAGGTAGTGACCACCCTGGACACCTCTGTACCCTGATCTTTGCTGAGCTGGGTCTGAGAGCAGAGCCGGCTGCCTCTCAGCTGGGACACAGATGTGGGGGGCTGTGCCGTCCCCTCCAGTGAGGGAGCTCAAGGCAGAATGCCCCGCTACAGAGCTCTGTCTGTGAGCTCCTGCCCCCTGGGAATAAGTCTTCACGAAAAGTCTAGAGGGTTCACAACAGAGACTACACAGCCTTGATATTTGTAAGGAAAAAGGAAAAAAGTTGACAGGATTAAATAGCAGCTATTTGAGGAAATAATAATAAATACTTTTGGCAGCATAAGGCTGGTCACTGTTGGAGTCTCAATGGCTGAGACTTTGTCAACCTTTCCATTAGGAAACCAATTTTTCAGGGTTTATAACTTGTAAGTAAAAATGTGCTCCAGGCAGAAAGCTGCCATATAAGATCTCTCTGTCCAGAGAGAGGAACCTGAACAGATTTGTACAGATCAGTTTGGGAGTTGTTTAAAAAAAAAATCCTGAGAGTGCAGATGGGTCTGGCACTGGTCTAAATCACCTAATTTGGGCTGCAGGAAAGTTAGCAATAGGGGAAATGGTAGGGGAGACTTTGCCCAGGAGGCACAGGCCTGATGCTGTTTACCTGGCAGTGTCTGGAAGTGAGTTGAATTCTGAGGGCAGAGTTCATGCCCAGTTGTTGGAGAGTAAGGGAGGTGTGGTCTTCACCTCTAGCAGGAATGCAGAAGTGATGTGAGGCTCCAGGAACTGTACCCAGCTTCCCGACTTTCCCGAGGGAATTTGCTGACCCGGCCTCCAAAGCCTTCTCATGCTGACTGTCCTCCCAGGGCTGAGACACCTCCACTGTTCAAGTCACGCGGGCACCAGAAGAGCCCCTTTGCTTAGTAAACAGGCATCCATCCAAATGGGGGACCTGATTCTCCATCATCAGATCCCTCCTCTATTTCTCAGAGGCCTTGATAAACAAGATTAGCTAGATTCCTGCCCCAATTCAATTTTCAAGGTCTGGCAAATAATCAAATGAAATGAAATCTCAGCATCTTTAATAAGATCATCAGTATTGCTAATAGGCCAGCGGTGTCCTCCTGATAGAACTGTTGTTTCATCAGCAGACGTGGACGCCCTTCACATCGATCGTTTGTAATTACAAGGTGCAGACAGAGATGGCCGTGAGCTGGGGTGGTGTTAATGATTTCAGGCAGTCCTCAGGTCCAGGAGATGTGGCCCAAACTCGTAGCTGGGTTTGGTGGGGATTCTCCCAGCTTCCCATGGGCCAGTTTAGCAGTTTACAAACAATCTATTTTTCTTTTTCTTGTGGGAGATTTGGAAAATATTGAAGAAAAAAGATAAGAAAAATAAAAGTACTTCATTTGCGTGTAACCCATGTCTAGCTAGTATAAATATTTTTGAAATTGTCACCCAATCATTTCTCAATCAGATCCAAATATTTTACAAAATTGAGATTGCATTACATATTTCTACATTGTGGTTCATTTATTTAGCATTATAGTAGGTGCATTTTCCTGTCTCAATAGATATTTTTAGAAATAGGCACATACATAACCTTGACTCAGCATAACAACAGCTATCCATCCATGTAACAAAAACATTTGTACCCCCCTTTTTGAGACAGAATCTCACTCTGTCACCCTGGGTAGAGTGCTGTGGTGTTATAGCTCACAGCAACCTCAAACTCTTGGAATCAAGTGATCCTCTTGCCTCAGCCTCCCCTGTAGCTGGGACTATAGGCACGCACCACAACGTCCAGCTAGTTTTTACAGACAGAGTCTCGCTGTTGCTCAGGCTGGTCTCAAACTCATGAACTCAGCCAATCCACTGCCTTAGCCTCCCAGGGTGCTGGGATTACAAGTGTGAGCCACTGTGCCCAGCCCCCTCTTAATATTATAAGATTAAAAAAAACAATAAACACATGCAGAAAATAAAAAGACCATCTAAAAATTAATTCCATAACATTTCCTTGTACAGATTTCAAAATATTCCATTTCTGAACAAATCGTTCTTATCGTTTGCTATTATAAAAAATACATTTTTGAGTGTCCTCACATGTAAATACTTCTGTACACTTCTATTTTCTTAAAAAAGGCCTCTGAAAGTCTCCAAAAATGGCTGTGTCAAAGGATGAACCTATTACAAATTGTCAAATTGCTTTGACACAAAGTCAGACACCACTGGGCCCACCATCTACAGCATAAAATACTTCTGCTCCAGATGAAGTTCTTGAGTAGATTGATGTGGCTAGAGCCTCTCTTTTTCCCCTTCTGACATGGCAGTAAAAATAACAAATATTCGTCTGCTTTATTGAATGCTTACTCTGCCAGGTACTGAACTGAGCTCCCATGCCCTGTGTGATTGTCACAAGCTTGTGAGGAAAGCACGATTTTTTCCACGCTAGTTGGTAATATTTCTTCACAATTCTTCCTTCCCTCCCTTTCCCTGCCCTAGTTCCCTGAGTGTAGCTCACACCCTGTTCTGTTGCCTTTGGTCTTGGCCATGTGTCTTGATTGGTGGATATGACAGGTGCAGTTACATGCCAGAGGCTTTAAATGTGTCTGTGGGGTTCTGACTCTTCCTCTTCCACTCCTGGGCTCGCCCACAAAAAGAATGTGCCCCAGTTAGCCACGGGTCCCAGAATGAAGAGATTTATGCGACACGCAGGAGCCCAGATCTCACACTGCACCCACGCCAGCCAAGGCCAGCCGAGGAGTAGCTTAAAAATCTGTGAGTGAGGTATCAGTAAGTGATGGTAAGCCACAGAGCTCTGGGGGATGTTTGTTACACGGCATTGGCACAACGAAACCCAATTAGAAGACTCAGATAAGAACACAAAATTTAGACAGAGGAAGTAATTTGGCCAAAGTTTCATAGGAATAAATGGGAAGCCTGATTAAAACTCAAGTCTGCCTTAGTTCTGGAGGCAGCATTTCAAAGTGGTTAGTGCATATAAGCCGGTAACACACATGGTGTGGCATGGGGATTATAGCCTCCAGGGCTGGCTGGAGTCCTAGGGATTTTCATGATGGCTGACGCAGCTGCAAATCCAAGGTCCTGCTTCACTGTAGGCAAATCTCTGCTGTCATAGATGAGGGGACAGACAGGGTCACAGCAGAGCCTGGGGAAAGCTGCACAGAGCTGCCCATGCCAGTTGATTGGCCCATTTACACCACTTCCATGGTGACCAACACATTTATAATTTGAGAAAACTAACATTGAAGTTTGTGTGCAACACAAAAAAAGTTTCACATTTGTGAACATGAGCTGGGGGGGTCCACTGTCTGGTGTTAAATTCTAGCTCCATCATGTACCAGCATTCTGATGTCAAGGAGGTTATGGAACATTTCTCTGTTTCAGCCTCTTCGTCTATGAGACGAGATGACAGGTGTACTTTCTTTATACAAATTACATAAAGATGAAATAATGTTTGTAAACACATACAAGAGTGCTTGGCATATAACAAGCACTCAATAAGTATTAAATTATCACTATTTTATTATCCACCGTTGGTAGCCTGTGAGGCCTGATGTGAAGCTCTGGCCACCTGGCTCACCTGCCAGTCCCATGGCTGAGACCTGAGAGTCCCTGGGCATGAAACAAGCCGTGATTAGGAAATGAGGTTGGACACGTGTGTTGGCAAGTGGCACAACTGGGGACTCTTGTCAACAGGCAAGATGTTTGAAATCCTACCTCAATCCATCTTCACGTTCTACCTTTGTCAAAAATCTCCACTTGTGATCCAGCTGTGTGAGGTATAGTGCTGATTTACATAAGAATTCCATCCACCCTGAAATTTACAGAGCTCCTTTCTGTCAGGACTCCACACACATGAACACGTGCCCTGTGCACGTTTTCTTTTTCTTTTTTTTTTTTTGTAGAGACAGAGTCTCACTGTACTGCCCTCGGGTAGAGTGCCGTGGCATCACACGGCTCACAGCAACCTCTAACTCTTGGGCTTAAGCGATTCTCTTGCCTCAGCCCTGTGCACGTTTTAATGTTGAGAGTGCAGGTCCTTAAACATCAGTATAAGAAGACACAAATGAGAGAGAAATCTGAGACACAGATTTGGGCCTGGAGATGTTAGGTGATGCAGAATTACAGCTGTGACCAGGAGTTAGCACAGCTATCAGCAGAAGCCCTGCTCACAGGAGGCCTCTGGGGGTCTGCGATTAGCCAGAGGCCAGCATGCTGTGCTGAGGAGCAGAGTCCAGGGACTATCCAGCTTTGCTGCTCCGGGTGGATGTTTGTCCCCTGCTGTGTTGCTATGAGCGGATGATGCCAGGTCTTGCTGATGTGAGTGTGACCTCCTGCCTGTCTCCCCCTCACTGCCACCTTCCTCAGCTGCTGGTGCTAAGACTTGGGTCTTCCTTTGAACCAAACCTGGGCATATTCCTGACATGAAGCAAGAGGTGTGCTGGGGAGGTGCAGAAAGGGAAGGGCCTAGAGTCAGGTGGGAGGATGGTGCCAGTGACCTACTGATAGTAAAGAAAAGAAAGGCTCCTAGTTAGTTGTCATCCTCTTCAAGCCTGGGGTTCCATGGTCTCTGCAGCTGTGTCTCCTGCCTATGCATACGGTACAGAAAGTCCCCAATCATTATTTACTTTTACCACTGTCCAAGATGGATAAGTTTGTTATGTGCAATGATGCTTAGAAAGAATTAAATAATCATGCAATCTCTGAGTGGAAAGGGACCTTGGATGGTAGCTATTGCATGCTTCCTAAATGTATTTCACTAGCCTCTGTCTGCACACTTAGCATGGGAAGCTCCTATATGCTAATGCAATTAATTCCATTGATGGACAGCTGTGGATGCTTAGACGTTCTTCAACAAAACAAGGGGGGAAATGTTCCTGTAGGCATGTTCCTTACCCCACCCACTCTTCTTTCTTATTACAGAGGAATCCTTGGCTTGAGAGAATGGACCTAGCTGGGACTCGGGATTAATGAAGAGATGCTACTTCTGGTTTTATCAGCAGGAAGAGGATCGGTGTCTAATCATTTCACCGTGAGGTCAAAAGGTATTTTAAACTTGAATAGTTATAAAAACGACTCAATGTAGTAAGAATACCAGATGCAAAGATTTGTATAAATATCCTAGATCCCCTCAATCACAAATCGTGAGAAGAGGATGTGCAGGGGTCACACTCTTGGTGCTCATGGAACAAATGGTGACCTTTCGTTACTGAAGCCTTTCAAACTCATATCTTTCACTATGTGAACTGAAAGGCAAGTGAGGAAATAGCCCTGAGATGCACAGTCCTCCCCGTTGGAGGGCACAGACCCTGAGATGCACAGTCCTCCCCGTGGGGGGCACAGACCCTGAGATGCACAGTCCTCCCCGTGGGGGGCACAGACCCTGAGATGCACAGTCCTCCCCATGAGGGGCACAGACCCTGAGATGCACAGTCCTCCCCGTGGGGCACAGACCCTGAGATGCACAGTCCTTCCCGTGGGGCACAGACCCTGAGATGCACAGTCCTTCCCATGAGGGGCACAGACTCTGAGATGCACAGTCCTCCCCATGGGGGGCACAGACCCTGAGATGCACAGTCCTCCCCATGGGGGGCACAGACCCTGAGATGCACAGTCCTCCCCGTGGGGGGCACAGACCCTGAGATGCACAGTCCTCCCCGTGGGGGGCACAGACCCTGAGATGCACAGTCCTCCCCATGAGGGGCACAGACCCTGAAATGCACAGTCCTCCCCATGGGGGGCACAGACCCTGAGATGCACAGTCCTCCCCGTGGGGGGCACAGACCCCGAGATACACAGTCCTCCCCGTGGGGGGCACAGACCCTGAGATGCACAGTCCTCCCCATGAGGGGCACAGACCCTGAGATGCACAGTCCTCCCCATGAGGGGCACAGACCCTGAGATGCACAGTCCTCCCCATGAGGGGCACAGACCCTGAGATGCACAGTCCTCCCCATGGGGGGCACAGACCCTGAGATACACAGTCCTCCCCATGGGAGGCACAGACCCTGAGATGCACCGTCCTCCCCATGGGGGGCACAGACCCTGAGATACCCAGTCCTCCCCATGCAGTGCCCAGGAGCAGATGGGGCTGCCCTGCTGGCTGCAGAGGCTCCATTCTGAGTGACATCTAATTTGGTTGTGTGCTGTTTCCAGGGCCCCTTCTTCAAAAAGTCTATGGGAGGTGAGGAAGTTCACACGTGTTGGAAACTGACCTTAACCTATGAGAAAAAAAGGGATGGTAATTCAAACACAACTTGAACTTGAACTTTCAGGTTTATGTGTTAATTCAGATCAGTTTCCAGAAAAAGTGCTCAGATGGAAGAAACGGATTGGCAGTGGACAGTAACCCAGCCAGTCTATGGACTCTGAGGATCCCCTCCCCACACTGCTAATCATCACACAGGCCGCATCTGAATACCTGCATCACTGGATTCACAGCAGCTTTATGGAAGAGGAACATCAGGTCAGACTGATATAATTTAAATATCTCAGTATCAGGCACTCTCCACTAGACAATGTAAAGACAAATGTAATAGAACCAAGATTAAAATATCAAGATGACAAGAAGTGATTGTACCTTGGATATAGTAAACATCACATATGTTCTAGGATTACACATTTAATTTAAAATATCTGCATTCCCTGTGCATAGCATCTTTGCAACTCATTCACTTTTCTATTTATATTAAATAACTAAATTTTAAATGAATCAAAGTGTCTTGCTCCTTGGCCCTCTACAGAATTTCAGTGTTAGCCCTCCTCCTCCCCGCCCCCTTCCTTCCCTCCTCTTCTCCTCCCCCCATCTCCCCCTTCCTCCTCCTAGAGCTACAGGAAATAGTTTTTCTCCACTAGGTCCCTGGCCCCACATAAGATGGTAGTGCCATATCCTATCAGACCCCAGCTCTGCAGAAAAACGTGTGTTAGGAAGGTTACAACGGACATGGGATCTGAGGGGCAGATCAGAGCTTGGCCTTCTCTTGGGGCTCTGCCCTCCAGGGGTCACGTGACACCCAGGCTGCACCAGGGATGCTGCCCCAACTCCCACCCACCACAGACAGGACTAACAGAGGCTTCCCAGCTGAGAGATGTCCACAGATCCAGGGATGGCCACAAACTGTCCACCATTGGATGATACCCTTTCCAGGAGCTGGGGAATAACGTCACCGTTCCCAGCTACCAGTAGGGGGCAACAGTGAGCCAGAGTTAAAGCTGCAGCCAGAGGGTGGCTTCCCTCCCTCCCCGCTCATCTTTGTCCCTATGTCGCAGCCAGCTAAATCTTCCTAAGCCGTAACTCTGATCGTGACCCCTCTGTTTCAGACCCTGCAGAGGCTCCACTTTGAACCTGAATAACCTGGAACACCCCTGTTTTGGCCTCTGAGGTCCTGCATGCCCCCACCCTCCCCCCTCTCGCCCAATCTCATACAGGTCTGGGACCTGCCCTCAGCACCTCCGTGTGCTGCCCTCGCCCAGCCTGGGGTCTGCTGTGTCTTAGTGCAGGGTGTGCTGCTGTGACAGATACCTGGGATGGATAGTATATGCAGAGAAGAAATTCATTCATCCCTCCCTCCCTTCCTCCCTTCCTTCCTCCTTCTCCTCCCTCCTCCTTTTCCTCGTTTATCCCTCTCCCTCCCCCTCTCCCTCTCCCTCTCCCCCTCCCCCTCTCCCTCTCCCTCTCTCTCTCTCTCTCTCTCTCTCTCCCTCTATCCCTCTCTCTCTCTTCTCTCCTCCTTTCTCTCTTTTGTTGGCAGGGCCTTCCAGTCTCTCTCCGTTGCCCAGGCTGAGTGCAGTGCCAGGTTCATAGCTCACTGCAGCCTCAAATTCCTAGGCTAAAGCAATCCTCCTGCCTCATTCTCCCAAAGTGCTAGGATCATAGGCATTAGCCACTGTGCCCGGCCCAGAAATTTATTCCTTCCAGTTCTCCCTGTGCTGGAGACTGGGAGTCCAAGATCAAGGTGATAGTAGGTTTGGAGTCTGGTGATGGTTTGGTTTCGGCTTCCAGAAAGTGCCTCAAACACTGTATCCTGCAGAATGGGGGATGTGCTGTGCTCCATATGGGGGGACTGCTGTGCTCTGTGTGGGGAATGCTGTGCTTCATGTAGGGGGTGTTGTGTTCCATGTCTGGGGGGTTCTGTGCTCTAGGTGGGGAGTACTGCACCCCATGTGGGGGGTACTGTGCTCTATGTGGTGGGGAGTATTATGCTCCACCTGGGTTGGTGCTGTGCTCCATGTTGCGGAAGAATGAGAGCATGAGAGAGAGAATCCAGCTTCAGGCCCTTCTAGGGAGGCATCAAAGCCATCCGGGAACGTGGGGGCATGGGGCCCTCAGGGCCTAATCATTTCTTAAAGGCCCCACCTCCCAATACCATTATGCTGGCAATTGAATTTCAACATGGGTTCAGAGGGGACGGACTTTCATGCCATAGCAACCCCTGTTGTCTTTCTCAGCCAGGACCCTCCCTCCTGTCACTGCTGCTCCAATCCCCCTTCCACAGCTGTGTGAGTGAGCTCTGAAGTCAGCAGACACTGTGGGTGTCCGTGAGCCAGCTCCCTGGTAAGCACTTTGCCATGATTTAGTCACCAGTGCTCATGACAAGCTGGTGAGTGGGCAGTGTTGTTACCCCTGTCCCTATTTCATGGAGCTGACTGTGTAAATGCAAGTGGACCAGCTGGACGTTCACCTTGCTGTCTCTCACTGCCTCTCAAGCCTTCTTCCAGGAAGCGTTTCCTCTGAGGACCTCCACGGATGTTCACATCCTGCCTCTCCACCTGGGCCGAGGCTCTCACCACACACCCTGGTGGACCCAGCCAGCTTGTCACTCACACTGCTAACTGCGTTATAATCTTTATAATCGTCACCACGGTGTCAGCTTCAGGAGTGCTTCCTGCTGAATGGTGACATTCCTGTGAGAAGAGCCTCATAGTTCCCTCCCACTGTGGGTCCTGCTGTCTGGCAGGATCACTGCATCATGGCGAGTGCCTCAGCTGAGCGTTTTTGCTTCCACCAGGTGAGCCTTTCAGCTCAGGCCAGGCCTGGTTGCAGGCCAGGCCAGCGGCTGCTACTCACAGGTGTCTGCATGTTGCAATGTCTCCCTTACCCGGGCTCTGTGCCCCATGGCAGTGGGGGGCACAGAAGACGTGAGTCCTGGCCTAAGCGGTGTCAGGAAGTCTGGAAAGAGAGGCGAGCTAGCCCAGCACAGCAGGCCTCTGAGAGGCGACTCTGCTGACCTCTCCACTGGGACATCAAACTGCTAAGTCTTCTCTCTGAGGATAACATGAATTAGTGGAGCAATGAGGAGGCACAGGGGAGAAGGGATGAGTGGGGCCCCCAGAAACTCTTTACGGCCACACTGTCTTTAGTGTCGTGACCCACAGGAACTGTATTAAAGGGCTGCAGCATTAGAAAGGTCGAGAACCACTGCTTTAGAGCAGCTCCTGACTGCTTGCTTGGCCTTCTTTTTTTTTTTTTTTTTTCTGGTTTGCAAACTTGTTGAATTTATCATTTACATAAGCAAAATGATACATTTCAAAAGGGACAGTTTTACTTCTCCATTTCTGAGCTGTAAGTGATTTATTGCTCTTTTAATTTCTTTTTTTTTTTAAGATGGTAAATTTTTTATTATTTTTATTATTTTTTTTTATTGTTGGGGATTCATTGAGGGTACAATAAGCCAGGTTACACTGATTGCAATTGTTAGGTAAAGTCTTGGCCTTCTAATGGAGAGTGAGGCTGTTCTGACATGATAGAGGCTGTTGAGGGACAAATAAGCTGGTTCTGCTTGCTGAAAATGAAAAAGCCTTCCCTGCATAGAATGCGCTAATGCAACTGGCAGCAGATTTACAAGAGGGGTTTTGGGGAAGTCAAGGCCACTGCCCACACAGATAAGTGAGAGGAGGCCCCAGCTCCAAACCACAGCTCCACCACTTGCTGAGTCTCTTTGTCCTCACAGACAGGTTCTCCAGAAATGGCAGGCTGGTGCCATGGTCTGAATGTTTGGGTTCTCTCCAAAATTCACGTTGAAAGTTAATAGCCAAAGTAACAAGATCAAGAGGTGGGGCCTCCCGGGGTGATTAAATCAAGAGGTTGAAGCCCTCCTAAATAGGATTAGGTGTCCTCCTAGAGGGTTTGATGGAGAGACTTTGACTCTATGGCACTTTCACCTTCTTTCTAGTGAGGACACAACATTCTTCCCCCACCCCCACCACCCCAAAACATGCAACATTCAAGGCATCTGCTCTGAAGCAGGCATTCACCAGACACCTGCCAGCACCACAACCTGGACTTCCCAGCCTCCAAAACTGTGAGATGTACATTTCGGTTCTTTACAAATCACCTTGGCTGTGATATTTTGTTATAACACTAGAAAGAGACTGAGGTTAACCGAGCCTGAACTTGGGGAGCAATTTGATGCACAGCGCTCACTCTTGCCAACTATTATTTTTGACAACTTTCTGGGTCCCAACTCCAATCCCTCTCTCTCATGGAAGACATCTGGTATATTTTTCCTGGTCAGCACCCGTCCTCCCTTCTGGCAACACATCTTCATTGCTCTTGGGTGGACGGCATCTGCCTTCTTCTCCAGTCTCCTGAGGTCTGAGTTGTGGTCAGTTTCTAGCTCTGGGAGGACACCTGTTGCCCATGTCTGGCCATCACCCTCCATCCCCCAGGCACTTCAATTGGTTCCTCTCTGGGCAAGTGGCAAAGTCAGGCCATTCCAATAAATCTCTGTACAATATTCTGTCTTTCACCTGAGACTGCTCAGCTAGTAAAATGAAAAACCAGCACTTCCAGAAGCCACCACGTGACCAGAACCACCTGAGAAAAGAGCCACAGGAAGGAAGCAGAGGCAAGAAGTGGAGGGACAGCATTTTGGGTCCCGGCTGAGACCCCTCCTCAACTAGACAGGGACTCAGGCATGCAGATCCCCTTTTGGTTGTTAGCTAGCTTCAGATTGTCTTTTACTTTTTAACCAAAAGTGTCTTCATACATCTTTTCATTCATTTGTTTGTTATTTAATCAGTAAGTTTCACTATCCGTAGGAGTCTTTTCTGGGTGTCCCAGAGAGGATGAAGACACTGTCCTTGGCTTGGGGGAACTTGAGATTTCATGGTTGAGGTCTGGCCAGGCCCCAATCAGCAGCATGGAAGGCGCCGTGTGATGTCTGCCCTGGGCCCGATGTGGAAAATGATGCCTGTGTCAGGCCAGAGCAGGTGGAGTGGTGAGGACCTTTGAGACCAGCAGGGTGAGGGAAGATGTGAAAGTCGGTCACACCACACAGGGACCCCCGAGCCGGGCTGACCCCTGAGCCTGTACACAAGTCAGCTGCCCCATCCTCCTCCTGCCATCCTCAGGATCCATAGACCCAAGACCCAAGGGTTCCCAGGACTCTGAGGTCACCAGCTGGACGAGGAATCACTTGGTTCCAGAAGTGCCAGCATCAAGCTGGAGATACAACATTCACTGTTCTGGTGGTAGGCACACGAGAAGCCCTAACTCCGGAATCACACATCATCCGTGTAGCAAAGACACTGTACTTACTCCTTTACCATTTTGAAATGAAAACCATTTAATTATTTTTATAAGAAGATAGAGTATTAGGACAGCAAGTTACACTTTCATGGGTGTTCAGGGGGTCCATCTCCTGGTCTCCCTCCAGTAGGAGTGTGGTCAGGATTGCACAAGACCGACTTTGAATTAGACAGTGAGCTCTCTGAGGACAGGGTCGTCCCTCCTCCTCTGCCCTCTGTGGCGCTGACCTTGGAGGCACACACGTGCACACATGCTAACCACATTTCATAAAGATTCAGCGACTCATCTTTTTTTTGTTTTTAAAAATTTCAGATTAATATAAGGGTGCAAATAATTAGGTCACAATGTTTGCATTTTATTAGGTGGAGTCCCTGTTGTAGTTGTGTCTTGCACCCCAAGGTGTGCTGTGAACCCTAACATTGTGCCCATTAGGTGGGAGCTCACCAACCCCCTACCTCCCCGTCTCTCCTTCCTCTCCTCTTCCCCCAGGTTGAATGGAATTGAGTTTTTCTCTTGTGTGGGCATGTATTAGTTTGCACTGACTCACTTTTGTGAAAAATTCTTTGCTTATGGTCCCTAGTCATCAGAAAATGCAAATCAAAACCACCCTGAGATATCACCTAACCCCGGTGAGAACAGCCCACATCACAAGGTCTCAAAGCTGCAGGTGCCAGTGTGAAGAGAAGGGAAAACTTTTACACTGCTGAGGGGCTGCAAACTAATACAACCTCTATGAAAAAAGGAGAGAGAATCCTCAAAAAGTTAAAAGTGGACCTTCCATTTAATCCCGCAATTCCATTACTAGGTAACTACCCAGAAGAAAAAAAGTCATTTTATCATAAGGACATTTGCACTAGAATGTTTATCACACCTTAATTCACAATTGCCGAGATGTGGAAGCAAGCCAAGTGCCCATCAACCCATGAATGGATTAATAAATTGTAAGATATGTATACTGTGGAGTACTATTCAGCCATAAAAAGGGTGGAGACTTTACATCTTTTGTATTAACCTGAATGGAGTTGAAGCACATTCTTCTTAGTAACGTATCACAAGAATGGAAAAGCAAGGATCCAATGTACTCAGTACAAATGTGAAACCAAATAGATAAACAATTACATGCCCAAAAGAGAGAAAAACACAATTAAATCCAAGTGGAGGGAAGAGGTGGATGGGTGAGCTCTCACCTAACCTGCACAATGTGGGGTACACAGCACATCCCCTGGATGAAGGGCTTAACTACAACTCAAACTTTGCCTAACAATGTAACCTAATCATATGCACCCTCATGTCAGTCTGAAATTAAAAAAATTCTTTGTGACATTTCTCAAAAGAATGAACCAAAGATCTGAAATGAAAGTGAAAATACCACTGCAGTGTTTCACCAGGTGTGTATTGTTAGAAGGAAGACTCACAGCACCGGGCTAAGTCTGGTGCCAGACGTCCAGGGTTAAATTCTCACCTTTCTACTTACTCACTATGTAAGCTCAGGGGATCTGCCTCATCAATCTGTGCCTACGTTTCCCTCTTCTAAAGTGGATATAACCACAGCACCTGTCTTGTGGATCGCAGTGTGGATTAAAGGAGTCGCCGTTCGTGAAATGTAGAGCCCAGTGCCTGGCCCAGGGATGATCATCTCCTACGTTAGTTGTTGCTGTTCCTGCTGCTACAGAGAGAGAGAGACGGAAAGAAGGTTCTTAGAGCCGGAACCCGGGAGTGCCAAGATATCGTGTCCTAAATCAGGGCACCCTGGTGCTGTGAGAGGATCGTAGGTGTACTGCAAAAATTTTCAAAGATCATTAATTCAATGATTTTCTATTTTTCTTTTTAAATTGTAGAATTCACTGATTTGTTGAGCAGAGCAATTACCCTGACAATTAAGTTCATAATAAACTTTCATTGGCGGCACTACACAAACAACTTGGTAAGGTTTCTTTTTTTTGTGGTTTTTGGCCGGGGCTGGGTTTGAACCTGCCACCTCTGGCATATGGGACCAGCGCCCTACTCCTCGAGCCACCCAGGTGCCGCCCAGGTTTCTTTTTTTTTTTTACTCCAAATGTTACTCTCTCTAAAGTTATATGATCTCGATTCATAACCCATGATACAATCATCAGTAGAATACTCAAAATTTGTTATAAAGACAATGATTTTTTCCAAAACTCAACATTTATCATTTTTAATAATTCATACTGTAGTCTAAGTTAATGGTCTTCTAATTGTTGGAGACGCCTTTGCATTACCTTGGACACTTGGGTAATAATTAGTATTCTTCATTTATTTTCTACAAGACTACTCTAGCACTCAGAGAGAAAATGAATGTCTAACTTCTTCAACTTTTAACTGAAGGTAAATATACCCTGGACCAGGCGTCCTCAAACTGCAGCCTGCGGGCCACATGAAGCGATGTGAATTGTATTTGTTCCTGTTTTGTTTTTTACTTCAAAATAAGATATGTGCAGTGTGATAGAAATTTGTTCATGTATTTTTTTTTTAAACTATAGTCCAGCCCTCCAACGGTCTGAGGGACAGTGAATTGGCCCCCTGTTTAAAAAATTTGAGGATGCCTGTCCTAGACGGTGGGTTTCCAATCTCTTTCTTTCAAAAAATCATTTCAAATTACTTAGAGCAAACTGGTAGAAAAGAAACATGCAGAGTCGAGGCAGCATGACCCTGTTTCCCCGTGTCCTGCTGCTGTTTATATTTCCTCATCGTAACATGAAAGGTTTCGAGGAAATAAACTTTCTCTAACTTCTCAACAGTTCTAAAATGGTTTTTTTAATGTGTTACAAAGGATTCCTTCCTTGTCTCTCTATATTTTTTATTAAGTCATAAACACATAGATCATATATACATTAATGCCTCGATGGGGTACAAGGTGCTCATTTTATATACAATTTGGAATGCTTACATCAAACTAGTTAATATAGTTGTCACCTCATTTACTTAATTATTATGTTGAGACATTTATACTCTATACTTAATAGAATTGACATGTACCCTTGTAATATGAACCGTAGGAATTTTCAAAAGAAGTTCAAAGCACAGTAAAGTACATTCTTTGTTCTTTCTTTTTTACTCTTTTTTTTTTGATCAGCATAATGTAAGTGTGGTGTGAAAGTTTAACTATAGGGTCATGTGTGCCATGAGATAAAAAAGGTTGAAAACCCCTGTCCTAACTAATGGCTGTCATTGATTCAGGGAAGCATTAATTCATAGCAGGGGGTATAACAGAATCTCTGATCAATGATTTACATGAACGAACTGAGGCACGGGGCGGGGGAGTGTCTTGTCCAAATCACACAGCAATACAGAACCCGACCGTAGGAAAATACCAGACCTCCTTATTTTCAGTCTAGAATTCTTCTTGTTTCTGCTCCCAGTTCTCACTATTCAAACAAGCACAGATGCCCATACCATGTAGGACTCTTCACCTCCATCCCACGGCAGGCTGTCCCCCTGGGAGAGCAACCTGCCTGCAAGGAAGATTAACAGGAGTACAGCCCCATTCAACAGCCGCATTCAACAGCCGGAAACTAGCCATGTGCCAAGACTCGTCTCCCTGTTCCCTGGGAAAATTTTCACTGTGTGTTTATGTAGCTTTGAGGCAATTATTTCACAAGAAGGGAAATCTCCTGATGACATTCCTTAATGTTTTCTAAGTGAACATTGGGTATTTAGTGGCTAAGCAAATTTACTTTTCTATAATGAACAGAGTGGATGATTGAAAAACATTTAATATACTGAGGTATGGGTGCCCGCCATCCAAATGATTATTTAACTCACAGTTTAAACTCTCATTTTTTTTTTGAAAGGCAAACAGATTTTCCCTAAAGTAGAGATCTTGGCTTAGCTGTTTGGTTCTCATCTAAATCTACCTAAATGTGTGAACTGTGTGATTTTGCTTATGTGCTCCGTGAGTACAGATGGACCTTCTTCAATGCTGAATATCCCGGCTCTGGTGCCAGGATTTCCCATTTGGGTGGAGGATGCTCCACCCGCATTGCTGCATTCTCCTGCAGGGTGGGGGCAGAAAGGGGCCTTAGTTGGCAAATGCCATTGGCTTAGACAAACCCCAGGCTGTTAGAGTTGCATTCTGATTACAAGAGTTTTAGAAATTAAACCTGCATGAGTGTGTCTTAACTTTGGGTTCATAGCAACAGAAAACAAATCTTTACTCCCTTCAAAACTAAAGCAAAGAGAGAGAATTTATTAGAAGAGTATGGAATGAGAAGGGAACAGACATGAATTAGGAAAGTGGGGAAGGTGGCAGAGTCAGGAGGGACAGGACAGCTGGGGGACTCTCTGCAGACAAAACTTTGCGGATTTTTCTACAAGATTCGTGTACAGTCACTTAAAGTACTTGTGTCTCTGTTTCAAATTTCAAATTCATGGAAGAGAACATCTGAGTGGCCACCCTGCGGCAGGCATCTGCCGCTGGTCCATCAGCTAGGACCAGAGGGGCAGTACTGAGCACAGAGGCGGAGGTGAGTGAGGCAGAAACTCCAAAATGCGTTTATGGATCCAAGATGGAGACATGGATCTCACCAAAGTCAGGCTGTTGTTCTTCTCCAAATAGACACTGTCAGTGGCCCCTCCACCCCTCCTGCACACACCCCTCTGGACTCTCTACTCCAATGCATGTCCATAAAATTCCACTTGGGTTCTTTCCTTGGAGGATAGATACTTCAGATTTCTCACTTCTCAGATGCAAAGACTCCCAGTGGTTTCCACACTGTGTCTAGTAATTGCCCAGAGGAGTGAGCCCTGGTCATCCACACCAGTAACCAGCTTGTTCACTCACCCTCTCCTCAACCTCCTACAGAACTTTCTGGGACTGAAAGACTTGGGACAAGACCCCCACTCTGTCCTGGGCTACAGTGACCCCCAATCTACCACAAGAGACGACACTTGATGTAATCAGCAAAAGGGTTTTTATTCCAGCATGCTGGGGCTTAGCTCGTGACTCTCTCAGGAGCAGAGGAGTTAAGCCTCGAATAGCAGATTTTACAAGCTTATAAAGGCAAAAACCATAAAGTAGGCAGGAGTAGCAGACATAGCAGGGGCTTTAACCATAAAGTAGGGAGGGGGAGCAGACATAGCAAGGGCTTTCTAGATAAGAAGAACTCTGGTTCATTACTCAACTGTCTTAAGACAAGATTAACAGTTAAACATTTGCTTAACAGTTAAACATTTGCTTAGCCCTTTTATCTGCTTCAGCTCGGGGCTATCTCCTGAAACAGTTACAAAAGGTCACATTCTCATGGTAGGAGGTGAGAGGTGGTCACATTCCTATGGTAGGGGGTGAGAGGTGGTCACATTCTCATGGTAATACTTTCTTTCAGGACCACCCCCCAGCAGACCACTCACTCTCAAATCTTTGTTTCAGGATCTGCTCTGGGGACAGCCCAGCCTAATACACTATCCCCCTAGAGGAAAGATCCATCTACTTGTGACTGACAGCTGTTATCCTTTAACTCAGTGTTTTTTAACCTTTTTTAAAATCTCATGGCACACTTGAACCCACAGTTAAAATTCTGCTGATAAATTATGTTGATTAAAAAAAAAAGAAAGAGTAAGAATATACTTATTGTGCTTTGAACTTCTTCCCAAAAAGATTGAATTAATGATCTTTAAAAATTTCCATGGCACACCCAAGATACTCTCATGGCACACTGGTTGAGGATCATGGCTTTAATGCAACAGTCTCCAGCCTTTTTGGCAGCAGGGAAAGGTTTCAAGGAAGACAGATTTTCCCTGGACTACAAGGGGTGGAGTGATAGAGCTCAGGTGGGGATGTCAGCATTGGGGAGTGGCTGTAAATACAGATGACACTCATTGGCAGGCAGAGCTCTTCACCTTGGTTCCAGGCGCAGGCCGGGGATCTGTACAGATCTGAGGACTGGGGGTTGGGGACTGCAGCTATAATAGACCAGACAGCCATCTCACTGGAGAGGAAATCTGTCCCCTACTTTTCTAGCATGACTGGGGAGGGGGCCAGTGGCCAAAGAGGTGGCCACGTACTTTGACAGCCACTGAGACGCGCAGTTCCACATGTTTGGATCCGGTCATGTGCACCTTTGGACGGGTGTCTGCCTCCTGAGTGGTTGAGGAATGTGGGTGTGGCCTCTTCCACCCACCCCCACCATGTCTGCCTCCTGATTGGTTCACGGCTGTGGGTGTGGCCTCTCCCATCCCACCCCATGTCTGCCTTCTGATTGGTTCAGGGCTGTGGGTGTGGCTTCTCCCACTGCCCAGTGAGCAGCCTGAAGTCAGGGAGCACACCTTCCCTTTCACTGGACAAAACAGAAGGCTGGATACTCTGAAGATGCTCAGGGGAGACGTGTTGCTTGATTAGAGAGCCAAGAGATGAACAGGCAGAACATGGTCTAGTTTTCTATGGGCCAGTCGTGTTTCCACAGTAGGAGTCCAGAGACCAGCTGTGTGGTTTCAAGAGGGCTGTTGCAGACACTGTCCTTGTCACATGCCTGTGACACTGTCTCTATGTGAACCAAAAGGCTTCTTACTGCAAATACCAGTGACTCTTTCTTCCCTCCTCTGGCCGCAGAAACATGCTTCATCCTGCACACAGGGTGGCCTGCAGGGGCCAGGGAGGAAACACACCTAGAGAAAGACGGAGGTGGTGGACAAACACTCCAGCATCCTTGCTCCGCAGCCAGGACAGCTCTGAGGCGTGTCCCAAACTCGCCAGGATGAAACTCTGGTTTCCATAAGTAAACTGTCTCCAACACACGCCATATTCATTTCCTTCCCTCCCCAGCTTCTCAAGGCTCTCCTCCTCAGCTAGCCCTTCCTGGAGTATTGAGGAACCCCCCAAATCCTCACCCCAGGGTATGCCCTTCTGGTCTCAGATAAAAGAGAGCTGTTTCTGCATGTGGAGAGAGTTCCTTCAGAATCCCAGAAATGACTAATTTTAGTGCTGATATTCACTAGATTAAATACGTTCATTGTGTAGACTAACTTCTGTAAGAAGCTTTTCCTTTATTTTATTTATTTTGCTGGTTTTCTTGTTTTGGTTTTCCATCTTCCGGTGTGTGTGCCTCCATTCAAACGGAACATCATTGTTTGAGACAGACAGCACCCCCAGGCCAGTGTGTTATTACCACACAATGGAGACCCTTCTCTAGTTCTCATGCTGGTGTAGCCTGGCCAGGCTCAGATAACAGCCTGATCTCGAGGTGTGTGGAGTTGAATGAATCACGATGTCTTCTCGGGAATACAGCAGCCCTGGTGCTGGTGATGGGATATCTGTATCTGAGGCCCTGTGGTAGCTCCTGAACACAGGGAGCTTTGCTGGGATTAAAACCATCCTATTCCTGAGTCCTGGTAACTGTGGTCTCGGGTCCTGTGGCCCAGGTCTGGGTTTAGATGATAACATTTTCTTCATGGCCTCTTTCCAAATACCTAAGTTTCATGGGGAACAAGCCATCCAAAATCCAGTTAATAGGGAAACAAGTGAATCAGTTTTCTAATTTTACGTTTAGTCTGTTGTTATTAAAGCCATTTGCTGAAGTGGGCACAGCTGTTATTAACCCCTTTCTTGAGTAGAGATTAGACAATTTTCCCAATGGACGCCCTATTTGGAGATGCTCTGGGGCATGTTTTAATTATTTTACAGCCACAAAGTCTCAAATGGCTTCATATAACAGAAATTCTCAAACTTAGGGGGTCACTTTCAGATTTGATAAAAGGCTTGTAGGCTTTGCTCAGACCCATGCCTGTTGGCCCACACCCAACATTTTGTATACTAAGACAACAGCTACACACCACAAAGTCTCAAAGCTGCAGATGCTGGTGTGGATGTGGAGAGAAGGGAACACTTCTACACTCCTGGTGGGACTGCATCCTGGTACAGCCTCTTTGGAAAGACGTATGGAGAATCCTCAAAGAGCTAAAAGTCGGCCTTCCATTTGCTTCTGCAATTCTATTGCTAGGTATCTATAGAAGAGATACCATTTTAGCATAAAGATACTTGCACTAGAATGTTTATTGCCGCTCAATTCACAATTGCCAAGATGTGTAATCAACTCAGGTACCCATGGACACACGAATGGATTAACAAACTGTGGTGTATGTATACCATGGGATGCTATTCAGCCATAAAACGATGGAGACTTTACATCTTTTGTATTTACCTGGATGGAGTTGGAGAACATTCTCCTTAGTGAAATATCACAATGGAAAAGCAAGTGTCCAATGTGCTCAATACTAATATGAAACCAGTAGACAAAATAATACATGCCCATATGAGAGAAAGACACATTTAAACTCAAGTTGAGGGGGAGGAGGGAGGGAGGAGGAACGGTGAGCTCTCACCTCAGGGGCACAATGTGGGGTACACAGCACACTCCCTGGTGAGGGGCACAACTACAATGTGGACGTTACCTAAGAAATGCAAAAAATGTAACCTAATTGTACCTCACATTAGAAGGATTTCAAGCAGAAATGAGTCCTTCTCCTCATCAACTTCTCACATGCCTGAAATTTAAGGAAAAAAAAAAAAAAAAAGATGGTGGCTAAACCCGCAAAGCCCATCCATGAACTCGCTGGTGGCCCTTGTGTGTCCAGCGAAGCCTGTGGCTGTGACTGGACAATGATTATGGGAGCCCTGAGCATGCAGAGTCAGCCTGGATCCTCCTTTTGGTGAGGAGGGTGTGTGTTCTGTGTGATGACACATGTGTCACCCACCAGGACACTGTGAGGAGGATGGGACACAGGAGCCTGCGGGGAAACCCATCACGAAGAATGTGGAGTGGACGCTAAACTTAAACAAAGGGTCTGATGTCCCCTCATTCCAGCCAGTTTGACTATTTAAAAATTGTAAGTGGAAAAAAATGGAATTTTAGATCCCCGTAAATAGTCATTAATATTTTTCTAGGTTAGGAGGATGTTAGTACCATTGATTGCATTTAATTGTCTTTTATTATTGTCATAATTTATGTTTATTTTTCTTCCAGATTGTTAACATGATACGATAGTAAGTTTTATACATATGTATGTCTTGAATAGAGCATTTGGAAATATAGATATTGTTATGAAAATAACATTGAATTCATCTACAACCTCCCACTCAGAGAATACTTTGAATTGTTTGATATTTTTTCTCATCATTTTTCTATGCATATATTTATATAGTTTGTATTAATTTACTCGATATATTATTTGTTTCACATGTCATGAGATATTTTTTAAATCCATCTTTGAGGATTAATTTTTCTTATTGTGTTTAACCATTCTTCTGTTGTTAGAAGCTTCAGAATGTTCACAGTTTTTCACTCTTCATATTATCCCGGATACTCAAATCTTTCTGAGAGTTTCACCTTGACACTCTGACCTTGAACTTCCTACAATCATATCTCAAGAGAATCACTTGACCTCAAATCATGGGCTGTCAAATGGCTTATCAGAGAATTTATTTTTTCCCAAACAAACATGGTCTTTTCTCTGAAAGAAATACTGCTGAGTATGATTTTCCTCTTGCTTGCTAAACATTCTGTTTTCAAAACCACCCTGAGATATCACCTCACCCCAGTGAGAAAAACCCACATCACACAGTCCCAAAGCCTCAGATTCTGGCGTGGATGTGGAGAGCAGGCAGTGGCCCATGTGGCAATGGGGCAGCCGGTGTTTCTTGGGGAGTCGGATGTGGCCCCATGTGTTCCAGAAGGAATGAGGAGTTGACCACTGCTGCCCTCCATCCTGCGTGCCCCTCTGTGTGGCCACCTCAGCCACCGTGTCTTGTCTTGCTGTCCCCAAGAATATGACTGCTCCTCCGCACAGCCACGTAGGGAAAACCATGTGACCCAGGGCACAGTGCAATGTTCTGTCACCTTCGGTACAAGAGGTGAAACTCTGCAGAAGTGCATTGGAAATACTAAGAAGGAAAGCAGTGATTAAATGTCTGGCTGCCACTGTTTTCCTCCTTGGAGACAATACCATTGATTTCGAGCTGTCTCCCTGAATGGCGAATTGGTGGGACCTTCAGCAAGCTCATTTGAAAAGGGGCAAGGATTTCAAGCAGAAGTGAGTCCTTGCTTCTCACCAACTTCTCACATGCCACCTCCTTCAGGGAATCCCCCATCCCAGCCGGCCTGTGGTGCGAAGCCCACCTCCCCCATCTCCTGCTCCTCTTGGGTGGACTCAGGCAGCAGCCACACCCCAGTGCCAGCATCACCACCTCAGCTCCCCCTCAGATCACCAGGCCTCAGATTCTCATGAGGAGCCCCAACCTAGACCCCTCACATGCACAGTTCACAGTTGGGTTCAAGCTCCTATGAGAAACTAATGCTGTCTGGGATCTGACCGGAGGCAGAGCGGGGATGTGAGTGATGGGGAGTGGCTGCAAATAAAGATGCCGCTTCCCCCACTCACCTGCTGCTGGGAGGCCACAGACCAGACTGGAGCTGGTCCACAGCCCAGGGGTTGGGGGCCGCAGGTTTACAGCATTGACCCCTTTATCTTCCTTTACTCCATTTTCTTCTTTAGACAACTTGCCAGGTACTAAGTTGAAACCCACCTGTTGAGGATAAAAGTCCCCAGGATTTTCTTCAATGAGTCACATGAATTAGTTCCAAGGCATCGTCCTTGTGTTGGGGAGATTCCTGGGGTCAGGATGAGTAAGCCGCTTTGAGAAGGCCTGATGATCTAAGGGGGAGCTGATGCTGGTACCGGTGTGCGGCTGCAAACACAGATTATCATTAGCAGAGAGGTTCCATGCACAGAGGCCATAATAAATAAGTTTCCACTGATATTAAAACCATCCTCCCTGCCTCCCATTGGTGGAAACATTCAGTGAAACTGGTCCGTGGAGTCAGATAGGTTGGAGACCACTACTGTAAACCAGACTCTGAGCTGCGGTCTCCAAAACCATCAACTCATTGTCTTGTGAAGTGTCTGTAAGTGAGCTTTCTACTGACCCTCCCCTCATCTTCATCCTCTGGTGAGTATACATTGGGGTTAAGCTTGAATTACTAAGCACTTTGCTCAAAACCTCTTAGAGAGGGTTGTCATAATGCCCCTCACCAAAGTACTTCACTACCTGCCTTGGAAAATTCCAATTAGGAAAATTCAAGACACAGTGAACACCAAAATGTAACTTTCTGGGAAGGAGAATAACAGTGATGTCTCTGACGTAGCCCCCTGCCCTCCCCCCCAACACCAGACTCTGCAGTAGGTCTCGTTTGAGAGCTGCCATATTTAGCCCCGCTGCAACCTGATGAAAAGTACATCCTCTTAGGCAATCAGCCACTCAGAAATCCGTCACAGCACACAGCTCAGCAGAGGGTACTGACCCAGGCACAGCCTTCCCTCCTGCAGGGCCCTGGCCGTGCCTTGGCAGACCCAGAAATCAGCAGGTTCTGGGGAGCAGCTGATTCCAACACCCTCCCTGCCTTCCAGGTCACCGTGAGGCAAGGAGCAGAAAGGCTGGATGGTGTGATGGTTCACCAGCTACACACTATCCCACATGCTCGGAAGCCCTTTCCGGAGCCCCCACCTTTCTCCCCTTGTAAGGACAGAAAAGCTTCAGTGGGTGAGGTACATCCACTTCAGAGAAGGCTAGGCTTGCCTTCTGAAAACCAGCAGACAATTCCAATCAGAGTTAAGATGCCCACCTGAGCCCACCTGAGCCCACCTGAGAAATAGGTGCAGACCAGGCCAGAATGGGCTCCGACTGCATGTGGGGACTCACATGCTGCCGTGTAGGGGCACTGATCATGTGCCAGCACTGTGCTCAGCCCTTTCTCTGATTTCATCCCAGGACGACCCCCCACACCGCTTCTGCCCTTACCTTTGTTTGGCTGTTCTGAATATGAGGGAGGTGCAGGTAAGGTCAGACCTTTGCCCAAGGTCAGCGAGGATCTCAGACTAAAATCCAGCTGTTTCTGACTGTCCTGAGTCATTGTGCTGCATTGCAGGAGATAGCACCCTGAGGTTTCCAGGCAGCTGTAGAGTTGGAGCTGGGTGGGTGGACAGTCAGGGCGGGGCCTGGTGTGTCCTGCCCTTGACCCTGTCTGGGGAGAAGAGGAGATGGAGGAGGCGTGACTCAGCCCTGCAGGTGGGGTGAGTCCGGGTGATGACTGCTTTCCCGCCCTCAGTCCCTGCTGTTACAAGGATACAATGACACATGAATAATTCAAACAGCAACTTTTCAGCACCAGTTCCTTTCTGCCCCAAGGGAGCTACCAAGGATAGCTTAGCCCCCAGCAGCCTGGGGGGATCAGGGGGAGCACAGGAAGATTCCTTCCTTCCTTCCTTCCTTCCTTCCTTCCTTCCTTCCTTCCTTCCTTCCTTCCTTCCTTCCTTCCTTCCTTCCTTCCTTCCCTCCTTCCCTCCTTCCCTCCTTCCCTCCTTCCTTCCCTCCCTCTGTCTTGTGTTTCTTTCCTTTTCTCTTTCTTTTTTTTAGACACAGTCTCACTCCATCACCCTGCATAGAGTGCTCTGGTGTCACAGCTCACAGCAACCTCAAACTCCTGGGCTCAAGCTATCCTCCTGCCTCAGCCTCCCAAGTAGCTGGGACTACAGGTGCCTGCTACCATGCCCAGCCAGTCTTTTTCTATTTTTCATAGAGATGGGGGTCTCACTGTTTCTCAGGCTGGTCTTGAACTCCTGAGCTCAAGCTATCCACCTACCTCAGCCTCCCAGAGTGCTGGTTCCTGGTAGGAACTTGAAGAGGATTGATGTGCCTTTAAAAGGAAGCCAGGTATTTCATTCTCCATATCGGACCATTTCTGAGGGTAAAAGGGCACTGCTAATAAGTACGGTGGAATAATAGGTGAAACCCAGGACTGAGGTGGGACTAAGCCACCATGCTGGCCCTCTCCAACAATGTCTAAAACATTGATAGTCTCTAGAGTTCCAGCACTCACGTAACCCTGAGAGGAGACAGAACAGGCATCAGTATCTTCAATTCACAGACTCATCCAGGTGACGTGGCCTGTCCTGTGTGGCCACAGCTCACAGGTGAGACCTCAGCCTAGGTGATTCCCTCTGCACAGGTGAGACTTCACAGGGCCGACCTCAGGTCTCCTGGCGTCCAGGCCTGTGCCCTCATGGACCCTTTTCAGACTTGGAGGGTGGTGGCCTCTTCTCTAAAAGTCAGCTCAGTCCTGGGTTTCACCTATTATTCTGGTGCACTTATTAGCAGTGCCCTTTTACCCTCAGAAATGGTCCGAGATGGAGAATTTAATACCTGGTTTCCTTTTTAAGGCACATCAATCCTCTTCAAGCTCCTACGAGGAAAGACACACTTCTGGTTCCAGGCCTGTGGGTGGGTGAGCTGCCAGCCTCCTGCCTGGTGGGCAGACTCTCCAGCTTTGAGCTGGGTTGTCACCCTGAACAGTGTTGCTCCTGTCATTCCTGAATAGAAGACACTGCATGAGACGGAAGTCTCAGACCCGCAGATGAGATCTGACTGCGGGAAGCTCCACCCATCCATACACACCTGTTGTGTTGGGAGGCTCAGTGGGGCCCAGCAACATCCCTGCTGTGCTATGAGATGCTACATGGACCTTGATTTTTCACTTGTCCTTTTAACAGTCACACACTCAACAAGCGATTATTGAGGAATAGCTAAGTGCCTGGTTTGGGCACAGATCGAAAAGCCAGAAAGAAAAGATCCCTGTCCTCACAGAACAAACATTCTACTGGAGATACAAAGAACATACAAGAAATAGGCCCCAGTGAACGCAGGGAGATGCCAGCAGAGCACGGGATGGGAGCATGTGTGCCACCATGAGAGCACATCACGGGAGCAGGTGCACTGTTAGTGGTACGGTCAGGGCAGGACTCCCAGGAGGGAGCTGTGGTGAAGCCCAGAAGATGAAGAGGAGGCCATTATGGGCTGGAAGGGAGACCTACCCCTATGGATGTCAAGCCCCGGGTGAGAAGGGCTTGGCACTTAGGAAGGTTGGAAGAAAGCTGGTGTGTCTGAACTGCAGCAGCTGATGCATCAGAGTCAGAGGGATTGGGAAAGCCAGGCCTGGGGTGGGTGGGTACTACAAGGAGCAGAGGCTCAGCTCCAACAGCAGTAAGAAATACTCCAGGTGCTGAGTGCCAGGAAGAGGTCATCCTGCTACTCGGAGGCAAATGGACGGAAGGAGGAAGAGGAGGTGGACAAGTCCAGGGTCCCGAGACAAGAGAGGTAGTCAAGATAGAGAAGTAAGGGAAAAAAGAAAAGGGAGGGAAAGATGGAGGGGAAAAGGAAGGAGGCAGGGAGGGAAGGAAGGATCAAGCATGCGCGTGAAATCATTTTTATATGTCTTTCAGCAAAATAAAAAAAAAATAAGCAAGGAAGTGGGATACATGGGGGTACCAAAAATGACGGCCCCCTGAACAGGACAGAAAATGGACCCCTGGCTGAGGAAGGTTTGCAACAGCAGCACAGAGAGCCCTGGGAGGGAAGAGCTGCGAACAGGCAGGTGCAGCCAGGTACTGGGCTAGACAGAAAAATCAGTCAGTAAATGAAAAGGAGGGGATGGGGATTTTATTGTTATTATTAATTTTTCTTTGAGATGTTAATCATTTTTATAAAAATGATCTCTGACTCTAAGCCCAAATATGAAGCAAACTGAAATGAAACATGATTTTCAGCAATTAACAGGAAGAACTATTCTATTCTGGTACACAAGTAATGTAACTGGGCTCTGGGGAATGAACAGTCCTGCTCTTCATAAAGCAATCCTTGTTTAGGCGATTAAATTTTCATTTGCTTCTCACTGATAATCTGTCTCCCACCCCACCGCCAGGGGACTTTGCCTGTGTGTTCACCACAGTAACTTCAGCATCTAGAACCCTGGCATGTTTCTTTCTTTCTTTTACTTACTTTCTTTTTTTCTTTCTTTCTTTCTTTTTTTTTTTTTGAGACAGGGTCTCACTATCTCCCTGGGTAGAGTGCTGTGGCATCACATCTCATAGCAACCTCCAACTCTTGGGCTGAAGCAATCCTCCTGCCTCAGCCTCCCAAGTAGCTGGGACTACAGGCAACTTCCACCATCATGCCCAAATAGTTTTTCTCTTTTTAGTAGAGATGGGGTCTTGCTTTTGCTCAGACTGGTCTCAAACTCCTGAGTTCAAGCAATCCACCCACCTTCACTTCCCAGAGTGCTGGGATTATAGGTGTGGACCACCACACCCTGCCTTGGCACTTCTGAATTAGTAAATGAATACTCACACAGTATTTTTTCTTTTTTTATTTCAAGTTAATATGAGGTTACAGACTTTTAGGTTACATTTTACTCACATCCAAGGCAAAGTTCAAGCTGTGCTTGAGCCCTTCACCCAGGGGATGTGCTGAACATCCCCACATTGTGCACATTAGGTGAGACCCTGACAGTCACCCTACCCTAACCCCTCCTGTCTTCCCTCTCCCCCACCCCTTTCTCATTTCTCCCCTTCCCTTGCTAGACTATATTTGTGTTTTATCACTCAGGTGGGAATGTAATTGTTTATATATTGGTTTGATATTTATATTGAGTACATTGGATATTTTTTTCCATTCTTGAGACACTTTACTAAGAAGAATGTGTTTCAACTGCATCCAGATAAACATAAAAGATGTAAAGTCTCCATATTTTCTTATGGCTGAATAATATTCCATGGTATACATATGTCACAATTTATTAATCATTCATGGGTTGAGTGGCATGTGGGTTGATTCCATGACCTGCAATTATGAATTGAGCTGTAATACACATTCTGGTACAAACATCTTTGTGGTAAAATGATTTTTGTTCTTCTGGGTAGATACCTAGTAATGGAATTACATAGATTTATAGAATAGAATAGAGAATCTAGAGATGAACACAGCCACATACTGTCATTTGATCTTTGATAAGACATACATGGGGGGAAAAATCCCTATTTAATAAATGATTCTGGGACAGCTGGTTAGTCACATGTAGAAGACTGAAACTGTACCTTTCGTCACTAACAAAAATTGACTCTTATTAGTTAAAAGGTTTAAATTTAAGACACTAAACAATAAAAATTCTGGAAGAGAGTGTGGGGAAAAAGTTTGAAAATATTGGCCTGGGAAAAGATTTCATGAGGCAATTGCAGCAACTCCACAAATAAATAACTGGGATTTGATCAACTTAAAAAGCTTCTGCACAGCTTAGGGTGCCACAACCAAAGCAAACAGACAGCCTTAGGAATAGGAGAAGGTTTTTGCATGTTACAAATCTGACAAAGGGCTGATACTTGGAATCTATAGAGAACTCAAATTATCAAGAAAAGAGCAAATGATCCATTCCTAAGTGAGCGAAAGACATGAACAGAAACTTCTCTAAAGATGACAAATGGCCAACAAACACATGAAAAAATGCTCATCGTCTTAATCATCAGAGAAACTTATGCAGACGTAATAACATAAACATAATGTGCTCAACCTCAATCATCTAAACACTGTTGGGAAAAGAATGGAAGTCTTGAGGTGGAAAGATGTAATAAAATGTTGATCACTGTCAGAGGTAAAGCAGAAAAGCAGCTGACTGAAAGGATATAGTGGATGGAGAGAGAGGAAAGTTAGACATTTTAAGATTTTCATTCATAAATTGTAAGGCAAACAGCTTTTGGAGCAAGCAGTAAAGTTTATATTACTAAAAGTTAAATTACTTCAAGCTCTGGCTGTTGTGAGTACCGCTGCTATAGTGTTTGCATATCATTTCTTTGTGTAGATACAGGTTTTAATTTCCTCAGGCACATCCCTAGATGTAGAAATCTCTAGAAGAGGCAAATTTATAGAAACAGAAGCAGAACACTGGCCGCTACTGACTATAAATGGCACGAGAAACCTTCTGACGTGATAGAAATGGTCTAAAGCTAGATTGTAGTGATGGCCACACAGATCTATAAATTTACAGAAACTGTTAAATTGTACACATAACAATTTTACCAGATACAAATTATCTATCAGTATTGTATTTTAAAATATATAATTAGTAAAACACCTAGAAGAAAATCATAGCAGACTATCCTTGTAACTTGGGTATAGGCACACATTCTAAGCAGATCACAGAACGCAATAATCATACAGCAAAAATTAATTTTAATCAAAATTAAAATTTCTCACTCATCAAAAGTCATCATGAAGGAAATAATAGGCAAGCCACAGGGAGATTTATTTGCAAAATACATATTTGACAAAGGCCTGGCTGTTCTAAAAAAGAGAACTCATTTGGCTCGGAGAACCACCCATAGCACAGTGGTTACGGCGCCAGCCACATACACAGAAGGTGGCGGGTTTGAACCCAGCCCGGGCTAGCTAACAAAAATGACAACTGCAACAAAAAATTAAATAAATAAATAAATAAATAAATAAAGATAACTCATTAAAAATAATAGGCAATAAATTCGAGTAGATGCTTCACACACACAGACAACATGGCACGACTTGGGAAAAAGTTCTAGTGATTTCTTTTAAAGCTAAATATACGCAGCAATTCCACTTCTAGTTACATACCTGAGATAAATAAAAATACATATCTGTGAAAATATGCTTGAACAAGAATATTTATAACAGCTTTATTCAATATTACCAAAAACTGAAAACAGGCCAACAGCTTATTAGTAAGAGACTCAATAAACAATAGAGACTATTGACGCAGGCAATGCCACAAACCATCTCAAAAAAAAAAAACTAAGCTGAATGAAAAATAAAAACCTTTTCATAAAACATTATTTATTGTGTAGCCCCTTTTTGTATGAACAATAAAACAGGAAAAACTAATCTATGGAAAAAATATGCCCCCATTGTCTGCTGTTGGGGTGGGGCAGCGACGGGGTGAAGTGCTCTAGGAAAGGGGTAATGTTCCAGATCTCAACAGAGGCTCAGGCTACACAGAAACAAGTATTTGTCAAAACTCATTGGAAGGTAAGAGTAAGGGCAGGATTTGTACATTCAATTCTATGTGCATTTTACATTCAATGGAGGAAGAAAATGAAGGAACTATTGAGTAAATGCTGAACTCTGTATCAGTATTGCAGGCTGAAGGGTGCGGAGGTGGTGGGTACTGCCGTCTCCTGCTTACTTTGACACCATCAGAATGAAGGACCAGTATTGGATGGTTGGAGGGGAAGGTGAAAGGACCAGCTCTGTGATAGGCGGAGGTGGAAGGACCGGCTCTGTGACAGGCGGAGGTGGAAGGACCGGCTCTGTGATTGGCGGAGGTGAAAGGACCGGCTCTGTGATAGGCGGAGGTGGAAGGACCAGTTCTGTGATAGGCGGAGGTGAAAGGACCGGCTCTGTGATTGGCGGAGGTGAAAGGACCGGCTCTGTGATAGGCGGAGGTGGAAGGACCGGCTCTGTGACAGGCGGAGGTGGAAGGACCGGCTCTGTGATAGGCGGAGGTGGAAGGACCGGCTCTGTGACAGGCGGAGGTGGAAGGACCGGCTCTGTGACAGGCGGAGGTGGAAGGACCGGCTCTGTGACAGGCGGAGGTGGAAGGACCGGCTCTGTGACAGGCGGAGGTGGAAGGACCGGCTCTGTGACAGGCGGAGGTGGAAGGACCGGCTCTGTGACAGGCGGAGGTGGAAGGACCGGCTCTGTGATTGGCGGAGGTGAAAGGACCAGCTCTGTGACAGGCGGAGGTGGAAGGACCAGCTCCTATCACATAAGAGCTCCGCCTATCACATATCTTGTCCTTTCACCTCTGCCTATCACATTGCTGGTCCTTTCACCTCTGCTTTATGGATAAGGACACGTTGGAGAACACCAGTCGCAGAGGAGGCTGTTTCAGTCATTGGGGAGAAGCAATGCTGGCCTGCGAGCAGGTGGTGGTAGAGATACGGCCATGTGCCTTGATCTCAGGTGTTACGACACCGTTTTTCCTATTATTTTGCCCAAACCTGCCAGTACCGCAGCAGCTTGGGATGTAAGTTCCCCTGTGGGGTGTTTCCTTCAGTAAAATCCTCCTCCAGGGTCTCTCTGCTGGGAAGAAGGTTTTGGAAACCTTCAGGAAACACTGTAGCTCACTTGGAAGGAATGGTTGGCATCATTATTCAGAAAGTGCCCCAGGCCTGTGTAGACACTCCCACCGCAAAGGAACCACCCGGAGCCCTTTCTCGTCTCTGCTCAGACCCGACCTCTCCCTATCTCTTCGTCCTGCTTCTAACACTTGGCCACAATCTCCTGCACACCTGCTTCAGAGGCCCTTCTTACCATAGTCCTTAAAGCAAGGTATTATCCTTTCCCCTGGTCTAGCAAAAGTTATAAGATTGGTCCCTGTCTGACTGACCTATTTAACATGTTAATTCCTGGAGCAACCTTGAGGCCCAGGGGATGCTAGAACAGCTTTTGGCAAGGCTCGGCCAACCACATTATCTGAGACTAACAGGTGGATGATTCCTCTGGCAAACCAAGAGGCTGATACCAGCAAAGGAGGACTAAATAGATGCCTTAAAGTCTCTGTCAACTCCTGGCTTACACACCCTCTCTTCCAGGAGGTGTTATTTATCCAGTCCTGTTTGGAGAGTCTGGATCAGTTAGTGAAACTGACTTTCTCGTCAAGGGGAGAGGCACCTCAGACCTGATCCTTCAGGGTTTGGCCAGAGAAGGAAGATGAGCTTACATGATGGGTCTGATTGCCTGAAGGGGCCATGTGGAGCTCTTTATTCAAGACATAATTGTCAGTTTCTATCTTGTGCCAGGAACTGTGGGAGTTGCTTTAGCTCAGTTGTCAATCACACCCTTGGAAAGAGCCCATGTCCAGTCTCACAGATGGAGCCACGCAGACATAGACAGGCACCCAGTCACAGCTGTAAGTAAGTGAGTGACAGCTTAGCTCCTGTGTCAGTCTGGGCGAGACAGGGAAGTCGGTGCCAAACAGGAAGCTCTGTTCTCAGATCCTCACCAATGCTCTGCTTACAGGCCATGTTTCTGGTCAGATCCCCAGGCACGCTGTGGCTTCTCTTGTTCTCAGAAATAAAACCTGGGCTTATTAACGTGAGATCCATCCCAGACTGAGTTTCCTCTGACATCTCTCCGCCTGGAATATTTTTCTGACCTGTCAAAATTCTACTCACATCTCGAGACTTAGCTTCAAGAAGCCTGGTCCCCTGGGCAAAACCTCAATGTGTCTCCCCCTGCCTCTGTGCTTCTGTGATCTTTTGCTTACACGGTCACACACTCACTGTCCCTTCATCACTGTGGGCTCTGCTTCTCTGCTCCTCTCCTTGGCCCTCGAGCTGCTGAAGAGCTCGAGACTCTGAGAACACAGAGAATCCTCCCACCACCTCCCCCACTGGGCTTAATTTCCTTATTTTCCTCTGGAGAACAGCTTCCTCATGTATCAGGCTTAAATTGCTAAGACTGATTGAGTGAGGTTATCGTCTCTTTCCAGAAATGCTTCCTTGCGCCCTGGCTCTCTTAAATATGGAAAACTGTCTCATTAAACACAGTGGCAAACCTTCCTGCAACTACTGGTTATCAGCCGATCGATTCACTGGCAATTTACAGTTGCCTGTTGGAGGACTCCCTGGCTGTCTTGGTGCCTGGCGTACACGCCAAGAGGCTACCGCGGGCACCTACATGCCAGTTTTGGACAAGACAGGACTGGAGACCAGAGCCATCACTCTCTGCAGACTCACCATTGTCATCCACCATTGTGTGAAGTAGGGAGAGAAAAAGTGGAGGGAGAGAGAGGACGTGCAGCTTTTCTTTCCTGTAGCAATCCTAATATCTGCAATTATCTGCAGTTATTAGTTAACATGATGTTTACACTCTGCACTTTCTTTAAAGTGCCCAAATTAGGGTCAGAAGATGCGGTTTTCCCTGTCAAATTATGCTGGATACATTTCAGCAGCAAATACTCAGCCTCTCATCTGAGAAGACATTGTCATGGGTGATATTCATGAGATCGTATTCTTACAATTAAACTCTGGGCTGAAGAAAGTTTCCTGGACTTTAAACGCTGGTCTACTGGGGAGAGGAAAAGTGAAAGGAGAGATGAAGTGGTTCAGCTGTTGTTTGGCTCATGAAGCTTTTACTGGGGAAAATACTTTCTTCTTTGACAGTCAGAGAGCTGTGCAAAAATTCAGGTGAAACTGATGAATTACAAAAGAAAAAGAGGGAGCCAAAGACAGTGATAGCCTGTGCTGCTCCTGAGTGCAGGAGGTTTAAGGTTTCAGCTCACACCCCAGATCCTACCAGCTGGAAATGGCTTCTTAGAGTCCTGTGCTGAAAAAAGTTACAAAAAAGCCTCTGAGTTCACCGGGCAAACATTTCATGATGGACTAGTGATGTCTGCCACAGGTGCGGAGTGGGTGAATAAAGGCAAATAGAAATTCAAAGAATCATTGACCAATAGAGAGTCTATTCCCTCAGGAGTGCCTGAGGGGAAAGAAAAATACTCCTCAGTTGCAAATGCTTCCCCCTCAAAACTTGGGTTTTGTGGAGGGTAGAGGCACATGATTGCTACTGAGGCTGCTCAGATGGAAGGAGAGAGAATTCTGGAGGTGCGTGTAGTCCTCCTGCCCCATGGGAAGAGAAGCTGCCTGACCAGGAGGTCGAACTAAAGAAATCAGAGCTGTGACACGGAGACTCTAATTTCTGATGACTTCCTTTCAAACTTGTATGGACCCAGTAGTCCCAGCTACTTGGGAGGCTGAGGCAAGAGAATCGCCTAAGCCCAAGAGCTAGAGGTTGCTGTAAGCTGTGACACCATGGCACTCTACCGAGGGAGATGAAGTGAGACTCTGTCTCTAAAAAAAACAAAAACAAAAAAACTAGTATGGAGCTATCCTGTCAGTTGAGAAGACCTTCCACTGGACTTTGGTTCCAGCAACCGATGTTTCCCTCTGTTTACTAAAGACAGTGTGAATTGAGCTTATGTGATTCGCAACCCAAGCGTCCTACACGGTTGCTCCAAGGAACTTAAAGGAGAATATCTTTTAGGAACATCACTTAATTTCTTCCGACTTTGACTGTTCTTATCTGTCAGTGGAAAATAATAAACATATCTGAATCTGTTTAATAGGATTACAGTAGAAACTGGCTGAGATAAAAGACATTACATTTCATGGAAAAGATGTATGTGGAATTTTAAAAATTAAATTTCAGGGGTGTGTGTGTGTGTGTGCATGTGCATACTTGTGGTTTGTGTGTTTTCCAAGGCAGAGGACGATGTGATATGTATTTCAGATCATGAGGTAGATAATTCACTACACTTTTTTTTAATTTTGGGAATGCTGATCTATAGAAATATGTGGCTATCTATGTCATTACTACCACTTCCACCAAAGCTAGTGCTTTCTTTCCTTCGTACTAATATTATCTACTTTTCCAATGTGATTGAACACTTCGATTATGCACATTTTTCATTATGTATTTTGGTTATTTTTTTTTCCTTATTTCAATATAGTCAAAGGGCACCAGTGTTCTTTGGTACCTGGATGAATTATATAATACTGAATTCAGGGATTTTCATATACTCATTACTGGACTAGTACCTGTGCTTGACATGTCCCTGCCACACTCTCCCTTCTTGGTTCTGTCCATTGCACCACTACACACCATTTTATGTCTATCTGTGTTCCTTATTTAGCTCCCACTTATAAATGAGAACAGGTGGTATTCGGTTTTTTATTCCTGAGATACTGCATTTTGGATAATGGTCTCCAGTTCCTTTGAAGTTGCTGCAAAAGAGATTATTTCATTCTTTTTATGACTGAGTTATAATCCATGGTGTGTGTTTGTGTGTGTGTGTGTGCAGTAGAACCTCTGCAGCTGGACCACCCAAATAACAAACTGGTTAACACGTGGAGGTGGTCAACATAAAAAACTAGACTTACTGTCCTAATACATACATGTGGTGCATGTCTGGTTTATGAAAATTAGGTCAACTTAAGGAGGTGGCCAACTATGGAGGTTCGACTGTGCGTGTGTACATATGTATACGCACAACACACACACACACCATTTTTTCCTTATCCATGCATCAGTTGATGGACAATTAAGTTGATTCCATATTTTTGCAACTGTGAGTTGTGCTGCAATAAACATCAGGATGAAAATGTCTCTTTTTAAAAATGGCTTAGTTTAGGGTGGCACCTGTGGCTCAACAGAGTAGGGCACAGCCCCATATACTGGAGGTGGCGGGTTCAAACCCAGCTCCGGCCAAAAAAAAAAAAAAGGCTTAGTTTCTTTGGGGTAGATATTCAGTGGTGGGATTGCAAGATCAAAAAAATGATGGGTCTGCTTTTAGTTCTTTGAGGAATTTCCATACTGTTTTCCATAGAGTTTGTATGATTTTGCATTCCTTTATTTATTTTTTATTTCTCTGGTTTGGGCTGCCAGTACTAATTCAAATAGAAATGGTAACAGTGGGCACCCTTGTCCTTTTCAGTTTTTAGGGCAAGGCTTTCAGCTTTTCCTCATTTGTTATGATGTTGACTCAGGATCTGTCATACACAGCATTTATTATTTTGAAGTATATCCCTTATATCTCTAGTTTGATTAAGATTTTATTGTGAACGAGTATTGGATTATATAGAGTGCTTTTTCTGTTATCTACTGAGATGATCATATGGTTATTGCTTTAATTCTGTTTATGTGATAAATCACATTTATTAATTTGTGCATGGTAAACCATCCTTGCATTCCTGAAACCCACTTGATCATGATAATTATCTTTTTGATGTGCTCTTGAAGTGGTTTGCTAGTGTTTTGTTAAGGATTTTTGCATCTATGTTCATGCAGGATACTGGTCTGTAGTTTTCTTTCTTTCTTTTCTTTTTTTTTTTTTTTTTTTTTTTTTTGTGGAGTCCTTTCCTGGATTTGATATGAGGATGACATTGGCATCACAGAATGAGTTGGGAGGATTCCGGCCATCTCAATGATGTGGAAGAGTTTCAGTAGGAAAGGTGTCAGTTCCTTATAAGTCTGGCAGAATTCAGCTGTCATCCATATGGTCCTGGACTTTTATTTGTTGGGAGGTTTTTTTTTTTTACTACTGTTTCAATCCTGCTACTCATTATTGGTCTGTTCAGGAATTCTTTTTCTCCCTGATTTATGTTTAGGAGGTTGTATGTTTCCAAAAATTATCCATTTCCTCTAGATTTTGTAGTTTGTGTGCATAGAAGTTTTCATAGTAATCTCAGATGATATTTTGTATTTTTGTGATATCAGTTATAATGTCTTTTAAAAAAAATTGCTGACTGAGCTTATGTGAATCCTTTCTCTTCTATGACTGGTCAGTCTAGGTAGTCATCTGCCAATTTTGTATACCTTTTCAGAGAACAAACTTTTTGTTTCATGGATCCTTTGTGGGTTATTTTTTATTTCCATTTTGTTTAGTTCATCTTTGATTTTGTTATTTCTTTTTTTGTCCTAGCTTTGGATTTGGTTTGTACTTCTTTTTCTAGTTCCTAGAAGTGTGTCATTAGACTGCTAATTTGTGATCTTTTCCATGCAGGCATTGGGACATTTAAAGCTATGAACTTCTATCTTAGTACTCCTTTTCCTATATCCCAGAGATTTTAGAAGTTTGTGCCATCTTTGTTAAATTTTGTGCTGGGAGAATGGGGACTGAAGACCCCATTCTTGGCAAAGGAAAGTACCCCCACAAAAAAAGGAAAACTAAAAAGCAAGCTGAGTGAGTTGGAACAAAGAAAAGTCAGCTAGTTAACATCTAAGCTAGCCATTGCTAGCAAGCTTCCTGCCTTTTCTGAAATTCTAGCCTTTTGGGGATACAGCTTACAAACATCCTGCTGGGTCTGTGAGCACTCTGACGAAAATAATGGTCATGACAATGTCCTAGGGCATTTCTTGCCCATCAAACATGCAAAGCAGACACCATTGTGGGATTTGCATTTGCCTGGGACAGAGACCAAGGGAGAAGCTCCAGCTCTGGGATACAGGCAGAAGAACTTATATCCCTTATCGCAGAGGAAAATCCACTGTGGTGGTGATGGGAGGAAAATGCATCCTTCCCACTGATCCCTCAGAGGAGATTAACACCACTGGCATTTTACTCCACAGAGAACTACTGTGTGTGTGACTTCAAGCAGGAGGCTCTCCCAATACAAGGCTCAGATTTCAGATTTCAGATTTCTGAAGGCTACCCTTAAGGTTAATAATAATAACAATAGGATCTGATAGGCTCAATCTGAGAAACTGCTGATGTCTTTGTTCCCTCCCTCATCTTACCCTCTGGGCAAATAGACTCCAATAAAATCAGAGTGGAGCAAACACTCTGGGCCACTGCTGGAATCCCACAATGGGCAATGGACCTCTGAGCTCCCACTTTTAATTCTATTCTATGTCTCTTGTCTTTCTTTACCATTGCTTCTAATTCTACATTTCTTCAGTCAATTGCCACCAATTTCCACAGGTCTCAGTGGATGATGATCTTGGGGTGGGACCCTGAAATTTTGAAAAACCATTTGATTTCCATCTCGTTTTCATCATTGACCCAAGGATCATTCATCAGCAGGTGGTTTAATTTCCATGTATTTGTGTAGTTTTGAGAGTTCCTCTTGGAATTGATTTCTACTTTTATTCCACTGTGGTCTGAGATAGTACATGGTATGATTTCAGTTTTCTAAATTTGTCAAGACTGATTTTGTGGCCTAATACCGTGTTTCCTCCAAAAATAAGACCTACTTACAGGTTTCCTTCTGGGTGAAATATAAGGCATCCTCCCGAAAATAAGGCCCCCCCAGGCTCTGTCTTGGAATGAAAATTAATTTACTGTAAACTGGTTGCTAGGGCCGCCCCACTGGCATCTAGCAACCAGTGACGTTACGCGGAGTCCTGACGTCACTGCTGTGTGGAGGCAGAGCAGAGGTCGGAGTGAGCGGTGAGTGCGGGGTGGGAGAGAGGAGGAGACTTTCGCAGATGCGTGTTGAAGAACAGGAGGATCAAAGCGGATGGGTAGCAGGGAACAATAAATGTGTACCGTATTCTTCTTCATGGAAAAATAAGACATCCCCTGAAAATAAGACCTAGCGCATCTTTGGGAGCAAAAATTAATATAAGACACTGTCTTATTTTCGGGGAAACAGGGTATATGATCCATCTCAGGAAATACCCCATGTGCCGATGAAAAGAACATATGTGCTGTAACTCTAAGGGAGGGTTTTCTGCAAACACCTGTCAGGTGTTATTCTAGAATCTCATTTAAGTCTAGTGTTTCTCTGTTGATTTTCTGGCTCAATAAACTGACAGTGGAGTGTTGATGTTCCCAGCTATTATGATGTCACTGTTTATTTCTATAGTTAAATCTCATAGAATAGGTTTCATGAATGTAAAAGCTCCTATGTTAGGTGCATACGTATTTAGGATTGTTATATTTATTTGAACTGATCCATTTGCCATCATATAATGAACATCTTTCCCTCTGTTTCACCCTTGTTGATTTCAGGTCTATTTTATCTGATATGAGAATAGCTACTCACTCCTATGAGCTTTTGGAATGTTTTCCAAAAATGTTTTCCAAGCATGTTTTCTTCCACACCTTCACCTTGAATCTATGAGAATCTTTGTAAGTTAAAATGGATTTCTCGGAGACAACATATATTTAGGTTGTATTTTATCCATTCAGCTGATGTATATCTTTTATGTGCAGGCATCAAGACCGTTTACATTTGCTGTTAGTATTTATATGTAAGATACTGTTCTAGTCATCATGTTGATTGTTACATTGGTGCTTTGTTTTCTTCCTTCTACGACTACTTTACAAGATCTGTGAGTTTTACATTTCAGGTTTTTTGTACTGGTGTGTATCAATTGTTCTTTTCATAACTTGAGCACGTCTAAGCATTTCTTGTAGTACAAGTATAGTGGTGACAAATTCCCTTCATGTTTGCTTGTGTGCAAAAGGCTTTATTTCCCTTTTATTTATGAAATTTAGTTTTGCAGAGTACAAGATTTTTGACTGTCATTTATTATGTTTAAAAATAGTAAGAATGGGACCCCCAGTTCCTACTGGCTCATAACATTTCTTCTGAGAAATCTGCTGTTTATCTGATGGGTTTTCCTTTATTAAGTCACTTGATGTTTTCATCCCGTTCCTTGCAGGACTTTCCCATTCACTCCGACTTTGCCCAGATGGATGACCATGTGCCATGGTGATGTCCATCTGCCTTGAAGGTCAGGTGTTTACTCACCCTCTTTCTTCTGGATGTCAAATCTATAGTAATAACAAGGAAGTTTTCCTCAATTTTTGCCTCAAATAAGATTTCCACACCTTTTTGCTTTTACTACTTCTCTCTCAGGAATACCTGTGATTCTTTCATTTGTTCATTTTATAAATCCCATATTTCTCAGCGATTGTTCATTCTTCCTCATTTCTGACTGACTGAGTTAATTCAAAAAGGCTTGTCTTAAAGCTCTGAAATTCTTCCTTTTGCTTGGCAAAGTTACACAAGGGTGTCCAACTTTTTTTCCTTTCTGCCACACATTGGAAGAAGAGTTGTCTTGGGCCACACATTAATTTAAATGTAAAAACACTAACAAAAGCTGATAGGCAAAAAAAAAAAAGGTGAATGAATAATTTTCATGATATCCACCACCACGGATAAGCCAACAAGTCCTCACACAGTACTCATGCAGTCTGCAAGCTACAGATTGGACACCCCTGGCTGTTGTTAAAACTTTCCATTGTGCTTTAAAATTCCCCAAATGACTCTTTCATTTCCAGAAGTTCTGTTATATTTTTCTCATGTTATGTAGTCCTTTAGTGAATTTTTCTTTCATGTCCTGAATGCCTTTGTTTCTTTGTGTTGGTTTTCAATATTGTTTTCAATCACATTGATCTTCTTGTGACTCATACTCTGAATTTCATATCTGGTTGGAGCCCATGGTTGGAAAGCCAGTGTGATCCTTTGGGGGTGTCAAACAGCATGTTGCCTTAGTCTCGTGCTGGTTCCTTCTCATCTAGAAACTCTTCTCTCAGCTCAAGACAGATAACCTTGTGGTGCACCTGTTCTTTGCTGGGAATTCTGTTGCTCAGTGAAGACAGGAAATATCCCTGGACAGTATGCTTGAGCACTCCTCCAGAAGACTGAGCAGGCAGAAGGGTAGCAGATGCCCTCTGAGCAGTTGACACTCCTCTTCTGGGTCTCCTAATTCCCCCATAGTTGTCACCGGCATGTGGGTGTGGTGGGCATGTAGTAGGCAGGGGAAGTGGATGCACAGTAGCCACATGGAGAGCAGTCAGTGCACAGAGGCTGGGCACTCACTCCACCAGGCCTACCATGTGGCAGCAGTAGGAGCTGAGAGCTGCAGACACCTTTTCTACCTGAATCCCACAGCCACCAGGGCCGGGCAAAGCCACCCAGGTGGTGGTAGTGGAGGCCAGGTCCATTGGCACCTGCCCTGCTCAAATTTCCTGCTTGTGATGGAGGTATGTGGCTCCCACCCAGAGGGCTCATGAGAGCACCTGGTGCTTCCTTTGCAGGGTAAACAGGAAGGCAGCAGCAATGGGACTGATCCCTGGGCATACAAAGCACTCCAGAGCTAGACCTCCCAATAGTGCCAGTGCTCGGCACTGGGGTTTCAGAAACTCCCCTCCCTTCCCCTAATCATGCTTCCTCTGGATCCCTCCCACTATACAGTCTCAGGCCAGCTCCCCGCATCAGGGAGGAGCCCAGCCATGGCGGAGGGCCCCTCCCCCAGCTCCAATTACAAAGCCTGCAGATGTGTGAAGCCCAGGTCTCCCCTCCATCCTTCCCCGCACCCAGACAACCTCCCTGGCTATCTCCAACCTGGCCACATAGGTGACTCCCCTTCCCTCTCCTTCCCTTCAGGAGCTTCCCGTTGGTTCTCTGCTGACTCCGAATGATAAAGCAGAAGCCAAACATCCACTCACTGCCCTTGGTCCCCTCCACAAGACTGGTGTGTGCAGTCTGCTTCAGTCCCACCATCCTGGTCCCTTTGGGGTTATGCATTATTGTACAGTGCCCTGAAGCTTCTTCTGTTCTTAGTGGTTCATTTGTGTTCCCTGAAATGCACACCCCATTTAGCACTCTGAGATGAATTCTCAGCAGACCTGGCCTTCCCATTGATTTTGAATCTCTTATTTAAGACCTAGGTAGCACTCTCTGGCTCTAGAGTGTTCTAAGAGAGAGGCTGTAAAATCAGCGCTGGAAAGCCCTCTTTCCCACTCTTCAGGGTCAGGAGGACTCCATCTACTTATCCCCCTGCTGTGGCCCATCAGGAGCTTCCGCTGTGTATCCTGCACAGTTCTGAGCCCTGTGGCTGAGATAGTGTCTCATGGGTGGGGAGGGGGGCGTCCCACAGGGCTGCTTTCATGGCTTAGAGTCCCACGGGTAGGGAGAGGGGCATCCCACAGGACTGCTCTCATGGCTGAGATAATGTCCCACGGGTGGGGAGGGGGCATCCCACAGGGCTGCTCTCGTGACTGAGATAGTGTCCCACGGGTGGGGAGGGGGGCATCCCACAGGGCTGCTCTCATGGCTGAGATAGTGTCCCACGGGTGGGGAGGAGGGCATCCCACAGGGTGGCTCTCATGGCTGAGATAGTGTCCCACGGGTGGGGAAGGGGGCATCCCACAGGGCTGCTCTCGTGACTGAGATAGTGTCCCACAGGTGGGGAGGGGGGCATCCCACAGGGCTGCTCTCATGGCTGAGATAGTGTCCCACAGGTGGGGAGGGGAGCATCCCACAGGGCTGCTCTCGTGACTGAGATAGTGTCCCACGGGTGGTGAGGGGGCATCCCATAGGGCTGCTCTCATGACTGAGATAGAGTCCCATGGGCTAGGAGGGGGCATCCCACAGGATTGCTCTCATGGCTGACATAGTGTCCCACAGGTGGGGAGGGGTCATCCCACAGGGCTGCTCTCAAGGCTGAGATAGTGTCCCACGGGTGGGGAAGGGTCATCCCACGGGGTGGCTCTCATGGCTGAGATAGTGTCCACGGGTGGGGAGGGGTCATCCCACAGGGCTGCTCTCAAGGCTGAGATAGTGTCCCACGGGTGGGGAAGGGTCATCCCACGGGGTGGCTCTCATGGCTGAGATAGTGTCCCACGGGTGGGGAGGGGTCATCCCACAGGGCTGCTCTCAAGGCTGAGATAGTGTCCCACGAGTGGGGAGGGGGCATCCCATAGGGCTGCTCTCATGACTGAGATAGTGTCCCATGGGTGGGGAGGGGGCATCCCACAGGGCTGCTCTCATGGCTGAGATAGTGTCCCACGGGTGGGGAGCGGAGCGTCCTACCAGGCTGCTCTCATGGCTGCAATAGCGTCCCACAGGGTGCAGGGAGGGGACATCCGTGTTTCTTCCTCACGACTCCAGCCCTCCTCTGGTTTGACACTCCAAGATCAGATCTACAGATTCCCAGTTCAAAAAGACCATCAGATCTTTCAGGAAGCTGACAATCATGGTGTTTTGTTTTGTTTTTTTTCCCCTACTTTTGGTTTAATCTTATTCTTGCGATAAGGATCCCTTGAAAGATCACCTGACCCAAGAGATAACCGGTAATATCTCTACAGTCAATCCCTTTCTTCTGTCATCCTAAGAAGAGGGGCAGTCACCCCCACCCTTCCCCAGTTGATGGGAGTTCTAGTTATCTGTAAGGATTCTTGGTGGGGTTTCAGTTCTTACAGTGATGCTGGCTCCTCTGTCTTGCATCGCATCTTCCTTCTGTTACCTTTTGTGAATGCTTTCCCTTTTCCACACTGAATTGCCTTGCTACACACCATTCCAGTCCCTTTGGGCAGTGATAACTAGAATACCACTGTCTCAAAGGTCTGTTAGGTAGACGCTTCTGGACGCTCAGAGTATTGGAGGGGATTAATTATATTATACCCACAACCGCAAACAATCTAAGTTTTAGGTTTAACATTTCTGCTTTGAAAATTCTCTCAGCCGTTTCTTCTCCTTCCTCTCTCCCCACCTTCCATCTGCTCCTTTAGTTCATGCAGTGGTCCAGTCCAGCCCTTCCTGTGCTCGGGGGGGTGGGGCTTTGCCTTCATCCTTCACACCCTCATCAGGTGGCACTTCTGAAGCAAGCAAGGTCCTCAGTGAGTCTCTCCCTGGGGGGCATTGTATGCTCAGCTCTTGGAATAAGTTATTTAATTCCCACCATTTACCCCCAGAATAAATTTGCAGAGTTAATGGCTGATACATGAGAAAGCATTGGGGACATTATTAGATTGGGCAAATATTAGCTATTGTTACTGGTATTATTATCGTACAGGGAAATTTGCTCAGTCTACATTGAGCCATGGGGTGGGTAAATGAATGAATAAACTGATGGTTACCTGGGGGAGCCCTGAAGTGTGACACCATGTGAGGAAGACCACCACAACCCCTCTCATCTCTTCTTCATTATGCCGACTGTTCTTACTGAGGTTACAGAGAAGTTTTCAAGGCCCCTATGACATAGCGGACAAGTTTCATTGGTTCCACTTTGCAAAAGAGAATGTTGAGGCCTAGAAATAGGACTAGCACAAAGGCATACAGCTAGAAAGAGTCTAGGCACACTGAGAAATGCTCAAAATTCCCGGCTTTGGAGTAACACTGCCTGAGTTCAAATCCCAGGTACGCTGCTTCATAATCTGTGACCTTCGGCAAATTACTGCGCCCCTATGAGCCTCAGAATTCTTGCTGGTGTAGTGGTGGTTATGACAGCACCTGACACTTAGAGATGTTGAACTATTAAGTACGAGTCTCCATGGGAAGTGCAAGGAAGGCCCTCTGTCCAGGTATTGAGCACTCCAAGATCTGTCCATCTCCTGGTCAAGCCTCCCTGGTCAGGAGGCCTTTCCCACATCTTCCCTCCTCCCCGTCCTTCTGGTGGCTGAAGGGCAGATCATCCTGTATCATCCCCAGAAAACTCCCTCTCCTTAGGGACTAGCCCAGGTATTCTATATGCCTGGGTGTGTCTGTCACTGGACAACGCTTACAATTATTCTACGAAAAACTTTTGAGCTCCAACAGGTATAAGCTGTATAAGCTACACCCCCCCCCACCAAGGTGTACATTAAAGCTCTAAACCCCGGGACCTGGGCCTTGGAATGTGACTGTGTTTGGTGATAGGTAAAGAGGTAACTACGTTAAAATGAGGTAATTCAGGTGGGCCCAAATGCTTTATGACTAATGCCTTTCTCAGAAAAGGAAATGTGAACAGGACACACACACAGCGGAGACCACATGAAGACACAGGGAGAGACGGCCACCATCGTCTGTGAGCAAGGCCTCGTGAGGAAGCAACCTGCCCGCACCTTGGTCTGGGACTTGTAGCCTCTGAAATGGTGAGAAAATTAATTTCTAAAGGATCACAGGAATGGGAAAATCCAATGCACTCAACACTAATACGAAACTAAGTGATAAACAAATACATGCCCACATGGGAGAAAAACCCAGTTTCATTGACGTGGGGGAGGGGGCGAGGAAGGGGGAAGGGCTTGGTGCACTCTCACCTAATGGGTACAGGGCAGGTACATGGCACACCCCCTGGTGAAGGCCTCACTACAACTTGGACTTGACCTAACAAATGCAAACAGGGTTACCTAATCTTTTGTACCCTTAATCTGAAAATTTGTATTAATCTGAATTTTTTTTTTTTAAAAAGAAAATTAATTGCTATCATTTAACCCACCCGGTCTGTGATATTTTGCTACAAGCAGTGATAACAAACTCAAATAGCTAACAAAGGCCAGATGTCCACCTTAAAATCTCTTGTAGGAAACAGAAAATGTTGGAATGCCATTTGGTATCAGGGTCTTATTCCACGGTTAAATTCATAGAAGAATCCTCATAGGCCTACGGGAATGACATCAGAAAACTCAGCGAGGGTATATTTAAAAACGAGCTCTGCAGGAAACCAGTACAAAAGCTACTCTGAAGAAAACTTTAAAAAAATAAAATTTCAGGCAGTGCCTGTGGCTGAGTAGGTAGGGCACCAGCCCCATATTCCGAGGGTGGCAGGTTCAAACCTGGCCCCCGGCCGAACTGCAACAACAACAACAAAAAAAACACAAAAAATAATAGCCAGGCGTTGTGGTGGGTGCCTATAGTCCCAGCTACTCAGGAGGCTGAAGCAAGAAAATCGCTTAAGCCCAGGAGCTGCAGTTGCTGTGAGCTGTGCGACACCACAGCACTCTACCGAGGGCAATAAAGTGAGACTCTGTCTCTATAAAATAAATAAATAAATAAAATTTCCAGGAACACTGAGTTTGGAAAAGTTTGTATACTGCGATGCTGCCAACCCTCCCTTTAAAAACCATAATGTTTATGAAAGGATTTGAGAAGTCCTAGAGGAAAACAAACTGGGAGTTTGCTATGAGAGAGAGAGAGGACTGAACAGTCTTCAGCCTCCATGAACAGTTGCTAGCCTCCAGCTGAACCAGTGTCCCGTGGAACAGACTTTCTGAAATCCTTGTTCAAAGGTCCCTCCCATGAGCAAAGAATAAGTGCAGAAGAGAGCTGATTATAGTGAGAAGTGGAAGCTTGTTGTGCTTGGTCACCACACGGAGCTGTAGAAGTGAGGGTGAAAGTTCACCTTCCACCTGTCACAGACATGAGAAATTGCACATTTCATGTGCCAGGACTTGGTTCATGCCCGATGTCAGGTTAATAAAGTCAGTGCTCAATTTTTGGTGGCTATTCATAGGTCGTCTTCCGCTCCTCTCAGCTCAGAGATGTCCAGACTCATTTGAGAAAGGGCACAGCGTGTTGGCAGAAGGGGACACAAAGAGGCAAGGCCGGTGTTGTCAACTTTCTTTATCTCACGGCACACTTGAATCTTTAGTTAAACTTCAATGGCACACTTAAATTCTGTTGACCAAAAAAAAGAGAGTTTAAAAAAAGATATACTGGCTTGGTGCCTGTAGCTCAGCGGCTAAGGCGCCAGCCACATACACCAGAGCTGGCAGGTTCCAACCCAGACTGGGCCTGCCAAACAACAACGACAACTACAACCAAAAAATAGTCGGGCGTTGTGGCGGGGGACCTATAGTCCCAGCTACTTGGGAGGCTGAGGAAAGAGAATTACTTAATCCCAAGAGTTGGAGGTTGCTGTGAGCTGTGATGCCACAGCACTCTACCCAGGGCAACATAGTGAGACTCTGTCTCAAAAAAAAAAAGAAAAAAGGATATACTCACTGTGCTTTGAACTTCTTTCAAAAATAATTTAATTAATGATCTTTGAAAATCTTCGAGGCACACCTAAGATCCTTTCAGGGCACACCAGTGTGCTATACCACACAGGATAAAAATCACTGGGCTGGGGTAACAGGTTGTGACACCAAAGGATGGCAGATCTCAGTAAAGAGGCTGGACGTGCAGGAAGCAGGGCACTAAGATGTGGGATGGCCTTAAAAAAGAAAAAAAAGCCCATTCTGGCATCTTACTAGGGGATGACATTCGAAGGAAGGGAACAAGAAAGTAGTTCTAATATAGGAAAATCCTGACCCAAAGTCTTTGGCCAGATTTGTGGGACAAGGAAAAATTCAGGGATGAGCTGGTGCATGGGTCCTGTGTGGCTTGGTAGGCCAGAAGGGGAGGGAGCAACGCCTCTGGGGAGACAGAGGGGAGCAGGAATTCCATGTCGACTGCTGAATGTTTATAAATTAGAGCAAAATCCCTCTTGCCGAATCTGCCTCTTTTATCTTAGCTACTCCACAACACAATTTCATCGTACAAATTGTCATTAGAACCGTTGTTTGATGTTCTAAGCCAAAATGTGACTCTGGCAGGTACAGCTCATGAGTATCTTCTGGCAAAGCTCTACCCTGCAGAAGGGATTTCTGCATAGCCCACACACCCAGCTCAGCTCTGCATTTGGAGAGGCTGAAACCCCAGAGCCCGTGCCGGCAGGACCCAGCACACACCCTCCCCAGGCCCCCACATCTCACCAGACAACACCAACTTTGACACACCTTCCTGGGACTGATATGTTTTAAAATTTGAATGATAGTTAAGTGACTCTTTTGAGATTGGCAGTGGTGAGAAGCTTCTAAGAAAAGAAATTCTTTTTAAATAGTTATAATTATAGACATAAGTATAGATAGAGACGCATCATGTTGGAATGTCCTGATTCACAGTCATAATTCAAAGACCGCAGCTGACTTTCCAAGTGCGTTTGGGAATCACTGGGTGTCACACACTGCTCATGACCTCAGATTTGTGGAATTTAGGAACTTATAAAACATACGAATCTATATGCATGAAACATCCAGTCAGCCACTAGTAAATAATTTAGCCTTGACTGGGGCAAAAAGGTACTCTCCACAGAGAGGGGAAAAATGTAAGGTTTCGATGTGTAATATGAAAATCAGTGCTGCTAATTATAGTACTTTTTACCAGTTCACTGAAGTAGGCTCAGCGGGGTCCCTTTTGTTCAACCCTTGGCTGGTATTGCACTTAATTATTTTGTGTAGTTTGAGGACAGCAGAATACCACTTCTTTTCGAATAGCATCTAATTTGAACTTCAGCAATCCACACTGGCCTCCTCATCCTGCAAGCAGCCTGGATGAGGAGGCTGAAGAGTTTGTGAGGACGATGGCATCTTGAACGGGACCCAGGGAAACTCCAACTGTTTTTAGACGCGTTTCCATGTGGCTCCCCCACAGCTCACTTCCATCAGCGTTTTGAACAGATAGCAAGATGGACTTCTTTGTACAAAAATATTTTCAAAAGTGTGTCAATGGAGAAATTTTTGGGGGGGCTTAAGTGTCTGTTTACCCTTTGTGACATGTTTGGGAGAAAAACAACAAAAAAATCTCCTTGTCTTCCTCTTCCACAATCTTGGCAGAAAGGAGATAGGGCAGGTCCCAGATGAGCCGATGGCTGGGTACACGGCCAGATAGCTAAGGCTCCCTTTTCCCAAAGACCGTTTTTAACATGCAGTAACACTCACAACCTTACTGCTGGGTGATAAGAATAATTGTATTCCTTACACAGTCGAATACAGGAACACATTTCTGAAATAATTTTCGTGTCTAGAATTACACAGAATTCTACTGAGTGTCACATTCAAGTGAATTTTTTATTAAGAAGGTTCCAACAACCTGTTCAGTGGCAGAGTCTTCGTATTTAATTTAATTTCCCAGAAACTGGGTATTGTTGAGAAAAGTATCGGACACCCACCAAGTGCTGGTGAGCAGAGCAGGTCTCACTAGGCTGGGTTCACGTTTTTAACGAGCGTTTACTGAACTGCCAGTGTGCACAGAAAGGCATTTCAAGATTCCCACGTGGATGTGATTCTTGCCCCCATTTCCTTTTCTTAGGTTACAGAGGTGGCATATACTTTTTTTCCTGAGGCTTGTTGAAAATCAGCCCAAACAGACATTCACAGCCCATGTATTTGGGTCCAGAACTTGGATGTAAAAAGGAATACGGATCCTATAGTAAATTTAGTCACTACGAGAATGAGGAAGGAGGAATCCTTCTTTTCTCATTTTTGGCTTTTGTATAAACAAAGATCTAAAAAACAATTTAATGCATTAGAAAGTCTGATGGAACTACCAGGAGCACTTTTGCAGAAAGAACAATTTCATGGTAAACTCTGACACTCGTCTGCAGTTTCCATCCTGTGTCAGACCATGTCCAACATCATGATTTTCCTGTTCCGTTCTGATGTTGGAAGACGCTGGGCATGTCTTCTTATTGTTGTTGTTGCATTTTTGCCTGTGTGATTCAGAAAGTGGTTATATGTTTTCTCCAGTTCCCTATTATGGCAAGAGGACAAGGCCTACTTGTCATTTATGCTTCAAACACTGATTCATCTGGCACAAGTTTTACCAGCACATGTGAGTGGTTCAGCCTATCACATCTACACCGCCAGGCGCTACACAAGTCCTCAGCTTGCCTGAGAATTGCATAAAATGAAAACACACATAACAGGAACAGTTTGGGCTTCTAGGAAGGATTTTTCAAGTGATCTGAAAAAAAAGAGAAACTTTAGGAGTATGAATTATGTGCCTGTCCATGTGATATGAAAATGCCTCTCATTCCATCGCAAGAGGTTAGTGGCAATGCTGAGTATATTTGTGGGTCTTCAAATACAGTTGATCGCTAGGTATAGGAAAAAACATCCTGTTCACTTTGAAAAACTGACAGTTATTTTAGAATATAAAAAGTTTATGGAAGGAGTGGACAGAGCTGATCAGGATGTTATAGATTTACAAGGAGGTCCTATCGATGGTGGAAAACATGATTCTTCTGGCTGATGGAAGCTGCAGTTGTGAACAGCCTCATCCTTTACTCATCAGATTAGACGGAGAGGGAGAAAAAGTGCAGAGACACCTTTCTTACAGGAGAAATATCGTCACTCAGCTTGTGAGCAAGGTGAGGAACAGAATTCAAGAAAGAGGGGAAGATCATCACCTTCTTACACTGAAGAAAGTCTAAATAAGAAGATGCATTTTTAATGAAATATGAAAAAAATCAACAAAGGATTGCAAGGTTTGCAGCAGAAGAAGAAATGAGAGAAATGGAAGGAGAAAAACCATTGTCTACTGTGAGACAAGAGGAAGCTGGGCTTCACCCTGCAGATGGCTACAAGATGTGTCACACTCAAAAACAAAATTATATGGGTGTTGCCTGTGGCTCAAAGGAGTAGGGCCCTGGCCCCATATGCCGGAGGTGGCGGGTTCAAACCCAGCCCCGGACAAAAACCGCAAAAAAAAAAAAAAAAAATTATAAACAAAAACACTTTAATTATTTTATGTAACCTAAAAGAGTTAATAGATAATAAAATCATCAGGTGAGTTCGTATTTGTTGTTCTCGTTTAAAATAAGATAATTCCAAGTAATACAACAACCTTTTTTCTACTCGAAATAAAAGAGTTGGGGAGTATGCAGGTGCCAGAAAAATTGGATTGGAAAGGACTTTTAATGGTGGTCTCTAAAAAGATAGGTTCATGTCCTAATCTCCAAAAACCTGTAGATGTTATCTTCTTTGCACAAAAAAGGTAATGCAGGTGGAATTGAGTGAAGGACATTAAGATAAGTAGATCATCCTGGATTAACTCACAGGCTCTAAAACCAAGGACAAGGGTCCAGTATGATAGACACACCGAGAAGAGGCACAGAGGTGTCAGGGCTGGGGACTGGCCAGGTCTTGGACCCAGCTTACTGGGTATTGGACGCAGACCTCTAAATTACCTTGCTCAGGAACAATTTCTCTTAGGTGCCTGAGGGCTATCTACTTAAGCGGGAGAGAGAGAGAGAGTCTTAGAGCAAAGCAGTCTTCTGAGAAAGATAGGTCTTTAGCAGAGCTTGGTAATCTTCAGCAAAGAGACGCCATGCTGGCGTTCTGCAAGCAGGAGAGGAGACAGAATCACAGTAAGCAGGTCCATGATAGAATGCGCATGCTCCTGACTGCCTGCTCCTCCAGCCTAATATAAGGCTGATCTCGTGCCGCTCAACACCACAGGTGTAGAGACTGCCAATTCACCACTGCTCTCATCTCGCGAGCTCTCATGCTTGTTAGGAGACCTAAATCCCTCTCCATGCCCTTTTCACCAAGGTGTCCCATTATTGAGCTATATAGGTATTTCTTATAACTCTCAGTCCTCCTAGCCATAGGCTATACGGGCTGCTACACCTACCCCCCAAGTCTGCTGACCCTGCCTCGCCTTCCCCATGGAAGCCACACTCTCCCTTTCTGACAATGTCAGTACCTCCCTGCATGGTCCTGTGGGCTCCTGCTCAGGGGACCGCAGGTGACTAACTCTCTTTGCAGTGGCAATCTTCTTCTGATCTGCTGACCTCAGTAGTAACATCCATGTTTTAAAAGAACTTGTTCATCACACACTCAGCAAGGTACTCAGCCAGACCCAGTCCAGCCACAGTAACACAGAAGAGGAAGCTCATGTGAAGATGAAGCAAAGACGGGGCGGTGCGGCCCCACACCAAGGAACACCTGGAGCCCTGAGTTTAAAAGATACAAGGAATGATTCTTCCGTAAGGCTTTTGAGGGCGTGTGGCCCAGCCAGCATCTTAATTTCAGTTCCTAGTGGCCAGAACTGTGACAGAATAAATTTCTTTATTTTAATGTGTGATAATTTGTTATAATTCAGCCTTGGGAAACTAATGCATATCCTTATCTCTAAGCATGTAATAAACTTCTCTTGTTCACTTGAGGCCCGAGTGCACTATTGCACATGAACACTACATCTTATATTCTCTTCATTACTCAACAAGTCTCTGCATTATATTAGACAGTCAGGAGATGTCGGGGCAGGAGGGTGGCCTGGTCTCCTCTTAAGCAGAGGTCCTCAAGCCCGTCGGCTCTGCAGCAGAATCTCTCCCTGAAAGCCTCATGGGGACTGACCCCATCCTCCTTTCAAATGATCTCTCACTCCTGATGCATTTTACCAGAGTCGCAAGGGATCTCAGTCCTGTCTGTCAGGGAGTCACAGAATGTTGGAAATGGAAGATCATTTGGCACTCAGATAAGAAAATTCAGACCCAGGGAGAGAAAATTATTTCCCAAAGGCCACCTAGCAAATTAAATGCAGAAATTGAACCAGAAATCAGGCCTTTGAAAGTCCCAGGCCCTTCCCTTCTGCTCATTATGTCTCCTTCATTAAGTCCCACCTCAATCAGAAATGAGGCTGGTCCATGCCACAGATGGACGTTCTGCAGCCTCTATCTATCAGTCACGTCCTCCCTGACTTCAGGTGTCCTGGGGCTACTGGACAGCCCTGACTTTTTCTACTTGCTGTAGCTGATGTACTGGGAAAGCATCTTTCTCCACAAAGTGAGACCAATTGAATGGCCAGTGGCTTGAATCTCATCCACGTGAGCATGAGAAATACCATCAGCTGTGGACTTTTCACATCTTCTTAAAGCCTGTGGACAGATTGTCTCTCCCTTTGGGAAATACTTTTGTTTGTTTGGTTGGTTGTTTTGTTTTGAGACAGAATCTCACTATGGCCCCCTGGGTGGAATAGCACGGTGTCACAGCTCACAGCAACCTAAAACTCTCGGGTTTAAGTGATTCTTTTGCCTCATCCTCCCAAGTAGATGAGACTACAGGTGCCCACCACAATGCCCAGCTTTTTTTCTGCCTGGAGCAGTGTTTGAACCCGCCACCTCCTGCATATGGAGCTGGCACCCTACTCCTTTGAGCCACAGGCACCACCCATGGTCAGCTATTTTTTATTGCAGTTATCATTGTTGTTTAGCTGGCCCAGGCTGGATTCAAACCCAGTGTATGGTGTATGTGACCTTGGCGTATGTGGCTGGCTCCATAACCACTGTGCTACAGGTGCCCAGTCTTGTTTTGTTTTTTTGAGATAGACTTTTACTCTGTCACCCTGGGCAGAGTGGCTGTGGCATAATCACAGCTCACAGCAACCTCAAACTCCTGGGCTCAAGTGATCCTCCAGCCTCAGCCTCCCAAGTGGGTGGGACTACAGGTGCCTGTTAGCATGCCCAGCTAGTTTTTCTATTTTTGGTAGAGATGGGGTCTCACTCTTGTTCAGGCTGGTCTCAAACTCTGGAGCTCAGGCAGTCCACCCACCTCAGCCTCCCAGAGTGCTGGGATTCAAACGTGAGCCAACACACCCAGCTCAGTTATTTTGATTGGTGCACTGGACCTGCTGGACAGTCCTGACTTTGAGGACTGATCAGTAAGTCAGATTAGTAAGAAACCAAAGAATACCCAGTAGCACTGTACATTGTAATGGACGTTTGATGGCTGCAGCCTCGGTTGGCCCATTTGGCTTCTGAGCACTCTCAGTCAGAAGGGGTAACACTCTCCCCTCTGGCTGACTCAGGGCCTCACACAGGCTCCTGCCTCCCCTGGGAGCCGTCCCCACCCTGCCCCTGCCCTGCTGTCCTGCTTAGTTCCTGACTATCTCCGGGGCCTTTGCAGTCACTTCCTCAGAGAAGACACATCCCACTGGCGTGTCTTCCGTCATCCACAGAGGCCGGCAGGACTCAACTGCAGCCATCTGATTTCAAAGACCCTCCAGTCTGGCCTGGCGAGGTGGCTCACACCTATAATCCCAGCACTCTGGGAGACCAAGGCTGGTGGATCACCTGAGCTCAAGAGTTTGAGACCAACCTGAGCAAGAGCGAGACCCCATCTGTACTAAAAACAAAAAACTAGCCAGGAGTTGTGGCAGGTGCCTGTAGTCCCAGCTACTTGGGAGGCTGAGGCCGGAGGACTCTTGAGCCCAAGAGTTTGAGGTTGCTGTGAGCTGGGATACCACGACACTCTACCCAGGAAGGCAGAGAAGAAACAAAACAAAATAAAGTCCCCCTGCCCCAGCACTTTACTACCAGCTGTCCCTAGGAGACAGAGGTGAAAGAGGAGGCCATGCAGAGGAACAAATCAAGCTACACGGAAGGGGCCTGTGCTGACCCCTCCCCACCCAGCAGGGGTTGCCCACTGTCCACAGGGAGCCAGGGGAGGCAGGGCACTGGGCCTCTGGTGTGACTCTGAGGGGTTTTCAGGTGGCTCCCTCAAGCAGTGGGAACTCTTAGCTCCATTTACCAGAGAAGCAAACCAAGGTGAGGAAGGGCAGACCTGGGCCTGCAAGCACATCTGAGTGATCGCGAAGCCCGAGCTCTTTCCAGTAATAATATGCCTTGTAAATACAGGTGGTGGTGTGAGCTGCGTGTCACATGGACAGACAGGCAGGTAATCCTCCCTTGGCCACCACCCAGGATGTCATTCTTCTTCTCCCCATTTCCCAAATCCTTCTGCTCCTCACATCTTGTCATCTCGTCCAAGCCTCCCTGTCTCTAAGTCTCTGCACTTTCATTAATTTCTCATCACCTGTCCCTCAGCTGTAATCTAGGACTTTGTGAACACAATTTACTAATGTCAGAGGCTCTTAAAAAGAGGTATGGATCCAGAATTCAGCCCTTTCTTTCAGCAAGATCAATCTTCAGGTTACTGAACAAGAGGAGATGTATTTAAAAACACGTCCAGCCAATCAGCTCATCAGACATGTCCATGAAGTTTCATTAGCTGTTTATGAATCCTGGTCACATGTCCTGCTTCCCTCCTAAGAAAACGCACCTGACAGAGTTACAGATGGGACGTACAGATACACATATATGTATATATAATTTTTTGCTTGTCCTCAATCCTGGGCAAGGTACCCGCTGACAGAGGTGGGCAAGGATGTATGCTCGCCATCCTGAGAGCTATTCCAGGCAGGGTGCTGGACCACGCTCTGTCCTCACGCAGCTTCAGAGAGGGAACAGGATCAGAGCTGAAACTGAAGCCTCCAGCATATATATATATACACACACATACGCTTATGTATACATACATAATTACAAAATAGGTCAGTACAACCTTTCTATTACATAACACGTTGATTTAGGAGCTGTGAAATTGAACTTAATGTAAAGATAAGGAAATTGGGGCCCTGAGAAGCTACATGACCTTCAAAGTCCCCATGCATTGGGTCCATTTTGAGACTTTGACACCCGGACAGGGCTCTGTCCAAAACAAGCTGCCACTTCTCAAGAGAGAAGTTGAGAGAAGTAGCCGGGCATCTTCCCATCTGCAGCAGAACACCTGGGTTCTAATCTCTCCTGAGCACCTCCCCAGTCCCTGTTGCAAAGATAATAAAGAGAAAGTAATAGATTTTTCCCAAGTGTATCTATCCTTAATAGTGCAGGGCAGCTTTTACTGAGTGCTAATTGTATCCAGGTGTGGCTCCTATAGTCTTACAAGTATTATCTCATTTACAAATGAAGTGTCTGAGACTTAGAAAGGTCAGGTGTCTTTCCAAGCTCAGGGAGTCAGCCAGAGCTGGAGCCTGAATTCTAGGATCAGTCCTGTGTTGCAAAACAGTTCTTTACTGCCTCCACAGACAAGGTGCAAATTAATTTGAACTTGAACTGAGCTTAGTGATTTGATTCCTGTTCTTCACAAAGGTTTATGTAGATGCCAAGCTTGTGCCTGACCTCGGCAAGGCGCTGGAGGACGGGCAGATAGGACAAAAGAGAAGGATGTTGCAGGTCTGTGGAATGAATAAGCACTTCTGTGTCAAATAGACGCACAGCTGCCTGGTGGCTCATCTTTGTGAAAAGTTATGTAAGCTCCCTGTCCGTCCCTTTTCTCGTCTTTAAAATGGGCATGATAGTACCTCCCTCTTAGGGTTGTAAGGAATCTTGAGTTAGTCCGCACAAATTTCCAGAATCGTGACAGGCACCTGTGGAACCACACGGCTTGCTAAATCAGTCCTCAGTCCTCACAAAAAGATACTGCTTAGGGTAGGGATGAATCTGGTGGCTACATTGCTGCTGCTACTGCTGATGCGATTAGTGGTAAAAACAAAATAATTTCATTCTGCTAAGCCAGGAGCTGACCATGTAGGTCAGCGGTTCCCAACGCAGCATGATTTTGCCCACCAAGAATATGTCTGGAGACATTTTTGGTTTTTACAACTGTATGACGGAGGTGCTGCTGATATATTTTTATGGGGGGAGGGCATCCTGCTAAATACCCCACATTGCCCAGGAAAGACCCCCAAATAAAGAACTATCCAGGCTAAAATATCAATAGTGCTCAGGTTGAGACACCCTGGGTCAGGAGGATGAAAAAACTAAATATTGCAAGTGCAAAACTGAAACTTCCATTAACCCTGCTGACCATTGCCTTGACCTTCACAGGAATCTAGACCAAAAAGGAAAAGAGGAGTCTGATGGTCAGGGAGGCTGTAATGAAGCCGTCCCCCGGGCAACTCTGGTGGCACAAGACAAATGCCCTGTCCTCCTCCCTCTCCCCTCCTGGGCCGTTCTGCAGAGGTGCAGGAGGGTGTCTGGCAGGTGGGATCTTTCTCACCTAAGCCTCTGGTGCTGTGTTGGGAGGTACATGAGCTGGAGGGAGGGAGAGGGTGAGAGAGATGTGGATGAGAGACTACTGCAACCTCGATCAGGTTTTTATCACAGTGGGAACTGCTTTGCTGAGCCCAGGCACCATCAGGCAGACCCTTGATTAAACCTGCAAGCCCGCCCGGAGGAATGGCCCCGTTTAGCTCCTGTCTGCAACTCTGCCAGAAAGGAGAGTCACCACGGAAACTGTGAAGTGGGCCTGGAGATCCCACTGCAATCTGGAGGGGGTGGCACCCCCTTCTCTCCACCAGAGCTGGTTACAAATTTCACACTCAGGGCTGGAAGTTTGCATTTTTCCAGGAGATGGGGCTACTTGGAGGTGAGATCACCGGGAAGGTGAGATTCACTGGGAAAGTCCTGTTTTTTCCCCTTCTCCACCTGGGGGCCTGGGGCACAGGTTCAGACACTGCCCTGTTCTTGCTGTAGACCAGACATGCACTGTAAATTCTAGCCACATTCCAACTGTCTCCAGCAGAGAAGGAGGGCTCGGTTTGGTGATGAATTGCTGGCTTCTCTGTTGTCATTTGGAATTCTCTTAAGGGACTTGTAAGTTTTCTGTTACAGAAAGAAGCAAAACCATCTTCTTTAAATGAAGGGCTCAACTACAACTTGAACTTTATCTTAGAAATGCAAACAATGTAACCTCATCACTTGTTCCCTCTCATTAATCTGAAATTTAAAAAAAAAATAGTTCACAATGTAACTTAAATGGGATCCAGAATCTGGGTGGTGCTGCTTTCTTTGTCCTATGGGTTAAAAAACAAACAGGGAGGCGCCTGTGGCTCAAGAAGTAGGGCGCCAGTCCCATATGCCGGAGGTAGCGGGTTCAAACCCAGCCCCAGCCAAAACCCACAAAAACAAACAAACAAAAGACTCAGAAGCTCAAAATAAAATTAAATAAAACATGAGAGGCTGTAGACTCTATTCTGCCTGAGACCACAGTGTGACTTGGCAGATGTCACATCTCAGAGTCCTCTGTGCTGAGCGCAGATGAGGGAGCCCCTCTTTTGGGTTTTTATGAGCACAAATGGGGATGAATGTTAGAAGCATGAGGAAAAATGGCCACTGAACCCACAAAGAGGGAGAGCAGATTTGTGGACAAGGCCTGGGTCTCCATCATCACAGGGGCCGCAGTGCCTTATCTGGTATCGTAAGCAGCAGCGTAAGGAGAAAGAAAATCACTTGCACGGCCCTGTCCCCCGCTGCAGCCAGGAGGGTGAATTGCTCCGAAGGGGCCCTTTGCTGAGTAGGAGATGATTACAGAGATGCAGGCATGGAGATGCTGAGACAGAGCTGATCCATCTACAAAAGACAGAGATAAAATAAAAAATAAGGCAGAGAAAAACATAGAGTTGGGGGTGGGGCCACGGCAGATGTACAGGCTGGAGGGCAGAGAGCAGGCAGAGAGAAATGAGGGTGGCTGCCAGGTGACCGTGGGTTCCAGAGTTGTCCTGAACATAGTGGGTAATAGGGACCTTTCTATGAGGCTCCTTGTGAAAATTACAGTAAACACATGAGTGTCACAGCTTTGTGAAAAGGCCTTGCCTTTGGGGGCTGCAAGGTTGGCCCAAGGTTGCCTGTGAGACACCAGCCCCTATCCAGGCTGCCCTGCAAGAGAACAGCCCTTCACTTCCCTGGCTGGTGTGGTTATTGTACACCCCTGACTCACGTCCAAAGTCTGACACTGCCAGACACCAGGTTGTTCTCTACGACTGGTCCCAATCTCCTTTATATTTATTATTATTCTTATTCCCTTCCAAATTTAGCAACATATACCACCTTGAAGAAGATGGGGACAGAGATGAGGGGAGACTAGAGAGAGAATCTCCAAAGAACCCTAAATCTACATCAGGTTTTCCTTTTTTTTTTTTTGTAGAGACAGAGTGCCGTGGCCTCACACAGCTCACAGCAACTTCCAACTCCTGGGCTTAAGCCATTCTCTTGCCTCAGCCTCCCAAGCAGCTGGGACTACAGGTGCCCGCCACAACACCCGGCTATTTTTTGGTTGCAGTTTGGCCGGGGCTGGGCTTGAACCCACCACCCTCGGTATATGGGGCCAGCGCCCTACTCACTGAACCACAGGCGCCGCCCCAGATTTTCCTTTTAACAAAAACCTATTTTGTATTCAGCAGAAATTTTGAGTCTAGCGTTTGACATAATTTAATAGTACACATTAATGACTATAATTTCCCCTCGTAGTCAAGAAACTAAGAAAATGAGGAGTGTTTCTTCCATGTCACAGAAAACAGTAGCAGCATAGACATGGAAATAAACGGTCCGTGAGGGTTGGCCGTTCATCGGTGACTGTGGATGCGTGTCCCCGGCACTCCACAGTTTGCAAAGTACTTTAATGTTTGTCACGTTCTTGTATGCTGACAGCATTACTATTACTGGTAATGTTGTCCCCACTACATGGATACTGAAACTGAGGCCGCGGGGGTTAGGAAATGGCTCATGTCCAGGGATAAAATCCAGATGTTTTACATTCAGCTTTTTAAATGTAATATTTGGGGTCAGGTGGGATAGGGTAGAGCATGGAAGAGCAGTCAGCTAGCCCCAATGAGTCGCAAGACACTTTCCTTTCCCTTTCTTCTAAGTTCTCAGCTCAGAAGACATTTCTAGCTGGCTCTGGGCTCCCTCCCTGTTTCGGTGGGTGGGAGAATGGCTGGCTGACCCTCAAGGTCCAGGCTTCCTGTTCACGGCATAGCGTTGTCTCTACAAGTGGCAGGTTGCATTTTTCAGCTTTGCCCACTTGCCTCTCCGTCAAGCTGAGTGATGACTTCTCACGGAGGCCTTGCCGACGGCTGTAAGAAGAGACGATGGCGGTCACTGTGTGAGCAGGGTGCGAGCCTTCTCTCCCTTCCCCTCCTGTTCCCTCTGGGGAGGTCAGAGCATTGTGAGACCCTCCAGGATGACAGAGCCACAGCTGGGAGGACGCAGGGTGGAGGTCGCCCTATTAACCATTAGATGTAAGAGTTGTAAAGCCTTACTTTAAGCCCCTGTCTGTGGGGATTTATTTTTCAAAGCAGCCATACTCCCAAACTAAAGCGGGTGGTTTGGCATCTTGCAATGAAATCTGGGAAGAGCAGGAACCTATTTTGGTGAGATTCCCACTACAGCTGAAACAGGGATACCGTGTAAAGACTGAATCCCAATTTTAACTTTCTTTCGTTCATGGGAAAACCCTGCATTAAAAAAAGCAAGCATGGCAATGCCTGTAGCTCAGTTAGCAGGGCGCCAGCCACATACACCGAGGGTGGCAGGTTCAAACCTGGCCTGGGCCTGCTAAACAGCAATGACAATTGCAACCAAAAAATAGCCGGGCATTGTGGTGGGCGCCTGTATTCCCAGCTACTTGGGAGGCTGAGGCAAGAGAATCACTTAAGCACAAGAGTTTGATGTTACTGTGAGCTGTGCCTCCCTAGCACTCTACCCAGGGTGACATAGTGAGACTCTGTCTCAAAAAAAAAAAAAAAAAAAAGCAAGCAAACATGAATTTAATAACGATAATTTCAGTTAGGGCGGGAATATATATTATTCAACACAGGATATTTCCCTTTATACATTAACTTGCCCATGTAACAAATAAAAACTGTAGTGAAAATATCTTTGTGTTTTTCTTCTATTTTTTTTTTTTTTTTTTTATTTTAATTTGGCCGGGGCTGGGTTTGAACCCACCACCTCCGGCATATGGGACCGGCGCCCTACCCGCTGAGCCACAGGTGCCGCCCTGTGTTTTTCTTCTAAACTACACGTGTGTGTGTGTGTGTGTGTGTATGTGTGTGTAGGGGGGTCTCACCTTCTAATGCATAGAACTCTGGGGCCTGGTTTGCTCATTGTCATACACTGAGATACCTTGGGGGGAAAAAATGTGAATTGCGTGATTACAGATTTCTCCAATGTTCATACATTTTACTTGCTTTAATTATATATTAACAGACTTAAACCTTTCACAACCTGAATTGGATTTTCACACATCAGTGAAGAAGCATTGGAGCTTCCTCAGGCGAGCACTGCCCATCTCTCTACCGTTCAACTAGGTAAACCAGAGCTTGTGTCACTATTTGTGGGTTTGTTATCTTATGCTTTAAAAAATAAAGTAGGATAGAAAAATGAAACTGCTGATACTAGCAACAAAAATATTGGTCCCATAAATGTAATATAATTAAGGCCAAGATAGAATTGATTGAGTGTGCTGTGTGTGAGAGTCTCTATCTGAAATATTCTTTGAATTGTAAAGGAAAAGGACAGTATGTAATGAAATGTTTTAAATCTATTGTGCCTAAAAGGCATAACGTACTGAAATATTTTAGAGTGATTTTCGGTCTCTGGCAACATCTACCCAGCTGCCACCACAAAAACCCAGCCCAAGAGTTTGAGGTTGCTGTGAGCTGTGACACTACAGCACTCTACAGAGGGTGACATAGTAAGACTCTGTCTCAAGAAAAAAACACCACCACAAGAAACACTAGTAGAAAGCCAAAGAGGAGAAAGAAGAGAAAGTCAAACTATTTTCCCCCATGGCGCATCTGTCAGATAACTGTGAATTATCTTCACCCAAGACCAGGACTCCTAGCAGGAAGCCTTCTCTGTTCCTGTGCTCTCTCCTTGGTCTTGGAGTGGATACTTACCATCCCTTTGATTTTCCTAAATTTCCCCACATCTTATAATGATCTCTGCATCCAACTTTCTTCACTTGCATAGCTTGGGTGGGCTGTCACGGTGGAAAGAAGGTTAGTATGCCCAGCTGCATCCTGCCTCTAACTCTGCAGTGATGTCCCTCAGGTCAGAAGCTTCTGCTAGCTCTGCACATGGGACAGCTAATACAGGGAGAATTAATTTATTTTTATTTTATTTATTTATTTATTTATTTATTTTGAGACAGAGTCTCACCATGTTGCCGTAGAGTGCTATGGCATCACAGCTCACAGCAACCTCTAACTCTTGGGCTTAAGCGATTCTCTTGCCTCAGCCTCCTGATTAGCTGGGACTACAGGCGCCCGCCATAACACCCAGCTATTTTTTGGTTGCAGTTGTCATTGTTGTTTAGCAGGCTGGAGCCAGGCTTGAACCCGCCAGCCTCAGTGTATGTGGCCGGTGCCCTGCTCACTGAGCTACAGGCACCAAGCCTAGAGAATTTATTTTGTGTAGCTCAACTTTAGAAGAAAGATGATAACTGGCCTTTTCCCAAGGCCAGTTCCCAGGGAGATAAGAAACCACAAGTAACAATGCTATGTTAGAGATTTATAGGGACATCATGAGGTGACATACATTCTCCAATGCTGACTCACCAGGAACAAAGGAGTTCACAGCCTCCTGCGCCCCTGGCTGATGCCCTGGAGTCTGCAGCCCTGGGCTACCTCTTGTAATCCTCCTCCTCTTCCCCGTTCCCTTAAAGTAAAAGGAGAGTTTTTCAGGTGTGAACCTGTCTGGGGGGAGGGGCTGGCCAATGAAGAACCCCAGACCTAATTTGAATTATGTGTGCTGGTGTTTTCTCTATAATTCCACTTGCATTGGGTACAACACCCACTGCCTGAGAGGCAACCGATATGCTGAGACAGTGGGGTTTACAGCAGAGGAAGAGTCTGTAATTCTGCATAGCACCAAGCAGGAAGACGGGAGGAATTTCTCAAATTTGCCTCTAGAGACTTTGGGAGACAAGCTTCTTAAAGACAGTGTGGTGGTCAGAGGATCCACTAATTTGCTGGGTTCAGGGCTAAACCCTCACTTGCTGTGGGGTTCCATTCTGGGTGTGTCAGTGAAGATATCTCAAAAAGGACCCCTAGGTTTTGAAAGCTGAGCATCTTTATGGCTGTGTTACTCCGGAGTAGCAATTATGGACGGGGACTAATCATTGCCATCACTTTTGGCTAGGCCTGCACCCAGTTCTCACCACGCACCTCTTTACTAATTCACAAGGGCAGCCCCAGTAGATATAATTCAAAATGTTTTTCCTCCAACCTCCAGACTTTCTTTGTATCAGCCATGTTACTGCTGGGCAAAGCTGTGTTAATTAAACAGACACTACTGTATTGTTAGAGCCAGACTTTGGACGGTGTCCGTGAGCAGGTCTGATTTGTGCACCTAATTTGTGCTCCCTCTCTCAGATAATGTGAGGGACCAGAACAGGCTCCCTCAATATGAGCCTTTTTGGTGTAAGCTTTATTTGGAGCTGATTATTTCTGAGAAACAGCAGGTACAGGGGAAACTCTCAGAGAGGAAGTTACTCTTTTGTGAGAGAAATTTACATTTACAAAGGAAATCCTTTGTGAGGGTATTTTGCTCTCCAAACCAGAACAGAGGATGACTAAATCACTAGGGCCTATTGTGAGCAGAGAACTCTGACTGAGGTCTGCATAACAAACCTGACCATTGGATTTTCCTGGTCACCTCCCTAGAACCGGCCCCCCCATCCTCCTACTTTGCTTCAGCTGAAGATGGTATTTAAGCCTGAATTCTAAGCCACCTCTCCTGGGTACCATCAATATATACTTAAGGTTCATTTATTTTAAAGCTTCTCTCTCTCTCTTTTTTTTTTTTTTTTTTTTTGGTTCTGTGCCTGTAGGACAGTGGCTACAGCACCGGCCACATGCACTGAGGCTGGCGTGTTTGAACCTGCCCCCGCCAGCTAAACAATAATGACAACTGCAACAACAACAAAAAAATAGCCGGGCGTTGTGGCGGGCGCCTGTAGTCCCAGCTGCTTGGGAGGCTGAGGCAAGAGAATCGTTTGAGGCCAATAGTTTGAGGTTGCTGTGAGCTGTGACATTACAGCACTCTACTGAGGGCGACACAGTAAAACTCTGTCTCAAAAAAAATAAAAAATAAATAAATAAAGCTTATTTCTTTTTCTCGTTGATCTGTCTTATATAACAGGGGTGGGGAGGTCCCAGCTAAGACTTTGGAAGGGTACAGGGAAAAATTATTTCTTCACCCCTAAAATAATTAATGTTATTGTGATAGATCAAATTTATTGCAATATATCTCATCTCCATGGAAATTGAAAAAGAATCCGGTAATGGGATCAAAACTCCTGAACAGTACCCAACTATTTTTTTTGAGACAGAATCTCACTACGTCACCCTGGGTAGAGTGCAGCGGCGTCACAGTTCACAGCAACCTCCAGCTTTGGGGCTTAAGTGATTCTCTTCCCTCAGCTTCCCGAGTAGCTGGGATTATAGGTGCCAACCACAATGCCCAGCCATTTTTTGTTGCAGTTGTCATTGCTGTTTAGCAGGCCTGGGCCGGGTTCAACCCCGCCAGCCTCGATATATGTGACTGGTGCCGTAATCACTGTGCTACAGGTACCAAGTCTGTGGTTATAATTTTTTAAAAAAACAAATACCTTTAATTTTATAGATACAGACTGAAATATTTATAGATATGATAGAAATCTGAGGATTGCTTCAAAACAATCTGGGGTGAGGAATGGAAAGTAGTCTGGGACAGAGACATAAAATTGGCCGTCTGTCAGTAATGGTTAAAGCTGGGTGATGAGTCTATTTCTGTTGTAAATCTGTAATAAAACATTTTTAGAATAAAGAAATGAAGTAATCTAATATATGCCATATCGGCCTCTTCTGGAATAATATCTGGCGTAATCTGGGAGCTCAGCTATTCCTAGGATACAGCACCCCTGGCCTGATAATGTGATAATGACATTATCCTTAATGACAATGTCCCCCCTCCCTGGACACAGAGCTCACTTGTGAATCTTTTTACCCTCATCTCATGGGAGATATTAGACAAAGAACCATCAGTGGGTGACAAATCCATTCTCACAATCAGAGGGATACATGACCCCCTATTCATCACTTTATCCTAAAGTATAAACACTTCTAGTGAATGTAAAAGATGCGACTGAGGGGGACCAATAAAGACAGTGTGTTTCTGGGCAGAGTTTGTGACTGCTCAGTTATTCTAAATGTTCCAGAGAGTTGGAATAGACCAGAGATGTGACCAGAGACTTAGGATGGTCTCCTGAGGATGTGTTATAAAGGGATTTTTCTTAAATTAGGAGTGCCAGTAGCGAGGAATAGCCTACCCAATTGGGGATGATAAACAAGGGTGGCTTCAAACCAAACCAAATGCACACAGCCCCTGAATTCTTGAGTTCAGGGGAAAGTTGGGTTTGGAAGAGGAACAGGGAGACCAGATCTCCCGGGTCTTCCAGTGTTCTCAGCAAAGAGATCAAGATATCTGAGCCAACTCTCGGGGATTCTTTAAACCAAAGGACAAAGAGAGAATATAGTAGGTTTGCCTCAATATCCCAGAAGTTTTGAGAAGAAAGAACAAAGTACTCTTTCCCAAATGAAGCAGCTGAGTGCGTGGAGCCCAGTAGGGAGGAGACAGAGACAGCACTGCCCACCTGAAGTTGGGGACAGCTGCACCCCCTGTGGTCACCACCCCTGTGGGCACCCCCTGAGGGCACTGACTCTGTGGGCACCAACGTGTGAGCATGGCCCTGTGGGTACCATTCTGTGGGTACTACTCTGTGATCACCACCCTGTGGGCACCACCCCTATGGGCACGACCCCAGGGGCACCACCCCTGTGGACATCACCCTCTGGGCACGGCCCTATGGGCACTGGCCCTGTGGGCACAACCCCCTGTGGGCACCCCCTGTGGCATGACCCCTGTGAGCACCGCCCTGTGGGCACCACTCCTATGGACACCCCCTGGGGGCATGACCCCTGTGGGCACCGCCCTGTGAGCACCACTCTGCCCCTCTATACACTTCTGCACCCAGGGTCAACTGGATACAAGCATCAGTTCACTAAGAGGAATCGATTCTCTTCTCCAGGCCCTCTATGCAGTGGAGACTTTCGTGGCCTCTAATAGCCATGGAGACAGTTCTGTTTCCACATGTGGTTTTGTTCCCAGGTTCCTCAAGGACCATCATGACTCTCCATTCATTCTCTCCATGGACACAGCACTTACATCATTAGAGCAGAGCCAGAGAACTCTGGCCACTAATTTGCCCTCTGGCCCTGGGGGTCAGGGCCTTTAAGCAACAGGGTGTTCGGAGATCTGGAGAAGTGTGCATTTTGCCTTTGATGAAGGGTTAACAGCTGTTGTTCACACTTGATCTGGGGGCCTAGAATTCCCACTGTGTTCCCACAACTCTGAGCCTGTCCTTGCCACCCCATTTCAGGGAAGACGAATGGGTCTGAGTAACAGGCAGATCATCTCCCAAGAGCCTGGACAGGCTACAGGGCAGATATAATGAACAGATACCCCACATTCATCCAGACCTAATTCTCAGTCTCTTTCTTTACTGATAATTGGACCCAACAGGCCCATTCCGAACCCTTTTTCTCTCTTCAGTTATTCTTCAGTTCCATTCAAAGGGTCAGTTTAGGGCATAATTAAAGTCAATTACCTTCTGAAAGACCGTCATGACAGCTGTTATAGACAGTGATAGTGCTCATGCTGTAGAAATGATTAGCTTGTCAGCCCCAAGGATCATGGAGACAAAGAATGAAAAAGGGAGAGTGATTCAGTTGTTCACTTACGCATCCAGGCACTCTTATTGCATTTATGTGGGGGGGGAGGCTTATTATGAGCCAGAGGGCAGGAGCATTGGCACAGTGGGGCAGAGAACAATCTTACTCCCTGCCTTCCTAAGAGGCTCACAGCTTTGAGGACCCAGATGTGAATTCAGTACTTGCCCCAGTAGCAAACATAGACAGATGTGATATACAACAGAGATCTACTTTATATTGTGGGGCCCAGGAAGGTCTTCTCGAGGCTGCGGCCAGCAGGATGAGCAGGACTTAGCCAGGCCAGGAGATGCAAGTCTCGCATGCAGGCTTCTGCACAAACTGAGAAGAAGGCAGTGTGGCCAGAGACCACCAGGTGAGGAGCGGGGCCTGAGATACCACCTGAGCAGTTAAAAGAATGCAGGGAAGACCAACAGGGGAGCAGGGCCCAGCAGAGGGGTGCAGACTGTGACATCAGATGTTCCCATTCAGAATCACTGCCCACCCCCTCTCGCATGCAGCCCCATCATGGGTTTGTGGGGTCTGGGATGAGGGGTTAGTGTGTACGGCATACACTGGGCAGGGTGGTCCCTGCACTCCAGCAAAAATCTCTAGAATGAGGGAAAGGAGATGAACAAGAGGAAGAAAGGGGGTAAAGATTAAAGAACAAAGCCCCTGGTGGTTTCTCGACCACACCCTGGAAGGCAAGATTGTTTTCATGCCTCAGGATGACAGCACAGGACCCAGTCTATGAGCCCCCCAGTTCCACTCAGCAATTCCAGCTTCCCAAATCCACGCCATAGATGTTACCATCAATTGTTACCTCATCTGTCACCCTGGTGGGCTCAGCCCCCTGGGGAGTGTGCTGGGGTGTGTGTGGGTTTTGTCTACAGAGGATTTCAAGGCTGGAGCTTCTGAGGGTCATAGACAGAATCTGCAGCCTCACAAGACACCCTGGGCAGAGTTTTGGGCACCTGCTGCCAGTGGGGGGTGGGGGATCTGGAGCTGCTCTTACGCTCCACCCTGACCCCACTGGACTTGCGAAGGCTTTGACCTCCTCGATGGCTGCCCAGGGGTGGGCAGGCAGTTAACACAGCTGACACAGCCTGTAGTAGACTGTATTTTGTTTTAATTCTTATTTATTTTAATTATTATTATTATTATTTTTGAGATAGGGTCTTGCTCGGTTGCCCAGGCTGGAGGACAGTAGTGTGATCATAGCTCACTGCAGCCCCAACCCCCCTGGGCTCATGTGATTTTCCTGCCTCAGCCTCTCAAATAGCTGGGATTATAGATGTGCACCACCACACCCAGGTGATTTTTAAAGTTTTTTTTGTTTTTTTTTTTTTTTTTTTGGAGAGACAGAGTCTCACCGCACCGCCCTCGGGTAGAGTGCCGTGGCGTCACACGGCTCACAGCAACCTCCAACTCTTGGGCTTATGCGATTCTCTTGCCTCAGTCTCCCGAGCAGCTGGGACTACAGGCGCCCGCCACAACGCCCGGCTATTTTTTTTTTTTGGTTGCAGTTTGGCCGGGGCTGGGTTTGAACCCGCCACCCTCGGCATATGGGGCCGGCGCCCTACTCACTGAGCCACAGGCGCCGCCTGACCCAGGTGATTTTTAAAAGTTTTGCACCAACAGGATCACACTGTGTTGCCCAGGCGGGTTAAACTCCCGGCCTCAACAGATCCTCCCACTCTGGCCTCCCAAAGTGCTGGGATACAGGTGCGAGCCACCGCACCTGGCCAGCGAGAGACAGAATATGGAAAGGGGGCGGCAGATACGTTGTCTGACCTTCCTTCTCTAAGATGACGGTTCTGAGACACGGGGTTTTCCCATGCCTTCCCTGGGGAATACCTGCATGATTTGAGCAAACGACTGATGTGTGGAGAAACTGGGACCACCTTGGTAATAACACACCACCTTGCATTTACTCTCTGCCCTTTCCTGCTTTAGGTCTCTCCCTCCCTCTCTCTGTCCCTCTCTCCCTCCCTCTCTCCCTCCCTCCCTCTCTCTCTCCCTTTCTCCCTCTCTCTCTCCCTCCCTCTCTCTCCGTCTCTTTCTCTCCCTCTCTCTCTCCTTCTCTCTCCCCCTCCCCGTCTTGACTTCTGCCATGGGGTGACACAGCGAGAAGACCCGCACCAGATGTGGCCCTTTGATCTTGGACTTACAGCCTCCAGAACCATAAGCCATATGAATTTCTTTTCCTCATAAATTATCCAACCTCTGGCGTCCTGTTATAGCAGCTCAGAGGACTGAGACAGCCCAGAAATAAGCCCTAGGGTCCTTGAGGGCTGTGGCTCCCCTTGCAGTAGAAATTGAAGAGCTATCACCTCTCACTTCCAACAGAAATGCTTCTGTACTCCAGGTGCATGTGTCGGGCACTTGGAAACCCCTTCCAACACTTTATTATACCCTTTCCCGGAGTTCAACAGATGTGCTTCCCATAGACTTTCTGCCAACAGAGCTTCAGTAGAAGAGCCCCGGGTTTAATGGAGGGTGGGCTTAGGCATTTGTAAGGAGCAGCCCTTTCAGAGAAACATGCTTTTCAAATATGGAGTCGGAATTATTATCTTCACGCAAAGACATCAGCAGTTCCCCAGTACAGTGGAAATGCAGAGGCCGTGGGGGGATCTCTCTTGTCAATATGAGAGGGTCCCACAGCACCGTCACCTCACCATCTTGAAGACAGATGACCTCAGGTCTTCTTTGACCTCAGGGTCAATTCCCTGCCTCCTCGTTGCTTATGAATGTGGGACTCTGATGAAAATTACATGCTCTGCGACAGGTTTAACTTATAATTTAAGAACTTTTGCTGCACAACCATTGCAAAACAATTACATAAAGATTAATTAGCAAATTCCCGGAACAGTAGTAAACATCAAAGTAGTTTAATTAAAACCATTATCTCCAAAATCTGAACGTTAATAACAGTTGTAGCCCAGGGAGAGAAAAGAGGCATGGGGGGTGGTGGGGGTGCACGTCCTTCCAAACCAGCTTTCAGGCTGCCAAACCTCATATCTGCCGTCCTGGTTCACTGCTCTCGAGAACTCTGCCCAGGGTGTCTTGTGAGGCTGCAGATTCTGTCTATGACCCTCAGAAGCTCCAGCCTTGAAATCCTCTGTAGACAAAACTGCCATCCTCCTGCCTCCAACAAGAGGCCTCCAACTTTCAAAAGAGAGAGACGGGGCAGCAGGTGGTACAAGCAACAAGACTTTCTAGTGGGGCATTCATAAAACTTGGAATTGTCAGAAAATGGCTGCAACAATGACTCTTGTCTTTCAGAAGATAAACTGCAACCCATGCAGACTTCTTATGGTAAATCCTAAATGAAGTGTTTGGCAAAGGGACCTGGTGAAAATGAAATGCAATAATAACAGCTCTTTAGTGAACACATTGAATGTAATCCCCCTCTCATGCTGTTGCAAAATCCTGGCTAAATCACAATGCCGTTATTTTTAAGCAGAAGTAACTCAGTTAGCCCGGCATGTGGGGAGCTGGTTCTTTTCAATGCCAAGGCCCATTTGTTTTCCTCTCTACCACACAGACCCCCTTTGGTGGTGCAACCAAGGTAAACACTTGGCCCATTTAAGGCAGAGACTTCCATCATTCTGGAAGCTTGGCATAGTTTCTAGAATACACTTGACAATGATTGATTTATCCAAAGAACTCCACCGGCAGATGAATCCTAAATCAGAGAGACCTTGCTCTCAACCAGGACAGCCCATGCCTGTGTGACTCTGCATGGGGCTCCAGCTACCAGGAAGGGTTGGCCGTGCAGGGGCAGGCTCAGGACCAGCCCCTTCTCCCCGCCCTCCCGGGGAGCAGCTTAGAATCCACCTCTGGCTCACCATACCCAGCCCTTCCGTGCTGTCTCCCCCAATAACTACTCAGAGACCTGTGTATTCGTTAACCTTTTTTCTGATACAAGACCCTGCCCTGTACCAGCAGAGCTAGACCATCTGCCTACAGTGGCTTTTTATTCTGCTGCACTCCAGAAATTATGCAAATCACAGCTATTAGTGTAACAGCTTCTGCAGAACTCAGAAGGAAAACAGGGAAAAAACAACATGATCACAAAATCCCCATGCTTGGTTAAAAGACCATGAATTTCCCCATTCTCCGCATTCTCTCTTGTCAATATGAGATTTATGCATCTGAAGCCTGTTTTTTCGTCATGTGAATAGCTATACAAGAGCCACCAGTCAGCAGAAACCTCTGGAACTGCAGTGATGAAAGAGAATAAGGGAACAGCCCAGTACGGGCTGGGACGGAGGGGGGCTGGGACGGAGGGGCGCAGAGAGGAAGGGCTGGACGTGGGAGGCTGCCCAGGAAGGCTGGGCGGGCTGGGATGGAGGGGCACAGAGAGGAAGGGCTGGACATGGGAGGCTGCCCCCGAAGGCTGGGCAGGGGTCTGGCTTCCGATATTTGCCACTGTCACTGCTGTGAGACCGCAGTGGGCTTGGTCACTCTGAAGTGGGCACATTTGCCACTGTCACCGCAGGGAGACAGCAGTGATCCCGGTTCCTCTGAAATGGTCACATTTGCCACTGTCACTGCAGGGAGATAGCAATGGGCTCGGTCCCTCTGAAGTGGGCACATTTTCCTACCATCACTGCAGGGAGACAGCAGTGGGCTCGGTCCTTCTGAAATGGTCACGTTTTCCTACCACCACTGCAGGGAGACAGCAGTGGGCTCGGTCCCTCTGAAATGGTCACATTTTCCACTGTCACTGCAGGGAGACATCAGTGGGCTCGGTCCCTCTGAAGTGGTCTGAGTTGTATCTACCACTCAAGGTCTCTGGAGGGATGGAAGGCACATCAACAGCACAAGGTTGCACAAAGTGACATTTTGAAAAGGTTTAGATGAAGGCCTGAAGTGGGGAGGGGAGTAGGTGATCCCAGTTTCTCAGAAGGAGGGAGCTGCCTGGAGAGGAGAGACTCAGCCAACCCAGGGTGACCAGAGGGAGGAGGAATAGCTGCTCTCACCCTCCTCCCCTCTCTCTGCTGTCCTTCCAGGGCTCCCTATGAGCAGAGAGACAAGGCCAATGCCAGCCCTCCAGGCCCCCTCCTGAGGCATGGAGCAAGGCAGAGAAGCTCCACGGACCAGGCTCTTGGCAGGACCCCTGGATCTCCACAGTAAGGTGAAGAAAGCGGCCTCGGGAGACCAGGGAACCACCTGGTGCTGCAGTTCACACAGGGCCCAGCTTACTCTAACCAGCTATCCCTGCCAGCTCATCCCTCTGGCATCCCAACTTGGGGTCATGCCACATTGTGCCCCAGGGCTCAGTCTGATTCGTGAGAGACCTCTAGGTCCACAGGGAGGGGCGGCCTGAAAGTGTGGGCTTAACATCCCTGGAGACGGGCCTCAAACAAGAGGACTGGAGAAATGATGAATGAATAAGTCATCAAGCTGTCATCTTTCAGGTGGACAATTCAGACGACACCTGTTCACATCTTCCTGGTGGAGTTGACTGGCCGTCATCCTCAGCAGAGACCTAAAACGTACCCTTCCTTGACCCTCTCTCCTTGTGCCCTCACCCGTGTTTCCTTCCCACATAAACAGTCTGAAACCAAGACAGTATTTGAGGCTCCGCTTTGCAGGGACTCAGCCAGCACAGACACAACAGCTGATAAATGCAACTGGGACAATTGATTAGCTCTCTCTAAACAATGAGATCAGATCGCTACCTTATGCCATACATAAAAATCAATTCCGGATGGATTAAATGTTTCAGTGCAAAAAGCCAAACTTTAAAGTATCAGGAGCATAGATTTGTTCACATAGGGAGGAATGTCAAATAAGACACAAAAACGGCTGACCATCATCAAGAACGTCTTTCTGTTTATGAAATTGATACCACAAAGAGAGTGAAAGGTCAGCCACAAAGTGAAGAAGGTGTTTGCAGCACTTAAATGAAGGATTATTATTATTGAAAATACCCTAAGAAAAAAAATCAATGAGGGGAGCAATTTTTAAATTATAGGTCTCAGAACAGGATACATAAATGGCCATAAACATATAAAAGGATTCTCAATGAAATTATAATCAGAGAAACGCAAGGTAAGACCAACAGTGGCTCTCAAGAAAGGCAACAAAACACAGCAGTTGACAGCAAAACCGCAGTGCCTGCTGGGGTCCAGCCCCAGCTTCACCACGTCCCCACTCCCTGCATGATAACTTTCTATGAATAAAATAGGGATGGGGCAGTTCCTACCTCCTGTGGCTGCAGTGGGAAACGAAAGTGGATATGCTGGACCCAGGGCTTCACGAACCTGAACACGCAAACGATTTTCAAAAACCATCTCCAGGCTACTCAGAGATTATATAACCGACAGTTCACAGGAGCACAGCACTGCAGTCTTTATTTTGTGTGACCCAAAGTATGGCTTTAGAATAATAGTCTGACGACCTACACCAGGAGTAACAGCCTCTGAAAGTGCTGGGAATATTTACTACATGGCAACCTTACCTACAGAAGAGTGCACTAGCTCTTTGTAAGTCGCCATAATCAAAGGCATGTGGAAGTAAACTTTGTGTTGAATCCAGAGTGACTCCACTGACTATTCTGGGATCATAGCAGAAATCCTGGGAAAAGCCTGAGATTTGGGATTTTACATCTTTACGTATAAGTTGTATCCATAGACAGAAGGTGTTCTGGGGCTGACAGCACCCGGAGTGGCGACAGCCGTCCCGTCCCATGCTGAGCAGTGGCTGAGGCCTCTCCCAGCAGGTGGCCGTGCTGAAGACAAAACAGCAGCACCCTGATGGTACCCTAAGTGCTCGGAATGAAAAGTGACGATATGGTCATGGCCGGGAAAGTCCTAGCATTGATGCTCACATGGACATTAAGGTCCTGACATCAGGAGAACCCTGTGGAAGAAAGGAACCCCGGGTGGGGGGTCCAGACTCCAGCTCTTTCTCTGGGACAACGTCCTCACCTAGCGCTTCACAGGTGCATTGAGCCTCTGCAGAAGCCACTGCCCTGTATCGAGCGCACGGCAGGCAGACGCCAGACACCCCGTGAGATTATTTACATCCATTTCCCAGCTCAGTCCAAACAACAGCTCTATGAAAGAAGCGACTGAGAACTGCAGGGTTTCAGGGTTAGGAAGCGGGAAGTTGTTGCTCAGAGTGAGATGCAGTGAAATGTTTGAGAAGAACATTGCCAGCTGGATAAGGTCAGAGGATGGTTTCTGAAGTTAGAGGGGGCATTGTCCTCAGAACTAAAACAAGCAGGGTGTGTGGGTGTGTGTGTGTGTGTGTATGTGTGTGTGTGTGTGTGTGTGTGTGTGACAGACAGAGAGACTAGCTGGCAGTGGCAGCCCAGATCTGAAACTGTTAACAAAAGGAGGCCTGTATCTGTCCAGAGACAACAGCGATGGGCAGGCGTGTCAATGCACAGTGGTCACTACATGCCTAGAGCTGCTATAAGCATCCACGTGTACTAATTCATTTACTTTTCCCCAAACCCTGTGAGATAGGTGCTATTTTATCCCAGTTTGACTTCTGGAAAAATGCAGGCACAGAGAGATTTAGTATTAATCCAAGGATTTATACGACTGATTGGTGGCAGGGCTGAGATTTAAGCCCTAAGGGCCTGGCTCCAGAGCTGCTTACCTAAGAAGGAGGAGTCTCTAAACTTCTCTAAACTATTCTTGGATGACTGGGTAAGAGAAGAGACGTGGGAGGCTGATTTTAATTGTACTTAATGTGAATACATTATTCACCAAGCTTATAAGAATACTATCCTATGGGCTTGGCGCCTGTGGCTCAGTGGCTAGGGCTTCAGCCACATACACTGGAGCTGGTGGGTTTGAATCCAGCCTGGGCATCCCAAACAACAATGAAAACTACAACCAAAAAAATAGCTGGGCATCGAGGTGGGTGCCCATCCATAGTCCCAGCTACTTGGGAGGCTGAGGCAAAAGAATAGCTTAAGCCCAAGAGTTTGAGGTTGCTGTGAGCTGTGACGCCACAGCACTCTACCCAGGGTGATGTAGTGAGAGTCTGTCTCAAAAAAAAAAAAAAGAATTCTATGCTATGTAAAAAGCACAGAGGAAGACCCCTGTAGCTGACCACTCCTATACTGACCACCTCCTGAGGTTGACCTAATCTTCATAGACCAGCCATGCACCGTGTGTACATATCAGCACAGCAGGCCTGGTTCATTCTGGGGACCCCTCCCCATGCTGACCAGCTTGTCACGGGCCCTTGGGTGGTCACCTTGCAGAGATTAGACCATAGTTGTAACTTGGGGCATCATGTATTATGGAATAACAGCTGACAAAAGACAATATTAACTGCAGATAAAGAAGAAATATTGAAATTCTAAAACTCAAACTCTTTGGCTGAGCTAAAGAAAGACTCAAATACCCTGACAGAAAGGATACTCTTAATTGAGCCTGAGTAAATGAATGAGAAAAGGCCCCACCTCAATTCCCATCTGGGGCTGCCTGTGGACGCCTCCTCTCTGTGAGAAAACAGGACAGCAGACAGCTCAGTGCCTTCCAGGAAAGAGTGGGTGTCAGCAGCACGTGTCCCAGACCAGAAGCGTTTTGAAATCTCAAGGAAAATGAAAATGCCCATAAACATCTATGCAGGGAACAAAAACCTTATTTAGAGGAATAAAAATCTTTCTGACCTCAGACTTCTCTGCAACATTGAGTGCCAGGAGGCGGTGGAGTCCTCTCTTCCGAGAATGGAGGGGATGGAGCTGCCAAACCGCAGCTCCTTCTGTGAGGAACGGGGGCCAGTTCAAGAAGTAGAGGAAGCGGGTGCTTGCTGTGGCTCACACCTGTAAACCCAGCCTCTGGGAGGCCGAGGCAGGTGGATTGCCTGAGCTCAGGAGTTCAAACCAGCCTGAACAAGGGTGAGACCCCATCTCTACTAAAAATAGAAAAACTAGCCTAGTGATGGTGGGCACCTGCTGTCCCAGCTACTTGGGAGGCTGAGGCAAGAGAATCACTTGAGCCCAGGAGTTTGAGGTTGCTGTGAGCTACGATGCCACAGCACTCTACATAGGGTGATAGAATCAGACTCTGTCTCAAAAAAGAAAAAATAAGTAAAACAAGACAAGCTTGGGAACATCCTAAAAAATAATAAAGACTAAATCAGAAACTCACAAATTTGGAAGAGCAAACATTAACATTATTTATTAAGTTTGAGAGTTGACCCTTAGAAGAACCCAATAAAATATAAAAGTTTAGCAAATCTTATTAAGAGAAAATAAAAATAAAGAAGATTGGAAATTAGAAGAGGGACATAACATATGCTGATAAAAGTAATTATAATTATGAGCTAATAGTATGCACAGTTATATGCTAATAAATTCCATCAACACAAGAAAATGTATTACTTAGTGAAAAATAATAAATTGGGAAAAAATTATTCAAGAAAAAGTGACATCCTGGAACAGAGCCATAACCATGGCAGAAACAGGCCGGAGCTGTGAGCACACTGCCTTGGAAAGTACTCGGAGGCTGGGTGACCTCACCGTCAGAAGTTTCCAAGGCTTCATGGAACAGGTAAATTGCATACTATAAAACAGACGGCAGAGTATAGAGGAAAATGAAAGGCGAATAAATGTATTTTATGAAGAAATCCTATTATCCAAATCTGACAAAAATAATGTGAAAAAATTGATCTGCCAGCACATCCCAAAATACAGTGGCAGGGGGACTTTTCTTAACATAATGGCAAAGGAACAGGATGGATAAATGTGGATAAGTATAAATGTAAAACCTTTACTCTGAAAGCATCACAGGGAAATCACAAGTGAAAATAGCAAACTAGAAAACATGTGTAAGAAATACAAGAACTAGTTATTAACATTTTGACAATTACAAAAATCCTGTGTAACCATAATAGACAAGGATGATAAGAGACAATTCTATAAGGAACGCAAATGAGCAGTAGGCAGGAAAAATTGAAAAAAGGTTCACGCTCACTAGAAGGCAAAGAATTGCAAGTTAAAATCAGAATGTCATATATATATATATATTTTTTTTTTTGCCTATTAAATTGGCAAAGATGTAATGGTTCTCCGCCATGGGCAAAACCAGGCACTGTAATGGAAATATAAATTGATGTGACATTTTTGGAAAATAGTGTGACAACATTTAGCACAAGTTTTAAATGTGTTCAGACTCCCTTTGAACTAGTAATTCCACTGCTGGGAATCTATTCTAAAGAAATGATCAAAGATAAACGGAACAGGAACTTTCTCCCTAAAACAGCTGTGGGTTTCCCCCCAGCCCAAAGGCCCCCACCCTGCTGCCAACTCAGCCTCCTGTAGCAGGTTGCAAATGCCGGGCCCAGGACTCAGCACCCGGGACCGCTGTGTGTCACACTCTCCCCCCAAGGGATCTATTCCTGTTCATAGTTGTAAAAGCCATCGACACTCTGATGACACCCCATTTTCTGTATCTACTCCCAACTCCTGCTCTGAGCTCTGGACTTGTATGTCAAATGCCTGTGAGACGCCTGTGCTTTGCAAGTTCAAAGAGCATCTCCAGCTCCAAGGTTCCAGGATAAACTCCAGAGTGCTAGGATTATAGGCTGAGCCACCGGACCCGGCCTCCATCCCTGCTTCAAAATTATGTATTATTTTACAAATCACCTTGACCATTTTGCCTGGATGTGCCTTTTTTTCTGAAATTATTATTGACTTTCTATTGTTAATTCATCAGTTCATGTTTTTTTTTTTTTTCTGCTGAAGAGAAAAAATTAGAAAGTTTTTTTTTTTTTTTTTTTTTGTGGTTTTTTGGCCGGGGCTGGGTTTGAACCCACCACCTCCGGCATATGGGACCGGCACCCTACTCCTTGAGCCACAGGCGCCGCCCAAAAATTAGAAAGTTTTTAAAAATGTATTGTACAGGGCGGCGCCTGTGGCTCAGTGAGTAGGGCGCTGGTCCCATATGCCGGAGGTGGCGGGTTCAAACCCAGCCCCGGCCAAAAAACCACAAAAAAAAAAAAAAAAAAAAGTATTGTACAACTTTAAAATCTGTTCAATATTCAATAACAATAACAACATTCGATCTGTTGGTTGAATATTTGTTATTAAACATTGCTGTGAGATGGAATTTTAATTATGGCTTTGAGTTTGGAAGCTTACTTTTCATCTTTAAAGCCTATGTTTTCTAAAATGAGATGAACATAGATGTTTATTTGCCTTTTATTTTGACTATTTTAAATAAAATATTTTCCTGTCAATTTCTATTAGGTATATCACTCTTAAATATTTGGCTGTAAATCACAAGAATATGCATTCTTTAATAAAAGTAATTGATGAAATTTATTGAAAAAAATTACATATTATGAAGTGGGAAGGAAGGAGCTTCCTGCCTGGCTAATGAGCAGGAGGAGGAAGGTGGGGAGTATGGGGTGAAGCTCTCAGGCAAGTTGGGAGGTGACCGCTGGTGACTAGCAGAGTGAAGGAGCGTGACGGGAGTCGGGGAGCCTGGTGCTGGCTGCACACCCTCACCAGCCATCAGGGCCCTTCAGGACTAACTGTCCCTTCAAATCGCCGGACTAAGTTAGGAGATGGCTTGACAGACAGACAAATGGATGTGTGATTGGCAGATTAAAGTGTGAGGCCAACTCTGGACACAGCAGCATGGCTGGTGGTGACTGTGTTTCCTTCTCTGTGTCTGCTTGGGAGCCCTGGCAGCCCGTGCTGGCCTGATGCTGCCTCACCTACGGGCAGGCACCAAAGGACTGTGACCTCTGCAAAACCCTTGAGCTAAAACCATCATGAGGGTGCGGTGGCTCACGCCTGTGATCCTGGCACTCTGGGAGGCTGAGGCAGGTGGATCCCTTGAGCTCAGGAGTTCAAGACCAGTCTGAGGAAGAGTGAGACTCCATCTCTATTAAAAGGAGAAAAACAAGCCGGGAATTGTGGTGGGCACCTGTAGTCCCAGCTACTTGGGAGGCTGAGGCAAGAGAATCGCTTGAGCCCAAGAGTTTGGGGTTGCTGTGAGCCGTGACACCATGACACTTTACTCAGGGTGATGACAGAGTGAGACTATCTCAAAATAATAATAATAAAACCATCATGAGCCTTGGCCTGGAAACAGAAAGGCCTTCTATGCTGGGGTAGGCACCTTCAGGACAGAGGAGAGGAGGGAAGGGAAGAGGGAGGAAAAAGAGGGAGGAGGAAAAGGGGGAGCCTGCATAGGAGAGTTGCGGTGCCCCCTGCATTCCTGCCCACTGGATACTGTATCCCAGAAGCTGGGCCCTGTTATTTCTGAACACAGTAAAAAGACTGGGGGAAGGGAAGGTTAAGAGGGGATAGGCAGAAAGCAGAGGGAACTGTGCTCTTGAGAGATGGACAGAGACGGGAGCTTCAAACCCACTCACTAAGGTACTGGGGAGGACCAGGCCTGGCGTGTTTCTGGAGCACGGCCGTGGGTCGAAAGGGCCAGACAGCCACACAGTACTGGCTTCCTCAGGGTCATCTACTGTCCAGACGGAAAAGGTGGAGCCGGAAGATAAAGAGGAGAGAAATGGAAAGAGAAGGAAGGGAAAGAAAAAGAGACAGTCCCTCAAAGTGAAAGATTTAAGAAAACACCATAACAGTGCTTAAAAGGGAAGTAGAGGACAGCTCAGACCACCCGCACCTGCCCTCAGTGCAAATGCAGGCCAGGAGGAGGGGCGTCCGCAGCATGCAGGTTGGAGCACGTACAGGCTGTGTGCAGGGGAGGCCTTCAGGAGCCCGGGTGGGGAAGCCAGTAGAGGTCAGGAGTGTTTACAAAGCTGGTGGGAGGATTGAGGGCCGGGGGTGGGGAAGCCACAGCCTGGCCGCCTATGGTTGGGTGAGTGAGATTTTGTTTCCAGAGTGCACCACCGCCACAGAAACCCACCAATCTGGAAGGTGTTCAGTGCACACACCTAAAGGACATTATCCAGAACGCCAAGCCCTCCAGCTCTGGCTCTGGAAAGTGCCTGAACAGCTGAGCTTGTGTTTTGATGAGCTGGTGTTTGACAGAAAAACAGGCCCCTGGTTGTATGCAGAGAATAACAGGGTTCATGAATATGCATAAGGCCCTCTTTCTAGAGACAATCAATGCGTTATTGGGGCAGAACAGGCTAGGTGGGAACACAGCTCATCCCTGAAGCCCTATGCCTCCCTGCAGGGTCCCCACATGGTCCTCTGAACCCCACATGTCCCTCACCCCACCCCGCCTTGCTCAGAGCAGGAAGGAGACAGTTCAGAGAAAATCAGCCTGCCCAGGGTCGCACAGCAGCTGCGCAGGACCAGGGCCTCCGACAGCAGGCCAGGTGGCTCCCAGATTGCAGGCCGCTGGGAGGACATGGAAGTGGACCAGCATCTGAGCAGGCGCTGGCCCTCAGGACAGCAGGCAGGCACTCAGAGTCCTGCTGGGGAGCCACAGCGAGGGGCCAGGCAAAGGATTCCCTGTGCCCCCTGCCTCTGCCCCCTCAGAGGTGCCTGCCATTTCTCTCCAAGCAAAGGATTAGGCTTGACCAAATTGTGACACCAGGGCATGCGTGCCCACTGTCCTGCCCAGGTGATTCTGCCTTTTAAGAAAACCTAGCAATGCAAAGGGACATAGCAGGAATCATGGAGATGGGACCAGGCGTCTACAGGCTACCAAAACCACGCCTACTCCACAGGGAGCAAGCCTGCCCAGAGCCCGAGGTGGCCACAGCAGGAGCCACACCCCCCATCTGACTCCTGTGGCCTCTGCCTCTCAGTCCAACAGTTTCCCCAGAAGGTCAGGCTTGCTTGGCTGGTGGGATCCAGCTGATGTCCGTCTCCACTGCCCTGTGCTCTGAGTCCGTGAAGAGTGCTGGGCAGGCCGTGCGAATGGCTCACGCTTCTAACACTGGGGAGGCAGAGACAGTGGCTCCCTTTGATGTGAAGTTTCTGGAAGCTGCACCCCCATTTCATTTGCTTTTGGAGAAGTGTGGGAGGGCTGGCTGGCGGAAAGGCAGGTCGTGCTGAGCACATAGCCCCTCATTGGTGGAGCTGCTATGAAGTGGAAATCTAAGCCCAGGTGGTTGTAGCAGATGGCATCCTGTACCCCTGGCTGGGAGTTCATGGGCATTCAGGGGCCAGAGCAGATGCATGAGCAGCACTATGGTGACCTGCTTAGAGCCATGGTGCTCCAGGACCTGGTGGAATCCCAGTTCTGCCACTGTGGACGATTATTTTGTCAGCTCTCTGAGCCTCAGTTTTCTCCCATGTGACTGTCTGCATGCAGGATGGCCTGACACATCCAGTGTGGCCTGACAGCATACAGCATGGCCTGACAGAGTCCAGTGTTGCCTGACAGCGTCCAGCGTGGCTTGACAGCATCCAGCATGGTCTCAGAGCATTCAGCGTGGCCTGACAGCGTCCAGTCTGGTCTGACAGCGTCCAGCATGACCTAACACATCCAGTGTGGCCTGACAGCATACAGCGTGGCCTGACAGTGTCCAGTGTGGCCTGATAGCATCCAGCATGACCTGACCTGACACATCCAGTGTGGCCTGACAGCGTACAGCATGGCCTGACAGAGTCTAGTGTTGCCTGACAGTGTCCAGCGTGGCCCGACAGTGTCCAGAGTGGCCCGACAGCATCCAGCGTGGTCTGACATCATCCAGCGAGGCCTGATAGTGTCCAGTCTGGTCTGACAGAGTCCAGCTACCTTGCTCAGGAACAATTTCTCTGAGGTGCCTCAGGGCTATCTACTTCCGCAGAGAGAGAAAGAGAAAGAGAGAGTCTTAGAATCTTAGAAAGCAGTCTTAAAATAGATAGATCTTAGTCTTTAGCAGAGCTTGGTAATCTTCAGCAAAGAGACGCCGTGTTGACGTTCTGCAGGCAGGAGAGGAGTCAGAGTAAGCAGGTCCGTGATAGAATGCTAATATAAGGCTGATCTCGTGCCTCTCAACACCACAGGTGTAGAGACTGCCAATTCACCACTGCTCTCATCTCGCGAGCTCTCGTGCTTGTTAGGAGACCTAAATCCCTCTCCATGCCCTTTTTATCAAGGTGTTCCATGATTGAGCTATACAGGTATTTCTTATAACTCTGACTCCTCCTAGCCATAGGCTATACTGGCTGCTACACCTACCCCCCAAGTCAGCTGACCCTGTCTCGCCTTCCCCACGGAAGCCACACTTTCCCCTCTGACAACGTCAGTACCTCCCTGCATGGCCCTGCAGGCTCCCGCTCGGGAGACTGCAGGTGACTAACTCTCTTTTCAGTGGCAATCTGCTTCTGATCTGCTGACCTCAGTAGTAGCATCCATGTTTTAAAAGAACTTGTTCATCACACACTCAGCAAGGTACTCAGCCAGATCCAGTATAGCCACAGTAACACACAGCTACACGCCCAGCCATGGTGCTTCTCTGGATGCCCACTCGCAGGAGAAATCCTAGACATGCCTAGGTCCTTTCTATTTTTTTCATCATGTTTAGTGCTAAGGCAACCATAGGCACTTAACCAATGCACTCTAGTTAATTAAGTGGACTCGTCAAGCCACACAGAAGCCACAATCACTATCTAACTTATTGCTGGGAAGGGACCTCCAGATGGTTCTAGACAAGAAAATGCCTGGAGATAAATCCTTATCCCAAGAGATACTGGGAGGGTATGTCATAGGCTGGGGTCTCTAGAAGCAGAAGCTGAAACAATGATTTGCATGCTGAGTGGTTTAGGGAAGCAATCTCAGAAAACACAAAAAGAAGTGGGGAAGAGGAAAGAGCAGGGAAGGAAGCCAAAACCAGGTGTGTTGAGTAACTAGCTCAACACGATGGAGACCTCTGAATGGCAGGGGAGGCCAGTGGTACCCAAACTGTGGCCCATGTCAGAATAACCTGGAGGGGTTGTTCACACGGTGTCTGGGCCCTACCCAGAGCTCCTGATTTGAGGGCTCCCAGGTGACACCACCACTAATCCCAAGATCACACATACTGGCACAGATTTGTATAACATGCCTCAGACCTTCCCCTCCATCTCCAAAGAAGAAGCTTGAGTATTTATTACCCAAATGCCCTCCCTTATTGGCTGAGGGCAGCTCCCAGGGGCAGTGACTCCCTGGCACCTGTGGCCTGCCACAACGGGTGGGGAGAAAGTCCTCTGCAGAGAGTGTAGGCTTTGCGGCAGGATGCTGTGGGCTTGTGGTGAGATGCCATGGGCTTGCAGTAGGATTCCATGAGTGTGTGTGGGGACAGTTAGTGCTGAGTAGTGTAGGCAGAACTCTGGCCATATTTGTTACAGCATCTTAACTATGGTGGTTAATTTTATATGTCAGCTTGACTGGGCTAAGGGGTACCCATTTAGCTAGTAAAACATTACTTTTGGCTGTGTCTATTAAGGCATTTCCAGAAGAGATTTGCATTTAAATCAATAGATGGGTGAAGGAGATCGTCCTCACCAAGTGGTGGGCATCACGTACACTATTCAGGACCCAGCAGGACAGAAAGGCAAGGAAGGGAACATTTTTTCTCTCTGTTCCTGAGCCGGGACATCCCTTTGGGGTCTTGGCCTCTGATTAGAACCACATCAGCAGCTTTCTTGGACCCCAGCAGAGCAGGGAAATTCTTAGCCTCTCTAATACCATGAATCAATCCCTTGCATTTTCTAACTCTATCTCTCTATATATGCATCCTATTGGTTCCATTTTGCTGAAGAAATGCCAACCAGTACGTGCCCTAAAACAAGATTTCTGCGTTCAAAGACACCCCCCTTTCTACATCTGCCACTTTCTTGAGAAGTCGGGGTCCTTAGCATAATAAAAGTCCTAAAATACAAAAACCCATTGAAGTCACTATTTTCCAAATTAATTTGACCTCTTTTCAAAGAATACAGTTGGAAATTGCTATTCCAGACCACACTTGGGCAACTAAGCCCCATGGACCAAATGTGACCAGTTGCCTCATTGGTAAACGAACTTTCATTGCAATACAATTACATCTGTTAGTTTATCCACTGTCTACAGCTGCCTTCCAGTGGAGAACTGTGGCACAGAATGTGTGTAGTCCAGTTCTTGGCCAAAAAAGTTTACGAATTCCCATTCCAAACTAACTCCTTTCTCCCCACTTTAAAGACATTCAAACTGTGACCCTAGAGGGCACGTATCTCATCCAAGGTTACTGAGCAGACAGTGGCAACGCTGGGCTGAGAACACGGGTGCCTGATCCTTTTCCCGTCCAGAGGCCCCTTCCACTGTTCACAGCCTTGCTTCAGAGTGCCTTTATCCCTGGGTGCCTCTTCTCTTTACTCTCCAGTGACAGTGATGATCTCCTAGAAATAAATCCTTTGTGTCTGTCTAAAGCTTGCCCCACATACCACTGGGCCACTCACTCCCTGCAGCAGCATTGTGATGCGCCAGGGCTGTTCTTGGGCATGGAGATGCCACAGGAAGCCAGACCCGACGTGGTCTGCGTGCAGCCTAGTGAGCAAGGGAGACCAAGACTTCCCTTGAAGAACAGGGCACTGTCTGGGTGTTTTGGAGATGGTGATACAGGTAAGGAAGGGGCTGGGGAGGCTGTTGGAGATCAGATAGCTGGGGAGCCCTCTGTACAGAGCGACATTCAGGGTAGTGAACCTCAGAGGTAGGACACTGTGCGAAGACCCATAGGAAAGCTTCCCAGGCAGAAGTTGGGTGGGATAAATGGCTTGAGATGGGCCAAACCACGCTGGAGCCTGATGGTGCAGGGGAGGGAGGGAACACTTAAGGCTGGGAGGTCCTTGAAGGCCGTGATCAGGAATTTGGATCAGATTCCAAGTAAGATGGAAAGCTTGTGAGTCTGGGAAAAATTCCCAGGAAACAGACTCTGAAATACTGATCTATATATGCTTCTCCATGGATGTTTCTGTTCATAGAGGCCTAATAAAAGGCATGGACCAGGGTCTAGCAGATGCTCCGGAAAGGCTACATTTGCACACATCACGGCATGATGAGCCGCGTCCTCTGTCCTCAGCACGCCCCTACACCCCCGTGTGCCCAGGTCAGCCCCTGCTCATACCTGTTGCCCTGGAATTAATTACTAAGACAGCCCCCTTCCACTCCTAACCGTGTCTCTGTTAGAATGATAAATTACACGGTTGTCCTAATTATACTACTCGCTTGCACGTAATTTAAGCTTTGGCTCCTGAGGCCCATTACTCTCGGGTCAATGACTTACTCTACCTTGAAATATAAATTCCTACAATTAATAGAAACTGTCACACCTTTGAGTCTTGTTTCTCCCACAGCATTATGGGTTCCCAAGGACGAGACACGTGTGTTTATCAATTCATTTATATAAGAACGTTTCCCACATCTAACACGAAAATGGCACACAGCCTGGAGCGCATTACAGCTCATACAGTAGGTCCTTTGGTCTTCACAGCAAAACTGCAGGGAGAGTCACGATTGTTTCCCTTTTGTGGAAGGGAAGGTCTCACGACCACTCACAGGCAGAATTAGAATTCTAACTTGGGAGGGCCTGGAGCCATACCTAGGCGAATTCCTACGCCACCCCCTGCAGCTTGAGGCCTGGCCGACCTCTCGGGTAAGGCAGGTAATGACAGCCTAATAAGACAGAGAAGGCACGGTAACCTTTCCTGTCTGAGCTTTGCAAATATGAAGTGCCCTGTAACAGCTGAATAATAACCACCGTCGGCATCTGAGGGTGATCAGGATGCGGTCAGGGCTGTTGTCAGTGCTGAGATTTTTATGACTATCTCCTAATGTATGTCAGGTCAGATGGAATGCCCTGTCATGTCAGAGCTTATCAGTCTCACTCGAGGCAGTCAAACACAGCCCACACAGCCAGAGTGCTCCTGGCATGCGTTCAAGCCCAAGCTGTCATTGCTTTTAAGAGAGGTTTTCTAAACACCATCCCCCAGGCAGGCACACACAGAATGTGAAGGGCTCCCCAGAAACCTGTGGGTTGGGGGAGCCACACCTGGGGCCTCAAAGAGGTTTGTTAAGTGTTCTGTTAGGGACAGAGCAATGGGACCCCCAGGGCCTGGAGAGTCCTTCCTCCCTCCCTCCTAAGACAGGCCCAGAGCTGTGGCTGTCAAATCTGTATCCCATCTCGGCTCAGACTAACTGGGAGAGCTTGGGCAGGTGCCCAGTCAGAAATCCCTGGAGACAAGCGAGTTCAAATACCGCAAGGGGCCTCTGGACCTCAGACTCTACCCTCGTAAGCTCTGGACAGTGACCACCTGCAGGGCTGCTGTGTAGGGAAATGCCCCAGGGTTTGCCCATAGGAGGTGCTCAGACTATGTGAGCCTTGGCCAGGTGCAGTGGCTCTCACCTGTGATCCCAGCACTCTGGGAGGCTGAGGTGGGTGGATTGCTTGAGCTCAGGAGTTCGAGACCAGCCTGAGCAAAAGTGAGGCCCCATGTCTACTAAAAATAGAAAAACTGGCCAGGTGTTGTGGCAGGTGCCTGTAGACCCAGCTATCAGGAGGCTGAGGCAGGAGTTTCTCTTGAGCCTAAGAGTTTGAGGTTGCTGTGAGCTATGATGATACCATGGCACTCTACCCAGGGAAATAGAGTGAGACTGTGTCTCATAATAGATAGATAGATAGATAGATAGATAGATGAATATGTGAGCTTCCCTAGGCACCATAGCTCTCTGGCAGAGAGTGGGCCTAGAGGAGACAATTTCCCCTATGGGCTACGTTCTCTGTCCCTACCCTGGGAAACTCCAAGGTGCAGCAGACACCCAAGTGAAGAAGGCGAGGCAGAGTGCTGACTCATCTCCTGGAAAGTGGTTTTCCGCCCCCAGCACTTTCTCCTGCAATTAGACCATGAGACTGATGTGTAAATTGAGTTAAGAACCCTGGAAAAAGGATATTCCAGCCCACTCTACTCTAAGCAATAGCTGTTTATGGGGAATACACAGCCCAAGTCAATTCTCTATTTCTGGTTTATACGTATATATATATATTTTTAATTTTTCTTTAGGGAAATTTCCAAATACTCTTGTAAGTGGAGACCATAATGTAATAAGTTCTGGCTTTCAACAGTTACCACCTTTAGCCATCTGCGCCCCTCCCCCCCCCACATTTTTAAGGCAGATTCCCTACATCACAGCATTTCACCTATGAATGGTCTTTGCTGGTACCCCAGCCTCTCTTGGTCCATGGCGGGCAGAGGTGGAGGGAGGGGGTACCACTGCTTCAAGGGCTCAGGTAACTGGCCCTTGGACTGGACGTGGGCCCAGGGCCTTGGGAACTGCTCCTTACACATATCCCGTAGTATAAAGGACATATGGAAAGCAGGGCTGGGAGGAATCAACCTTGGAATCTACTTTGGAATCTAACACTAGCTTGGAGGGCATCACGGACCCCTGAAGCATCCAGGTTCTGAAGGTGCATCTGCGCTAAGACCCAGGAGCAGGGCAGATCAGGTGAACATCCCTGGGAACTCTGAAGCAGCAGCCCTGGTGAGCAGTGGCGTCCACCAGGCGGTGAGAAAGGAGCTGGTCCAGCCGCCCCTCCCCACCCTCCTCCTGCCAAGCACAGGCCCTGCTATCTCTTCCAGCAGAAGCGAGTTTGCAGGAGGAGCTGATTAAGGGAACGGCTTGTGCACAAAGAGAGGAGCAGCCAGCTTCAAAAGGACAACATGTGGCCAAAATAACAATGATAATAATGTCTTTACATCAGGAAAACAATGTGCACCCATTTTATAGATGAGGAAGATAAGCCCCAGAAAATAAAGATAATTTCTCATCTAGCAGGTGAGAGAGCTGAGTCTAACCCAGTGGTCCTCTCCTCCTAACTCACCCTCAGTTCCCAGCCCTCAGCTCCCAGGGTTAGGAGATACATTCTGGTAGGAAGCATTTCTGGGTAGTTGACTCAGTGATCAGTTCAGTCTGGGTTTCATGAAGGGCAGTGCTGGGAGCACTGAATCAGAGCTTCTCTCCAGCTTCCATCCCAGAGGGAGCAGGAGAACGCTAAACGCTCAGAAATGCAAATTAACATTTGGACAGATTTCCTCCAGAGTTTTGGCCTCCAGGCAAATTCTTTATTCCCTGCAGAAGTGCATTTTTGTTTCTGCTTGAGTGGTGAAAACGGAGGAAAGGTTTTTCCAGACAATCATGACTATGATTAAAAGGGTCCATGGAAATCGTGCTTTTCTGGAAGCACATGTTGGCTAAAAAAGGATGATGTTGGCTGAATAAATGTCCCACATGCCCACAGTGGTGGAGAAAGCAGATCCCCCAAGCTTCACACTGGGAGGGCAAGTGGACCTTGCTCACTTTTTTTACACCCAGCCCCACACCTTGAGCTAGGCACCCACGGATGTGAGCGGGAAGGCGGGCAGCAGCCTCTTGTCTAATGAGCTACAGTGCGAGCCCTGTGCTGGGTCCTGGGGAGGGGGAAACACCAGCTCTGCAGCCCTTCTCTGCAGGAAGCTCTGGACCCCAGGAAGGGCTAAGATGCAATCAGACCTTGGGCATGCTTTCTTGAGAACTGGTGTAGTGAGAATAAGATAGAGTCAGCCAGGCTCAGGCTGACAGGACACATCTGGTCTGATCTAAACGCCCTAAACAACCTTCACCTCCTGTCTTCCGTTCTTGCTGTTCTATAAACTCAGCTTTAACCTAGAAGTGTGTCCTTTGAGTCATTTAGGGTGATTTGATTTAGGAGATTAACTTTTGAATTAGAAGTGTTGTTTTGGGTCATGAGTTATGCCAATTATTGTTTAAGATAAAGGTTAGCATGGTTTTGAACCGTGGCTTTGAACGCCTGTGTATAAAACCATTGTTTTGGAAATGGAAGAACAGAACAGTCTTAGAGAGGCTGCGCCCACTGTTCTGCTGAATTGGTGGCCTTCTGATAATAAAGCTAGCTGGACCCGCCCTGTCAGTCTCTGCATTTGGCAGGCAGGCAGACCCTCTTTGTCTGGTAACATTCTCAGGGAAGACAGGCTGGTAGACAGTGCCTGGAACCATCTCCCATGGGAATTCCTACCACATTGAGCCTGTGGTCCCCGATGGGAACTTCTGGTCTTGAATACACCATTCAGGTCCAGCTCTCGGCTCCCACTGGCTTTTAGTAAGCAGGTGGGATGCCAGACCATGGGAAATCTGGGCCAGGCTGGTTCTACAGACACAACACCCCTCCCTTTGCTGCCTTGCTCTGTGCTGACCCTCTCCCCCGACCCACACCAGGGCCTTCACGCTCATGACCGGCGCAGGCTGCAGCTGCACACTCCTGATGAGGACTCGCGCTTCAGTCTTGAGAGGTGCTGGTAATCTGGCAATTGGTGGAGAGGCTGAAGGAGCAGCCTTTGAAGGCTTTGATAAAGCCTGGCCTGCCTCAGTGCTATTTGCTTTGTTTTCAATCATCCTGACTCTGCAGAGGCAGCTGGAGAGTGATGTGTATGTTAATGACGTCCTGCAGAGTGAGGCCAGAAGAATTCAGCTACAAATGCCCAGCTACCGTGTCCAGCTTGAGTTTCCTACTTACTGTGAGTAACTGGGTCACTATTTTTAGTTGGAATCTCCAGTTAAAAATCCCAGGCAGGGAAAATGTGAATTTGGCTAAGAAGGAACCAGAGATGGGCAGTCCCACCCCATCTCTCTCAGCAGCTCTCCTTGGCCTTTGCTCAGCCCTGGCCCCAGGCTTTCCTGCCTGAACTACGGCCTTCAGTAGATCAAAGACCAGCAAAACCCACAGGAAAAGGGACTCAGTCCCATGAAGCTGACCGCCCTATGGGAAAGTTCTGGAAGGTGTCTGTGATGTTAACATTTGCATCAAGCTCTCACACTCTTACGAGTAGAAAAAATGATATGTTTAGCAAGTCACATCTAACACAGATTCTTTTTTATTATTTCAGCTGAATATAAGGGTACAATTAGGTTGTATTGTTTGTGTTTGTTAGGTGAAGTCCAAGTCGTAGTCATGCCCCTCACCTAGGAGATGTGCTGTGTATCCTAAGTGTCTGTTAGGTGGGAGCTCACCCCCTAACTGCCTCCCTCCTATCTCCCCCCCTCCCCCTCCTTGAGTTTGAGTTTTTTCTCTCCTTTGGGCGTGTAGTTGTTCATCTACTGGTTTCATATTAGAATTGTACATTGGATACTTGCTTTTCTGCTCTCCTGGTACTTTGCTAAGTAGAATGTTTCTCACCTCCATCCAGATGAATATAAAAGATGTAGCAGAGATCCTCAAACTTTTTAAACAGGGGGCCATTTCACTGTCCTTCAGACCGTTGGAGGGCTGGACTATAGTTTAAAAAAAACTATGAATAAATTCCTATGCACACTGCACATATCTTATTTTGAAGTAAAAAAACTAAATGGGAACAAATACAATCACACCGCAACATGTAGCCTGCAGACCGTAGTTTGAGGACCCCTGACGTAAAGTCTCCTTTCTATGGCTGGATAGTAATCCAGTGTACATATACCACAATTTGTTGATCCATTCATGGGTTGGCGGGCACATGGGTTGATTCCACATCTTGGCAATTATAAATTGAGTTGTGATAGTCTAGTGCAAACGTCCTTACGGTTAAATGATTTTTGTTCTTCTAGGTAGATACCTGTAATATATCGCAGGATCAAATGGAAGGTCTTCATTTAGCTCTTGGAGGATTCCCTGTACTTCTTTCCAAAGAAGCTGTGTTAGTCTGCAGTCCCACCAGCAGTGTGTAAATGTCCCCTTCTCTCCACACCCACGCCGGCATCTGCAGCTTTGGGATTCTGTGATGGGGCGATTCTCACTGAGGTGAAGTAACACAGATTCTGATGCCCAAGTGTGAGATGAGTGTCATCCACAGTCAGAATGGCTCCTGGGTAGGTGCTATGGAGGAGACCCACCTACCACCCTCTGTGGGCCCAGCCACCAGTCTGTCTGTCCAGCCTCAGGACCACTACTATTTTTCCATTAGATACCCAAGGAAGGAGTTAGGCTTGCTTGTATTTTTTACTGCATAAAAAAACATAGCATCTTTAAAGTCTAGAGATTCTTATGTCATAGAAATGTCATAGAAGATTCTAGTTTAGTCATGTCAGGTCTAAGGAGGGGGATCAGCAAAGGCAAATCCCTGATCTCCCAGCTCCTCAGTGGAGCTTTGCACAGAAATGCCTCCGTGACTTGAGTGGAATATTCTCTCTCAATATATACTCAAGCTAGGATTTTTGTAAAGTACATAACTGCATGTGTTCTCAGCCCATGCTTATTAATTCTCATGTATAACACATACGTTCTAGATGGTAACAGGAATGGTGGCTTGGGAACAGTCTCGGCCTCACCCATTTAACTCAATGTACAGTGTTCCTCCATTGGGTGGAGCAAGGGTTTAACTATAAAATGTTGAATTGTAATATGAATAAACCACATAGAGACCCAGAATCAGTTATACGATGATCATAAAACTTAATGAAATGCGTTCTTTCCGTGAATAATCTGGCCACAGCCAATTTGTAGTGTTACGGGAGGGGACAGAGGCCATGAGCTGTGGCTACAGTAAAGTATCAATATATGGGTCATTATGAAAGTTTTGAGATAACAAAAAAAAAAAAATCAAGAAATGTCAAATCCTCACAAAGGGAAAGAAAAAAAGCCTCCCAGCAACATGGATTAGCCCAGCAAGTTGAAACTTGCACAGGTGAATCAGAAAGGACACTGTGGGCTGTGTTTCCTGGAGGTGAGATAATGGACCATCATACGGTCTGTCTCAAAACTTTCATAGGGACCCATGTAGTACATTATGCCCACATATATTGTGTCTCTATTTTGGCTTATAACTGTTTGCTACAAACTTCTCGAATCAGATTTTCTTGTCACTAGAACTTAACTCTCAAAATGTAGGAAACGCGTGTTTTCTCATCCTCCCTCCAACAGCCTGAGGGCCATAGTTAGGGTCCTCAGGGGATGGAGTCCTGTGTCACTCAGCCTTCTCAGACACTCTTCCCTCTGGCCGGTCTCTCCTCCACCCATCCCTCCCCCTGCAGCGGGAGAGCACGCGCGCGCGCACACACACACACACACACACACACACACACAGTCCCCAGCCTACACAGGTGTGAAAAGAAAAGGCAGCTGAAGATCCCACCTGCTGAGGGCTTTGGGCTCCTGGCCACACATAGCCTAAGACCCTCTGTTGTCTAAACACCTGCTGAGAAGCCACACAGGACTCTTGGCCAGTAGCCAAATTCACTTAATAAGAATCTAAAAAACCTCCTTCCCACCTGTTTTGTGGAGAGGATGTCCGTCCTCTAGTCTGAGGGGCAGCTGTCAGCCCCAGGTGACTCTACCCTGATCACAGTCCAATGGACGCCAATTCAGGGCAGGCCACTCAGGACCCCTCTCTGGGAATGTGGAACTGGGCACAGAAAAGCTTCCAGGGCTCAGGGTCTGAAAGCTGAGCTGAAACTTGCAAAAGGGAGCTCCAGGTGGGCCTATTATATGGGGAGAGGAAGATGATACTACAGAGGAGCAGGGGAGAGAAGGAGGAGAGAGAGGAGCTGCTGTCTACCCAAGCTCTGTCCCAATCTGGGGAGGATGCCCCTTCCCCCAGGTGTGTTTACTTCATACATATTTTACTTACTCGGTGCTGCTATGTGCCAGGCCTTATTCCAGGGCCACAAATACAGCCATCCCTGCCCTCAAGAGCTTCCTTTCTGGGTGATATGTCCCTTTTAAGAAACCTTTTTTTTCTTTTTTTTGGACAGAGTCTTGCTCTGTCATCCTCGGTAGAGTGCAGTGGCATTACAGCTCACAGTGACCTCAAACTCTCTAGCTAAAGAGATCCTCCTGCCTCAGCCTCCCAAGTAGCTGGGGCTGCAGATACCTGCACAATGCCTGGCTAGTTTTCTATTTTTAGTAGAGATGGGGTCTTGCTCTTGGTCAGGCTGGTCCGAAACCCCTGAGCTCAGGTGATCCAGCTGCCTCGGCCTCCCAGGTGTTGGGGTTACAGGTGTGAGCCACTTTGCCTGGCTTAAATAAATCCTTTCTTACTCAAGTGAGCCCAAGAGACCTGTCATAAATACCAGGCTGGTATGGATTTTCTCACTTTGCAAACGAAGACCCAGAGCTCTGAAGAGGTGCAGATGAGTGGCCTGCACTCAGGCAGAGGCTGAGCTGCATTTTGAAAGCACCACAGCAGGCTCGAAGCCCGCCCTCTTCCCACTGCTCCCCCTCCCTCCCAGGGCAGGGGGGGTTCACTCTGTCAGAACAGTTCAAGGCTCTGCCCTAGGCTAGCCCCCCGGGCCAGTAGCAAAGATGTCAGAAGGTGCGCAAAGACAGACCCGCTTATTCTTGGGGACTTCCCACACACTTTTGGGCATTGATTCTCATAAGAGTCCTGCTGGAACCACCCTGAGCTTGCAGCACCCAGGAGACTTGCCCACAAGGTGCCCAAGGAGCCATGGTTCACGGAGCCTCCCAGACTGTGCTCTTCTCACTACCCAGCAAGACTTCAAAATCTCCACCACGGATTCACTTCATCTCATCAGGCGATCCCTCCCCATGTTTTCCTGGCCCAGTCTCCCCCTGCCTGCAAATGACCACCAACTTCTCAGCTGTTTCCCACCCCTACCCTGTGAAGTATCCATCTACCCCGGCTTCAGGCTGCCCCCATCTTCCTCATCCTCTCTCTCAACATGTCCAAAGACCAAACACTTCATTCTGCCCCACGGCTCCCTCCTGGCACACCCTAGTCCAGTAAGCACTTCCGTCCCTACCCAGTCACCAGGCTAAGCCCTCCCGACCTGTCAGCATCATCTGAGAAGTGATGCCCAATCCTCATGCAGCTGTGGCCTTGTCCCGTCTCAACCAGACGACTGCTGTGGCCTCCAGACTGGCCTTTCATCTTCCTGAACTGTGGCCAAGAGTCTGTTTTGTAAACAGCAGCCAGAGGGATCCCCATATGCCCTTTGGATAAAAGCCAGGCAGGCACCAGATGTAGCAGGAACTCTGGGGTGCTGTTGTCCAAAGACCAGCTGAGCAGAATCACCAAGGACACTGGTTAAAATGCTGAGTCAGAGTTGCAAAGGAAGGGGCCAATTAAATGATTGTCATTAATAAGCTGGTGATTTTAGTGCTCATTCTATGTTAAGGGCCATGGGAGATTCTGACAGGAGAGAGGACGGGTGTTGGGGAGGCTGGACAGGGAGCTGCCCTGGGCTCCTGCATCTGCCAAGGCCAAGGGGAGCCTGGATGTGTGGGCAGGTGGAGAAGCAGCTGAGGGTCAGGCGCCCCCAGGGTCAGGTGCCCAGTGTGAAGCATCTGGCGGGTTCCACTTTCTGGACATGGGAACCTCAGGCTATGGGATTCTCTGCTGGAACCCCAGTTTCCTAGTCACAGAACAAGATAATGACACCTGCCTGGCAGGGCTGCCCTGTGGATTGATACCTCTGCAGTGCACCCAGCACTTAGCACAGGTGCAAACTGCCTCACAAATTGAGTGTTATGGTAATTAGTGAGGCGTCTTCCTGGAAACATCAGTTATTTCTGGGACCTCCTATGGAATGTTTCTCCCGAGTACCCTGATTCTCCTGCCAGTCCTTGCACACACACACACACTCCTAACACATATATACACGTACAGCCACCTGCTTCGGTCTCTCTCGCTCTCCTAACACACACATATGGACATGTACCCACCCGACTCACACACCACTAACACACATACATACACGCTCATGCTTTACTTATGCCAGGTCTCATCAACAATCCAAGATGCTTTTTTGTTTTCAGTTCTGTCTGCTGTCTTATCCACAGAAATTCTTTCGTCCCCACCCTCTCTTAGACTTTTCAAATACATCTGGAGTCGCAGCTCACTTCCGCCTTCCCCGTGGAGCTGCCCCCATGGGAGTCTGTGGTTTTCCACCAGGCAGCACCAGGGCATTTTCCCCAGCACAGGACGCCACTTCCCCACCAGGCAGGGGAGACCCCAGGCGAGAACTGCCCTGTCTCTGTCCTGGTTCAGCTCACTGAGCCTGGCACCATGTGTGGTATGAAAGAAAGGCTCGGCTGGTGTCAAGTGTGGGGCAGATGAGAGCCGTGGGCAGGGGAGGGAAGGGTTCGCAGGTGTGCTCCCTTCTCTCCAGCTCAATTAGGAAACAGGAAAAATCCTGGGATCTGCTTCCCAGGGCTTTCTATCTGTTAGTCATGCCACCTAATTGGGAATTTGCTAGACAGTAGCTTGCTCTAGATAAGTCTTGGGCTCCAAATAAAGGATTTTGGAAGGTAGGGATATTTCATTTTTCCGTCAACTTTTGGAAGTATGATTTACACGGCAAACTGTTTTCACTAGAAATGTAAACTTAATGATTTTGACAGGTGTATACATTCTTGAAACTACTGTCCCAATCAACACACCAAACAATTTCATCAAAAGACTCCTCCTGCCCTGAAGCGTCTCCTTTGAGATGCTCTTGGTCATGGAGTGAGGGAGAGGAAGGCTGGGTCTGGCTTCTAGCTGCCAGTTTACATTTGAGTAGCCACATACAGCCATACTAGACTGAACAGGGGAAAACAATTGACAGGCACACCCATATGGGGTTTACTGCGTGTCCCGCTGCAAGTGGAGTGCGTGGGAAGAGAGACCAGAATCTGGCCCTGGGAGATATTTTAATTGCTTAAGGCAAATAAAAAAGGCAAGAAGTTGCAAAAGATGGTGCAAAAACACAGTCATCAGATTAACCATTGTTGGGCAGCCCAGCACAGAAAGTGGATGCTGCTTGGGTCATGGTTTTTAGGGCCAAGCTCAAACCCAGGTGTCCTGACTCCACACTCTGCATGTGCACGGGACTGTGGGCCTCTGGCAGGGAGGGGTCTGGATGTATCCAGACTGCTCCGTAAGGCTCCAGTGCTTAAGATAAAAGAGAGAAACACTGCACCTGTCCCATCCTAGGTCTCAGCCCAAGAAACCTGCTGTCACACAAAGATAGTCTTGGACGTTTTCTTAACCAAGACAGTATGAAGCTTTTAAACACATCCACATTAAAAGCCAAGCAGGTTTCTAGAACTTTTTCATTTTGCAAAACTGGAATTTTATACCTATTGAATGGCTGCACACTTGAAAGCATTGAGAGGGAAAATTTGTATTATGCATTTTTTATCACTTACCGGAGGGGGATTTTTCTATCTGGGCTTGAATTCTTTATCTGTGTTTAATTTTGTCTCTCTTTTAACTACTGAATTCATGTGCTACGTGAACTAAAAGTTAAGAAATCAAACAAAAAATGGATATTTTTAAAAAGACACATCAGCGCCCTCTACCCACATCATACGGAGTGTCCCCCAGGCTGGCACGGAGCAGTCTAGGTGACAGTGACAGTGAATCTCAGTGTCAGGGTCTCAGGGCAAGTCCTAGCTTCACCCCTGACTTCACCTGTTTCTGAGTTGAAAAAATAAAAGCCCCCACTTCACAGGATTACCATGAGATTGACTGAATGAGGGTGTGAAGTGCTACCCAGCTTAGCACCATGCTGGGTACAGAGTAAAAATTAACCGGAATCAAATATTCACTGCATTCCCCTGGCGTGTTGAATCACAGGACCCTCTGATGAGGACATGACTATAATCCCCACTGTAAGGAGGGGAAAACAGTCACCCCACCCGGTTTCCCACTGCTGACAAGGCATTGACCTGGGTTCAGACCCAGGTACCCGGCTTCTGCAGCCACATTGTTAACTGTGATGACGTCCCTGTGTCAGTTTGCTCTGCTGTGACAAAGCACCACAGACAGAGTGGCTTAAAGAGCAGAATTTATTTTCTCACAGTTCCAGAGACCAGAAGTCCAAGACCAAGATATTTGTGGGGGGTGGAGGGGGGAGAGGTTCTTTCTGAGGACCCTCAGCGAAGGACCTGCTCTCGGCCTCTCTCCCTGGCCATCTTCTCTCTGTGTCTTCACATTTCCCCAATGTCCAACTCTGTGTCCAGATGTCCCTCTCTTATAAGGACCACAGGGCGGTGCCTGTGGCTCTGTGGGTAGGGTGCCGGCCCCATATACCGAGGGTGGCAGGTTTGAACCTGGCCTCGGCCAAACTGCAACAAAAAGTAGCTGGGCGTTTTGGCGAGTGCCTGTAGTCCCAGCTACTCGGGAGGCTGAGGCAAGAGAATCGCCTGAGCCCAAGAGCTGGAGGTTGCTGTGAGCTGTGACATCATGGCACTCTACCGAGGACAATAAAGTGAGACTCTGTCTCTTAAAAAAAAAAAAAAAGGATCACAGTCATATTGTGTAAGGGTTCTTCTTATGACCTCATTTTAACTTAGCCTCTGTAACGTAACCTTTAACCTTTGCAAAGACCCCAATCTCCAAAGAAGGTCATGTTCTGAAATCTTGGCAGTTAGGACGTATAGGGATCAGCGTGTGGCATTCTGGCATATTGGCTGTTTAAGTTCAAGACACTTGAAAAGCAGCAGGTGCAAACAGATGGCTCTGACCTTCCTGCTATAGCTCAAGGTGAAGTTACCATGTGAAAGATGTCCTCCCTTCACTGGAAAGGAAGGTAACATCCTCATCTTCAAGGATGAAAAGCTGAAACTTTCAGAGAATACTTTATAGTCTTTGTTAGAATAATTCTTATCTCTGAAGCTTCCCACATAATCCAGGTCCTTCTCCGTGACTCCCTATTCTTTGTCTGATTCCACACATAGTAACTTTGTTGGATTCCACCCCCCTTCTTGGGGGTCTTCATTTCTTTATGAGGGTTCATGTAAAATTGGTAACACGTTGTTCTCCTGTTGATCTGTTATGTTGGTTTAATTCTAAGAGGGTGGAGGTGGAGTTTTCCCACAAGTGCAACATGACTTTAATGAGTGTCAGAGGTCGTTGTGCGTGAACCCCGACCTGGTTTAAAGCCGACTGGGAAAATAACACTGAAGATCTAAGGGCTTAAAACATAAAGTTTGAAAATGTCTGGAGAAGACGTCCACCATTAGGCCTAGTGGGCCTAGGCTGAGGCAGAAAGGTGTCAGGCTCAGGCTGCAATGGAAAGATACCATTGGCAAATTTCTGAACTGCAAACTTTCAGAAAAAATGAAGTCCAGTTCACCAAGATAAATGAGAAAGTACTAATTGATTCCTTGCTTCTGGTTCACTCCCAGTTTCTTGCTTGGCTAACTCCTTGGGAAACAGACCGGGAGGTACCAACTGTTCCCAGACTAACTTTTAAACAATACCAGCTGGGGAAACTACTGAAGCTAAGATGTATAGGGGGGAAATGTTAAAATAAAAATGTATGACGTATGACTAACTAAATGCAAAATTCTGCTTCTGTACAATGCCTGCTTACTACCCTACCTGGCTGCACCTGAACAGCCTGCGTGCCAACCAGGATGCAGACCAAGCCTTAAAAACCCGACCCCTTCAGCACTCGGGGCTGCTCTCAGAAACCCCGTGTTGGGACACTGAGGCAGTCGCCAGTGGCTCTTCAATAAAATGACTCCTCTTTAAATTTAACTTGGTTAGCAGTGTGGTCTTTGTAGAATTCCTGGGCACAACAACATTAACTCAGGCTGAGTCAACCAAGAATATGCAACCCCTTTCTGTCTTTTTTTTTTTTTTTCAGACAGAGTCTCACTTTGTCACCCTCAGTAGAGGGCCATGGCATCATAGCTCACAGCAACCTCAAACTCTTGGGCTCAAACAATCCTCTTGCCTCAGCCTCCCGAGTAGCCGGCTATTTTTAGAGATAGGTCTCGCTCTAGCTCAGGCTGGTCTCAAACTTGTGAGCTCAGATGACCTGCCCACCTCTGCCTCCCAAAGTGCTGGGATTACAGGCATGAGCTACCTGGCCCAGACACTCTCTGACTTCTTCAAAACGTTTTTATGGATTTCTAACAAAAGTGCATGTGCAAAATGCAAAAATGCCAAAAGATAGGGTGGGAAGAATCCCAAATCCCTAGGAGGACTGAATGGAGGGAGGCGGGGTAAGCGGTCGTGAGTTGCTAACAGACCAGGCACTGATGGTGTATTTAGAAAGAGGGAGGAGGGACTAGTTCTATCCCTGCTAGGGAAGTAAGCCCGTTTTCCTAGTCTAACTACATTTCAGAAGTCCGAAGAGCTTAACCCTCCCACCTGTTGCCTCTTGAACATATAAGCCTAGTCCACCTGTCTGGGCCCCTCCTGGCTCTAACCCCAGCTCTAACCCAGGGATTACATGGCTGTGCGTTTTTCCTTGGATACCTTAGGAGTGAGTTGGGGCATCCTGCTGAGAAGTCACCTTATCCACTTCCCTATGTGCCCTCCACAAATGAGGGCACACAGTTCAATTATAGATTACAAGCCTTTCATAGGAGAGCCTCAACCATGCTTCCCTCCTCTGGGGGTAGCAAGCCCTGGGGCTCCATCTACCAGCGAGGTCCACATGTAACTTGAGGAAGCTGCAAAGCTGAGCTGAGTTGTTACCAGAGTTGTCTCTCCCTATGGGACCTGTGGTGTCCCGAAGGAGAAGAATGAACTCAGGAACCAGGATAGCGGGCAGTGAAAAGCAGAGTTTATTGATAGAAAAAGCCCTCAAGACCTGGAGGGGCTGAGTGGGTTGCCGTTGTGGGCTTGGGGTGCTGGGCTTTCCTGCTGCCCCCAGGGTCCCTCTCCTTGGCCGTGTCATTTTGGTTCTGTGCCTGGACTGGTCCCCTCTCTCAGGAGAGTTTTTTTGTTTCTCTTACCTGCACCTCTGGGCTTCTCAATCAGGCCGGGCACCCCTCGCCCCACCCAGTCTGTTTGTGCAGCTCACCACCGCCAGCGTTTTGGGTGAGGTTCCAGGACTCTGGTGTTAAAAGCATGTTTGGAGCACACCTTCCAACTTCCCCCTGCCCTCTCTCCTTTTCTTTCTCCCCCCAACTTCTCCTTTCCCCTGCTTCGCATCAGGTACAGAGGGACAAACACCCCATAAATAAGGCCTGGGAGGCTCCAACAGGCAGGGTGACATAGGTCAGGAAAGGCTTCCTGCAAGCTGCAAATTTAACACAAGTGATATGCTTTTAGGTCCTGAGTGGAGACAATCTGTGTTTTTATAAAATAGGACTTTTGGAAAATACACTCGTCTCTTGGAAAGGCCTGTGGGTTTGTTTTAATCACTTCTCAGAGCCACGCTAGATATTCACAGCTCAGGATCCCCAGTTTAGCCTAATAAGAAAAAAGTAATTACATCATATTAAAGATAATTTGATTGTTACTGAGACGGTAATTGAGTTGAAACGCTTATTGTACCAGACACATCAGATTGGCAAGGAAGAAGCTCAGCTTAAATACCAACAGTGTTGATAGCAGAATTAAAAGACTGTCGATGCCGTTAATCCAATAGTAATTATTTTCTGAACATAAATTCCTGAGTAGCGAGGATGCAATTATATCTACAAACAGTCATAAGAAAATAATTACTCCACATTCTACCTGCAGCGACAGTCCATAAAAGCCCTGATAATACTCGCCTTGAGAAGCCAGGCTCTTCCCACCAGAAATGTAACTGCAGACATAGAAAAATAGTGAAAAGAAGATTCCCCAAGAACTGAAGCCCTGGGCGGCCCTGGCTTAGAATGCTCCTTCAGGAGGGTTGCGCGCCCTCCCCACAGGCCTACTGTGAATATAACCCCCCCAGCAGTCTCATCCTCATCCCCAGAGGCGACACGCACCTTCCCCTAGAGACCCCAGTCCTCCCTGCTCACGCCCTCCACCATCCACCAGCCCCTCCATGTCCCTCCTTCACCCCTGCTGGACTCAGCCTCCCTGTGCTGTCCAGGTCCATGGTCACCCACGTCATCCCTCTTTCATAGGACCTTTACCTTCCTGCCACACCCACCCAGCCGGACCCCAGCCCTGCATGAGCCAAATCCACTGAGTGATGGGGGGGCTGCACACCTGCCCCCTCCCAGTCCGAGCTGCTACGCCCCGTCCTCTCTAGCTCACGGTCCTTGGTCCCTAGCTTGTCCTTTCACCCCCTAACTCCCACCCAAAAGATAAGCCCCACTCCCAGTCCACAGAATGTTCCAGAGGGGAACACATTCTGCCTCTGAGCCCCACACTGCCTGCAAACAGCAGCAGCAAAGCTCTTCTTCTCGGCTTTTGTTTCAAAGCTGCACAGCAGGCCCTTCTCTGCCACCTCCCTCGACTCCTTTCTACAAACTCCTAAACAAGCTTCAGCTTCCTCCACCTGGAAAGCCCCTCCCCAGCCCCACGTGCACCTCGGAGTCCCATGTCCAGACAGCACCCCTCCGTCTTCCAGTGCATTCTGCCTTTGCATCCTGGCCGATGTCCAGGGGCTGCCCCAGTGTTACTCTCTGGGCCTGTCATCCAGAGCCTCTCTGCTCTCTTTATCCAGACTCTGTCAGCGTTGTGGTGCCAGCTACTCTGGAGGCTGAGGCAGGAGGATCGCTGGAGCTCAAGAGTCTGAGGTTGCTGTGAGCTATGACAGCACAGCACTCTACCCAGGGTGACAGAGTGGGACTCTGTCTATGAAAGAAAGAAAAGAAAGAGAAAAAGAGAGAAAAGAAAGAGAAAGGAAGGGAAAGGAAGGGAAGAAAAAAGGGAAAGGAAAGGGAAGGGAAGGGAAGGGAAGGAAAAAGAGAGAAAAGAAAAAAAACAAAGAAGTCTGTCGTGTGGCTGGACAGACCCCCTCCCTCTGCAGGGTGCTGGGCCCCCCGTCCTCCAGGCTCCGCTCTGCCCCCTCCCATCCTTGTTCCTCCTCCCTCCTTCTCTGCAGCTCCCCCTGTGTCCCCGAGGTTCATTTCTGGGACTGTCCCACTGTCCCGTAATCTCGGTGATTGTCAGAGCTCCATGTCCAACCCCAGCCTCTCTGCCTCTCCCCTACTGTGCCATTTCTGCATGACCACATCCTTCCCCAAGGTTTTTTTTTTTGTATTTCAAATTAATATGAGGGCACAGATCATTATGTTACAACGTTTGCATTTGTTAAGTGGCGTCCAAGATGGAGCTGTGTCCCTCACCCAGGAGATGTGCTGTGATCCCCACCTTGTGCCCTTAGGTGGGAACTCACCTGTCCTCTTTCCCCTCCCTCCACATGAGGTTAATTGGGGTTTTCTCTTTTGTGGGCATCTATTAGTTTATCTACAGGCTTCATGTTAGTATTGAGGACACTGAGTATTGAGCTACTTAGGAGGCTGAGGCAGGAGGATCGCTTGAGCCCAAGAGTTTGAGGTTGCTGTGAGTTGCGATGATACCATGGCCCTCTACGCAGGGAGACAGAGTGAGGCTCTGTCAAAGAAAGAAAGAAAAGAAGGAAGGAAGGGAGGGGGGGAAGGGAGGGGGGGAAGGGAAAAGAAGGGAAGGGAAGGGAGGAAGGGAGGAAGGGAGAGAGGGAGGAGGGAAGGAAGGAAGGGAGGATGGAGGAATTCATCTCCATTCTTGTGATACTTTACTAAGAAGAATGTGCTTTAACTCCACTGTGTTAATGCAAAAGATGTAAAGTCTCCATCTTTTTATTGATGAATATTACTCCATGGTGTACATATACCAGTTTATTAATCCATTCATGGGCACCTGGGTTGATTCTACATCTTGATAATTATAAACTGAGCTGCAGTAAACATTCTAGTGCAAGTGTCCTTAAGTTAAAATGATTTTTTTTCTCCTGGGCAAATGCCCAGTAATGGGATTGCAGGATCAAATTGCAGGTCTCCATTTTGCTCTTTGAGGATTCTCCATACTTCTTTCTATAGGGACTGTATTAGTTTGCAGTCCTACCAGCAGTGTACAGGTGTTCCCTTCTCTCCACATCCACAGCAGCATCTGCAGCTTGGGGACCTTGTGATGTGGGCTGTTCTCAATGGGGTGAGGTGACATCCTCCCCTATGGTTTTAAATATGCTGATGAGCCCTAGGCCCTGTCTCCAGGCTGAAGGTTTATACTGAGCTCAGTTTTTTTGTCTGCTGTTCCTGTTGTGTTTTCTCCCTTTCTCTCTCTCTCCCTCTCTCTCCCTCCCTCTCCCTCCCTCTCCCTCCCTCTCTCTATCTCTCTCACTCACACACGTGCAGCACACATTTTCTTCTGAAATTGTATTATTCTGTGTTCTTGGAGAAGTAGACACCAAATGGGATTACGCATGTAAGGATCTTAATAGAGGAAACGTTTTGGGGGGAATGGTGAGAGAGTGGAAATATCTGGGAGAATCATCAGCTAATGAGGCAAACTTGACCCCAAGTGTGGGCGGGGGTGGGGTGGGAGGGAGTGAGAGGGAGCTGCGGGGGTAGAGTCCAGACCCCGTTGTGCAGGGAGTGTCCAGCGAGGCCCTGGGGCAATCCTCAAGCCAAAATCACAACCAGAGCAGCTCCTGCTCCGGCCTCCCAAGGCCTGAACTTTCTTGGGGTCACTGCCCAAAGTATGACTTTGACAGAGACAATGTTTGACCCCCAATCTCTCTCTGAGGAAGAGACCCAGGACCCAAGGTTGCATCTGTTTTTTATCCCATCTCCTGCAACCCACAGCTCCCTTTGCAAACACCTCCATCTAGGGGAGAAATGGGAGGAGACATCAGAGATGGAAGAGACCAACGCCAAATCTGTCCTGTCCCTGTCACCTGGGGTGACCCTATTTGGCCTTCCCTCCTGCTGAGGGCTGTAGGAGTTCCCCAAAGGGACACATTCCTTGGTAATTATGGCAGCCAGTCACCAAAGGATGAAGGGTGCACCAAAGGATGCTTATGAAGGATGCAGGGTCCAGTGAGGATTCAGAGGGCTGGAAGCATGTAAGGATCTACATGCTTGGGGGGAATCTAGGCAAAGAAATCTGTAAGGATCTACATGCTTGGGGGGAATCTAAGCAAAGAAATCTGTGTGTTCCCAGGGCATAGCCCCTGTGCAGGGAGCTTGTTCACACTGGAGCCATGGTCCTCCTAGGGTGCAGTGGTTCTCAACCTTCCTAATGCCACGGCCCTTTAATACAGTTCCTGTGGGTTGTGACCCACAGGTTGAGAATCACTGTCCTAGAGAGAAGAGAGTGCTGTGACACCATGGCAGATACACAGAGGCATCTGGTCACACAGACTCGTCCAAGGAGTGCGCCCTTTCCCCTGCAAGTTGTGGGGTCCAGTTTAATGGCATGAGAAGAGGACTGCCATATGGGGAGGCCGGATGTGGGGAGGAGCAGAGGACAGAGATGGTAGAGGGGTGGACCTGCTGGAAGGCCGTCTCACCACCACAGAGGGAGCTGAAAATGGGGGATGGAAGGCCAGCCAGAGGAGGGGCAGAAAGGAAGGCTCTGCGGTCTTGGTAGGTGGCCAGAGGACACATCTCCGATTTGATAATGAAAGTCAGTGAGAAAATACAAGGCAATTTGCAGCTAATTTCTCAGGAGGAGAAATGCCCTTATTCTGTCCTGCAGCGTCACTCCAAAGACAGGTCATGTGTAAGAAAAGAAAAAAATGTAAGGCATTTAATTTTAATTGAAGAGTCACCCTTTCTGGAAAATAACACCCTAGAAATGTGAGCTGGGGGTTCCACAGAGGGGCCCACGTTGCTGGCCTATCGCAGCATCACCCCTGTGATCAGACTGCCTCTGGCAGGGGCTTGGCAGTGTCTGATTGACCAGCACAGAGGAGCGCCGGCTCTGTTAGGGTCTCAGGGTTTTACTGGTGTCCTTCCTTTCAGGTTCCCCCTGAAGTGATATGGAAGCAGACACAGGGCCCTCCAGGGGGCTAGGGAGCTGGGGTCCAACCTGGGACAGCGGGCAGGTGTTCACAGGGGGCTCCATAGTTCACATGGGGCTCCATAGTTCCCCGCCTTCATGCTGAGCTGTAATATCTTGGCATGGGGCAGGAGGGGGGAAGTCTCTCTCTCTCTCTCTCTTTTTTTTTTTTTTTTGAGACACAGTCTCACTTTGTCACCTCTTGGTGGAGTGCCATGGTGTCACAGCTCACAGCAACCTCCAACTCTTGGGCTTAAGTGATTCTCTTGCCTCAGCCTCCCATGTAGCTGGGACTACAGGTGCCTGCCACAATGCCCAGCTATTTTTTGTTGCAGTTGTCATTGTTGTTTTAGTTGGCCCAGGCTGGGTTCAAACCCGCCAGCCTCTGTGTGTGTGGCTGGTGCCGTAACCACTGTGCTACGGGCAGAGAAAGTCTCTCTTGATGCTATTGGTCATATTCAGTTCCTCACGGCACAGATGGGGTACAGCCTAGGGCGGGGAGGAGGGGACCACACTTACCAGGTAACAGCTCATGAACATATTCTGGGCACCTGTGAGTGCATTTCCTTTCCCCTTTTCTTCCAAAGGGTAAGAAATAATGCATTTTCTGTGGCAGATGAGACCCCTGTAAGAATGTGTTATGAGGTGAACTGCACCCTCAAGACACACCCAAATCCTACCCAACCTTATTGGAAATGGAGTCACTACAGGTGTGATTAGTTAAGATGAGGCACCTGGAGTGGGGCCCACCTGACTCTGGTGTGACTGGGATCTGGGCAGGAGGACGGCCTTGTGAAGACACAGGGACACAGGATGAGTTAAGATGAGGCACCTGGAGTGAGGTCCTCTGGTGTGACCAGGCTCTGGGCAGGAGGACAGCCTCGTGAAGACACAGGGACACGGGATGCTGTGGCTGATGAGGGCAGAAGTTGGAGTTGCCCTGCCTCAAGCCAAGCTATGCCGGGGACTGCTGGAAGCTGGGAGCAGCAAGGAAAGGCCGTCCCCAGAGGCTTCAGGGAGATCAAGGCCCTGCTGACACCACGATTATTTGAAACTTCTGGCTTCAAGAACTTGGATAACAAATTTCTGTTGTCTGTGTAGAAAACCTGAACAGGTGTCTGAGGAACAGCACCTGGGGGTCGGGGGTAGGGGGCAGCACAGGTGCCAGGACAGTTCTGCAAACCTGGGGGCTGGCACCTCTTGTGCTGATGCTACATGTGTTACCCTGAATCCTGGCTCAGCAGACTCAACAAAGGGGCTGAGAAGCCCCAAAGGAGCTTCCACCCCTGAGGCCCGAGGGCTACACACAGGAACCAGGTCCTGGCTCACCTCCCGGAGCTGCTCCAGGAGTGCTGGGATCTGCCGTCCTGGCTCAGCACCCAGCAGGGAACTTAGAAGCTGCCACTCCCGTCATCACATAAAGCCCACACCACACTCTAATCAGGGGAGCCTGAGGATGTCTAAGCAGTTAGAATAAATCAAACACACGCGCCTTCCGTGTGTTTGCGATTACGTTATAGCAGACTGATGGCTTTGTAGCAGCCACTGCTATGCGTGTCTAATGGCTACATAATGAGACGGCCTATTCCAGGGCTACAGTATGTCAGGGAGGGAAAGCTAATGGACTTCGGAGACGTATCCTGTCACCTCTGCAACCAAGGGCCACGTCTCCAGCAGCAGGGACTAGCAGAGAGCCCCAGGATCTGACACCTCCCCACATCCCTCACTCCTGCATTTATTCACTTATAAGAAAACCGTCCTGGTGACGCTTGGGGGCAGGTCACTCTGTGCCAGGCACTGCTCTGAGAACTCCCACATATCTCATTCCTTCTGCCAGAAGCACACAAAGGTCAGATGACTTGCCTGGGGACCTGGGGCCAATGAGTGGGGGGCTGGGCAGCCGCCACCCCACTCCCAAATGAGCCTGCTGGCTAGAGCAAAATGAGCTGGGGACTCAGCCACCTGTGCTCTGTCCTGCCAGCACTAGCCTTTGGAGCCCCCACCTGCCACAGCTTCAGAGAGTTGGGGGTGAGCCAGGGTACTCCCCTGCTGCCTCCCAGGGGGTGAGGAGAACACAGTCAGTGCCCTGTAAATAATCAGGCAGGACTACCAGCATGGGGGGAATGGCTTGTTCTGTGATGAGATTTGCTAAGCATTCTAGGGTCTTACTCCAGCTTTCCCAAAGTCTTGTATTGCAGGCAGTTGTGAAAGGGAGCGGGAGTCACCTGTCACCTTCCCACCTTGCCTCTCCCCTCAGCTCTCTGCTTCTCTGCTCCCTCTCTCTCCCTCCCCTCTCCCTCCTTCTCTCTCCCTCCCCTCTCCCTCCCCCTCTCTCTCTTCCCCCCTTCCCTCTCCTTCTCTCCCTCTCCCTCTCTCTTCCTCCCTCTCTCCCTCTTTCTCTCTCTTCCTCCCTCTCTCCCTCTTTCTCTCTCTCTCCCTCTCCCCTCCTGGTCCCCACTCACTGGGGTCATGCGTGCCACCCCTCTCAGGCAGTGTTCATAACGGAAGGGCCAGCTGACGTGGGTACAGACCTCTGCTGTGCCGCTCAGCCTCAGAAATTGTACTTCTCCTCTGTGACTCTCAGCCTCCCCCACCTAGAAGCTATAAACAGACTACCTTCATAGGGCTCATTTATTTACTCAACAAACATTTGAGAGCCTTTTCTGCCAGGCACTGTTGAAGGATCTGGGTGTAAATCCATGGGCCCAACAGAGTGCCCTGCTGTAGACAGAGGGAGACAGAGGACAGACAAGTGAACCAAGTGGCGATTAGGGTGCGAGGAAAGACCAAGCAGAGGCGGCTCCTCTCCGAGGCAGAGAGGACGCTGGGGGCAGCTGGCTGGGGCAGGGAGCACCCACACAAGGACCACAACACCCAGTCCAGACAGGGGCAGACGCGGGGCATCCTGAGGACATCACTTGAGCTCCTGGACACCCACCCTCTCACTGTCCGCAGTCGCTTTAGCCAATCCTCTTTCCCCACCCATCCCACTTTCTCCCTTTTTTTTTTTTTCTTAATCAATGTTGGGTTTCTGAGAGCATCCTGGTTCATACAAGTGGATAAAAATGTTGTATTCGTTTATTTTTCTCTCTATTTAGAGGGTGCAACTGTTCCACATTGACCCCAAGCAGGTGCACAGGCGTATGGCCCGGAGGCCAGTGTAAGTCTCTGCTGGGCAGGGCAGAGGGGCGGGGCTGAGCAGGGCAGGGAGGCGGGGCTGAGCAGGGTGGGGAGGCGGGGCTGAGCAGGGCAGGGAGGCGGGGCTGAGCAGGGCAGAGGGGCGGGGCTGAGCAGGGTGGGAGGCGGGGCTGAGCAGGGCAGGGAGGCGGGGCTGAGCAGGGTGGGGAGGCGGGGCTGAGCAGGGCAGAGGGGCGGGGCTGAGCAGGGTGGGAGGCGGGGCTGAGCAGGGCAGGGAGGCGGGGCTGAGCAGGGTGGGGAGGCGGGGCTGAGCAGGGCAGAGGGGCGGGGCTGAGCATGGCGGGGAGGCGGGGCTGAACCGCAGACCCACCTGCAGCTCTGCCCACTCTTTGTGGGAGCCCTTCAGTCACTGCCGCCGTGTGCCTGTGGACCCCTTTATTAATCTCTCCTTTGGGTCTAAAACCCAGTCCTTTTATTAAAATTAAGAAGCGTTCAAGCAGCCTGACAATGAAAATAAAGCCTTGCTGGTGTCTGTGTTGTGACATTCCTTCCCGTGCTTTCTGAGCAATATATTCATTCCCGTGAGGACTGAGCAGCGTGATTAATGGGGCCCTCCCTAGCCTGACACAGCTGGAGACGGGCGGGAGAGGGAAGGCAAAGCCTTGTATCGGGAATAGATTATTAATAATTTCATCCCCTTTGGACCAGCCAGGATCATTAATCTACTGTGAGTCTCAGGCCCTAGAAAGGCTGAAGCCTTGAGTACCTGTAATGGGGCATTGGATCCCTGAGGATGGAGACATCCCTGTCACCCCCAGACCATTCTGGGAGTGCCCCCACACTCCAGTGCAAACTAGAGTAGAAAGAATGTTCTATGAGATTGAGAAACTTCAGTTATAAATTATCTGTTGTTTGGGGATCTTTGAAAGTCAAATTTAGCCCTTTTGTATCCTGCTGAGAAGGTGAGGACTCAAAATCAAGGAGCAGGGCCATCGTGTGCCCCTGCTAGGACTGTGGACATCCCTCTGGGGGCCGGGGAGGTCCAGCCTGGCTGAGATAGGATGGCTGATGTGGCCTACGTGCCAGGCAAGACAGGAACAGGTGGCTAGGGCCTCAGGCTTCACTCGCCGTGGGCAAGGGGGTGCTCAGGATGACCCAGGTCAGGTTGCCAAGGGCTCAAAGAGCAGTTGGGAGGCAGGAGCTGCAGGGCCCCCTAGTGCACCTCTAGCATGATGGGTGAGAAAGAAGGGCCCAGAGAGGCAGGTGGCAGCGTGTGTGAGGTTGTGAGGCTTGTAGGGTGGGGCTGAGCCACCCAGCCATGCAGGGCCTCACTCTCAGTCACCCCACATCAGGGCCTCCCGGACACACTACAAGTGTCCAGCTCCATTCACATGCCAGCTGCCCTCCAGGTGGCCAGGATGCAGGGCCCAGGTGAGGACATGCGGCCGAGGAGATGTGGTTAAAAGGGTTGTAGGTGGTGAGAGCACAGAAGGGGCAAGGCAGCTGCATTCCCTCCCCAAGCAAGACCTCCCAGGGGGTCTGGGTGGGAATCAGATGGCACAGGGCTGTGGGGCATCCGCTGGTGCTGACCTCAGGAGGCGCGGCAAGGACCAGAGATCCCTTCCTGGGGGAGCGTCCAGCCCACAGTGGGAGACAGCCAGGCCATAATGACAGACCAGGGTGACAAGTCTACACGCGACGCTGAGGAGGATGGCACTCGCTTTGAGGGTGATGTCTCCAGGAGCATCTACCCCATACTTTCTGGGAGACACCTTACATGCTTACATCTCTCTGGTCGGCTGGGTGGGGGTGGGGTTCCGGGGCTGGAGGGATGACAGCCCAACTCAGGCACTGCTGATTGCCTGGAGGGCAAACATGCCCTGCCTTTGTTCTCCTTAATCTAAATTGAATCTGGGGGCAGGGAGATTATAGGAGGGAAGTGAAAACCCAGCTGCATTTCAAAATTACTCAGACCAAAATGGAAATGATCTTGGAAGCTTTGAGGAAGGATGGCCAGTGCTCTACAAGCCATATTTCACTTTAATTCATGCCCTTCTGGGGAGGAGAGGGCAGAAATAACTTTAAAATATTATAAGCCAAGACCTTGGCCTCCGGCAACTCCCCTAAGGAGCCCAGGGAGACTGTCAGGCTGAAATCCTGTTGGGCCTTTGGAGACCGGACTTGTTAGGGTTCAAAGGGACCCTCATAGAGGGAGACCCCACACAGACAGGTGGCCCTAGCCAGGCAGCCAGGGACAGTGGGTAGTTCTGGGGGTCTCCCTGCTTCCATCCACCGGGATCCTTCCTGGAGTCAAGGCCCTACGGAGAGAACATCGTCCTCTCCCACAGCTGCCGGGGCTGGGGGGTTAGCCTGCCAGTGTCCCCAACAGCCTCACTCTGGTAAACACAGCAGGGAGTAGGCTTTGCCCCTAGGATCCCAGAAACCATCTGGGGAGTTCTTCAGCTGCCTCCTCCCAGATGTAGGCGGACGCCCCACACAGGCTCACACACATACACTCATACACACACATATACCAAGACACACAAGCACACACAAGTACGCAAATACACATTTACACCAACACGCTCACATTCACACAACACACACAAGCACACAAATACACACACACACATACACACTCTCACAAACACACACATTCTCTTATCTGGCCTTGAAACTAAGCAGTCTTCACTCTGCCTGCAGAAAACCAGTCCATGACTTTTTTTCACGTTAATCTAAATTAAATCTGCAAAGCGAAAGAGGCCTCCTGTAAGGTGGAGCCAACTCCATCCATCCATTTGCTGGCTTCAGGGGAGAGTGGGCGAGGAGCTGGGTCCTGTTGTGAAGCACACCGTGAGGGGGCCTCACTCTCAGTCACCCCACAGCATAGGCTGTGTGCAGGCCTGTGAGTGCCTGGGGAGGGGCCTGGACCAGGGCTCCCACCCCACCTCCACTGAGATCCCTGGGTTTTAGATGTCCAGGATTTAGAAATAGTCTGCCTCGTGGAATCGGCCCAAGGAATGGGCAAATAAATGGTGGCATATGTACACCATGGAGCACTATTCAGCTGTGGAAAGATGGAAACTTTAATCTTTTGTGTTAACCTGGATGGAGTTGAAGTGCATTCTTCTTAGAAAACTATCACAAGAATGGAAAAGCAAGTATCCAAAGTATTCAGTACTAATACGAAGCCAGTAGATGGTCTGATTCACACACACTCCGCCCTCCCCACCTCTCTCTGTTCTCACAGTCCAGGTCCCTCCCCAGCTCCTGCCAGGACACCTTCCCTCCTGAGCAAGACCAGCGGCTGCCCTCAGTGCCTGCCTTGGGGCTGGGCACACAAAGGTGTTTAGATTGGAGCTTGATTTGAATATCTAGAAATCTACACCAGAGTATTTTCCAGAGGAGTGAAGAAAAGCAATTCCACGCATGCAGTGGAGTCCACAGTGTGACAGGCAGCACTCTGGGCTCTGGGCATCTTCCCGGCTAGGAACTCAGCCTCTGTGAGATCAGCAATGCCAGCCTGCAGATCCCGCAGGCGGGAATGCTGGGCAGACCACAAATGGGTCTCTTTCCTCCCAGGAAGGTCACAGGAGTTTCCTTTTTGCAGAACTGTGTGTGGGGGCTGGGGTGGGAGCAGGTGCAGAGGGGACGGGAGGATGCAGATGCCCAGTGAGTGTGGGGGGCTGAGAAGTGCACGGTGGGGGCCATTTCCAGCAGCCGCTTTGCTGGCTGCTAACATCAGCAGGCACCAGCCCGGCAAGGGCGCCAAGACCTCACCATAGGCTCAGCTAGCATTTGACAATCTCCAGGCCTCCTGGTCTTCATTTCACTAGGCTTCTCCCACAAGTCTCCGTCGTGGACATGATACTCACCATGTCAATGCAACATATTGCCTTTGAATGCCAGGTTGAAACGGTATCCCTTTGGGGTGGTGTGCTCTGGGGAAGCCTCCCATCCTGTCAGCTACCCCGGCACCCACCTAGGTAGGTCACTGTCCGCAGGACGCACGGCATCTTCTAGCTTCTTAGATTCCCCTAGAGGGCTGGTGCTGGAGCTTATCAGCCGGGATGTAATGGGGAGAGGCCCCCCCATCGCCTCTTCAGAGAAGCAATTCTAAAAAGAGCCTCTCATTCTCCCAGAAACAGGTTAAGATAAAAGAAGACAATGAGGGTCCAGCCACTTGTCACTGTCTGGCCAATATGCAGAGACAGGGATTAGGTCCCCCTAACTTTATTGTCAGAAGGCCAGCGATTCTGCAGAACAGGGAGGGTAGCCTCTCCAAGACTGTTCTGCCTTGGTTACAATTCTGATAGTTTTATAATGAAATACAAGGAAACAAACCTAGAAAATTTTAACTTTGCCTGATAGGAAGCAACATCAAAGTAGTCTTCATTCTGACAATGCAAAATGTTTAAACAGAAAGGTGATTTTCACTTTTACAAACTATCAAGAGAATCAGTAAAGAAAACAACATTATCATCAAAGTAACCTTTATTCTACCAACATCACAACACTTGTTGTCTCTGTGTGACGACCTCCTCAGTCTCCTGGGACAAACACGATCGTGTTTTCTCCTTCATGATCATGGAGAAACCTTAACTAGATAATCAGGGAAGGCTGAGTGGATGAGGTCAGCTGTGCTGCTTCAGCTCAGCAATCAGACTCCGTCCTGCAGCCTCTTTTCTGGCTTCAATAGTAGCAGATGTTGAGATGACAAACCCCTCCAGAAGAGGACTTCTCATGACAAACATTTCTGAGAGCTTGATACATTCAGAATGAAAAAGTTTCAGGTCCCCAGACATTGTCGGGCGGCCTCCAGATGTAACCTGAAAATTATGTCCCTAGAATTGGTGGAGTCTGAGACAGCGTGCTCCCACGTGGTCGCAAGACAAGCTTGCAAGGATGCAAAACGAGGTGAGAGGGAACTTTACCCAGCACCTCTCTTTATGAACAGCACTGAAAGGCATAAAAAAAAAAAGACTATTTCTAGGAGGAACGAGATCAAATAACACGAATTCATGTTACAAAAGTTCACCAGACTTACTGCACCAGTATTAGTCAACCATTAATCAAGACCTTTCCAACAGTGATCTTTACCTGCTGCTCTGTGGGATGGATAGAGAGGCCCAGAGCTGGTAGGAAAAATCCTGACTCTTTCTGCTGCCAGATCAGCTTCCTGCATTGACCTCACTGTAGCTTTCTAGAAAAAACAGAGCCTCTTCGGTGATCCCGTGAACTACACCAAAGGTTCACTGACATGACTCTGATTAATAAGAGAAAAAAAATACAAATTTTATTTTTTAATTTAATGTATATACATAAGAGGCTTCAGAAGACCCAAAGATTCAGGGGAAATTGCCCCTTTATATTCTTGGATTCAGAAAGTGTACACAGCACGTGTGGCGATAGGACTGCATAAGGGCGTGAGACCTGACTGCCCAGGCAGAGTTGGGAGCCTCTCTGCAATGGAGGCTTCTGACTCCTCAAACGAAGAGGGTCAGGTAATTTCTTAACAGCCCTATTTACACAGAAAAAAAATATTAGGTTTATGCTGGCTTTCTGACATTCCAGAAGTGGAAGAAGGATTCTAGTTTTCACTAACGCAGGGAAGAATGGGGCGGAGAGCGTGGAGGACAGGAGGATGTCAGAGGTTCCCTTCACTCTGGGGCCCTGTGTTTGGAGCCCCATCACAGGGACTACTGTGGTAGGGTGAAAATGAGCCTCAAAGACATTCAGGCCCTAATCTCTGCAATCTGTGAGTTAAGGTATGATTGAGTTAGATTTTAAGATGGAGAGATTATCATGAATTACCTAAGTAAGCCCTGAAAACAATCACCAGTGTCCTATGAAGAGGGGCTGAGGGAGATCAGACCACAGAAGGAGACAGAGGTGAAAGGGGTGAAACACACCTAGGCTGTGCACCGGAGATGGAAGAAGGGCCCAGGGCTGCAGCAGAGCTGCTCTGGAAGCTGAAAAGCCCAGAAAACCTGATAGGTTTTAGCACCTCCAGAGGGAGCATAGCCCTGTTGTCACCACAACTCCAGCCTAGGGAAACTAGAGTTGGACTTTGGACCTTGGGCCTCCAAAATGGTGAAAGAATAAATGTGTGTTTTTCAAAGTCACCAAGTTTGAGTTCTTTTGTCCCAGCCACCATAGGAAATTATTACTACAACTACCAAAAACTGTAACCAAGTCAGTCATAGCCCCAATTGTAACAGGTGTAGCAGATACTGGTTATTACATTTTTATTCTTTCTCTCTCTATATATGTGTGTGTATGTATATATGTATATGCATATGTGTGTGTGCGTGTATATATATATATATATATATATATATTTCCAGCCTCTTCTGTATAAATAACAGCCATTTATTTATGCAGAAGGTCGGATTGAGATATATATGATGGATGCCATATATATATATATATTCTTTCCAATTCCTGCCCCACACAGGGCTGAAAAGTCATCTGTGTTCATTTGAAGGGACAGCAGCACAGATTCCCAGTGGTGGCAGAAATCTGGGCTGACTCTCCTGCTCTTGGTCACAGCACAGGCAGTCAGGCCTTTCCGTTTGCATCTAGAGCACATCCCTCCAGTTCATAATATCAATGACATAATGTTAACTGGATCAGGGAAATACGAAGTGGCAGGTACTCAGGATATAGTACTCGTATTGTAACCTGGGGGAAGGAGATGCCCCTGCACAGACCCAAGGTGATTTACAGAATGCTGGTGAGTGTTTATACCCTATAGCTCCTGCTGCTCAGCCAAGGTACAGCAATTAAGAAGCTTCTTAACTATGGAAACAGCTCATCCCACGCTTGGGAAAACTGCATTGGTGCATTTACTGAATGACCCAGAAGGATGCCAGTTTTGAGTGAAACTAAGTGCAAGAGATTTTTCCCAGGGCAGATTCAAGCTGCAATTATAACTAGACATGCCCCAGGGTCATGATGGAGGAATAGAGACATCCATAGTGGGCCCTGTAACCCCAGTACTCTGGGAAGCTGAGGCAGGAGGATGCCTTGAGCTCAGGAGTTCAAGATGAGCAAGAGCAAGACCTCATCTCTAAAACTAGCCTATTGTGGTGGGCGCCTGTAGTCCCAGCTACTTTGGAGGCTGAGGCAGGAGGATCACTTGAGCCCAGAGTTGGAGGTTGCTGTGAGCTGTGATGCCACAGCACTCTACCGAGGGTGACAGAGTGAGACGCTGTCTCACAAAGAAATAAAGAGAGAGAGAGAGAAGAAAGAGAGGAAGGAAGGAAGGAAGGAAGGAAGGAAGGAAGGAAGGAAAAAAAGAAAGAAAGAAAGAGTTATGCCTAGATCACGAAGTCCCCAAAGACCACCAGGGAGCTGATTCCGATGCAAAAGTAAAAGAGCCTTTTTATTGCAAGCTTGAGCTTGGGCTCCCAGGGGCTCCGCTACAACGGATCCAAGCCAGGAGCCCTGAGCTCTGTAGCCGGGGAATTTTATAGTGCAACACAGCAAAGTGGGTGTATACAATTTAAACAAAGGGACTGCTTTTGGATTGGCTGCCACTGGGCCTGCCATATGGCCTGATCCAGAGGGCAGTTCCTGATTGGAAGCCAGTGACTCATGGTGACTTGTCATTTCGGGGAAATGCCTGCTTTTACAGTAAAGTGAAACTTTAAAAACAAAATGGTGGAGAAAACGAAAAATCTTAACACCTAAAATGGCGTCAGTCTGGTTCTCTCAAAAGAATGAAAGAAAGAAAGAAAGAGAAAGATCCACTGTGAAGATAGAAGCAGGGTTACCATTCAGGCAGGTCCCAGGAGAGGTCTCAGTGGGTACTCTGGGGTACAAGGCAAGTCCATGCCCTCTTGTGTTAGTCTGCAAGGCCTGCTGTGACAAAATACCTCCGACTAGATGGCTTATACCACAAAAATTTATTTTCTCACGTTTCTGGGAGTTAACTATTTCTAATCCTATGTTGGATGTTCCAACATAATGATTTTTGTCCGCTTATAAACAAAAATACACAAAAACACTTTATTTTATGCAATCTAAAATAGATACTAAAATCATCAGGTGAGTTCATATTTATGTTTTTCTCCCTTAAGGATAACTACAAGCAATCAACCAACCTCTTTCCCACCCCAAGTAAATAAGAACCAGGGAGTATGCGACTGGACTGGAAAAGGTTTTAAAAGTCCAAGATCACGGATTGGTTTCTTGTGAGGATTCTCTGGCTTGGAAAAGGCTGTTTTCTTACTGTGTCCTCGCATGACGTTTCTCTGTGTATGTGAGGAAGGAGAGAGGGCTCTCTGGTCTCCTGCCCTCTTCATCAAGGACACCAGACGTATGATCTCACTTACCCTCACTGCCCCCTCCAAGGCCTGTCTCCAACTGCAGCCACATAGTGCTTCCACATATAGAGTTTGAAAACACATAGTTCAATCTGGGACATTTCTGCAACAGAAATTATCCACCATTGGAAGGCCAGGCCCTGGCACACTACCCCTTAGAAACTGAATACCTGATTGTAGGACATCAGCTTTTTCCCAGCATGATTTGAATTTTGTCTCTTGAGCTAAGCATTGCTGGACCTGCTAATTCACTGGGTCGGGCAGGAATAACATTATTTCACTATACAATGCCAAGGAAACATTTTGGATTAGACTGAGTAGATCCAGTGAACACAAATAAATTAAACTAACACACTTGGCCCAGGCCCTTGTACCACCTTCATTTCATACCTAAGGCTTCACTATGACCCACTGGAATAGGAGGAAAAAGTCTTTGGTTCGTTGCCAAATTAGCTCTATATGTTGGTACAAGCCAAATATGGGCTTCTACTGTTTTGTTGCACCATTTCAGAAATCATGAGGAAAAAAGCTTCTCAGTGACTGCAAGAAGTACACTTGGTTTTTAACCTGGATTGGAGCGAGAAATGACCAGAGATAACAATGTCCAGGACTGCTTGTTTTTTTAAGTGGCTTAGCTTATTGTTCAGGAACTTTGGGGACAGAGAGGAGGTATTAGTAGAGAGCATGCAGGTGTGTCCATGAGACTCTCATGTAACCTGGCTGCCACCCAGGGACCAAATTTATAATGAAAGAGGCTCAGCAATGGATAACCAAGGGCTCTGGTTGACATACGTTTTTTAGAGGCAGCTTGTACTGACATAAAAGAGCTGGTTGTTAAATATTCAGGAATTTTGAGATAAATTTAACCACTGGTTGGTTGAAATTGACCATAGTGGAAGTATTTACAAACCAAAATTCAAGCAAATGCTGCAAATCAGAGTTCCTCTCCCAGCCAACACCCCAGCAGGTTGCACCGACACACCACCAAATGTGGGGTGCTCACACACTATGCAAGTTCACGTCGCATGGAGCTGCCAGCAGCTCGAGAGAATGTTGGGATGAGCATTTCAAGGGTCACACTGGGCAGCAGACTGGGTCATCCTTTGTGGCCATATGGGTGATACTTTTCAAGTGCAATGTGTATTTGGAACCAAAGACCATGTATGGTGCTGTGTCCACAACAGAGAGCGACACTTGTCTGGGAAGGAAGAAGTGAGATATGAGGGGACTCTTCTCCCTGCCGGCTCAGTGGCCCACCTGGGGAATTTGTGCTTCTTCTCCCAGAACTTCAGGCTGTGCTTGGAGAGGAATCAGGACACAATGTGGGTTCCACTAAATCTGAGGCCATGTCTGTGATCTTGTCATCTGCTGTTCCTTACCCTGATATACCTACAAACAAAGGAAAGAGTTATTAACCTGGTGGGGTGATTGCCCCTGCTCAGCATGAATGGTGGAGTCGCTCTGTGTACGGGAAGATGAGGGTTTATCAGGAACTCAGGGGGTTTACTTGGGTGGCAAACCGTGGTGATCTCTTACATGTTGGTAAGTGCAAATGGGTGACTTTGAAGCCATGGCAGGAGAAAGGTCTGATAGCCAAATGCTCAGATACCTCAGGTTTGAACATCGTGGTTTCGAGGCAGGCAGCCTAGACCCACTGAGATGCTGAGAAGGTGACGGGAATCCAGACTGAGATATTGGGCAGCAGGACCCAACTCCAGGACCCACTGAATGCTGAGATGGTGACGGGAATCCAGACTGAGATATTGGACAGCAGGACCCAACTCCAGGACTCAATGAGATGCTGAGATGGTGACGGGAATCCAGACTGAGATATTGGATAGCAGGACCCAACTCCAGGACCCACTGAGATGCTGAGATGGTGACGGGAATCCAGACTGAGATATTGGGCAGCAGGACCCAACTCCAGGACCCACTGAGATGCTGAGATGGTGGCGGGAATACAGACTGAGATATTGGACAGCAGGGCCCAACTCCAGGACCCACTGAGAGGCTGAGATGGTGGCGGGAATACAGACTGAGATATTGGACAGCAGGGCCCAACTCCAGGACCCACTGAGAGGCTGAGATGGTGGCAGGAATCCAAACTGAGATATTGGACAGCAGGACCCAACTCCAGGACCCACTGGACAACTGCCCCTTGGCCCATGAACTTTCCTATTGATGGACTGATTTATAAACTCTGACTGGCCATGAAGATGTCATAAGGGGGACTTTTTCGTGTGTGATGGGGGCTCACTGTGTTGCCCAGGCTGGAGTACGGTGGCACCATCATAGCTCACTGTAACTCCTGGGCTCAGGCTGGGCTCTGGGGATGCTCCTGCCTCAGCCTCCCAAGAAGCCAAGAATATAGGTGCATGTCACCACACCCAGCTAATTTTTTTATTTTACATTATGAGGGTACAGACAGGTTGCATTGTTTATTGGGTAGAGTCCAACTTGTAGTTGTGCCTGTCACCCAGGTGGCGTGCCATGTACCCCTACATTGTGCCTGTTAGGTGAGAGCACACCAACCCCCCTGCCTCCTTACCACCCCTCCCCTACTTGAGTTTAATAGTGTTTTTCTCTTGTGTGGGTGTATATTAATTCATCTACTGGTTTCATATTAGTATAGAGTACTTTGGATACTTGCTTTTCCATTTTTAATGATTTTTACTAAGGAGAATGTTCTTCAACTCCATCCAGGTAAACACAAAAGATGTAAAGTCTCCATCTTTCCTTACGGCTGAATAGTATTCCGTGGTGTACATATGCCACAGTTTGTTAATCCCTGCATGAGCTGATGGGCATTTGTGATTATTTCCACATCTTGGTGATTGAAAATTGAGCTGCAATAAACAATCTAGTTCAAATGTCCTTATGATAATTTTTTTTTCTGGGTAGATATCTAGTAAAGGAATTGCAGGATCAAATGGAAGGTGTGTTTTTATTTTTTTGAGGATTCTCCATGCTTCTTTCTGAAGAGGCTGTGTTAGTTTGCAGTCACACCAGTATAGAAGTGTTCCCTTCTCTCCACATCCATACCAGCATCTGCAGCTTTGAGATTTTTTTTTTTTTTTTTAAAGACAGAGCTTGCTATGTTTCCCAGGCTAGTCTTGAACTTCTGACCTCAAGTGATCCTCCTGTCTTGGCCTCCCAAAATGTTGGGATTACAGGTGCAATTCACCACACCTGGCTCCAAAACTATTTTTGAAGTTAGAATCAGTAAGACTTGCAGATAGGTACAAAGTGGCAACGGGAAAAAAAGAGCTAAATTAGAGGTAATGCCTCAATTTCTGATCTAAGCAACCAGGTAAAGAATGTCTTTATTTACTGAGGTGGTGGGTAATTACAAGTATAGAATGTGGTGAGATTACATTGGGATGTCAGCAGAGATTTCAATTAAGTCTGAGCTGGAGCTACAACTTTGGGAAAATAGAAGTGGTCACAAGAAGTTCCATGTCACCATGTGACTATTGTGACCCTGAAACGTGGTCCTAATAAGGTCTGTGTCTTTCCTCCGCCCCCAAAGCCTGCAATCCTCTGCAGAGCTGCCACTCCATTAACTCGGGTCCCAGGGTGAGGGTGCCTGGAGCGGCACCCAAACCCTCAGTGGACATCGCCCCCAAGTGAGAAGTAAGCCATTATTTGTAGAGGCCTCTGTGAATCCAGGGTGGTGTTACAATGGCAGACGCTGCCTTATTCTGACAGGTGCAGAAACACCTGCTTCCCTAAAGCAGGAGGAAAGAAGATCAGGGACATAATTTAAGGTAGTTTGGGGGGTCTGATGGTGAGATGAGAAACGGGTTCACATGTAGTAACATTCCAGGAGGAAAAACAGTGGAATGGAATAAGCCTCCTTTCCATTTCCCCAAACCGAGGACTGGAAAAAAAGCTGTCTAGTGGTGTTTTTCAGCTGGCATAACAAGAGAGTGACCTTTACCAAGACTGACATCCCAGGGTATGTGCAATCAAACGCAATCACTTCATGATTACGTCAGGTCTCAATTGATCATGTAAGAGAGACAGCAGGTCACATGGGAGCCCCAGAAGGACTCAGATGTGATTTCCTTGCACCTTGGCTGTGGGCTGCTGGTTTACTTTCTGCTTCTGTTTTTTGTCTGCTCACCTTGAAAGTCTCCACTCCTGCCGAAGGGTAGGTGAGGATTCTCCAGGCACAGCCCCTCCTGACTCATTGGGAACTGGTTGTTTGTGGTCATACACCCGAATGGGTGACGGGCGGGTGGGCTGGGGCACCCCAACCCTCCTTCCCCCTCAGAGTATTCTCTCTACAGCAGCCCACGGAGGCTCTGTTTCATTTACAGGAGAGTCTGCCTTTTAGTCCCAGATTAGAGAAAAGGTTTCCCTTCCTGTAAACGAGGGTGAGAAAGCGTGGAGAAGGGAGGGACGTACGTCAGATCTAACCAGGAAAACAGCTCCCTTTACGATTTTATAGCCAGTCACCTAAGCGATGTCGATCCAGAGATCAACAGGAGCAGAACGTCACTGCTGTCCCTCTGCCAGTGGGAACCAGGGAAGAGGCAGCGCTTGTGGCACTTTGAGGGTTCTTGAATTAACGTCCTCTTCCTCCTTTCTGCGATGGTTAATCTCTCGTGTCAGCTTGACTGGGCTATGTGGCAAGATCTCCGGTTAACTCTTACTCTGGGTATGTCTGCAACAGGCTTTCTGGAAGAGATTTTGGCTAGACTGAGTTGATTACTGGCAAGGCAGAGTCCCTTAACATGCATGAGCCTTGTTGAATGTGTCGAAAGTCTGGATACAGTAAGAGGCTAGGAAATATTTCTCTTTGTCTGGCCGTCTGAGACTGGACTTGAACTCAGGCTCGTACGGATGCCCTCTGCTCTCCTTGTTCTCAAGCCTTTGGACCCACATTGGAACTACAGCATTAGATCTCCTGAGTCTGTTAAGCCATAGATCCCGGACAGCTCAGCCTCCATAATCACGAGTCACTCCTGGTAAATCTCTTTCTATATGTCTGTGCCTTTACCTGCATCACTCCTATCGGCTTGATTTCTCTGCAGAATCTGCACCAATCTACTTCCCAAGACAAAAGTCGAAACAGAGAAGGAGTGTGCAGTGCTCCCCAGGCCAGCAGCAGGTCTGGAGGTGCGACTCATAACCCAAGGCCTCAGCATTTCAAGAACTGCCTTCAAATCTCATTGAGGGCTGTCAGGCTGAGAACTACAGGTACACACCTTCCCAGGTTCATAAACTCTCAGACCTGTTGTGTTTCAAGAATTATTTTCTTTTCTGCTTTTTTTTTTTTAATTGTTAAATCATAGCTGTGTACATTAGTGCAATCAAGGGGTACAATGTACTGGTTTCATATACAATCTGAAATATTCTCATCAAACTGTTCAACGTAGCCTTCATGACATTTTCTTAGTTATTGTATGTAGACATTTGTATTCTGCCTTTAGTAAGTTTCGCCTGTACCCATTCTAAGATGTACAGTAGGTGTGGCCCCACCCATTAGTTCTGAGAATTATTAAGACAAAAATTCTTTGAAAACCACGGACAGTTAAGGTTCTTTTCCAGTGCAGTGTCCTCTGATGGCTTTACTAGGCCCCAAAATAGTAAGAGGATCCTCCAGGGAGACCCAGGGGAACCACGTTTAAAGAAAAGGTCGACTGGGAGTAGTTTTAAGGCTTCTGTTTATAATAAAGGAATGAAAGGCAAGTTGCTTCTCTGTGCAGAAATATGAGTGGCTAGGAGCTTGGGGGCCAAAAGAAAGGAGCATGATGTGGCTTATAAGTGCCACATAAAAGTAATGAAGACCCTCGGTGGCCCTTATCCATGATTTTGCAAATCATGCAAGATGAATGGAGAATTATTCCTGAGTCTTTATTGTCTCTTTCACTTATTTATTTATTTTTTTTGAAGGGGGGTTGTTGGCTGGGGAAGGGGGAAGTGCACAGACAGGAAGTTGTTTGATTCTACGTGATCCATAGAGCAGTGAAGCTAAAATTCTCCCAGCACCAACAATCCTCCCTCCGGGGCTCCTTTGGGAGTCACACCCTCACTGCTCTTGGAGTGGAGTTTCCTGCCTGCCCACATCAAGGAGCTGAACGGTCCATCAAGAAGGCCAATGTTCCCACACAGGGCATCCTGTGGGAGTGGACACAGTGACGGGCGTGCTGCCTGGGCAGACTGACCCCCACACCACCTTGGACGCCGTGGTGTTGAACCACACAGACAAGTTTTTCTCCAGAAGATGGTGCACCTGGGTCCCTGCAGGGGGACAGGGGAAACCATCCCTGCTGGCAGTGCTTTGCCCAGTTGATCTTCCCCAGGCCTTTGTGGAAGAAGCCACAGAAGAGCCAGACCCAAAGCAAACCTCCAGGGTCAGGCCTGTTGTCCAGCACAGTCCCTGCTCCATCCTTCAGGCCAGAGATTTTGGAACTCATCTGAGCATGGGTTTGACTCCACAGTGCTCCACGGCGCTCTGCCCAACTGTGGGCTCCAGGGCACAACATCGCAGATTGAGTGGGGAAAGACTCCTAGATGGAGACCTGCTAGCAGAGTATCAGGAGGTGCTGTTGGGACCCTCATCTGTGGAAAGGGAGGACAAGAGCAGGCATAGAAAGAGGGAGATATTGGGCCAGGTGCAGGACCAGGGTCTCGGCCAGCCCTGTGGGGAGCTCTGGAGCCACCATGGCCCTACAGATGCTCCTGGCAGGTACGAAGGGAGGGAGCTTTATAGTCTCCGGGGATCAGTCACTGCTTGAGGGCTGCTCTTGGAAAAGTGTGCCGCCTCCAGTGGGTTTTTTTCCACAGCTTGCATCATTTCCAAGGGATAACTGGGAACCGTGTTATGGATGCCCTCTGGACAACTTGGGAAGAAATCCTTCCCTGCTGAAAGGGGTGTGGGCAATACACACCACAGTGCCCATCTTTCCTGCCCTAGGAGGGCTCCATATCAGTGGCCCCCACTGGTCCCCACCTGCCACCTCCCGGCAGTGAGATGAGTGGGGACCCCAGTCTTGAAGGTGCATGAGCTGGTTCAATCAGTCCCGTGTGCTCCCATGAGGGCGGAGTCTCTTGGGAACAGGAACTGTAGCGGAACAGTTACGGTGTAGAAAGGACCCAGCACAGGCCAACACGTTGGTCCAGGACCAAGCAGCGGAATCCCCTCAGCAGAGAGAGAGGCCCCAGTCCAGAGAAGACAGCCCTCCTGGCTATGTGGGGGGACAAGGGGCAGCTTCCCCAGCACAGGCATCTTGGAACTAAACCCTCCAGGGGACTTACCTTTTCACCCTTACGGGGGAAGCCAGGGCTGTGTCTGCCTCCTCTAACCAGGACAGCCCGTTTACTTGGGGCTACAAACCCCAGAGGAGTGATGGCAGCAGGCAGCTCTGCATTGCTCCCCTGCCTGTAGCCCCTGTCTCATGCTCAGGGCTGGCAGTGCAGCACCTTCCATAGAGCTATGAAGCTCATCACTCTCTTCAGACTCAGCATCAGAGCCACCGAGTCACAGCTCTTTTTAGCAACAGACATTGCCTGATAGAGAGTCACTGGGGGTGGGGGCACCAGAGGGAGGAGCTCCATCTCCCTGATATCTCCATCGTTGGTCATGTTCCAGCCCTAGCCCAGCTGGAGGGCAGCCAGCCTCCTCCTTGGAACCACTTTGCACAGGACAGCCGAGGCCCTTGCCTCCCCTTGCCCCCACTGCCCATCCCCAGCCAGCCGCAGGGGACTTCTGGTCACAGCTTTCTCACTGCTGGAAGTGAGCATTAAAGATGAGAAGTTTTTATTGTGAAGATTAAAGGAGCCAGGCTCCTCCAGGAGAGGAGGAGTGAGATGGACTCAGCCTGATGGGGAGCCCTGTGAGCCTGAGCAGGGACCTCCAGGGCCCATTAGCTCAGGGGTCTCAGTGAGACAGCGTGAGTCAGAATGGAGCTTGGGGGTCACGCAGTGGGGGGACATGTTGGCCGTGCAGTACACACTTGCCCAGGCCACGGGCACGCGGAAGGCTCCAGGGAGAGAAGGTTCTGGAAGAGGATGAAGGTGTTATGCCCAGATCTCGAAATCCTCCACAAAGACCACCAGGGAGCCGAGTCGGATGCAAAAGCAAAAGGGCCATTTATTGCAAGTTTGAACTTAGGCTCCCCGGGACTCCCTTGCAACGGATCCAAGCCAGGAGCCCTGAGCTCTGGAGCAGGGGGTTCTTATGTTCCCACGCAGTGGGTGGGCGTGCACAGCTTGAAGCAAAGGGGGCACTTCTGGATTGGTGGGCGGTTGTCTCATGATTTCGGGCAATTGCCTGGGCTTATCTGGAAAGTGGAACTTACTGAGTGAAATGGCAGGGAAAGCGAAACTTAACTTTTAAGATGGCGCTGGTCTGGTTCTTTCAAAGGGGCTATTTGCCTGGACCTCAGTGAGACCCAGGGCCCACACGACATGATTCTAGGGCTGTTCCTACTGCTCCTATAACAAATTACCACAAATTTAATGGACTGAAGCAGTATAAATTTATTATCCTACAATTCTAGAGGTCCAAAGTACACAGTGGGGTTCACGGGGGTCCAAACCCAGGGGTTCATGGATGTCTGTAGAGCTGTGTCCTCTTTGGGGGCTCCAGGGAGACTCTGTCCCTTGCCCTTCTTGGATTCTGGAGGCTGAGAAGGTTTGCAGCTCCTGGAGGCTGAGGGTCAGGCTACTCTGACCTCTGTATCTGTCTTCATATCCTCTTCCCTGACTACTTCTTATGAGGACTTGTTTGATCACACTGGACCCCACAGGGTAATCCAGAATCATCACCCGTCTCAAGAGCCTCAGCCACATCTGCAAAGTCCCTTTTGCTGTGTAAGGTGGCACATTTTTAGGCTCCAGAGATTCTGGTATGGGCCTTTTGGGGATCCTTTATTCCAACTACCACAGAGGCCCTGTTACAGGTTCATCTCAGGTGTGAAAATGAGGAGTGACCTGGCTCTGGGTGGAGCATAGCACAGCCCAGCTCAAGGTGGTCCCAGGACGTGTGGCCCCACCCAACCCCAGGGGCAGCCCCCAGGTGGGGATGGAGACTTCCAGGGTGGCTGCGGCACCAGTAGGAAACAGCCTACACTACTAACCCCAAACCCTCCCAGCAGGCTTCTGTGCTCACATCCCTCCTACCACAAAGAGGCTGTCAGTCAGAGAAATGTCCCTTGCCAGTTGGCCTTTCAACAAGCACAGGGGCAGCAGCCAGACTCTGGGCAAGGGGCTTCGGGAACTGCTGTGTGCTCCTCTGTGATCAGAAGAGCAGGAGGGAAGTGAGTCCCTCGGTCCTTCCTTCCTGCAGGTGCTCTTGTGAGAAATCGTGATGTCACATTTTGTCTTGAGCAGACATTTTGCAACCATTAGGGGACTCAATCAGGAGATCCCTCAGAAGGGAACTCAGGAGCCTCTGGCTCCAAAAATCCATTCAACATCCTGCTTTTATGTTTATTGTCATTACAGTAAAGTCAAGTCCAACTGTTTAAGTCAGTGCCATCGCATGGAGCCTTTATGTACAAGCAAACGTGTCCTCACAGAGCAGGGAGGAAGGGCTGCTGTTGAGCAGAGCTGGGAGCTCTCATCAGAATATGGCTGGGGAGGACATGGGGAGGGGGGATGGATGGTGAGGACACAGGGTGAGGGGGATGGATGGAGAGGACACGGGGAGGGGGGATGGGGAGGGAGGACATGGGGAGGGGGGATGGGTGGGAAGGACACAGAGAGGGGGATGGCTGGGGAGGAGTACACAGACACACTGAAGCAGTTCCCTCAGGTTGCCCCAACACATTACCATAAACCCGGGACCTGAAACATCACAAATTCCTTCTCTCAGTTCCAGAGGCAGAATTCCACAGGTGTCATCAGGACTGTGCCTGGAGGGAGGGATGGCAGTAGAGTTGGGGGCATGGGCTGTACGAAGGAGAGGAGGTGGGTCCAGGAACAGGAAAGGCTTCATTAGCAGAGAAAAGAGAGGAAAATCTTAGAAGGGTACAGGTGAAATTTACTAAATGTAGACTATAAAAGTCTGAACACAATAATTACGAAAATGCCATGAAGGCTATGTTAACCAGTTTGATGAAAATATTTCAAACTGTATATAAAACCAGCACATTGTAGCTCATGATTGCATTATTGTACACAGCTATGATTTAATAATAAAAAAAAAAAGCAGGTAGAGTCAGCTGGAACCAGCTCAGCTCTCACAGTTTCCAGAACTTTCATCATCCCTCATCAGTAGGTTGAAGATGCGGGAGTTCCCAGGGGGAGTCCCTACATCTTCTGCAGAGGAATTAGTTTTTACACTCAGAGCAAATCTAGGACCTTCTCCCTTATGGCCGAGCAGGGTTCAGAATGCTGTTTCCCAGGCACACCGGCCTTGAAGCATTCTGGGAGGTGGGCAGGGGTTTGCTGTGATCACTGGTTTCTGGCCTGCCCCTTCCCACCAGCTCCTTCATCTCCCAGCAAGGCCGCGCTCCCGTCAGAGCCGTCAGTGTATTTCCTGCAGTGCTGATGCTGCCAAAGACTCTGGGGAAGGGTCCTGCTGCCCTCCCAGCTCCTGGGGCCTCAGGCATGGTGGCTTGTAGCACCACTCCAGTCTCTGTCTCTGCATGGCCTTATGCTATGTGTGTGCACGTGTGTGTGTGCACGTGTGTGCATGTCTTTGTGCATATGTGTATGTGTGCACATTTGTGTGCCTGTGTGTGTCTATCCTCTCCTTATAGGAATAACAGCTCTTGGATAACACCCTGACCCCATGTGACCTCCTTTTAACTCCATTCCATCAGTGGAGACCCTATTTCCAGTAAAGTCACATTCTGGTTCTTGGCAGACACAGGTGAGAAAGAACTCTAAGACGGGGCTTCAGGAGGTGGGAGGGAAGCCTGGCCTGTGGAACCTCCAGGGAGTGTGGAGGGTACCTAGGAATGTGGGTCTGGGCTCGGCGCCCGTAGCTCAGTGGTTATGGCACCAGCCACCTACATCGAGGCTGGCGGGTTCGAACCTGGTCTGGCCAGCTAAAACAACAATGACAACTGCAACAAGAAATAGCCGGACATTGTGTTGGGCATCTGTAGTCCCAGCTACTGGGGAGGCTGAGGCAAGAGAATCCCTTAAGCCCAAGAGTTTGAGGTTGCTGTGAGCTGTGATGCCATGGCACTCTACCGAGGGCAACATAGTGAGACTCTGTCTAAATAAATACACAAATAAAAAAGAACGTGGGCCGGAGTCATCTGGGGGAGCTGTGAGCTACAGAAAGAGACAATAATCAGTGACCAGGCGGAAAGGTCAACACCTCCTGGCGGTGAGAGAGGCCAGTGACAGACTTGCAGCCAATCTCAAAGGGGGAGGACAGTGTTTACACCCTTCAGGCTTTGCAGCTCTGCCTGTGCTCCCTCCTATGAGGGGCCCACTCCCAATTCCCTTTGGCAGTGCTCTAACCTTTATCTTGGTTCTTGAATATAATTTCGCTGTTACCCTGGGACTCCTGCAGGTCACTTTCACTTCCTGCCCACTCTTGCCTAACCTGCTCCAGTTTTATTTTCTGTCTCTGCTCATTTTTGCTTTCCACTCCTGGGATGCTTTTTAGCTCAGCCAAGTCAACTAGGTTTGGGGAACCAGGACCACTGACCCCCAACAATGGGCATGAATTTGGGGGACACCAACCCTGCAAACATGAATGACTCTTTCCAGATTGCTGTGAGGCTCACTGCTGGTATTTTCCAAATTACTTGCAGAAGAAAGTTTCCAAGAGGCTCAGCTCCTGCACGGAGGCAGCAAAGCCTGAATTATTATTGTGGGGTTGCCCCAGTCTGACCCGAGTGCTGCGAGGTGTGGAGAGACACGGGCTCCTCCTGCATGGAGATGCAAGGCAGCCTGTATCCATGAAGATCTGGAAATGCCAGTGAGAGCTTGGAGACATAATTTCTGCTCAGTCACACAGAAGAAAACCAAACTGGGAAAGGCACCAGGCCTTGGGGCATTAGCAGAGGGTTAATGGCACGAGGAGGTCCAGGCAGAGGGAGTTCTCATGTACTGGGTGCTGTGCAGAACAGCCTGGCGCTGGCCTCTTCTCCTTCCCAGCAACAGCCGTGAACAAGGAGAAGGGCTTTCAGACAGCAGAGCTGTTGTGGAAGAGTGTTTGCCTCTGAGAGGGAATAAAACCACCCCGGCTGTGAAGCAGAAGCCCTTGGTCACTGCCCACACAATTCAGCAATCATGTTGGGGACCTAAAGGCTCAGAGCTTCTTGGACGGCAGTGGAAGTAGCCACAGTCAGAAGACATTGGAGAATGAGAGTTAGCTGAGAGATTTCAGAGAATAAGACCATGTTCATTTTACCAAAGGAAAACCCGGGGCCAGGAGAGCAGGGAGTGGGCCAGGCTCACCGAGTCTGCCAGCGGCAAAACCACCTGTTCCGTGGAGCTGGGGCCACGGTTCTCCACTCAAGCTGCTGGTTCCCCTTTGAAGCAGAGAGTGAGATGCTGAGCCCTAACATCCCAAGACATAGTGATAATCCCCAATGCACAATGTCTGATAGAAATGCCATCCAAATAATGCCTACCAGCTCCCTGAAAGTATCAGCCAAAGTCTCGCTCCCGTCATTTGAATCCCAGAGATTTGGGGACTTCTCCAGTGATTCACTGCTCCTCTCCTGTAGCCCACACAGCCAAAATGAAAACTCAGCCAAAGCCAGGTGCAAAGGAAACAGTGCCCTAAGGGCCTCTCCACGGTGTCCCTGAAATGATGACCATCGAGGCAGCGCACCGAGTGAGGGTGCAGCTTTGTCTGGACCCCTGAGAATGGCTGGGTCTTTTTTTATCGTTGGGGATTCATTGAGGGTGCACAGAACCTTATCTTTTTTTAGATAAGGACCCTCTTATAATTGTGTCCCACCCCAAAAGGTGAACCACACCCCTTGTCCCTTCACTTCCTCCTTCCTTCCTTTCTCACACCTCCTCATCCCCCACCCCCACCGTGTACTAGGACCTTAATTGTCCTCATATCAGAATTGAGTACCTAGGATTCTCGTTTCTCCATTCTTGTGATGCTTTATAATGTGTTCCACATCCATCCAGGTTAATACAAAGGATGTAAAGTCTCTATCTTTTTTAGTGGCTGAATAGTATTCCATGGTGTACCTATACCACAGCTTGTTAATCCATTCCTGGGTTGGTGGGCACTTAGGCTGTTTCCACATTTTGGTGATTGTAAATTGAGCTGTAATTAAAAGTCTAGTGCAAGTGTCCCTGTGGTTAAAGGATTTTTTTCTTCTGGGTAGATGCCCAGCAATGGGATTGGAGGATCCAATGGGAGGTCTAGCTTGAGTTCTTTGAGGGTTCTCCACACTGCCTTCCAGAACGGCTGGGTCTTGAGGGGCGGAGTCTATTCAGTGGGAGAGATTCATCTGGCTTTCTCATTTCAAATGGATGATTCTGATCTTGGGGGGGAGGATCTAAAATTGAAGACAAAGCTTCCAAGAGCAATGAACCATTTCCATTCTTTTCTCTATTTATTCTTGACATGATTCATTGACCAGCGTGTTAGAAATAAAAAAATCAGAGACAGAGGTCTGAATCAGGGCACTGCGTTGTCCTCTCCAAGATCAGATGGGTGCCCTGAGACAGTTAGCTGGGGTCCTGCCTTGCCCCCACCACTCTGGCTCCCACCCTAGAAGCCTCAGTGTCCTTGAGGAGGGACAGAGATGGCACAGCCGGGGGTGCAGGGCTGTGCTGGACACCTTGTGTATATTTTCTCATTGAATGTTTATCCCATATGGATAATGTGAGATTTTGGTTTCCCTGCCTGAACATGAGGGAATTACGAAGTCATACTTGGTCTCCATTAATTCAACATATATTACTTAAGGGCCAGACTCTGAGTTATGTGGTGGGTACAGAAAGGTAAGCAAGAAGCCACTGGCCCCTGCCTTGCCAGAGCCTTTGAATACAGGGCAAATAACAAGATCACAATAACAGATGGAACATTGCAGTGTGTTCAGGGCCATGAAAGGGAAGAGGAATAGAAAGTTTCTCTCTGGAAGCTCCAGCTAGAAGGGACAGAGGGACGCCCTGTGCATAGGAACAGCTCACACCAAGGCTCAGGGGAGTGGGACAGAGGTCAGGGAGGGGTAGTGCTGCTGGAGGGCAAGGCTGAGGGAAGGCAGGGCTTCCTTTGTCTGGACAGTCGCAAGAGGAAGCTGAAGTTAGCTCCTTGAGCACAGATGGACTTGTGCTTCAAAATAGGAATCTTGGTTACATAACATAGTAAAGGAAGCATTGGGGGATGGAGGCAGCAGTGGGGCAGAGGACCTGGGAGGAAGGCAGATCAATAGCCCAGGGGACAGGGGACTAGGACAGGAGGATTACCAGGTATCAAGTGCCAAAGCCATACTCAGAGCAAAGCCTGAGCCAGACCCATTGCACTCAGCTTTGCAGGTGCCAGCTCTTGCTCACACCGGGAGCTGGCATGTCCACTCCTCGTGGCTTGCTTATGAAAGTCTCTCTCCAGCATGTGCCTGGGAAGGACTGTCCAGAGGAAGACACATTTGTGCTTCTCCAGCATAGATCTCTAAAAGAAAAAATTCTATAGTTTTGACATTTTCCAACCCATAGTCTTAAGCTCCCTGCGAGGACCTTCAGACCAGGCCCTCTGGGGGCCCGTGTTCCTCTTCTGTCCTAGAAACATCTTGCTGATGTTCAGCTTCAGTAGACCACTGCCCCTTCAGTCCCCAGAGGTGAAGATGCAGTTTCCACACACGACATTGTCTAGGCAGACAGCTGAATTACTAGAGCTTCATTCAACATTGAAAACGGACACCTACCTCCGTTTCCGGAGCTCAGAGATGGGGATGACAGAGCCATAGCACCGTGGAAAGTTCCTGCTGTAAGTCACTCGTGCTTTTAAAAATGGTAATTGGCTAGAGTGTCATAATTCTCACACACATGTAAATAAGGTTCATGAATTTTATTGCACACAGATCATTTAAATAGTAAAACAATCAAATTACTTTTCAGGTAACACTTTGGGCCCAAATCAAATAAAAATTTCAAGTCATTATAACTTGAGAAAAAGACACTAATATGAATATGAGATTTAGATCCATTAGAAGTCTCTTCAACTTTAAATAGTGATAATAGAAATCAGAAAAGCTTGAGCATGGTTAAGATTAATTAAGAGCAAACGCATTTGGGAGAAGGAAATGACGGTGCTATGATTTTAGCATGCAAATGAGGTCAGAAAGTTTAAACTAATGTGCGTCTACATAAACACAGCCTCCATAAAGGGAAAATATTTCATTATAAGGGTTTATAAGTACTGCGTTCTGTACTTCTTGTTACATAAGTAGCAACACAGTGGTAAACCGCAGGCAGTTAATTAGAGCCCCTGCTGGCTGCTGATAGCGAAGCTGGTCCCAATTCAGAAATCTTGGCTCTCAAAGTTCTTTGCCCGGATGAGGCAGGCAGTCTCCCCACTCAGTCCCCTTGGGGAGACACTCAGCGTGTGCATCTCCTATTTTGTGCTTTACTTCCAGAGTTCCCCTACATTTGGGGTCTTCAGGCTGCTTTCCCTTGGGCTACCACAACCACCTCCCCCAGGCAGACGGCCAGAAATGCCTGGAAGTTATGCTGCCAACCCCCACCCCCCTCCCTGATCTGCAGCTGATGACCAGTGTGACTGCAAAGCCTAGCTCCTTTGCCTTGAGGTGGACAAACTTGGGTATAATTTATACCCCAGAGCACAGGATCAGGCTACGTCTGGCCCTTAGCAGTTGGTGTGAAGTTTCAGTCCTGCAGCCAGGCCTGATGTAGAGCCGCCTGAGAGGAAGATTTCTTATGCAAGGCTTTTTATTTATTTATTTATTTTTTGCATTATTACTTGTCTTATTTTTTTTAAATTTCAGATTAATATAAGGGTACATATAGGCCAGGTGCTCATGCCTGTAATCCCAGCACTCTGGGAGGCCAAAGCAGGTGAATCACTTGAGCTCAGGAGTTTGAGACCAGCCTGAGCAAGAGAGAGAGATCCCATCTCTACTGAAAATAGAAAAATTAGGGCGGTGCCTGTGGCTCAAAGGGGTAGGGCGCCAACTCCATATGCTGGAGGTGGCGGGTTCAAACCCAGCCCTGGCCAAAAAAAAAAAACTGCAAAAAAAAAAAAAAAAGAAAGAAAAATTAGCCAGACATGGTCTGGCTGCTACCTACTCAGGAGGCTGAGGCAGGAGGATCACTTGAGCCCAGGAGTTTAAGGTTGCTGTGAGCTGTGAGGATACCACAGCACTCTACCCAGAGAGACAAAATATATAAATATGTGTGTGTGCATGCATATACATATGCTTAGGTTACAATTTTTTATGCTTATATGGCAGAGTCCAAGTTGTAGTTGAGCCATTTACCCAGGAGGTCTGCCCTGTACCCCTACATTGTGCCTGTTAGGTGGGAACTTACAACCCCCCTTCTTGAATTTAATTATGGTTTTCTCCTGTGTCATGTGGGCATGCAGCTGTTCGTCTGTTAGGTATTACGACTGAGTATGTCAGATGCTTGCTTTTCCATTCTTGTGATGGTTAGGAGAATGTTCTCCAAATCTTCCCAGGTAAATACAAAAGATGTAAAGTCTCCATCTTTTTTATGTTTGAGTCGTATTCCACGGTATACATATACCACAGTTTATTAATTCATTCATGTGTTGACAGGTGGGCGGCACCTGTGGCTCAAGGAGTAGGGTGCCGGCCCCATATACTGGAGGTAGTGGGTTCAAACCCAGCCCTGGCCAAAAAGATGCAAACAAACAAACAAAAAAGTGGCTCATGTGTTCACAGGCACTTTGGCTGTTTCCACATCTTGGTGATTATGAATTGAGCTGCAATAAAAATCCCTGTGCAAATGTCCTTACGGTAGAATAATTTTTTTCCTTCTGGGTAGATGCCTAGTAATGAGATTGCGGGATCAAATGGAAGGTCAACTTTGAACTCTTTGAGAATTCTCCATACTTCTTTCCAGAAATTCGGCTGTGTTAGTTTGTGACCCCACCAAGAGTTTGTAAGTGTCCCTTTCTCTCCACACCCATGCCAGCATCTGCAGCTTTGGGACCTTGTAATGTGGGGTTATGTGAAACCTCAAGGTGGTTTTTATTTGAATACTCTTGCAGGAAACTGCTGGAGAAGTGAAGGAGGCAGGGGGTATGCAGGGGAAGATGCCAGGCAAAGATGTGGGTTCAGCTGAAGTCTGGCCTCAGCCAGGTCATACAGAGTGCTCTGGGGAGCCTGGATCAGGGAAGGGGGACAAGAGTTTTATATCCTCACATCAGTAAGTTCTTGGTCAACTCCTGGGAGGTATAAACCATGTCAACTCTGAACTGAGTCACTATTATCTCCGCTCAGTAACTAGGGATCCGTATATCAGGTTGGTGAAGGGCTTCTGGGCAGGGCAAGGCCTCCACGTGTCTTTCGTGTGCTCAGAAACGGAAAAGCTCAGATGTGGGAGCCCCAGTGACGCCCACCACAGTGGGCACAGGGATGAGAGTGGCTGCAGGAGGGCAAGCCTGGCCACGGAAGGGTCAGCAAGAACAGGAAGCTGAGAGGGAGGAGGTGGTTGCTTCTGACTCCTGCTCAGAGCCCTCATGGCGGGACCTTGGGACAAGTGCAGCCACAGCCACAGTTGGTTTGGTTTGTTCTTGGATTCTTTCAACTGAAGGATCATACCATGGAGTACTATCCAGCCATACAAAGACGGAGACTTTACAACTTTTGTATTAACCTGGATGGAGTTGGAGAACATTTTTCTTAGTAAAGTATCACAAGAATGGAAAAGCAAATATCCAATGTATTCAGTACTACCCCACTTCCCCGAAAATAAGACATCCTCTGAAAATAAGACCTACTTACAGGAAAGATAAGACGTCCCCTGAAAATAAGACCTAGCGCATCATTGGGAGCACACCTTAAAATAAGACACTGTCTTATTTTCGGGGAAACAGGGTACTATGAAGCCAGCAGATGAACTAATACCCACACAAGAGAAAAACTCAATTAAATTCAAGTTGGGGCTGGGGGAGGGGACGGTTAAAAATAATAATATAATCGTTTCAGCTGGCTACTCTACTTGTTAGAAGCTGCGTAGTGTGTATGGGAAACTCGACTAACAGCTTAACCTCACAGAGTTTATTTTTCTGACGGGAGGGGAAATTGGGGGCGACCGTTCAGGACTGGAACGGTGAGGACAGATCTTACCCAGACCCCAGTCTCTGACTCTCTGTCCCTCCATACTCAGCCTCTGCTTCTGTTCTCAAGACCACCTCTTTGTCTCATGTGCTCCTTGGCCACAAGATAACAGAGCAAAGAGAAACTTCTAGAAGGAAGGAGGGGTGCCTGTATGGGAGAAAAGCAGAATTCCCCCAGAAGACCCCAGCAGACCTCTGCTCCTATCTCCTGGGCCAGTACGTGTCCTGGAGCACCCTCCCCTCAGTGGAGCCCGGGGAGGGCAGCTGTTAGCCCAGCACTTTCTGCTTTGAAGAAATTGTGATTCTATTATCAAGTAAGAAGGGGGGGATGGGTATAAGGTGGGCAAATTAACATTGCTGGCTGGGAGCAGTGGTTCACGCCTATAATCTCAGAACTGTGGGAGGCAGAGGCGGGAATATAACCTAAGCTTAGGAATTCAAGATCAGCCTGAGCAAGAGCAAGACCCCGCCTCTACTAAAAATAGAAAGCTGGGTGTTGTGGCGTGCACCTGTAGTCCCAGCTACTCAGGACCCTGAGGCAAGAGAATCACTTGAGCCCAGGAGTTTGAGGTTGCTGTGAGCTATGACACTACAGCACTCTACACAAGGTGACAGAATGAAACTATGTCTCAAAAAACAAACGAAAACCCAACCAAACAAAACAAACTAAACACCAAGCAGCTTCCTACAAAAATGCAAATCCCTGTAGGGCTCTTCTGAAATCTGAGATCTGATAATACAAGGCCTGCATTTCCCAATGGCATGGTCCCTGGAGGCGAGTTTGGGTTGCCCCCTTAGGAAGCGTTCTGAGTATTCTGGGGTTTGTCTGTGTCTGTGCGTAGTGCACACGGTCTGCCCCACCCAGGGACGTGACCTACACAGTCTCCGAGGGGCCCGCGCTTGGTTTAAATCTCTGCCGTCACTGTCCATAACACTTCTGAACAAAGGCCTTTTCACTTTCTGCAGGTGTCACAGATCACTGGTCCCAGCCTCAGGCTTGTGTGCATTTGTGTCTGCGGTTGCTGGTGAAATGGAAAACGCACAGACTCAGAACCAGAGAGCCCCAAATTCAGAATGAGAGCTTACAATCATCGAGCAAGTTGTTTAACATCCTCTAATCTCAGTTTCCTCATCTGCTGAAAGAAATAAAACCACCGTCCTCATGGAGCTATGGGGAGGCCTTGGCTTGGTCCTAGGCAGGGTCCCAGGTGTGTGTGCCCAGAGTCTCCATAGAGGTCCTGGCCACGAGTGATGCAATTTGCCTTTCTGTCCTTAAGACTGCTTCCACCATGTCCCCATGATGACAGCTGTAAATTCACGGCCAGGGGCACAGGAACATCTGTAGCCCCTGGATTCGAGACGGGCTTTCAGCCCCCTAAACTCACTAGAACAAGGGGACAACCATGTCTACTAAGTGCCAGGAGACAGAGGGGAGCAGGAGTCCTGGGAGCTGGCCCAAGAGGGTCCCCATCTAACTTCACCAGGCCAAGAGAGCTGGTGGTACAGCCTTGAGACCTGGCGGGGCACTGCCAGCTCTATCACCTTGAAGGGAAGGACAAGCCTGCAGCTCTGCTCCTGGCAAGAGGAGAGAGGAGCAAAGAACAAGGTTACAATTGGAGCCATCAGCGCCTGCCAACACAAAGCCAGCTTCCATCTGCAGGAAGGTTCAGAAGCCTCATTAATACAGTGTGACCAGTCACCAGGTGAGAATTGGGCTGTGCTGATTTCACAGGAAAGCCATTTGCATCTCTTCTCTCCACAGAGGGGGCCCCCAGCTCCCTCCAGGATTAGTAAAAACATTGCCATCCTGAGTTTCTCTTCCCTGATGGGCCTGAATCCCCCTCCACACCTCCCTCCCCAAGGCCTCTAAGACCTGTGGAGGAAAATGGAACCTGGAAGCAAGTTCTCCTGTGGGCTGAGAAGCTTGTGCAACCCCTCCCAGGCTGGACATGTCCTCCAGAGCAGCCTGGCACACGCAGGCTGGCCGGATGGGCTCTGCCAGTTAAACCCTCTGACACAGTAAGTATAACACAGGCGATTTTGCTGCCCGACAGGCAGTGCAAGGAACAGAAATGCTGCGTGTCTGTTTTATCCCAAATAAATGATTCTGGCTCACCCATTGCCTTCCTACCCAAGTCCCTCACCATCTTTTCTTCGTGGGCCACTCCTGCCCCCGGGGTCTACAGGAATCCTGCACAGCTCAAATGGCTTCAGTGCCTAAAAGAGGTTCGGTGGCGTACCCAGAGACAGACCAGGAAAGGGTCAGGCCCTGAGACCCGCCTGGGCAGAGACGGCGGCTGCACCGTGAGTGGTGGGGGCTTGTTTTTATACTGGGCTTGGTGGGGGGAGATTCCTTAGGTTTCTGGAAGGCATTGGCCGGCTAGAGTCTTTCCAGCAGACCTGTTGGGGTGGGGCCAGATAGGCCTTTTGTTTTGGAAGGGCAGGTGGAGGAAGGGTTTAGGCACCGCACAGTCCCCAAGGCTGTCACTTTCTGAGCTCCCTACCTACTCATGGCCCCTGAGGTCGACTCCAAGGCTGCACACTTTCCAGGGACCATAGCCTTTTCAGATTCACAGTGCAGAATATCTAGGCAGCTTCCTTGTGGGAGGACTGAGCTGTTCCCTCTGTGAACTACAATAAAAGCTTAAGGCCCCCCAGTAAGGGGCTGACTGACTGGAACCCCTCTTGGCCAAGGCAATCCCTAAAACGGAGTTGCTGGCCATGAGGAAGATCAGATCTGCCCCATCATGCCCCTCCCTCCTTAGAGATGTCCTGTTAGTGACTCCTAACAGGCCTACAGCTGTGCAGGACACACCTGCAGATCCTCTGGGTAGACACAGACCACTTGGGTCTGTCAGATACTTGGTCTCTAATAGACCCTTCATCTTAAGTATCCTTTTGGCTGACACCTGCTCTTTCAGCTGCAGAATCTTTAAACCCCCCATACCCTATGACCCACACCCTTCCAGACCTTTTCCACCAAACAGATGTACATTTTCCATGAGTAGATTTATGACCTCAGCTATAATCCCCGCCTCCCTGAAATGTATAAAAACAAACTGCAACCCCACCCCCTGAGTCCCTGTGCTGAAGACTTCTGACTGTGGCTCTGGATCATGGTCCTCAAATTTGGCTCAGAATAAACCTCTTTAAATTGCTTTACAGAGTGTGGCTTCTTTTCTGCCAACACCTCCCCAAATCCCAGGGTATTTGTAAAGCAGCACGGGATTCATTCACCCTGAATCCTCAAAGTCTCTCTCCCCTCCTCCCCTGCAGGAGGCGCTCTGCCTGCCACCTCAGGCCATTTGCTCCCCTTTTGATCCCCTCAATTGCAGGGAAAGGCAGAGTGGACCTTCTAGATGCTTAAATATCCTTCTATCTCCGTCTGGGTGGTGGCCACACAGACACAGGCGGGTGTGAACATGTGATTCCACAAATGGCACACTCGGTATTAATGCTCCAGACACATGTTCCTGCATGCATGTTACACCTCAAGTCTTAAAATGTGATACTGCCTCTGAAAAAAGATTAATTCGTTTACACTAAACATGGCAAACAGCCACCCTATGGTCCCATATGATGTATGTAGTTTGTGCTTTTTACAAAAACTGGTTTCTAACCTTTAAAATAGAAAATTTTACATAAAATTCTGGATTGCTGGCTCCAATTAGTAGCCTAGGGGGTCACTTGACCTCCAGCTGTAGGTGTTTGAATTTGCAACCTCTCAGCCAGCCACTAAATACAAAATACAAAGGCCCCTACCAGCTGCTGGGCTAGTTACAAAAATTGTAGTGGGCAGGGTGGGGTGGGGGTGGGAATGCTTTTGCAAAGATAGTTAATTTTTCTATCAGGTTTTCTTTCTATTTCAAAGTATCAAAGTAACAAGACATATGCTGAACATATGTATTTATATGCACCTTTCTGCCTGGCCGTTCATCTGCCCATATATACCTTTTCCTTTCCTTTCATTTAGATCTTCACTCCTTAGGTTCCTTCTGATTATTTTTTTTCTCTCTCCCATACATTGCTATTAATTTCTGGCAGCAATTTACAAATTCCCCACTACTCCAAGAACCATTGAAATCACAGTTGGGAACCTCAATAATTTCACCAGGGCAAAAGCTATTAAATGCAAACATTGGCAAAAGTTTTTAATGCTGCAGAAAATCATGGAAAATGCCAAGGTAAGCTCATTGCTGCCACGGGTTTAATTTGTCCTTTTCTTAAAAGCTAGAAATCTCTTCTCTGCCTAGCCGGATCCAGAAAGCCTTAAATGGGGGCCATGTGAGGCCACATCAGGCTGATGGCTGCTGCTGCCCAAAAGTCAGCATAGCAGAGAAACGGGCCATCTTTACAGCATGGGAGAGGGGAGTCCCCTCCCCTAATTTTTCTTACCCCATTCCACCTCCACCACTGATAACCATGAAGAAGCACCACCTTATAAATTTCTCCTGCTTTGTGGGTTGCAAAATCATTTTTCTAATTAGGTGCTCGTTGAAAGCCCAAGAGGTGGAAAACTTTGAGTGTTGGTGACCTCTAGAAAGGAACAGTCAAGGTTAATCGGCAAGTCACCATCATTAGAGGTAAACTGAGAACCAGGTGTCCAGATCTCAACTCTGACCCACCACCTCTTCCTTCCTGACCCTAGACACCTGCTAGCAGTACTGGGGCCAAACTGCATCTCACTGCTGGAGTTGACACCTCATCTCACTGCTGGAATTCGGACCTCATTTTACTGCTGGGCCCACACCTCATCTAACTGCTGGAGTTCACACCTCATTTTACTGCTGGAGTTCACACCTCATCTCACTGCTGGAGTTGACACCTCATCTCACTGCTGGAGTTCAGACTTCATTTTACTGCTGGGCCCACACCTCATCTAACTGCTGGAGTTCACACCTCATCTCACTGCTGGAGTTCACACCTCATCTCACTGCTGAGTTGACACCTCATCTCACTGCTGGAATTCACACCCCATCTCACTGCTGGAGTTCAGACCTCATTTTACTGCTGGGCCCACACCTCATTTTACTGCTGGAGTTCACATATCATCTCAATCCTGGGCCCACACCTTATCTCACTGCTGGAATTCACACCTCATCTTACTGCTGGGACACACCTCATCTCACTCCTGGAATTCACACCTCATCTCACTGCTGGAGTTCACACCTCATCTCACTGCTGGAGTTCAGACTTCATTTTACTGCTGGGCCCACACCTCATCTAACTGCTGGAGTTCACACCTCATCTCACTGCTGGAGTTCACACCTCATCTCACTGCTGAGTTGACACCTCATCTCACTGCTGGAGTTCAGACTTCATTTTACTGCTGGGCCCACACCTCATCTAACTGCTGGAGTTCACACCTCATCTCACTGCTGAGTTGACACCTCATCTCACTGCTGGAATTCACACCCCATCTCACTGCTGGAGTTCAGACCTCATTTTACTGCTGGGCCCACACCTCATTTTACTGCTGGAGTTCACATATCATCTCAATCCTGGGCCCACACCTTATCTCACTGCTGGAATTCACACCTCATCTTACTGCTGGGACACACCTCATCTCACTCCTGGAATTCACACCTCATCTCACTGCTGGAGTTCACACCTCATCTCACTGCTGGAGTTGACACCTCATCTCACTGCTGGAGTTCACACTTCATCTCACTGCTGGAGTTCACACCTCATCTCACTGCTGGAGTTCACACCTCATTTTACTGCTGGAGTTCACACCTCATCTCACTGCTGGAGTTCACACCTCACTTTACTGTTGGAGTTCAAATATCATCTCACTCCTGGGCCCACACCTTATCTCACTGCTGGAGTTCACACCTCATCTCACTGCTAGAATTCACATATCATCTCACTCCTGGGCCCACACCTTATTTCACTGCTGGGGTTCACACCTCATCTCACTGCTGGGCCACACCTCATCTCACTCCTGGAATCCACACCTCATCTCACTCCTGGAATTCGCACCTCATCTCACTGCTGGAGTTCACACCTCATTTCACTGCTGGAGTTCACATATCATCTCACTCCTGGACCCACACCTTATCTCACTGCTGGAATTCACACCTCATCTCACTCCTGGGCCCACACCTTATCTCACTGCTGGAGTTCACACCTCATGTTACTGCTGGAGTTCACCCTCATCTCTCTGCTGCCCCCACACCTCATCTCACCCCTGGCTGAGGGAGAGCATGAGACCTTCTCTCTGCCTTGTCTTCGGTTTGCTTGTTCACCTAAACTGATCCTCAGGGACAGAGTTGTTCAATTACTGTCAGGTTTCTTCAGCCAGTCTTGGACATGGTACTCAGCACAACAGACAGGGTGAGGAACCCTTTGCCACTCAGATGGTGTAACTGCACAGACTTCAGTGCTGAGACTGTGCACAGAGATAAATTATGTGTGTGCAGTTACAGGAGCCAACAAGGGCTCGTTACCTGGGAGGCCAGGGGAGAAGCCAGGATGGGCAGACTTAACTCACCCTTGGCTTGAAAAGGTGACAGGAGGGAAGAGAATTATGGGGGCCCTGAACCACAAGAGATGTGAAGGAAATTCTTGTTGCAAAAGGACATGATCTCAGATGGGAGCTCTGATCTATAGGAAGGAATGGTTCGTGCCATAAAAAGTAAGTAAGTACAGGTTTGATGGCTGGGCATGCTGGCTCACACCTGTAATCCCAGCACTTTGAGGCAGGATGATCACTTGATCTCAGGAGTTCAAGACCAGCCTGGGTAAGAGTGAGACCCCCATCTCTATTAAAAATAAAAAGTAACCAGGCATTGTGATGGGCACCTGTACTCCCAGCTCCTCGGGATACTGAGATAAGAGGATCACTTGAGCCCAGGAGTTTGAGGTTACTGGGAGCTGTGATGCCACAGCACTCTACCTAGGGTGACAGAGTGAGACTCTGTCTCAAAATCAATTGATCAATAAATAATAAAATAATAATTACAGGTTTGTTTGGAGGAGAAATGCATGTGGTGTTCTGTGCCTATGCTGACGTAGCAGGGCAATGCAGCCAAGGCCTCTCTGTGCTGGACTGTGGAGCTCTGAAAGGCAGTGGACTGGCTCAGAACTCTTCATGGGGTTCTATAGGAGAAGCTCTTCATGAGAAAGCTCTTCTCTAGGAAAAGCTCTTCAGCATTTCCTAAAAGCAGAGTCCGAGCCCTGTTATCTGTGGATTTCCTTGGGAAGATGAAGGCGTGAGCAGAAAAAGTTATCCCAGTTACCTGGTTTTGGAGAAGAACTTTATACTCTGGTTTTTTAAAAATACCTATTAAGAAGAAGAACAAGTATTTGCTTTTCAACTTGTCAAACTAATTGATAGAGATATGATGGCCACAGCCATCCTTGAGAGATATCAGGCTTTACAAAGAGCCATCAAAAACAGCCGTGCAGAGGCCATCCGTGAGACCCCAGACAAGACCAACTCTTTGCCTTGGAGTGGAGCAGATTACAGAGAGAGAACTTAAAACAAAAATAGGAATTAGAGGCTCAGCACCTGTAGCTCAAGTGGCTAGGGCACCAGCCACATACACCAGAGCTGGTGGGTTTGAATCCCCAGGCCTGCCAAACAGCAATGACGACTACAACCAAAAAATAGCTGGGCATCATGGCGGGCACCTGTAGTCCCAGCTACTTGGGAGGCTGAGGTAAGATCCACTTAAGCCCAGGAGTTGGAGGTTGCTGTGAGCTATAACACCACCAGGGCAACAGCTTGAGACTCTGTCTTAAAAAAAAAAAAAAAGGAATTATACATGTAAAACCAGATGAATGGATTGCTGATATTCAACAGGCAAAAGTACTAGAACCTAACTCATCATCTTTCCAATCATCATCCCTCATCTAAGTAGACCATGGGATTCATCTTTCCCCACATGGCCCTTCACCAAAGGACACCATTTATCTTCAAGGAAATGGGTTTACTCCTCCCTACTCTCACATTTCCTCCCAGACTTTACTCCCCCAACTCTCCCTACAATTCGGCAGCTCCTTTGCAAGAGGTTTGCATGGCAGTTGCCTCTGTGTGCCCTACACCTCCACACCTCTAGGGAGCATTCATGGATCCCTACCCCCATTCTGGAGACCTTTCCAAGGAATTCCTCTTGCCTCCTTCCTTTGGTAAAAAGAAAAGCATCCTCCAAGCATTTTTCACCATTTTCTCCTCCCACATGCTAGATTTCACCACCCCACCCTGCCATCTTAAAAATAATACTGACTAACCTTTGAGGGTGGGTTTCAGTGTTCAAGTGGTCGACTAGTGAAAATCCAGACATGTAGAAAAGAAACTCAAGACTTTTAATTCAAAAGCAAACTTTGGGTTATTTTAATTCAAGAAATTACTATTTTTTTTCATTTTATTTTTTTTTATTAAATCATAGCTGTGTACATCAATATGATCATGGGGCATCATACACTTGTTTCATAGAATATTTGACACATTTTCATCTCATTAGTTGACATAGGCCTCCTGGCATCATGCTAGTTACTTTGTCAAGACATTTACATTCCACATTTGCCAAGGCTCACATGTACCTTTGTAAGATGCACCACATGTGTGATCCTTTCAATCCCCCTCCCTTTACCCACCTCCCGCCTCCTTCCCCACGCTTTCCCCCTTCCCTCTGTTCTTAGGTTGAAACTTGGTTATAGCTTCATGTAAAGGTCCTAAGTTAGTTTCATAGTAGGGGTGAATACATTGGATATTTTTTCTTCCATGCTTGAGACACTTTACTGAGAATATCACAAAATCTCAAGACCAGAAATGTTGGCGTGGATGTGGAGAAAAGGGAACACTTTTGCACTGCTGGTGGGAATGCAAACTAATACATTCCTTTTGGAAAGATATATGGAGAACACTTAGAGATCTAAAAATAGATCTGCCATTCAATCCTGTAATCCCTCTGCTGGGCATATACCCAGAAGACCAAAAACCACATCATAACAAAGATATTTGTACCAGAATCTTTATTGCAGCCCTATTCATAATTGCTAAGTCATGGAAGAAACCCAAGTGCCCATCGATCCACGAATGGATTAATAAATTGTGGTATATGTACACCATGGAATACTATGCAGCCTTAAAGAAATTACTATTTTTTTAAGGAATTATTCTGTTGTCCAGATGGAAGCTTTATAGAATTATAATCTTAGCATCCATTTTTGTAAGTAGAATTGCTTCAAGTAATTTTTTTAAAATGCCATCTCTTATTTCTGGTTTCTGGTCCAGCAGGTAAAGAGCTTCAAGTCATCATTCCATCCTAACAACAAGTCAGAAGCTGAACAGACTGAAAAACCAATCTTCTTAGGTCTGTCAGAAAAGATCACAGGTCATAGAGCAAACCACTGCCCCCCAAATTGGAGAGATAGACGGGTGAATATAAAAAAAAAAAAATCACGACTTATCAGAGCAGAAAACCATGAGCAAAAACCTCTAAGGGAACCAGTGTCATGTTAGAAAAAACTAAAGCATCATTAAATATTTGATGGAGGTTTTATGTGGACAAGTGAAAACCTCCAGGAGGACCTTGTCGCGGGGGACCCACACTCTGTGAGTCTTCCTTCAAGAGCTCAACCAGTTTCTGTCAATGAACATCTGAGAAAAATTCCTTTGTGCTTCTAGAGAGGAAAAAGAAAGTAGCCATCTAAAAATATTCCAGGGCATTTTGTTCTTCTTAACAAGTCCTGCCCAAGAGATAAACTATTTCATCAGAGCCTAAACTGCTGGCGTTTTATCAGTGTCAACATGGGGAAAAGAAAATACCCAACTGTAGCTTCCTTTAGCTTTTCACAGGAGGGAAATAAAATACCCAGCTCGAGCCAGCTCCGTACTTCAACATGGAATAAAGGGACTGCCTGATTCCAGTGCGTCTGAGCCACGCTGCCCCACCTGATGAGCAGGATAACACTGTGGGCGAAGTTCACAGTGCAGAGCCGCAGCTTGGGAGCAGACTGAGACCTGATTACAGGGCCAGAATGCTGTCCCTCCAACCCCTGAGCCCCTCTGTCTTACTACCACTTTATTAAAGGCCTATTCACCTCTGTTCCTCTTACCCAGTATGTCATGTCTGGGTATTTTTCCAGGACAAGGCACACTGAAGGACAAGAAGCAATTTGAACAGACAGAATGAGTGTCAGATCCAGAGTCAGTGTGGCAGAGATGGTTGCTACCATTAGACCAGGCATTTTAACAATTGTCACTAATATGCTTCAATGGATAAAGTAGACAGCATGCAAGAATGGAGGGGAAATGTAAGCAGAGAGATGGACGTTTAAAGGAAGAATTTTTGAAGTGTCATTAAGCTCCCACCTGATGGGCACGATGTAGGGTACAGAGCACCCCTCCTGGATGAAGGGCTCAGCTAAAACTCATGCAGCATCCGACAAGTGCAAATAATATCATCTAAGAGTACTGTGCTTTATATTAATCTGGAATAAAAAATAATAATCAAAGAATTTTTTAAAATGTTAGAGATTAATAACACTTACAGAAATGAAGAAATGCCTTTGCTGGGCTCATTACTAGACTAGATATGCTGAGAAAATAATCTGTGAGCTTGAGGACATGTCAACAGAAATTTCCAAAATGAAAAAGCAGAGGAGAAAATATTACACAAAATGAAACAGATTTCCCAGAACCGCAAAACCATGGGGAGGTAACGGGCATGCAGTAGGGATATCGGAAGAAGAAAGAAAGGAAAGGAAGAAACACCTGCAGCAGTAATCACTAAGGACCTCCCAAATTTTAAATAAAAAGAAAAAAATTACATCTACATACGTTACATTCTAACTTCAGAAAATGAAAGGTAAAGAAAGAATATGGAGGGCAGTGCCTGCAGCTCAAAGGAGTAGGGCGCCGGCCCTATATGCCAGAGGTGGTGGGTTCAAGCCCAGCCCCAGCCAAAAACTCCAAAAAAAAAAAAAAATGGAAAGAAGGCAGAGCAGAGGAAAGCACCTTACCCACTATAGAGGAATAAGGTAAGAATTATATCTGACTTCTCCTAAAAAACTGTGCCAATAAGAAAAGAGTAGAGTGGCATATTTAAAGTGTTGAGAGGGGAAAAAAAAAAACACCCACCATTCTAGAATTCTATGCCCTGTGAAAGCAACCTTCAAAAGTGAAGGGGAGGCTCAGCACCTGTAGCTCAGCGGCTAGGGTACAAGCCACATACACTAGAGCTGGTGGGTTCGAACCCACCCCAGGACCACCAAACAACAATGACAACTACAACCCAAAAATAGCCAGCGTGGTGGGAGCCTGTAGTCCTAGCTACTTGGGAGGCTGATGCAAGAGAATCGCTTAAGCCCAAGAGTTTGAGGTTGCTGTGAGCTGTGATGCTGCGGCACTCTACGGAGGGTAACATAGTGAGACTCTGTCTCAAAAATAAAAAGCGAAGGGGAAATAAGGACTTTTTCAGAGAACCAAACATTGATAGAATTTGTAACCAGTAGATCAGCATTATAACAAATGCTAAAAGAAGCTCTTCAGAGAAAGGAAAAGTAATACAGCTCAGAAACTTTGATCTACGTAAGCAAAGGAAGAGCATTGAAAAGGAATTATCCTTAATTAATTATTCTTAATTGATCTAATAGTTAAGTTTTTCTAAATGGTAACAACAGTGTATTAAATAATGAACGCACATGTACACCGTACACATACTTATTTAAGAATAAATGATGCAAAAGAATGGAAGAATGACCAGTGTTTTCTGTACAATGTATTTGTGTTACCTCTGAAGTGGGATTATTGTGAAGTAGACTTGGATTGGTAGTCAATGTATATTTCAAACTCTGTGGCAACCCTAAAAAGTTAAAAAAAAAAAAAGAAGAAAGGGGGGGTAACTGATGTGCTAAGAAAGAGAGACAATGAATTCAAGTAAAATGATTAATTAAAATCACAAAAGGCAGAGAAAGAGTAGAAGACAAAAATAGGAAAAAAGAGAACATGATAACAAATACAATAGATATTAATCTAACTATATCAATCATCACTTTAAACATTAATGGTATAAATACACCAATTATAAGAGATTATGGAAGGGTGGCACCTGTGGCTCAGTGAGTAGGGCGCCAGCCCCATATACTGAGGGTGGCGGGTTCAAACCCAGCCCTGGCCAAACTGCAACAAAAAATAGCCAGGCGTTGTCGGGGGGCACCTGTAGTCCCACCTACTTGGGTGGCTGAGGCAAGAGACTTGCCTAAGCCCAGGAGTTGGAGGTTGCTGTGAGCTGTGATGCCACAGCACTCTACCGAGGGTATTAAAGTGAAACTCTGTCTCAAAAAAAAAAAAAAAGAAGATATTATCAGGGTGTATCAAAAAACAAGACTTAATTTTATGCTGTTTACAAGAAACAAGAAATATATACCATGATAACACCATAATTTCTGCCTGAAATTAATATAGTTCTACCACTTTCAAAAGACATTACAGAGCAAAGAAAGTTACAAGGAAAAGCAGGGTGTTACATAATTATAAGGGGTCAATTCTTCAGAAAGACATAACAATCTTTAGTGAATATTTACTTACAATAGAGTGTCAAAAAACATAAGGCAAAAGCTGATAGAATTAGAAAGAGAAATAGAAAAATTTACTGTTGTAGGTCAAGAGTTTAACATCCCTCTATCAGAAATGGACAGATCCAGTGAGCAAAAAATCAGTGAGAACATGGTTGAACTCAATCCTGCTGTCAGTCAGCTGGTATAATTAACATCAACAGACTACTTTTTCCAACAGCACAGTAGAATATGCTCTCTTCCCAAGCTCATGTGGCATATTCACCACATTCTGGGCCATAAAACGCACACCCTAACACATAAACAAAATATAAATTATACAATGTCTTCTCTTAGGCTACAATAGAATTAAGCTAGAAATCAATAACAGAATGCTGGAAAAATCACAAAATACCTGGAGATGAAACAGCACCTGTAAATGATACATGGGCCAAAGAAGAACTCTCAAGAAAAAAATAAAAAAATATTTTTTACTAAGTTAAAATAAAAATATAACTTTCCAAAATGCATGGAATGCATCAAAAGCAGTGATTAAATGTATAGCATTGAATGCATATATTAGAATAGAAGAAAGATTTGCCATCAATAATTTTGAAAACTAAAAAAGAAGAAATTAAAGTGAAGAGAAAAAAATAATTCTTAAAAAATTAGAAGAGAAATCAATAAAATTGAAAATAGGAACACTATAGAGAAAAATCAGGAGAACTATAGAGAAAAATCAGGAAAACGAAAGAGGGTTTCTTTGAAAGGATCAGTAAAATCAAAAAGCCTCTACCAACTATCAGGAAATAAAAGGGATAAAATATAAATTATACTGGGTGGCGCCTGTGGCTCAAGGAGTAGAGTGCCAGCCCCACATACCGGAGGTGGTGGGTTCAAACCCGGCCCCAGCCCCAAACTGCAAAATATATATAAATTATACTAATATCAGAGGTGAAACAGGGGGAAGCACGGTACATATGAGTAACCCTGTGCCCACAAGCTTTATAACCTAAAGGAAGTGTTTCAACTCCTTGGAAGACACAACCTCCCAAAACACACACAAGAAGGAGTAGACAATTTGATGTCTATTTGTCAATAGATCTGTCTATTAAAGAAGTCCATAAAACAAAAAGCACCAAGTACAGATGTGTTCACTGGTGAAATCTACTCAACATTCATGGAAGACTTACGCTGACTTGCTCCAGGCTCTTTCAGAAGACAGGAGGGGTGAGAATACTCCCTCACTCATTCAGGGATGCCCCACTTATCCTGATAAGAAACTGGACAAAACAGTACAGAGAAAAACACAGACCTATATTTCTTATGAACAAAGATGGAAAGATTCTCAACAGAATGTTAGAAAGTTGAATTAACAGTGTATAAAAATAATTATGTACCATGACCAATTAGGAGTTATCCTGGCTCTGCAAGACCACTTCAAAATTCAAAAATCAATTAATGTCATCCGTCACACTGATAGACTAAAGAAGAAAGATCACACAATCATATCAATAGATGCAGAAAATGCATTTGACAGAATCCAACATTCATTCATGTTAAAAATTATCAGAAAACTGGAAATAGAAGGGAATCTTCTGCGCGGTGCCTGTGGCTCAGTGGGCAGGGCTCCGGCCCCATATACCAAGGGTGGCAGGTTCGAACCCGGCCCCAGCCAAACTACAACAAAAAAATAGCCGGGTGTTATGGCAGGTGCCTGTAGTCCCACCTACTCAGGAGGCTGAGGCAAGAGAATCACTTAAGCCCAGGAGTTGGAGGTTGCTGTGAGTTGTGTGATGCCACAGCACTCTACTGAGGGCGACAAAGTGAGACTCTGTCTCTACGAAGAAAAAAAAAAAAAAAGAAGGGAATCTCCTCAATTAGATTTTTTAAAAAATCAGCAAGACCTACAGCAAATGAGCTAACACCTTACCTAATGGTAAGAAATGAGACACTTTCCTCAGGTTAGGAACAAGACAAAAATGCCCCCTCTCACTATTGCTTTTTTTATTAGCTGAAAGTCCTAGCTAATGCAATAAGACAAAAAAAGGAAATAAAAGACAAACAGATTGGGAAGGAAGAAATAAAACTGTCTTTGCTTGTAGATGACAAGACTATTTTTGTAGAAATTCAAAATAATGAAAAAGAAAAAGCCCTCTGGGAGGTAATAAGAGATTATACAGAGGCGTAGGATATAAGTCAATATATACAAAAGGCAATAACTTTCCCATATATCAACTATAGGAATTTAAAATTAAAAACACAATACCACTTACATCAGCACACCCACACAGAAATACTCAGGTTAAATTTAACAAAATGTGTATAACATCTATATGAGGAAAACTACAAACTCCAAAGAAAGAAATCAAAGAGAAACAGATATTTCTCAAGAGACAAATGTAAATGGCTTATGGGTCCATGAAAAAATGCTCAAAAGTAAGTAATCACCAAGAAGATGGAAACTAAAACCACAAGGAGATATCAGACTCTGTGTGACAATGGCATAGTGGATACATGTGCGTGTACGTTTGTCCAAACCCACAGAACATATAGCAGCAAGAGGGAGCTCTGATGTAAATTGTGGATTTTGGTGGTAATGATGTGTGAACAGAGTTTTCTTTTGTTTGTTTTGAGACAGAGTCTTTACCCTCTGTTGCCCTCAGTAGAGTGCTGTGACATCACAGCTCACAGCAACCTCAAACTCTTGGGCTTAAGCAATTCTCTTGCCTCAGCCTCCTAAGCCACTGGGATTACAGGTGCCCACCACAACGCCCAGCTATTTTTTTGTTGTAATTGCCATTGTTGTTTGTCAGTCCCGGGCTGAGTTCAAACACACCAGCCCTGGTGTATGTGGCCGGTGCCCTAGCCCCTGAGCTGCAGGTGCCAAACCATCACAGTTTCAACTATTGCAACCTACCCACCACTCTAGGGCACGATGCTGATAGTTGGGGGCTATGCATACTTCAGGGAATGGGGTGTCTGGGAAATCTCTGTACTTCCTCCTCGATTTTGCTATAGATGAAAAAACGCTCCAAAAAAAATAAAATCTATTTAAAATACACACATTCTAAAAACCACAATGAGATACCATTACAAGTGCACTAGAATGACCAAATCGACGTAGATGTTAGGGTATAGGTGGGGCGAGCAGGTCCTCACCAATGGCTACTGGGTATGTAAAACACACAACTTCTTAGAAAACTGCTTGCTGGTTTCTTAAAATTTCAAATAGAGTCTACCCTTTGACCCAGCAAATCTACTTTCAAGTATTTATCCAAGAGAAATGAAAATAGGTGCTCACAGAAGCTTTTTACAGGAATTCTCACAGCAGCTTAATTCACAATAACCCTAAATTTGAAAAATTTCCGATGTCATCAATGGGTGAATGAACTGTGATAATGGGGTACAGTGCAATTCGCCTCCACAGTGGAAGGAATAAACCTCTTATACGTGCAATGCAGACTCAAAACTCCACTGAGAGTAGGAAGCGGATATGGAAAGGTAAGTGCTATGGGATCCCATTCACCTGAACTTACAACACACCCAGAATGGTCACGGGGAAATGGGGAAGGTGCGTGTGACGTAGGGGAATGTTCTGTCTTGATGGACATGTGTCTAAACCCATGAGATGGTACATTCGACCCGTGTGTAAATTGCAGTTCAGTTTTTCAAGGCCATGTTCTCTGATAATTATCATTTTCCTCTAGCAGTCACTTGGCAGTCAGCCCATTAGGCACAAGGAATATTCTTTCTTTTCTTTTTTTTTTTTTTTTTTTGAGACAGTCACACTCTGTCACCCTGGAGTGCTGTACCATCACGGCTCACAGTAACCTCAAACTCCTGGACTCAAGTGATCCTCCTGCCTCAGCCTCCTGAGTAGCTGGGACTACAGGCACCTGCCACAACACCTGGCTAATTTTTCTATTTTTAATAGAGGCAGGGTCTTGCTTTTGCTCAGCCTGGTCTTGAACTCCTGAGCTCAGGTGATCAATCTGCCTCAGCCTCCTGAGTAGCTGGGACTACAGGCACCTGCCACCACAATGCCTGGCTAGTTTATCTATTTTTAGTAGAGATGAGGTCTCACTCTTGGTCAGGCTGGTTTTGAACTCCTGATCTCAGGTGATCTTACTTTGGCCTCCCAGAGTGCTGGGATTACAGGTGTTTGAGCCGCCGTGCCTGGCCAAGGAATATTCTTAAGAACAGTGAGCTCCTGACACAGCTCAGAACCAAGACCAAAGGCCGATGGCCTTTATTCTCTCTGAGCATCCCCTTCTCCCGCTCCTACTCTGCCCCAGACTCCACCAGGCAAAGGCCACATCCATTAGAGCAGTGGTTCTCAACCTTCCTAATGCCGTGACCCTTTAATACAGTTCCTCATCACCACAACATGAGGAACTGTATTAAATTGTCACCGCATTAGAGCAAAGCAAGTTTTTCCCACAGCACTGTGCCATCACAGACAGTGAAGCACGCCTCTCCAGCCTCGCTCTGAGGCCCCAAATTCATCAGATTGATGGACAGTTCTACTTTCAAAATCAAGGGGCAAAGTGTCATCTGCGATGTGGGGTAAATGAGATCAGCTGTTTTCTCATTGCCTGGGGGAGCTGTGAGCACCATAAAAGTGACATTTGGCTTCAGTGACAGCTGCACACTTCCTAAAACCCACCTGGTGACATGCTCCTCACCAGCCAGCTATATAGTCAAGTCAGAAGTTGTAAGTGATGAGGTCTGCTGGCGTGAGTGGAGTGGCTTTCTGAGTTGCCAGCACCAAGAAACTGGGAGTTTTAACATCAAAATCTTGATTTCCAGCTTCTCCAGGAAAGCTAGAGCAATAGTGAAACATGAATACACTATAAATATGGATAACTCTGTGGCTGAGTCCCGCTGTGGCAGACCCACTAGCACTCAGTGGGCACTGGGCTCTTGGGTAGGACAGTGCATCTCTGCTCGCCCACAGACCTCAGCTGGCCCATATTCCCTTTCGTGACTTGTTGAGCTCACAGTGTAAGGTTTCCTTTAAATTGTAGCCATTTGACCATCTTCATATCCAAGCGCCCAGGAGAAAATTTCCCATTGGCAATAAGGCAACATTTTATAGAAATTGCAAAAATTAAACTGCAGAGCCAATTACTGCTGAGCTGCTCACGCAGGGCCCCAGGGTGCATCCAGGAACACATTCTGACCTGTAAGATAAGGAAACAAATGTCAGCACCATTAACGCCTTGTTCCTCCATGATAACGCATCTAACCCTAGCTGCCTGGGCAGAGACAGTGCCCCAGCAACACTGGTTGTTGTGTAAGGTATGACCTGCTTTATTAACCAATTCATTCAGGAAAATGCATGTTCATACAGCCCTCCTTCACAGTGGGGTGGGTATATAAACATCCACACGAAGTGGCCAGCACTGAAGAACACACAGAAGTGGGGAAGCTAGGGTCTGAAGCCAGCTTTCCACAGAGGCTCTCGTCCAGAAAGAGAGTTAAAGGACAAAAATTCAGCAAGTAACCTGGTGGATTTGAGCTGCACTAAGAGAGAAGGTTGTAGAACGCTGAGGCAAGCTGTGACCACAAGGATACAAACAAAAGGTACAAAATCCATCACCAAGCGGACGGGAGTCCCCTCCCCCATGAGAACGGCTCAGAGTGCCCCACAAACAACCGGTCAGAGTTCAAAGGTCCTCCCACTACACTCCACGGGAGATACCCTCTAAAAACTGGACCTACCTCCCCTACTAGGGTGCCATGGCATCCTCCTGCCAGGCATAAAACTGTATAAACTGTATATAGTCTCTACCTGGAATTCTGAGCTCCCAGCGCTCCCCTTCACTCACACTGGGGTCTGGAGGCCAGTCCCAGTAGGTTGGCGGAGAGGGGACTGCACCGGAGTGGCAGTTCCCTGAGGCACAGTGCAACAGCCTTCTTTTGGTGACAATACGGCCAGGCATAAAACTGTATAAAGCTGTGTGTGTTCTCTGCCCGCAACCCCAGGCTCCCGACGCTCCCCGCACTCCCCTCTGCTCTCGCTCCAAGGTCTGGAGGCCTGTTCCCCAGGGGTCCAGACTCTTGGGCGATTGCTCAAGGGGTGTAGACGGTGCTGGGCTGCAGCTGGTTGGTGTAGACTCTGGGATACGGGAGCGGAGAGAGGACGGTTGGCCAGAGGGGAGCTACACCGGAGCAGCCGTTGCCTGAGCCATAAAGCAGCAGCCCTCTTTTGCTAGCAATGCGGCTCACTGCCGAATATTCTGAAGCCACACCCCCTGTCTCCCTGGGCAACCAGAGACTCTGAGTTTGCCTGAGGCAACTCCAACTTGCAAACCAGGGAAACCCCCAGGGCGGGGCTGACCCAGAGGTCCACTTTACTAAACCTAAGACACACCTGGCCCTCAGGGGATCGTCAGCCTATAGACAATACAAGAGCAAAGACAAGCTGATTTGGAGCTCAATTCAGCTTCTCTTCTGCAGGGGAACCGCAGAGTTGTTCTGTTCTGTTCTGTCAGTAACATTAATCAGGGGTGAGACTGGATCTGAGTGAAAACCCCTCAACCTTCATCAAGCGCCTGAGGTTGTCAGGCCTCACCTCCTCCTGCTGGAGAGAGACAGAGCGCAGTGGCCTGGCAGACTTCCTTGTGATTCAGGCAGGTACAAACTCCTGGAGTACCGATTCACTACAGGCAACTGGGTCAGCCACCTGCAGGGCTATCAGTGACTGGATGTGAAGTGGTGCAAGGTGGGGAAGGAGGCAGCAACCTTCCCAGACTGATTTATAGGCAGGGTGGCTTCTCCTGACTCCACGCAGCATTGGAGCAAGCCACACCAGAGTAGTCACCAGACCCCTGTGATCCAGTTCCCAGAGACCTCTTAAACACTCTCACCCGAGACAGGTGCAGACTGAGGCAATTGATTTGGACCTTTTTGAACTGAACCAATCACCTGAGGACAAATCAGGTGGTGCCCTGGGTGCACGGTGGTAGGAAGGTTTGATTTTTCTTTTCCAGTTGTTTGCCGGTGGGAGGCGGGGTGACTTAATTGCTGATATTTCTCCACAGCTGAGACTTCACTCCAAAGTATCTGTTTCACTAGGGTGGAACAGAAACCAGCTGAAAACAAGACAGAACCACTTAGCCCCACCACACCAGACAGGGCCCCAGTTTCTCAGGCCACAACACTGTACAGGCCCTTGACAAAGCCCCAGCAGAAAAAAATCAGAGGGAGTAAAACAACCATGGGGCGGAATCAGCAGAAAAACTCTGGTAAATGAATAACCAGAATAGATCAAACCCCCCCCAAGGAAAGATATGCCAGATGCAATTGAAGATCCCATTCATAAACAACTGGCTGAGATGTCAGAAATCGAATTCAGAATTTGGATTGCAGACAAGATTAACAAAGTGGAAGTAGGAATTCAAGGAGAAATTCAAAAGTTGTCTCAAGAATTTAATGAATTTAAAGACAAAACCACCAAAGACTTAGACACACTGAAGCAAGAATTTGCAGCCCTCAAAGATATGAAAAATACAGTAGAATCCCTCAGCAACAGAATGGAGCAAGCAGAAGAAAGGATTTCTGACATCAAAGATAAAGCCTTTGAACGCTCCCAAATTCTCAAAGAGGAAGAGAAATGGAGAGCAAAAATGGATCACTCACTCAGAGAGCTCTGGGATAATTCGAAGAAGGCGAATATCCGAATCATAGGAGTTCCAGAAACAGATGAAGTGGCCTCTCTGGGCAGAGGCCCTTCTGCATGAAATTACGAAAGAGAATTTTCCAGATATGCCTAGAGATTCTGAAATTCAGATAGCGGACAGCTTCAGAACCCCAGCACGACTCAACCCCAATAAGACATCCCCCAGGCATATCATAATTAACTTCACTAAAGTTAATATGAAGGAGAAAATCCTCAAAGCTGCCAGTAGAAAGAAAACCATTACCTTCAAAGGGAAGAATATTAGAATGACTGCAGATCTCTCTGCTGAAACTTTTCAAGCCAGAAGAGGGTGGTCACAGACTTTTAATCTCCTAAAGCAAAATAACTTTCAACCCCAGATCTTGTATCCAGCTAAACTGAGTTTCGTTTATGATGGAGAAATTAAATACTTTAATGACATTCATATGTTGAAGAAATTTGCCATAACCAAACCAGCTCTTCAGGATATTCTCAGACCTATCCTCCATAATGACCAACCCAATCCTATACCACAGAAGTAAACTCACTCAGAAACTTCAGATCAAACTCCAATTTCCACACTGGCGAAAGGATTAAAAATGCCCACTGGACCTTTGAAAAACTCGATACCCAAAACTTCACCAGACTTATCAATATTCTCCATTAATGTGAACGGCTTAAACTGTCCTCTAAAGAGGCATAGGTTAGCTGATTGGATACAAAAACTCAGGCCAGATATTTGTTGCATACAAGAGTCACATCTTAACTTAAAAGACAAATACAGACTCAGGGTGAAAGGATAGTCGTCCATATTTCAGGCAAATGGTAATCAGAAAAAAGCAGGTGTTGCAATTTTATTTGCAGATACAATAGGCTTTAAACCGACAAAAGTAAGGAAGGACAAGAATGGTCACTTCATATTTGTTAAGGGTAATACTCAATATGATGAGAGCTCAATTATTAACATCTATGCACCCAACCAGAATGCACCTCAATTTATAAGGGAAACTCTAACAGACATGAGCAACTTGATTTCCTCCAGCTCCATAATGGTCGGAGATTTCAACACTCCTTTGGCAGTGTTGGATAGATCCTCCAACAAGAAGCTGAGCAAAGAAATCTTAGATTTAAACCTAACCATCCAACATTTGGATTTAGCAGACATCTACAGAACATTTCATCCCAACAAAATTGAATACACATACTTCTCATCAGCCCATGGAACTTACTCCAAAATCGATCACATCTTAGGTCACAAGTCTAACCTCAGTAAATTTAAAGGAATAGAAATTATTCCATGCATCTTCTCAGACCACCATGGAATAAAACTTGAGCTAAGTAACAACAGGAATCTCCATACTCATACAAAAACATGGAAATTAAATAACCTTATGCTGAATGATAGCTGGGTCAGAGATGAGATTAAGAAAGAAATTGCCAATTTTTTGAAACAAAACAACAATGAAGACATGAACTATCAGAACCTCTGGGACACTGCAAAGGCAGTTCTAAGAGGGAAATTTATAGCACGGCAATACTTCCTCAAGAGAACGGAAAGAGAGGAAGTTAACAACTTAATGGGACATCTCAAGCAACTGGAAAAGGAAGAACATTCCAACCCCAAACCCAGTAGAAGAAAAGAAATAACCAAAATTAGAGCAGAATTAAATGAAATTGAAAACAAAAGAATAATACAACAGATCAATAAATCAAAAAGCTGGTTTTTCGAAAAGGTCAATAAAATAGATAAACCTTTGGCCAACCTAATCAGGAAAAAAAGAGTAAAATCTCTAATCTCATCAATCAGAAACAACAAAGACGAAATAACAACAGACTCCTCAGAAATCAAAAAAAATCCTTAATGAATATTACAAGAAACTTTATACTCAGAAATATGAAAATCTGAAGGAAATTGACCAATACTTGGAAGCACGTCACCTTCCAAGACTTAGCCAGAATCAAGTGGAAATGTTGAACAGGCCCATATCAAGTTCGGAAATAGCATCAACCATACAAAACCTCCCTAAAAAGAAAAGCCCGGGACCAGATGGTTTCACGTCTGAATTCTACAAAACCTTTAAAGAGGAATTAGTACCTATATTACTCAACCTGTTCCAAAAGGAAGAAAAAGAAGGAAGACTACCCAACACGTTCTATGAAGCAAACATCACCTTGATTCCCAAACCAGGAGAAGACCCAACAAGAAAAGAAAATTATAGACCAATATCACTAATGAATATAGATGCAAAAATATTCAACAAGATCCTAACAAACAGAATCCAGCAACACATCAAACAAATTATACATCATGACCAAGTCAGTTTTATCCCAGGATCTTAAGGCTGGTTCAATATACGTAAATCTATAAATGTAATTCAGCACATAAACAAAGTAAAAAATAAAGACCATATGATTCTCTCAATTGATGCAGAAAAAGCTTTTGATAATATCCAGCATCCCTTCATGATCAGAACACTTAAGAAAATCGGTATAGAAGGGACATTTCTTAAACTGGTATAGGCCATCTACAGCAAACCCACAGCCAATATCATATTGAATGGAGTTAAATTGGAATCATTTCCACTCAGATCAGGAACCAGACAAGGCTGCCCATTGTCTCCATTGCTTTTTAACATTGTAATGGAAGTTTTAGCCACTGCAATTAGGGAAGAAAAGTCGATCAAGGGTATCCACATAGGGTCAGAAGAGATCAAACTTTCGCTTTTTGCAGATGATATGATAGTATATCTGGAAAACACTGGGGACTCTACTACAAAACTCTTAGAAGTGATCAAGGAATACAGCAGCGTCTCAGGTTACAAAATCAACATTCATAAATTGGTAGCCTTTGTATATACCAACAATAGTCAAGTTGAAAAAACAGTTAAGGACTCTATCCCATTCACAGTAGTGCCAAAGAAGATGAAATATTTGGGAATTTATCTAACAAAGGATGTGAAAGATCTCTATAAAGAGAACTATGAAACTCTAAGAAAAGAAATAGCTGAAAATATTAACAAATGGAAAAACATACCATGCTCATGGCTGGGAAGAATCAATATTGTTAAAATGTCTATACTACCCAAAGCAATATATAATTTCAATGCAATCCCTATTAAAGCTCCACTGTCATACTTTAAAGATCTTGAAAAAACAATACTTTGTCTTATATGGAATCAGAAAAAACCTCGAATAGCCAAGACATTACTCAGAAATAAAAACAAAGCAGGAGGAATCACACTACCAGACCTCAGACTATACTACAAATCAATAATGATCAAAACAACATGGTATTGGCACAAAAACAGAGAAATAGATGTCTGGAACAGAATAGAGAACCAAGAGATGAATCCAGCTACTTACTGTTATTTAATCTTTGACAAGCCAATTAAAAATATTCAGTGGGGAAAAGATTCCCTATTTAACAAATGGTGCTGGGTGAACTGGCTGGCAACCTGTAGAAGACTGAAATTGGACCCACACCTTTCACCATTAACTAAGATAGATTCTCACTGGATCAAAGATTTAAACTTAAGACATGAAACTATAAAAATACTAGAGGAGAGTGCAGGGAAAACCCTTGAAGAAATCGGGCTGGGCAAGTATTTTATGAGGAGGACCCCCCGGGCAATTGAAGCAGCTTCAAAAATACACTACTGGGACCTGATCAGACTAAAAAGCTTCTGCACAGCCAAGAACACAGTAAGTAAAGCAAGCAAACAGCCCTCACAATGGGAGAAGATATTTGCAGGTTATGTCTCTGACAAAGGTTTAATAACCAGAATCCACAGAGAACTCAAACGTACAAGCAAGAAAAGAACAAGTGATCCCATCACAGGCTGGGCAAGGGATTTGAAGAGAAACTTCTCTGAAGAAGACAGGCACGCGGCCTTCAGACATATGAAAAAATGCTCATCATCTTTAATCATCAGAGAAATGCAAATCAAAACTACTTTGAGATACCATCTAACTCCAGTGAGACTAGCCTATATCACAAAATCTCAAGACCAGAGATGTTGGCGTGGATGTGGAGAAAAGGGAACACTTTGGCACTGCTGGTGGGAATGCAAATTAATACATTCCTTTTGGAAAGAGATATGGAGAACACTTAGAGATCTAAAAATAGATCTGCCATTCAATCCTGTAATGCCTCTACTGGGCATATACCCAGAAGACCAAAAAGCACATCATAGCAAAGATATTTGTACCAGAATGTTTATTGCAGCTCAATTCATAATTGCTAAGTCATGGAAGAAGCCCAAGTGCCCATCGATCCACGAATGGATTAATAAATTGTGGTACAAAGATATTTGTACCAGAATGTTTATTGCAGCTCAATTCATAATTGCTAAGTCATGGAAGAAGCCCAAGTGCCCATCGATCCACGAATGAATTAATAAATTGTGGTACATGGAATATTATGCAGCCTTAAAGAAAGATGGAGACTTTACCTCTTTCATGTTTACATGGATGGAGCTGGAACATATTCTTCTTAGTAAAGTATCTCAAGAATGGAAGAAAAAGTACCCAATGTACTCAGCCCTACTATGAAACTAATTTAGGGTTTTCACATGAAAGCTATAACCCAATTACAACCTAAGAATAGGGGGAAGGGGGAAAGGGAGTGGAGGGAGGGGGAGGGGGGTAGAGGGAAGGGAATTGGTGGGATTACACCAGCGGTGCATCTTACAAGGGTATATGTGAAACTTGGTAAACAGTCTGTGAAGCTAGTGAATGATGCCCCATGAATATATCAATGTACACAGCTATGATTTAATAAAAAAAAAGTTTAAAGAAAAAAAAAAGAAGAAGTGAGGAAACCTGCATCCTGCCTTAATTATCTTCCCCTACCTATGGTGCTTTGAAGCCTGCCCTGAGCCTCCCAAGGGATCACCTGGGACCCCAACATCAAGGGCAGATTTAAGCATCAAAATTGTATTGAACCCAGGCATGAAATTTCCCCAAATGTGTTCATTCACATTCACAGTACAAAGAAAGGAGAAAAGATGGGACACTCATGCAAAACCACTGACCAAAAACATCGGGAAAATATTTGTGGTTGAGCTAGAGAAGGGTGACTCTTCCTCAAAGGCCATGATGTATAAGTGGTTCCCCAAGCAAACTGCACGGTTTAAGACAGTCCCATTTTCTGCTAAATTTAAGTGTATATCCATTTAAGGTCCATATATGACTCTGTAGAGGACCTCACGTAAGGAAAGTATCTATATGTATACAGAATAACACATAACAACATTCAGTGAATTGACTTTACAAGCTGAGCGCTTCACAAGTGTACACGACCATCTTTAACCACGTAAGGGTCCATTTAGTACATGAGAGAAAACTGAGGCTCACAAAGGCAAAAAATGTGTCCAAGATCACACAGTTAAGATGGTTAAAAATCTAGTCACCCTAGAGTTTTTGCTCAGCTGGCCCCACACTGATGCTGTGAGTTCCGCCCTCTCGTGCCACATGAAAATCAGAGAGTTCCATGAACTGATGCAGGACAAGGCAGCACAAGGACCTGCGGATGGAGGAACCAGCTTGCCGAAGGGCGGACACGTGTGACAGAGATGCTGGTGCCCTGCTGTCTCCTCCACCTGCACTTCTGACTGGTCAGTTTCCCGGATGGCCCTGGCTGTCTCCTCCACCTGCACTTCTGACTGGTCAGTTTCCTGGATGGCCCTGGCTGTCCCCTCCACCTGCACTTCTGACTGGTCAGTTTCCTGGATGGCCCTGGCTGACTGTCTCCTCCACATGCACTTCTGACTGGTCAGTTTCCTGGATGGCCCTGGCTGTCCCCTCCACCTGCACTTCTGACTAGTCAGTTTCCCGGATGGCCCTGGCTGTCTCCTCCACCTGCACTTCTGACTGGTCAGTTTCCCGGATGGCCCTGGCTGTCTCCTCCACCTGCACTTCTGACTGGTCAGTTTCCCGGATGGCCCTGGCTGTCTCCTCCACCTGCACTTCTGACTGGTCAGTTTCCCGGATGGCCCTGGCTGTCTCCTCCACCTGCACTTCTGACTGGTCAGTTTCCCGGATGGCCCTGGCTGTCTCCTCCACCTGCACTTCTGACTGGTCAGTTTCCCAGACGGCCCTTGCTGTCTCCTCCACCTGCACTTCTGACTGGTCAGTTTCCCGGATGGCCCTGGCTGTCTCCTCCACCTGCACTTCTGACTGGTCAGTGTCCCGGATGGCCCTGGCTGTCTCCTCCACCTGCACTTCTGACTGGTCAGTTTCCCGGATGGCCCCGGCTGTCCCCTCCACCTGCACTTCTGACTGGTCAGTTTCCCGGATGGCCCCGGCTGTCTCCTCCACCTGCACTTCTGATTTCCCGGATGGCCCTGGCTGTCCCCTCCACCTGCACTTCTGACTGGTCAGTTTCCCGGATGGCCCTGGCTGTCTCCTCCACCTGCACTTCTGACTGGTCAGTTTCCCGGATGGCCCTGGCTGTCTCCTCCACCTGCACTTCTGACTGGTCAGTTTCCCGGATGGCCCTGGCTGTCTCCTCCACCTGCACTTCCAACTGGTCAGTTTCCCGGATGGCCCTGGCTGTCTCCTCCACGTGCACTTCTGACTGGTCAGTTTCCCGGATGGCCCTTGCTGTCTCCTCCACCTGCACTTCTGACTGGTCAGTTTCCTGGATGGCCCTGGCTGTCTCCTCCACCTGCACTTCTGACTGGTCAGTTTCCCGGATGGCCCTGGCTGTCTCCTCCACCTGCACTTCTGACTGGTGGATTTCCTGTCAGTTTCCAAGGCCTGAGAGTTCATTGGACAGCTGGCTGTAACAGACGGGACTCACGCCCTAGCAGAACAACCCCCCTGCCACTATATATACCCCTGAGCGGAGAGCCCAAGGACAGACCTCAAAGAGGGAGCGGAAAGCTTGTTCCCTTCCTGCGTTCTCTCTGCCAGGAGGTTTGTTTTTTGTAATTGTTGTAATTTTTGTTTCTGTAAATAAATCCTGACTTACCACTGATCCTGTGGTCTGTCGATTTATTCTTCAAATCGCTGAGACCAAGAACCTGAAACTCCGGTATCAGAACCGTTTTAATTTTTTTTTTTTTAATTTCAGCTTGCTTATTCATTCTTCTTCATTTGAAGTTCTCTTTTTTTTGTTCATTTTTCTTCTTCCTCTGGTGATGCTCTTTCCTGTTGCCTCCCTAGTAGCTGGGATTACAGACGCCCACCACAACGTCCGGCTCTTTGATGTTAGTAGAGACGGGGTCTTACTCTGGCTCACTGCTGCTCATACTGGTCTCAAACCTCTGTGCTCAGGCAATCCACCCGCCTCGGCTTCCCACAGCGCTGGGACTACAGGCGTGAGCCACTGCGCCCAGCCCCTTGAACCATTTTAAATCCACAGATAACCTTTCCATCCACGCAGGGAGGACGGCAGCATTCACACACTCTTTTATTTGACTAGAGGTGTTCAGACACGTTCTTGTCCTTGATAAGAGTCAGATGCAATCGGGGAAGCTAAGAAGCTGCATGTTCAGGGCCTTGTGTGATCTCCGGGGCTTGTGCCTGAGGGCCGGTGTGTCATGGTTCTCGGCAATTCCCTAGACACATAAGGACGTACATGCACATGTGAGTCACTCTTTCCTCTGTCCTATGGAAAGCTGTAGAGAAAATAATAATGGTAATAGAGATAGGCGTTAGCCAATTGCGGTACGCGAAGCTTGGTTCTGAATGCTTCAGTTTTCTGGGCTGCTCTGTGAGGTTGGAACTTGCTTCCTCTTCACCTGGGCTGCAAAGGAGAAATTTACAGCTCAGAACCCAGGTTTCTGACAGAGAGCCCCGGCCACAGGGCAGGACCCAGAGGTTTGATCTGTCTGTTCCCACCGACAGGTGAACTCAGGCCGAAGGTTCCCCTCATTCTCTAGAAGAAAACCTGAAACATTATATTGGGCCTTAACTGGCACCCTCAGTGGTCCCCTCCGTCCAGCGCCTTCTCCCTGATGCCCTCTCCCTGCCTGGGAAGCTCTCACGTCTCCAGGGACCAGCTCCAGCCCTCTGTCCTTGGTGGTGCAGACGCAGCTCTGCCCTCTGTGCTCCACTGTCCTCACGGCATGCTGCCCAGTGACAACAGCGCTGTCCACTGCTGTGTGCACTTGCCCCCAGGAGGCTGGAGCTCTGTGGGTGAGCTCAGGCTGGTACTGCCCTGCTTACAGGCCACAGGCAGTGGTGACCTCAGGGTCACCTGGCAGCAGCTGGCCTGGGGCCTCTTCTGACCATTCTGTCCCTCCCCAGGCTCCCTGGTCCCCTGAGCTGTCCCCTCCTTTTCCTCCTCCCACCAGGCCATGAAATGGCTTCTGCATGAGTGTTTCCCTCCCGCACCCTCTGCAAGAGAGCTGAGTCTCGGCAGTACCCAGGCTCGGCCACGGGGATCATCTGCTCAGGAGCTGGCAGCAGCTGTGTTCAGAGGGGTGGACAAAGTCCAGTCTGGCAGGCTGGGCATCCGATGACCCAGGGGCAAGACCAGAGCTCTGGTCCCCCCACTAGTCCATTTCCTGCCAGCTCCTGAACATGCTTTCCAAACCGGGTACCTTTGGCATGCCCATGCTCCCTTCCCAGCTCCTGCCTCCCCACCCAGAGCAGGGTTTCCTCCCTCTGCAGGCTGCATGCAGTGTCTGTCCCTGGAAGGCCGGGTCAACCCCACCTGGCACCAATGGGTGGGGACTGGGACAGGAGTGAGGTTCAGATGCCCCAAAGAGACAATAGGAAGATGCAGGTCACACCCAGCAAGACTCCCCAGGACCAAGCAGGACCTTACCGACTGGTCACTGGATGGGTGCTTGAATCAAATTTTACTTAAATCATTTTTCCCCAGAGTTAAACATGGTCTCAGTTTTGTAATTTGGATTTCCACTTAGTGTCTGCTAAAAAGGTTTCTGAGTCATCCTAGGTGGACCAGTGACAGAGCGGGCTTCTGGTGTCATCAGAGGGTGAGCAGCAGTGAGGGTGGGGTGGCTCTGCCTCTGTTCTTTTTATCCCTTGTCCCGGACACACACACAGGTGCACACAAGTGTGCACACACACACAGGCACACATGTGCACACACACGTGCTCACACACAGGCAGGCACACACATGCACACACATGTGACAGGCACAGACTCACACGCTCACACACAGGAAGGATTCATGGCTCTGTGTATAGCCAGAGCTCAGCCAGACCCTGTAGAGGATGCAGACTCTGATGGCCTCCAGGCTGTCATCCCTGTGGGGTGTATGGGGTCACATTCCTCTGGAGTGGGTTGTTGGTAACCACCAGGTCCTGTCCCTTTCCTGGAGAAACAGTTGTGAGCAGTCAGGGATAAAGTAACACGTACAGCCTGCTGTGTGGAGGCCCTGCAGCCAACTCCCCTGCTTGACACACACAAAACCTCTTGAGCTCACAGGGCACATGAGCAACTGCACCTGCAACTCACAAGCTGCCCGTCCCCATGTCACTGCTGGATATGCAGCACGGAATCTTCCAGGAGGTAAGTTCACAGCCACGGGCATGAACACGTGTCTTCAAGGCAGCTCACACACCTGCACACTCCCAGTGACCTAGTGGGGCCAGGACAGAGCACTCAGCCGTGTGCAGCCTTCCAGTAACAGGCTTGGTGCAAGTAGGGAAAGCTGACCTTGTGCATGTGAGCTGAAAGGGCCCTGTCAGAAACTTAGGAGGTCATGAAGATTAAAGGAAACCAGAGGCCCAACCCTTGTTCAGTTCTGTGATGAAAGATCCATCCACCAAGCTCTGGGAGCCTCGGTTTCTGCATGGCTTACTGATAGGGCTAAAAAAATAAAATTGTCACGTAACTTATCATTGAGATGAAATGACACGGTTGGTGTAAAACATTTAGCTTTCTCACTGTGTTATGTGAACACTATTCCCTCATGTTTCAGTAACGGATAGAGGTAAAAGACCCCACCCCTCGACCAGAGGCTGTGTTTGGGGGACCACCAAGTACAGATGATGCTAAGACATGTCACCCCTTGTTTCGTATTTTATTTCCTCAGCACTGTTCTAAAAAGATAATTGCCACAAAAAACTTCATTTGGTTTTTCCAAGGGCCTCATTTTCAGGTTACCTTTCTGTTCGGTGTTTTTTCTCTTGTCCTACCAATCTTCCCTCCTGGGGTTACTTGGCAAAACTCAGCCAAACCTTCGGTTAGCAGAGGAGTTGCTAGGACGGAAACAGCTCTTCCTCATCACTGCATTCACTTTATGAACTTGTTCCCTGAGGTTTATAATTTAAGTGCTTGCATTTTGTGGTCAGAAGTTTACGACAGCCAGCAGGAAAATTAGTGGAAAAATAGGACAGTCCGGATAGAAACAGACCATTGTTAACATGGGAGGGATGCTGCGGTGGTGACTGATTTTATAAGGGCTGGAATGTTATGTGGTGGCTTTTCCAGCGATAAATTATCAGATCACAATGTCCTGTCCCCCTCTACCCGATGAGACCTGCTTCTCATAGAACACCAGAGGTTTTAGATAAATTCTTTCTGAGATCCATCTTACATTGCGCCTGTAGGCCATACAGCTGATCACTGCTGTGAGGTTTGTGGAGTGCTTATGCAAGCCTTGGCACTTTTTTTTTTTTAAGAGACAGAGTCTTACTTTGTCGCCCTTGGTAGAGTGTGGTGGCATCACAGCTCACAGCAACCTCCAACTCCTGAGCTTAGGTGATTCTCTTGCCTCAGCCTCCCAAGTAGCTTAGACTACAGGCTCCCACCACAACGCCCGGCTATTTTTTTTTTTTTTTTTTAATTTGGCCGGGGCTGGGTTTGAACCCGCCACCTCCGGCATATGGGACCGGCGCCCTACCCACTGAGCCACAGGCGCCACCCCGACGCCCGGCTATTTTTTTTGCAGTTTGACCGGGGCCCAGTTCGAACCCGCCACCCTCGGTATATGGGGCCAGCGCCCTACTTATCGAGCCAAATTTGTCAGAGTCCCCATGTGTTACCTGTCTGAGTTCAAGAATGCAAAGTTGGTCTGAAGGGGGTGTGGTCAGAGGTCACCCAGCCTCAGCCCCTAAATCAGCCCTGCTCAGTTGGAAGGCTCCTGGCTTAGCTAGGCCAGGGCAGGTCCCCTCTCACACACGGCTCCCTGGGAGCCCTGGCTGAGATGTTTGCTGCCTTACCTGTTCCTCTAACCTTCGCCCCATGGACAGCATGTGCCATTTCTGTGCCTGGACCTCCTGTCTCCTGCCTGCTGCTCAGCCATAATTACAGATGCACAGCCACTGATGTGTCACAGAGAGATAACATCCAAGTCCCAATAAAGACCGAAATTATTCATGTACTTTATCATCCCAGCCACCCTGAATGCTAACGAGAGCACACCTTGATTAGAATTGTCAAGAAGCGTTTGCACCATGTCCTACCAGGGAGCCTCTCCCCTGCCAGATGCTGCCCTCTGTGCCAACACAGGGACGCACGGCTCTTTCTCCCTTTACAGTCTCCCTGGTCTTATAGGAATAAGCATTTCTCCCCCCTCCATTTTCCTAATGAGCAGTTTTCCAAGGGCTTCAGGGTTTTCTGTTTTGGAGACCCAGCAGGTATTGTGGTTGTTGGACTGTTCTTTAAGGCCTATTAGGAGGCCGGGCACGGCAGCTCACACCTGTAACCCCAGCACTCTGGGAGGCTGAAGCAGGTGGATTGCTTGAGCGCAAAAGTTTGAGACCAACCTGAGCAAGAGTGAGACCTTGTCTCTACTAAAAATACCCGGGCATTGTGGCAGGCACCCGTAGCCCCAGCTACTTGGGAGGTTGAGGCAGGAGGATCGCTTGAGCCCAAGAGTTTGAGGTTGCTGTGAGCTATGATGTCCCACAGCACTCTACCCAGGGAGACAGAGTCAGACTCCGTCTGAAAAAATAAATAAATAAATAATAAAGCCTATTAGGAGGACAGTCATACAGATCTGTTGAATCCATCCTCCCCAGCATCAGAGTTCAGGGTTCAGTACTTAGATGCAAGATTTTCTTCTCCCCAGAAGGAAAGTTTGGAGACCACCAGCCATATGACCCACAGCCGTTTGAAAGTGACCCTGCTTTGAGAACATGAAGGCATTCTCTAATCCTATTTATAAGGAGGGAGTGGTAGATCTAGGAGACTAGAGGGTGTTTTGTCATTGGAACATATTGAAGAAAAAAGATACCCCACCCCCACCCAGGAAGAGCCTTCAATTTCCAAGCCCTCCTCCCATCCTTAGGGGCAATATCTGTGCTTCTTTGGGAAAAAGAACTGTGTACTTAGTGTCTTGTGGACCCCTCAAGCCAGCTATAAATCTATCCCAAACACTAAGTTTTAATCCATAAAGTAGGATTTGGATGCAGCATTTTATCACCATATTCATAAATTACTCTTCAAATCATTGCACTGATTAGAAAATGCATTAAACACAACTCCATCCTGGATGGAGCTAGAACATATTCTTCTGAGTAAAGTATCTCAAGAATGGGGGGGAAAGTATCCAATGTACTCAATACTACTATGAAATCAATATATAACCACCTATACACTCACATGAATGGCAAAACATAACTATAGTCCAGAAAGTAGAAGGGAAGAGGAGAGAGAGGGGAGGGGAGGGGGATATGGGAGGAGGGAGGGTATTTGGGGGGACCAAATGTGCATGATGCAACGGTACATTTCAAAACTATTAAGAAATGAGTATAATTGTGATGGATGTGTTACTTAGTTCAATGTAAGCATTTCACATTGTATATAGAAGCAGTACCCTGAACCCCATCATGCATCAATGTACAAAGTTATGATTTAATAAAAAATAATTAATTAAAAAATAAATACACACAAAATAAACACAACTCCATCTACTTATCCCTGGGCTAAAGGCTTGGTCAGACTCCTCAGCCCCCTGAGAGGGGGGCTCTAGTCCTCAGCACCAAAGGCCCCTGGGTGTGGAGGAGCCCAGGGGAGCTCAAGAAAAGTTACCATGTCAAGTGTTCCAGGAGCTCTGAAAGAGGCTGTAGAGGACTGATGCTCACACAGGAAGGTCTATGTTATTATAATTAGCTGACTTTCTTCACATGTTTATCTGCCAGTAGAAAAAACTTACATCCACTTCACTAGACTTTCATGTTCAAAGACTCCCTATGCACATCTGCTCATCAATCCAATCAGCTCCCGAGGGGGCACCTTCATGGCACAGATGGGAGGCTGGGGAAGGTAAGATCACGATGCACAGGTGCCTCTCAGTTCCTCTTTTATCTTTCCCATTTGCACATCCACAGGCAGAGGAGGCCTTACCCTCCCTCAGAATCTATGTCAGACTTGCCGAGTGATGGTGAGGGCTCAGTTAACCCTGGAATCCTCACACAGACTCCTGCTTCCCCACAGGAAATCTGGGGTCATGAGCATCTCTGCTATTAAGACATCTATCCCATATTCCCTGAGGTCCAGATGTAAAATCAACACTCAGGATGGTAGACAAAGCAGGATCCCACCCTACCAACAGCTATTTTAAGGTTGTCATGGAAACAGTGCAAAGTGCAGGTACCTGAGGGAGGTCAGTAGGGAGAGGTGTGATGTTTCACTAAGACAGGACAAGGTGAATATATAAAGAAAGGAAAGTCGTAAGACTAGAAATTCTCATCTATGTTTATATGTAAAGTTAAAATTATACATGTATCAGCAAAATGTACCAGAAAACTCAAAAGTGAAAATACAAAATCACCAGCTAGAAGAAAATACTTGCATTCAGGTAACTGAAAAAGGACTAATATACAACACAAATAAAGAACTCTTACTAAGACAGGACAAGGTGAATATATAAGGAAAGGAAAGTCGTAAGACTAGAAATTCTCATCTATGTTTATATGTAAAGTTAAAATTATACATGTATCAGCAAAATGTACCAGAAAACTCAAAAGTGAAAATACAAAATCACCAGCTAGAAGAAAATACTTGCATTCAGGTAACTGAAAAAGGACTAATATACAACACAAATAAAGAACTCTTACTAAGACAGGACAAGGTGAATATATAAGGAAAGGAAAGTCGTAAGACTAGAAATTCTCATCTATGTTTATATGTAAAGTTAAAATTATACATGTATCAGCAAAATGTACCAGAAAACTCAAAAGTGAAAATACAAAATCACCAGCTAGAAGAAAATACTTGCATTCAGGTAACTGAAAAAGGACTAATATACAACACAAATAAAGAACTCTTACTAAGACAGGACAAGGTGAATATATAAGGAAAGGAAAGTCGTAAGACTAGAAATTCTCATCTACGTTTATATGTAAAGTTAAAATTATACATGTATCAGCAAAATGTACCAGAAAACTCAAAAGTGAAAATACAAAATCACCAGCTAGAAGAAAATACTTGCATTCAGGTAACTGAAAAAGGACTAATATACAACACAAATAAAGAACTCTTACAAATAAACAAGAGCACATTGTGGGCAAATGGCATGAAGAGTCAATTTCATGGAAGACACAACATAAATGGTCTGTAAACATGTAAGATGTGCTTGCCACATGGAAAGTTAAGGAACTACAAAGAAAGACAATTTTATTGCTACCAGACAGGCAGAAATGTAGTCTGATATTTCGGAGTGCAGGCAGGAAAGCAGAGCAAGAGCAATTCTCACGCACTGATGATGGAATACTGCATTGGCACAACCCTCTTAGAAAACCATTTATTTTATCATCACGTCACCTCGCAATTATCCTCTTAATCATATACCTTAGAAGAGTGGTTCTCAGTGGGGTCATTTTCACAGCCTACGGCGAATTTTGGAAACCGGTGAATAGCATGGTAAGTGAAGGGCACTATTACCATTTGGCAGTTAGGTGGGGCGAGGAATACCAGATGCCTCGCGGTTCCTGGGGCAGTCCCGTCACATAGGGATGAATTCACCTGCGTTCTACATGACAACAGGGGGAACCACATAGCTTATGCGAGTGAAAATATGGTTATACTTGCGTGATCCTGCAATCTAACTAACTTTGATTTACCTATAAACAAAATTTAAAACTTGAACTAATTGTTTTCATGTCTCTAACACTGAATTTTTCAGAAATGCAACCACTTTCCAAATTGCTTGTTGTTGTTGTTTGGAAGTTTGCCAAGAATTGATTAACACTTCAGAAATTCGTATCTCTACTGGGAACCTTTCACATGGTATAGGAGTTGCCAACTCAACATACCCATGCCCATTTGCATCTGCACTGAGCCAGAATATTATAATGTTTCAGGTGTAAACATCTGAAATTCTTACTCTGGCTCCTGGTGCAATTGATCCCCAAATATACGTATTTGTACAACTAACTTTAATTAAAAATTACTTGGTTTCATTTTGCTTCTATACCACATTGACTGCATGACACTGATTTCTAGAAATTCTACAAGTAAGTGCATGATAGCTTAGGATCTAAATATTTCATTTCAAGATCATAAAAAGAGTACCATAAATTATTTGGCTAGGCTTGGCGCCCATAGCTCAGTGAGTAGGGCGCCAGCCACATATGCCAAAGCTGGTGGGTTCAAGCCTGGCCTGGGCCTGCTAAACAACAATGACAACTGTAACAAAGAGATAGCCGGGCATTGTGGTGGGTACCTGTAGTCCCAGCTACTTGGCAGGATGAGTCAAGAAAATCACTTGAGTCCAGGAGTTTGAGGTTGCTGGGAGCTGTGATGCAATGGCACTCTACTGAGAGCAATGTAGTGAGACTGTGTCTCAAAACAACAACAAAAAATTTGTCTAAAGAGGGCACTAGCATTGAGGACCACCGTCCTAGGAAGAATATTTGCATCTGTACCTCAGAAGCCACATACAAAGGGGTTCATGGCAGCACACTTATAAATGCAAAAAAACTAAAAACGACCCAAATATCCGCTAATTGAAAACTGGAAAAATGCCTGTAGAAGGACATGTCCTGGAAACTGTCATGTCATTTGCTTTGCTGAAAGCTGAGCCAGTCCTGCAAGTTTCCGAGATGGGGCTGAGGGTGCCCGAGCTTCCTCTCATGCTGAATGTGGGCCCTGCCCACGTGCTCACCTCCAGGGCACCAGGCAGAGCAGGGCCAGCCTCCCAGGAGAGTTTCAGGCTGGAGACCTCACTCATCCCCGGCCAAAGAGCATGCCAACCCAGCAGCCATCCTCCGAGCACCTACTGTGCGTGGGTTCCAGGGAGCACGTGCCAGGGTAGGCAGTATGGGGAAAACTCGTAAGAGTCACGTGATCCAGTCTTAAAGCTCCCCCGTCTCCAGCTCCTGCTCACCTGCACGGCCATCCCCTGCAGGACGCTGCTGGTCAGGCCCCAACAAGGCTGGAGGAGCCACGTGCCAACATCTGGAGATGGTTTATTCCCTTCCAAGGCTGCTGTCATGGAGAAGTTGAGAAACTGGACTCCACAGTCAAGGACCCAGGGCGCTCTGTGCACCCAGGCAAGTATTGACAACGAATTTAGAGTAAAATGCTTTGAAGATAGAACCCCTTTAAGATGGGTAGATATTGTATAATCTTGCAACCTAGGAGGGGGGTCTGTTTAACATACACGATGATGAATAATAACATTGCTGATGTTACTTTTACTATGAGGATAAAAGTAACAAAGGAAACAGGAGGGCAGGGCAGCTCTTTGGGGGGTAACCTGCTGCTCACTTTACTGTAAATAGAAGCGAAACTGTTAATCTCTCATCCGCGTCTCTGCTGATTTCTTGGGGGACTGGTGGACAGACTTCTTGGTCCAGCAACACACCCTCACTCAACCGCAGTGATTATGTGAACGCACAGGAGCCCAAGAGTCAAGCACTGGTGCGTCAGCGGCCAGCCCCTGCTGTGGGGACAGCAAGTCACCTGTGCACACACTCACCAGGCAGAGTGTGGCCGAGCACACACTGAGTCCCCTGCTGGCTGCACCAAGCTCAGAGGCAGTAGATAGAGGTGAGTGGATGGCAGGTGGCCATGCAGATGGCAGCAGACGCCAGAAGCCACGGCTGTCTCTGCCAGCAGCCAGGCTTCCTAACATGAGCAGTTCCCTGAGTTACGTGTGTCGGGAGGCTTGCTTCTGGCCCTGCTTCTCATCTTGGCCAGGCCCCCAGCACAGCATGGGCCTAAAATGAGCATGTTCTGAATTCCGTCACACACCCGAGGAGCACTGGGTCTGTCAGGACTGAGCCAGGCCTGGAGGCACAGAGAGAGTGGAATCCAGCCTGCGTCTGGCAGAGGAGAGGCTCCCAGGCTGTGGGCATCAGCACAGGCCACACACATCTTGGCCCTCCGGCTGCTGGAGACCCAGGCAAGCCACTCAGTTCTGACACTGTCCCCAGGAGAGGAAGCGAGGCACAGAGCCAGCCTCGAATGCAACAGAGGGAGTGATCCCAGGAGCAGACCAGGGAGCACCTGTTTCCAAAATCTCACCCGTGGCTCACCATTCTTCAAACCAGGCATAGCTTGAGTTCTCCTTTAAGGTGTGAACTCCTAGACAGAGAATCCTTTGTGTCTCATCACGTTGGTTTGTTTATGTTCGCAGGCTGATTTATTTCTGAGGACAGTGCTCAGAGTTTGGCCGACAGCTTTGGCTTGGGTGTATCGGACAAAACAAAAACGTGTGATCAGATACAGCTTCTTTGGAGAAAAGTATGAAGAACCTTCAAAGAACTCAAAATAGACCTTCCACTTGATCCGATCCCATTACTAGGCATCTACCCAGAAGGAAAAAAAATCATTTTTATGTAAGGACATTTGAACTAGAATGTTTATCACAGCTCAATCAGAATCTCCAAGATGTGGAAACAACAACCCAAGTGCCCATCAACTCGGGAATGGATTAACAAACTGTGGTATATGTACACCATGGAACACTACTCAGCCATAAAAAGAGGGAGACGTTACATCTTCTGTATTAACCTGGATGGAGCTGAAACACATTCTGCTCAGTAAAGTATCACAAGAACAGAAAAGCAAGTATCCCATGCACTCAGTACTAATAGAAGCCAGTACATGGTCCAATTCATATCCACATAGGAGAAAAACTCAAATCAATTCAAGTGGGAGGAGGGGGAGGAGGAGGGGTGGAGAAGAGGAGGATGGGTGTGCTCCTGGTTAATGGGAACAAGGTTGGGGTGTGGCACACCTCCTGGGTGCAGAACACAACTACAAGAGAGACTCCACTAAAATAATACAGACATTGTAGGCTCGGGGCCCGTAGCACAGTGGTTAAGACACCAGCCACATACACCCAGCCTGGGCCAACTAAACAACAATGACAACTGCAATAAAAAATAGCCGGGTGTTGCAGTGGGTGCCTGTAGTCCCAGTTACTTGAGAGGCTGAGGCAAGAGAATTGCTTAAACCTAGGAGTTGGAGGTTGCTGTGAGCTGTGATGCCACAGCACTCCACCGAGGGTGACATAGTGAGACTCTGTCTCAAAAAATATATATATATATACAGACATTGTAACCTTATTGTTTGTACCCTCAAATTAACCTGAAATTAAAAAAAAAATAAGAAAAGAAAAGAAAAGAAAACATGCAGGCAGATGGAGGGTAAGCATTCTCTGAGCTGGGTGATTTATTGGGTGTGGGAGTAAGTGGGGGGGGAACACACTCCTCGCTGTCTGTCCTGAGCTCCTGGCACTAGGTGAATATCCGGGGTTCTGGGCTGCGTATGTTTTGAACTCCACTTTCAGCATGTCCACCCTCACAGGGCTGAGCTACCATGTCCAGTGAAGACTGTTGGCTCCACGTCGTGAAGCTACAGGTCCAGCCATAGGGATGCTGGATGTTGCTGACACAGAGAGGACGTGGGGTGGGGACGTGTTGGAGGGACATGTGGGCAGGACGTTGAGGGCGGGGACGTGGAGAAGGCAGACTGAAGAAGTCGCATGGAGCCGTGGGAGCTGCCTGCCTGTAGCCCTGGCAAGCTTGCTTTAGTATTTATGATCTATGTACAAATGACTTAATAAAAAAAGTAAAAGAGAGAAAAAAAAAGAATTTATTGCAAGGAAATAATCAGAAATGTGCAAGGAAGTGTGCTTACAGATAACCGGGCCAGAGCTATTTACGGTTATGAAAACTGTTAGTAACCAAAATTCCCCCAAAGAAGGGCCAAGTCCAATTTTGTTCTGAAACGTGGCCTACCACAGAGCCACGGTGACGTGAGTGCATTGTGGTGGGTACATTAAGTGGTAGAGAGGGCAGGGGCAGACAAGGCTAGGCACACCCCACAGACACGTCTGGAGGCCATGCACGGAAGTGTTCATTGTCACGACCTTTGAGCAGTGAATTTAAAGATGAGCTGTGTTTGCTCATTTTGTTCTTCCCTATGATTTTTCTCTACATGGACGCTGAGCCGCTTTTGTTAGGAAAAGAATGGTCTGCTTGCGGCCCCCCTTTTGTTTCACTGGAGTCCTCAGGCAGATCAGAGCTGGGAACAGTTGTTACCGCCCTGTCTTCACATCGGTAAAGGGGCCTCCCTGGAAATGCCACTGAGAAGCTCCCTGCCTTCCCCTCCACCGCCGATGTCACAATCAGCACTCTGCATAAACTCTATTCCATAGCATCAGGGTAGCAGTCACCAGCAGGGCCACCATGAGCCTGCCGTTCCTAACCATTTGCAACTCTTATCATGTGTGTCTCTGCTTTAACAACTAACATTATGGTCTGCCCACTGCCTACATAAAAGTTTGAGAAAGTCTGGCTCGGCGCCTGTAGCTCAAGCAGCTAAGGCGCCAGCCACATACAACAGAGCCGGTGGATTCGAATCCAACCCAGGCCCGCCAAACAACAATGACAACTACAACCAAAAAACAGCTGGGCGTTGTGGTGGACACCTGTAGTCCCAGCTACTTGGGAGGCTGAGGCAAGAGAATCACTTAAGCCCAAGAGTTTGAGGTTGCTGTGAGCGGATGCCACGGTACTCTACCCAGGGCAACAGCTTGAGACTCTATCTCAAGTTTGAAAAAGTCTTGCCATTTGGAGAGCCGTAATGACATCTGAGGGAGTGAGAAGCTCTCAGGGCAGCTTCCTGATGTGCACACTAACTTATCAGCTGCCTTTTCCTCCTGGAGCTCGCAGAGTTTCCCAAAGCACATGGGAGCCCCTGAGGCCAGGCACAGAGACAGCCTGCATCCCCTTCACACTGGTTTCCTTGTGATGGAAAACTGGGCCTTTTCTGAACTCTCACAGCATCAGATGACAGCCTCAAACCTCCCCAGAGATTCTGTGGCTTATCAGTCCCAGCATCTAGGCTGAAGCTTCCTCAACTCCCAAGTTAAGGAATCCATGGCCCCTGGCACCACCAATAAACTGCCTCTGGCATTGGAATAGTCGGTGTTTATTGTGAAAGAGTGAAATTCTTGTTTGTCTCCAAAGCACCTTATAATGCTGATCCTCGGGCCACAGATCCCCTTCTGCTGACAGTGCAGAAGTATAAAGAGCAACCATCTGCCTGACAGGTGGGCCTGGATCACAGTCCTGCGTGGTCGGGGGTTCAAATCCAGCCTGGTGTGGCACCATCGTGCATTTAAAAATTGAGTCAGATGGCGGCACCCGTAGCTCAGTGGTGACGGCGTCAGCCACATATGCCAAGGCTGGTGTGTTTGAACCCAGCCCGGGCCAGCTAAACAACAATGACAACTGCAACAACAACAACAAAAAATAGCCAGCCAACAAATACATAGTGGGCGCCTGTATTCCCAGCTACTTGGGAGAATGAGGCAAGAGAATCGCTTAAGCCCAAGAGTTTGAGGTTGCTGTGAGCTATGATGCCACAGCACTCTACCAAGGGTGACATAGTGAGACTCTGTCTTAAATAAATAGAGAAAAGCTAACCCAGAATCATGGCAGGTGCCTGTCATCCCAGCTACTCAGGAAGCTGAGGCAGGAGGATCCCTTAAACCCAAGAGTTTGACGTTGCTGTGAGCTGTGATGCCACAGCACTCTACTGAGGGCAACAGTGAGATTCTGTCTCAAAAAAATAAATAAAATAAAATAAAAAAATAAAAATTGAGTCAGAGAACATTCTTCTTAGTGACGTATCACAAGAATCGAAAAGTAAGTATCCAAGGTTCTCAATACACATGTGAAACCACCCCCCCACCCCCATGCACGAGAGAGAAACACAACCACATTCAAGTCGTGGGGGAGAGGGGAGGCGGGAGGGGATCGGAGAGCTCTCACTGAATGGTACAATATAGGGGTACACGGCACACCTCCTGGGTGAAGGGCTTAAATACAGCTTGGACTTGGTCTAACAAATGAGAACAATGTAACCTAATTGTTTGTGCCCTTGTATTAATTTGAAATTATATGCATATATAAAAGAAAAACCAAAATTATATATCTGTATAAAAGAAAAACCCCCCAAAATGAGTTTTTACACACACACACACACAGATCAGTTCTATTGAAAACATTCCGACTGGAATCTCTGGGTCCTCCCAAACATACTGCCCCTTTTAGACAAAGCATACGCTTCCCACTTAGCTCTTCACAATGGACCAAATGTTTATGTCTCCCCCCAAAGTCATGGTTTGAAATACTAACTCCCAATTTGATGGTATTAGGACATGGGGCCTTGGGAGGTGACTAGGTCGGGACGCTACGAGAGCCCTCAGTCATGGGATTGGTGCCCTTAGAAAGGGACCCCGGAGGGTTCTCTCACTGTCTTACCGCACTTAGAATCGTCAGTCTGCAGCCTGAAAGAGGGCCCTCACCAGAGCCCTGCCATGCCGACCCCCGAGCCGTGAGGAGGAACAGCCCACAGCTTGTGGCCCCTGGAGCAGCGTCGTAGCAGCCCAAACAGACCAGGTCACTCTGTCTGCGCACCTGTTCCATCGTGGGTGACGCCTGTCTAGCTCTGGGTGGCGCTGCAGTCCCTCCTCCCCTCCCACATGCCCCACAGGGGAGCAGGAAAGGAAACAGACCTCTTCCCTTTGCTTTTCTCCACTGGACTTTCAGTAACCTGGGGGAAGTTGTTCAAAGGGCAGGCTTCTGGGAGCTGGTGCTGCCTAACCATTTTCACCAGGAACACCCCACCTGCCACCCTTGGGGCAGATCCCTCAGCCCTGAGGTGCGTGTGGGAGAAAGGGACAGTGACCAGGAAAGTGAAGGGAGGCCTCTGGGTCTAATGATCATTTCTTCTCCAGACAGTTAAGAATTTAAATGTGAACTCAAGTATCATGTGAATGGAATCCCTCCAGCTACTAGATCAGGAACTCCTGTCTAATACAGCTTGCCCAAAATAATCGGGACGAATCGGATCTTATGGGCAAGGATGACACCATGCCGTCAAAGTCGCTGGAGTTAAAACTGAATGCCGTCTTTTGGGGTGAGCAGCCAGCTCTGAGATACAAACGAGATCGTCTGGCAGGCTTTGGCCTGCAGGAGGGAAATGCATCTCGTCCCATGAGAAAGACGTTCTCAGGCTCACCTGAGGAGCCAAAATCACTGGTGAGGGCCCGGATGTCTCTAAACTGATTAGAGCCTCTGCTAGACTATCCTGAACCACAGCCATCTCCTGGGTCCTCTGAACGTGATGTGCGAGGGGTAGGTCCTTAACAAAACAGTGAAATTGCTGAAGCATTGATGCCCTCCCTGCCCTGTGGTGCCCCAGTAACTACCCACGTCCCAGCCTCACGGGCCTCATTCTCACCTGCATGTCCCCACCCCCACGTCCTCTCTGTGTCAGCGACATCCAGCATCCCTATGGCTGGACCTGTAGCTTCACGACGTAGAGCCAGCAGTCTCCACTGGACATGGTGGCTCAGCCCTGTGAGGGTGAAAGTGGAGTTCAAAACATATGCAGCCCAGCACCCCGGATATTCACCTAGTGTCAGGAGCTCAGGACAGAGGAATCCACTCAGCAAGGAGTCCTCCTCAGTGTGTCCCCCCCAACTTACTCCTACACCCAATAAATCACCCAGCTGAGAAAATGCTTCCCCTCCATCTGCCTGCATGTTTTCTTTTCTTTTCTTTTCTTTTTTTTTTATTTCAGGTTAATTTGAAGAAACAAACAATAAGGTTACAATGTCTGTTTTGTGTGTGTGTGTGTGTTTTTGAGACAGAGTCTCACTATGTCGCCCTCGGTAGAGTGCCGTGGCGTCACAGCTCATAGCAACCTCCAACTCGTTGGCTTAAGTGATTCTCTTGCCTCAGCCTCCCAAGTAGCTGGGACTACAGGGACCCACTGCAACACCCAGCTATTTTTTTATTGCAGTTGTCAATGTTGTTTAGCTGGCCCAGGCTGGGTTCGAACCCGCCAGCCTCGGTGTATGTGGCTGGTGTCATAACCACTGTGCTACGGATGCCGAGCCTACAATATCTGTATTTTTTTAGGTAGAATCCCTTTTGTAGCTGTGTCCTACACCCAGGAGGTGTGCCACACCCCAACCTTGTGCCCATTAACTGGGAGCACACCCATCCCCCTCCTCCCCCCACTTCCTCCTCCCCCTCCTCCCACTTGAATTGATTTGAGTTTTTCTCCTATGTGGATATGAATTGGACCATGTACTGGCTTCTATTAGTACTGAGTGCATGGGATACTTGCTTTTCCGTTCTTGTGATACTTTACTGAGCAGAATGTGTTTCAGCTCCATCCAGGTTAATACAGAAGATGTAAAGCCTCCCTCTTTTTATGGCTGAGTAGTGTTCCATGGTGTACATATACCACAGTTTGTTAATCCATTCCCGAGTTGATGGGCACTTGGGTTGTTGTTTCCACATCTTGGAGATTCTGATTGAGCTGTGATAAACATTCTAGTTCAAATGTCCTTACATAAAAATGATTTTTTTCCTTCTGGGTAGATGCCTAGTAATGGGATCGGATCAAGTGGAAGGTCTATTTTGAGTTCTTTGAAGGTTCTTCATACTTTTCTCCAAAGAGGCTGTATCTGATCACACGTTTTTGTTTTGTCCGATACACCCAAGCCAAAGCTGTCAGCCAAACTCTGAGCACTGTCCTCAGAAATAAATCAGCCTGCGAACATAAACAAACCAATGTGATGAGACACAACGGATTCTCTGTCTAGGAGTTCACACCTTAAAGGAGAACTCAAGCTATGCCTGGTTTGAAGAATGGTGAGCCACGGGCGAGATTTTGGAAACAGGTGCTCCCTGGTCTGCTCCTGGGATCACTCCCTCTGTTGCATTCGAGGCTGGCTCTGTGCCTCGCTTCCTCTCCTGGGGACAGTGTCAGAACTGAGTGGCTTGCCTGGGTCTCCAGCAGCCAGAGGGCCAAGATGTGTGTGGCCTGTGCTGATGCCCACAGCCTGGGAGCCTCTCCTCTGCCAGACGCAGGCTGGATTCCACTCCCTCTGTGCCTCCAGGCCTGGCTCAGTCCTGACAGACCCAGTGCTCCTCGGGCGTGTGATGGAATTCAGAACATGCTCATTTTAGGCCCATGCTGTGCTGGGGGCCTGGCCAAGATGAGAAGCAGGGCCAGAATCCCAAGCCTCCCGACACACGTAACTCAGGGAACTGCTCATGTTAGGAAGCCTGGCTGCTGGCAGAGACAGCCGTGGCTTCTGGCGTCTGCTGCCATCTGCATGGCCACCTGCCATCCACTCACCTCTTCTACTGCCTCTGAGCTTGGTGCAGCCAGCAGGGGACTCAGTGTGTGCTCGGCCACACTCTGCCTGGTGAGTGTGTGCACAGGTGACTTGCTATCCCCACAGCAGGGGCTGGCCGCTGAGGCACCAGTGCTTGACTCTTGGGCTCCTGTGCGTTCACATAATCACTGCGGTTGAGTGAGGGTGTGTTGCTGGACCAAGAAGTCTGTCCACCAGTCCCCCAAGAAATCAGCAGAGACGCGGATGAGAGATTAACAGTTTCGCTTCTATTTACAGTAAAGTGAGCAGCAGGTTACCCCCCAAAGAGCTGCTCTGCCCTCCTGTTTCCTTTGTTACTTTTTTTTTTTCTGTTGAAGGACATTTGCATTTTTTCTTTTTTTTTTTTTATTGTTGGGGATTCATTGAGGGTACAATAAGCCAGGTTACACTGATTGCAATTATTAGCTAAAGTCCCTCTTGCAATCATGTCTTGCCCCCATAAAGTGTGACACACACCAAGGCCCCACCCACCTCCCTCCGTCCCTCTTTCTGCTTCCCCCCCATAACCTTAATTGTCATTAATTGTCCTCATATCAAAATTGAGTACATAGGATTCATGCTTCTCCATTCTTGTGACGCTTTACTAAGAATAATGTCTTCCACTTCCATCCAGGTTGCTTTTATTCTCACAGTAAAAGTAACATCAGCAATGTTATTATTCATCATCTTGTATGTTAAACAGACCCCCCCACTCCTAGGTTGCAAGGTTATACAATATCTACCCATCTTAAAGGGGTTCTATCTTCAAAGCATTTTACTCTAAATTCATAGTCAATACTTCCCTGGGTGCACAGAACGCCCTGGGTCCTTGACTGTGGAGTCTAGTTCCCCAACTTCTCCATGACAGCAGCCTTGGAAGGGAATAAACCATCTCCAGATGTCGGCACGTGGCTCCTCCAGCCTTGTTGGGGCCTGACCAGCAGCGCCCTTCAGGGGATGGCCGTGCGGGTGAGCAGGGGCTGGAGACGAGGGAGCTTTAAGACTGGATCACGTGCCTCTTACGTGTTTTCCCCATACTGCCTACCCCGGCATGTGCTCCCTGGAACCTGCTCACAGTAGGTGCTCGGAGGATGGCTGCTGGGTTGGCATGCTCTTTGGCCGGGGATGAGTGAGGTCTCCAGCCTGAAACTCTCCTGGGAGGCTGGCCCTGCTCTGCCTGGTGCCCTGGAGGTAGCATGTGGGCAGGGCCCACATTCAGCCTGAGAGGAAGCTCGGGCACCCTCAGCCCCATCTCGGAAACTTGCAGGACTGGCTCAGCTTTCAGCAAAGCAAATGACATGACAGTTTCCAGGACATGTCCTTCTACAGGCATTTTTCCAGTTTTCAATTAGAGGATATTTGAGTTTGTATTTAGTTTTTTTGCATTTATAAGTGTGCTGCCATGAACCCCTTTGTATGTGGCTTCTGAGGTACAGATGCAAATATTCTTCCTAGGATTGTGGTCCTCAACACTAGTGCCCTTTTTAGACAAAATTTTTTTTTTTTTTGAGACAGAGTCTCATTATGTCTCCCTCAATAGAGTGCTGTGGCGTCACAGCTCCCAGCAACCTCAAACTCCTGGGCTCAAGTGATTCTCTTGCCTCTGCCTCCCAAGTAGCTGGGACTACAGGCACCTTTCCACAATGCCTGGCTAGTTTTTGGCTGCAGTTGTCATTGTTGTTTAGCAGGCCCAGGTTGGGCTCAAACTCGCCAGCCTCAGTGTATGTGGCTGGTGCCCTACCCTCTGAGCCACTGGCACCACCCAATTCAAGATTTCTTAATTCATACAAACAACTAATTCAGAAAAGAGACAAACACGCCTCTGAAATGGGATGTTAAAATCAGGCAGCACTCCTTCCCAAACTTCTCGCCCATCTCTTGCCATTAATGGAGATGGTCTGTAGGCTGCATTTGCTCTGAGCCTGGGAACTTGAGCCAGGCAGCCCCCTCCAGACAAGACTTCAGGGCAGGCTGGAGGCCCCTGGAAAGGCTCCGATGATTAATCTTGCGTGTCAGCTTGACTGGGCTAGAGGACGCTGAGACAGCTGGTGACATGGTATTTCCAGGTGTGTGTGGGGGTGTTCCCAGAAGAGGTTAGTATTTGAATCATAGACTGAGTATAAAAGATTACGGGTGGGGACCATCCAACCCATTCGCAGCTCTGATAGAACAAAGCAGCAGAGGAAGTGTCCACTCTCTCTCTTCTTGAACTGAAACTTCCTCCTTTTCCTTTTTCATATTAATATAAGGGTATCAATGTTTAGGTTACATTGTTTTTGTTTCTAAGGTAAAGCTCAAGTTGTAGTTGAGCCCTGATTCACCCAAGGGACTTGTTGAACACCCACATACGTGCACATTAGGGGAGATCCCGCCAGTCACCCTCCCTCCTCCCCTCCCCCTCGCTAGACTACACTTGGGTTTTTCTTTCGTGTGGGCGTGTATTTGTTTATATGCTGGTCTCATATTAGTATTAAATACATTTGATACTTGTTTTTTTATTCTTGTGACACTTTACTGAGAAGAATGTGGTTTTTTTATTGTTAAATCATAGCTGTGTACATTAGTGCAATCAAGGGGTACAATGTGGGGTTTCATATACAATCTGAAATATTCTCATCAAACTGTTCAACGGAGCCTTCATGGCATTTTCTTAGTTATTGTATGTAGACATTTGTATTCTGCCTTTAGTAAGTTTCGCCTGTACCCATTCTAAGATGCACCATAGGTGTGGCCCCACCCATTACTCTCCCTCCACCATAACCTCCCCCTCCCTTCCCCTCCCTTGGCCCTTTCCTCATAGTCTTGTGCTATAGTTGGGCTATAGCCTTCATGTGGAAGCTATAATTTAGCTTCATAGTAGAGCTGACTACATTGGATACTTCTTCTTCCATTCCTGAGATACTTTGCTAAGAAGAATATGTTCCAGCCCCATTCATGTAAACATGAAAGAGGTAAAGTCTCCATCTTTCTTTAAGGCTGCATAATATTCCATGGTATACTAGTCCATTCATGGGTCGATGGGCACTTGGGCTTCTTCCATGACTTAGCAATTATGAATTGGGCTGCAATAAACATTCTGGTACAGATGTCTTTGTTATATTGTGATTTTTGGTCGTCTGGGTATAAACCTAGTAAAGGAATTATAGGATCGAATGGCAGGTCTATTTTTAGGTCTCTAAGTAGTCTCCAAACATCCTTCCAGAAGGAACGTATTAGTGTGCATTCCCACCAGCAGTATACCAACAATAACCAAGCCGAAAAGAATGTGTTTTGACTCCATCCAGGTAAACACAAAAGATGGAAAGTCACCACCTTTTTCATGGCTGAGTAGTACTCCATGGTGTACATGTACCGCAGCTTGTCAATCTGTTCCTGGGTTCACGGGCACTTGGGTCGCTTCCACGTCCCGGCAATTGTGAATTGAGCTACGATGACCATTCTGATGCAGATGTGAGACGTGCATCTTCCCCTGGCGAGCTACTGGCTCTTGGCCTTCAGGCTCTGAGCACTTACACTGGTACCTCATGGGTTAGCAGAAATTCAGTCTGGAACTTGAAGTTACACCATCTGCTTCCCAGTTCCCAGGTCTCACACTCTAACTGGCCCATGCTGCCATAGGCTGTGCTGGGTCTCCAGTTTGCAGATGGCGCATTGTGGAATTTCTCTCCTTTTCTCAAAATAGGCCCATTCTCATAATAAATGAGAAAAGGCCGATTCTCATAATTAATCTCATACACATGTACGTGCACACACATGTATCCTATTGGGTCTATGTCTCTGGAGATTCTGACTAACATGAAGAGCTTCATTAAGATCACAAGTCAGAATTTGAAGACTTCATTTGACCGGAGCTGTTTACGCCTCTGTAAGGCAGGGATGACAGTAGCCACTTGAGCTCGTGGTTGTGAACGGTAGATGAGGTAACATCTGTAAGGCCTTAGCACTCAATAAATAACATCTGCATCTGTTGCTGTTGCTGCTATTTTTATATCTGTCAAGATTTTTTTATTTTCAAGCAACAGAAATCGACTCTGGTTAACTTAAGCAAAAGTGAAATTTAATGGGGAGATAGTAGAGAATTCATCAAATCCAAGGGTCATCAGTGAAAGGTTCTGCACTCAAGGAAAAAAGATTATTCCAAGGCACGAAATAAAGGAAAACGGAATCTCTGTTCTGTAGAAATAGTGTGATCTTTATTTCTACCTGGATGCAGGTGCGGCAAAATCAAGAAAGGAATTCCACACGTGGGTTATGGCAGATGGAGATTTAAAGGATCAGGGAGGGCAGCAATCGGCGGCATTCCTATTTCCTGGGAGGGACGTAAGTCTGTCCTTTCCTGGACAGGTCGTGAATCTGACCCTGCCTGGGTGGGGCGGGTCTTTTTGGGCAGGTATATCTGATTCTATCAATCAGGACACACAGCCCTGAGAAGAGGGAGCCAGGATCACCCAGGGACCCAGGCAGTCGGAGCTCCGTGTCCTAACTGGTTTTTCCACCCTTGCCTCATGCCCTTCCAGAGTCAAAGTCCCAGGAGAGAAATCTATCAGGAATCTTTTGTCCCATGCCTGTCCTTTAATGCAGTGAGGATGGCAGGGTACCCTGCTTGATTGCAGCCTGTACAAAGCAAAATAAAGGAAATTTCCTGAAGGGAGCCAAGGACGCTGTTACCAGAAGGGGGCATGAACGCCATACAAAATCAACGATTTCTGACACAAGCCACCCTTGACCTTTGCAGAAGCTCCCTGTCCTCCGTGTGTTCTGACTAGAGAGGCGGAGGCGAGCCCATCAGCTCCCACTGCTCAGAAAGGGGCCTTTCTCTGTTGCCCTCAACCACCTTAGGCCCAGAGCCTGCCCAGCCAGGCCCCATGGCAGGAACCGTCACCGTCATTCGGGAGCTCAGGGCTGGGTGACAGCATGCATTCTGCAGTAATTTAACACCTGCTCTGCTTCCGTGAGCTGCCAAGGAGTTTTATCTTAAATATCAGAGGTGTGATTCCGCTCTGCACGCACACGCTGATGGGGAATCTCACACCTGTTGGGTCCTGGGCTCACTGGCTGCTGGGCCCTGGAATGGCACCTTTATGGAAAACAGTAAAATTCTTATTACTGCCTAATGAATAAAGTGCACATGACCCTGCCATGGCAGCTCCCTGCTCCCCTCACTCTCCCTCGGAAACTCAGCTCTGCAGTAACTGGGGGAATGTGAACGCTGCTTCATAGCCTAAATTTAAGGTGTCTGGAAAGACGGTGTCTGTGGCAATGAAACATTCAGATGCAGCTGAGATGGGTTCTGTCTCTTGTCCTGATTATACTAATAAATAAATAGTATTTGTTTCCCTGCACTGTAGAATTAAATCTCTTTCTGAATACCTCTCCTCCTATTTCAGTGAAGAGAAAGATACTCCCTTGATGAGAACAACCCTCCCAATGAGAAGTCAGAGAGAACCGGACACAGCGACGTGGGGCCAGCTGCTTCCTCCTGTCTGAGCACGGTCTCTGGGCAGGGCGTGCTCCTTCCCGTCGCCTGTCCTAATCCAGCAAATTCATGCTGTTTGTGGGTCTCTGAAAATTTTAGCCCTTGAGGGAATTACTGTTGCCCCGTCCGCAGAAGGCACCCTGTGGCTTAGCCTCAAACTACGCCAAATCTCAGCACCCAGAAACCAAACCACCCTGTAATTTCTAGAGAAACGATGGCAACAGGGATGTTTCCATCTTATTTCCCACGATATAGTACCCAGATGGTACATGAATCTTTTTTATTTTTAATTTCAGATTGATATGAGGGTGCCAATGTTTAGGTTACACTGTTTTCAACTCTAAGGTAAAGTTCAAGTTGTCGTTGAGCCCTTCACCCGGGGACGTGCTGAACACGCGCACATTGTGCACAGTAGGTGAGACCCCACCAGTCGCCCTCCCTCCCCTCTCCCTTCTGTTCCCTCCTCCTGTCTAGATTATTCTTGTGTTTTTGTCTCCTGTGGGCATGTAGTTATTTATATATGTGTGTTTTCCTATTATGATTGAGTACATTGGATACTTATTTTTCCATTCCTATGATACTTTACTAAGAACAATGTGTTTCAACACCATTCAGGTAAAAGATGTTACATAGCTCTTAGGAGTGTCCATCCCCAGAGCTGGGCAGATATCTGTTTTCCTTAGGTTGAGGTTAAAGTCACAACCACCTTGCTGACTGGGCGGTTTGGAGCAAGTCCCATTCCCCACCTGATAAATGGGGATAGTCACAAAGGAGGGCAGCTGTGAGCTGAATCTTTTTTTCTTTTTTTTTTTTTTTGAGACAGAGTCTCACTATGTCACCCTTAATAGAGTGCTGTGGTGTCACAGCTCACAGTAACCTCAAACTCTTGGGCTTAAGCAATTCTCTTGCCTCAGCCTCCCAAGTAACTGGGACTACAGGTGCCCCCCACAACATCCGGCTATTTTTTTGTTGCAGTTGTCATTGTTGTTTAGCAGGCAGGGTTCGAACCCACCTGCCTCGGTGTATGTGGACAGCGTCCTAACCACTGAGCAATGGCACTGAGCCCCGAATCATTTTTATTAAATGATTTATGCAGACCTCAGTGTCCCCAACCACAAAAGGGGGAATGTCAGGCAAGATAGCCCCTGGCAAGTGACTCTCCTGGGGTGAATAAAATGTTCTTGGCACCCAAACTCAGAAAATCTTCCAAGAACAGACTGCCAAGGTCAAGGAGCTCACCCACTGTCCTGCACCACAGCCTGGTGGGAGGCTGTCCTCATTCCCACGTCCAGCTGGCAGCCAAGACCACGCCCCAGTCCACATGCCCAGCCCACTGCCCTCCCCAGCCCTCCACGCCTCTCCGGACCCACACCCACGTCACAACTGATAGCAGAGTCCTGCTCCAGTATGCCTGATTTGAGGAACTTATTTCTCACTAACGACGTTTGGACCACAGGCAAGACAATTAAGGGTGTTCATCCATTTACTGCCCATCAGCGCTCTGGGAGCAGAAAGGCAGCAGAGCTGCCAGGCTCAGAAGCAGCACCCCCCTCCGCGTTTCCACTCAAGAGCCCATTTGGCGCCACTTGAAATGCCCCGGCTGTTTGTTATTAAACATTATTGGGAAGTGGTTTAACAGGACTCACAGCTCTGCAGGGCATGCTACACCACTCAGGAGGGAATGGGAATGCACACAGCCTGTGTCGGAGGTGGGGGCTCTCCACCGGCTTCCAGCTCAGCATGACAAGAAGCTCCCAGGGCCTTTCTGGCCAGGCATGGTGGCTTTCACCTGTAATCCCAGCATTCTGGGAGGACGAAGTTGGTGGATACCTGAGCCCAGGAGTTTGAGACCAGCCTAAGCAAGAGTGAGGCCCCGTCTCTACTAAAAATAGAAAAACTAGCTTGGTATTGTGGTGGGTGCCTATAATCCTAGCTACTTGGGAGGCTGAGGCAGGAGGATTGCTTGAGTCCAGGAGGTAGAGGTTGCTGTGAGCTATGATGACACCACAGCACTCTACCTAGGGTGACAGAGCAAGACTGTCTCAAAGACAAAAAAAAAAAAAGAGAGAGAAGCTCCCGGCCTTTCTAATGCCACTGGGCTACACGGCCTCCCTGCCATCCTGTGGCAAGGACAATGGCCCTTGGTAAGTGTTATCCAATGTCTGGCAGGGAAGAATGTGCCCAGCCCCCAAGAGCAGGGGTCTTAATCCCCCAGGCCAGCCGGGAGTAGAGTGCTGGGCTCCAGAAGTGTTTTCTGGGAAAACCAGACTGCAGAGGCTGCCGAGTCTGGAGCTCAGAGTGGGCGTCTCCAAGTGCTGGCCTTCCTTCTCCACAGCCCCAGTCCCGGCCTCGTTGATCCCCAGGAAAGACGTCACGTCACACTCTCGCTGGAGTCCATGGCTGCCTGAGAATTAGCAGGTGGAGAAGCAAAGCAATTTTTTTTAAACCTCATAATATGCTTCTTATTATTATTTTTATTTCAGATTAATAATATGAGGTGCAAACGATTAGGTTGCATTGTTTACATTTCTTAGGCACAGTTCAACGTGTAGTTGAGCCCTTCACCCAGGGGTAAGGGAACACCCTCATACTGGGCACTTTTTAGTCCCTCCCCTTCCTTCTCCCCCCACCCCCACTTGAATTTAGTTATGCTTTTCTCTTATCTGTGGAAGTGATTTATCTATTGACTTCATATTAGTATTGAGCACATCAGATACTTAGAAGAGAGACTTTATATCCGCTCTCTCTCCTTACTGACCCTACCCTGTGTTTCACTAAGATGCTATAGTCCATTCCGGTTGTCCCCAAAAGTCGCCTGCAATCCTGGTGCCACGTGAGCAGCCTCTCTCTGTCCCCACACAATGCCTCATTCTCAGGATCCTGCCAAGGATCCAATCAACTCCCAGTAATAAAACTCAGAGTGCCCTGAAAAGTGGGGCACTGCCCCCCACTCAGAACACTGCATCATCTTTGGTACCCACCTCCCCTCTCCACCCAAGCTGTCTTCCCTCAACTTCTTCCCACTGGAATTCCCCTCCTCCGTCCTCGCCCTGCCCTCACTCCAGACTGAGTTTCTCCTGGTCAGGTCTGTTCCCAGCCCCAGGCCCTGCTGACTTCCCTGCCATTTCTCACCGCTGGGTAGACAAAGGATGACCTTCACCCGTCCTTCCCGTCTGGGCCACAGGCTGCCCGATTGTGGTTTGCTTTTCTTTTGCTTGTTCTGAGCACCTAACATAAATGAGTCACATTTTATTTTGCAAAAAAACAATCTGCAAAAGCTCTCTTTGGATTGACATAAGAAATTCTGGCTTTCGGCTGGTCCTCCCAGGATTCTGCATTGTGTTGTGTGCAAAGGCACCGACTCTCTTTGTTACAAATGATCTTGAAAAGAATCACTCTTCAGTGAACAGCCTTGGAAGATAAAGAGAGTGTCTCCCTCCGGAGCGCAGGAAAGGTCTGCTTGCTGGCTGGTAGAGAAGACCCAGGCTCTCCAAGCTCAGCAGCCCTTCCCTGCAGCTTGTTCATTGAGCACGCAGCTGCCACTTGGCCCTTTACATCACCCTATGGGAATCAGGGGGGGGGGAAACTAGTACAAGAAAATGTTGATCCTGGGTCTCTGCTATCGCCGTGAGTAATAAAAGCTCTTTGTTTCTGAACTAGAAGTTTTATGTCGTCTTCGAATACCCACCAAATTGTGACAGGCTGACTGTGATAAATTGTAAAATAAACATTTGGTCTTCCACTCCATCCTGGCAGACACCTCCTAAAATCCTTGGAATCTCCACAGTGAAGTCTTATTGTGGGCTGATGAGTTGACCATGTCTGAGGGCCCCTGGGTGGCTCCAGTATAGGGCTGATTGCAGGAAAGACTAAGGTTGGATTAAAGGATCGAGACTTTCAGCCCCACCCCATCCCCGATCTCTGGGGAAGAGAAAGGGCTGAAGGTTAAGTTGGTCACCAGTGGCCAAAGGTTCGCTCAGTCCTGTCTATGTAATGAAGCCCCCATGAAAACCCATAAAGACGGGGTTTGGGGGGCTTCCAGAGAGCTAAACGTGTGCAGGTTCCTGGAGGGTGGGCACCTAGGGAGGGCTCCCGGGCCTCCCCCATAACTCAATCTATTCATCTATCCATTACATTCTAGCCAGGGCTGGGTTTGAACCTTCCACCTCCGGTATATGGGGCCAGCGCCCTACTCCTTGAGCCATAGGCGCCGCCCTCTTCGTAATATCCTTCATAATAAACTGGTGAATAGAAGTGGATCTCTGAGTCCTGTGAGCCTCTCTAGCAGATTAAAGTCACAGAAGGGGTTCTTGGGAACCCTAACTTGAAGCCAGTCAGTCACAAGTTGGGAAGAACTAAGCCCTTACCCACGTTTCCCAGACTGGGGACTGATGTCTGGGCGGGGGGCAGTCTTGTGGGATGAGCCCTCACTGGGGAGACTTGACACTCTCTCCAGGTAGGTGGTGTTGGAATCGAACTGGTGGACACCAAGCTGTTATCTGCTGCAGAACTGGTGGCTTGTTTGGTGCAGAAGGGGGAAAACAAAAAAAACCTTTTGTCAGAGAAATCTTCCGTGTTGATTTTTATTGAGTTAGAGATTAGAAAAACCCATTTGTGCTTTTTCTACTCACCAGCCTATCTGTGAGCAGGGTGACACCCGGGGTCCTGCGGAGTGCTTGACAACTCTCTCTGCTGACGTGACTTTGCCTGTGTTAATGTTGCCGGGACCTCTGCCCCTTTCCAATCTTAGGTTATTGATCTTTCCTGGATGATGACTTGAACCATGCTAACCAGCCGATTCCACCTCCAGGGTAGAGGAGGAAGGGGAGGCCCTCCACCCAAGTTTTACTAGATTTCCTGCGAAAGTAGACTGCTGTTCAGTCTTTCCGAAAGGTTTCCAAAGTGAGACCCACCAGTGCTGAGCCCAGGAAGGTGTTCTCTGAGCATTTTCACGTAGCTTTGCCTATAAACAGTCCCCCTTGTGGAGTTCCGGAGGGCAGAGGTAGGAAGGTCAAACCATAAGAGCCCCAAACACTCTCTGAGGAATGGCTTTGCAAGTTGCCCCCTGCAAGATGTTTATAAACAGCAGGCCTGTGACCTGCCCCCTGCAGTCACCATTCTCACTACACTTGGAGTATCTCTGCAGGCAGCCCCCCCACTCCACAAGTGCCCGCTGTGTGCATGCCCAGGGCTTCCACCTCTAGGACCATTTCCAGGAGGGTCTCTCCATGGAGGAGTGTTCACAGCCCTTTCCACCACCAGGGCTCGACAGAGCCGCCTCTCAAGGCAGCTGAACTGTGAAGGGGTGGGGCAGGGACAGTGACGTCTCCACAGAAGGAGAGGTCTGAAGAACACACAGCCCCTGCTGGACAAAGCAGGGCTGGAAACCAGAGGCAGGACTGAGCTGGGAGCAGGAACCCCCACAAGATGGCCTGGGACAACTCCCAAGTTTGCTGGACTTGAGAATGTCCCTAAGACTCTGCGTCCTGTTTCCCTCCCTGAAGACACAGAGGAGCAAGGTGTCCCTGAGCCTTATGGACTCACGCGTGTCCGTCTCCAAATCAGGAGATGCCTTCTGAGCCCCCTCACAGCCACCTCCAGCTGTCCTGAGTGCCTGACCCCAGGCCAGAAAGTTTGGGCTGAGTCAGAGGGATGGGAGAGGCATGGACACTGAGACCAACCCCCAGGGACACGGCACCAGGTGAGCATTGACAGAGCAGGGGACGGCTGACAGGGGTGCGTGAGCCTCAGTGAGCAGAGGACTCGGGGACAGCTGAGGAGGGCGGCACCACGGGAGCTGACACTGACGGAGGCAGGAGCCCTGCTGGATGAAGAGGGTGCCCCATAAGGGAATGGGGAGCCCAATTTCCACCTGCAGGAGAAGGCTCTTCTTGCTTTAAGTTTAAGCTAAGGGACTGAAGGCTCTAAGGCCACATGCTCCCGGCAGTCATGTCTCTGTGCAGCAACTCACCTCCCAGCAGCCACCGAGTGTCAGGAGCAGAGGCAGACCCTGGGTTTACACATGAGGTCCCTCCTGCCACAGAGAAGACAAACAAGTAAAAAAGTCAATCAGAATGTCGGGTTGGACACACACACGCATACACATGCACACAGAGTCCCCAGGGGCTGGGCCAACAGGGCACCACTGGGGACATCAGTGGTGTGGGATTGGCAGGGTCCGGAAAGCACCTTGCACCTCGAATCCATGGGAAGAGACAGGAAGGATTTGTGCTGTGACCCAACTGCCCAGCTGCTCAGAGAGCAAAGTGCAGGGTCCCCAGGTGTCTCACACTCACAAGAGGGGACCTTGTCCCCTGCAGACTCTCCCTGCCCCTCAAACCCTTCTAGAGCCAGGATGGTTGGCCCAGAATTCTCAAGCACAGAATTCGGATTTTCCCTCTGGAGGGAAGACTGGGAGCCACAGGGGGCTCTGGCCCCTTGTAGGGAAGCATTTCCCAGACTCTTCCACCCGCTGCAGCCAAGAACTCCTTCCCCAGCCCCCAGCTATACCTCTCACACCCCCAGTTACTCGGGGAATGGATGTGGGGAGGGGGGGAGCATGCCACGTGTCTCCAGCCACCTGTAAATTTTGTTAAATGATCCCCATGGGTCAGATCCATGGACAGGAAAGTCGAGGGGCCCTTGAAACAGCTTCCTCACCCCAAGGCTTGGTCCCCACCTCTCCGATCACAGGCTTCTCTGGAACGGAATCCCTCTCAGCAATTCCAGTCACACTCCCTTCCTCTGTAAATGGGGCCAGTGGGACATGTAGAAAATGTATCGGGTTTAACTAGGATTACCCTGAATAAACCATTTTCCTCATCTTGATTTACCACTGAGAAATCGGGCCCTGATGGGGCTGTGTGAAGTACGGTTAATGCCGCTGCCCCACCTGGGGCTTAATTAATTAACAGGGCTCGACACTGTTGGCGCCCGGACAGCTCGAGTGCTCACCCACACCTGGGGTCCGTCGGCCAGGAACAGCCTCATAGCTGCACCCGATTGAGGCTTCTCGGAGCTGCCCTGCTGTGGCTGGCACTGAGCTTGACCGAGTGTCACCTCCTCAGCAGGGAAACAGGAGGTGCAGCTCCCAGAGACTCAGACTGCCAGAGGCTCTGTGCCCAGGCCCCTGTCCAGCAGCTGTCCTGGTACCCAGAGGACAGGGATGTCCCCGGCATTTTCCACCCTCCAGCTCCTCCACACAGTGGAAGGGCTCTAAACAGCATAATTAATAACTGGTACAAGGGAGTGACAGACAGAGAACCCCCATGGGGAGACTGGGAGGGCAGGGACTCTGCAGAGTCTGCAGAACCATGGAACCCCAAGGTCACTGTCCACTCCCATCACACTCTGGTGGGCCAGCCTCTCTATGCCTGACTTTTTCAGATTCCGTCAATGCTGATTTGTCTCCATTCAACTTTGGGGCTTCCTGAACCTCTTAGGGAAGGCACCCCTGGGAACGCTAGAAAGGCTGAGGGGGGAGGAGTGTCTAGTGCAGGCTGGTCCCTGGCTTCACATATTTTATTTGAATGGCAGGACTTTAAAATCTGGCCAACATGAAAAAAAATCAGAAGAGCTCACACAGAAATCCAGGTTCCTGGCTTTACTTGGAAAATCGGAAAATGTGGCCATACTGAGCCCACATTCCTGCCTCATGACAGGATTGGATTAAACAGGACCCCAGCTCATCCAGCCACCTGGGGCCTTCTGGCCTCACTCACCTGGGAGCCCAGAGTCAGAGCGTGCGAGCTGCTCAGAGAGCCAAGAAGGGGGACCCCCTGATGGGGAGGAGTCACCTCCAAACAGCTGAGGGAGGCGTTTGCGCTAGACTCTTGCAGGGGGGCTGAGGGACGCCAGAAGACGGTGTTCCAGGCAGAGGGAGGGGCAGCGGCCACGGCTTGAGGGCAGGGAAGGCTGGAAGGATTGTCACAGGAGATGAAAGTTGGTGGTGTTAAGTCCTGGTGACATAGAGAAGTTCCCAAATCTCTCTTTTTTTTCCCTCTTATTTTTTTTTTTTTATTAAATCAGAACTGTGTCCATTACAGCATTTATGGGGTACAATGTGCTGATTTTATATACAATTTGGAATGCTTACATCAAACTGGTTAACATAGCCTTCACCTCACTTAATTATTATGTTAAGACATATATACCGTACTCTGGGGTTCTTTGTGTTTTTTTTTGAGACAGAGTCTCACTTTGTGGCCCTTGGTAGAGTGCTGTGGCATCACAGCTCACAGCAACCTCCAACTCTTGGGCTTAAGCGATTCTCTTGCCTCAGCCTCCCAAGTAGCTGGGACTACAGGCGCCCAGTACAACGCCCAGCTATTTTTTTGGTTCATTGTTGTTTGGCAGACCCAGGCTGGATTCAAACCCGCCAGCTCCAGTGTATGTGGCTGGCACCCTTAGCCACTGAGCTACAGGCACCGAGCCATTCTACTCTTAATAAGGATGCATTTTAACACACCACTGACTTCTTCCATCTGACAAGTTCAAGCAGCTCTTGTTGTGAAGTGGCGGCCATGGCATCACCAGGACACCATCTCCCACCCTAACAGTCGTGGCTTCTTCTGTCAGGAGGTCAACCTATTGAGGGGAAGGACCCCCTCTGCCCTGGGAGGTGCTGGGGTATGTGGGGGAGGTTGGGAGTGGCGGAATGTGGGCAGTCAGCATGGCTAATTTATTCCAGGAAGATTTGAGTCCTCGCTCTGTGTGTGGTAGCAATGTTTACACCACGGAGAGACTGACAAGAAGCCACCCTGTACACCCACGGCAAATCAGGCCCCGAAGCCTTGTAGGATCTTGGTTTTCTCCTGCCCCATCCTTGCTCTCACGCTTAGGGTCAGGCAGAAGACAGAACATGCTGCCTCTGCCGGGAAGTCCCAGCCGGCAGGGGACCCTCGGCCCTGCCGAACATTTCCAGCCCCACAATCCCCAGATGCCTCGAGCATCACTCAGTGTGGCCTCCACAGCCATGCCCTCAACCCATACGGTCTCCACAGGCTTTGCAGAACCACATATTTTGGAGCTGAACTGCAAGATCAGAGAGTTGGGGGGAAATCTGTGCTTTAAAACAATGCCAGTGAGATAAAATTTAATGGTGGTAGAAATACGGTATTTCAAGAACATGAAAATAAACTCCATGCAGAGGCTGGCTGTGAAGCCGGGCAGCACCACTCGTGAAAGCCATCCTGTCGCAGAAGAGGCCTAATAATTTTTAATAGTCCTGTAAATCTCCCTTATGAGATGCCGCTACTGTAAACACTTCTCCATATTTTCTCAAGTATTAATGGAGTGCTGTTAGACGTTATTAAATGTGGACGATTTTCATGATAACTCTCATTCTGGAGGAGGTGCCAAGACTTGAGCCATTCTGGAGGAGGTGCCAAGATTTGAGCCATGTGGAGAGTTTTAGGAAATGTTGATGCCTGGGTTTCCCCTACAGATATTAGAATTTTAGAATTGAATTGGTCTAGGACAGTGATTTTTAATCTGTGTGCCACAAATTTTTGATTTAATCTTCAATTAAAGATTTATGGGGTACAATGCAGTGATGTACACAGTTATGTTCTAATAAAAAGGAAGGAAGGAAGGAAGGAAGGAAGGAAGGAAGGAAGGAAGGAAGGAAGGAAGGAAGGAAGGAAGGAAGGAAGGAAGGAAGGAAGGAAGGAAGGAAGGAAGGAAGGAAGGAAAGGAAAATCAAACAGAAAGGAGCGGTCGGCAGTGACCAGAGCTACTGAGGGTCAGTCATTAAGATCAGAACTGAAAGTGTCCTTGGGTTTAGCTGCGTGAAGGTCCCTGGTGACATTAATGAGCCACTCACCACTGTCTTCCTTGGCTTCTGGGGGCCGAGATGGTGCAACCGTCCACCCTGTTCAGGCTTTGTAAAGATGGTGCAGGTGGAGACCTGCAGCAGAATCTACAGAGAGTTGCATCAAGGGTGATGGGAACTCATTGCTGTCCTGGGTGTGTGTGTATTGCTACAACCTCTATAGAGGGAGATTTGCCTATATCAAAATTATACATGCAAGTGTTGTATGTCTTAGGAATCCCGCTTCTAAGAATAATAGCACAATGACAAATGTACAAGGTCAGTCACTGCACCAGTGCTTATAAAAACAACAGAGTGGAACCACAGCGAACGGCCACCAGGAAGGCCTGCCGGATCCACAGTGGGGAATAGTTGTTGGTGAATCGGTGCTGCAGAGGAAAAATCTGCACTGAAATGTCAGAAAGAGGAGAGACTGCAGCTCGCTTAGGCATGGAGCCCCTAACTTTATTCCTTGCAGGCTTATGTACTCTTTTTTTTTTTTTTTGGTAGTTTTTGGCCGGGGCTGAGTTTGAACCTGCCACCTCTGACATATGGGGCTGGCACCTACTCCTCTGAGCCACAGGGGCCACCTCAAGGCTTATGTACTCTTAACAACACTAAGTTCTGCACGTACACATTCTAATAATAAAACTAATGGGCAGCCAATGGTTTATATAAGAGTAAAAAGAAACCATATAGAGCAACCACAAAAACTTATTCAGCTGTTTGAGAAAACAGGTGCAACATGTAACTGAAATGCACATTAACTTAGCTTGTTTTCCACTCCCAAGGTTTCTTCCAGGACATTCCACAGACGGCCAGACTCTGCCTGCAGAGTTTGCCTCCTGTACGACTAGCTTGCTAATCAGTTTGGAGGGTCTTAAAGGAACATCCCTTCCTATGGACTCTGAGAAAGCTTCTTCAAACTTAAATCAATGGCACTTGGAGTTACATCGAGGCTACAATAATCTCCACAACACAGCGAGTGGAGATCAGCCCAGAGAATGGTCAGGGGAGTGCACCATGCTGGGCAGCGAAGTCCACAAACTCATCCTAGAAAAAGTGCTGGTTTCTCACTGCTAAGTATCATTACGGTCACCTTCGAAATACTGCCCTCGGAAGCTGTGCACAGACACCCGCGCCTAGTCCACCCTTCAAAGCAATTTTGGAACTTTTTCTCTGGAATGGCCATCACGGCTGTCCTCATAGGAAGCCTGACAATTAAGTTCACAAACTCACCCTAGAAAAATGTGGTGCAGACCTTATTGCTGCATGACACCATTGTCACCAGATGGCCACAGAGACCACTTCAAATGGTGACTGTGGTGATATTCAGCAGTGAGGTAGATGGCACTTTTCCTGGGATGAGTTCACAAACTTCATTGTCTAGCCTCTGTATGCTGACATGTGTCACACAGAGGAGATTATAGACTCCAACATGCAGGTATTTCTTTTTCTCTGCATCCACACTGAACTTGGAGGTGTTGATGACTTCCTGCAACAGAAACGGAGTGTGAGGTGACTGTAGAAAGAAACGAGAGAGAATTTCCACGCATTTGTTACCTTTTAAACCTTTTGAATTTCTAACCATTGAAATCTATTGAAAATAAAACTTTGATGAGAATGTTCTTTCCCCAAAAACAGGGTAGGCTGCAGCTGTATTCTGAAGCAGAAAGAGAAACAAACTCCTTCAGGGAACCACCTGTCACTCTGTATCCATTAAAATTCATGAGTTGATGACTCTTTGCTGCTAGTTATTTGTTTGTTTTGAGATAGAGTCTCACTATGTTGCCCTCAGTAGAGTGCTGTGGCATCACAGCTCACAGCAACCTCAAACTCTTTGAGCTTAAGTGATTCTCTTGCCTCAGCCTCCCAAGTAGCTGGGACTACAGGCACCCACCACAACACGCGGCTATTTTTTTGTTGCAGCTGTCATTGTTGATTTTAGCTAGCCCAGGCTGGGTTCGAACCTGCCAGCCTCGGTGTATATGGCTGGTACCCTACCCACTGAGCTACAGTCACCACCTATTTGTTTGAAGTCAACCAGATTCAAGAACTGGGACATATTATTTAGTCTTTAGCCTGGAAGATAATTCATCAATGTCAAAGATATAGTCTAGAGATAATATCTCATTCCTGAAGTCCTTATAATTCCCAACAACCAAACTCAATTTCTGAGGTTGATACAAAATTCCCTGGCCTAGGAACCCTGGATCTGAGACGGGTCTTAGTTGTATCAGTAATTTACAGGGTGGCTTTAGGTAAGGCCGCTGCAGCTTTCTGCCCCTGAGCTTCCTCTCTGTGAGGTGTGGGTGGTAATTCCATCCCTGAGCCACCAGCTCAAACCTGGGAGGAGCAAGGCGATCATGGAGGGCTTGTGCTTGACGAACTACAACGATGCCCGCACGTGGGCTGGGTCTGCTATTTTGATCCCATATCTGCTTGAAATTTGAGTATTTCTTAGAATGAACACACACACACACACATACCTGCATATACACACATACACACACCTCTCCAACAGAACTGATAGCACAAATTTTATTACTGGTCAAGAACTGAGTAATTTCCCAAACCTCAGTCCGCACACCCAGGGGGAAGCAGACAACTGTCTTAGCTGAGCCAGGGCTATGGCCCAGAAAGGTGACTTAGCTAATTTCCCTCAGTGCCCACCAAGAGAGAGGCTCGAGGAGTCAGTCATCCCCCATCTGGTAAGAGGATCATTCCCAGGCCTCCTTCAGCAGGGCTGGCCAGACAGAGCAGCACCATGGCTTACCATGCTCTCCCTTTCAGCAGGTGATCAGGCCTACAAAGTCTGCCCTTTATCATATGATAAAAGTAGACCCTGTTCATTCATTTCATCTTCCCTACAGGTACCATTAGTGATTTATTGATTCTTCTTTTTAGAGAAAAATCATGCAATTTCTTTTCAAGGCAGAACTTTGAGCCTGTACATCTTACCCTCACCAGCTCCTACTTCCCGACTGGTGTGTAAAACATGGAAAGACTGTATCTGAGCTGAGAGCTAAGGAAGGGAAAGAGCCCCGCCACTGAAACACTGTGGGTTCCCGCCAGCCCAGGAGCAGGGAAAGCAGATCACAGCAGGGACGTAACTGATTCAAGAGACCAACGTGCTGTAGAGGCAAGTGGATGAGAATCAGGGGACTCACCAGTGCCTCCGACTCGAAGGACAGGTAACAATGGGCAGCAGGGTCCCAGGGGGACTCTCACCAGTATATGCAAGTGGCCCCAAACTGCACCCAGTCAAGATCCAACAGCAACTCTTGACCCCGGTCATTGTCAAAGTCCTCAGTGGCACCCACTGGGGGAAGGTCAGAGCCGTTCATTTGTCTAACCTCCTTTCTTATTCCCACAACTTGAAACAAGGGAGGGTTCTAGGCCTCCTTTACCTCTGTGTGGGAAGAGTGTTTTGGCAGAAAGAACATGAATTGAATAAAGCCTGAGCTCAGCAAGAGAAACGTGTCTGTTTGCAGATATTTCACTGTGATGAAGGAGGCTGAGGTTTGGGCTGGGAGCAGGAAGAAGGGTGCCCGAGAGAAAGAGGCCTTCAGCGCACTTGGGAGGCAAGACGGCAGTGAGAACACGGCTCAGAGAAGCTCAGGATTCCAAATGAGTGTCTGCTCCTTGAGGAGCAAGACAGGATCCTTCCTGGTGAGAGACCAGGCTTGCATCCCTGCCTTGTCACTGATGGAATAAATGTGTAATTCTGGAAATACATTCTGTAGGAATACAGTAATCATGGGACCACCCAGCATTTGTCTTTTACTCTGTACTTTTATTTTTAATTTCCCAAAATATTTTCCTATGTATTGATATTAGCCCAAAAATGTGCTAAGTAATAAAACAAACACCTTGAATGACTTTGCAGCTCCTGCAGACCAGCACCCAGTTCACTGGATACACAGGACCCACTAGTCTGGTGGGCTGACCCCCACACGGCACCATCAAGCTCTCACTTACCCTGCTCCCTTCACATGCCCATGGCAAGTGCCAGCTCAGATGTCATACCCTTACAGGGCGCTGTTCATCCTCACTCCAATGGCGGAATCAATCTCTGCTGGCCGTTGCTGCTCATCGTTTGGAAGTCCTTAGCACGTGGCCACTGCCCCATCAGACTGCGTGTAGAATCTGTTCATCACTGTTAGATCCAGGGCCTAGCTCAAGGACCCAGCTTCAAGTTTATGGATAGAAGCTTCCAGGCTGAGTTCCCAGATGGGCTGGAGAAAGAAGGTGCCAGGAACGGATGAAGGGCCTTCCCTGGGCCAACCCGTACGTTCCTGGACACAACCCTGCAAGCGAGGCTCTCCCGCCGTCTCCGTCCTACAGGGATGATGTGCTGTGGGAGCTGCTGGAGCTGGCAGCCTGCCACCAGGAGCCTGTGTGTCTAGGCAACATTACAGGCTCCTCTGCTGTTACTTCCCCTTCAGAGAGACTGTGCTCATGTCACAGCTTCTGCAAGAAACAACAGAGAGCCCCTTCTGTAAAATTGAGACTTGGGAAGATGGGAGCTGCTCTCCAGTTCAAGATGGCCTGGAAAACTTTTGCCCAGACCCTGAAAGCCGAGGGAACATCCTGAGCAGGAGGTGATCTCTGGGTCAGATTTCACTCCAGCTAATACCTCCCAGCCCAGCGGTCGGACGTTCTGTTTACACCTTCCCTGTGCAGAAGCGAGGCTGGGCCAGCACTAGCCCTGCATTCTGACTACCCGGAGATCTGTGTGGACCCCAGTGAATGTGTTTACAGCACGCTAAGCAGGTGTACGAAGGAAAGGTTTGCAAAGAAAAGAAAAGGGTACCACAGAAAAGGAAGAATGGATTGCTTTTTGTAGAATCCCAAGTTCCTTCCTTTGGATACAGAGTTCCGAGCCTTTGGAGCAGGACTCCCTCATGCTCGCTGTCCTGAGACCAGAGGCCCCATCCCCTCCGCCCTTCCTTTCCTGTTCTGTCCCTTTCTCCCCTCCAGGGCCATCCTGCATTCGGCCCTAACTTCTCCCTGTTGCCTGGAAACTAGGCCCAGGCTACAGGCTGATTCTAGCTGCCTCCACCCTGGACTGTTGTCTCAGCATGGGGTCCCCACTCACCTGGTGACAGAGACTGCACCCCACTGTCCTGTTCTCCTGCCTGGCTGGGAATCTTCACAGAGAAGTGTGTGTGGGGGGGGTGGTCAGACTCCCAACAACTCAGAAAGGGGAAGGCAGGAGACAGAAAGACGCCGGACGGGGACCAATGTTTTCTGCCTTCAAAGATGCTGCCCTGTGCTCTCCTGGAGCAATTTCACAGATGGAATGAAGGGCCTGTTTGAGAAATGAAGCCCAGTTTGTAGCCAGAGCCAGGGGTCAGGGGCAGCTGACTCCTGGATTTGAAAGGAGATGGTTTCATGCCAAACGATTAGAAAAACAGTGGGCGTCAGAACAGGTCTGTGTTCTGACAGAGGCTAAGTGTTTGCAGGAGAATCCGGGCTCCTGGGATCCAGGGCGTCCAGGCTTGGCTACCAGTTCCCTGGAATGATAGGCTGAAGGGCAGTGGCCTGTTACCGTCTAAATAGCTTCAGGGTGCAGAGGAGGTGCTAAGTAAATACTCGCTGACTTGATCTGAAAGGGAGTTTGGTGGATTTGGCTCTGCTCCTTAAAATGTTTACATGGCAGTAGCTTCCATGGCAAAGAGACCAGAAGCTGAGATTAAGAGCAGGGCTCAGGTGTGGCTAGACCAGGAAGTTACAGCTGGGAGGGCCCTTTTCTGGGCCTCCACTTCTGTCTCTGACGGGGGACAGTAAGAGGACCTCTCTCTCGTGGCTGTTAGGAGAAAAGAGAGACACGCTGAGGGCCCCCCTGGCACCTCGTAGCAGACAGACCTGGCCCGGGCCTCCTGCCTCCAGTTCTGAGAATTCCAGCTGAGAGCTGTGACTGCCGTGCCCACGTAAGGCTCACGCTCCAGTGTGCTTGGACAGATTTCTCTTTATGGTTTTACTTCATTCCTCACCACATAACTAGAACAGCAGCCTTCAGTGAAACCAACTCTCACTTCAACCAAGACATCCCCTCTGCCACGCTCACTCCCCAAACACACCTGTCACCCTTCCCACCAAGTAGCATTCGGAAGTCAGCTCCCTGTTCTAAGTTCTTTTTCTCCTAATTTCACTATTCTGTGTTGTGTTTTCCCCGAGACTTCAGAAACATCATGACACAGGCCACACACATATGAGCAATGGCCCTCAAAGCTAAGACGCACTTGGTCCCTCACAAAGGCGGGAATGAGGTTCTCAGCAGTGGGGACACAGGCTGCCCCGTGGGCACCAGCAGGTACAGGTGTGGGGGTTGTGGGGTGGGGGACGGGGGGCCAGGTCCTGGGCTGGAAGCCAGGGTCTTCATCTCTCTCTGTCACAGCTGGACACTGAACCACAGGGGTCAGAAAATCTGCTGGCCAGCTCTGCTTGTTGGAGACACAGGCCGCGTCAGCTGAGACCAGGTTCAAACGGGACTCTGTTCACAGGGGGAGGTGGGAGCACCGTGCGTGTGTGGACAGCCTCCCGGGAGGAGCCAGTGTGCACAGCTGGATGACCCAAAGGCAGCACAGAGGACAGGGCCTGTGAGCACAACGGCTCCCGGCCATACGAGAGGGAGGATGTGTGAGAAGGTAAGGATAGCAGGACAAAAGGCCTGGAGGTAGACCGTGCAAGATGCTATTGCAGAGAAAAGGGCAGTAGGGAAAAACTCTCCAGTGTCCCCAACATGCTCTGGGCATTGTGACAGATTCAAGGCTGAGGTCTCCCCAGAAATCCTGGGAGCAGGTGTGTTGCCAGTGAGACTCTGCTGCTCAGAAGTATAAACCTGTTACCTGAGGTCACCCAGCCAGACACGTGAGGCCTGCGTGTCTGTTTACAAGGCCATGGTCCTCTAACCTCAGGGGCCTCCTTTGTACCAGACACCGCCTTCTGCACCCTCCCTGGGCACCGCCTTCTGCACCCTCCCTGGCGGGGGGGGGAGGGACCTGAGCAGTGTGCTTCCCACAGGGCCGGCTGGATCTCTGTCGAGGTGGACTAGTCCCTGAAAGAAGCCCCAGACCTGGGAGGGCCTGCAGCCCACAAGAGCGTCTCCAATTATCCCAATACATCTCTCTCATAAATTCCCCTCAGCGGAATGGGGCCGTGTTTTCTTCGTTTGAATCTAAATCCTGCTGCTCTATTGATTACTATAATTCAGCCCTAATTGGACCTGTGCAGAGCACAGGCACGGTTGACAGCGAGTCTCCAGGCAGCGTGGTATCCATTATTAATAGGACAGCGCTGGCCTTCGCCCTGCCCTCTGCCTTTACCTCCAGAGGCTCTGGAAACAGAACTGCCCAGTAATGTGTCTCCCCTATGAACTCGTCTCACAAAATGTTGGTTTCCTTTCGGAAGGGACAAGGGTGCAAACCTCACGACTAGCAAGCAATTCTTTCATTGCCTCACTCCAGGCCCAGGGAATGGTTCTTGCAGCCGCTTCCATGTTGGGGAGGACACTGAGATCCCCTCACAACTGAGGACTAAACTTTGGAGGTGACAGGGCTGCAGGGAATCCCCAGGCAGGCTCAGGAACCAGCCACAGGTCGAGAAGACAGTGGCACAGGGACGCAGAGTCTGGACCAGGCTGTGATGGGCAAATGGCTAAAAAAGAAGGGTCACATTGGGCCAAGCACCTGAGACAGCCAAGCTTGGGCAGAGGCCGGAGCCACGTTCCGTGGGGACTATTGTCATCAGGACGGGTCTGGGTGGCCTCACTACCTCCTGAGACCTTGGGGCCAAACCAAGAGTTTCCCAGCCCACTGAGGAGTGAAAATGTCAGCACGTGTGTCCGGCTGCAAGTGGTTAGCAGCCTGCCCCGGTGGCAGTCCTGGGCTCTGGAGGTGCCCTTTCCACATGGAATTGAGCATCTGTGGACTGTTATATGGCTGTGTCCAGCCACTCCATTTACAGATGGGCAAGGTGAGGCCCAAATGAGAGATGGAATTTTCCCAGTGTCACACTCTTCACCCCTCCACATGGCTGGCCTCCATTGCTGCCCAGGTGCAGAGAGTCAGGACAGCGACAGAGGCAGGTCAGGGCTGGGTGCAGACGGAGCCCGGCACCTCCCCTTGGGCTGGGTTTTCTTACAGCCAGGTCACAGTCAAGCTTTGTTAACTGTGACAGGCAGGGGAGGGGCAGGGAGGCTGTGATGCACCCACATGCCGTCCTGTCTCCCAGCCCTCAAGTCATTCCCCAGACCTTCCTTACCAGACTTGACTCCAGGTAAGACTGCCACAGTCCTGCCTTCCTCCAGCTTGTGGGAAGACATAGGTTAATTAAGTCAACAGACACAGAGGAGGGCTCCAGATAGCCTAAGGGCTGGAAAACGACTCCCAGGGGAGCTCAGAGAGGAGGGACCTGAAGGAGGGCTCCCAGGACGTGTTCATCTCACTCACGTCTTTGCGTGTCGTGAACAGTGACATTCCCGTTCCTGGGGCTACCAGCTGCTTCCCAGGGGGCCCAGTGCTCAGGCCAGGCCTGGCCCTAATTCTCAGCTTGTCCTCTGCAGGGGGCAGACATCACACATGTGCTGCACAAGTGTCCTGCCCAGATGGGCCGGGCATAGGAGTCACCTCTGGCTCTGCCCGCCCTGGACTTGCCCTCATGTGGACGTAGGGATCCTTAGGAGCAGGGATGTAACAGGTGCTTCTGCCTGTTCTCAGGGCTCTGGTATCGCCCGGGAGTACAGACACACTACAGTGAAGGGGCTGAGGCTCTGGTGCAGAGACAGGAGGACTGGAGGCTCTCTAACCGGCTCTGCAAAATGCTGAGAATAGCTGTCCTCAGGGACCTCACCAGCGGGCTGTGAGCTGGTGTGTGCCCACGGCGACAAGCAGCCTCATAAACTCCCATCTGTTCACACTCTCCCTCCAGGAGACAGGGCTGCCGTCTCTTGAATCTATCCGTGGGCCCCTGGCTGCTGCAGCAGGGTCTGTTGGGAGGGGGTTTCTTTGCACCTTTTTCCTCCTCTGCCTCTATCCCTTCTCCTTCTGGAACCAATGCCTGCCAGGGCCTAAGAGCAAAGCCACCAGGTAGGTCCAAATCTCAGGACAAAACAGTGGAGGCAGACAGGGCCCACCTTCCTTCCAGGACAGGATGGCTGGTGGGGGGGGCAGACATGTGACAGGTGACCTCTCTCACCCTCCTCAGTCCATGCACCTGCACTGGCCATGGGCCGCCCCTCGCCTATCTCTGTGTTGTGGTCCCGACCATCATGTCAGTAAAAACCTGACTCACTTGTTGGAAAGACAAACAACTGCTCCTGTCTCCTTGTGCTTTTCCTAGCAGGAATTGAGAGCTGAGGCTGGAGGGAGAGCCAGAAAGGAAGGGAGGGCCATTCCCAAGTCACTGCACCTCCACCCAGCTGCTCTTTCCGATGGTGTTGGAAGCCTCAGCCCCCCGCCTTCCTCCCTACATGGAGAGCCAGTCCCCTGAGCCGAAGCCCTGGGCTTCCCACACCAGCCAGTCAGCCGCCAGCTGTGCACCTGTGAGCAGGCATCGCCTGGCCCACGTCTTAGATTGTACATTTGGAAAGTGGGATAATCTGTGCCCAGTACCATGTGAACCTTGATTTTGAAAGTCCCAGGAGTAACATGTGGTGGCATCAGGCCTAGACATGGAAGGATGAATTAAAAAGAAAACAGAGGAAGGTCCGGGCAGAGGGAAGTGACCATGAGGAAGATCAGAAGAAACACATGAGGCTTGAGGCTCAGCTCAACAAGGCAGGTAGAGCCGCACTCAGTGTGAGCTCATCACTGTAGCAAACACAGACTAAATCGCCTTTGTTTCCTTCCCGGGAACTGACTGGTCCCTGCTGTGTTGTCCACCCAGTGAGCCCTATAACCATGCCGTCCTTCTTCTACTGGCCTCGGGATTCCTACCTAACTCAGAAGATGAGCCCAAATCCCCAGGGGCACCAGGCCCGGTGAGTGAGCCACCCGGGGCTGGACACACAACCTTCTCCAAACCCTGGTGAGTATTGCGTGGGCCACCACCCACTGAGTGCCAGGTGGGAATTCCAGGCAGAGGGAGGGGTGGAATTGCATCTGAAAATCCCAGAAGTGACATGTGGCAGCGTCTGGCCTAGAGTCGGAAGGATGGATTAGAAAGAAAGCAAAGGTTTGGGCAAACAGCAGCCAGGTGTAAGGAAGATGAGAGGAAATGCAGAGAGGCAGGAAGATTCCAGAGGAAACTTGGCCTTTTGTGGCTCGGAATCATCTATCCCTGCTTCCCTGTGGGGACCTGGATGCTGGTGGTTCAAAAGCAGTTCTCAATAAACACAAATTAAAAAGGCTCAAACCTATGTATACTTTTTCTCCACCTGCATAAAATGATAAACACCCCTGGGATGGCTGGGATTTATATAGGCAGATTTTTGCAAGTTTGCCTTATGTATCTGGACTGTGGCTTATAAATCAAATTTGGTTTTCTTTGCTGGAGAGTAAATTATTTATCCAAGGCAGAGCACCAGGAGACAGAGGAGAGGTGAGGAGAGGACATGGTCACTTATATTCTCCAAAATGAGGCACTGTTGGGGGCCTGGGGGTGGAAGACGCCAACTCACCAATTTTAGGGTTCCCTCTTGATTTCGTGTGCTCTGTGCTGGATGCCACAGACTCCTGAAATTGGCTTTCTTTGAGGACATCACTCCTGAAATCCAAATCAGGGTCTCTTGTTTGGTCACTCTGCCTAGTGGATGGCTGCCCACGTTGGGTAGTGACCATGTTCAGCGGGGGCTTGAGAAGACAGTCCTGGGAGTCTGGCCAGCTACCCTGAGCCCAGCTGCACCCTCAGCTCTCACACGTGCCACCGAACCATGCTGGGCCTCAATTTCCTCATAGCTGGAATGAGAGGAGTAGGTAAATTAAGGCAAATTAATAAAATAATTGTTTATTTCCAAATACCACGTGCATGGGGGAAAGCAGAGTGATCACCTAGTGTCTCAGTGATGGGCAGACAGCTTCACAGGTGCCTCGTAGAGGGAGGGGAGAGAGTGGAGTGTGGAGAGGATGCAGAGAGTGACTTGTAAGTTAACCGGAGAGACAGGTGTTAAGCTTTAAAATTGGGGGGCAGGTCTGCTGCATTCAGGGAGAGGGAAGGAGGTCAGCTGCCCCGCTTTGATCCCCTGATGAGGTCAGTCTAATTTTATGCAGATAGAGGGAAAGCCCCTTCCAATGTTTTCTGATTGTGAGAGGCCTTCAATTGAAAACACTCTTTTTGTCAAGTAGACATAATTTGGGGTGAAATTTCCTTGGCTTCTTCAGAGAGTAACATCTTACCCATGGGGCCCTTCCAGGATGGAATTCAGTGATGGTCCTGGCACATAGCAAGTAGTGCCAGTAAGTGGGTCAATTCCCAGTGCCCACCCAAGAGCCCAGTGAGCTCCTGAACCTGGTCCAGGCCCCACCCGAGAGCCCAGTGTCCTCCTGAGCCTCGTCCAGGCCCCACCTGACAGCCCAGTGTCCTCCTGAGCCTGGTCAAGGCCCCACCGGAGAGCCCAGTGTTCCTCTGAGCCTGGTCCAGGCCCCACCGGAGAGCCCAGTGTCCCCCTGAGCCTGGTCCAGGTCCCACCCAAGAGCCCAGTATCCCCCTGAGCCTGGTCCAGGCCCCATCCGAGAGCCCAGTGTCCCCCTGAGCCTGGTCCAGGTCCCACCCAAGAGCCCAGTATCCCCCTGAGCCTGGTCCAGGCCCCATCCGAGAGCCCAGTGTCCCCCTGAGCTTGGTCCAGGCCCCACCTGAGAGCCCAATGTCTCCTTGAGCCTGGTCCAGGCACTGCCTGACAGCCCAGTGTCCTGATCCTGGTCCAGGCTCCACCCAAGAGCCCAGTGTCCTCCTGATCCTGGCCCAGGCCCCACCCGAGAGTTCAGTGTCCTCCTGATCCTGGTCCAGGTGCCACCAGGAACTCGGCGAGAGGCCTGTTATAAGGTGGCAATATCTATACTTCAGTCAGATCTCTTAAGGGAAAATGATGATGCTGGTTTATTTTCTTGCTCTGCTGTTATAATCCACAGGAAGGAGTGTGGGCACCCACATGTGACCCCCACTGGACCAGGCAGACCCTTGCTCTCCCACTGCGCTCCATGCACAGAGCCCACAGGGAGGCCCATCCTCCAAACAGGCGCTCAGTAAACGTGGTTGGGTTAAGTTTGCTTTAAAAATTCAGCAAGTGATTGTGTCAAACTATCTGCTCCCCAAGTGTACCACGGCACATAGCTGGGAGCCTCCTATCACTGCCTCTGTGGGTCTAGTTTATAACCTGAGGTCCCACAACCTTCAGGTCATAGGATCATTTTTCTCTGAATTAAGCATTGAGGAAAAAGTAACAGCTGATGGGCAAAAGCACTGTTGATTCTAGGCTGCACCCTCCGTCTCCCTGTCCCTGGACATTGCCTGGACATCTGCTGCCTGCCCAGGGAGGGCTGAGCTCAGACCCAAGACCTCTGGTGCTCTGAGTCTTCAAAGTCCAAGGAACATTCCACTTTATTTACTGAACTAGATTTCCCGAGGCAGATCTGTATCTTCTGTGGAGAATGCTGACAATGTTCAAATAAAAATAATTATTTGTCTGAGCCACACTGATTCCAAAATTCATCCAAAAGAATTCATTCTCTGAGCATTTCCATGCATGGAGGTTTTATGACCTCATGCAATAAAGTACTTCCAGAGTGACCTTGCCCATCACCGCCATGGGCCCTGGCACATCATCATGGAATGCCACTTAAGACTCAATATACACACAAGCCACCCCCAATACCGGGCAGGCAGGGGGTGCCTGCTGAGAAACCCTTGGGAGCCTGCAGGAGGGGTGGCAGTTGGGAGCTTGCCGGAGCCTCACAGGTGGAGTGGAGGGACAAGGCTGTTGTCCCAGGATGAAGACACAGCAGAGGCAAATGTCAGCTACAGAAGAGTGAGGGGGAAGAGGAGGGCTGAATTGTGTTTCTCTCTCCAGATTCACTGAGGTCCTAACCACCAGCACAATGGATTTGGAAATACTCTCTTTACAGAGGTAATCAAATGACTACCCTCCGGTCATTAGGGTGGTCACCAATCCAGACCAGAAAGGAGAAGTTTGGACACCAAGACACACAGAGAGGAGACCAGGTGAGGATGTGCAGAGAGAAGACAGGCGCGAGGCTAGAGAGACCCATCCAGAAGCCAGGAAAGCCAAGGATTTCTGGCAAACACTGGGTCTCAGAAGAGGCCAGGATGGTTCTTCCCTGGAGCCACCAGAGAGGAAACCAAACCTTGACTCCAGGCCTCTGCCCTCTAGAAACATGAGATGGTAGATTTCTGCTATTTTGAGCCGATAACAATTGGCATTTTGTTATAGCAACCCCAGGAAGGTAACACAGGAAGCATCTAAGCTCTGGTTCTTCCAGAACCGACTCAGAGACAAGGTACAAACACAGGGACTTCTGAGGGGTGAGGTTCCAGGGCACATTGTGAGGCAGAAGAGGGAAGGAGGCTGCAAATAAAGGGCACATTATCCAGCCTGGACCTCTGCAGGAAAGGGCGCTCAGGGTCTCAGGGGAGCTTCCAAAGTTAGCCTGCAACTTGCACATTGGAGTCTCCAACCTGCAAGGTGAGAGAGCTGGGGCAGGTGCACACTGACTCCATGAGCAGAGGGGACTGCCCAGGCGAGGGGATGTCGATTCTCTGGTAATCAATGTGGACAGCAAAGTGAGCTCCAGACACCAGAGGAACCCCATGGGCAGGGTCTGGTCCAATGTGTGCTGAGGTGACAGGGGCGAGGGGATGTGATGGGGCACCAGCAAGGCTCTTTCAGAAACACCCAGCAGAGGGAAAGAAAGAGCCAGGAAGTTTCCATGAAGCCAAGCTGGGAACCTGAATGCTGGGAGGTAACAAAGGTGTTTGAATAGAGGAATGACCAGCTTGGATAAGGGGTATGGTCGAGCACATTGGAAGAGAAGGCACAGAACAGAGACAGTTAGTGTGGGAAAGGAATCCTCAGAACCCTGACAGGAGTGCAGCCACTTTAGAAAAACAGGGCAGAAACCAGCAACTCCTCCCCAGACTTGCAGGGTCTTTAGGCCAGAGTCCCCAGGATACACCTACCCACATCCTGGGCAGCACCAGGGAAGAGTCTGGGTGGTACACTGGGGGCAGCCCTGACCCGAGCATCAATATGGAGAGAATGACCCCCTCCCCGCCCTCCAGCTGTACTAAGGTTAATGAGAGCCTCTTGCACCCGAGTGGGAGGGAGCTGGCTCCTGGCCAGACTCCACTCTGCTCTTTCCTCTAGTAAAGCCCTTCCTTACCCCTGCCCTAGCCTCCTCTCCTCCTCAGGGACCCTCGCCCCCGTCTCTACCTAAACCTCTCAGTTAGTTGTGCCTGGAGACAGTGCCCATGAGGTGTGGTACTAGATAACAGACATGGTTGGGAGGGAAGGGTAGCAGAGTTGCTGGCTCACTGCCCACCTCCCCAGTGCACAGGTTCCAACTCAGCTTCAGGATGTCAAGAGGAACAGTGTGACTCTGGGACACCTGGGACACAGCCTTAGGAGGGGGGATCTCCTCACCACATTCCCACTTCCCCTTCTGAGTCCAAATTTCAGACCAAATGAGAAACAAAAGCCGCAGGGAGAGGAGCAGATGGCTTTTCCAAAGCTCTCCCAGCCCTCCTTCCCTCGGAACCAAACGTGGATGGAAGCCACGGGGTTCGTAAATGCCACAGTGCCATTTGAAGCTGGGATCTCTTTGCCAATTTGCAGCCTGCACTTCAGACGGCTTCAAAAGAGAGGGTTATCAACACTGGCTTATAAATAAATGAAGAGACTAAATAATGCATCCCCTCTCTAATATGGCTCGTATTTCCTTGATGATATAAAAATCACTAACCTATATTGCCCAACAGATAGAAGACCTTGGGAAGGAAACATGGGGAGAAAGTTTCTCTCATTAATTCCACATATATCACGGAGATGCTGCCCTCCCTGAGTCCTGACCAGAGGCGCCCTCGGGCTGGGCTGCACAGGGACCTGGCTGACCCCTGCTCCTCCTCGGCATCCTCAGCACTTGGAGAGCAGTCATCCATGGTCAGGGACTGGCTCTGTCCATTCCTGTGCTGCTAACAAAGCCTGGTGCCCTGCCCAGGGATGGCGTGAGGACGATGGGCTCTCAGGAGTGTTCCTGGGGGATGTCCAGACACGGCCGTCCCCAGATCAGTAGCATCAGTGTCACTTAGGAACATCTCATAAATGTACAATCTTGTCCCCACACTGGGTGCGTTGTGTCAGGAGCTCAGGCCTGGGAGGAAGGAATCCATTTGGGGCTTGATCAGCCCTCCAGGTGACTCCGATAGACATCAAAGCTTGAGATCCCCTGGGGTGGCTGTAACAAAGGCCCCCAAAGCTGAACAGCCTGTATCAGGGGCTGGCAGACTGCATTTGTAACTGAAGTCTTCCTGGATCATGGCCATGGCCATTTGTTCACAGTTGTCTGTGGCTGCCTTCCTGAAACAGAGGCAGAGTGGACTGGTTTTGACAGAGACCGCATGGCCCAAAGGCCCCGAAATATTTCCTCCCTGGCTTTTTTCAGAAACGTCTGCCAACTGTGGCTCAGAGCAACAGAGGTCGTGTCTCGGCCCCCCTACAAGGCTGCAGGGGCCGGGGAAGCTCTGCACCCCTCTCTCCCTCTGGCCAGGGCTTGGCCAGCATGTTGACAAAGGGAGAAGAGACACAGCCAGCCACATCCATGCTTAAAGCTTCTGCTCTAAAGTGAGACAGTCATCTGTTCGCATCTCACTGGCCCAAGCCTAATGGCCTTAGAGTGTATGAGGATAATATCCCAGCCATCTCCTGCAAGGGGCAGACATGCTAGTGAGGGACACCAAGTCCCCCACGAGCCCTCTCTGGTCACAGGGCAGGTGGGCTTCTTCCACGCGTAGGACACACACCACCTCCCCCACAGGAGATGGCCCACCACCCCCAGTGACAGGCTCAGGGACAGAGGCTCAGGATGTGTCTCTGTGAGGTGGAAGGGCCTCTTTCACCCCATGAACTAAGGCAAGTCATCTGCCACTGCACACCCAAAATGCAGCAGTGGGACCACGGTGGGACAGCCACAGTGGGATGGAACCAGGACAGAAAAAGTGGGGTGGAACCGGGACAGCCACAGTGGGATGGAGATGGGACAGCCATGATGGGATGGAGCCAGGACAGCCATGATGGGATGGAACCAGGACAGCCACAGTGGGACGGAGCTGGGACACCCACAGCAACACTCTGGCTGGGAAGGGAGAGAGGGAGCATTGTCTGCCCCAGCTGGGAGACCCCCAGTACCTTGCTTTCTGTGCTCCTTAAATCCACATCCTGGGAGGTCCTTTCTGTTCCATTTTTCTTCTCAGCCACCTCTACAGAGGGTAACAGAAAACACTCTGTATGTGGAAGGACAGTCAGCTTTACCAATCTGCTTCCTGATCAGGCAAACTGGGGGCGTAAGGGTTGTTTGAAGTCCCAAACAGCCTCAGCCTCAATTTGTCCATGCTTGCGATTCTTTTGGCAGAACTGTCTGGAAACATATTTGCTTCTCAGCTATTAGATTCCAAGCACATCCAGGCAGCTTTAACCACACCTAGGGTCTGTTTTGCCTGAGTTAATTGTGAGTGCCCGGACCACATCGGCCTTCTAGTTCTTTGTTCCTGAGCCATAATGGGGAGACAGAGGCTCTGAATGGCGAAATGAGTTTCTCTGGCTCTACCCTTGGGTTTGAACCCCATTTCCTAGGTTTCCAGAGGTGTATTACCACTTTTGCCCATAATCCAAAATCTCCAGACTTATTATTTTGTTCTGTGTTAATAATTCCACAGCCTTGATGAACCCCTTTTACAGAGGCTCAGAGAAACTGCCCCAGGTGCCGCCGAGGACAGCAGCCCTCTTGGCACACAAGGGTTCTGTCCACACCCCACACTGAGAGACCTGATTCTTGCACAACTTCCAGCAGGGGAAATCTGTGTCCCTACCATGTCCCCAGCCTCCACCCCACCTTTGAAATGCCTATCTGAGAAAGTTAGATTGTGCCAGGAAACCTTACCTTTTGTTCTAGTGAACATCTAACATAGGCTCCTGACCTCTCCTCCTTGGAGCGTGTATTAAAAAGGGTTTACAAAGGGTTTATAAGCATGAATATGAATCTCTTACAGTTCAGACTCTCTCTCTATCCAGAACGCAGAGCCATTCCTTTGAAAGAAGGATAAGGCCTGTCTCCCAGTCTTGGTGGGAAGACAGAGCCCCAACTTAGATCCCTGCCCGCTAGCAGACAGAGCTGGCCTCGCCACACCTACACTGACCCGCCCTGTGCCCTGCATCCCTGCCTTCTCTGACTACTGAGCTCCTGTTCCTCCTCCTCCCTTTCTCCTTTTATTTTATTAACTTTTTTGAGATAGAGTCTCACTCTGGCTAGAGACTAGCTCGCAGCAACCTCAAACACTTGGGCTCAAGTGATCCTCCTGCCTTAGCCTCCCAAGTAGCTGGGACTACAGGTGCCTGCCACAACGCCCGGCTAGTTTTTCTATTTTCAGTGGAAATAGGGTGTTGCCCTTGTTCAGACTGCTCTTGAACTCCTGAGCTCAAGTGATTCTCCCACCCTGGCCTCCCAGAGTGCTGGAATTACAGGTGTGAGCTACCATACCCAACCCCTTCTTTCTGTCTTTAACATGCTCAACTCACCTCTACACAAATCAGAATGCAGATTGGGCCTCCCCAATGTCGGTATTTAGTGAACAACATGTTCTCGCTGCTTTAGTTAATGTCCAGCCATGTTTATCTTTGACACCCCTTTTAACACATGCTTTTTTTCACAGACACCCTTTTTTGCTCCTTTCAAAAGCCCAGCGTCCCTCCCAAACTTTAACGCACATCAGCTTCCTTGAGACGTGGGGGTGTGCTTGTTAAAAACGCAAAGTCCCAAACATTTTTCTCCTGGGATTAGGTTTTGTGGAGGGTGTGGAGCCTGGGAATCTGCGTTTTAGCAAGGACATCCCCTCCCAGCTCCCAGGGTGATCCTGGTGCAGAGGGCAGTGATCGGCTGGCCACTCTGGGCAACATCTCCCGTTCTTCCCATAACATCCACCTGGTAGGGGACAAATAACACTCTGCAGAAAAGTAGCAAGTTGTTCTGAAGGTGCTTGAGGACGTGTGAGAAGCACTTCATTAATTTTCACCCCAGTCCTTGGAGGTGGAATCGTGATAGTCATAATTATCCCTCCATCACTTGGAAGGACTGAAGTGCTCTTACAGAACAAACTTAGCCCGGGAAGCCAAGCGACTGCCAAACCCACCCAGCAGGCTGACAGGGAGCCAGGCTGTGGAGGAGCAGGACAAGGACGCACGGGGCTCCTCAGAAGGATTCTGCCCACATACGAGAAGGTGCCTCCCCTGTACCCTGCCAGGAGGAGGGAGGGGCAGAGAAGGGCAGGACCAAGGTGTGGAAGGGAGAAAAAACAATGTCATATCTGATCAACGGGCCACAAAAGGAATTCACTGAGTTTTATAAAACATTAACTTAGTTGCCTGATATTTTCAACTTAGGTAGCTGCAGATAAGAATTCAAACCTGTGGATTTTCATGAAGAATCAGAAGCTCCGGAGACACACAGAGCTAAGGACAGCCATTCACTTTGGACAGGGGCTGCAGCCTCCTGCCACCAAGTGACGGATGAGCTCATCAGTGTGCCCTGTTCAGGCCCTGGAGGTGGTCGGATGGAGACTCTGGTCAACTCAGCCAGTCATGGTTCCTGTCATGGGTAAGCTTGGGGAGAGGACTGGAACTGTCCCTGGTCACCAAGTGGCCAAACGCCTGCCTTGTCAGGTTTGCGGAACGCTGAGATGGACAGGAAAGCCTGGGAAAGACCGTATCACCATCTCAGAGATCCCTGCCCCAACCTCCAGGGGAAAGGCAGGGGCTGGCACATTTTATCACAAACTGGAACAAGCAAATCACTCTGGGACATCCTAAAACCTGCTCTCTCCACATCATCATGGTCGGACCAAGGAAACCAAGGAAAGGGTGCGGAAGCAAAACCGCTCCTGCCAGAGGGAAAAATCGTACTTAGGCGTTCCTGGCAGCAAAAGCATTTGAATAAACAAGAAGTTCTAAGAGAAAACGAACAGCTTTAGACTGAGTTTATCACCAACAAAGCTACCACAGGCTCCAGGCTTTTTTCTAATATTTTAAAATTAAGTCAACATTCATTGAACATTAAAATGGGAATTTAATGAAGTCTGAGGAATAATCCTGCCTTTGACTAAGATAACTAAAATTCCGTTTCAATATGCAAAACCATGCACAATAATTGCATTCAAGCAATAATTCAAAAACAATTCATCACAATTGTAAGTTCACACAAAAGTATGAGGGGAAGATCTGGGAACTGTTATAGCAGTTCCAATATGATGAAATACGAGGAAACTAAAAAAATAATGGTGTTTAATTCAACCAACTATAGGGCATATTGAGAAGTATCAGATTACTCTGAAATCTTAACTGCAACAGTTACTCCCCAGATACCTGTGGTCTGAGAATCCGTGGAAATCAGACTGCTCTCTACAACCAGCCAAATACATGGTCATCTCCCACTGGTGGTAATTAGCCATCCTTGGGCAAGTGTGCTTCTTTCTTAAGCAACTGAACAGAATTCCAGAATCTCTATCATCTTGCCACAGGTCCCCGGTTCATGATTCTTGCTTTTGGGGCTATGAGCTCAGAAGGTATCCAGAAACTAGCTCTTAAAAATCGTAGTACATGGCTTGGCGCCCATAGCTCAGTGAGTAGGGTGCCAGCCACATACACCAAGGCTGGCAGGTTCCAGCCTGGCCTGGGCCTGCTAAACAACAACAACTGCAACCAAAATATAGCCGGGCGTTGTGGTGGGCACCTGTAGTCCCAGCTATTTGGGAGGCTGAGATAAGAGAATCACTTAAGCCCAAAAGTTTGAGGTTGTTGTGAGCTGTGACATCACGGCACTCTACCGAGGGCAGAGTGAGACTCTGTCTCAAAAAAAAAAAAAAAAAAATCACACTACATAAGATGGGGATTTTCCAGTAGGTATATCAGATTTATGAACATGAAGCATGTAATTACTGAGCAAAGATAGCTGTGTTTCGTAGGGTCAGATGGAATTCCCTGTTTAGAAGCAAAGCACGGACAATTTCACCCAGGAAGTTTCTTCTTACCCATCTGTCCACTGAGTATTTATGAAGAACCTTCTGTCTGGGACACTGTGAGTGATATTGGACATGCCAAGAAGAATCCTAAAATCACTGTGGGAGTGAGGGGTGGCATGAGCATAGGTTTATACGTGACAAAATTATGAACTGCCATTCCAGGGCTCTTTGGGTTATCAGTGACAGAACCCCACCGACTCCAGGGTGGAGTTACCATTAGCAAATGCAGGGACGATTGTGGGAGGAGGCTGTGACGGGGTGCTGGAGAGGAGGAGCTCTGTTTTGGACAGGTCGCGTGTGAGAAGTCTATTGGACATGCAAGTGAACATGGAGAGTCAGGAGCTGGTGTAGCATTCCACAGTTCAGGGGCAGGGTCTGGGATGGAGACGATGATCTGTGGGTGATGACTGTGCCATTACAGAGGGAGAGAATGTCAACAGAAGGGAGAATACATACCTGAACACTTCGATTTTACTGATCTAGACAACAGAGAAGATGGCAAAGGCATCTGAGAAGCAGACCCAGTAAAGACGAAGAAAAGCTGGGTGAGTCTTGGAAGGCAAGGGAAGAGAATGCAGATGGAGGGAAAGGTCTTCAAATACTGCAAATATTTGTAAAATATTTAAATATCGCCAATAGGCCACAGCGGGTGAAGAATGACAATTGAAAACTTTGTCATTCATTTGTAGGTGACGAGCAGTTTCAGTGTAGCTGTGAGACCACACTTACCAGCAGCTCTGTTGTAGAGTTTTGCTGACATATCAGTACTCAGAAAGGTGATCTGCTAGTTCATCAAACCCCTTTATTGTCTAATATTAATTTATGAGGAGGAGCTACACTCTGTCTAAATCATCCTCTGCACAGCATGTCTTAGAGAAAACAAAAATCACAGAATGACAATTAGAATAATTGAGATGAAGGTGTTTCTAATCAATCTCAAATAAGTGCACTATTATATGCAATAACAGAATGACAGAAGTTGTCTGTCATTCTCTATATCAATACACACACACACACACACACACAAATACTTATTCTTTCTTTTCAGAAATATTTTATGATTTCCAGTTCCAGGAATGGTGGAACCCCCCCCCCCCGATAGATAACAATTATACATTCTGGAGGGAAAAAAGTATACACAGCCTGGCTACTTCAGGGAACTCAGAAGCAACCCAAAGCAAGCAGAGCCTGAAGAGACTTTTCATTTCAAGACAAAGGACCAAAGAGAATGATATCCCTATGTATACAATTCTGCCACTCAGGTGCAACCTGAAAACTATAGTCAAATTGACTAGAGGTGCCAAAGAAAGGAGTTTGAAACAGCCAGAGTGAGGTCTTCTTCATAAATTCTCTCCCTGGGCCAATATCTGTAAGAGTCTTTCTAATACTTTCTTCTAGAAGTCTTATAGTTTCATGTTTTAGGTTTAAATACTTTATCTGTTGTGAGCTAATTTTTCTGAGTGGTGAGAGGTGTGGGTCCTGTTTCGCTCTTTTACATGTGGTTATCCAGTTCTCCCAGCACCATTTATTGAATAGGGATGCTTTACCCCAGTATATGCTTGTTTTGTTTGTTTTGTCAAAGATCAGATGGTGATATGGAGACGATTTCATATCTGGATTTCTCTTCTGAGCCATAGGTCTATATCTCTATTTAAAGCTGATACCATGCTGTTTTGATAACTACAGTCTTGTAGTATAGTCTAAAGTCTGGTAAAGTGATGCGTCCAGATTTGTTCTTATTTTATAAGACTGCATTGGCTATTCAGTGTCTTTTCTGATTCCCTACAAAGCATAGAACTATTTTTTCAAAATCTTCAAAATATGACATTGACATTTTAACTTGAATTGCATTGAATCTATAAATCACATTGGGTAGTATGGACATTTTAACAATAGTAATCACAGAAACCACAAAAATAAATAAATGGGACCTGATCAAATTAAAAAGTTTCTGCACAACCAATGATACAATCAACAAAGCAAATAGACAGAATGGGAGAAGATGTTTGCATGCTACACATCTGACAAAGGGCTGATAACAGAATCTATAAAGAACTCAAGCAAGTCAGCAAAAAAAGATCAACTAACCCCATTAAAAGGTAGGCAAGAGACATGAACCAGAAACTTTTCTAATAAAGACAGATTAATAGCAAACAAACACATGAAAAAAATCCTCAATGTCTCTAATCATTAGAGAAATGCAAATCAAAACCACATGGGGATATCACCTAACCCCAGTGAGAATGGCTTAAGCAGCAGATGCTGGTGTGGATGCAGAGAGAATGAACACTCCTACACTGCTGGTGGGACTGCAAACTAGCTCAACCTCTATGGAAAGTAGTATGGAGATTCCTCAAGGACCTAAATGTAGACCTACCATTTCACGCTGCAAGCCATCTACTTGGTATTTACCCAAAGGAAAAAAGACATTTTGTGTGTATAATAAAGACACTTGAATTCAAATATCCATAGCAGCACAATTCACAATTGCAAGGATATGGAAACAACACCAGTACTCATCAATATGTGAATGGATTAATAAAATGCAGTACTCAAGTCATGAAAAAATGGTGACTCAGTATCTTTCACCACACCTGAATGGAATTGAAGACCATTCTTCTGGGTGAAGTATAGCAAGAATGGAAAAACAAATGCCATATGTGCACAATACTAAATTGGAACCAGTTGATTAATACCAATATGCTCATAAGGAAGGAAAACTCAATGAAATTCAAATAGGGAGAAGAAGGGGATGGAAAAATTCCCACCCAATGGTACATTTCACTGGTTCTTTGCACCCTTTCTACCCGAAGGGTACATCTGTAACTTTGACTTAAAATATAAAAAAAGCAAACTATGCAACCAAAATGTATATATCCCCTTAATATTCTGAAATTTTTTTAAAAAAGAAACAGCCAGAGCAGCTAGAAATTGATGGGGGGAATCTTTTAAAGGAATAAAGAGGGAGGAGTCACCACATCTGGCTATAAACTACCTTACGACTCCTGGTTCATCCCTAAACTGTATATGAACATCAGAGTGTCTGAGAATCAGGCAGGAAAAAAACAGGTTGAAGACTGAAATACTCACCAGCTGCTGCTCAGTGTACAGGAGACAGAGTTTGGCATTTGTTTTTCAGCAAATTAAAGGGACTTGGGAAGAATTTTAGGCATCCCATTGAAACCCTAGAGGGACTACCTCTTAGAGTTAAGATTCTGTTCCAGAATTAAGAAAGTCTCCCGCGGGCAAAGAGCAAAACTGTACACTTGCCCTAATAAAAGATAAAACCAGGAAGCAAATAACTCCAGTTGGTATGCCAGTAATTTAACTGTGGGAAAACAAAGCTCAACACTCTTAAGAAGAACATAACAGAATCAGAGTCTCTATAATGTGTCATTTACAATGAGCCACCACAGAACCACAGCTTCATGCCTTAATGCTCCCGTCTATCTATGGAAAGAAATAATGGAGTCCCTGAAGAATATAGCTTTCCTAGTTAAAAAAAAAAAAAATCTTTCCAGTAAAGTAAGAACACAGGCCACATAATCAAGCCATCGGCTCAAATCTGGGGGCTCTGAGAATACTTTAGAACAGCAGTTCTCAACCTGTGGCTCGCGATCCTTTTGTAACAATGAAAATACATCGCGGCATTAGGAAGATTGAGAACCATTGTTCTCAGATGTACACTAAGTAAGTCAGATGTACACTACGCCCTGAAGGAAGTCAGATGTACACTAAGCCCTGAAGACTCAACAAGACTGAGCCAGGAAAAGGAAAAAGAAAGTGAATGACTAGAGATAAGAAAGGATGTGGGCCCAGCTGGAGCATACATACAAGAGAACAGAGGGGAGGGATGGGCAGGAGACGAGGCTGGAGAGGCAGGCAGATTAGGAAGGGCCTCATCCACTGTGTTAAGCAAATTGGACTCTCCTGAGAGTGATGAAGTGCCGACCACAGTTTCAAGCAGAAGAGCTATATCATCAAATTTTAGTGCTGAAACATCCTCCTCGATTCTATGATGAGTCAATCTGGAGAAAATTATGTTTGAGCTATCCACAGAATGGCCACCATATTCTGTAAGGAACTGAGTTTTTTGGAGCAGAGGTCAGCAGAAAGGTTTAGGCTGATATGGATTCTTCAGCCTCCTGAGTATCTCTTAAAACCTGAAAATAAATGAGATGTTCAAGGATCAATTGAGGGCATAAAAATACCGTAAGCAGAAACCTGAGGATCACTAATATTCAGACCTAATTGATTAATGCCATTAACCAACATCACTGGAAATGACGTATTTTACAGTACAGGTAGGGCCTTCCTAAAATCAGTGTAAATTAGTGAATCTTCAAACACAAAGTTCACTTAATTCATTTCAGTTTCTCTGTTATAAAAAATCTTGTAGAACAGTGATTCTCAATCAGGGAACATTTGGCAATGTCTAGAGATTTTTGGTTGACACGATTGGGGGATATTATCAGCATCTAGTAGGGAGAGGTCAGAGGTGCTGCTGACCATCCTACAACGTTCAGACAACACCCCCTCCCCAATGAAGAATTAACCAGTCCCAAGTCTCAACAGGGCTAAAATTAAGCAGCACACTCCCACTGTAGGCCTGCTGGTTTATGCACACTGGTGATTTCTGTGCTTTCTTCCCAAGTATTCCTTTGTGGGAACTCCAGTCTCTACAGCTAATACATGGACCATATAACCCTCAAATCCACTGCTATCATCATATAATGGAATGAATCTAAATTAATATTTCATAAGCACCATGGTCTCGCCAGTCTTGGAGGAAATGTTTAATCAGCATTATTGATGCTGATTTTGTGTCTGTTAATAAAAGAAGCAAGCCAGGCCATGTGATCAAAGGCTTAAAAAGGATCCGAGGGTCCCACTCTCTGATTATACTTGGGTAGTGCTGTACTGTGTTGCCCAAGGAAGAAAGGAAAAACGTAGCCTTTGCCTAGAGCTGAGGCCCAGGATGGCTTTGTCTTCCCAGAAGTGAACTTCCCTCTGTTGTAAAACTCTGCTCTGACCCCAACAAAAACTGGGCTCTGGAGCCCAACTGGATCATTAGACCTGGTTTGAGCCAAAGTTCCATTTAGCCTGGGGTTCTAAGAAGGATGAGCACATCTGACAAAACTCTACCAGATAGTGAACAAAAGAGCTTCCTAAGAGATGACAGAGAGAGAGAGAGAGAGAGAGAGAGAGAGAGGAGTAACCACATTTACACAAGAAAGCCAAGCTACTTCTCTACCTCACAGTGTGGTCTACCAACCAGCAGCATTCAGCATCACTTAGAAACACATGATCTCAAGTCCTACCCTTCACCTACCAATTTAAAATCACATTTTAACAAGATCTTCAGGTAAAGTCTGAGAAGCACTGATTTTTTTTTTTTCCCTTGGTGGAAAAAAAAAGTGTGATGGTCTCAGGTTGAAGAGGCTATGGTTTACCACAGTGCCTCCCTGCCCAGCCCCTCAGGTTCATATTTGAATGCTGTGGTGCTCCCAGAGGAGCTATTTTACTGAAACTCTGTTCACTGATTCAGAAAAGGATAGGTACAGATTTGGTACATGGAGAACATTTTAGGCAAATTGAGAGAAAGACATTTCCTCACACTATGAGAAATACAGTTGTGGCACTTTTCAGTGGATATGCAAGACCATTCAGGTTCCTCAAACATCTGCTTTGTCCCTCTGAGCAGATGACCTTCCAGAGTTGACTTAAGCAATCCGATGGGAACATCTCTTTTCTACTCTACTGAGCACCGAAATGCAGCATCAACATCACCTGGTTTCCTCCCATTCATCTCTCATCAGGTTAGAGGAAACCTCTCCCTATATTTAGCTAAACCCTGCAGGGCTGCTCTGGAATCCAGGGGAGTGCTCGGTTGCTGCCAGTCAATAATCAGCACTACACCTGGGCATGAGCAGGGCTGTGCTCAAGCCGTGGGGGCCAACAAATGGCACCTCCATTAATCTGAGTGGAGCATCACTCAAGCCAGTATGGGCTAACAGTCACCACTGCTGACAGACTACACAGGACACTCACTCCGCAATGCATGACTGCCCGTGACAACCACAGGGAACGGGTGAGCCAGGAAACATGGGAGAGCAGCACAGTTAAATGCTGACAGTGTGTCTACCCCTCTCCTGACAGATAAGTACTTAGGAGTAGGACATAAGTGTGCCATCCAGAGACCTCTTCTTCTTTCCATTAAATAGGAGAGTTCCCAGCAGAAGAGAATAGGTGGACCACAAACTTCTCTGTCTTGAATGGACAGAAGAGGTTTCAGATGAGAAGGAACTAGCATAAGAACTCTGGCAACACGAAGAAACGAGATGTTTTGATACCTCAACGGGTCATAGTAGAGCTCCAGCTGTGGACCCCCAATGGAAAGGAAATTGTCAAAATTTAAGAGACGGAAGTAAACACATGGATGGCAAATAAGAAGAAAGGAATTGATGAGAAAGTTGAAAATGAACACAAAGAAATAATTTGTGGCATAAAGTAAAAATCTCAAAAGAGATAGACAACATAAGAAACTTAAAAAATGGGGTGGTGCCTGTGGCTCAGTGGGTAGGGTGCCGGCCCCATATACCGAGGGTGGCAGGTTCAAACCCAGCCCCAGCCAAACTGCAACAAAAAATAGCCAGGCGTTGTGGTGGGAACCTGTAGTTCCAGCTACTCTGGAGGCTAAGGCAAGAGAATCACCTAAGCCCAAGAGCTGGAGGTTGCTGTGAGCTGTGATGGCACAGCACTCTACCAAGGGGGACAGAATGAGACTCTATCTGTAAAAAAAAAAAAAAGAAAAAAGAGTCATTTAAAGGATTTCAAAATATAGCAGAAAGCTTATTGGAGCTTGAAAAATGAATGTTGGAGCTTGATGACAAAGCTTTCAAATTAACCCAGGCAGTCAAAAATGTAGGAAAAAGCAATAAAGAAAAATCATTTAGAAAATATCACACTAAGTAAAATTAACTAATTTAAGAACAATAAGTACCCCTGATGAAGAAGAAGAAAAAGCAAAAACCATGGAAAACATATTTGAGGGAATAATTGAGAAAAACTTCCCTGGTATCACCAAGAGATTTAGATATCCAGATACAAGATGGTCACTGAACAACTGGAAGAGTCGCACCAAATAGGACATCACTGAGACATATAGTTCACAGTCTGACCAAAGTCACAATAGAGGAGAAAATCCTGGAAGATGAAATGAAAGGAACAACTAACTTACCAAGGAAAACTCATCAGACTAACACTAAACTCATCAGTAAAGACATTACAACCAGAGGGACTGGGGTCCAATTTTTGTCTTCTTAAACAGAATAATTTCTAGCCAAGAATTCTGTATCCTACAAAACTAAGTTTTATACAATAATGGAATTTGTCATCACTAGACCTGCCCTATAAGGACATGTTCAAAGTGCTCTATACATGGAACAGAATAATCAATACTCACTAGTGTTACAAAAATCCCAAGTTCACAGCTCTTATAAAACAGTATCACAAGGAGGAAAACAAAACAAGTATTTAATATGATGAATAGAATATTATCTAAATGTTAATACTAACACTGAATATAAACAGCCTTAATGATACACTTGAAAGATACAGATTGGTTGAATGGAAAGAAAACACAACCCAAGTATATGTTGTCTCCAAGAAACCCATCTCTAAATCACAAGGACTCTCATAGACTCAAGGAAAAAAGTATTACATTCAAATGGAGACAAAAGCTAGCAGGGACAGCTACAGGTATATCAACAGACTATAAAACAACAATGGATAAAAAAGACAAGGACACTCACTATATATTAATAAAGAGAGAAATTACATAAGAAGATATAATAATTCCAGATATATATGTACCTAACACAGCAGCTCCCAAATTTATAAAACAAATTTGACTAGATTCAAGCAAAACAAACAAACAGCAACATCATAATAGCTAAGGACTTCACCATTCCACTGACGGAACTGGACAAACTCAAACAGAATAATCCACACATAAACGCAAGATGTCATCTGGACTACAGAATAAATGACCCTACAGACATTTATAGAACATTCTGCCAAAAACTACAGAATACACATTCTTCTCATCTTCCAAGATAGATCATATCCCAGGCCACAAAACAAGTCTCAACAAATTCAGAAAGATGCAAATCATACCATATATCTTCCCAGACCTCTCTGTAGAATAAAACTAGAAATTGATTCCAAGAGGAACTCTCAAACCTACACAAAGTCATGGAAATTGAACAACCTGCTGCTGAATGACACTTAAGTGAGTGATGAAATTGAGGAGGAAATTAAAAGATTTTTCAAACTGAATGACGGAGGACACAACTTCCAAAATCGATATGCTAAGGAGAAAGTTCATAGCCTTAAATGGTTACATGAAAAACATAGAAAGATTGGGCAGTGCCTGTAGCTCAGTGGGTAGGGCACTGGCCCCATACCGAGTGTGGGAGGTTCAAACCCGGCCCTGGCCAAACTGCAACAACAACAACAAAAAAACAGCTGGACATTGTGGTGGGGATCTGTAGTCCCAGCTACTCGGGAGGCTGAGGCAAGAGAATTGACTAAGCTCAGGAGTTGGAGGTTGCTGTGAGCTGTGATGCCATGGTACTTTACTGAGGGGGACAAAGTGAGACTGTCTCTACCAAAAAAAGATCACAAATTGACAACCTCACATCACACTTCAAGGAGCTAGAAAAAGAACTAACCAAACCCAAAGATAGGAGAAGAAAAGAAATAATAAAGCTCAGAGAGGAGCAAAATAAAACGCAAACAAACAGAACCAAAACACAAGACAAAAGATCAAAGAAATAAAATGTTTTTTTTGAAAAGATAAACACATTGATAGACTACTAGCTAAATAAATCAGAAAAAGAAAAGAAAAGGACTTTAAAAAAAACCTTCAATCAGAAGTGAAAGAGGAGAGATTACAACTGATACTCCAAGAATACAAAATACCACCCATGACTACTATGAAAACCCACAGGAAATGGATAAATTCTGTCTTTCAGTTTAAGTGTTGGTTTTCTTAGAAGTCTGGACTCCAAATCCTGCCTCAGTTCCCCCACTTGCCCTGTTGCAGTGGAATTCTGTGTTTGCAAGTGTTTTGTTCAAGATTCAGGATGGTGTCTTTCATTCCCAGTGCTAGAACTTTCCAGCAGGGTGCCTGGTGCCCAGGAGGCAGACAATGCTGATTCATTTAATGAAATTTTGTTAGAGGAGCTCTCTGAAGCTCCGGTCATCATCATCACGAGGAGACAGTGCCATCCACAAAGGGCTATGAACCCTACTTGGTACGGAAGTGGTCATTAGAAGCAGAGACTGGGTGCCAAGTGGACACTGTTGTCCGGGCTTCTCAGTGGCCAAGCTCAGCAGACACAGCAGATCTGGTGAGTATGACCAGATCCAGCTGAGGGACCCTGGAGTAGAAGTGGAAGCAGATGGGAGATGGCTCAAAATAGCTGAATGCTGTCATTTATGAGAAAGTGTGAGCCAACCCTTAGGGCCTTCCAAAAATCCTGAGTGATCTGTTAAAGAGGACTGGAGATCTAAGTTAGCCATGCAGAACTGAAAGTGGGCAATGCGTGTCAGCCATTGTATCTGTGGGCAGGTGAGGCAATGCGTGTCAGCCATTGTATCTGTGGGCAGGTGAGGCCTGGACACACTTATTTTGTTCCCAGGTGGATATGACATCATCCTTGCCCCTCAGTTAACTTTACCAACTAGTGGAAGAAAAAGCTGACAAAATATTAACTTTATAGGATAAAAAGTGCTGCGAAACTGAGCTACCTGAGCCCTAGTGACCTTTTACCAAAGAAAGGGGCCTGAACCAATTGCTGTTTCCCCCACGGCCCCACCTACAATGAGCCAGAAGTGTGGCCATAAAGTGGCATGGGAAGAATGGGACGGCCAGCTTTCTGAGAATTGTGCCCCATTGTACATGCTTGTTTTTATCAAGTATTTATTTTATTTTCTAATCTTCAGTAGGGCCATGTTTCTCCCCAGCTGGAGAAGCAGAGGACTGGAGCTCTGGGTCTGGGGGTGGAGTGAGAGCAGAGTCCAAGATCACGAGGTCCCATCTGAGGGGCTTGAGCACCAGACCAGGGGGCTGGACCCCTTCTTCTGTGATCTAGTTCCCGAGAGGTGTGTGTCTGTGTGTGTTTTTCATTTTAATCACATTCCAGAACCATCAGTCTCTGATTGAGGCATCAGATTTGACACTTGAGGTCCAGGCAGGTGAAATGAATGAACCAGGTGGCTTCATGATGGGGCGTGTCTGTGCCCTGGCTCATGGGGACCCAATTTCCCAGCTCCAGCTGCATGTCCTGTAAGATTCGCAGCCTAATTTTGTCAGATCTATGGTTTTCCAAGAAAGGTCAAAAAGTCTAGATTTTTAAATATTGACTCAAAACACTTTTTAACTCTTTGAAGACCTGATGGTGACCTCTTTTCTTCCAATCAAGACTTGAGTACCCTAGAACTCGGCAATTCCTCTCTTGGGATTCCTTGAGAGAGGAATCCTTTTACTGTGAAATCCCTCCTCTTTCCTCTCACCACCCCCTAGGTCAGTCTGCAAGGCCAGTTGAGTGGGGACTTTCTCATAATGCCTTGCCCCAAGCAGGCCCAGCAGGTGCACCCCTCTCCAGAAAGCCTCCAAAGAGGGGTTTCCAGAGGCATAGAGAACAGCAGCAAATGAGTAAAGGAATCAGCATTTTCTAAAAAAGGAAAAAAGCCATCCTACCTCAACAGGATTGTACAAATTCCAGGGAAAGGGCCATGTAGAGAGGAGATGAGGTGATGTGACCACGTCCACCCCAACCAGGTGCATGCCCTTGAACTGGAAAGGGGAGTTTCACATGGCACCTGTTTACAGATTAGGCATTTAGAGGCATTGAAAAGTATTCATCTCTTTTACTACTTCCTTCAGTATGTATAATATTAGCAAAATGCCCCAATGGCTGGTAAATCATCTTTAATTCCTTTGGAACTCATCGTAGTAATGTTAACCATGATGGATTCCTGTGGTATTTAAAGAACTAGATTGTCAATTAGCTTTTATGAGATACATCACAGTCATCAGCCTCGGATCAGACCTCCTCTTCCAAAGAAGCCAGTTATTAAAATGTACAATAATTTGCTTTTATTATAATCTATCTAAAAGCCAAAGCTAGTCTCCAAAATAATTTAAAGTTTTTAAGTTGCGATCTAAGAGACCTTTTCTTCAAGATGACTGCATAATTTAGTGTCACCGTTCTTGGTTAATTATTTTGCAGAGTGTGAATTTCGGTTAATCATTTCTTGCAAGGACCAAATAACATAGGTGCTTTCTAATAGCCTCTCTGGGAATAACTACTGTCCTTTCAGAAGCTAATTAATCAAGCTACACTCGTAAAAACTTAAGTAACTACCCACCAGGGTGAGAGTCCCCTGAGCCCTCCGTGCTTCTGGAAATCACTTGCCCACTATGTTGACCTTGGCAGACAGAAGGCCAGTGAGTCAACTTGACTTGGCACAGGAGACACCAGGGACCTTCCACGCCATCCAGTCTGGTTATCTGCTCAGGACAGTCTGGAACTTTAAAACCTCACTTTGACTGTGGGTGCCCTTCAGAACTTAACCTAAGCTATCTGCAGCTTAAAGAGGCAACGATACATGGGCTTCCATGGAAAGATGAGGAAAGGCCCAGTACTCTGCTCTGAATTCAGTAAATCACTGTAAGTTTAATTTAATCACCATTTGCCAAGGCCTTGAGGAAAATCAAATCAGGGGAAATATTGCTTCTGCCCTCAGGAATGCACAGACAGGTACACCCAAGCTGATGCTCAGATAAGGCAGAGTTTGCACCTGTGCCCTCTGCAGCTCTATGATGGTTCACTGCCCCACTATAAGTTACCTCACTGACTACAATTCAGAGATTCTCATCCTTGTAATCTGTCTCCGCAGTAACCTGTGAATTCCTTCAGGGCAGAAAACTTCATCTCTCTAACTGCAGTCCCTTCCACGATACAGGACACATTTATTTAATGCACAAATAAATATAACAACAACAACATTTAACAAGCATTTCTGAGCTTGTATTAAGCAGGTCCTAGGTTAGATCCTTTACAAATATCTCACATAATCCCTCTTTTTTTTTTTTTATTAAGTCATATATACACAGATCATGAATACATTTATGCCTTTGTGGGATTCAATGTGTTGATTATTTGTACAAATTGGAGTGCTTACATCCTACTAATTCATATAGCTTTCACCTCATTCACTTAATCACAGTGTTAAGACATTTGTGTTCGATACTTGATAGATCTGACTTGTACCCTTGCAATACGCTCCATAGGTGTGGTCCCACCATTAACCCTCCCTCTATCGAACTACCCCTCTCCCTTCCCATCCTCTTCCCCTTCCCTCCTTCGTCCTGGGCTATAGTTGTGATTCATCTCTTATATGAAAGCGTGAGTGATTATAAATTGGTTTTATAGTAGTACTGAGTACACTGGATATTTTTTTCCATTCCTGAGATACTTTACTAAGAAGAATATGTTCCAGCTCCATCCATGTAAACATAAAAGAGGTAGTCTCCATCTTTTTTAATGCTGCATAGTATTCCATGGTATACATATACCACAATTTATTCATGGGTCAAAGGGCACTTGGGCTTCTTCCAAGACTTGGCAATTATGAATTGAGCTGAAATGAACAATCTGAGGCATATATCTTTGTTGCCAATTGATTTGTGGTCTTTTGGATATATATCTCTCTCTTACAGTCCTGCAGGAGAAAGTGTGGGGGGAAATATGAAGTATTAGGCTTCCCATTTAACTTTATAATTTAAGGCTTGGAGAGACTGGAGTAATTTGTCCAAAGACCCAAAGCAGTGGAGGTCCACAGTTAACAGGGTTCCTTGGTCCGACCTATGGGTTCATATTCTTTTTTTTTTTTAATTTTCTGAAAATTTTATTAGGCAATTTTTCAAACATACAGTACAGTTGAAACAGTGATACAGTGATCACCCAGACACCCACCACATACATTTTATAATTTTCTTCTTCTTCACATGTAGGGAATTTGTTCACAGGGAGGCCACGAGTTTTGTGTGCCCCTCATCACAATTGCCCCAGATTCCTGTTGGGTGTGTTATAAACAGAGGAGCCATTCTTCAGGTCCCCTGCTCTGAGCACACCCCTGGTTCATACCGTTCTTCAGGCCCCCTACTCTGAGCACACCCCTGGTTCACACCATTCTTCAGGCCTCCTGCTCTGAGCACACCCCTGGTTCACACCATTCTTCAGTCCCCCCTGCTCTGAGCACACCCCTGGTTCACACCATTCTTCAGGCCCCCTGCTCTCAGCACACCCCTGGTTCATACCGTTCTTCAGGCCCCCTGCACACCCCTGGTTCACACCATTCTTCAGGCCCCCCTGCTCTGAGCACACCCCTGATTCATACTGTTCTTCAGGCTCCCTGCTCTGAGCACACTCCTGCTTCATGGTCATTATGCATCACTATTCCAACAGAATCTCCAGAAAGAAAGAAAAAAAAAAAAAAAGAAACTCCAGAAAGGCTTACAAAATCATGCTCACACTCTAAAGAGAGTGATCCCAAGAGATGGGGTGCGAAGTGTGCTGTAAGATTCTGGAAGCTTTCCTGGAGGGAGGGGCCTCTGAGCAGGTCTTTAAGTCCAAAAGGACTTGCTTTAGTTACAGTCAACGTGCTCATAGGGAGAAAGACTAGGCTGAATTCAGGGACAAGAAAGATGAGCATTTCTGTGAGGGTGTGAGCATGAGGATGAGATGAATTGTCTGCATCTCAGAGTCTATCCTTGGAATCTCAGCAGTTAACCTGGGAGAGCCCAAAGAAGCAGCCCCACTTCACCCCCAGCAACCCACTGGCACTAAATTGGGGCTGGCAAGACCTGAATCACTGCACGAAATGGTTATGTTCCCAAATGCTCCCCTCTGTCAATATAGAACACCCCCCCACCCCCCATGAGAGCAATAGGGAGGGGAAATCAGAGCTCAGTGGCCAACAATCTCTGGCCAGGGGAGGTAACACTTCAAGCCTGATTTAAACCACCCATGCGTCAAAAACTGCTGCTGATGAGCATCTCTCAGGGAATGTTCTAGGCTTGCCTTTATCAGGCTTCCTCCAGCCATGGCTCAGGACTATGGGTCCTTGTGGGGAGGAGGAGAACTGGGCTGGAAAGGGATCGTCAGGAGAGGTGTGTAAATGGGACAAGTCCTGGGGCCAGGGCACCTGAACATTATTCTGAGTCAGTTTGTTTACATAACCACAATCCATTCTGCTGATGCCCTCGGAAAAACAAAATCTGCTAGAGGACTGAATTCAAAGTATATTCCATGAGCTAAATGCAAATAAGTGACTCAGTGATAGGGGGAGGCCCCTCTTTCCCATCATTTTGCCAAAATGAACTCTTCATTGATTGAGTGATGCCCCCACCCCACCCATCCCTCATTCCTGAGATTAGTTTGAGCTGGCTCTGGAATATTTATTAGGGAGACCTTTCGTTATAAAGAAGCCAAGTACCAGTTACCTGAAATATATGCAAGTTTTTAAAGTCTACATTCAAGGTTTAAAACCTTTTTGCTTATGAAAAATGTCCTACCTGGCCTCTCCTTGTCTCATTTGGGAGATTAAACGGTAGCTATATAGTTGAACTGCAATTTGCTTGGCTCTGAAGAAGCTATTATCATTGAAATTCAAGACTCTTGATCTAAGGTGTCTTGGAAAACTATGGTATGCTATATACAATATATCAGAGTGCAGAGCATAATGCAGAATTAGGCCTTGTAAAGAGTTACAGGAAAAAGCCTTGTATAAAACAAAATATAGAAAATATAGTTGTCATAACAACTGGTCTACATGGGCTGTGTGTCACCCAGGACGTCTGAGGTGTGGGTTACCTCAATCCAGGGAACAGCTGGAATACATTCAAGTGTTTAGCAAGCAGGGTATTTTTTTTTCTTCTCCAATGAAAATGTATTTTTTTTTCTCCTGAGTGAACAATGCTGGAATATAACTAAAGCAAAGGGAGCCTCGGTCTGGCAGGGACAAGGAAATATTTCAGCCGGCGAGAGGATCAGGATCTGAAAAATTCAAGAGAAATAGGATTTTGCAAAAGTAGAGAGCTGAATTTGCAAGGTCACTTAGTATCAGTGACAAAAATATGCCAAAAAAAAAAAAGACAGAAGTAAAGAGACATGCTACGGAACAGAGGCTTTCACAGAGACATTTGCCACGTGAAGTTACATATCCCGATTGCAGAAGATGTCACAGTGTATTCACTAAGATTCTGGTCTCTCTTGCATTGCCATGGTGCTGTTCAAAAGTAGTCATTACCTCTCGATACCATGAGACCAGAAATGTGCCGCTCACCGCACATGGGATATCATTCACCGGACCACCTGCAATAGAGTCACCAAAAGTCCTTGTTAGGAACAGATTCCTAAGCCCTTCCACAGACCTACGTAATCAAAATTCCTCCTACAGGCCAGGCTTGGGAACATGAACTTTTCAAAGAGCATCCCAGTGGATTTCAGGTCTACTAAGTTATGAGAAGTACTGCCCTATTGGACAGCCGAGCAACAAGGGATGTGGCACCAGCCGTGGTGTAGCACGCAGTTTAATTGTGAAATTCAGACAATGCTCAAGAGTCTTGTGGGTGCTGTAGGGGCCTAGAGATGATTACAGCTCAATAGGTCCTCCAGGAAAACTTTGATCTTGCCTTTCTCCCTCAGCCGTATGTGCCTTTATTTTCGTTGATAACTTTCAGATGACAGAGTCCATTTTCCACGTTGTATTTATTTATCTATGTTTGCCTTATCTCCTACAACTTAAGGACCCTGTCTGACTTACCTCTCTGACTTGTGAACACTTGAATGAATGATGTATTGAAGGTGGGAGTAGAGTAGAAAAGTGTCGATTTTAAAAGCACAGCATTTCATTAAACACAGAGCAAAGAGCATGGGTATGGGATAATTGCACCAGCAAAAAGACAGAGCAGAGAAATTCATTGTGTATGAAAAGTCCAAATACAATAAATGCTCTCAGAGCAATATTATAGTTTTGAAAACACTCCAATAATTCCCTTAAAATTGCATTCAAAGTATAAAATACTTTGGGATAAATTTAACAAACATGTGCAAGACTTCTGTACTGAAAATTATAAGCCATTGCTACGACAAATCAGGGACAACCTAAATAAAGGAGGAGATTTACCATGTTTCTGGATTGGAACAATCAACATTGTTATGATGTCAGTTCTCCCCAAATTGGTCTATATAAATAAATTTCAAGAATACATTTTAAATACTTTTAAAAAAGCTTATTTTAAATTTTATTTCAAAAGGCCAAGGACCAAGAATAACCAAGACAATCTTAAAAAAAAAAAAAAAAGTTAAGATATCTACTGGACCTGACTTTACAACTTACTACAACACTATCATAACTAACAAAATGTGTTTTTGAATGGTTCCATGTAACATAGTTGAGCCCAAACACAAGCCATGTATACAAAACCAAGTGATATTTAACAAATACAACCAAGAAATTCAGTGCAAAAAAGAAAATTTCTTTGACAAATCTTCAGGAACTACATATTCATACCTAGTTTTTCTTTACAACTAGAAACAAATTCATGAGTTCTATCTCATGTCATACAGAGTAATTTGAAATAAATCTAGGGCTTAAGACGAAAACGATAACACTTCTAAGAGAAAACAGAGGGAATAGCCCCATGACCGTGGTGTAATCAAAGGTCCTTAGAATACAAAAGCACTAAACATAAAAGAAAAAAAAATTATAAATTGGATTTCAAAGTGAAAAGTATCCTGTCATAAAAAAAGAAAGAAAGAAAAGAAAAGAAATTAAGAAAATAAACAGGTAAGATATAGACTGGGGAAAATATTCACAACATTTCTATCTGACTTTATCCTCTACAATTAAATTACAAAAAAACAAACATTTTCTAAAAAGCAGAGAATAGAAGTCAAGAGGGCTGACAGGAGCTATCACCTGCCATATAATCTCAGAAAGAAGGAAAGGTTTTAGATAAAAGAAAACAGCGGAGACCACCCCTGAGGAGTTCAGACCACCCTTGTGGAAAGGGCAGGTGGGGGTGTTTGTTTTTCCTCCTTGCACCCAGGCAGACCAGGCTCCCTGACTGCTGAGAGCTTCTCTCCCCTCATAACTCAAAGGCTGCTGCCAGGGACCTGGGAGCATCTGAGAGTGTGGCACACGCTGCCCTCCCCTGTGGTACCTCCATCCTCCCCAGGGAGCTGCAGCCCTCAGTTTTCCTGTCACTGCTTGTGATAGAAACATCTCCCAACTCCTGCCCAGACTGTGGTAGCTACGGCGGCCGGTGGCCCCATGGCAACTGTGTGACCCAAAGCTTGAACATTCAGCAAGTAGGACTGTCTTCAGGAGAGAGGGGAGTGCAGCCAGCCAGGGGAGTCCCTCTGCTCCATTCAGACCCTCTCCTCCTCCTCTGTGGCAGGTCCCATATGAGTCAGCACATTGGTCCCAAGAGACAATTGAGCCAGAGCCTTTAAGAGGCTACCCCGCTCTGTGGGCATGCTCCCACATGCTCACGCCACTCCTTGTAAAGACCTACAGCGGTTCGGCGCCTGTGGCTCAGTGAGTAGGGCGCCGGCCCCATATGCCGAGGGTGGCGGGTTCAAACCCAGCCCCGGCCAAACTGCAACTAAAAAATAGCCGGGCGTTGTGGCGGGCGCCTGTAGTCCCAGCTGCTCGGGAGGCTGAGGCAGGAGAATCGCGTAAGCCCGAGAGTTAGAGGTTGCTGTGAGCCGTGTGAAGCCACGGCACTCTACTGAGGGCGGTACAGTGAGACTGTCTCTACAAAAAAAAAAAGACCTACAGCGAACCAAGGGGTGTGGGAACTTTGAGCTTCCTGCCCACTGGCCCACCCAGGTCCTGCTCACCTGGCTGCTCCAGCAGAGCAGGGAACACCCTGATGTGGAGGGGCATCAAGATGCCTGAGCAGCCACGGGCAAGCAGCTTCTCCCTGGCATGGAACTTGGGTGACCTGGGGGCGGGCCTACAGGCTGAATCCCACACCCCAGGACTCCGTCCTGTTGTTCTGGGGCACCAAGGACAGAGTGTAAACTAATCTTGAGATCTAAGGGAGCCCAGGTGGGCAGAGCTGGGAGGAGAGGGTTGGGCAGGTCTCAGCAGGGGTGCACTTGGGGTCACCCCTTCCCCACAGCAGAGCCGCTTATTCAGACCAGGCGGGATCCTAGGCAGGGAAGCTCCAAGCCCACAGGACCATTGCTGATGAAGTCAGCTAGTTTGGGCTTTAGCTTATGGCCAGATGCCAGAAGGAGACCTCAGGACAGGAGAGGAGGGAGAAGAGAGAAACCCACTCCCACCAGCCAGTCTGTGAGTCCCAGGAAGCTACTCTCCCACAGGCAGACTTTCCGGCTTGGTGAGGTCCACCCCTTCCTGGTGGCTTTCCCAAGCAGCCTGGAAGCTGGCCCTCCACCCCTGACAAGACAGCTCTAATGCCACCTTCGTGGAACCTGAGGGCAGCCTTGCCTGACCCAGCCCTGCCCAACATCACTCCTCCACCTGTCTCTGCTGTGCTGGAGAATTAGGAGTCCCCTGGGAGCTCCAGGGCCCCATCCTCTGCCCGGGACAGGCATAATACTCCAGATCAACAGAGTGGGTCCCAGAGAACCACACTGCAGCTGGCTCTTTGCAGCCAGCACCACTTACAGGCAGGGAGGACCACCTTCACAGCTCTTTACAGCCTTTACTGACCCAACTATACTGGGCATGGCTGATTCTTACCTCCAAGCACCACCTACTGTCTCAAAGATTAACCTGGGCATCCCAGTGTAATCCACACTGTTAAGAAGGCCACAGGGCTGGGGAGAGAGAAAGGATCCCAAGACCCCCACCTTCTCTCATTAAAGAGAGACAAAGAATCTGCCCACACAGCTCGCCTCTGGCTCAGCCTACAAACAACTAACAACTGAGGAAGCCACCACACTAAGGATAACCAAGGTGTCGGCTGGAATGTAGACCCCATCCAAGCCCCCACAAGCAAAGCCTAAGGTCCTCACCCAACATATGCTGCAGAGACACCCTTACGAGTGAGGAGGAAGGAAGCCCCATCTAAACAAAAGCAAATGCAAAACCAGGAAGGAACAGCTGCTCCAGACAAGAGGAAATCAGCACAGGAACTCCAGAAAAATCAGACTGAAAGGACCACACAAGCTCTCTGCATCTCAACCAAAATGAAATACTGACATGATAAAGAATTCCAACTATGGATTGTAAGGACACACAGTAAGATCTAAGAGAAAAATGGAAGGAAACCAGAAAAATCAATTCAGGAAATGAATTTAAAAAATCACAAGACAGACATGTTACAAAGGAAAAAACAAATAGAACTTGGAAATGAAAATTCATTCAGGGAAATGCAAAATGCAGTAGAAAGTTTTAAGACTAGACTAGGCCAAACAGAGCTTGAAGACAACTCTTCCAAATTAACCCAGTCGGTCAAAAATAAAGAACAAAGATTCAGGAGGAACCAAGTCTAAGAGAAATATGGGATTATGCAAAATGGACAAATATAAGAATCGGGGGCATTCGTGAAGAAGAAAAAGCAAAAGGCCTGGAAACCCTATTCCAGGGAATTATTGAGGGAAACCTCCCTCACCTTACTAAAGATTTAGACATCCAGATATAAGAAGTTACCAATCACCTGGGAGATTCATTGCAAAAGGGAATCGTGTGTAGTCAACAAGTGAGCAGACAGGCCAAAGTCAACGTACAGGAGAGATTCCCGCCAGCCGTGAGCAAAAGTCAAGTAACTCATAAAGGGAAACCCATCACACTAACATCAGGCTCCAACAGAAACTTTACCAGCCAGAAAGAAATGCAGCCGTGAGCAAAAGTCAAGTAACTAATAAAGGGAAGCCCATCACACTAACATCAGGCTCCAACAGAAACTTTACAAGCCAGAAAGAAATGGGGTCTTATCTTTAGTCTCCTGTACAACCAAGGTCCATCCATGTAATGAGAACACTTGTACCCCTACCATTCTGAAATAAAAATCATTTCAAAACCGCAAAAAATGTGGATACCTCATAAATAAAGGTGTACAAATGGCCAATAAGCACAAGAAAAAAATCTCAATACTATTAGCCACCAAGGATAAAAATTAAAATGATCGGCTGGGCCAGGTGGCTCACACCTGTAACCCCAGCACTCTGGAGGCCAAGGTGGGAGGATTGCTTGAGCTCAGGAATTGGACACCAGCCTGAGCAAGAGAAAGACCCTGTCTCTACTAAAAATAGAAAAACTGTCCAAGTGTTGGGATAGGCACCTGTAGTCTCAGCTACTTAGGAGGCTGAGGCAGGAGGATTGCTTGTACCCAAGAGTTTGAGGTTACTGTGAACTATGACAGCAAGGTACTCTACCTAGGGTGACAGAGTGAGACTCTGCCTTCAAGAAAAAAAAAAAAAAATACATATATATATATATATATAATTATCCAAACGGTAGACAGCTAGTGGCAAGTTCATACTACGAACCACCCTCTGGCAAGAAAAATAAAAAAAAAATGAACTTTGAATACACTTTGTGTACATGCTGAAATAAAACACACATGTACACACACAACACGTGTGTACACACACGCTGTATGAGTCTGTGTATGTGAAGTTCTAGAGTATCTATGGCAAAAGAAATCAGACGAATGATTTTTCTGGAGGGAAGGGATTCACTGGAAGAGGGGACAAGAGAGATTTCTTAGGTGACAGTAATATTCTGTATCTTAAAATGGGCATGGGCCATATGACTTACAGGCATTTGTCGACATAGGGCAAACAGTGCCCTTAAGACCCAAGTACTTGGGCGGCGCCTGTGGCTCAGTCGGTAAGGCGCCGGCCCCATATACCAAGGGTGGTCGGTTCAAACCCAGCCCCGGCCAAACTGCAACCAAAAAATAGCCGGGCGTTGTGGCGGGCGCCTGTAGTCCCAGCTACTCGGGAGGCTGAGGCAAGAGAATCGCTTAAGCCCAGGAGTTGGAGGTTGCTGTGAGCTGTGTGAGGCCACGGCACTCTACCAAGGGCCATAAAGTGAGACTCTGTCTCTACAAAAAAAAAAAAAAAAAAAAAAAAAAGACCCAAGTACTTCACTGCTTATAAATTATATCTCAACTTTTTACCAAGTCCAAAATTTCTATATTATTTAGAAAAAGGCCATGGTGTTCGTGACAATTCCTAAATCTTCATAACTTAATAAAACCAATGCTTTTTTCCCCTCAAATTGTACTGCAGGACCAGCCAACCCTCTGAGTCCTTTTTCCTTCATGTTGTGACTTAGACATCCCAGCTCCTTCCGTACCTCTGTATCTCATCATGAAGCTCCTGCTGGTTTCCTTGTCAGAGGAAGAGACTAGTGAATCACACGGGGGTCTTAAACTACCTCTGCTCAGACATGATATAAGTTACTTCTTCTCATATCCCATTGGATCAGTTCCATGGCCCTGGCTAAAATGCGAAGAGTTTGGGACTATAGACTTCCATTCGTCCATGAAGAAAAGAATAACCAGATGTTGATGAATGCTAGAAACGCCTGCCACAACACCTGCTCTTAGGCCTTTCCATCTTAGCAAAGAAGAATAAAATATACATTTGCTTGGGACAACTATTACAATTTTGTCCTTGTGCTCAGACACGGTCTTAGCAAGTGAGGTGCCCTTCTTTCTACAGAAGGAGATTTATTTCCCTTCTTCAAACGTGGCTGAAATAATACTTTCAAAGAATTCTCCTGTCTACTGGAAGGGGGAAATGCAACAAAAAACCAAATCTGTGACGTTAACTGAAGTTGGAGCAGATAAGATCAGTGTGAAGGAGACACATCGATTACTGAGGTAATTCTGAGGGACACAGAGTGACAAGTGAGTGGCAGGCCAATCTGGCCCCAGATAAATTATAATCAAGGATAGTAGCTGTGCTGGAGTCCCAATGCCATGGAGAAATTACGCATTACGGAAGGGAGAGGGGTGCTGATCTGGTCCAGAGTAAGTTTGCCGCATGTTAAAAATCTTTCTATCCCTTTGGCTTTCTGACTTTGTGGGTGCCCTGAAGAAAAGACCACTGTAAACAGACAGAAAAAAGTGGGGGAGGGAGGCAAACGCTGATTTTGCAATTGCTTGTTCTGTTTGAAATTTGCTCAAAAGGTCTTTAAAACCATAACACTTAGAAGAGGGGGAAAACGTTTTGCAGATCAAATACATGAGACATCAGGAACTCTATTTTGAAAACATCTACCCTGTTTCCCCGAAAATAAGACAGTGTCTTATTTTAAGGTGTGCTCCCAAAGATGCGCTAGGTCTTATTTTCAGGGGACGTCTTATCTTTCCTGCAAGTAGGTCTTATTTTCGGAGGATGTCTTATTTTCGGGAAAATGGGGTAGGAGACACTACTGATTAATTTTTGCTGAAACTTGAAAAGGAAAGAGGGTACTAAATGAGTGTATGGAATTTTCTGATCCTATAAGCACCTTTAAAGTTCAGTTATACCAGGAACAGACAGAAATTAGATTGTGTAACTGTTCCCACAAATTGCTCCAAGGTTACCTCTCGTCCCGCAGTCCCGCAGACAGGGGCGGAGGCTGCATAATCACCAAACCCCAGCTCAGAGAGGGGACAGACAGAATATTAATGTCCTTGAGGACTTCCATCCACGTGGGAAGGGAGCAGAGGCTTGATTGCAGGATGGGTTAAGAGTGTGCAGCACAGAAACATATCATCAGGGTTGTTGATCTGAGATCTGTCTCCACTTATTCCAGAAAATTGCGGGAGAATGATTGCAGGGTGCCCAGGAAGCACCGTCAGCTGTGAGCCTGGTGATTGGCATGGCTGGTTTAAGTGTATTCAACCAAAACCAATTTAGGGTGGCAAGCATGCCCTTTCTTCTCTGGGTGCCAGGGTTGACATATGCTGTTTAGGGCCCTGACCCATGTACCATGCCAATTGAGACTGTTTCTGTTCAAGAGAAAAAGAATCCAGCTCACATTGGCTTGAGGAAAGAGTTTGTATGATCCACGTGCTGGAAGTGCAGGTGTAGGGCTGCACCCAAGCCTTCTGGTGGTTTGCGTCAAATCTGTCCCAAATGTTGGCCCTGCTCCCTTCTGCGGTTTTATTGTCGGTGACTTACAATATGGAGGCTATACCAACAGTCCTGCCTCTGAGTTCTTACAGAATCAAGTCTGACAGACAAACAGGAATTTTTTCCCCAACCGATACTGGCTCACACCCTCTGGAGACCAGTATCTCCAACTTGGTACACTGAAAATGTCAGTATGATCCAGAGACAGTCCCATTGTCTGGGGTGGACTCCCGAGGTAACCCCTCAACCCATCGCTTATGATGGCTGAGATTTGGGGCGCTGGCTGGCCAAGCCAGTGTCACAGGCTTCACCTCTGTGGAGCCACATGTGAGCTCTCAGGTCTAGGGAGTGTGGGGAGAGAAAGGGTTTCACAAAGGAAATTCCAGGTGCTTGGCAGAAGCAGAAAAAAGCAGAATCTGGGGTGGGAGGAAATGACACCCACTAGAACCAGCCAAAGCTAGAGTGTGTAACAGTGAACTTTAATATTATATGAGGGAAGCACTTTCATGAAAATTAAGTGTGGGACCCTTACCAGTTCATATGATTGTAGATTCTGGGGATTGGCAGGAACTTCAGAGGCACAGGCTGTGGACCCTGACCTGTAAGTGCAGTGAAAGGGAGGTGGGGCCGCGTGGAAGAGCCTTAAACATCTGAGGGTGCAAAAATTGTGAGTTGAGGAGTTAAACAAAAAAATTTACAAAGCTTCTTGGGTTTAATTAACAAAGAAGCTCCTCTTCCTCTCCTAAGGCTTTCAAAAAAATATATTAGAACAGGTCAGTTCCAGCTCAAGTAATGGCACAGTGGCCTCTATCTAACCCTCCCAACAATAGCAAGCAGAAAATTGGTAACTATTTCTTTAAAAAAAAAAAAAAAAAACTGTTGGAAGGCATTTGAGATCAACAAAAAGCTGGGATTAACTGGAGGCGAAATGGCCATCACCAGGAAGGAAGCTGACCAGTTGGTGTGAAGAAAGGGACCCTTACGTCCCTGACGGGAGCGCGGCGGCCCTGCTGGGAGACAGCTGCTGGGAAGCAGCAGCCAGAAACCAAACTGTGACCACAGCAAACCCCCGGCCCATCCGCTGGGATGCTCAAGGCCGGTGTGCCTGGGAAACAACAGAACCATAACTGTTACTCTGGACCCAGCTGGCGGCCAATTAAGGGAGTACCTCCTAGAGTTGCTCTGAATGCAAAAATCAGCCCCTCTGCAGAAGAGATGGGGGCCCCCTCTGGGAACCCCTCCTACCTTCAACCTACTGATAAGGGATGATGAATCCTGTGGGATCTGTGAGAGCCGAGCTGGCTCCTGGGCCAACTCCACCTGCTTGTCCTCTCCTTTCTCTGGTAATAAAGCCTTTCTCATCTCTAGACCAGCCTCCTTTCCTCCTTACAGACCTCCTACCCTCCTGCAACTTTCCCCCTGGTGCCCTCAGTTGAGATTCACATTATCTTCTCATCTCAAAGGTCCTTCCCAGTCTGCAGAGCTCAGGGTGCCCAGATGGACAGCAGATGTCTCCCAGGTTGAAGAGTTGGGGGCCAGAGTTTGGAGCTGCCAGAACACAGCTGTAAATTGAGGAAGAATTCCCAGAATGAGGAAGCTACAAATAGCAGATGCCCCGTGTCAGGTGTTTGTGATGTCAGGTGTTTCCGGTGATGCTCCCAGGAGCCAAGGAGAGTGACCACTGTAAGGCCAAGTGCTGAGACAGAGCTCAGCAGCTCCCGGTGTGAGCAGACCGAGTTTGGCCTTCCAATCCCACCAAGTTAGAGTGTGTTGAACACCTTGAGTTATCCACGGAAACCCCACAGGGCTATTGTAGGGCTCAGGACTCTGCCCCAGGAATAAAGAGAAAACTGAACCAGACCCTCCCTACAAAACCTAGAATAAACTTCCAGAAGACAGAGACACTCCCCTGTAATTTAACCACCTACTGCAATAAATGGTCTTCAGGAGAAGAAAACAGAAGCTAGAGTCCCTACAATTTATTGTTCGGCACAATCAAAAATTGCCAGACATACATAGAAGCATGGGAATGTGGCCCGTAATGGAAAGAAAAAGGTAATTAACAGAGGCCTACGTGGGCCCATTTGAAACTAGCAGACAGAGATGTTTCAACAACTACTAAAATACATTAAAATTTATAGGAAAATACAGATATGAGGAGTGAAAAAAATGATACACAGTAGAAGCTCCACAGCTGACCACGGCCCCACACTGACCAGCTCCTTCAGTTGACCTGATTCTCACAGACTGGACGTGCCCCATGTGTGTGTATCAGCACAGCAGGCCCGGGTCCTTGCACTGACCACCTCCACATGCTGACCAGTTTGTTACAGCCCCTTGGGTTGGGTGGTCAGCTTACAGAGGTTCTACTGTATTTCAGAAGAGGTAGAGAAACACTAAAATTTGAAATATTAGAACTTAAAATACATAATACCTAAAATGGAAGACTAGGTTGGATGGTGCTATAGATTGAATGTTTATGCTCCTCCCACAAATTTATGTGTTGAGACCCGGTCCCCCGTGTATGGTATTTGGAGATGGGGACCACGGGAGGTAATTAGCCCAGGAGACCAGAGCCTCATGAATGAGATTGGTGCCCTTATAAAAGGGACTCCAGGGGGCTCACATCCCATATGAGAACACAGCAGGAACAGGGGCGGGCCATCACCAGACACCAAATTTGCCAGCACCTGGATCCTGAGGTTTCCAAACTCCACAACTGAGAAATAAATTCCTGGCTCAAGGTATTTTGTTACAGGAGCCCGAGACAACTAAGGCAGATGGGCCTAAGGGCCAACTGAACAGTGCGAAAGAAAAAACTTCAGTAGACTCAAAGATAAACCAATAGAAATTATCGACACTGAAGCCCAGAAAGGAAAAAAAAAGGATTCTAAGAAAATACCATCTCAGTGAGCTGTGGGACAATTTGTCTCAGACATGTGATTTCAAGTGTGTAACGCTAAGGAGAGAGGAAACGGGGAAAGGATAGGCACGTATTTGCGAGAGTAAAAGCTGAATTCTTAAAAAGTTTTGATGGAAAACCATTTCCAGAACCAATAAATTCAGGAAAATTTAAGAACAATTACAAAGAAAGCCACATTTGGGACATGCTAATCAAGCTACAGGCAGTCCCCCAGTTACAAACATCCGACTCATGTACGACTCGAACTTACGAACAGAAGCCATCACAGTGATAGGTAGAGCTGCCTGCTCCAACCTACACATAAATTCAACTTAAGAACAATCCTAGAGAACCTATCTCATCCAAGGACTGTCTGTATTAAAAATCTTCACACTAGCTGGGTGTGGGGAGCAGAGCCCACCACGGGTGTGAGGAAATCACGGAGGGTAGTGAATAGTGGCTGACTTCTCGGCAGGATGCTGGAGGACCTCCAAATCGATGTGTTTAAAGCAGTGAAAGGGGAACAAAGTGTCAGCATCACATTCTGCACCCAGTGAAAACATCCTTCAAAAATGAAGGTGAAATAAAGACATTTTGCCGCCAAATGGAAGCGGTGGGGACGGGGAGTCCTCAGTAGACAATAAATGCTAGGGAGAGGGGATACAGATGGAGATTCGGACGTACAGGAAGGAATTGAAATCACTAGAAATGACAATGTGGGTAAAAAAATCACATTTTCTTAATTTCTTGGGGAAGAGTCATATGGGCCATAGGATTTGACAAGCAGGACCCTCTTTCACTGAAAGAGATGACTGAGAACAGGGTTTTTCAACCTGCTTTATCGCCCGACACACTTGAACCTATCAACTTCCATGGCACCCTTAAATTATGGTGATCAAAAAAAAAAGAGAGTTTAAAAAAAGAATATGCTTACTGTGCTTTGAACTTTTTTCGAAAATAATTTAATTAACGATCTTTTACAATTTCCATGGCACACCTAAGATCACTGACTTGAAGTCTTAAACAAACACCAAACAAAAGTGTAGAAAGCCAGCTGGAACCCTGCTGGCCACTCCCAGCTGCTGGACGCTAGCCCGCGAGTCACCAGTCTAACATAAAGTCATTAGAACTCATTTCTAATTCTGATGCTTTCCTGTAGACAAATCCACTCAGCCATGGCAGAGACCAGCCACATCGGAGCCTCTCTCTTGCCATTTTCCGTGCCACATCAAGCATCAAGTCTTATCAGCACTGGTGAATTTTAATTAAACAAGAACATTCCTGTTTCCTCTTTTGTATTCAGACTCCCATCTCCGCGGCTGCTCAGCCCCCTCACTTTGGAACGCCGCAGCCTCCTAAGTGACGTTCTCGCTTCTGGTTTATTTCCCATGTGCTCTGTCCTCTCTGCTGCCGCCAAGTCGGCCTTCCAGAAATGTAAAGTGATTTCTGGGTCCTGTCTAAAGCCCTTCAGTGGATCTTACCACGTGACCTCTGAGCTGGTGGTAACCCGGCTTCTGCCTGGTGTCCACGTCCGGCTCCACCCACTGCCCCGAGCACCCAGGCCTGCTCTGGGTCCCTGGTGTTTTTGCACATTGTCACATGCGGTGTGACACTCGGTGGCTTGCCTCCCCAGGTCTACCTGAAGGCCAAGTGCCAGCTTCACCCCTGTCCTACAGTGTCTGCTGCTCCAGGGCTTAAACCATCATGGTTCACACAGGCTGTGCCACAGCCGCACGGCAGAGACAGGCAGACGTCTCCTGGTGAACAAGCATGTTTGTCCTGGGCTTTTGCCACTATTCCCGACGCTCCTCTCATACCCGCCCCCAATTGTGGCAGCCCCAGCATCCCTTCCTGACCATTCCCATTATTTAGAAAAATTTCAAAATTCACACATTCCCTCCCTCTGACTAGGGCTCACCTTGATGCACTCAGCCAGGGCTGGTCAGAATTGCTGCCCACAAGGGAGGCCTTGACAGGAGCCCCTAGTGAGAATCCTTAGCATCAGGGAGAACACAGCCTCCAACTAAGCCTGCTGACAAGCGGTGGTTCCTGAATCCAGATCCTGCTGGAGCACCATGGGGAGAGGTTCTCACATGTTCCTGGGAGCCCCCGGCGAGGTGTGCTGCCACCTCATCAGCTCAAACCCACTCAAATCCAAGATTCTCACTGTGCAAAGCACCAGGTGTGAGATTCCCTGTCTGAGCTTCCACCCTGAGAAGGTGGGATGTTGGTGGAGTCGTGTTGACAGGGGAACTTCAAGAGAAAACAAAGGGTTGTGAGGTTAATAATTGCTCATGAAAGGAGGTCCTTATTCAGGAAAACATTAAATGGAAAGTGAACAGTTTTCTTTACTCTTGAACTTCTTGGAGCCTTTGAAAGAACTCCTGTGAATGATTACTGCCAATCTCAAGCTGGCAGCAGCCCCTGACTCACACAGGCCCTCTCGGTTGGGGGGTAGGGGGGACCATGTCTTCAGATGGAATTTTAGCAAATGCATTTTAATCACAGGATCCCAGTGCACCAATTACAGAGGAGAGCCAGAGGGGTGACAGCTGGCTGTGGGGTGACTGCAGAGTGCAGAGACAGGGTCTCACTGAGGGGAGAATTTCATATGAGCTGAGCCAAGAAAGGAAGAGCACCCAGGCCTGTGTAACTCGCACAGAAGCTCGGAGGTAGAAACACAGTTGCCATGGCGGAGAACTTGGTCCCACTCTGCACAATCGGCGTGGAAAGTGCTCAGGGTGAAGGGAGGCAGATGGAGGGACAGGGGACAGACCAGAAAGGACCTTCTAAACCAGGCGAGGGGGTCCAGCCTAATTGCTGCTTTATTGCATTGGTTTTCTTAATGGCTAACAACATCCACTCATCTATTTTTCCCCCAATCTACTCAACCCACTTTTAGTGAGTATCTGGGAGGTGCCCAACTCCAGAGAAGGGAGGAGTCTGGGGAGAATTCAGGGAGACCAGGCACTGATCTGTGGTTGGAAACTAAGTCCCAAAGACCCGCACACTCCCTCGAAGCCTGGTCTGGTCCACGTGACCAGCACTGGGCCATCCTACTCCTCAGGGCCCTGCAGGGAATGGGAGTGACCAGGCATCTTCAAACACACTTGGGCCTGGGATGGACAGTCCAGGCTGTCGTCTCAGCTGGAGCAAAATTAATGACATGGATCATTATCCCTGATCAGATGACCTTTTGAAATAATTGAAAGGAGACTTGCCTGAGAAAGAAGAACCCTGGGAAGGCAGGAATGGAAACAAAGCGAGAAGACAAATAGGACTGGCAGCTACAGCTGTTAATGACCTCAGTCCAGCAGTGTGGAGAGGACCAGGAGTCACAGCAGAAAAGGCCCATGATTTAAGGAGACGTGGTGGGAGGGGCTGGGCTGATGGTACAGCTGCATGTCCGGCCAGGACAGGTGACCTGTCAGGGCGGACGCTGCCTCTGGAGCATGCGTGTGGGCAGAGCGCGATGGGTGGTGACAAGCTCCTTCCCTGCTGCCCTGGCAGTGTTGACAGGCCCCTGATTGGCTCCTGGTAAGTGTCAGGGGCATAGGGAGAGGACAGGCCCGTCAGGCGAGTCAGCCACATGGAGCCCACCCCTGGAGCACTAGGCAGCAGGCAGCCATTGGATTTACTCTGGCCAACCCCAGAGTGAGGGGTTGTACGTGTGAAAATGAGACCCTGGAACCCCACCTGCGCACAGCCCTCACTGAAGGAAGGATGGGATTATCATCTGAATCTGGTTTCAGGAGAGAGGCAATGGGTTTTGAGTGTTTTCTAACTTTTTGGCCCCATGGCCCACTTGAACCTATAGTTAAACTTCTGCAGCACACTTAATCAAAAAATTGATCAAACTGATCACAAAAAAGTACAAAAAAGAACGTAATGACTGTGCTTTGAACTTCTTTCGAAAATAATTGAATTAGAGATCTTTAAAAATGCCCGCAGCACACCTAAGATCCTCTGATGGCACACGGGTTCAGAATCACTGCCTTGGAGCCCCTTGGGATTGAAAACAATCTACTAGGCAGAAAGAAGTAAAGAGCAGGCAGGTAAGAACAAGGCAACTGGCTGGGCAGGTGGCTCACGCTTGTGATCCCAGCACTCTGGGAGGCTGAGGCGGGTGCATCAATTGAGCTCAGGAGTTTGAGACCAGCCTGAGCCAGAGCGAGACCCCGTCTCTGCTAAAAATAGAAAAATTAACAAGGTGTTGTGGTAGGTGCCTGTAGTCCCAGCTATTCAGGAAGATAAGGCAGGAAGATCCCTCGAGCCCAAGAGATTGAAGTTGCATGAGCTATGATGATGCCACAGCACTCTAGAGCGACAGAATGAGACTCGGTCTCAAAAATAAAGGGAAGGGAAAGAGAGGAGGGGGAGGGGAGGGGAGGGGAAAGGGAAGAAAAGAAAAGAAAAGAAAAGCTCACCGCCTGTGGCTCAGCGGCCAGGGCGCCAGCCACATACACCAGAGCTGGTGGGTTCGAATCCAGCCCAGGCCTGCCAAACAACAATGACAACTACAATGAAAAATAGTTGGATGTTGTAGCAGGTGCCTGTAGTTTGAGCTACTTGGGAGGCTGAGGCAAGAGAATCGCTTGGGCCCAAGAGTTGAAGGTTGCTGTGAGCTGTGATGCCGCAGCCCTCTACCCAGGGCGAGATAGTCAGACTATGTCTCAAAAAAAAAAAAAAAAAAAAGAAAGAAAAGAGAAAAAGAGGCAACTGGTGGTTCCCAGGGTGTGATCCGGAAACACTGGCCTTGAGACTTTGTCATCCAAACAGGTTGCCACGTTTACAGTGAAATAGTGCACACCACATCTCTCCAGGAGAAGAGTTCTTTCTGAGTGGGGGGCCGGGAGGACCAGAGATGGATTCCAGGACCCTGAGGGATGGGGGGGGTACATCAAGAGTGTTCAGACCCAGTAAGGTCCCAGGACGAGAACCTGAAATCTTGAACCTGAACCTCAGAGCTTTCTGCACCCTCCTGCACCCTCCACTCATCTAACTTCCTCCCATCCCTCCCACACCAGCAAATACGTTTTTCCTGTTAGAAGAAAAAAAAATAATTCTGAGGCTGCAGCTCACTGAGCCTTACCAGAAGCTCAGAACAGGAGCCTGCTGTCCTAGACCACTGGCACACTGCAGTCCCGAGGTTTCCTACAACACTAGCTCTGCTCTTGTGATGTCTGGGACTAGGGTCAGCGGAGCTAATTAGCAGAGAGGCTGTCCCAGCCACCTACATTTGACCTCTGATCCTGAACAGACATGAAAGAACAGAGGTCTCATCCTCCACAAAAGCACCTCCATGCTGCCCACCACCAAAGTGGTCTTTGGCCATCACACAGGAAGTCTCTCTGTGGATTTGGGAGCAACCACCTCTAACAGCATTTTCAGAACCTCGATGATCAGTAACTGGGGGTGGGGGAGGCGTCTGTATTTCTCTCACTGTGGCTTTGGAATTAGATCGCTTGGTTGAAAATTATAGTGCGGCTACAACTGGTTGCGTGACCCAGGGCAAGGTAATCCCCAAGCCTCAGTTTTCTGCTCTGCCAGTAGGGCTTGCCAGAGCTTACAGGGGTCAGCAAAGCTCCTATCTCTTCTCTCGCATGTTGCTTCTGCCTCTGATATTGTTGTTCCAGTGACCGACTGACAGCTGGCCATCACGTATAGATTCCAAATAGGACATCTGGAGGACAGTTTCTGGACCTCATCCGGCAAAGCTTTACGTGCTTCCTTTCAGGTCATCCCTTCTCACACACCAGGACTAACAGACCTTGCCCTGGGTGTTTCGTCCACTTTGGGTGATTTTCTTGTCTCCATTGCAAGACAGCTGGGATAGACCAGAGATTTCAACTCTCCTTGCACAGGTTAAAACTAAAACATTTGCTTTCCAAGCAAAGCCTTGACTGCACGGCGACTGCCTCCCGCTCAAAGTTGGCTCTCAGCCTGGCCTCTATGTTCTCACCGCAGGGGCCCTGAAATCCATAGCTATTATTCTCAGGAAATCTCTGGTTGTTCATTCTTCTCTCCACTCGAGTCCTGTGGTTATAAAAAAGGTTTGAGCAGTGGCAGCACAGCCAGTGATACACCAACTCCTGATGGCCACACAAAGTCACCTGCCAGGTTGGGCCAGAAGAACACAGCTTCCCTGTCTCAGCCCCCAAGGGGCTGAACAGCACCCAGACATCCTTCTCCAGCTGTCCCCTAGTTTCTCTCTTGGAAACCTCCTCTCCATAAGCCAGGCCTCAGCCAGTCAGTATGTCCCTATCTGGGGCCATAGAAATTCGTTCATTAATGGACATACGACCCAGCCAGCGCCATCATATTCAGTAAATACGACAAAATTCTAATAAAGGAGCAGCAGCTGCCCCACCCTCATGGGGGGCCTCTTAGGAACACAATCGCTAGGCTGGACCTGGCAGTCAGTAGTTAGGTAAGCCCAGTCTCCAGATTTTGTAAGAGAAGGTCACAGGCCTTCTGCCCCTGGCATTGTTAAGTACATCGCTCCAAACTGACTCAGTCTCCCTGGAGGTACAGCGGGCGCCATTATGAGGAGCAGCCACTTGTCTCTCAAGGGGCTAAGAGCAGGTTTCACTTTCTTTCTGCCTTCCTGTACAAGTACGTGTGTGAAACTCTGCCCAGACTGTGGAGCCCCTGCAGACACCTGCATGCATCTAATACGGAAACTCGAGAATAAGTTGTGTCTTCCCCTCATCTGTATTGGGATGAGGGGACAAAAGTCTTTTTGGAGGGGACAGGATTTTTATTTCCCCAACAGCCCTTCTGCTGGAAATGCTGGCACAAAGACCCTCGGTCTCCTCCAGATTCAAAGCTGCCCCTGGGGACAGAGGCTGCCCGAGAACAGTGCCCACACCCAGGGATTGGGGCCAAGACCCTGGGAAGACAAAACGGGGTCATGATGACGTCACCCAAGTCCCTGGGTCCAGCTACACCCAGTGGGATTTTCCGTTGTATAAGCTAAAATGGTCCCTTGTTGCTTAAGTAAATTTGGTACAGTTTTCTAGCTTTTGCGAGAGAAAGTAGCCTAACTGGTATAAGCCCCAAGCGTGAGCATTTTAAATGCTTTTTAGTTTTTTAACCTTGAAACATGGCTGCGGTATAATACACCTCCGAGTCCTGAATCAGGGGGCTAGCTAGGCTCAGCTGCCCTCATGTCAGGGCCCCCAACGTGACACTCTCCCTGGGCAGTTGTCCGGAAAAGAAGTAGTCACACCCAGCGCAGGAACCTCACTGTCTCCACATGACTCGCCCCATCACGCTGTCCCTGGGTCCCCAGAGGACAAGTGTGCACCTCTCGTCCTCAAGAGCCCTCTAAATCAGAGTCAGCTCTCGTGTCTAAGTCAATGGGCTCTTCTCTGGGATTAATTTCTCGCTATTTGTGCACCTGGCGCACAATCACTGCTCATTTAAACCAAGTCAGTGAGCGGGTGGTGCCTCCTTCAATGAGGTCTAATGAACAGAAACCCAGTTCACCTCATTATGGTGCCGATGGTCTTGGCATCCCGCAAGCGCGGCAGACCCACAGCCCAGGCTCTCGGCAGGCCATGGTCTGGAGCATCAGGTTCAAGGGTGGACTGGAAGACTGGGAAGAGTTGTGTTTTAGTTAGGAGGCAGGAGACCCTGGGTCCATTCCAGCCCGTGGCACAGGGAGGCTCTTGTGGTCCCGTAAGTGAACCAAAGACGTCTCCAAGGACTGTGCAGAAAACTGCAAACTCTGGGGCTCAGCTTCTCTGTGCATCTCCTCAGTAAAAAAGAAGAAACAGTAGTCAAAAAGATTTGAACGAAGAACACAAGACCAGAGTCAGGTGGTCTCTGTTTAAATGTCAGTCCTGCCTCTTTCTGTTTGACCTTGAGCAAGATACCTAAACTCTCTACATCCTGTTCCTCATCAGGAGAAATGACCACCTGCCACAGGTGTGTGGCTGTGTCAGACAAGCATCTGGCACCTCTTTTTGAAGAAATACCAGGAACTGTTATTACAACATTGTCATTACTGTGACTATTTCTGACGTTCCGTGACCTCTGGCCCAGGGATACCTACCTCACAGGGACGAGTTTAATGGCTCACCCATAAAAGAGGAAAATGTGCCGATGGACCCAAGTGACTTGCCTGCCAACACTCTCACGGATGTGTCTTTTTGTTTCTCTGAAGTTGCATTGCTGATCAGATCCTTTTGCAAGGAGTGCTAAAGTCCAGCCGTTCACAGAGCAAAGGCAGGCACCCCAACCCCACCCCACCCTACCCCTGGTGCCTCATTTATTCGTGCTGAAAGTTCTCACTCCAGGGTTCCTCACAGCGGGGTACAACATGCAGGTGCCTAGCGGGATCCCACCAGGAATAGTGGGAACTTGTGAGGGTGCCTGGGAGCTGAGGCTTCAGGGGAGCTCTGGCTCTTCCTGCCCACTTGTCTACAATCCTTGGGCTAATTCCAGACAGTGGAGTAGGGCCAAGAATGCCAGCATACAACCTTCCTAACATGGGCAGTCCCAGCAAGGACAGAAACCCAGAGCTTCATCTAGTCCAGAACAAGAGCTTGCAGACACCAGGCCCCAGGTAGGGCAGTATGACCCCTCACCCAGGGGTGACAACTTCTCTGACCCCTCACCCAGGGTGATAACTTCTCTGACCCCTCACCCAGGGTGACAACTTCTCTGACCCCTCACCCAGGGTGACAACTTCTCTGACCCCTCACCCAGGGGTGACAACTTCTCTGACCCCTCACCCAGGGGTGACAACTTCCCTGGCCCCTCACCCAGGGGTGACATCTTCTCTGGCCCCTACCTGGGTATGACGTCTTCTCTGGGACTGTTTTAAGGGGCAGGGGCAGTGGAAGCAGCACAGAATCCAGGCCCACTGTCAAAGTGACCATGAAAACTTGGACCAGTCACCACGCAGCCTCTCAGCCTCACCTTCCCATCTGTGAATTGAGCAAGCTGGGCCAGACCTGCGACCCGCACTCTGTGGTTCTCTGAGCCAGCGAGAGTGCGTTAGCACAGCTGCAGCACCTGTGTGCATGTGGGGTGGGAATCTCAGCTCAGATGACTCCAGAGGTGACCCCCAGAGAGGCCACCCAGCTTCCAGTTGGGCTGCTGGGTCCTCAGAGCACTCCAGCACCGCAACTCAGAAATGTCCACAAATGGACAAGTAAAAACTAGTTAGTATCTGAGTACGGCGACATTACCTGGTGGGGTCCTCCCCTTTGAAGTAGTCAGAAGTACTGCAGAAGCCTTTGGCAGCGTTATTGATAACACCAACAGCTCTGTTTTTAAAAGTGTTGACCACATGGAGACTTCTGCGACAGAAAGAGATTTTCAACACTCGTTGATAAGACTGTTGGGTGATGTCATAATTAATGTTGCTGGAGTGGTCATTAAAAAAATTATGCTAAGTAGTTTGAAAAAAAGAGTGCAACAGGACACGCTCATGACATGGACTGTGGGTAATTGTGCTGAGATAATTTATGCCGACAACTCCCGGCAAGCCTACATCAGGTTGAATTACAGTCTGCTGAGACTCTTGCCTATAAGCTAATTTGATGGCTGGTTTTAAAAAAAAAAGTGACAGGACAAGAGTATGTCTGAGCTAAATAAGAAGGAGGGAGGCAGAATGTGCAAATGCCAGTCACCCTGTTCTCAGGCTGTGAGGCTTGGCTAAGGACCAGCCGCAGAGCAGGAGTCCACCCTGCCACCCTCGAGAGCACCAGCGTGGGGTTTCCACCATGGACCAGCCGCAGAGCAGGAGTCCACCCTGCCGCCCTCGAGAGCATCAGCGAGGAGTTTCCACAATGGACCAGCTGCAGAGCAGGAATCCACCCTGCCGCCCTCGAGAGCATCAGCGAGGGGTTTCCACCAAACCAGCCGCAGACCAGGAATCCACCCTGCTGCCCTCAAGAGCACCAGCATGGGGTTTCCACCATGGACCAGCCACAGAGCAGGAATCCACCCTGCCGCCCTCGAGAGCACCAGTGTGGGGTTTCCACCATGGTCCAGCCGCAGAGCAGGAGTCCACCCTGCCGCCCTTGAGAGCACCAGCGTGGGGTTTCCACCATGGACCAGCCCTGGAGCAGGAGTCCACACTGCCGCCCTCGAGAGCACCAGCGTGGGGTTTCCACCATGGACCAGCCCTGGAGCAGGAGTCCACCCTGCCGCCCTCGAGAGCACCAGCGTGGGGTTTCCACCATGGACCAGCCACAGAGCAGGAGTCCACCCTGCTGCCCTCGAGAGCACCAGCGTGGGGTTTCCACCATGGACCAGCTGCAGAGCAGGAGTCCACCCTGCCGCCCTTGAGAGCACCAGCGTGGGGTTTCCACCATGGACCAGCCCTGGAGCAGGAGTCCACACTGCCGCCCTCGAGAGCACCAGCATGGGGTTTCCACCATGGACCAGCCCTGGAGCAGGAGTCCACCCTGCCGCCCTCGAGAGCACCAGCGTGGGGTTTCCACCATGGACCAGCCACAGAGCAGGAGTCCACCCTGCTGCCCTCGAGAGCACCAGCGTGGGGTTTCCACCATGGACCAGCTGCAGAGCAGGAGTCCACCCTGCTGCCCTCGAGAGCACCAGCATGGGGTTTCCACCATGGACCAGCCGTAGAGCAGGAGTCCACCCTGCTGCCCTCGAGAGCACCAGCGTGGGGTTTCCACCATGGACCAGCCCTGGAGCAGGAGTCCACCCTGCCGCCCTCGAGAGCACCAGCGTGGGGTTTCCACCATGGACCAGCCCTGGAGCAGGAGTCCACCCTGCCGCCCTCGAGAGCACCAGCGTGGGGTTTCCACCATGGACCAGCCCTGGAGCAGGAGTCCACCCTGCCGCCCTCGAGAGCACCAGCGTGGGGTTTCCACCATGGACCAGCCCTGGAGCAGGAGTCCACCCTGCCGCCCTCGAGAGCACCAGCGTGGGGTTTCCACCATGGACCAGCCCTGGAGCAGGAGTCCACCCTGCCGCCCTCGAGAGCACCAGCGTGGGGTTTCCACCATGGACCAGCCGCAGAGCAGGAGTCCACCCTGCCGCCCTCGAGAGCATCAGCGTGGGGTTTCCACCATGGACCAGCCCTGGAGCAGGAGTCCACCCTGCCGCCCTCGAGAGCACCAGCGTGGGGTTTCCACCATGGACCAGCCGCAGAGCAGGAGTCCACCCTGCCGCCCTCGAGAGCATCAGCGTGGGGTTTCCACCATGGACCAGCCCTGGAGCAGGAGTCCACCCTGCCGCCCTCGAGAGCACCAGCGTGGGGTTTCCACCATGGACCAGCCGCAGAGCAGGAGTCCACCCTGCCGCCCTCGAGAGCATCAGCGTGGGGTTTCCACCATGGACCAGCCCTGGAGCAGGAGTCCACCCTGCCGCCCTCGAGAGCACCAGCGTGGGGTTTCCACCATGGACCAGCCGCAGAGCAGGAGTCCACCCTGCCGCCCTCGAGAGCACCAGCGTGGGGTTTCCACCATGGACCAGCCCTGGAGCAGGAGTCCACCCTGCCGCCCTCGAGAGCACCAGCGTGGGGTTTCCACCATGGACCAGCCGCAGAGCAGGAGTCCACCCTGCCGCCCTCGAGAGCATCAGCGTGGGGTTTCCACCATGGACCAGCCCTGGAGCAGGAGTCCACCCTGCCGCCCTCGAGAGCACCAGCGTGGGGTTTCCACCATGGACCAGCCGCAGAGCAGGAGTCCACCCTGCCGCCCTCGAGAGCACCAGCGTGGGGTTTCCACCATGGACCAGCCGCAGAGCAGGAGTCCACCCTGCTGCCCTCGAGAGCACCAGCGTGGGGTTTCCACCATGGACCAGCCCTGGAGCAGGAGTCCACCCTGCCGCCCTCGAGAGCACCAGCGTGGGGTTTCCACCATGGACCAGCCGCAGAGCAGGAGTCCACCCTGCTGCCCTCGAGAGCACCAGCGTGGGGTTTCCACCATGGACCAGCCCTGGAGCAGGAGTCCACCCTGCCGCCCTCGAGAGCACCAGCGTGGGGTTTCCACCATGGACCAGCCGCAGAGCAGGAGTCCACCCTGCCGCCCTCGAGAGCACCAGCGTGGGGTTTCCACCATGGACCAGCCCTGGAGCAGGAGTCCACCCTGCCGCCCTCGAGAGCACCAGCGTGGGGTTTCCACCATGTCCTTTGGTTCTTTCTTTCCTTCCACATCAAATGCCTCACAGGTGCCCCAAAGGCAGACCGCCTCCTGCCCCGTGGTGAGCCGCGCAGCCCGCTCCATCGCAGATTTTCTCTCTGAATATTCTCACGGTTAACTGCTTTGTACAGGGGATATGATGTTTTAGGTTCATTTGCATGAAAAAAATGCTGCCATAACATACATGTAAATTTTAGTGTTTCTCTTTGGGTATAAGATTTTGGTATGTTTTTCTGTGTACATTTCTGTGCTTTTGAGGTTTCTTCGTTGTTTTTGCATTAGAACAAACATTTAAATGAAATGCCATCTTTAACTTTGTTAGGTTTCATCTCTACTGTAACAGTCTTCACTTATAACTGTGAAGAGCTTAATTATCAACAGAGGAGAAATATTAGATATTAGATCTTAAGTGCTTGTTCAAGTCAATCAAAGATCAATTCCCCGGCCCCTTCCTCTTGGGTTCAATAAGTAACAGGAAACCGCCCAAAGGTAACTAACGTGTGTGTCTATAGCCTTTACCGTCAGGACTTTTCCTTCCTTATTAATTGGGCGGAGCCTGTGGCTTAAGGAGTAGGGTGTCGGCCCCATATACCAGAGGTGGCGGGTTTGAGCCCAGCCCTGGCCAAAAACTGCAAAAAAAAAAGGCACCTCCCTACTTACTAATCCAGCCTCTTCCCGCTTCCCTTCCCTCCCCATTGAAGCCCTAACTCCCCGCACCGCCCAGCACTGTCTCCTGGCACCTCCGCCCAGGGTCCTCACCTCCAGTCTCCTACCACTCACTTAACTCAGCAGTGAACGCCTCTTCCAGGAACGACCATCCTGCCCAAGGGAAGTAGTGAGGACAGATGACAAATACACCCTGTTTCTTATATAACATGATTTCCATGCTGCTTTACACTGAGTGTCACCCATCCTGGGACAGCGGCTTTCTGTCGGCCCTCTGCCTCCTGTTTTCTTACACTATAATCTTTATAATCCGTAATCTCCTGTCCATCAAACAACCTGCAATCCTTTTCTTTCTTAGAATTTCAAAGTGACTTCCGTGCTTCAAAAGGCCAGATCCTAAAGCAAGAGAGAGTCTCCACTGGCCAGATGAGATATATTGGCACTGACTTCAAGCTAAGAGGAGTCTCAGGGCCACTGTTTCATTTCCATGTCATCTTATTCCCAATCATTTGACAGTTTTAGACTGAGCCCAGCATGTAGAAGTAAGACACAGCACTCTAAACTCATTGGGATTCTTTAATTCTTTGCTATAAACACAGGTTTCCTTTAGGCTAGAGAGTCACAAATTTGGCCTCACATAAGAATTAGTTGGGGGCTTCAACAAATCCTTATGCCAAAGTTGTTTCTGTGCCATTTAAATCATTTTAAAAACTATTAATGCCTGGAGGTGGGTCCAGGCATGGTTTTTAAAGCTCAGCAGGTGGTTCTAGCATCTATCAAGTTTGAAATGCTGGCCTGAGGCTGCAGTTTTCAAAATCTTGGCTGCCCATTAGAATCACCTGGGCATCACTTAACACTGACTGGCAGGAATAGTGGAGATCAATTAAGTAGCAATCTCTGGGAGTGGATCGGGTGTCTGTGGTTTCAGAAGCTCCCAGGTGAGTCCAGTGAGAAAACAAGTTTGAGTTTCATCTCTTCAAGAAAAACAGAGAAACCTTTGGGTGGTGCCCCTTAATTCCTGAAAATAGAAAAATTGCTTCCTCCCTTTGGACTGCCTTCCCTACCTTTTTGCAAAGGTCCATTCTTCCCATAAAGTCCCTTCAACTTTTTCTCCAGAATGATTCTTATTTAACAGCATCTGCCAGCGGTTCTCAACCTGTGGGTCGCGACCCACAGGAACTGTATTAAAGGGTCGCAGCATTAGGAAGGTTGAGAACCACGGCGCTATCATCTTCCGCCAGCAGACAAGGATCCCAGGTGTCTCTGCAGCTCTGTGGCTTTGCAACTCCTACAGTCTTCCCAGCAAGTGGATTATTTGGGGGAAATACACAGATGTGCATCCAGCCTGGAGAGAAGGTTACACGCTGATGACACCTGATCCTCGTCCACCACTGAAGGCATACAATGAATACCAGACACCATGGAAAGAAAGACCACCCACCCAACTTGCACATCTTTCCTGGGCAGGGACCAGGGTGTGGAGAATGAGGGAGGGAGAGGAGACTTCCAGTTCACATGTAATAACGTACATTTAAAAATCTTTAGCAAAATTTAACAAGACGTTAGCATTTGTTAAATCTAATCGGCGGTTTCATAAGTGGTTGTGATTCTTGCACTTTTTTGTGTGTTTGAAACATTTCATTAAAAATTTAGGCACCGTCATAAGAAATGTTTTCAAAAGCTGTTTTCACTGCACCCAGAGGATATTATACTACACGCCAGTTACAAGACAAAAGCGGGTTGGCCATTTCAATTACCAACAGGGCTGGGATCTGCTTGTTTTTGGTGAAGTGCATAGTCCTACATCCCCATTGAAGGATACAGCAGCTATCGTCCACACGGGTGGCTGTTTAAAACTAAAAATTAAAATATAGTCCTTCAGACGCTCTAGCCACATTTCAAGTACAAAGCAGCCACCTGTGGCCAGTGGCTACACTGTCAGAACAATTACAAGGCCTTCCCTTGGTCACAGTTCTGTCAGACAGGTCTGGTCTGGATGATAACGTACAATCGTATGATAAGACGCAGACCTCTCTGCAATTACTCCCCATCCCTTTTCCCTCGTATTTACATGAACCAAAGCAATCTGGGATTTAGGAGTTATGAGTAAGGCGAGGAAACAGCTAGAAGGCCTATGGCTGTTAACCTTTCTGGAAAATAAGCCCTGACATCTATTGCTGAGGCTGCATCTCGAGAGCTGGACACTTCCAGTCTTTTTATATCTGGGTGGGTATCTGGCAAGAATTAGTTAGGAGATGTCTAAGATTAATTAACAGGAGAAACCAACTGATACTCAAAAAGTGAGTTCATAGAATGTCTGTGCCCAGATAATAAGGATGATATAACTTAAAGCTTTTCAAATTCATAGGAAAAACGGTGTTACAGCAGATAAAATACTAAACTCTGTGGGGAGAAGCCTGATTGCCGCCCTACATGGCATCCCATCCTAACAGCATGGCCAGGCTTGCCCACACCCTCCTCCTGGCCAGGCAGTGCTGTGCGCGCAGAGGGCATTTGTGTTTGTACTGAAGAGACCCACCTTACACTTTGTCATCTGCAGTGTGTCAGAGCAGACGTCCTTCCTACGGAGAGACACCCATGTACACATGGGGATAGCAACGTACATAACTTTACAAAACAGGCCATCATTCCCGCTGGGCACGGGTGGGCGGCACACAGCGGTGTTGTCCTTCGTTTTTTTGTCAGCTTGTCCCTGTGCACCCCACATCCTTTCCCAGATGCTCTGCTCTCCATGGCCACCGTGAGCCTGAGTGGTCGATGTTGACAAACCTGGTATTCCTCCACGCTTCCACACCAATAAAATCATACACATTCCCATTATCATACAGCGTTGGGAGGTTAGTCTTGTCATTGTAACTTTCTAGTTACAATGAGACCACTGTGAATTCACCAAACATCCTTATGTATTCATTTTTCTATGTGTGTTCTTTAATTTCAAATTAATGAAGGTATAATGTTTAGGTTACATTTTGTTTTCACTTCTAAGGTAAAGTTCAAGTTGTAGTTGAGCACCCCCACCCCCCCGCCCCAGGTAGGGTGGTGCTGAACACCCACGTCATGGACATTAGGTGAGAGCGTGACAATTGTCCTCCCTCCTACCGCCAATCGTCCTCCCTTTGTGTTTTATTTCCATGGGAAATGTGGCAAAAGAGGAACGGCTAGGCCAATGGAAATGTGCATTTTTGCCTTTGGAAAGAGGTCTTGAGAAATATAACTATCTCCTATCTGCATCAGCAGTGTGTGAGATCACCCTTTGCTCACACTTACTCAGTCACTCTCTGACGTTCCGCCCGTCTGACCAGGATGTCTGCAAAGTGGCATCTCGTGGCCCCTGGGCTCACGCTGACACTACCCGATTTCATGGTCTATTCATTAGTCACCCAAATTTACTTTTTCTAAGAGTATTTCTTACAAATTTCTTTTCCATACTTTTTTCCATGAAGTTTTGTCCGTGTTGACTTATGAGATCTTTAGGTGTATTTTTATATGTAGTAACTTATTTCATGCACATTTTTTTTTTTTTTTTTTACAAATCTCTTGTCCTCTGATTTGGTTGGTATTTTCTGCAACACAAGATCGTAATACAAACGGGTCTGTCTTTTCTGCAATGGGTTTTAAGTGTTTGGCAAGAATTAAAGTCTTTTGCACCCTTAAGCTATAGCTCCTGATTTCATTTAAAACAATTTTTTTTTTACATGAACCTTTAATTCCCCTAGAATTTTTTAAAGTATTATGAGAACTAGGATCCAACTTCATTTTCTTAAGGATGGATTTTGACAGTCGTTTATTAAATAAACCATTCTTTCTCCCACTGAATTAGTTTTTCTTGTACTAAATTCTCGTACGCCCTGAAACCCAGTGCTTGGTAGTCTATTTTGTTAGTGTCTGTTCCCATGCTAACATCGTATCACTGTGACTGCAGCAAATCTCCATCCTCTGGTCCCTTACTTTCCTTGGCTTTTTATGGATATTCTTCCTTATAAACTTTATAACCTTAAATAAAGTAAAACAAATTCTGTAGAGATTCTGATTGGAAGTTCATTAAATGTATATGTTAATTTGGGGGAAAGACTTTTTAATGTAACCGAGTTACTCCATTAGGAAGCATACTGTCTTTCCATTTCTTTATATTCTGATTTAAACTCATTAAAAATAAGTTTTGTAACTTATTTAATCCTTTTTAAAATTTATTTTTGGTCAAAATAATTCATTCAACAAATACTTATTTAACACCTGCTATGCCCCACTCACTGTTCTGTCTGGATAATGACTTAAAAACAGTTTCCACCTAAAAGTGCCTCGGATGTTGTAATGGTAACATTTTTCCACATTTTCATTTCTAGAAACTTATTTATAATGCACTGAAAAACTTTGTGGGGTTTTTTTTTTTTTTTTGCCATTTTTGGCTGGGTCGGAGTTTGAACCTGACACCTCTGGTATATGGGGCCAGAGCCCTACTCCTTTGAGCCACAGGCACCATCCCCCAAAACTTCAAATACTGGTCTTGAATCTCAGCACCTTACCAAATCCTTAATTCTAGTGTCGTTTTAATTAGTTACTGGAAATATACATACATAGTATATATAGTTTTATCTTTTTCCAGATTTGTATGGATTAATTTCATTTTCTTGTCCTATTTATTGCATTTTTTGAACCTCTCAAGTAGCTTAAATCTTACTAGTGATGGTGGACACCAGCAGTCCTCTTTGAAATCATCTTCGTGTTTTATAATTTAGAGTATCTGCTAGTGGTCTTGGTAAATAGCTTACTTATATTTAAAGATACTCCTTCCCTATTTTACTTAGACTTACAGTACAAATGGCTTTTCTACATCTGCTGATAGCTGTGAAAGTTCTGTTTCTTCTTTGCTGGTTTAATAAGCAGGTGATAGCAAACCCTCTTGCACTCTTGGACTGAATCCTACTTGGTCAGTTCATCAGCCTTTTGCTACATTGTTAGATTCACTAGGACTTTATTTAGAAGTTTTAATTTCATAAATGAGACTGATGTATTATTTTAGGTCAGGCTTTAATATTAAATTTACAATGAATTCGTAAAATGAATTGTAGAGTGCTACTGTTGGAGTATTTGTCCCCTCCAGAACTCATGTTGAAATTTAATCTCTGACGTGGCAATATTGAGAGGTGATTTCGTCCATTCATGGATGAATAAATTGCTCATCATGGAAGTGGAATTAGTGGCTTTATAAGAGAAAGCAGGGATGTGAAGGAGCACGCCCAGCCCTCTCACTATGTGAGCTGGCCCAGGAACCTGTTGGGAGTCGCTACCTCCTGACCTTGGACTTCTCAGCCTCCATACCTGTTATAAATAAATTCCTTCTCTTTATAAAGTACCTGTTTTGAGTATCCTGTTATAAGTAACAGAAAGCAGATAAGACCCTATTCCAAGCCTCTCCTCTCCCGCTGGTTAGAGAATTTTGCTAACCCAGAGTCTGGTCCCCAGACCAGCAGCGCGGGCATTTCCTGGGACTAGTTGGGAAAACCGAGTCTCAGGCCCGGACCCCAACCACAGAATCAGAACACATGTCATTAGCGAAGTCTCCAGGGTCAAAGGAGTTCTGACCTACAAGTTTCCAGTTCAAACATCACTGGGATTGTCTTTTCTTTAAGGTGTCATGTAGAACTCAGCCAGGAAGCCACCACATCACGGGGACTTTTTACACTTAGTCCGTGCTGATTGGGAGAGTCGAGGTTTTCACTTCTTGAGCCAATTCCATTTTGTATTTTACTAAGAAACCACCTACATCTCCTGGTTTCTGTGACTTTCTACAGCTGGATGCTTTTATTAGCATTTTAATCTCTTCCATCGAGTGATGGTGGCTGGCTCTTGTTCCTTATTTTGTGTATTTTTACTTGCCACATTTTTCTCACTATCAAGTTTACAAAAGCTTCACCTATTTTCTTGGTCTTTCCAAAGAAGCTTCTTTTGGAGCCAATTAGTTTCAATCCTTAAAAGGTAAAAAAGGAGAAGGCGGAAGAACCTTGCCCTGCCAGCCCACCACGGACCAGTTCAGCTTTGCTCTCCACCAACGTCAGAACCACGTCCACATACAAATCTGAACTTCCAGGGAACTCAGGATTAATACCAATTTTTGATTCACAAAATCACAATCTGCAGGGGAACCTAACTTCACCCCAATCCCCTTTCTGCATAACTAATCACGTTCTAAACGCCTTCCACTGTCAGGCTGCTGCATCTCATTAAGTTTAAAGTATTTCCACCTCGCCTTACAGCTCACATGCCATCCCTACCCACTATCTCCTTCAAGACTTATCTCCAAAAGGGTCTACTTAGTAGATAATCCTTTACTAAGGGGGAATCCAGTCTCTAACCTGATTTCCAAGGACTAAGCTCAGCTGGGGGCCTTGGAATGTCCAGACTCCCCACAGGGCCAAGCTGGGGCCACAGGAGAGTGTCCTGAGGAAGCTGAGAAAGCAGCGTCCCTCAGATAAAGGAAGTGGCACAACTTAACATGTTAGCCATGCACAGATGGAGACAGTGGCAGATTTCAGATATTCGCCCAAGACAAGACAAACATGTGAAATAAATTAGCTTTTTCCTCCTCCTATTAGGAAACCAAAGTTTTGTTTGCCCTTTGAGAAATGTCTAAAAAACTCAGACATTTTCATTTCTTACCTTTGCAAATACTCTGATCAGATAAGATTTTCAAAAGTTGACTATTAAGCTTTTGCACTCAAATTGACCCACATTTAGGATAATAGCTACAAAAATACCAAGTGTACCTTATTGAATTCAGGATTTTCAGTTCACTGACCAGCCTTCCGCTGACCGTTATGGATGAGTTTATTACAAAGGTGCTGCTGAAGCCCTGCACAAAATTAGCTCCAGTCTTGTGCTGCAGCCCAGAGACTTCCCGCCTGTACCACCTAGCTCACAAACATCCACAGCTGCAGGCCTTGAAGGGTCTTTTGTGCTGTGTTTAGGGCTCCTTCAACTATCTGGACTGGAAACATCTCAAGCTCATATTCCTGACGGTGCTGTGTACAAGGCATTGTTAACCTCCAGAAAACAGTGCTGAGTATCGAAAAAATAAAATAATCCTCCACCCTCCCTGCCTCAGGAAAGAAGTGATCAATTCGCCTGCTTGATAAAATTTCCCCCCTTACAAAAATGTTCTGCTCCCAAATCTCAAGAGTGGGAAGTGGATGATGGAGAGATGAAGTGGGAGAGGCCGCGAGATGCCACTTAAACATTTTGAAAGTGTTGCTACTGAGGAACAGAGCCCGGGGCGCTGAACCTTACACAGGCAGAAGAACAGTCACTGTGACGTCAACAAATAAATGAAGTAAAATAATCTCAGTTTTTTAAGATCTTGAATTCATCACTATTTTCACTTTTTCCTTCTGGGAACAACACTTAAATATAAATCCCCAAATATCCGGCACTCTCTCCTCTGAACTAAAGCCTAGAAAGCATTATGAAAGAAATATTTCATAATTTAAGAAAAAGAAGTATTTCTTCTTCTTCTTTAAAATGTTAGGGCTGATATTTGCAGAATGCTTCCTGGAAATTTTTCCCTTCAAATAATGCCACTCAGAAACTCACCTTTTCCCACTCGCCATCCAAGTCCACAGCTGAATACCTGCCATGGGCCTCAGCCCCTAGTCTGGTGGGGGAAACTGACCAGAACAGAGCGCTCATGAGAGACAACAATACGACTTCCAAGTGGATGTGTCAGGGTTAGTGGCAAAGACTTCCTGGTGGGTACTGTGCCTGAGCAGACTCCAGAGGGAAGGCAGGGGACAGGGCAGCGAAGGGGGAGGCGGGGGAAGGCAGGGGACAGTGTGACTGAGACAGGGGTGAGGAGGGGGCCAGAGGGGACAGTGTGGCTGAGATAGGGGTGAGGAGGGGACCAGAGGGGACAGTGTGGCTGAGATAGGGGTGAGGAGGGGACCAGGCAGGGACAGTGTGGCTGAGATAGGGGTGAAGAGGGGACCAGGCAGGGACAGTGTGGCTGAGACAGGGATGAGGAGGGGACCAGGCAGGGACAGTGTGGCTGAGATGGGGTGAAGAGGGGACCAGGCAGGGACAGTGTGGCTGAGACAGGGGTGAGGAGGGGACCAGGCAGAGGGGACAGCACGGGAAGGGACTGGATAGACTCTCGCATGGACACCAGGCACCTCATGTGCTGGCAGAGCCAAGGTACACAGTGGAGAGGCGAGTGGGGAAGGCGCCGCAGAGGTGCACAGCAAGGAGTCAGACATCATCCTGACACATTAACACGTTAATTCCTAAAAAACCCTGAGAAGGTATTTTTTCAGTTAAGGGGAAGAAAGGCAGAGATTCAGCAAATTTTCATCAGAAATGGGGGAGCCAGGGTTAGAGCCCAGAACCAAGCCCACACTGGTCATCTCTAATCACCAGGCAGTTACTGGAGGATGAGTTTAAAGGTGCAGGATTAAAGACCTAAGAGGACGCTCCCTGCAGGAGACCAGGCAGAGCTGAGGAGGCGTCAGACTGCTTGGTGTCTAGGGCGTGATCAGGCCCATTGGCTGTGGACTCAAGACCCTGGTTTGTAAGAAAATTCTGGCTCCACCAGCCTACCACCAGGACTGAGAAAACAGGCTCCGTGTGCCTGCCCCCGCTATAAACTCCTCACGGCATTACCTGACGGGGTTTGAGGCCTGACGGAGCCCAGGTACCCACAGCACACTCAGTGATCAGAGGCCGCGGGTACAGAAAGCTGCCGAGGAGACCGAAACATACCCGACCGCTGCACTGAGGCGGGCAACAGGGTCTAGGGACTGCTCTGGGCCGGGCGATGGAAAGGAGGCAGGGTTTTAGCTGCCAAGTAGGTTACCAGGGAGGGGGGAGGCCCCAGATGCAATGAAGTTAGTGTACAGGGGACAGACACAATCCTTTCCTTTCAGACACTTTGGTGAGTTTAAGGTGTTAACAAGACGACGACAAGCTGCCCAGGAAGCAGCTGAACATAAGTCTGAATCCCAGGGAAGTGGTCTGGGAAGAGTCATTAGCAGACACATTCTGGAAAGTACAGAAATTTATTTTCAGCTAATATACATAACGTAATGAAATTCAAATGACATGAAAACATAGAAAATGAGATTTAGTACTGTGAGAACTAAGAATGACTCCTGACATCCAGATGAACAGTACGTCCCCACTGTTTAGAAAAATGAGGGTACTAAAGCACACTGCTGGTCCCAAGCCATAAGTATCAAACGAGGAAAAAAGCCCCTCCATACAGGTCAAACATTTTAAAAGGGTATGTTTAGAAAGACTGAAGTAAATTTAACATTCTCTCTCACCAACAGTGCAAAATTTTCAAAAAGGCCATTTTTCGAACACTTCTTAAAGCATAATGAAAAGGCACGGCTCAAGATTACTCCAACAATTATTCCCAGTAAAGAGCAGTGATGTTAATGATCTGATGTTCCCTAGCACCTAGGGTTTTCGTTCCCCCAGAACAGCCACAAGGGTATCGCAGGGCTGCTCTACCCACTGCTCAGTGCCAAGCTCTCTGACTCGGCCGCCACTTGTGCGATCACAACTTCTGAAAACGAAATGGATTAACTCCAGAGAATGAAACGTGTGCACGGCCCCCACGTAGCCTCACAGAGCAAGTCCAGGACACAGCACCGTGGGTAGCATCTGGGGGGGCCTGTGAGCTCTGGACTGGGTCCTACGCAGACTTGGACGCCACAAATGTGAAGTCACCAGGTATTTCAAGATGTCACTTCAGCGTGGGATGCAACAGCCTGGGCATCAGTATTCATCACAGGAAGTGGTGACACCTGTGTGTACCCGTGTCCCTCTCACAACTGAACGTTTTACCCTCCCGTTCTGCTATCACCACCCTGAGTAGGGCACCCTCCATTATCTGGAGACCCAGAACACAAATTACTCTCTATGTGACCCACCACTTCTCACACCTGCTTATTTTATTTCTAGAGTGCTAAAAAATGAACCAAAGACTAATACTTGTTCATAAGCACAGAAACTTTGACATTTCCTTTCTTCAAACAAATGCTTCCCTGCTAACACTGGAAACTGGCCAGCACCCTTTGGTCAGCCCCACCACTTCTGCTGTTTTAACAAGCACACGCGTAGGGTGGACCCAGGAAAGGACATCACAGACCCATCTCCCAATGGCAAAGACGAGTCAGGCCTATCAAAAAGTAGCAGATTGCCAACAAAGGGCAAAGCGCACTTCCAGTTCCGGGCGTGGAGGCTACCAGGCCTCCTTGCTGCTTCACCTCCACAGTGGGAGGCAGAAGGAAATGAGAGGGTGTCACTCCAGATAAGCTGCGTCCATCCCCACCTCTGCGTAAAGCGCCGGGCGACCACAAATCCAAGGCGAAGAAACTTCGAGATGGAATCAGACAAAGCCGGCAGGACCCTTTCTGCACAGACACTCCCCGCTGCCTCCTGACGGAGAGGATGCAGGAGCTGTGGGGACACGAGCAGCCACTGGCCAAGTGAGGGACACAGCAGAGAGCACTCCCGTCTCTCAGACGCATCACACCATCGCCTCTGAAAACTAAGAACTGTAAATACCAACCTGAAGCCACTGGGAATGAATACAATTTCCTGGCCTGTCACTTAAACAGAAAACCAGCTCACAAGACCTGGAGACACACTTAGGCTGTATTTGCTCCCACTGATTACATTCAGTAGGTCACACGGGTACAGATCATACGGCAGGGGGAAAACATACTAAGTCCAGTGAAAAAAGGACTAGCTGGGTGCTACTGTTTCTGCCAATCCCATAAACACCTTCCAGGACGTGGGAGATAACTGTTTAGTTTTATCTCATTGAATAATGAGCTGTGTACAATCTGTGTCCCTGAAGTGAAGGAGGAAACAAATATTTGGGCAAGAAAATAATGAGAAAGTCAATTATAGATTCCACACATACTTTGTACACCAGGCTGTAATTTTTAATTGGAATTAGCTATCAGACATTGCACCTTTTGAGTGTATGGCTGTGCTTAGCAACGTTTAATAGTGGCTTATTAACCGAATGCTTGAAGTATTCAACATTAAATTCAATTTACTGCATGTTAATGTTTGCAAATACATTATCAGCAATTCTTAAATATTTCACATCAACCAACTTTCTAAGTACAGAAGGCTTGTTCTCAATACGGTGGTGACATGAAGACTGAATGAGGCCTACGAGCTGAGTCCACGTCCCTAACCAACGATCACCAGGTCGTCACTGGTGAACTCATACGTCGGAACTTCAAGGTTGAGAGGGGCAGGCCCCTTCCTAATCCTGCCCGATGCATCGTAGTGTGACCCATGGCAAGGGCAGTAATAACCACCGTAATCTCCCGCATTTGCAATAGGGACACAGCCGAGATGCGTGCAGACACCGATCAGGATGACCCACTCAGGCTTCTTCACTCGCTCTAAATCATGCTGTGGGTCCCTCAGCTGGGATATTTCCACTGCAGCCTCCTGGTCAATCTCCTTCTGGGTTCTATGGCGCACAAACAGGGGTTTGCCTCTCCACTTGAAAGCCATGTTCTTGCCTTCTGGAATATCAGACAGCTTGATCTCGATCTTGGACATGGCCAGCACATCAGCAGATGCGCTCATGCTGGAGACAAACTGGGTGACAGCATTTTTGGCAGCGTAGGCGACGCCCACCGTAGTGGTTGCAGTTACCAGATAGGAGAACCCTTTTCTAGCTTCGCTGCTCTCTTTTGAAGATTTTGTACTATCTAAAACTTCTGGACGACGATAGTCAGAGAAGTCAGGCACTCTAACGTCTGTGTGGGAATAGCGAACAGAAGCGGGGACTGCAAGACAAACAGAAGGTTAAAAACAATTACATGAGTGCCCAGGAAGGGTGCACATCAGGAAACGGGCCTCCATGGGTGCACAAGCACAAAGCCAAATCCTGAAAGTGTGAAATGTGGCACTAAGTCTAAGAAATAGTCAAAGTGGCAGTAATAGCATATAAAACACTAAAAATGAAATGACGTCAACCACTACTGATTGTGCTGGTATGAAATTACAAGGTAACATTTGTAAACTGAGCTCCTCCCTGGTTGAATGAATACTGCAGATTCAGAATTTGTAACATCTCAGTGCACTGAGTTTAAAAAGTTAAATAGCACAGTAAATAGCAATATCTCAAAGTTCCTGAAAATCCAACTGCCAAGGTATACTATAAACTCAAGTTAAATCTCTCCCGTATTCTCTGGACTAGAAGTGGCCCTAACCCTCATCTAGTCTATTAAGAGTTCACCTGAGATCATCTTATTAAGGCAAATGTCATAGTCTTATGTATGTGCTCTCTGAAAGAAATGTTCAAAGTCTATAAAATACTAATTATAAGATAATAAACATTCTATGACCGGTAGGTGTAAGTTTAGTTGCAGAAAACTTAAAAAGATTTCTACATGATACCCTACAGTATAAATTAGTATTACTTTAACTTCAAATATGGGCAGAAAGGACATCCCTATCAGAACTGGCAACTCTCAAAATAAAACGAAATCTGTGGAAGAACTAATTATTTCAACACAGCAAGGGGAAAAAAGAGCAAAATGTTCATGTATCCCCCTTTTCAGTGAAGGGGAATAAAAAGCTCCTTTAAAAGTAGGGAAATTATCTTTTTCTCTGCATGGTGCTCTCAACTGGGATACTTCAACTGCAGGCCATAAAATAGGCCGAACATTTGTGTCAAATGAATATTAAATAAACAATTATCATCTATGTAGCACTTTGGGAGCAAGTGGGTTTTTTTGGTCATTATTTTTTTTTTAAGTCCTTCTCTCCCATAACATTTTTAAATGTCTGGCCAGAAAAAATTAATTTACTAATACCCCTTTAAATATGTTTCAGGAAACAAATCTCTTTGCAAATTATGTATTTGTCTTAGGAAATTTGCCACAAGGTCTCCTTTTAAGAAAAGGAGATGCTAAAATGTCCATGACTTTTATGTCCTGACTAAAATGTTCTGTTTCCAAAGTAAAGGTACAAGTATAAAATATTTTTCACTGTACTGAATTGCAATTCTGCCTTGGCCTACTAGGCTTTCTCACCCTAACATACACGGCACTTCTTTAATTAGCCCAACATCATAACACATAATTCTCCATCTGCTTTTCCCATGGTTCTCAAGGTCAGCAACTTCATGCAAGACGGAAGTTTCCATAAGGGATGCCGAGACCTACCAAAATCACCGTGAGCTTTCTGACTAACCCAGCCGTTTCTTGGAGGGGACCAGGCCACAGCAGCAACCTGAGATTCACATTTACAGCTTTGTGGTATCAAAGTGACATTACATCATACATCACTCTACCTAATGCTAACTTGTCAGTGTAGATGCCATTTGGAATCAAGCATGAATTACTTCCCCCAGCACTGTCTGAGATTATACAAAAAAATTGTTTCAGACCTAAAAAAATGAAGGCATCAAAAGTTCATACATCTCACATGACAAACAGTATCCACACCCCTAGCAGTGCACAAGAAGCCGCACAAGGACACTGGAGACAGCGGTTTTGCTGTTCTCATCACGGACTGGGTGTCAATGGTCTACTGCTTGAGTTCACACTACAGTTACCGATTTACATCGGTCAACACCATCACCAATAGGAGCGTTCAGGAGATTAAACTGCCATGTCGCAAAAATCATCCTCTAAATATTTACATGAGTTGTATGAGGTCTGACTTTTAGCAGCAAAGATAATGGATTTAGTTATAACCTAAAGCAAAAGTGGATACATCTAAAACTACAGAAAAATTAAGGCATCTTAACAAGCTTTTTTTTTTCTTTAAATTAAGGCGAGCTTAGATGTGCACTGGAAATCTGCACAAAGTAGCAGTATAATCCTCCTCCCTCACTCCAGGACCTTTTCCTGGTCCACTCCCTCTGATCCTATCCTCCACTACTCATTTTTCCATAACCCACCTAGACAGGGAATTGCGGCCTGAACTCAAGCAACAAGATGAAGGCCTGATTACAGAAAGAGGCTTTTACTGTAAGGTTCTACATTATTTGCCTGTTTGTGTAAAAATATTTCGATATAACAGATAAGCTTCCAATGTTCAGAAGAAACCGTTTAGTCATCTGACAAATTCCGAAGACACTTTTCACCTTTGCAATTACAACATTCTCCTCCTTTCTTGGTTCTCACATCAAGACCCCGAGAATAGGCCTGGGATGGGCTGGAGTTTGCCACTGTTGCCAGGTACTGGTTCCCCCAAACCCACTGGTGCTCCTTAACATTCATCCACAAATACTTCGCACCAAACTGTACACAAAATGCAGGGTAATGGGAGATAGAAAAATAAAGGAGTCATTCTCTGTGCCCTCAAGGTCAAAGGAATTGCCAATGAACACAACACATAGTGCAAAGTGTTATGGGCTGTACAGACATAAATAAATCAGCAAATATAAAACTATATTCACTTAATCCTTGAAAGGATGGGTAAGGAAAACACGGACGTGTGGAAAACAGAGTGAAAGGACCATTAAAAGTGCAGAGAACAGGGTGAACGAAGGCAAAGTAAGAAGAGACTGGAGGCAACTTGGTTCGTAAGTGTTTGGGGAAGGGTCACAAATGCACCTGTCAGACGGGCCAGGCAGGTAATAGAATGAATGCAGCAGGCACTGTGGGGACACCTAATACCCAGCACACTAGGCCTTTCCTATGTAGAAATCACAAATCAGCGTTGCCCACTTCCAACATTTCAAGGGATGCCAGAGGTCTCCCTCATTTTTTTAAACTACCCGGTCTGTCCACAGGCATACTGCCCGCAGGTTGCCATCTCTCCGTCTCCAATACACAACATGTAGAGAAAAAAAGGGTAGACAAGGCCCGGAAGACAAAAGGGTGGGGACGGCCCTGGGAAGAGCCCACGGTTAACAAAGTCCTGTCAAACACAGGATGTCACGGCCACGCGTGTGTCCCTGGGCAAGTCTTCCACCTCCTGGGCATCCACGACCTCTGCCTGCTGTTGTGGAGGATTACACTCATCACATCACGCTGTGCTGTAAATGACTTTGTGGCTGTGTTTGGGGGGAATTTGGGGGGATCACTGGGGGATGAAGGGGAAGGACGCCGCGGGAATTGGTTAACGGTTAATTACAGCTTCAATTTTTTAAGCCTTTATTAAGTGCACAAACTGTGTTAATGACTTTATGCATAGTTTTCCCACCTAGGCCTCACGATGCCCCTAGAAAGTGGCATAACCACTCCCCAGAAAAGAAGTTTTAGGAACGTGTCCAAGGTCGAATGACCTGTAAGTAGCAAAACTTGTCCCGACTTCGCAGGAAGCAGGACTCCAGGGCTCCCGAGCTTAACCAGTGAGGTGCAAAGTTAGCAGCGGTGGCAGCCCGGAGGCGGCCACAGGGGCCCGGGACGGCCCCGAGAGCGCCCGGCCGCCGCGTCCCCACCCCGAGGTCGCCCCGGCCCAACGCCGCCTCCTCCCGAAGAGGGGTCCGCCTCCTGCCCCGCTCGGCTGCCCCTAGTCCAGGGCCGGAGGGAGCGAGAGAGACAAGACCCTTCAGCCCGGCCGCCGCCCTCAGCCCGGCTCACCGTTGAGGCCCACGGAGGCGACCAGAGGCCGGGCCGCGGCCTGGCCGCTCAGCGACTCCAGGCATAGCAAGGGCCGCTTCGGGTCCAGCACGGGCGGCTCCGGGGTGGCGGGCACCATGGCCTGCACCAGAGGCCGCAGCGCACCCGCCACCCCGCGGGACGTAGCCGACAGGACCGGAGCGAACGGCCCGGAGCGGGCGGCGACCGACAACATGGCGACAGATACTCCAAACGCCAGGCCGGTCTCAGGAACGACCTTGCGCCCGCGGCGCAGACGTGAGGACGCGCGGGAGGCGCAGGGCCATGACGTCAGCGCGCTGGCAGAGGCGGCTTTCCGCGGGGAGGGCGGGGCGCACCTGGAGAGGCGCTGCGTCGGGGGCGGGGCTACGAGCCCGCGCTGAGGGGGGCGGGGCAGGGACCGGGGCGTGCCGCCGCACCTGCCAGTCTGGGCGTGTCCTGGTCTGCGTGGCTGATCCGCCCAGAAGAATGGCGCAGAGACCTCCCCCACCCAGGAACGTAAAGTGGGCCTGTTTTATGGTTCTTTAGAGTAAAAACTTCATGTAGGGGGACCTACGGATAAGAATAAATTATTAGTGGAACGTGGGAGGCTGAGCCAGGGGGATCCCTGGAGCCCAGGAGTTGGGGACTGCTATGAGCTTTCCACCATTGCACTCCACCACTGCACTCCAACCTGGGCAACAGAGCGATACCCCGTCTCTCTCTCTACCTATGTGTGTATGTGTGTAACAGTTCAAATGGGGATAATAGTTTCTACCATATATATAAATATAATCTCTCCCAGAGCACAGTCCAGCACACAGTAACCGCTAAGTGTTTGCTTGCAAGTAGTGAAGAGCCTGTCTTCCTGAGTCTGTGCTCCTCACCACCACTGTTTCTCCATACAAGGTTTTAAGGAGTGCATAGATAGGTCCCTAAATCACTTTCCATCACACGGTGAGAAAATTATTACCTTTTACTTCTCTTTCAATTATCCTGATTGCACCAATGAGAAACTCTCAGTTTTGGAACTAATGTAGCTTTAATTCTTCTCTACACTTGCTAACCTCCCCTTTTGAAAGAATAGATCTTGAGTTAGAAGCCCTTAGCAGACAATAAAGGCTAGAGAAAATTAATACTATTGTTTAATTTCATGGTGTTTGTTTTCTGTCTGTACCCTCCCCCCCTTTTCTATACCATAGTATAGTGAGATGAAGTTTGTCTGTTTTTCATTCATTTAGGTCAAAAATGAGTAATTTAAATATTAAGTAAATATAAGCAGATTGCAGAAATGGCAGAAGTGTGGTGATGGTGAATATATGATCCACTGAAATTTCTCAGCACTGGTCTGGCTGTGCCTTAGCTCTGTGAGCTCGGCACGTTTTCTAACCTCTCTTTGACCCAGTTCCTCATCTGTAAAATGGGAGCAATTAAATGTGTGCTTACATGTAGATCACCAGGCCAGTGAGCATTTTCTGGTTTTGTTTATATCTGGAGCATCCCTCCTCTGAGAAGCCTTCCTTTGATCCCTGCTGATTTGTTCCAGTTTTCCACTCTAGGTCTGCAGAGTGACAGCTTTCCCCTGTGACTTGCCTTTGACCCGCCTCAGGGTCTAGGCTTGTCCATCCTTAATAGCTCAAGGGATGGCGCTGTCCTCTCAAGGCTGGAAGCTGCCTCCTTGGGGGCCAGCTAGACTGGGTTCACCACACAGGTGAGATGGTGGCTGTCCCAGCATCAATCCTAGGACAAAAACAGACACTTGAGAGCAGTCCTCACACATCATGCACAGGTGAGCACTTCACCTGGAATAACTCAGTATCACAACAGCCCTCGAGGTGGGTTAGAGTAAACCAATAATGAGTAAATGAATGAGGGAATGAATGAATGATGGGAGGAGCCTTCACAACCTCCCAGTAGGAATCGGTGGGTTCAGTCTCGGGTTCATAACCACTCTGTGTGTGTGTTTCTTCCTTATCTACCCCAGTGGTTATTTTAAGGAACAAATGGATTAATATAAATGAAGTCCATAGAACGGTACCAGGCACACAGCATGTAAATGTTCATAACGACAATAATAGCTCTTTCCATTTTCTAGATGAAGAAGCTAAGAGTACATAGATAACCTACCCAGAGTGGTCATTGATAAGACCATTTGATGTGGTTCTGGTCTAGTTTGTAGTAAAGAGAGGGGTAACTATGTGGCTGATCATTCGTTCTCTCCTGGAAGGGGGAGACGAGGGTCCAGGAGCGGCAGATGTGCTGGAACCTGGACATGTGTGGGACTCCCTGTGTTCAACTTGCCGTGATTTCTAGTGGAAGACACCATCAGCTTTCATGTCTGGGCTTACTCTCCCATGTCGAGCTGTATCTGGAAGGACTCTGGAGGCGGCAACCCAACTTTTGTAACACTCTCTCCCATACGACCTGCATGATTTAGGGCAGCACTAACCTTCAGATTTTTCCTCCTGAGCCAGGAGGATCCCTGGAGCCCAGGAGTTGGAGACTGCTATGAGCTTTCCACCACTGCACTCCAACCTGGGCAACAGAGTGATACCCTGTCTCTCTCTCTCTACATATGTGTGTATGTGTGTAATCGATGATGGATGAAACAAGGATGAAAACGAGATTGCTGTGCATATTAAAAGAAATAACACACGTGGAATACTTAGCATGGTGTTCAGTATAGAATGAGAGCTTAGTAAATGTTTGTTTCTTTGTTTTGAGACAGAGTCTCACTACGTTGCCCTCGGTAGAGTGCGGTGGCGTCATAGCTCACAGTAACCTCAAACTCTTGGGCTTAAGTGATTCTATTGCCTCAGCCTCCCAAGTAGCTGGGACTACAGGTGCCTGCCACAACGCCTGGCTATTTTTTTGTTGTTGTTGTCATTGTTGCTTAGCAGACCCAGGTTGGGTTTGAACCCACCAGCCTTGGTGCATGTGGCCAGTGCCCTAACCACTGAGCTATGGATGCTGAGCCTGTTATTTTCATAAACCGAGGGGAAAAAAATAGCCACGGGCCAGGGAAAATAAATCCTTGGCAAGCTTCTCAGGGACTAAGGAGTCTGAAAAGCAAAATGTATGTCTGAACAAGGCAGAAGGAGGCGTGACACAAGGCTTTTCTTTTAACAGACAATGGTTTGTTTAAATCAGAGGTCAGAGGTCATATACTGGAGACCCCCTGTTTCCCCTACTCGATTCTGCCCAGAGACCTGTGCTGTATGCCTTAGAATTATTTGCTAGAATGAAAGTTGTCAGAATAAAAATGGAGTTACTAATATTAAGAAAATCCTGACAAATACAGCTGAGAAAGGCCATCAGGAGAGTTCTCATGCTTGTATGCCTAATAACAAAAATTACCACGAAAGGTTGCAAAAACCACACTGCCTATACGAAGGGCACTGAAGGCTTACACAAAAAAACATATTTCTGCCAGCACGTTGGCTCACGCCTGTAATCCCAGCACTCTGGGAGGCTGAGGTGGGAGGATCACTCCAGGCCAGGAGTTAGAAACCAGCCTGAACAAAAGCAAGACCCTGTTTCTACCAAAAAATAGAAAAAAATTGCCAGGTGTGGTGGCATGCACCTACAGTCAGTTACGCAGGAGGCAAAAGGATCATTTGAGCCCAAGAGTTGTAGGTTTCAGTGAACCATGATTATGCTACTGCACTCTAGCCAGGGCAGCAGAGCTTGACTGTGTCTCAGAATTAAAAAAAAAAACTTTTGCAAGGACATTTGCCCCACAATTGCCTATTCAGCCTGAGACTGGTGTTACACTTATTAATCTTGTAGCCAAGGATAATTATTCTAAAACAATGATATAATCCATCTCTTACTTCCTTTTAAAATCATTTGTCTTCCCTTATTTCCCTAAATATGCATAGTTTACACTGATACATATATTCCCATTGCAATGCTTTATTCCCAAACAATTATCTCTTCTTTTAGAGAATGGTTCACTGTTATTTAGGACAACACCAGCATTTATAAATCACGAATGTTCCCACATAAGCACTGTGATAGACAGAAAACGCCTCCTCCCTGAAGAGTTCCACATCCTAATCCCTGGATCCTGGGAATGTGTTACTTTACACAGCAGATGTGAATACAGATCTTGAGATAGGGAGACTGTGCTGGTCTGTCCTGATGGGCCCACTGTAAGTACGAGGTCTTTCTAAGAGGGAAGCGGGCGGTGAGAAGACAGAAATGCCTCTCTGGGCTGGTTTTGCAGAGTGGAGGAGGATGGGAGCTTGCAGCCAGGCGGGCGGGGGCCTCTGGAAGCTGGGGAGGCAGACAGATTCTCCCCTAGAGTCTCTAAAAGAAACGCAGGCCTGCAGACCCATGTTAGGCTCCAGACCCCCAGAAGAGTAAAATAATAAAATTGTGTCGTTTTAAGCCACTTACTTTGTGATACTCTGTCACAGGAGCAGCAGCAGCAGCCAATGCTCACACACAAGTTTGTCTTTTCTTTAAGAACCGGGAGATCTAACCATCCGAGGCCTGTGTCCTCACGTGGAGACCCGGGGGGTCCTCTGACCCCACAGACACCTGCTTCCCGCTGTGTCACCTCATCCAGGATTGTCACCTGCTCATCTGCTGAGGCTCTGAGTGTGGGACTTCAGGTTTATACAAGTGTGTGAACGGTTGTTTTTTTAAATTTCAGGTTAATATGAGGGTACGAACGATTAGGTTACATAGTTTGCATTTGTTAGGTAAAGTCCCTGGTGTAGCCGGGCCCCTCGCCCTGGACGTGTGCCATGCACCCTTCCATTGTGCCCTTTAGGTGGGAGCTCACCAACCCCCTCTCTCCTCTCCCCTCACCCTACTTGAATGGAACTGAGTTTTTCTCTCACATGGGGGTGTATTTGTCTAGGGCAGTATTTTTCAACCTTCTTTATCTCCCAGCACACTTGAACCTATAGTTAAACTTCTGTAGTACACTTAAATTATGTTGATCAAAAAAAAAAAAAAAGAGTAAAAACAATATACTTACTGTACTTTGAGCTTCTTTTGAAAATAATTAATGATCTTTAAAATTATGTTGTCGTAGGGTCAGAGCCCGTTACTCAGTGAGTAGGGCACCAGCCACATACACCAGGGCTGGTGGGTTTGAACCCAGCCCAGGCCTGCTAAACAACAATGACAACTACAACAAAAAAATAGCCAGGTGTTGTGGTGGGCGCCTGTAGTCCCAGCTACTTGGGAGGCTGAGGCGAGAGAATCACTTAAGCCCAAGAGTTTGAGGTTGCTGTGAGCTGTGATGCCACAGCACTCTACCCAGGGCAACATAGAAACACTCTGTCTCAAAAAAAAATTTTTTTGTGGCACGCCTAAGATCTTCTCATAGCACACAAACTACTGGTCTACTGGTTTCATATTAGTATTGAGTACCTTGGATACTTGCTTTTCCAGCCTTTTTTTTTTTTAATTGTTGGGGATTCATTGAGGGTATAGGAAACCAGGTTATGGGCGGCGCCTGTGGCTCAAGGAGTAGGGCGCTGGTCCCATATGCTGGAGGTGGCGGGTTCAAACCCAGCCCCGGCCAAAAAAATCACAAAAAATACAAAAAAGAAACCAGGTTACACTGATTGCATTTGTTAGGTAAAGCCCTTCTTACAATCATGTCTTGCCCCCTGCTTTTCCATTCTTACGAGACTTTACTAAGGAGAATTTTCTCCAAGTCCATCCAGGTTAATACAAAAGATGTAAAGTCCCCATCTTTTTATGGCTGAATGGTGTACATATACATACCACAGTTTGTTAATCCTTTCGAGCTGGGTTGATTCCACATCTTGGCGATTGTGAACTGAGCTGTAATAAACATTCTAGTGCAGATGTCCTTATGGTAAAATGATTCTTTTTCCTCCTAGTGAACGAATGTGATCTGTTGCTGGTAGAACAGCAGCCAGCCGTGGGCCTTCCCCCTCCATGTGTGAGATGTTTTCCCTTCCCTGCAGTGATGCTTCTGTGGGGACAGTGGGTGTGGGGGGGTACAGAAGGGGCATGTGTTCTGAGTCTCCTGTGCTAGGACTCTGCAGCAATTGTCCTCAAAATAAATTTATAACAGGGCACTTCTGCCTACGATCCTGGATCATGTGCAAAGCCAGTGAAGAGTCTTTCATCCCCCTCCATGGGGAACAAGCCCCCCAGCCACTTCCATCTCACCTTGTGCCTCTGCAGAAAGGCAGCAGCCTCCACGGAGGGCGAGGCCTGTCTCCCGTTTCCACATGATTACCCTGGGCGATGCCTGGCTTCTCATTTCTAGATCCAGTCCTTGTGACAGTTTCAGCCTCTTCTCCCAGCCCACATCCCTTGCTTGAGCAGCGAGATGTGAAGACTGACAGCCACTGGAGTGCAGCACAGGCAGTGCCCAATTTAAGCCTTTTAAAATACATTTCTGTTCCATAAAATCCGTTTTAGTAATTCTGTGCCCCTGCTTCTTTGAAAGACGGTAACCCTAGGGAGGAGAAGAAATTAGCCAGGGAGGAGAAGTTCAGACGTGCTAATATTTTAATCGCTCATTCTTTTAACACATTAGTCACATTCATTAAGTATGATTAATTTCAGGCTGTGTGGAAAAGCGTATCAGTTTCCCCATCAGCCGCATACATCCATCTCTCCCGGAGCAAGCTGCTGCAGTAGCACCAAAAATCCCCCATTTCTTTCTTTTTTTTTTTTTTTTTTGTAGAGACAGAGTCTCACTGTACCGCCCTCGGGTAGAGTGCCGTGGCGTCACACGGCTCACAGCAACCTCCAACTCCTGGGCTTACGCGATTCTCTTGCCTCAGCCTCCCGAGCAGCTGGGACTACAGGCGCCCGCCACAACGCCCAGCTATTTTTTTTTTTTTTGTTGCAGTTTGGCCGGGGCTGGGTCCGAACCCGCCACCCTCGGCATATGGGGCCGGCGCCCTACTCACTGAGCCACAGGCGCCGCCCAAATCCCCCATTTCTTAAATCTGGATTCTATTACATGCCCCCTAAAATTTTGTTCAGTGCATGGAGCTCATTTGTATACTATACTTGGTAGGTAGGCTGGGCACAGGAGCTCACCCCTATAATTGTAGCACTGTGGGAGGCAGAGGCAGGTGGATTGCTTGAGCTCAGGAGTTTGAGATCAGCCTGAGCAAGACCAAGACCCCGTCTCTACTAAAAATAGAAAAACTAGCTGGGTGTCATGGCAGCTGTAGTCCCAGCTACTCAGGAAGCTGAGGCAAGAGAATCGCTTGAGCCCAAGAGTTTGAGGTTGCTGTGAGCTATGACACCACGGCACTCTACCCAGGGTGACAGAGTGAGACTGTCTCAAAAGAAAAAAAAAGAAAGAAAGAAGGGAAGGGATAGAATACTAGCTAGGAGCCCAGCTCCAGGGTCCAGTGGTTTAGGTCTGCCTCCAGCTGCTCCCCTTACTGCCTGAGCCATTTGAGCAAGTCACTAAAGCCATCTATCTGAGGACAGAGAGAACACACCTGTCCCAGAGGTTTGTCGTCAAGATAAAATAAAGCTTTGCTCCCTCATTCCCCTACCCTCCACCTTAGATTAGAGGGAACCGGGAGAGGGAAGGAAGGAGAGGGATGGGGGTCAGGGTGTATGGCACACCTCTTGGGGCGGGACACAATTATAAGAGAGACTTTAACAAATGCAATTAGTGTAGGGCAGCGCCTATGGCTCAGTGGGTAGGGTGCCGGCCCCATATACCGAGGGTGGCAGGTTCAAACCCAGCCCAGGTCAAACTGCAACAAAAATAGCTGGTGGCGCCTGTGGCTCAAAGGAGTAGGGTGCTGGCCCATGTGCCGGAGGTGGTGGGTTCAAATAGCTGGGTGTTGTGGCAGGCGCCTGTAGTCCCAGCTACTTGGGAGGCTGAGGCAAGGGAATTGCCTAAGCCCAGGAGTTGGAGGTTGCTGTGAGCTGTGACGGCACGGCACTCTACCAAGGGCAATAAAGTGAGATTCTGTCTCGAAAAAAAAGAAAAAAAAACCACAATCAGTGCAAACTAATTTTTGTACCCTCAATGAATCCCAAACAATTAACAAACGTTCAAAAAATAAATAAAATGAAGTAAAGCTCTGGAATTGGTCAGTAATGTGGTTATCATGGCAATACAGAGCCCTTGAAATACTGTCCATCCATTCAGAAGATTTGTGCGCAGCAACAAGCAGATGCCCTGTGGTTCCTCCACCGCTGGTGAGGAAGCAGTGAAGGCACACTCACAGGCATCTGGCCTTGAGGACCTGACATCCCAGGGTCAAGACGGACAACAGGAAAACACGTACAGTGTGCCAGACAGCAACATGTCCTGGGGCGAAAGAAAAGAAGCACTGGACTGCTGGGAGAGGAAGTTGTTACTGGAGGGAACTCAGATCCCCTAGTGCAGGGCCTGACCGGGAGGGGCCCGAGGTTTGCACACTGCACTAACTAACTAGGAAGCCTGGATCCCCTTTCTCAGGGAATGAGGACCCTGCCGGTAGGGGTAGGGGGGCAGCATGGGTGTGGCTCTGGACTCCAGCTGCAGATGAGCCGCAGGGTGAAGGTGAGCAAGCCTGTCACCCCCAGGGGCACTCTCTCGGCCCATGGTCCATTCTATTTTCTCAATGGCAGTCACTTCTTTGTAATATGAGGGCTTCCCTTCCCTCTCTCTAGAGCAGGGAGTACCCTGAAAGAGACAGGTCCAGGGTAGGTTGTTTTCATGGAGCATTGGACATTTTCTGGAGGAAGAAAGTCATTGGGAGGGGAGGGGACGGAGAAGTAAATTGAAAAGATATGCCTCGGAAAAACCTTGGGCAACTGCTGGAGGACAGAAGTGTCTCCCTCCTCCCAACTGCGCCTCTCTAGCCCAGGTGCACATCTCGGTGGTGGCTCAGCTCCACACCTGCAGTCATCTTGTTCCCAATCACGAGGCTCTGAACCCACTCAGCTTAGACTCAACTCCAGACTTCTGTGGAAGCTTTTTGCCCATTACTCAGGAGGCACCAAGATCCAAAGACTCTGATGTTTTCTGGAATATGATCTTTGCAGAGGGAAAACCACAGAGCCCCCTTCTCTCTAGGGAGGACCAGATTCCCTGAGTCCCAAAGACATCCCCGGGCATTCCCAAGGACCTTGAATGTGAGTGAGAGAGGCAGGAAGCAGGCCCAGGCCTGCCCAGGTCCCCTGCAGGACCTGCACACACAATTACAGGTCACTTTCCCTCTCATAATGACACCCCAAAATATTAAGGGATATTGTGCAGCACGGCTGCCGGGATAACAAATTCACAGGTTAAATAAGAAATTTCATTTGAACTTATTTCAGAGTTGATGGATGCAAGGAAGCAGGTTGTGATGTACATGGCACTTAATTTGTGCTTCAAGGTACTGATGGAGATAGCTCCCCTTTGTATGCCCCAAGGCCCTTTTAATCCCTGAATCTTGACAGCAGTCTTCCAGGCATACTGGGAATAAATTAAGTTGCAAAACCTCCATGAAAATGATTAAAGTTAAAACAATTTTAAGGAACCACTCTAGTTCATCCATTAACCTGCTTCACAAGTCTTCCTGCCTATCTTTCTTATAATTCTTTTTTCCCAAAAGAAGGAACTTTATATGGCCCGTAGAACCACACAACACAACCTCCAGCATCTTTACCAAGCTGAATTAAACTTGCCCTTCTGAGTCGGGGTGATGGTAATTAAACCAGATAGTCCATAACGAGGTGTGCTGATTAATAAATTATTTGATTACCAGGTACGGTAAGTATACCTGCAATCGATACCGTTGCCTAAAAGCTCAGAATTAGGAATTGTGCAATAAAATATAACTGACATTTCGTAGTTTTAATTACATGGAATGATTAATCGATCACTCAGATAGTATTGACCTACAACTTATTTAATTCTTTGCCATTTAACATGTCAGATTTGAATCCAAATAACTGATGATTTGACCTGTGAATGCCAGAGCTCTATGGGATGGAGATGGTGGAGATGCAGGCCTGGAGCCTCTGTTGACATGACCCTACACACCCCCATCCTCTCCTCATTTTTCTCTGCATCTGGGTTCAACTCGAGCTCCATGTCCTTCAGGAAGCCCTAGGGGACTCAGGCAGATGGGGAAGGGTCCAGCCTCTGCCTGTCACTTCATGTCTCCTTGGGTCGGTTTTCCCATGTGCTTGATGGGGGTTCTTAAGGTATGTGTGTGTTATGGGGAAGGAGACGGAGCGTCGCCTGGCAATCTCTGGCCGTGTCCCCCTGTGAGGATTAGTATTTTACGGCCATTTTTATTATTACCAGCCCTCTGACCTCCTATGGAATGTTTGGTGGACACCCTCACCGAAGTTCCCATACCCCCTCCATTTTCCTCCGTGTCTCCCCTCAGTAAGCTGCTCAGGGTGGATAAAGTCTTTTTTAATTTTTTTTTCATCTCTATGTCGCCCTCCTTAGAGTGCTGTGGCATCACAGCTCACAGCAACCTCCAACTCTTGGTCTTAAGCGATTCTCTTGCCTCAGCCTCTCAAGTAGCTGGGACCACAGGCAGCTGCCACAACACCCAGCTATTTGTTGGTTGTCGTTGTCACTGTTGGTCCGGGCTGGATTCAAACCTGCCAACTCTGGTGTATATGGCTGGTGCTCTAGCTGCTGAGCTGCAGGCACCAAGCCCAGGATAAAGTCTTGAATTTAGTTATTTCCTCCAAAGAGAAGCATTGCCCTCTTCACCGATGTGTGGAGATGACTGAGTTCCTTCCACTCAATCTGTGACGGGAAGCCCAGGAAAATCGAGCTGGCTGAAGGGAATCAGCAAGTGCCTATGAGGCCTCTTATGCTCCAGAGACAGAGGGAAAAGAACCTGAAGCCTGGGCACAAGGGGCCCCGAGGTGCCCCAGGGTAGGGAGAGATGGGAGGGAGAGGAGAGAGCCATGTGAACAAAAGTGAAATCTTAAACGCTCCCCCTTACCCCCATGACTGACTGACTGGCCCCCCTCTTCACTGAGGGGGATCCCTGAAACTGAGTTGCCACCATGAGAAGGGAGATCAGACCTGCCCCCTCGGTGCCCCTTCTGCCTTAGAGACGTCCTCTGTGACTCACTAACAGGCCTGAGGCTGTGCAGGACACACCTGTAAGTCCTCAGGGTACACACAGACCACTAGGTCTGAGGACATGTCTTGGAGTCTGTCTCTGATGAACAGACCCTCATCTCAACTCAGCATCCTTTTCTTTGACTCCTGGTCCATTAGACAGAGACTAACTCTGTCAGCCAATGGTCAGCCAAAGAAGCTTGAAGCACGCCTGTGACCTGTGGGTCCCTGCTTTGACACGTCCTGCCTTTGTGAACCAAACCCAAATACACGTCCCACATATTGATTTATGACTTTCTCTGCAATTCCTGTCTCCCTGAAATGTGCAAAACCAAACTGTCACCCCACCACCACGAGTCTACTTGCTCAAGGACTCCTGAGTGTAGCTCTGGGTCATGGTCCTCAAATTTGGCTCAGAATAAACCTCTTTTTTTTTTTTTTTTTTGCAGTTTTGGCCAGGCCAGGCGTGAACCCACCACCTCCAGTACATGGGGCCTGCACCCTACTCCTTGAGGCACAGGAGCTGCCCTCAGAATAAACCTCTTTAAATTATAGAGTATGGCTTATTTTCCATCAGCAGTCAGTGGAGAAGGAGCACTCGGTCTGGGCAGAGTAAACATTCCTGGTGCTAAGCACTGGCAGGTGCATCTGTGTAGTGAGACTCTGTTGCCTCCTTGGCTCCTGAAGGAAGAGACATGGTTGGGCCTGCCCTGGAAGAGGTGGGGACTCTAGGTAGACCCCTTCAGTCTAGGGAGTGGTCTGACTATCCCAAGTTTCCAGAAGTCACATCTCAGGTTCCCTTCAGTACAGATTGCAGGTGGCACTCTCTACCACAGCCCCATTTTCCTGTGGCTATGTCACATGGTGAAGCCAAGTATTCAGCCAGACACCAACAACCTCTTCCCAGCACTCCTGTGGAAAGACAGCCCAGACCCTGAGAGACCGTTGCCTGCCTGGCCACTGACACTGGAAGGCAGAGACTCCCGGGCCCTGGGCTTCAGTCAAGGCAGAGGGAGAGTGGAGACGGCACTTTTGGCCCTGGAGTCCTGCCCACTGGGGCAAGGACACTTCTCTAGCTCTTCTGGGAGGACTGTCCTCAGACTCTCAGGCCCTCCATGAAGGGGACCCACAGGTTTGCACTCACAACCCAAAGCTTTGACCCTGCACCCAGTAATAGGTACATGCCCCAGATGTGTGGAGACGAACAAGCAGAGATGTTCACTGTGGCATTGTTTATAATCCTCCTGAGACTTACTGTCCACCATGCGTGTGGGACTGGTCTGACCAGGACATATTCACACAATGACTTCGCCCTCATGTAAAGTCACAGCGTAGACCTGTGTCTGATGACGTGATAAATGGTGCTCACTCAATGTGTGAAGTGGAAGGCACAGCTTATCAATCAGGATGTGTGTGAGCAGGTTTGTATAAAATGTATTTGTGGGTGCGTGTCTTTAACTGTGTTTGCAAACACAAACGTCTGGCAGGTTGCGTTGTCACACGTTAACAGTTATTATCTTTGGATAGGGAAATTATTAACATAGGCTTTTTACTTTGACCTTTATATTCTTCTATATTATGTGACCTTTTTATGCTGTGTTTATGTTGTTATTTTTACAATTAAAATGTCAAGCAACCAATCTGTCTCCATTTGGGAAGTACTGTGGTGAAAAGCAAACCTGGCTGGTTTCTATTTCATCTGAGGAAGACCCGACAGCGTACTCTGCGGACAAGGTCTGGGATTCAGGGGGGGGGGGGGGCAGCGGGGGAAGCAACGAGGAATTCCAGCTGGTTCCTCCACCTACCTCACTTGCTCCAGGTGCCCCCAGCATGGCTCACTCACCCCCGGCTCCAGACCTTTGCTGCAGCTGTCCCTCCCCGGGGCCTTCACACAGCTGGGTGCTTTCTGCCTCCTGACTCTCAGCCAGTGGTTCTCAACCTGTGGGTCACAACCCACAGGAACTGTATTACAGGGCCACGGCATTAAGAAGGTTGAGAACCTGTGGGTTAGAGGTCACATCCTTTGTGTACTATTCAGTTTTAAATGGTCTTCTTGCCCAGGACACCTGTAGTCACTCTCAATCAGCTTCCTTCCTTCCTTCCTTCCTTCCTTCCTTCCTTCCTTCCTTCCTTCCTTCCTTCCTTCCTTCCTTCCCTCCTTCCCTCCTTCCCTCCTTCCCTCCCTCCCTCCCTCCCTCCCTCCTTCCCTCCTTCCCTCCTTCCTTCCTTCCTTCCTCCCTCCCTCCCTCCCTCCCTCCCTCCTTCCTTCCTCCCTCCCTCCCTCTCTTTCTCTCTCTTTCTTTCTTTCATTTTCTTTTCTTTTTTCTTTCTTTTCTTTTCTTTTTTTCCTTCCTTCCTTCCTTCTTTCTCTCTCTTTCTTTCTTTCTCCTCTCTCCCCCTCTCTCTCCTCTCTCCCCTCTCCCTTTCTCCTCTCCCCCACTCTCTCTCGTTCCCCCTCGCTTCCCCTGTATCCTTCTTCTCTCTCTTCTCCTTCTTTCTTTCTTTCTATCTCTCTCTCTTTCTTTTCTCATTCTGTAGCCCTGGGGTAAATAAAGTCCCCTGGTATCACAGCTCACACCAACCTCAGACTCTTGGGCTCTAGGAATCCTCCTGCCTCAGCCTCCCAAATAGCTGGGACTACAGGCACCTGCCACCATGCCTGGCTAGTTTTTCTTTTCTTTTTTATTAAAATCATATGTGTATACATTTATGGGGTACGATGTGATGATTTGATACATAATCTGGAATGCTTAAATCAAACTGATTAAAATATCCATCATCTCACTTATTTATCTTTTGTCGTAGGCATTTAACATTTACTTAGTTATTTTGAAATATATCCTTGCATTGTGCACATTAGGTGAGATCCCACCAAACGCCCTCCCTCCTCCCTCCACTTGCCCTCATCCTCCCCTCCCTTGTGCCAGACTATATTTGTGTTTCATCATTCATATGAGTGTGTGTTTATATATTGGTTTCATAATAGTATTGAGCACATTGGATACTTTTTTTTCCATTCTTGAGATAATTTACCAAGAAGAATGTGTTGCAACTCCATCCAAGTAAACATAAAAGATGTAAAGTCTCCACCATTTTTATGGCTGAATAGTATTCCATGGTGTACATCTACCACAATTTATTAATCCATTCATGGGCTGATGGGCATTTGGACTGCTTCCATGATTTGGTGATTATGAATTGGGCTGCAATAAACATTCTGGTGCAAAAGTCTTTGTGGCAAAATAATTTTTGTTCTACTGGGTAGATACCTAGTAATGAGATTATGGGATCAAATGGAAGGTCGACTTTTAGTTCTTTAAGAATTCTCGGCTCCACGCCAGCCACAGGCACCTGAGATGGCGGTTCGAATCCAGCCTGGGCCCACCAGACAACAATGACGGCTGCAACCAAAAAATAGCCAGGCGTTGTGGCGGGTGCCTGTAGTCCCAGCTACTTAGGAGGCGGAGGCAGGAGAATCGCTTGAGCCCAGGAGTTGGAGGTTGCTGTGAGCTGTGATGCCACAGCACTCTACCCAGGACGACAGCTTGAGGCTCTGTCTCCAAAAAAAAAAGAATTATCCAATCAGCTTGGTGCTCGTAGCCCTGTGGTTACAGCGCTGGTCACATACACTGGTGAGTTCAAATCAAGCCCAAGTCAGTTAAAACAACTATGACAACTGCAACAAAAAATAGCCGGGCATTGTGGTGGGTACCTGTAGTCCCAGCTACTTGGGAGGCTGAGGCAAGAGAATTGCTTAAGCCCAAGAGTTTGGGGTTGCTGTGAGCTGTGACAGCACATCACTCCACTCAGGGTGATAGCTTGAGATTTTGTCTCAAAAAAAAGAATTCTCCAATCTTCTTCCCATAAAGGCTGTATTAGTTTGCAATCCCAACAGCAATGGAAAAGTGTTCCCTTCTCTCTACATTCGTGCCAGCATCTGCAGTTTTGGAACTGTGGCGATGTGGGCCAATCTCACTGGAGTTAGATGGTTTTGATTTGCATTTCTCTGATGATTAGGGACAATGAGCATTTTTTCATGTGTTTGTTGGACATTTGTCTGTCATCTTCAGAGACAGGGTCTCACTCTTGCCCAGGCTGGTCTCGAACTCCTGAGCTCAAATCTACCTGCCTCGGCCTCCAGAGTACTGGGATGACAGGGGTGAGGCCTGGGCCTCCAGAGTGCTGGGATGACAGGTGCGAGCCCCTGCTGGGCCTCCAGAGTGCTGGGATGACAGGTGTGAGCCCTGGGCCTCCAGAGTGCTGGGATGACAGGTGCGAGTCCCTGCTGGGCCTCCAGAGTGCTGGGATGACAGGTGCAAGCCCCCGCTGGGCCTCCAGAGTGCTGGGATGACAGGTGTGAGCCCCTGCTGGGCCTTCAGAGTGCTGGGATGACAGGGGTGAGCTCTGGGCCTCCAGAGTGCTAGAATGACAGGTGTGAGTCCCTGCTGGGCCTCCAGAGTGCTGGGATGACAGGTGTGAGGCCCTTCTGGGCCTCCAGAGTGCTGGGATGACAGGTGTGAGCCCCTGCTGGGCCTCCAGAGTGCTGGGATGACAGGTGCGAGCCCCTGCTGGGCCTCCAGAGTGCTGGGATGACAGGTGCGAGCCCCCGCTGGGCCTCCAGAGTGCTGGGATGACAGGGGTGAGCCCCTGCTGGGCCTCCAGAGTGCTGGGATGACAGGGGTGAGCCCTGGGCCTCCAGAGTGCTGGGATGACAGATATGAGCCCCTGCTGGGCCTCCAGAGTGCTGGGATGACAGGGGTGAGCCCCTGCTGGGCCTCCAGAGTGCTGGGATGACAGGGGTGAGCCCCTGCTGGGCCTCCAGAGGTGTCTGGCCAGACAAATTAGCACCTTTGAAGGATCTCCAGTGTACCCTTCCCAGCACCCCACTGTGATATCATCTGGATGTAAGGGACTCCGGTGGAGTTGCCAGTTTTCCCACATCTCTTCTCAGCACCTTGCCCCACAACATCTTGTCACACTGTGCTCAGCGAATAGTATTGAATGAATGAGTGAGTAAATAAATGAAGGGCTCCTGATCCTTGGGGAAGGAAAGGGAAGGCAGAAGAAGGCTAGTTCAGAGAGGAAAGGGTCTCAGGCCACTGGGCAGGTACAAACACCAGCAGGTGAGTGGCCGGTGGGAGAAACTCCCAGCCTACAGTAGGGGTCTCACCTCCAGGGAGATGCCTGGGAGAGCCTGGTCAGAGGGTTTCTGTCCTTGGTGATGGCCTGGCCAGGCAGTGAGAGTCACTTTCTAAACCAGGGACATTGTGACCTGTGAACCTGACAAGTAAAGCTATTTCTATTCTATTCTATTCTATGAGACAGTCTTACCCCGTCCCTCTGGGTAAAGTGCCGTGGCATCATCATAGCTCACAGCAACCTCAAACCGGTGAGCTCAAGCAATCCACCTGCCTCAGTCTCCCATAATGCTGTGATTGCAGGCATGATCTGGTGGCCGGCCAGATACGTTAAACACAGTGAGGGTGGGGCAGTGGTGGAAAACCCTTTCCCAGGTGAAATCGGAACACCAGTTTAAAGCACAGTGGAATTTCATTGTTTATGACCAAGCTATAAATTGTTGAAAACGAGAGTTTCTAATGGAAATGTTGACATAATCATCTTATCTATGGCAGCATAGAATAACCAGCCATAAACTACTGTTCTGTCTTCTGTGAACATTTGCTTTCTTGAATGTTCAACTGCCTGGACGTCCTGTTTGTCTTTCAATGTGAGTTAAGAGGTCATGTGCGTGAGCACAAATGAGGCAGCATCAGTTCAGCGGCATTGTGAATTAATTAGCTACGACCCACCCTAATGAACTGGGATGGCGCGACTTCCCTCTCTTTTATTCATAGCCCCTTCTTGCTACGCTGCACCTGTTCAGATATTAAGAGCCAGGCAGGCTTGCTTCTTAAAAAAGTTCCTTATCCCGGACAGGGTGATGGCACCTTATCTAAAGCCTCATATTCTACATCTTTGGCATCTTGGATCTAAGTCTTTACAAAAAGTGGAAAGTTAATCCATCAGACTTCTTTCCCTTCTGCTCCCTGGTGGGCCCCCTTCCCCTCTTGTGTCCCGCTGTTGCTGGGTGAACCCATTAGCTGAGCTCAGATTCTGCATCTGGCAAACACCATCTACAGGTTGGAAAAGGCGACATTCATTGCCTTAAATGTGTGTGCTCTGAGAAGGACCAGGTGAGCAAGGCAGACTGACTCTTGTTACTGGAGGAAGAGGACCCGGCCACTGGCCACTGTCAGCCAATATGAGGACCCGGCCACTGGCCACTGTCAGCCAATATGCAGGACAGGGGCAGGTCCACCAAACTTTATTCATCAGAAGGCTGGGATTCTGGAGAACAGTGAGAGTAGCCTCTCCAAGATGGCTCTTTTCTTCCATTTCCAAAATCTCAGTTTTATACATAAAGGTTCAAAGCACATACCACATTAACCCTTATTTTAAATCATCAGCATCACTCAGTGACCTATGACAACTTTTCCAATTCAAAAATTAATTTCCCAATCAATCTTCCCCAACTACTCCAGATGGGCATCTTTGGGTGGGAGCTAAATTTACAAAAGAATCAGAATAGGTGACAGGGGCTGAAGGTCACTAGGACCTAAACCAACCAGACCAGCTCTGCCATGTGGGCCCAGCCTGCCTGACACCTGACTCCACCTTATTCTAACAGGTGTGCTCTCAAATCCAGCAGGATCCTGCACCATCTGGAGCAGGCTCACCTGTGGGAGGCCAAAGGCAATCTGTTCCATAACCGTGTTTTAGTTGGCCTATAAAGTGTTGAAAATGGAATTGTCAGCCAGTATTTAAAGATTTGAAGACTTCATACACGCACACATACACACAGATGCCTCATGCAGATTTCTAGTTTACCTTGATAAAATCAGATTGGATCAGATGTGTTCCCAAGTGGCAACAAGGCTCTGTGTGGAAGGCTGTCTTCAGACAGGGCCTCTGCTTTGCAGCTCATCCACGGTTCCTCCCAGTCCCCGTGGTCTTCCAGGACCTGAAGTTGGGGGCTGATTCAGGGGGGTTGGCCATTGCCATTTATCACCTGAAATTGGGGCCATCTGAAAAATGCCACCTTCCTGTGTGGCTTTCCTGGCCCTGTAATTGGAGATGACGTTGCGGGGTGGGTTGAGGGGCAGGACTGCACCTGCAGCTCCCAGAGGCTAGGGAGTGGATCCCGGCACTGTGGAGTCCCGGGAACACAGGCCTCCAGCACTGAGCCCAGTCACCCGCCGATGAAGGAGCTAAGAAAATTTTATCCCCAAACATGACTACTTGGCATAAGGAATACTTTGAATTAAGGGCCACTCACTATCAGAAAGCTCTGGAAGGGGCTTTCCCTCTGTCCGCATAAAACCAGACTGATCTGATCAAGGGATCAAAGGGGGCAAATGACTCCTTCCCTCTCCCTGAATGCAGCTGACCTGCCCAAATCATTCATATACAACACCTGTCTCTCAGGTTGATTACAAGTCAATCTGTTTCTTTTTCTTTTCTTTTCTTTCTTTTTATTTTTTTTTAGACAGAGTCTCATTCTATCACCCTGGGTAGAGTGCTATGGTGGCGTCATAGCTCACAGCAACCTCTAACTCTTGAGCACAAGTGATCCTCTTGCCTCAGTTTTTCTATTTTTAGTAGAGACGGGGGTCTCGAGTTTTTGCTCAGGTTGGTCTCAAACTCATGAGCTCAAGCAATCCACCTGCCTCAGCCTCCAGAGTCCTGGGATTATAGGCGTGAGCTACTGTTCGTGGGTCAGCCCTTTGCCATCTATTCACCCTCCCCAGCAACCACCAGCTGCAACCACACTCACACTCTCCCCTCCCTCTGAAAGGCATCTGTAAAGCTGTCTGCACATGACTGAGATATTGGGTGATCACTCTGTGGTTCCCCCCATGCACATGGTATTTGGAGACAAACGTTTCTCTTATTAATCTGCCTTAACTGTAAGTTGATCTTTCAGCAAACTTTTGAAGACAAAGGACAAGTTTGCCAGGATCCCCACACAGACAATGCACAGGGTAAATGACAGGGAAGAAGGACATTTCCCAGGAGGCCAGGTGCTACAGGAGTTAGGGAAGTGAGGGACAGAGAGCCCGGCGTCAGGAGTGAGGGCTGCTCTGTGACGAGGGCTCCTGAGCAGAGACCAGCAAGATAGCACAGGAAGAGCTGGGGCAGCTGGCCAGCGGCCTTGGGGTGGGAATAAAGTTGGCATGGTCTAGGCCAGTGTTTTTCAACCTTGTTTATCTCTCGGCACACTTGAACCTTCAGTTAAATTTCTATGGCACACTTAAATTATGCTGATTTAAAAACGAAGAGTTTAAAAAAGAATATACTTACTGTGCTTTGAACTTCTTTTGAAAATAATTTACTTAGTGATCTTTAAAAAATGTCATGCCACAGGCGGTGCCTGTGGCTCAAAGCGGTAACACGCCGGCCCCATATGCTGGAGGTGGCGGGTTCAAACCTAGCCCCGGCCAAAAACTGCAAACAAAAAATAATAATAATAAATAAATAAATAAATAAAAGTGTTATGCCACCACACCAGCTGAAAATCACTGGTCTAGGGACTGAGTGAAGCATAAACAATGAATGAAGGAAGAGCCTCCCTCGGGCCCCTTCCCTTCCCTCCAAGGGGAAGCCACAGCTCCCCGCACACTGTCCCTGACAGAACTGACCGTGTGTCTGTCACATACCCTCAGAATGTGAAGCCCTCATGCTGGAACATCTTATTCGTCTCTGATTCCAAAGTCTCAACTCTGGGCCTGGTCCAAAGTTGGAAAACGAATGAATAATCAGTGGGCAGAAGCATCAGGCGTGGAGACTCTGGCTTACTGTGACTCGTGGTTTTAAGGGCCATCCCTGAGCCCTGTTTATTCAATTCATAATCTGGATTCCTGGGCCTGCTGGCATGGGCTGTCCCTGTTCTCAGCCTTACTGGCTGAGAAGCTCACACTCCAGCAGGGGAGGGCCTGGTCCTGTGACCTCAATTCCCTGCTCCCACTTCATGTGCCTTCTTATAGAAAGGCCACCAGCTCCCCTCAGTCTCACTGCCTGGACCGAGCAAGGTCCCCAGGGTCCACCCTGGCCCCTGTCTCCCTAGCTCCTCCTCCGCTGACCTCACTCCTGCTGATACCTTCCTGGAGGCCTGTGCACAGCTCTGCTGTGTGTCGAATACTCTGGGTTCAGCTCCTCACCTGGACTGGACGCTGAGTGGTCACCACGGGCACCCTACTCAGGACACGACAGGTGCTGTCTGCTGAGGAACAATGGTCCTGGACAGTCACAGGGCTCGGGTGGGGCAGCTGCGGTCAAGGCTGGAGATGACAGAGACAGAGGCAGAAATGAGAGACCAGGCAGAGGAGGGGCAAGAACGAGTGGATGCACAGAACACCAGGGTGGTGTTTTTAAAACTATGAGTGAGGACCCCCACAGGTCAGAAAATCAATCCATTGGTTCTCAATCGCCATTTAAAAAATAAACATAGCTGGGCTTGGTGACTCACACCTTAACCCCAGCACCCTGGGAGGCCAAAGCAGGTAGATCACTTAAGCTTAGGAGTTTAAGACCAGCCTGAGCAAAAGTGACACTATTTCTACTAAAAATAGAAAAACTAGCCAGATACCGTGGCAGGTCCCTGCAGTCCCAGCTACTCAGGAGGCTGAGGCAGGAGGATGGCTTCATCCCAGGAGTTTGAGGTTTCCGCGAGGTATGATGACACCGCGGCACTCTACCCAGAGTGACAGAATGAGACTCAGTTTCAAAAAAAAAAAAAAACTTAAATAACTAACTAAATACAACAGGATAGATCAGTAAAGAAATGCAAAAGCGTCACCAGTAGCAAAGGGAACTGTTCTGTGGCCCTGCACTCTGATGTTATGATGGACCACACACGTATTGTAGATCTCAATGCAGACAGTATTCTGAGGTGAAGAACTTTCGGAAAAGCCTGTCCAAGTGGCTCACGTGTCGGTCTGCAGATTCATTTACCTTGCTGAGGCCCCCAGCTGCTCACCTGCAAAAAATTATATAAATGAAGCTGATGCAATGTGATCCCTTAAAAGTCCTGCAGAGCAGTCAGGAGGCCCTGGTCTGAACATCGCCAGCAGCAAGGTCACAGCTGCCACAATAGAAAAGACAGCTGTGCTCAGCCATAGAAAAGGCAGCCAGTCAGGTGTCAACAGAACCTGCCCCGTGCAATGGGAGAAAGGCCCTGTGTGCGAAGCCCCTGCCGGGTGCCAGGCACCAGGCGTCTCAAACTTTCAGCTCTGAGTCTATGCAGCTGCTGTGGGTGCCTTGGAACCCAGCATGTAGGGGATGGTGAATCCACAGGGGTTGAGTGTTTCTGGTCCCCACAACAACCTTACAAGATGCATGTATTGGGGGAAAATGCCACCTGAGACTTCAGTGATCAGCTGAAGGGACAGAGCCAGGAATCGAACCCAGGTGAGTCTGACACCAGGGCGTGGCCTCCTCTGCCAAGACCCACTTCTCACAACACTGGGGCTTTGGGAAGGTGCTGTCTACAAGAAACAAAAATTATGAACAGCATGAGTGAAGAGGGTACTGCAGACACAGCTCTGGGGTGGTTGAGAGAGCGGCAGATCAGAAGGCTTCTCCAACCAAACGCCAATGGATGAGGATAGGCACTGTGTCCAGTCAGCCACCAAGTCCCTGTATTTTATACAGAACCTGGAACATGGTAGCTCAGTAAGCATCCAAAAAATGGGTCCATGGGATGGATGGGTGAGTGGATGCATGCTGGGCAGTCACATGCATGGACAGGAGTGTGGGTTGTAGTCCTGGACCTTCCAGTGGGTCACCATGAAGGACTTGTCACTCCTGGCCTCAGTTCTGCACCCACAGCCTGAGGGCACAAACTGACTCCTCTCTGGAAGGTCCGGCAGGCTTGCCAGGTGCCGTCAGCAGTCTGTGCCCTCCCCTATCTCTGGAAAGTACGAAGTGCCCAGGCCACCCTGTTGTGCCTCCTGGGCAAGCCAACCAGGAGTCTCTAAGAATTCATGTGAATTATGAGTGTCACAGACCCTACCCTGGGCAGTGACTGCAACTTTAGTCTAACACGTAAGAAATACATTTTAAAACCATGCACAAATTCTGAAATGAGCTCAGCAAATCTATTCTGCATCCTTCCAATTCAGCGAGAGAGCAGAGTGGCCCAGCTTATAGGCCCTGCAGCCAGCTTCCCGGGTTTACCCCCTCCTAGTCGTGAGACGAGGGCCTCCGTTCTCTGAGCTTCCACCTGCCTCCCAGGTTACATGAGAGTCAGACACTGCTCGTGCAGGACTGTTGTCCTTCCAGACTTGCCTGGGAGTGGCGTCTTTCAATGTCCTAACTGGTAAAGACTCGCCTTGCCACTGCGGGAGAGGTCAGTGAGAGCCATTCTGGTCTCAGGGGTTCTAAACTACAAATTCAGCACCAGCCCACCAGGGATGGGCCCTCCCGGGCCTGCTGTGATGCTGTCCCTGTTCTCAGCCTTACCAGCTGAGAAGCCCACATCCAGCAGGAGAGGGCCTGGTCCTGTGACCTCAATTCCCAGCTCCCACTTCACATGCCTTCTTATAGAAAGGCCCCAGCTCCCCTCAGTCTCACAACCCAAGCTGAGCAGGTCCCCAAGGTCCACCTGGCCCCTGTCTCCGTAGCTCCTTCTCCTCTGACCTCACTTCTGCTGCCACCCTCCCGGAGGCCTGTGCCCAGCTCTGCTGTGTGTCCAGCTCCTCACCTGGACATTGAGTGGTCATCACTGTACCCCACCCAGTACACGACAGGGGCTGCCTGCCCGTGAGTGATGCCCCCAGGCAGTCACAGAGCTCAGGTGGATCAGCTGTGATCAAGGCTGGAGATTGGCAGAGACAGAGAGAAATGAGGGACTGGGGAGAGGAGGCAGGACCGATGGGAGCCTTACAGTGTCCTGGAGGCTTGTGAAGGGGGGAGCACGCACGGGAGGTTTTGATGTGCGGCCAGAGTCCCGAGGAGACAAGTGTGAGGGTCAGTGCTGCTGGGTGGCCACAGAGCAGGGTGCAGGACAGGGACAGTAGAAAGTACTCACCTCTGTGCAAAGCTGACTTCCAAACCAGAGAAAAAGAAGGTGAAAGCCGTGTGGTCCCAGAGCACAGGGCTGGGAAGTTCTGGAGCTGGGTGGTCTGTTCAGGAATTGGCCACCTTGAACGCTCACATGCGGTTTCTCCCAGAACTCTTGCCGCGTCAGAGCCTCTGGCTTTTCCTGGCAGGTGCTCTCCTTACAGAGTTTTCCCGGGAGCCTGCTCCTCACTCCACCTGCCCCCCTTCCACTATCCAGCACCCCTTCTGTCTTATAATTTTTCTTTCTTTCTCCCTGAACTGTCCTCAGTTCAGCCATTTCTTCTACCAAGTTGCCTCGAACACTGTTCCCCTCTGTTCCTTTCATGAGAACCCTGCCTCATTATGCCTGGAGCCTGAACCATTAGCAAGGGGAAAAACAGGACCTGGAAGGCGAGGGTGGCTCATTTACTATATCCTGCCTGAAGGTGGGAGGACATTTACATTACAGTCGTGTCGTCCAACAGAGGAAGGGACACTCATGCAGCATTCTAGTTGCCAGGCACTGTTCTAAGACCCGCACATTCACTAGCTCATTTTACTTGCATAACAGTTCTTTAAAGTAGGCAGGCATTGTGGTGGGTGCCTGTCATCCCAGTTACTCAGGAGGCTGAGGAAAGAGGATCACTTGAACCTGAGAATTAGAGATTGCTGTGAGCTATGACATGACAGCACTCTACAGAGGGCAACAGAGTGAGACTGTGCTCAAAATTTTTAAAAAGTTGATATTATAATTACTCTCCAGGCACAGAGAAGATGGTGACCTTCCCAAGCCACAATCAGTGTCAAGGCTAGGAGGCAAACCCAGCTGACTCTAGAATCCCCTCCTCTGCGTCCTCTAAGCTTCTGCCTTTCAAACCAAACCAAACATGCTTCCTACAGTGGGCGACTGTGACCCGTCATTGTCTCGCCCTCGCCCCCAGAGTCTGGCTAGATTCTATCCAGAACAAACACTGGAGGATGTTGGCTGAGAGAAGGGAAGAAGGAGAGGCCATCTAGCCTCCTGAGGATCGTAAGTTTGCATCTGGAGGTCGCTCTCAACCATGGTTGCAGAGATGACAGTGGAAAATCGAAACCTGCCAGACAGAGGTGCTAGATATCAGAGTTCCAGCTTGAAGTGGAGAAATCTTGAAAGCAAGCTCTAGCTGACAGCTACATCACATAGATATGGAGAGACCCGGAGATCCTGGCAAACTACTCGGCAAAATCCAGGAGGACTATGCTCATGGATAAAAGAGCTACCCAGAAAAAGAAATCTATGAGTTTGATGTTTCTTTAACCAAATGCACGCCCCAGCCATGGAAGCTCAGGTAGGAAGCTGAGGAAAAAGGAAGCAGTATAGGATTTGAAGTATCGGAGGTCCGAGCCCATGGCTGGCAAAATCTTGGCAATTAGAATAAGGAGAGGAACTTCCCAGAAGGAAGGAAAGCATAGCCAGGATCTATCCTCCCCTCGGTTAAAATCACTGGCTGACCACAAAATTACAGAGACCACAAGGAGACCCCAGGGGCCTATCTAAATGCCAGCATTAAGAAAAAAGTGAACTAAGTGGATATATCAGGAGCTGCATTCCACAGCAGAGTCAAAATCTGAAGCTGAGTTCAGGCCCATTAGTACCTCTACATCTCTAAAGCAAAATTCTCAAAATGATGGAATCCACAGTCACCAAAATGGATTATCTGCAATCGGTTTTCAACCCAAAGTTACTAGACATAGGAAAAAAACAGTCAATGTGAACTGACTCCAGGTGGACCCAGATACTTGATTTGACAAAGACTTTAAAAGTTATCATACATATATATGCAATCTATTAAAGAAAAATATGTTCCAAATTATGGTACAAATGAATGTGTAGATAATTCATCTTAACATAGAAATAATTTAAAAAGGAAATTCCAGAGCTATAAAGTATAATAACTAAAATTAAAACCTCACTAGATAGGCCCTAGTATAGTGTGTTTCAACCTTCTTTATCTCACATCGCACTTGAACCTACAGTTGAACTTCTGTGGCACACGTAAATTATGTTGATCCCCAAAACAAAAAGAATTTTTAAAAGTATACGCTTACTGTGCTTTGAACTTCCTTTGAAAATAATTTAATTTATGATCTTTAAAATTTTTCGTGGCACACTTAAGATCCTCTCACAGAACACCAGTTGAAAAATCACTGCTCTATAGCATAATTTAAATAAAAGAAAATATCAGTAAATTTGAAGATAGATCAATAGAATTACAGAGTCTTAGGTGTATATGATAAAGACTTAAGAACTTGAAAAGACCTTCAGAGATGTACAAGAAAGCAGGGTGTGGTCCAACATGCATGTCTTTAGAATCCCAGAATGAGGGAGCAAAAGAACAAGAAAGATAAAATATTAAGAGATCAATAACCCCTGAAGTGCTAATTATGATTGAAAACATTAATTTTCAGATCCGGAAAGTTGGTGAGCCCCAAGTATAATAAACCTAAAGGAAATGATCTGTTTTTCGAAATTATCTTTTACTTTTACTAATAAATATTCGTTGTCTATTTTTTGATACTTAAAAAAAAAAAAGAAGTTAACTGATGACTCCATACTGAATCTCAGAGTCAAAGCATTCTATAATAGACATACGCCTATTTGACAATGTGAATGTTTCTTTCTTTGCATTATTATTGTTATTATTGCTTAATATTTTGATGTAGCCACTGTCTTGATTCCTTTTCTGAATGTATTTATGTTTGTTTGTTCTTTACAAGGTTTTTGTTTCTAGTCCTTATCTTAAACATTGTTAATTGTTATTAAATTTTAAGCCTTTTTAATTTTGTGAAGGCAAAAAAAGGAAACCTAATAAACACATACATATGTAAAAAAAAAAGTCCCAAAAGAAAATCCCATGAGACATACCATTATTGAATTTCTGGAAGACAAAGAAAGAGAAAATCTTGAAAACAATCATTAAAATAACAACATCTAGGGAAAAACCATTAAGAATAATGACTTATAAATCTTCTCATAAGTTATGGATGACAAAAAACAAACAAACAAAAAATGGAACAATATGAGTAAAGTGGAGCAGAAAAGAACTGTCAACCAAGAATATTATATTCATAGAAAATATCCTTTAAACACAAAGATAAATAGAAACTTTTTTTTTTTTTTTTTTGAGACAGAGTCTCACTATGTCGCCCTGGGTAGAGTGCCGTGGCATCGCAGCTCACAGCAACCTCAAACTCTTGGGCTTAAGCAGATCTCTTGCCTCAGCCTCCCAAGTAGTTGGGACTACAGGTGCCCGCCACAATGCCCAGTTTTTTCATCATTGTTGTTTCAACAGGCCCAGGCCAGGTTCAAACCTTCCAGCCTTGGTATATGTGGCTAGCTCCCTACCCACTGAGCTATGGGCACTGCCAATAGAAACATTTTTTGAAAGCAAAAATTAGGATACTTTGCCAATACCAACCAACCTGCATTACAAAAAACAGTAAAGGAAGGTCTTTAAGTTGGGGAAATAAAGAGCTCTGGAAATAGTAGATATGTAAATAAATATAAAATACCATATTTTTATTTTATTTTTTAAAAGATGTGTGATAGGGGCAGCTCCTGTGGCTCAAGGAGTAGGGCGCTGACCCCATATACTGGAAGTGGTGGGTTCAAACCTGACCCCAGCCAAAAACGGCAAAAAAAAAAAAAAAAACTGGCAAAATTAAAAAGATAAATAGACAGTACCACAATCATGATAAGAGACTTTACCATCCCTTTGCCGGGACCACCAGAACTACTGGACAAGAAATTAGTAGATATCTGAAGAACATTTTCAACTACCTTAATGTCTACAGAACAAAACAACAGCAGAATACACATTCTTTCCAAATGCAAATAGATGTTCAGCCGGTAGATCACACACTGTGCCTTATGATGAATTTCAGTAGGCTTCTGAAGAATGAAATCTTACAAAGTATGTTCTCTGACCGCAAAGAAGGTAAATTAGGAGCCAAGCAGAATTCAACCTGTGGCAGAAAACTTATGCTGTCCAGCATCCTTGGAAACTGTTGAAGAAAATCCTCCACCTCTGCAGCTTCCCAGCAAGCACCAAACTGAGGAACTTAAACAATAAAATTTTCTGTTAAAAATGACTACCCCTTGCTCTGCTAAGCATATGTTCCTTCCTTGCCCACTCCCCCCACTTTGAGCTGACGGCAGGAAGTACAACTCCAGCTTTCATGGGCCACAAAGGACTGTATTGGCTTCTGCAGCAGGAAACCCAGTTGGAGGATGTATCTCACCCTCAGCCCCTGCTTGGCTTTCCTTTGGGCAGGCGGTGTAGGAAAACACCCTCCTGGGGGTAGGATGGCCGCCTTCAGCTTCATGCCTGGCGGAATAGAGCTTCTATGTCCCAAGAGGCACAAAAAGTGTTTTTGATGTCATTGGCTCTGCTTGGCTAAGTCCAGATCACCTGGCTACTCTGACTCTGGAAGGGGGCGCAACGGCACCACTCACAGGTCGATACTGAGTTGTGGCTCCCCAAAGGCACATGGAAGCTGAGAAGAGGCAGTGAACGTGGCCGGCAATGATACCAGGTGTGCACCCACTGGGTTTAGGTAGGGAGATGAGCTGAAACCCCAGCAGGTCAGGACTTACGCTGCAGCCCAGCTCCAGCCCTCTTGTCCTTCAAGGTAACAGTCACCTCCACATAGGGGGATTATCTGGAGGTGACCATTTCACCTCACTAAAATATAGAGAATTTGAGATACCACATGCAAATAGGCTTTCCATACAGTTCACATCTAGACCCACGCACGCACACACACACCTTATTTTCATATTCTTTTCCACAATGAATATGGATTACTTCTGCATAAATTATTTTAAAAGCACAAATATTTTAGATGAAAACATTATTTGGGAGTTGAACTCCCCCCCCTTTTTGGGGGAGGACATGGATTAGCATAGTAGAAAGTTGCTTCTCTTTAAGATCAGAAATGTATGCTACACAGGTGTTGCCGCCATCTGGGAAACATTTAGAAAGCCTCTTCTTTTAGCCTTAACATAGGAATAACCTCTGATTTTATGACCTCCTAAGTCGTAGGGAAATACCTCACTAAAATAAGGAGAATTTGAGATAGTGCATGCAAATATGCCTTGTATACTGTGGAGTGCTTTATACGTGGGAGAAAATGTTACTTGTATTTCAATTCTGGAAGCCGCAGGAAAGCTACCTGTGATTTGCACCTTCCACTCAGGAGAGAGGATTTCTCACTCTTGGGAGTCACAGCCCTCCATCACCAAAGGCAGAAGGCTTCACCTGTTATATCTCCAGGCTTCCACCACTAGAAAGACTCAGAAATAAAAAGTATGGTGTGGAACCAAACCAAGGGACAGAGGCAATTAAAAATAAATCAGGCATCTTGGAGAAAGTCATTTGCAGAAACAGTTGTGTCCACAGCATGAAATATGGAGGAAGTACTTTAAAGCACAAGTTAATTTAATAAACACTCACTCTCATTCTTTTTAAAGGGGAGAATGCTATAAAATATTTCATTAGGCTAAATCTCAGCAGGGAAACATGGACTTTTTTCAAAAGAAGACTTTGTAAGTTAGAGAGATGAAGGGGAAAAAAAGAGAGAGACAAAGGGAGCGGGAACGTGGCCGTGGAGTGAGCGTGCAGCTTTAAGACTAGGGCAGGACAGCTCACATACAGAAGAGGAAGGGAAAGGTGCTTAGGTCCCCCTCGGTCAGCCGTCCATCCTTAGCCGGGTGGGTCCACCATGCTAGAACCGCACAAAGAAGTTAGACAAAGGCGTTGCCTGTCCAGAGAACCCACACACCAGACCCAAATCTGATTCAAAACCCGGATAAGGTTTACATGGTGCCATCTCCCACCCTAGAACTCTTGACATTTGCTCTGGGCAGGTACGCAGAAATTACCACCGGAGAAGGTGGTCATCTAGTTCTCTCCACTTAATCAAGGGTCTTGCATGGTGCTGGGATCAGCCAAACACCTGCTGACTGATGGGGTGGGCACGTGAGGGGGTGCCAGCCTAGAATCCTTTTTCCATCTGCTTCCTTCCTCACAATACCCAGATTTTGCTTCAAGAATACATGTCAGCTCCTGACCCTGCCCATAATTCCAGATTGGGCCCTTCAGTAGTTTAATAAATCCAGGCATCCCACTCCCAGTCCTGGTCACTAGTGCAGAGGGGACATGAAAACAAGGCCTGTCCACTGAAGACAAACCTTAAGATGTCTCTACAATGTCGAGGCAGAGACACTCAACGTTGGGACTGTGTCACGTGAAGGTAGAAAACTTAGAATTGTGGGGACCACTGTGGCTGCAAGAAGGGAAGTCAGCCCAGGCACAAAGTCACGCAGAGAAGGACCTGGGGGGAGCGGGGGGGGGGGGGGACTGACATCGGTAGAGAGCCTTGATCGTGCCACTCCTGAAGCTGTGCTTCTCCTGATTTTCTATAGTTTACTTCAGTAGGAACAAACTATGTGTTTTCTGGGCTGGTTTTGCAGTTGTTTGATCTTGCACCGAGACAGGTCAGGGAATGGAAAACAGTAAGAGGGGAAAGAGAAAATAAGTGAGGGGGAGAAGCTGTTTTTATCACTAAAGTAGCTCCTGTTCATTACAGAAAATGTGAGATGTGTATAAAATCAGAAAAGAAAAAAAAAAGCCATCGTTTCACCATGCAGATACGGCTGCTATTAACATTTTACCAATTTTCCTGTCAGTTTTTTTTTCTGTATTTAAAGATCATTTTTACAGAGTTTTAAGTCCTTTGTTTACATAATTGTATTCCCTGGTTTTTTTCTCCTGTCTCATAAGCATTCCTTGTGTTATTATATATTCTTCAGAGATACAAGTTTTGACTTTATAATGTTCAGTCAAGGAGAGACACTCTAATTTATTTTATCATTTTCCTACGACTGGACATACTGTTTTCTCCTCATTTCCTCACATTTATTTTCGAAACACTCCAAGAAAAATGTCCTTGCATAAAACTTTCTGTATGTAAGACTGTTTACTCAGAATAGGTTCACAGAAGTGAAATCATTGGGTTAAAAGACAGGAATTAGGGTCACCAAATTTAGCAGCTAAAAAGGCAGGATATCCATTTAAATTTTCGTTTCAAATTATTGATTGTTATCTGAAATTCACGTTTAGCTGAGAGTTACGTATTTTATCTGGCAACCCCAGCAGGAATACTTTAAAGGTGGGGAGTAGAATAACTAATATTTCTATTTTTTCATTTTTAATTTTATTTATTTTATCTAATTTTTATTAAATCATAACTGTATACACTTATGGGGCGCAATGTGATGATTTGATATATAATGTGGAATGCTCAAATCAAACTGTAAGTGAGGTGATGGTTATGTTAATAGCTAATATTTCTTTTTTTTTGAGACAGAGTCTCAAGCTGTCACCGTGGGTAGAGTGCTATGGTGTCACAGCTCACAGCAACCTCAACCTCTTGGGCTCAAGAGATTCTCTTGCCTCAGCCTCCCAAGTAGCTGGGACTACAGGCACCTGCCACAATGCCCAGCTACTCTCTTTTAGTAGAGATGGGGATCTCAAGCTTGCTCAGGCTGGTCTCGCACTCCTGAACTCAAGCAATCCTTCCACTTCAGACTCCCAAAGTGCTGGGATCACAGGTATGAGCCACCGCACCTGGCCTGTAGCATTAATTTTAAAACTGGTCAATTCTTTGCCAAGTTCCCCTCCAGCTACCAGCCTGCGCCTCCCTCTGCATCAACCTTCTCTCCCATCCAAGTCTGCTCAGGAAACTCCCTCCAGCGCTGCCACCTCCTGTCCCTGTCCACCTCCTGTCCCTCTTTCTTATAAGGGAAAATTCATCTTCATTTACATCCCCCTGCGCATCTCTTCACCCATCCAACACCCTCTTTCCCCGCTAGACTCACTCTCCCTGGAAGGGACAGATTACACTCAGTAACTATTTGCATGTCTAAATATTTCTATTTTTAAAATATCTTCCCTCTCTCCCCTGAGCTTCCTTCCTTTCCTCCCTTCTTTCATTCCCCATGTGACACTCGTCAGGCGCCAGGCAGGTTCTCTTCAGCCTGGCAGGCAGTGAAGACGCCCACCCGGCCAGCAGCCCCAGACAAGCAGCGGAGAGTGACCAGGCTGGAAAGGGTGGAAGGCCAAGGCTGCAAGGGCCCTGGGGAGAAGCGGCACACCCACCTCGGTATCCGGGAAGGTGTCACGGCGGAGGTGTGACCTAGCACTGAATTCTTGCCTGCATAGAGATGGGTTGTAACTGGGGTCCCTTTCCAGTGAGGGCATTTTGAGGACCCAGTCTAGGGAAACAGAGTGCTGGGCTTGGGACCAGAGCATAAGTTCTCTATAGCCTCCTGCATGTTCTTATCAGAACCACCTCTTGGTGGATACAAAAAGGGCCTGGTGGAGCCAACACTGACTTTTGAACTCTTGGTTTGGGGCACATCCCCCCCCGTGGCCGGTAAAGCCCAACCACTGCTGGACTGTCCATAGTTGGTAAGCTTTGAGTTCACTCTGCTCTTCTTTTAAACAATTCACAAAATGCAGCCAGGATTTTAAACTGCTCATAAAAATGGATCCATCAGCACAAGGCTGGAATAATTAGTTTCTTTTGCTAGGAAAAAAAATGGTGCTTCTTAATTATCGTACTGATTGCATGAGTTTTTTTTAAATACAACAAAGAGGCCTCTGAAGGCTCTGTCCTTCCACCTGCCTATAGGGCAGAGGATCTAATTAAAACAAAGAGAATGTATTCATAGTTGATGGTGTGATTTCCCCCAAGTATTTCTTACTTCTCAACTTAACTCAGCGACAGCTCCAAAAATTCCCCCCCAAAAAAGAACCCGCAAAATCCCCTGGGTGCAGGGCTGTCAGAGCACGGTTCTAATAAACAGTCTGTGCTTTGGAGCTGACACCAAGCTCTTCCTCAGAGCAGCCATGCCCTGTTTCCACTGCCTTCCGAGGAGTTCTGGCCTCCTGGCTCAAGCACCACTGGCTTTGGGAGCTGCATGTCCCAGAGGTAGGTTCTGACTCTGTTCTCTTGCTCTGGGGAACTCTGGGGACATGGGCACAGCCCCATCATGTTACAGACAGCCTCTATCCTCAGATAAACGATGCCCTAGCATTACAAAGTGATGGCTGGAGCTCTTGCCTTCCACCTAAGCTCATTCAGAGTCAGTTTCCTTCCCAGGGCTGCCAGAAAATGTCTCATTCGATCTCACCCACACTCAGGTAGAGTGAGGTGCACACTTCTGAACCAGTCGCTCTGTCCAGAGAAAGGTGAAGAAAGATTGGCAGAGCCACCTCTGGATTCACAGGAAGAAGGGTTATTCAGTAGAGCAGTAAGGGTTTTCTTTGCTTTGTTTTGTTTTGCAAGAACAAAATTCCACTAACAAACCTATGCTTGTGTCCTAGAGAGATGAGAAACGGGATTTCAGGCAGGGGCCCCATGTGGAAGCTGACAGGTCCAGTTCAGCCTGGTGAGGGACTGTGTCTGGCCCATATTGCGTCTTTACATTTGATGTCATCGTCAACATTAAGAACCGTCAGAGTCCTGTAGACCAGTGATTTTCATTGTGTGTGCTGAGAAAATTCTTAAAGATCATTAATTAAATTATTTTCAGAACAAATTCAAAGCGCAGTATTATATTCTTTTTTTTTTTTTTTTTTTACTCTTTATTTGATCAACATAATTTGTGTCCCGGAAGTTTAACGATAGGTCCAAGTGTGACCTGAGATAAAGAAAGTTGAAAAGCCCTGGCTCTGCCCTGGCCCGTCTGCTCAGCTGGCCCAGACCCCGACCATCCACTTGGCTCAGTGACAGGTGTGCAGCCGCTGACTTTGCCACCCTGGTGGGAGTCAGCATAGGGTTCACGGGAATCCCCCTTGATTTAAAGCACCTAAATGGTGGGTGAGCTCCTCCTTGGAGCTGAGCTGTCACACCAGGAAGGCTGTTTCTTCCTTCTCTAATGAAGGGCATACAGGACTCTTTACAAGAAGGAGGCTGAAGTTCCGGGAAGATGAGGGAGAAACAAACATTACCCAGGCGGTGGAGGTTGGAAGGGGTGGGCTTTTCTCAGGCCCTGTCCTTAGGCCTGAAACTGAGAAGCTCAGATATACCAGGCTCCAGGAAGCACAAAGGGCGTGCATAATTTTGTTCTCTCTGCACCCAGCTGATCTCTGGGGAGTGGATTTAAGAAGGTTTAAGCTGCAGACAAAGCACCCACCTGCTGGGTGGTTTTACCATTACTCCCTCCACCCCACCCAGTGGGCTCCCCTGAAAATCAAGCTCTCAGAGTGGGCGTCTGCCCTGCCTCTTGCCCAGACCTGTCTGTCTGTGTATGTCGTAGGAGTGTCATCCCGAGAAGCAGGGCCAGATACAGAAAAGCAGCAGACTTCCTCCAAAACGGAATCCACTCTCTCTTGTGTTGGTGTCACACATCAAACCTGTCCGTTTCCCTCTTCCTCTGTCCTTAATCTGGCCCCAGCCCTGCGACTCTCACCTGGTCAGCTGCCCTTGTGTCTCTACTGGGCCCCCAGTCATCACTCTTGCCCTGCCACACCCTGATTAAAATCTGCAAATGCTGCATAATATTCCATGGTGTACCTATACCACAGTGTATTAATCCATTCGTGGATCGATGGGCACTTGGGCTTTTTCCATGACTTAGCAGTTGTGAATTGGGCTGCAATAAACATTCTGGTGCAAATATCTTTGTTATAATGTGATTTTGTATGGTGCCCCATGATCGCATTAATGTACACAGCAATGATTTAATATTAATAAAAAAAAAAACTGGTCAATAAAGGGGAAAAATCAAAAATAAAATAAAATAAAATCTGCAAATGGCTTGCAACTTAATCGGGTTAAAATCAAACTCTTTGCAGAGGCCCGGATGGCATTTAGTGAAGCATCTTCTTCCTCCCCTGCACACTCCATCTCAGCGGCTCTCTGGCCCTGTGGCCGAGCCTCTGGGTGTCTCCCTCCGGCCACCTAAGCTTTCCCTGCTCCACACGCCACCCCACAGCCTGGAACTGTGCCTGCCAAACAGCCGTGCTACATGAATGAGCGAGTGAAAACAGTGCTAGCCGTCTGAATGTGTGTGTTTACCAGTAGTTAAGGACAACTATTTGTTGATCCCTATGGGCGTCATTTAAAAATTTAACTGGAAGACAAGAATGGCCCAGGAGAAACAGGGGAAGTTGGCATTATTTTACAGTTTATTTAATTCACTCCTACCGCTGGACTAATTTAATTCATCTCTACGGCTAACGGAAGGACCAGACTGAAGTATTAACCTCAAAGGCAGCGCTGGAACAGATAATGGAGCTGGGCCACCAGCGCAGAGCAGAAGATAAAAGAAAAAGGACCACTGCTTCCAGGGAAAATTAAAGGGGGCGGGGGAGGCGGCGGTGAGGGAGAGAAGCCTTTTTTTTCTAATGGTTCATTTTCTTTCTCTTCAGTACAAAGTGATAAAGGCAAATAAATTTGTGTTTAGAATCACAGACCTAATACAAGTCCATTATATAAAGATACTTTCCTGGCAAAACTTTGTCAGAAGCTCTTAATGTCAAAAGCATGCAAAGTGGATTAAAATATCACAGGCGCGTGGTGGAGATTGTCAAAGTGACAGTGTTATTAAACCTATTTATTTACCCCTTCATTTTCATCTCCACACAGGACCCCAGTGTGGCGCTGTTTCCACCGTTGTTGGCTGGGCGGCCAGCTGAATGGTGGGGAGGGATCCTGCTTGAGCAAGGCCCCAACTGCATCCCCAGCACCCCGGCCTGTGGCTTGAACAGCATCCAATCTAAGTGACTAGATAAACAGAGAAAGGTTGGCCCTTTTGCCTGGATGACATTTAGCTGGTGTGACTTCCTTCGTGGGGGAACTCGTAGGTGGCAATGGCAGGATGATCTGCAGAGAGATGGGCCAGCGACAGGGCCACATGGGAGATTTGCATGAGGGCAGCTGCTCCTGTCCACAGGCGACAAGGTTGGAAGATCCCTCCAGCTCCTTCCTCTGTCTCCCCCGGTTAGTGCTGGCAGGTGCCAAGGGTTGGGTATGTTGTCTGGCCTGGCTGTGCACCTGGGCTCCACACACCTTCTCTTGTGTAATCCTTACCACAGCCACTGAGGAGGCAGGTATCATCCTGCAGATTTATAGGCATCAGAGGCCACGCAGCATGCCTGAGTCCTGCAGCTGGTGCGTGATGGTGCCAGGTCAGAGCCCAGTTCTGCCTCACCCCAGAGCAAAACCTCCCTCTCCTGTGCCTCTGCCCAAGCAGCTCCTGGATGTGGTGGGGAGGTTGGGGCCCAGGTGGGCACACGGGCACTGAACACCCTCAGGCAAGATGTTCAGGGGAACAAGCAGGTCTGGAGCAGAGTCTCCAGGCAAGGAGGAGGCTTGTACACGTCTGAGTTTGCACGGAAGAGCTCCAGAAAGTGCGTGAGGGCTGGAGAGGGCAAGTGGGGACAGCAGCTGGGAACTGGGGGGTGGAGACAGGGAAGAGAAGGAAATTGGCATTTCATGGTTGACATCTTTGTGCTTTTTGAATGTATCAAAATGTATGCATGCTTTTAATACATAAGTGTTAAAACAATGTGAAAAATAGCTTCACTGGAAGGACAAACGCCCAGAATGTCACCTCCTCTGACTACTCCCTGGCACACCTTGCTTCCATCTGGGTCTGGTGACCCCCCCGACCCACACCTCATTCCTAAGCCCCATCCCTCTCTTTCCCCGTCCACTTGAATGCCTGCTCCTGCCCACTTTTTTTTTCTCCAGGCAGCCACCTCTGGCTACCCCAAGACCTCTGTCCCTTTCAAGAAGGTCCCCATTGGGCTGGGCACGGTGGCTCATACCTGAGATCTCAGCACTCTGGGAGGCTGAGGCTTGAGTTCAGGAGTTCAAGACCAGCCTGAGCAAGAGCAAGACCTTGTCTCTACTAAAAGTAGAAAAACTAGCTGGGTGTTGCGACAGGCACCTGTAGTCCCAGCTACTAGGGAAGCTGAGGCAATAGGATCCCTTGAGCCCAAGAGTTTAAGGTTGCTGTGAGCTATGATGATGCCACAGCACTCTACCCAGGGGGACAGAGGGAGACTCTGTCTCAAAAAAAAAAAAGAAGAAGAAGAAGAAAGGCCCAAGCAAAGAGAGCTGTCATAGTCTCAACCGACAGCCTTGCAGCCTCAGGTCAGGACATGTGCCAAACTCCTTTCCTGTCCCCCTCATTACATGCAGGAGTTCGGGAGACACAGCTGTATTATGGCTAACTGGGCACCTGCTGCCCACAAACCATATGCGTGCAGCTCAAGGTGAAGCAGAGCTGGGGCGGGGTAGGCAGAGCTGGCCAGTAGGGTTGTCGAGGCCTGAAATGGGGGCTGTCCTGAGGCTGGCTCTCCAGGGGCTGGGGCCAAGCAGGGTGGGCACAGAGAGACCCAGGCTTGCAGAATATGGACCTTACACAATTAGAGGATCCACTTTAAGAAAAAGACTACACAGTTACATGTGCACAGTTTTGTGTGACAACGAATGTCTACTTAGAGCAAGAACACAGATCACCACCAATACGAAGGGCTTGGACATTCAGGTGTCTTTCAGATTTCTGTAGGCAACTTGCCAGGAACAGGCACGGTTCCTGCTGGCACCCTGGCCCCTCCCCAGGGTACCCCGGAGCCCAGGCCAGGGAGGGGCACAACGCTTCACTGACCTCCACGATTGATTCATCTCTTTGTGAAGACCCAGAACGCCCAACTGCCTTTGTGGAGGATGAAAACGATAACCCAACAAAAAAACAAGCACCAACCAGGGAACACAGCCCCTGTGATCCAGGCCAGTCCCCTCCCAGCTCATGGCAAAGTCTCTCCCACCACCAGAAGCTGGCTTAGGCTCCTGGACACCCAGGCCAGGGCGTGGCTCACTCAGAGACACTCGGCCAGGGGCACACAGTGGGGGTCACGGGGAAGAAGACAAGCTGTGGAGAGGAACTCGAGGGCTTCATGGTGGAGGTGGCGTGGGACCCCCAGTGTCTCCGCCCATTCATTCTACCAAACATTTAAAGAAGAAACATGTCAGCGCTGCACCCGACCCTCTCTCTTCTAGAAGGGAGAAGAGTAGAGGTCACCACCTGACCCAGCTTTATTAACCAATAGCATCGGATGCCAATGCCAGACAAAGACATTTCAGGGACACACCAATATTACTCATTAAATAACCACTTTATACCACGAGAATGGCTGAGATTTAAAGATACTGTTGGCAAGAAAGTCGATCAAATATAGCTCTTCCACACTGCTGGTAGGAGGGTAAAACAGTACAACCACTTTGGAAAACAGTTTGAGAGTTTCTTAAAGAGTTAAACACGTATGTACCAATAATTCTCCTTTTGCATATTTATCCAATAGAAATAAAAACATACTTGTGTGTATTTGTAAATAAAAAATACCGTAGAATCTCCATGGTTAACTATCTCCTTACAGTGGTCACCTCCTTAAGTGGACCTAATTCTCATAGACATGAGCCTTACTCATGTACCCATCAGGACAGGAGCCCTCTTTCCTATGTTGACCAGCTCCGTATGTTGGCCTATTTGCTACCATCCCTTGGGTGAAGAATTTGCAGAGGTTCTACTACTGTGCATGTGAGTGTTCCCAGCAGTTTGTTTTTTGAGTCTCACTCTTTCACCCTGGGTAGACTGCTGTGATGTCATCGCTCATAGCAACCTCAAACTCTTGGGCTCAAGAGATCCTCCTGCCTCAGCCTCCCAAGTAGCTGGGACTACAGTTGTCTGCCACAATGCCCTGCTTATTTTTCTGTTTTTAGTAGAGATGGAGTCTCACTCTTGCTCAGGCTGGTCTAGAACTCCTGAGATCAGGTGATTTACCCCCCTCAGCCTCCCAGAATGGGAGGGTTACAGGTGTGAGCCACCAGAACCAGCACAGCTTTATTCCTGTGAGTACCAAATTGGAAATAACACAAGTGCCAATCAATACACAAATGGATAAACAAATTGGGGATACCCATACAATGGGACGTTATCTAGTAGTGAAGAGGGGAACATTGGCAATGATATGGAAAAGTCTCAAAATCACCATGGGAGAGAAGAAAAACAGACACGGGTTAAGACTAACTGACTCCATTTACTTGAAATTCTAGAACAGGCAGAATGGTGCTAGAGTGACTAGACGCTTATCAGTGTCTGCTGAGGCCAGGCTGGAGGTGAGCTCAACTGCACAAGATAGAAGAGAACTTTGGGGGGTGAAACAATCTCCGCCGGGGGGGAGGGGCTCACAATTTGTTGAAACTTATCAACATGCACAATAAAGTTGATTTTAAACTTGACAGACATACAATGAATAAAACATAGAGTTTTGGGCTCTACCCCCAAACATTTAGATTTAATACTTAAAGTCTGCCTGAAGCTCAGATATTGGTATTTTTCATAACACTCCCCTTTGGTGCTTCCAGAGTAAGACCCACCTTGGCAAAGTGACGGACTCGACTTTGATAAAAGTTAAGGGAGTCATGTCGCTCCCTGCTCAGGTCTGTCCAGGGTCCCAGCCTCATCTCAGAACACTCTGCGCCTCTCTGGCTGTGTCTCTGCCACAGTGCCCTTGCACCTGCTCCCTTGTCATTCCCAGCAGCCCAGCTGGTGCAGGCTGTGTGCTGTACCCTTTCCCTCCTGCATGGAGCCGGCTGACTTCTGCCTCTCAGGGCATGTTCTTTACCAAGGCCTCTGCGGACATCGGCAGCTGTGGTCACTCCAGGCTCGCTCTCCGTCCATTTGCTTCATTTCTTTCACAGTTTTTATACCACTTTGTGAAATAATCCCAACCATTTCATGCTTGTTGATTCTCCCTAAGACAGGGGCTCTGTCTGTCCTGTTCCCGGCAGTGTAGTGCCCCCTAAAATGCTGCCTGACGCATTGTGACTGCTCACTCCCATCTGGCCTAACGGACAACCTTTCTGTCAGGTTGGCAAAACTAGAAAATTACTATCAACCACCGAAGAAAAATTGCAGAAAAGGTTCACTGAGTCTGAAATGATACTACAGGCATGGAAGGAAATTAGATGCTTCATTTTCTTCTCTTCTCCCCCCCACCCCACTAGCATTTCCTTTGCAGAATCTACAAAGACAAAAAAAAAAAAAGAGAGAGAGAAAGAAAATTGTTACAAATTAATTTTATGTACTCCTTGCAATATAGTTAGGTAGCGTAACAATTTTCTGAAATTGTATATAAGTAAGTTATATGATTTATCGATTTTATTTCAGAATTTACAAATAGCCAAAAAGGGGGTGATGGGAAGTCCCTTCTCCCATTGGAGATATTTTTACTTAGTGAAGTTTTCTGCTGCTCTAGAACAACACTCTTACCTTATAGCTAAGTTGCATTAGTGTTAAAAACAATGCAGGAAGAAATAGGTAGGCAGAGACTCCCCCCTGTACCCTGGTGTATTCTCCTGCAAACTTCTTTGCTATTTTAGAATTTCAGATTAATCTGAGGGTACAGATGTTTAGGTTACGTTGTTTTCATTTGTAAGGTAAAGTTCAATTTGCAGCCACGGACTTCCCCCAAGGGGTGTGCTGAACACCCCCAGATCGTGCACATCAGATGAGATTCACCAATCTCTGTCCCTCCTTCCCGTTTCCCTTTCCATATTCTCCCCTCCCCCTCGCAAGAATTGCTAGATTGGGACTGCAAACTAACACAGTCTCTATAGAGAGAAGTATGAAGAATTCTCAAAGAGCTAAAAGCGGACCCTCCATTTGATCCCCCAATCCCATCACTAGGTTTTTATCCAGAAGAACAAAAATCTTTTAAACAAGGACATTTGCACCAAGATGTTCATCATAGCTAAATTCACAATAGTCAAGATATGGAATCACCCGAGTGCCCATCAACCCAGGAATGGATTAACAAACCGTGGCCATTATGTACACTGTGGGTACACTTCAGCCATAAGAAAATATGGAGACTTTTCATCTTTTGTATTTACCTGGATGGAGTTGAAACATACTCTTCTGAGTAAAGTGTCACAAGAATGGGAAAACAAGTACCAGTGTACTCAATACTAATATGGAACCAGTAGATGAACAACCACACTCCCACAGGAAAGAAGAGTTTAGCCCAGGAGCTGCCATCGCCTCCCCAGGAAATGCCATGCAGACAGACAGGGGTGAGCCCAGGCAGCCCTTTATACCCCAGGACCCCACCTCCCAGGACACAGTTGGTTGGAGCAGAAGATACCCAACCCTCCCTGGACCAATGAGAGCCCCTGCAGGTGGGCAGCAGCTCAGGTGGGCAGCAGGCTGAGGTGGCCATAAGACTGAGGTGGGCAGAGGCTCAGGTGGACAGCAGGCTCAGATGGATAGCAGGCTTGGGTGGGCAGCAGGCTGAGGAGGGCAGCAGGTTGAGGTGGGCAGAGGCTGAGGAGGGCAGCAGGTTGAGGTGGGCAGCAGGCTGAGGTGGCCATAAGGCTGAGGTGGGCAGCAGGCTGAGGTGGGTGGCAGGCTGAAGTGGGACGAGGCTCAAGTGGGCCTCAGGCTGAGGAGGGCAGTAGGCTGAGGGGATAGCAGGCTGGGGTGGGTGGCAGGCTGAGGTGGGCAGCAGCTCAGGTGGGCAGCAGGCACAGGAGGGCAGCAGGCTGAGCTGACCGTAAGGCTGAGGTGGGCAGCAGGCTGAGGAGGGCAGCAGGCTCAATTGGGCAGTGGTTCAGGTGAGAAGCAGACTCGGGGCAGGGAGGGGGGCAGCAGGCTCAGGTGGGCAGCGAACTCGGGGGAGGGCAGCCGTTCAGGTGGGCAGTGGCTCCCTGGAGAGGGGGAAGAAGGGCTAAAAACTGGGCCAGCTGCTTCCAAGGGAGGAGAGGGGAGCAGATGCTGAGAACAGCAGCACTAGGCCGTGGGCCCTTCCTCTTCCAGGGCCTTCTCAGCTCAACCACACCCTCACCCTCGAGCTCCCTTTTCCTAGAAACCATTCATTCTGATTTGTTTTGTTTTCTTCTTTGCTTGAGTGCTTCTATGATTTATTTGGTGCAAGAAAGAACATAACTAATGAGAACAGCACAGTGAGAACGCAGTTCACAGGCAGACATGTCTAATAGGAGCCGCATTCGTGCACTCCCGGAGCACGGAGGGGTCCTCCTGTTGTCTCCATCCAGCCTTTCTGGACCTTCAGCTCCCCTCTCCTGTTCTCTCTCCCCACCCCACCCCCACCCACCACCCCCACCTTTTTGCCAGGCTCCCTGGTTCTGAAGGCCCTTGGGAATTTCTGTGGGGCTGTGACATGTGTGACTGGGTTGCGGGTCATCTCAGCCACGCCTCAGAACAGCTGGCCCTGAAGACATCCTTGCGTCATGCCCTCTTAGCACTAATTTGAGTTGGCGATACCATTTTCCAACCTGTCACCACCTCAGGCCACAGCACAGCCTCTCTGCGGGAGCAGGGATGGCTGGTATTCAATTTCCCTCCTCTACTTCTCAAGAGCTGAGCTCCCAAGTTCAAAGACATCTATCATGGTGAGTGATGGATTGTATTTCAGAGCAGGTTGGCAGCAGGAGGGAATTGGATTCAGAAACAACCATCTGGGCTTTGCAACTGTGTGCCCTTTGGCCCGCTCAGCGTCAAACCTGCTGTCGTGAAACCTGTGCAGCTACAGGAGCAGAAACGGCCCCTGCGTCCAGTCCAGACAGGCCTCCTCTGTGCTGGAGACAGGCAGTGAGGACCACTCTGGGCCACTCGGGGAGGGATTTGAGACCTTTCTGAGACAGGGCTATGTGCTGGGCACTGGGGACACAGAATGAAGGTAAAATGCTGCCTATCAGCAACATACATTCATTCCTTCATTCATTCAAATGCAGTTAGGGTTTTTGAGACCTCCTAGGCTTCAGCTGCTGCAAAATGGGTGGGGCTTGGTCTCTGAAATCATGGGGGTCACATCCAAGTTCCACCCCTCCTAGTTGTGCAATGGTCTGTGATCTTATATCAGCATCAACACCTTTCCTCTCTAAGGCTCTGTTTCCTCCTGTGCAAATTGGGGATAATAATAATACTCATGGAGCTGGGGTAACTGAGATATCTGCAAGACAAATAGAAATAACAGCTTCTGTTACATTTTTAGTTGCATTTTTTTTTTTTTTTTGCTATTACTACTTTTATTGTGGCCACACACTCTTTATCCAGAAACAATCCTCTGACCATTTTTTTTTTCTTTTGAGACAGTCTTACTCCGTTGCCCTGGGTAGAGTGCTGTGACATCATAGCTCACAGCAACCTCAAACTCTTGGGCTCAGGAGTTCCTCTAACTTCAGCGTCTCAAGTACCTGGGACTACAGGCACCTGCCACAACACCTGGCTAGTTTTTCTATATTTAGTAGAGATGGGGTCTTGATCTTGTGCAAGCTGGTCTTAAACTCCTGAGCTCAAGGGATCCACCCACCTTGGCCTCCCAGAGTGCTAGGATTATAGGCGTGAGCCACTGCACCCCGCCTCTCTGATCTAATGGACCCTTACATCACAGCAGCTGTGATGATCCCCGGTTCTAAGGTAACTGCTCACACCAACGATGATTGCTCCTATTTACGTGTGATCAACCCTGGTTTCGGAGCGTCACCAATGTGCCATCTGTGTGACCCTCAGGCTGCAGTTTCCATTTTTATAAGCAGATTGGGAGGCAGACCGCGGCAAGCAGCAGGTTTTTAAATACCTAGGGAGAGATGTGTCTCCTCGCTGCTTAGCACAGAGCAGAAGAGGCTCCAATCAATAAGCAGCAGGCAGCGACGGGGCTCCTGGCTGACAGGCAGTGACTCTCCCTCACCCTTCACAGCCATGCTAAGTGGTGAGCACTAAAAGTCACCAAGTTGTGTGTGTTTAACAGAAGCCGGGGGACGGAGGACTGTGAGGTGTGTGGTGTGGTCATTCAATGACATGAACCCTAAAAGAAGAAAAACCAAGCGAAAAACACGGAGAGGTTCTTTATCCTCGGAGGCTGTCATCCGGGAAGTTGATTACAAGATTATCTCATGGAATGTATAAACAGATCCTTCAACCCTAGCGATGGTATAAGGAACTTTGTGTGGCGTAGATGTGTCGAACCAAAACAAAGAATGAGACAGATCCGGAGGTGTAGCCCATGCTGGATGTGTCCGTGATCACAAGAGTGACATTCATGGTGCACGTGTTACATCCAGACTCTGCACTAGACACTTCCACGAACACTACGTCACTTAGTTATCACAACATAACATTGTCTGTGAATGTGATATTCAGGTGGTGCTCAGTACATGCTTATGCATGGTATTCAGGTGGTGCTCAATATATGCTCAGGTGGTGCTGAGGGCAAAACTCTCATTCGTGATCTTGAACTTCATCTCTAGCTTCAGATGAGAAAATTGAGTCTTTGAGATGTGAAAGGAGCTTCCCTTTGTTTTTAGTTGCAGGAATGTGTGAGACCTGATGTGCATGTGTGCGTGTGTGTGCGCGCACGTGTGTGTGTGTGCATGTGTGTGTGTGTACGTTCCCTCTAACCTAAGGATAAAAGAACCGACTGTGCCCATTTCTTCAGCACATTCCTGGTGCCAGGCACTGCCCTGTGTTCACTCACTAAATGCTATTCCTTTCCCTCAGCTTACAGATCAGGGCACAGGAGGACAAAAACCTCAAATAACTTTCCCAGGGCCAGGGAATGAGAGAGGCGTGGAGCTGAATCCCAAGGCAGGTGGTCATCATTCGGATGTCCTCCTCCCTTGGATGATTACTTCATTCCCTGGGATTCAGCCTGCACACCAGCAGAGTATTAGCAACACAGCTCCCACAGCCTCAGAGCCATTGGAGAGCCAGAAGCAGCTATGCACATGGTCACAAGGCTGCTTCTGACACTAGGACAGTCACAGGCCCCAGTCCTCTGCCCTGGAGGATGCTAAGTCCTACCATAACCCAGGAAAATGCTTTAATTCCAGAGCCAGAGGGAAAAGGAAGCTTCCTGGGTAAAGTTAAGGAAAGTGAGAGGTTCATTCTCTGCCCTCCTGCTCCTTTGTGGCATGTCTCGAGGTCCCTCCCCAGCTTTCCTGGACACCCTCATGCCACTGGGATGCAGTGCAGGCAGCTGGTGCCGGGGCTGGCTCTCAGGACATCTTCAGTCTGACTATTGAGGCCGCAGTTGCTACCAAATGATGGCTAACCCCTTCCTCTGCCTGGAGCCCCTCCAACTCCGCACCTCACTGCTCCCGCCTGGTGGCCGGTGATAAGAAGAGGGACCACAGCATCATCCCACACCCCGAGGGTGGACAAAGGGGCCGCTGTCACCTTAAGTGTCAGCACCAGTCCTTCTGAGCTACAGAACGAGGCTCGAAAAAATATCCTTTGGAGACCCTTGGTAGGGGAAGCACTAGACACTTTCCTGTCGGCTAAGAGTCTAATTCAGTTCCCAGTCCAGCTGCAGCCAGGAGGGCTCGCCAGTCCTCACGGGCAACATCAGCCCCGTCTTCCAGATGAGGAAACAGGTTAAGTACCTTCCCTAGGCCCAGCACCAGTCAGCGACTGCACGCAGGCTACCCCGCCCCAAACCTCCTGTCCTTTTCACAGTACTACCCAACCATCTAGATGTTCCACAGCCCAACCTCGCAGCTCTCCTTCCCTGCCATGCCTTTTATTTCAGCAAATATGCTATTTGTATTCTCCTGGAAACTCCACTCTGGAGGGACAATGTTTTGGAGGGGGCCTGCTGGCCGCATACCCACGATGCAGACTTCCCCACTGCCAGTGAGGCGATGCCGCCGCTGCTTATCCCGCTGCTGCAGAGCGCGAGGCCTGTCCCCTCCTGGCATCCCACGGAGGGACTCCTCAGGGGTGCGGAGGCTGCACATTTAGCCTCCCACGTCAGGGAGTCTCTGCCTTTGTTCCCACACCTGCATCAATTAATCATTCTTCTAACGCTGGCTGAGTCTACACATGTTATCGTAATAGTCAATTCTATTCCTAAGAATGAGCTAATTTAAACCAGTGATCTGATGGATTCTTTTCTTTTCTTTTCTTTCTTTCTTTTTTTGTTAATTTTTTGTTTTTAAATGAAATTGATCTTAAGAACAGAAAATTGAATGGGGAGGACACTCATGGAAGACAAATGTCATTCATTTGCTTAACACATACGTGAGAGGGTGAGGCTAGCAAGGTGGGAAGTGGATCAAAGACAAGCATTGCCCAAGGCCTGTCCCACACAGGCTCAGTGTGGAACAGAGCTGAGACACACATCACACGGGGAAAGGATGCTCCTTACCCACACCTTAACCCCTAGACAGCAGAAAAAAACAAATATGCAGGGCATATGGGAGAATCCCATTGAGTGATCAAATCCAGAGAACGTTGGCAGTGAGGCAGAATCCTTGCCTGTGGGTTCCCGTCAATTGCTCAGGTGATTAGAGCAGCCTAGGGCTCTCCTGGGAGAGGGAAGGGACTGAGATTGGCATCGCCAGGGAAACACAACAGTGAGTGGGTTTCTTTCTTCTCAGGAGCGAGTGGTTTCCAGTCACCATCCCTCTCGATCCAACTGGTGTGATGACACAGATGGGGCTAAGCTAGAACTTGGCCTCTCATGTCCACAAAGAAAGCATTTTCTAATAATGCTTCCAAGTCTATAGGGTGTGATGAATTTAAGCTACTTCAGAGAATGGATTGTTCTCAAGGACTAATTAAAAGATGAAGCTATTGATACCATGAATCACTCTCAGCTTCTGTTAACACAGCCCCGAGGCCCAGCTCTGTCCACTGCAGGCTGCTCTGTGGCCCTGTTCACTGTGCACCCACCTTGCGGCCAGGCCACCTGGGCCCTGCTTCTCCTCACAGGCTGGGAGACCGTGATCAGGTGACCTGACATCCCAAGCCTTGGTGTGGCCTCCTGCAAAATGGGACTAGCTCCCCTCTCTCAACACGCCATGCCACAGAAAGTGTTTGGCAAATGCTGTCACCACCGTTTAGAAATCAGTCACACAAGCTCAGGGTGGATGTGACTTCCCTGTGCAGTGGGCCTAGTGCAGGATTTGCATGTGTCTGTCAGCAACTCACATCTGCCAAGGAGGCTCTGCCACCAGCCTCCTGCTGCCTCCTGGAGGAGGTTAGAGCCCTACAGGAGGGGAAAGAAGGCCCTGGAGCCTCCAGGAAGCATCCCGTTGGCTGCGGCATGTTCCTAAATGTGCCTGTGGACTTCTGGAGGATGGACCCTCTCAGGTCCCCAGCCCCACTCCTTCCTCCCCACTGTCCTTGACTGGTGGGGAACACAGCCTTCCTTTCTCCGGGGGTTCAGCTGTCACAAGGGGCTCTCTTCCCCCCTGGAATTGCAGAGAGTGTGGGGCCAAGGGCTGCTCCCACTTTGAGCAAGTCCTGCCTTTTACTCCCCCACTTTGGCCTGGTAAAAGGACAGGTCCCTCCCCACTCTCTGGTGTACTGCAGCTCTCCAGACCATGTCTCTGTCCACATCCTCGTGAGGCTCCAGCGCTTGGCCGTGTGCACTGCAGGGTGGCTGCTCAGTCAGGGCCCAGCTCAGCACCCCTCTCCTGAGTGTGCTCTCCGGGACAGAGCCCTTGTGCCTCCTCGCTGAGCCTCTGAGAGGCTCAGTTCAAGGCAGAGACTATAATTATGCTCAAAGGAAGTGCTGCCTGGGCATGTGCACAGAGGGAGCTGAGGTTCCTCACTTGGAGTTCCCTGGTCTCCACCTCACAAGGTCTAGAATCTACAGTTGCTGGTGTGGATGTGGAGAGAAGAAAACGCATTTATACTGCCGGGAGACTGCAAACTAATACAGCCTCCTCAGGAGGAAGGGTGGAGAATCCTCAAAGAACTCAAAAGAGACTTTCCATTTAACCCCACAATCCCATCACCAGGCATCTCCCCAGAAGAAAACAAAAATCATCTTACATTTGCACTAGAACATTTATCACAATTCAATTCACAATTGCCAAGATGTGAAATCAACCCCAGTGCCCGTCAACTCAGGAACAGAATAATAAACTGTGGTATAAAAAGATGGAGGCTTTACATCCTTTGTGTTAGCCCGGATGGAGCTGAAACATATTCTCTTTGTAAAGTATCACAAGAAAGGAAAAGCAAGTATCCAATATACTCAATACTAATATGAAGCCAGTAGATTGAACTAATACACCCCACACAAAAGAAAACCTCAATTTAGCTGAAGTTGGGGGAAGGAGGAGAGGGGAGGAGGGAGGCTGGGGGGCTCCCACCATCAGGCACAACGTAGGGGTACACGGCACACCTCCTGGGTGAGGGGCTCAAGTACAACGGGGACCTTACCTAACAAACGCAAACATTGTAATAACCATTTGTGCCTTCATATTCACATGAAAAGAAGTTCCCTGTGCTCTCCCTCCATCCCTAAAAATGACCCAACCTCTTCAAAAAGAGGGTCCCAGAAGTCAACCCCTCCACAGGGTGCAACTTGGTTTCACTGCTCCCGGCACAGTGGGCCCCATCGCAGGTTGGGAGATCACAGGTGCTGGAGATGGAGGAAGCTGAGTGACCAGAGCCCAGAGGCTGGGACACGCAGGCCTGTCAACCCTGGGGGCAGTTCCATTTGAGCCTGAGTGCAGGTGACAGAGGGACACCCTCGGATATAGAGTGTACAAAGCTCCCTCTGTTACAGAGCAAGAGTCGGGGGACAGGACATGCGACGGGTCATACAAAGATCCGGCTACCGTGTGGGCAGTGGGTGGGAAGGTGACAGGCCTTCCGGGGAGACCATGCAAGAAATGCTGGAGAAAGTGGCAGAGGCTGGGCCTGCGGGTGAAAGGTGGGGATGGGGGGACAGCCATGGGAGCCGTGGGAGGGAGGGCAGGAGAGGGCTCCGCGGTGTCCAGCCTGGGTCTCTGGTGACTGAAGCGGCCATTTCCAACCTCCAGGGGAGGGTGCACCACCTGCCCCAGCTCTGTCCCTAGGTGAGGTGAGCAGGGCGGGAGAACAGCCGTGACAGTGTGCCTGTCCAGGGACCCTGCAGCCAGCTCTGCTCTGAGTTTCCAGAAGACAGTATCTGCCTCTCCTTATTCCTTTACAGCCAGGTGGGAAGCGTTTCAGCAAGGGCCCAGACCCACCGCAGCAGAAGCCCACTCCAGCTTTCTGTGGGTTCCTAGAATGCTGAACAGCCGGGAGGCGCCTGTGGCTCAGTCGGTGAGGGCCGGCCCCATATACCGAGGGTGGTGGGTTCAAACCCAGCCCCAGCCGAACTGCAACCAAAAAAAAAAAAAAAATAGCCGGGCGTTGTGGCGGGCGCCTGTAGTCCCAGCTACTCGGGAGGCTGAGGCAAGAGAATCGCTTAAGCCCCGGAGTTGGAGGTTGCTGTGAGCTGTGTGAGGCCACGGCACTCTACCGAGGGCCATAAAGTGAGACTCTGTCTCTACAAAAAAATAAATAAATAAATAAAAATAGAATGCTGAACAGCCTATATGGAGGCTAATGGGTGGTCTCGTCAGCAGCCACCGTACTTACAGAATAGACCTGTACCTTCTAAAGGGACATAGAGAGGGGTGATGCTGCGGCGTTGGGCTGGCCATGCATAGCATGAGGCCTGGACGCTGCACAGACACCAGCTGTCCCTCCCTGCCTGCCAGGACAGTACTTGCAGCCCAGCTTGCCTGAGGGCTCGGGCAGTATGTGGGAGTTGGGGAAGACATCGCAGTGCCTCTGACACGGCAGAGACTCTCTCTGGGTGGAGTCAGCTCAGGGCTTGCTCTGAGGGCCTGGGACCAGACTGAGTGTGTGTACCAGCCAGGAGAGAGCTGCTTAGCAAGGTGGCCAGCTCCCTGTCCTGGAAGCCAGACTCCACAGGGAGGCTCCCCACTGCACCTGCGTTCACTGTGCTTTCAGCCACCGCTAGGTGTGTCTTTGTGCAGAATCTGGGCTGGGAAAGAGCTGGGGTGCAGGGGTGACAAGAGCCTCCACTCACAGTCATGGAAAAGAACGAAATGAACAAGAAAAGTGCCATGGGGGAAATAAAAAAGAAGCTATGGGGGAGGGACAGGAGAGCGTGGGAAGGGACAAGGGGGGGGAGGGGCAGAAGAGAGTGGGGGTACTGCAGCTGTGTCTGCAGGGAGCTGAGACACCCCCTCCTTGCTGAAGAGGGGCAGCCCTGAGCAAACCTGGAGCACAGGAATCCCCACCCCCACCTGCCCACCTGCGGAGGGACCAGTGGAACATCTGACCCTGATCTCCAAAGCTCCAGGCTGGACAATGCTAGGACAACACCCCAGCTGGCTGGTGGGAGAGGGGCAGTGTCCCTTTCCTCCCTCACTTCCTCTCTGCTGTCACTGCCAGCTCTCACACTGGCCATGTGCTGGTTTTTATTTTTAGATACTGTGATAATTCTTAAAATAGGCACCAGAGAGAAAAGGCAAACCACGTTCATGGCAGGAAGGGCCGCAGTGGGGTGGACACGCGCACCTCCTGCTGTGGGGACCCACTGTGCTGCTCTCATCCATGCAATGGGGGGCAGAGATGTGAGGGTGAAAGTTTAAAAACTGTTCCACGACTTCACTAAGATCCTGCATAAGAGAGCTTTAAAAAGTGGTTAATAAATAAATAAATAAGGCCAGAAAGTGCCAAAGAAAAACTACAACAAAGTGGATATTGGAAAGTACCTTAAAATGATGGAGAATGGACGGAGTTTAGCAGTTTTCTAGGAGGACGATTGTTAATTCATCAGCTGACACTGGCACAAAATATGTGGGATCGTGGCCCTGGAATCACAGGAGTCAAACCCTGCAAGGTCAAGTTCATGACAAGTGCAAGGACGGAAGCCACACACATGTCCAGGGGCCACAGAACTTCTAAACTGTCTAAACTGTCAGGTAATAAACATCTCTTGCTCTTGCTGGGGACCAGCGCCTTCCTCCAGGAGTGAGAGGTGTTAGAATTTCTGGGTCATGTGAAGATGGTCAGAACCCTGGTCCAGGTTCTGCTGTCTCTGGTGACTTGGAGCATCTACGGGCAGACAGACTATGAGAACCTTGGTCTGTACTCACCCTCTGGGGGGATTTCCCACCATGTGAGGATCGGGGCAGAACCAGACATTAAATCAAGCTGGGGAACACCTCGGCTGGGGAGCTGCAAAAGTGGAGGAGGGGACGGCAGCTCCCCCAGAGACCAGGGCGGCGTCCCTGGATCCTTTATCAGCGTGTTCCTTGACGTGAAGCAATTGCCACAAACTCAGCAGCTCAGAACACGTTTATTAGCTCTCATTTTCCATGGGTCAGGAACTTCTGGAGTCCTCTGCTCAGAGTCTCACTAGGTTGAAGTTGAGGTGACAGTGGTCTACGTTCTCACCTGGAACTTGAGTCCTTTCCAAGCTCCTTCCGTCTGTTCTCAGAATTCAGTTCCCTGAAGTTGCAGGACTGAGGTGTCTGTTTTCTTTCTGGTTGTCAGCAAGGGCCACTCAGCTCCTGGAGCTGCCCTCTGTTTGCTGGCACATGGCCCCGTTGTCAGTTCCCGGTGCTGCTGTCTGCCCTTGTCCACGTGGCAGGGCCACGCCTCATGCTCTGAGCCTCTCTCAATGTTGTTTCTGATTTCTAGACTCAGATTTAAAGGGCTTGTGGGATTAGGGCGCGCTTATTCAGCTGATCTCCCTGTCCTTAAGTCAACTAACGAGTGACCGTAATCACACCCTTTGGTCTCGCAACACAGCCATCACAAGAATAACCCCTGTCATATTCACACAGTCACAGCTCCTGCCACACTCAAGGGGAGGGACTCCTATAAGCCATGTCCATCTGGGGCAGGAGTGGCGGGGGCCACCCTAGGAGTCTGCCACCACCTTCAGGGCCATGGCCACAGCTGTCCAGTGACCACCCGACCCCGCGTGCCCCTTGGCGTCCTAACAGGTGGCAGCTTGGCTGGGAAAGAGGGCTGGTCTGGGCTCCCAAAGTCACAGGGCCTAGAAACTCCCTCTGTTCATCTTGTCAGTAGCAGAAATCTGGAGAAAGTCACTTTAGGCCAGGGTGGCATTTGACGGCCTTTCAGTTACCAGGCTTTGCTTTGAGGACTGAAAGTTCTCTGGAGTAGACCACTGAGCCCCTGCAGCCCCTCTTCATAAAGGGGTGGCAGGTATATGGGTTCCCAAGCCGGACGCTGGGCTGCCTGCCAGCTGTGCAGCCATAGGCAAGCTGCTTAGCTTCTCTGAGGCTGATTCCCACCATTAAGTAGAGACAAGACAGGCCTTATGCCATAAAATCATTGTGAAAACTGGATGCGCTGATCCGCTTAAAACTCTTGAGCACAGTGTGGCCCACAGTCTGCAGCCAACAACACTTGTTCTTTATTACGTTTCCGGGGAGGTTAGAGACGCACATGCACGCGTGTGTGTGTGCGCGCGCGTGTGTGTGACCATGTGTGTGCACACGCAGAGCATGTGTGCAAATGTGCATAAGAATGCACGCACACATTTGCCATGTGTGTGCACGTGTGTGTGATGCGCTCACATACGTGTGTAAGTGTGAGGGTGGAAGAGCACAGGGTCCAGAGTCAGGCAGTCAGGCCCACCTCAGCTCGGCCGTGGAGAAGTTGCTCGAGTCCCTTCCACTCTCTGGGCCTCAGCCCCTCTGTCTGGACCATGGATCTGGACCAGATTGTCTCCTGGAGCTCCTCATTTCCAAAGCTCCACCATCTCACGTGGACAGTTTCTGGAACTTCCTTTGGCTCTCGTTGGATTCGATAATTTGTTGACATACTTTGTGCGGGACATACTATATTAGTCGGTGTTTTCCGGCGAAACAGACCCCATAGAGTGAGTGTGTGTGTGTGTGTGTGTGTGAGTGTTTGTGTGTGCATGTGCACAAAGAGAGACTTCTCATAAGGAATTGACTAGAAATCCAGACTCAGGAAAGCCAGTGGAGCAAGTTCCAGTCCAAGTCTGAGTCTGCCGGCAGGAGAAAACAGATGCTGCAGCTCCCAGCTGGAAGGCAGGCAGGTGACAGAGAGACTTTCCTGCCCGGTCTTGCTCTGTTCTGGCCTTCAGTGGATTAGCTGTGGTCCCCAACTCTGGGAAGGGCAGCCCACCTGCTCAGGCCTCTGATTCACGTGCTGATGTCTCCTGGAAACACCCAGAAATACTGTTTAACTAAATATCTGGCCCTGTGGCCTGGTCATGTTGACATATAAAATCAACCACTGCACATACTTCATGTATATTTGTGTACATGGAAAGTACAACTTTTTAAAGATTAAAAATACAGCAGAATGCACAAGGTCATGGAGGCTGTGCTTGCCCAGATGGCAATCCCTAACGTGGAAGGCTGCCTCACCTCCTGTTTATCACGCTTGCTGAGGCCTTTCCTCTCTTCTCTAGAATTACGCAATTGTCGAATCTTCCTATCTGAAACAATCCTCCCCAGTTGAAGCAATGGGACATGATCTCAGACTGTAATGTATTGTAGCTTTTTAACTGTTCGGCCAGAGATTCTGATTCAGCACATTTTAATCAATTTTCTCTGCTAAGATCAGGGAGATGTCATCAGTAATAAGCCCATCTGACCTCCCAAAGTCAGGCTGATAAAAATATTAATGTCATCTTCTTGCGGCCTGGCAGAGAGCGACACCCAGCCTGATAAGCAAACAAATGGCTCAGAGCTGTCTGCAGATGCTGACAAATCCATCCTAATGAATAGCTCCATCAGTGAGGGCCACCCTGTGAGCAGAGCTGCCACAAGCTGCAGGCTCACTAGAGGTTCGGCTGCCTTCCTGGCAAGGTCTTCCTGTCCACGGACAGGGCTGTGGTACATCAATTAGACATGTCTGCTAGGATGATTAGCCCTCCTTGATAATGTGCTCCTAGGGAGCCTCTAGGATCATGCAACACTGCTGTTAACTTCTTCCATTCTCCTGCCAAGCTGTCTTCCCCACCACCCACCTGTCAGGTATCTCCAGGTGTGGCATCAGTGGCCCTGGGCCCTCTGAGAATGCCGAGCATTTCTAAGTAGGAATAAAGGGGTATTTCCAGCAGTCACTGCCCGCTGAGACCTGGCCTTAGACAGCCTGGGAGCGTGTTTATCTGATCACCTTGTTTGCTCAAGTAATTTCTTAAAAGACAACGACCAGGTGGGGTTTGTGTGGCTCACCGCACAAGAAACTCTGTTGTTCAAGCCACAGACCTCTATGAATAGTCACACTTCTTGTCTGGACACGGCAGTCCTGAGTTTGCTGCTCCTGATTTAACCGGAGTCGTGGCAGAGCCTGACGAGTGTTAGATCCTAATTTTATAGACACACAGCACTTGCCAGCTGTGCTGGGCAGCTTCACAGCCCAGCTCTGGGGTTCTGCTCCAGTGCTCATGGAACTAGCCCTCTCCCAACTCCATCTTTCTCACCTTAGTCTAGAGAGGTGACCCAGCCTGGCACCTTCCATCATGAAGGAGCTGGGGAAAGCCAAAGGCAGAGGGTTACACCCAGCTACAACCAAGAGGGGGAGGTCTGCAGGCAGCAGGGTCCTCTGAGGAGGTTCCCAGCTCACCAGTGGCTGTAACGTCATGCTGGTCACAGTGGGGGCGAGAGCCTACTGAGTGTGCCACAGTGAAGCTGCAGCTCCCTGCAAAGAAAAGGTGCTCCCAGGCAGACCCGCTGCAGCCTGGGACAACGGCCACAGCCATCGGCTTCGCATTCAGCCCCTTCTGAGCCTCATGGGACATGAGCTCTAGATGGAGACCTCAGGACACCAGAGATATGGCCAAGGGGCCACTGCTTACTAAGCAACTGAAATCTCTGGATGGAGCTGAAACACATTCTCCTTAGTAAAATATCACAAGAATGGAAAAGCAAGTATGCAATGTACTCAATACTAATGTGAAGCCAGCAGATGATCTAACTCAGGCCAATGCAAGAGAAAAACTCAATTGCATTCGAGTTGGGGGGAGGGAGAGGGGAGGAGGGAGGGGCAGGAGTGTGCTCTCACCTTCACAGTACACAGCACACCTCCTGAGTGTGACACGGCTACAAGAGGGACTGTACCTAACAAATGCAAACATTATAACCTAGTCGTTATTCACATTAACCGGAAATTTGAAAAAAATGACTGAAATCTAGCATAGTGATTTTAGACCTTTTTTATCTCACAGCACACTTGAACCTATAGTTAAACTTTCACAGCACCCTTAAATTACATTGATAAAAAAAAAAAAGAGTAACAAAAAGAATATACTTACTGCGCTTTGAACTTCTTTCCAAAATCATTTCATTAATGATCTTTAAACATTTTCGTGGCACACCTGGGATCCTCTCACAGTGCACTGTGGATGTCACCCTGGGGTGAAAATCCCTGCTCTAAGGCCTCCCTGGGTTGGATTCCCTGGGAAGATTTGTTTAGCAAAATTAGCAACCTAAATTAGACCCTCAACTGCCAGAAATGTGAGCTAGAAGGCCCTGCACCAGAGTAGACGCTGCCGTCTGCAGACTGTTCTGTAACTGGACAGAAAATATCACAAGTAAAATAGTAGTAAAATATCACAAGAATGGAAAAGCAAGGGTGCAATGTGCTCAGTACTAATGTGAAGCCAGCAGATGATCTAATTCAGGCCAACGCAAGAGAAAAACTCAATTGCATTCAAGTTGGGGGGAGGGAGGGGTCATCCGGGTGGAGGGTTCCACTCCAACCACCACGGGCATCTTGTTCAGACCCTGAACTGGGATTGAGAAGGCAAGCACAGGCCAGGAGATGTGACATTGTCTCAATCAGCCTGGCGCTTTGGGGAAGAAAGAGAGGAAGGAGAGGCAGGGAAAGGACGAACCACATCAGAGGAAAAGGCATGAAGATGAAAGGGAACAGAAGACAGGGTCACCCTCGAGGGTTTAGTGTCAGCTCGGAGAGTGACGCAGGGGACACCTGGAGAGCCGCACGGCCTCCTGCTGCTGAGAACCAAGGGACCCTCCTGGACCCTGACACCCCAGGTCCTCCGGAGCTCTGCAGGAGGCAGGAAGGGCCGTGGCTGGGAACGCTGTCCCACAGGCAGAGCTGGGGCGAGTCACTGCAGCTCTCTGCCTCCATCCCCGTCTTTACCCCAAGGATGTTAGCATGTAGCACGCTCTAGGGTGGTGCAAAGATTCAGGAAGGTCGTGATGCAGCCTGTTCAGCACAGAAACTGGCTCCAAGTCACATGCTCTACACTCCACTAATGGGGATAAAGCTGGTTCTCAGGGAGAGGGCTCTGCTCTTGCTGAGATGCAGCTCCCTAGGGAAACGATATTCCATCCTTTCTTCCTTTTTTTCCCAGGGTCTCGAGATATTCCCAGGGCGGGGCAAAGCACCCCGGGCAGCGGGCACCCAAGCTCCCATCAGCTCAGACTGCTTTTCCACTTCCATTTTCAATTCCCCGCCCCCCACCCCCATTGCTGTTTATAAAAAGGTAGAGAGAGCAGCTAGGGTGGCAAGGGAGAGCAGATTGCCCCCCTAGAGTACAGGGTGTCTGTGCCCGGCGTCCCCATCACGCAGCAGTCAGAGGCCAGGGACATTGCGTCCCTGCCCCCTTCCCCAGCACAGCCTGCAGTGAGCCTGCTCTGGCTGGGGAAGAGCGTCTGCCTCTACGGACGCCCTCGGCAGCACACCTCCCTGATCTGTTGGTTGATGTTTTCCTAGAGAGAGGGAGCTTCTCCAGGATGGGGGAGGTCAGAGGAAGACTGGACCAAGGACCTCCCTCCCCGCCTGTTTTCTCTTCCTAAATGCTGACACAAAGCCACAGGGTCACAACACAGGCTGGGACTATACAACACATCTCAGGGGCAACTGCCATGAACTCTGGAGCCTCAGCACCCTCTCAAGGTTGGGTTTAAGTTGATTTTTTTTTTTTTAATTCAGAGTCACAGTATGTATTTCAGGCAGCGATTGCTAACCTGAGGTCCCCCCTGCTGAACCTCCACCCCTCAGCTCTTCCTCTGTGGCCACGTTCAGTCTGACATGAAAGATGCCACAGTCACCTAGCAGGTCTCCCCGAATCCTCTTTCTCTCCTGCACCTGTTCCCCACGTGGCAGCACAGTGATAGTTCGAGCATGGGCATCTGATGGTGCCTTTCCCTTGACGAGACCCTGGGAAGTCTGTGGCTGCTCAGCACCCTGGCTCTCCAGCCACCACCACCCCATCCCTCGGGGCCAGGCTCCAGCAGTCTCGCCAGGGCTGGCACGTGCTGGTGCTCATCAAAGGTCAGGACAGGTCAGGGACCCTTCCCTGTATGGTATTACCCTGTTCAGGGCCCACCCCTCAGGAAGTAGCTTCCATTGAAAGCCAAATCATGCTGATAAGTTACTTGGCAAGGATTCCTTAGCCAGGAGCCCTGACTCTGGGCCCAGCCCATCCTTCCCTCCACTTGAAGCCGGGACCCTGGAGCCATCTGCCACCCCCTTCTTCCCATCACCTCCCACATGCACTCCAGCAGCGAGGCAGTGGGGATGCCTCCAGCGTGCCTCACAGCCACACTTCCCACGGGTCCAAGTCGCTGCCACCTCTCCCTGGAACAAGGCCAGCACGTCTGCACTGCCCACTCTAACGCATGCCCCCCATGTATTTTCTTTTCCTCTTTCCTTCCCCCATTCTCTCTCTTTCCATCCTTTCTTCCTTTTTTTTCCCACCCTGTGTGAGTACCATGACATCAAAGTTCACAGAAACCTCAAATTCCTGGGCTCAAGCAATCCTTCTGCCTCAGCCTCCCAAGTAGATAGGACTACAGGCACCTGCCACAACGCCCGGCTAGTATTTCTATCTTTGGTAGAGATGTGGTCTTGCTCTTGCTCGGGCTGGTCTCCAACTCCTGAGCTCAGTCAATCTACCCGCCTCGGCCTCTCAGAGTGCTAGGATTACGGGTGTGAGCCACCTGCCCAGGTCTGCCCTTTCTTCTTTTTCTTAAAATGTAGGTTTTATTATTCGGTATGTCGAGGCCAATAGAACAGGAGAAAATAACCATGGAGGGGATGCTTTTATACTCTGTGGTTCACAGGAAGCAAAAGGGGGCAGGGAAGGAGAGAGGGAGAGAGGGAGGGAGAATGGAGGGAGACCGTGGATGAGAGCTTTAGTGGCTTTCATGGGAGGGAGTAGGCAAGGCCCAGGAGGCAGGTTTGGGACTGGCTAGTTCAACTAATTTCAGCTCTGAAGTGCAGGAGCTATCTCCAGGTGGTGGGTACCCAGAGCCCAAGTGATTAGGGCAGGGTCTGAGTGGTCAGTGGCTTCCAGTGCAAGAGCCCTGTGACAGTCCAGTAAAGGAGGTGGCTGGAGTGTGGACTCAGGATTGGTTGGTCTGCCCGTGGAAGGCGTAAGGCAGTTGCTTTCCATCCCTAGGAATCGGCTAGCCCTGAGAGAGGCAGGCCCTCTGGTCAGCAAGCCCCTGAGATGTCAAAGCATCAGAAATACAGAAAATAAAGAAGCAAATATTCTTTGCTTCAGAATATTTTTAGTCGTGCCTTATGCTGTAATCCCAGCACTCTGGGAGGCTGAGGCGGGTGCATTTCTTGAGCGCAGGAGTTCCAGACCAGACTGAGCAAGAGCAAGACCCCATCTCTACTAAAAATAGGCTGTGGTGGGCACTATAGTCCCAGCTACTCAGGTCAAGAGGCTGAGGCAAGAGGATGGCTTGAGCCCAAGGGTCTGAGGTTGCTGATACCATGGCACTCTACCCAGGGTTGGACAGAGTGAGGCTCTGTCCCCCCTCCAAAAAAGAATATTTTTTCGAATGCCCTAAATAGAATTGAAATCCATTTGCATCCTTCCCTTATAAAGCATCTCTCACTTTCCATACTGTGTCCAAATATTTTTAAACTTTGCATGAAGAATATCATAAGTATATAATGTAGGGATGTGTGTGTGAAGAGAGAGTCTTTGAAATACATTTAGGAAGGGTACTAAAAAGCAAAAATAGAATTTGAGTTAAGCAATATTTAACTGAAGAGAGTTTTCCAAAATTGAAGAAAGACTTGAGTCTTTAGATCAGAGGTTCTCAACCTGTGGGTCACAACCCCTTTTCAACAATGAAAATACATTGCGGCATTAGGAAGGTTGAGAACCACTGCTTTAGATTAAAAGTGCATCCTGAAGGTGATAGCTTCAGAGACTCAAGATGAAATGAAAAGTTAGCTTTGAATTCTATGGTCAAGTGAGTCTTTCAGACGTAAAAAAACTGAGTATCCTGGCTCGGCACCTGTGGCTCAGGCGGCTAAGGCGCCAGCCACATACACCTGAGCTGGCAGGTTTGAATCCTGCCAAACAACAATGACGGCTGCAACCAAAAAATAGCCGGGCATTGTGGCAGGCGCCTGTAGTCCCAGCTACTTGGGAGGCGGAAGCAGGAGAATCACTTGAGCCCAGGAGCTGGAGAGCTGTGATGGCACAGCACTCTACACAGGGTGACAGCTTGAGGCTCTGTCTAAAAAAAAAAAAAAAAAACCCTGAGTATCCTACATGCCCTTGCTTTAGAAAAAAAGAAAAAACTCCTAAAGGATATACCTCAACCCCAAAAATATGAATCCAAAGGGAAGTACAAGAAGGGAAAACAGTAATTGATAGAACATGTTTTATTTATCATTGAAAGCTTAAAAATCTATCTTCCTTAAATTAGCAAAGATGGAATAAGACAGAGAAAAGGGGAGGGGGGCTCCTTGGAGTTAAAGGATGTTCATGTCTCATTGTGTCTAAGAAGAGGGAAGGACAAAAAAACACCTCTGGGAAATTTATAACAATGCATGTATGTCATTTGTAATTTGTATTTATACACTTGTAATCACATATATGCTTACAAGTTTAGAAGTACAAACACCCTTGTTTTTACAAAATACTAAATCATAGCAAACATATTGTTCTCCAACTTACTTTTTCTCTGGATACGTATCTTCATCCGCATAGCACTCGCCCCCTCACAGATGTTCTGGAGCGTACACAGTCGCATCTTGTTGAAAAAGGTGATTCCTTTCTAATTTTCGCCACTATAAACCACGTTGTAAGGAAAGTCCTTTCCATGACAACTGTGCATTTCTTAGACACACAGCTCCAAGCCACATTCACGGTGAGATTTGCAGGCAGGACGAGGTGCCCAGGCAAACTGCCAAAGGTTCTGCATGGAAGTCTGGACTGTGTGTCCCCTTGGAAAGCTGCGGGGGGCTCAGCAGCCGGGGCGCTCCCGGAGGGATTCCACACTGGGCTGGTGGCAGCTGTTCCAGAGAAGGATCTAAACACTCTTGTTTGCCTCAATTCACTTCTTTTTTTTTTTTTTTTTTTTTTTTTTTTTTTTTTTTTTTTTTTTTTTTTTTCTTTTTTTTTTATTGTTGGGGATTCATTGAGGGTACAATAAGCCAGTTACACTGATTGCAATTGTTAGGTAAAGTCCCTCTTGCAATCATGTCTTGCCCCCATAAAGTGTGACACACACCAAGGCCCCACCCCACTCCCTCCCTCTCTCTTTCTGCTTCCCCCCCCATAACCTTAATTGTCATTAATTGTCCTCATATCAAGATTGAGTACATAGGATTCATGCTTCTCCATTCTTGTGATGCTTTACTAAGAATAATGTCTTCCACTTCCATCCAGGTTAATACAAAGGATGTAAAGTCTCCATTTTTTTTAATGGCTGAATAGTATTCCATGGTATACATATACCACAGCTTGTTAATCCATTCCTGGGTTGGTGGGCATTTAGGCTGTTTCCACATTTTGGCGATTGTAAATTGAGCTGCAATAAACAGTCTAGTACAAGTGTCCTTATGATAAAAGGATTTTTTTCCTTCTGGGTAGATGCCCAGTAATGGGATTGCAGGATCGAATGGGAGGTCTAGGTTGAGTGCTTTGAGGTTTCTCCATACTTCCTTCCAGAAAGGTTGTACTAGTTTGCAGTACCACCAGCAGTGTAAAAGTGTTCCCTTCTCTCCACATCCACGCCAGCATCTGCAGTTTTGAGATTTTGTGATGTGGGCCATTCTCTCTGGGGTTAGATGATATCTCAGGGATGTTTTGATTTGCATTTCTCTAATATATAGAGATGATGAACATTTTTTCATGTGTTTGTTAGCCATTCGTCTGTCGTCTTTAGAGAAAGTTCTATTCATGTCTCTTGCCCATTGATATAAGGGATTGTTGGCTTTTTTCATGTGGATTAATTTGAGTTCTCTATAGATCCTGGTTATCAAGCTTTTATCTGATTGAAAATATGCAAATATCCTTTCCCATTGTGTGGGTTGTCTCTTTGCTTTGGTTATCGTCACCTTAGCTGTACAGAAGCTTTTCAGTTTAATGAAGTCCCATTTGTTTATTTTTGTTGTTGTTGCAATTGCCATGGCAGTCTTCTTCATGAAGTCTTCCCCCAGGCCAATATCTTCCAGTGTTTTTCCTATGCTTTCTTTGAGGATTTTTATTGTTTCGTGCCTTAAATTTAAGTCCTTTATCCATCTTGAATCAATTTTTGTGAGTGGGGAAAGGTGTGGGTCCAGTTTCAGTCTTTTACACGCAGACATCCAATTCTCCCAACACCATTTATTGAATAGGGAGTCTTTCCCCCAAGGTAAGTTCTTGTTTGGTTTATCGAAGATTAGGTGGTTGTAAGATGTTAGTTTCATTTCTTGGTGTTCAATTCGATTCCAAGTGTCTATGTCTCTGTTTTTGTGCCAGTACCATGCTGTCTTGAGCACTATGGCTTTGTAGTACAGACTAAAATCTGGTATGCTGATGCCCCCAGCTTTATTTTTGTTACTAAGAACTGCCTTAGCTATACGGGGTTTTTTCCGGTTCCATACAAAACGCAGAATCATTTTTTCCAAATCTTGAAAGTACGATGTAGGTACTTTGATAGGAATGGCATTGAATAGGTAGATTGCTTTGGGAAGTATAGACATTTTAACAATGTTGATTCTTCCCATCCATGAGCATGGTATGTTCTTCCATTTGTTAATATCCTCTGCTATTTCCTTTCTGAGGAGTTCATAGTTTTCTTTATAGAGGTCCTTCACCTCCTTCGTTAGGTATATTCCTAGGTATTTCATTTTCTTTGAAACTATGGTGAAGGGAGTTGTGTCCTTAATTAGCTTCTCCTCTTGACTGTTATTGGTGTATACAAAGGCTACTGACTTGTGGACATTGATTTTATATCCTGAAACATTACTGTATTTTTTGATGACTTCTAGGAGTCTTGTGGTTGAGTCTTTGGGGTTCTCTAAGTATAAGATCATGTCATCAGCAAAGAGGGAGAGTTTGACCTCCTCTGCTCCCATTTGGATTCCCTTTATTTCCTTGTCTTGCCTAATTGTATTGGCTAGAACTTCCAGCACTATGTTGAATAGTAAAGGTGACAGAGGACAACCTTGTCTGGTTCCAGTTCTAAGAGGAAAAGCTTTCAGTTTTACTCCATTCAGTAAAATATTGGCTGTGGGTTTGTCATAGATAGCTTCAATCAGTTTTAGAAATGTGCCACCTATGCCTATACTCTTCAGTGTTCTAATTAGAAAAGGATGCTGGATTTTATCAAATGCTTTTTCTGCATCTATTGAGAGGATCATGTGATCTTTATTTTTGCCTCTGTTAATATGGTGGATAACGTTTATGGACTTGCGTATGTTGAACCAGCCTTGCATCCCTGGGATGAAGCCTGCTTGATCATGATGAATGACTTTTTTGATGATAAGCTGTAATCTATTGGCTAGGATTTTGTTGAGAATTTTTCCATCTATATTCATGAGTGAGATTGGTCTGAAATTCTCCTTTTTGTTTGGGTCTTTTCCTGGTTTTGGTATCAGGGTGATGTTTGCTTCATAGAATGTGTTGGGGAAGATTCCTTCTTCCTCAATTTTTTGGAATAATTTCTGCAGTACAGGAATAAGCTCTTCCTTGAAGGTTTGATAGAATTCTGGAGTGAAGCCATCTGGACCAGGGCATTTTTTAGTTGGAAGCTTTTTTATTGTTTCTTTGATCTCAGTGCTTGAAATTGGTCTGTTCAGGAGGTCTATTTCTTCCTGGCCAAGTCTAGGGAGAGGGTGTGATTCCAAATATTGATCCATTTCCTTCACATTGTCAAATTTCTGGGCATACAGTTTCTGGTAGTATTCAGAGATGATCTCTTGTATCTCTGTGGGATCAGTTGTTATTTCCCCTTTATCATTTCTGATTGAGGTTACTAGAGATTTTACTTTTCTATTTCTAGTTAGTCTGGCCAATGGTTTATCTATTTTATTTATTTTTTCAAAAAACCAACTCCTTGTTTCATTAATTTTCTGAATGATTCTTTTGTTTTCAATTTCATTGATCTCTGATTTGATTTTGGAGATTTCTTTTCTTCTACTGAGTTTAGGCTTAGATTGTTCTTCTTTTTCCAATTCCATAAGGTCTCTTGTGAGATTGTTGATGTGCTCTCTGTCTGTTTTTCGAATGTAGGCATCTAAAGCGATGAATTTTCCTCTCAAAACTGCTTTTGCAGTATCCCACAGGTTTTGGTAGCTTGTGTCTTCATTGTTGTTATGCTTAAGGAAGTTAGTGATTTCCTGTTCGATTTCTTCCTGCACCCATCTGTTATTCAACAGAAGATTGTTTAATTTCCATGCCTTTGGATGGGGTCGAGCATTTTTGTTAGAGTTGAGTTCCACCTTTAGTGCCTTATGGTCTGAAAAGATACAAGGTAAAATTTCAATTCTTTTGATTCTGTTGATATTTGTTTTGTGTCCCAGGATATGATCAATTTTGGAGAATGTTCCATGGGGTGATGAGAAGAATGTATATTCTTTATCTTTGGGGTGGAGTGTTCTATATGCGTCTATCAAGCATAATTGTTCTAGGGTCTCATTTAAATCTCTTATATCTTTGTTTAATTTCTGTTTAGAGGATCTGTCCAGCTCTGTAAGAGGTGTGTTAAAGTCCCCTGTTATGATGGTATTATCAGATATCATATTGCTCAGACTGAGTAAGGTCTGTTTCAAGAATCTGGGAGCATTTAAATTTGGTGCATAGATATTTAGAATTGAAATGTCTTCTTGTTGTAGTTTTCCCTTGACCAATATAAAGTGACCATCTTTGTCTTTTTTGACTTTAGTTGCTTTAAATCCACATGTATCTGAAAATAAGATTGCAACTCCTCTTTTCTTCTGAATTCCATTTGCCTGAAAAATTGTCTTCCAACCCTTGACTCGGAGCTTTAATTTGTCTTTTGAAGCCAGGTGTGTTTCTTGCAGACAGCAAATGGATGGCTTGTGTTTTTTAATCCAGTCAGCCAATCTATGTCTCTTCAGTGGGGAATTCAAGCCATTAACATTTATGGAGATAATTGATAAGTGTGGTAGTATTCTATTCGTCTTATTTGGTGAGAGTCCATTGCTTAGTTTTGTCTTTTGCATCAGTGTGGAGGTTAGGTTCTGTCCTTTGATTTCTGAGTTCTTACTTTGCTGCTGATCCATTGTGGTGGTCAGTGTGCAGAACAGGTTGAAGTATTCCCTGTAGAGCTGGTCTTGTTGTGGTGAATTTCCTCAATGTTTGTATATCCATAAATGATTTGATTTCTCCATCAATTTTGAAGCTTAGCTTAGCAGGGTACAGAATTCTGGGCTGAAAATTGTTCTGTTTAAGTAGATTAAAGGTAGATGACCATTGTCTTCTTGCTTGGAAAGTTTCATTAGAGAAGTCTGAGGTCACTCTGATGGATTTGCCCCTGTAGGTCAACTGGCGCTTACTCCTGGCAGCTTGCAGAATCTTTTCTTTTGTCTTGACTTTGGACAGGTTCATCACAATGTGTCTTGGAGAAGCTCGGTTAGAGTTGAGGCGACCTGGGGTCCGATATCCCTCTGAAAGCAGTGTGTCAGAATCTTTGGTGATGTTTGGGAAATTTTCTTTTATAATATTCTCTAGTATGGCTTCCATTCCTCTGGGGCATTCTTCTTCCCCTTCTGGAATTCCTATAACTCGTATGTTGGAACGTTTCATAAAGTCCCATAATTCTGACAGTGAACGTTCTGCTTTCTCTCTCTTCTTTTCTGCCTCTTTTACTATCTGAGTTATCTCAAAAACTTTGTCTTCTACCTCTGAAATTCTTTCTTCTGCATGGTCTAACCTGTTGCTGATACTTTCCATTGCATCTTTAAGTTCCCTGATTGACTGTTTCATTCCCTTCAGCTCTGCTATATCCTTTTTATATTCTTCATATCGTTCATCTCTGATTTGATTCTGTTTTTGGATTTCCTTTTGGTTATTTTCCACTTTATTAGCAGTTTCCTTCATTGTTTCCATCATTTCTTTCATTGTTTTCAACATGTGTATTCTAAATTCCCTTTCTGTCATTCCTAACATTTCTGTATAGGTGGAATCCTCTGCAGTAGCTACCTCATGGTCCCTTGGCGGGGTTGTTCTGGACTGGTTCTTCATGTTGCCTGGAGTTTTCTGCTGATTCTTCCTCATGAGTGATTTCTTTTATCTGTTTCCTTGCCCTAATTTTCCTTTCACTTCCTCTTGCTCTTTAAGTTCTTGTGCCTGTGGAAGTTGTGGGCGGGTTTAGACGGGTTGAACACACGTGACCACTTGCCGGTTTTCCACTGTTTTAGTCCTCCTCTTGGGGTCCAGAAGTCTCTCGCTGACTCCCTGTATCCTCATAGGAGTGATGATAGGCAGTTCCCACCAGCCAGAGATGCCTGGAGTCCTATCTCCCCAGACTCACGGTGCCCAGATCCTCAATTCACTTCTTTCATTATTTTTTTATTTCAGATTGATGTGAAGGCACAAATGATTAGGTTGCAATGTTTACATCTGTTAGGTGAGGTCCCTGTTGTAGTTGTAACCCTCACCCAGGAGGTGAGCCATGGACCCTGAGCTCACCAACCCACACCCATCCTACACGATGTAGTCGTGTTTTTCTTCTGTGTGGGGAATGTAGTTGTTCATCTGTTGGTTTCATATTAGTGTTGAGTACTTTGGATACCTGCTTTTCCATTCTTGTGATACTTTACTAAGAAGAATGTGCTTCAGCTCCATCCAGGTTAATACAAAAAATGTAGTCTCTATCTTTTTATGGCTGGATAGTATTCCATGGTATACATATACCACTTGTTTATTAATCCATTCATGAGTTGATGGGCATTTGGATTGATTCATTTATTTTTTTTTTTTTTCCGAGACAGAGTCTCACTCTATCCCTGGGTAGAGTGCCGTGGTATCGTAGCTCATGGCAACCCCAAACTCTTGGGCTCAAGTGATCCTCTTGCCTCCGCCTCTAAAGTATCTGGGACTACAGGTGCCCACCACAATGCCGGCTAATTTTTCTATTTTTAGTAGAGACAGGGTCGAATCTTCCTTAGGCTGGTCTTGAACTCCTGAGCTCAGGTGATCTACCTGCCTCAGTCTCCCAGAGTGCTGGGATTATAGGTGTGAGCTACCGTGCCCAGCTGATTCCATACCTTGACGAATGTGAACTGAGCTGTGATAAACATCCTAGTGCAAATACCCTTCTGGTAAAATGATTTTTTTTTTTTTTTTACTTTTTGGTAGTAACCTAGTCTCAGGATATAAAATCAACGTCCACAAACAGCCTTCATATATGCTAATAGCAGTCAAGGTGAAAATCAAATCAAAGACACAACACCCTTCATAATAGCTTCAAAGAAAATGAAATACCTGGAAATATAGTTAACAAAGGATGTGAAGGACCTCTGCAGAGAGAACTATGAAACCCTGAGAAAAGACATAGCAGAAGATGTTAACAAATGGAAGAACATACCATGCTCATGGCCGGGAGGAATCAACATTGTTAAAACGTCCATACTACCCAAAGCGGTCTACAGAGTCAATGCAACCCCCTTCGATCCACTTCTTCTTCATCTATTTCTGACCAGCCAGTCCCCATAAGGGATCTGTGTGTGTCAATAACTTGGAGTCTATTATATTTATAACCATTCTTTTTTGTTTTGTTTTGTTTTTTTTTAGTAATTCCAAGCCTAGTGTTTAGATATAGTTACCATAGAACTGTGTAATAGGACCCACCATTCTCTCTTTTCTTTGGGAAGAAGCTCACCAACTTCTTAGTCACCGTGAATACTCTTCATCTCCCGCGACACCTGCAGATTTACAAAACAATAACACATGTCTGTCCCTGGCCCAGTCACCTTGTGTGCTGTGGTAGCGGAGGGCCCCAGATTTCTCCCTCAGAACTGGGAGAAACATTTCACTTTTCTCACAATCACTGATTCCTTCCTTCCTTCCTTCCTTCCCCCTCCCTCCCTTCCTCCCTTCCTTCTTTTCTTTCTTTTGAGACAGAGTCTCACTTTGTCACCCTCAGTAGAGTGCTGTGACATCACAGCTCACAGCAACCTCCAACTCTTGGGCTCAAGCGATTCTCTTGCCTCAGCCTCCCAAGTAGCTGGGACTACAGGTGCCCACCACAATGCCTGGCTATTTTTAGAGATGGGGGTCTGGCTCTGGCTCAGGCTGGTCTCTAACCTGTGAGCTCAGGCAATCCACCTGCCTCGGCCTCCCAGAGTGCTGGGATTACAGGCGTGAGCCACTGTGCCTGGCCTCTGATCACTTTCTTCAACTTCTGGGGGGACAGGGTTAATACTCAAATTATTTCATTATTTGCCTAGTTAATATTTTCAAGTGGCTGAAAACTCAAAATGTATTAGATAACTATTATAAAAATTGCTTCAACATAACTTTCTTTCCCCCATCCTTTTTGTCCTCCATCTGTGCCCTCTTTCCCCATCCCCCTGAAAAATAAATGCACAGAAATTAGACTGTGATGTGTCCTTCCATGGGTCTTTAATACAAATACCTGAAAACACAGTGTCCACCCTTTCCTCCATCTTTAACTCACATAGCAGCACGCCCCTTCTCTCCACATTCACTTAAAACATGCGTGTTGAAGAATGAGGGGAGGCTCTCTCATTCTTTCTCATACAATCCTAGAAGATTGCATTGCGTGGATGTTCACAAGTTACCCCACTCAATCCCAGCTGATGAACACTCAGGTTGTTTCCAGATGTTTGCTATTACAAGCATCGCTGCAGCTGTGAATGCACAGCATGCTGACCTATCTAGACATCTCATCAGCCAGCAGCCTCCTGCAGAATCCAACCCGCACAGCCCCCATCCCTGCTCAGTAAATAAGCCCCATCTTGTCTATTGATCTGCCTCCCTCATTTACAGAAACAACCCCACAGGGCACTGACATCTTTAAAATCTGAACAATCTGGAGACTATCGCCTTTTATGTTCTGCACCAACTCTTGCGAGTTTGAGAAAGAAAGACGATTCTGTTTCTATTCTGTCCCCCAATGGTGGTGTTATACAATGTGAGTTGGGCAGAGCAAATGAGATGATTTCTTGAAAATGTTGGTTGTCCTTTGAATTATTAGCCGTGTTAATATAGTACAATATGCACATAATTAGCAAGAATTCTGAATTTATTATATATATACTTATTCTTGGTCTTTTTAATTACCCAGCACTCTAGTAGAAGGTATAATGGTGATTCAAATGATGGGGAGATGTGTCAGATGGTGACTACCCTGCCAGAGTGAAGAAAAGCAAAGTCTAGAAATGCCGAAAGATTTTTTTTCATCCTATTAAGTGTGTAAAAGTTTTTCAATGTATTATTCATGGTATAACCATAGCAAGAACAAAACATGACTTATTGAGTATTTTAATACAGCCTGCTAATGTTATGCAATGAAGTCTATTTTAAAATTTAATACAATCTGTGAATTTTAAACCTTTTTCAGGAAGGCTCTTGTGTTTTTAGACTAAATTAAATATAGTAGGTGACAAAAGGGGCCCTGTGGGCATCTCTGTAGGGAGGCAGAACAACCAGAATTCAGGAGCTGGTTTTGGCTTCAGTGTTGAGACTGCTGTGAAGCAGGGGGTCACGTGGCTGTTATTTTGGAAAGTGAGTTGGTTAGGGAAGCTCGTCTGCTCACACAGAGCAGGCGTTCGTGAGGCCAAGGTCATGGGCGCAGTTCCTGGCTGGATCCTGTGGCCATACGTGACCAACCTTTGGTTGTCTAGCAAGTGAGCTGGTTAGGGAGGCTCGTCTGCTCGCACAGACCAGGCGTTGGTGAGGTCAAGGTCATGAGCGCGGTTCCTGGCTGGATCCTGTGGCCGTACGTGACCAACTTTTGGTTGTCTAGCAAGCATTCTCTGTTCTTTTGGTAACAGTACATCTATTTCCTATGAGAAAATTAAATGAGTTCACTGTACAGAGCCCAGTGATACTATATGTGCCCTGCTGTTCTGTCCTGCATATGACCCAAGCCGGGCAGGGACATCCTTCCTCTGTCAGTCTGGTTTGGCTTGACAACAGGACAGCAAACAAGCAGCCCCAAACTCTCGGTGGCTTGCCAGGCTGCGCATCCATCCTAAGTCAAGTTAGGGCCTTTGTTAAATGCAGCCCTGCAGCCCAGGCTGATGGAGGCTGCATTTCAGTGGATGATGCTCTCATAAGGACCACAGAGGTGCTGCAAAGAAAACCCTGCAGAGTCTTGTCTCAGCCCAAGTGCCAAACCGTCACATGTCACTTCTGCTCTAAAGTCACCGGGCCAGAAACAGCACAACAGCCCCAAATAACCATGGAGTCCAGAGATTCAATTTACTGTCACAGTTTCCCCAGCAGACAGGAGAGGACTGTGGTCTGCAGCACTGGCCCCCGACTGCCAGGCTTCCCCTCTGCACTTTGGATTGTGAGGGGCAATGGTATTCTTAGGGAATACCTGTCACCCCACAAAGACAACCGACCACCTCTACACCAGTGATTTTCAACCACTGTGCAGCAGCTAGAGAATCTTAGGTGTGCTGTGAACATTTCTAAAGATCATCAAATTCTTCTTGAGAAAAGCACAAAGCACAGTAAGTATATTGGAGTTTTTTACTCTTTTTTTTTTTTTGATCGGCATAATTTAAGTGTGCCACAGAAGTTTAACTCTACGTAAGTTCAAATGTGCAGTGAGATTTAAAAAAAAAGATAAAAAAATAAATAATAAAATAAAAAACCCTTAAATAAATAACAGCATAATAAAAGCAGTTTAAGGTTACATGATCGTAGAACAGAGCTGAAGTATTCTTTAAGAGGGGCTGTGGTATATACGACCTAGGTTATTAAAGTTATTGCACCTTTTTACAACATCAAAGAATTAAATAATTACCCTATGTGCAAAAAAATTAAAAAAGTTGAAAAACACCCGCTCTGGACACAGAGGTGTCCAACCTGTAGCCCCAGGGACCACATGTGGATTATTTGAGGATAGTTTGTTTATCTGTGGTATGGGACATTGCAAAAATACATGCCGACCCCTTCTTTTGCTTACCAGCTTCTGTTAGCATTTGTGTATTTAATGTGTGACCCCAAATGAGACAACCCTTCTTCTTCTAACATGGGGCAGAAAAGAAAAAAGGCTGGACACTCCGGGAGGGCAGCTCTGCTGTCAAAACTCCCTGGTGCTGCCCTTCCCCCAAACCCCTACATCCCTCCCTGTGCTTGCAGTGGGCTCCCTTCACACCCTAAGCCAGAGTCGGCCTCCATTTCTCACCAGCAAAGAGCCCCTAGTATCCAGCCACGACTGCCTGGGGTGTCACTATTCCTCAGAGTGGTTGCCCCTTCCGCACCTCATGGCTGTGACAGCAGCACCCACGACACTAACTAAGCCAGCACGACAGGGCGACAGGGCGGAAGGCAGGGTTTGCCTGCAAGGTCACCATTACAATCTGCCCAACCCCCTAGGCTCCAGCTCCCATAGCTGCCAAAGGAATATCAGCAATTTCAGCAGGGAGGCTGAGGTCCCTTCTCCGAGCCTTCTGTGGAAACTGAATTACATTTGAGCTAAAAGGGACATGGGAGGTGAACTTGCCCCACCCTGGCCTGGCAGGTGAGGTGGGAAGACACTTACCCGGGGTCCCATGATTGCTTAGTAGCAGACCCCCTAACTCATGCCCTAGGTGGGCATACCTAAGAGAAAAAGGAAAACCAAGTAAATCGTACACCTGAGCATCCCAGCCACCTGCCGCCAGGCTGGGAACCACAACAGCCCCTTCTGCCCCAGTCTGGTTTGGGCCAGCCCAACTTTGCCCCTTGCTTTCCCTGAGAAGTCTCCACACGCAGCCAGTAAGCTCAGCACAGGGCTGAAAACTCTCAGAAAGACGAGCTCCCTTCTGTCATAAGCCAGGAAAACAGTCAAGAAAACCATCCACTACCATTCCTCAGCGTTGGGGATGGGAGGTCAAATGCTGGGCAGTTAAACCTCCATTTAAGACAGAGTTTACAACTTAGCCCCCAGGTGCAAGAACAATCTTTTCTCCCCCAAGGACTAAACTTCATATATCAACCCAAAACAGATTTCAGATTCCAGATGGAAAGCCGATTAACATGCACAGGTGCACAAATCACATCAATCAGCAAAAAATAATGTACTAATCCTGAATATTAACAAAGAACAAAAAAAGAAAATAGATTTCCTTTTTTCTCTGTATGTTTGGAGCCTGGAACAGAAGGGTCTTCCACTGCAGGTTTAATTACTGTACTGACATTTAGTGACGGCTTTGATAGCCTAAGTCCCATTTCATCCCCTCTCACAGGAGGGCCTGCCTCGTGTGGGTCATGACTTCCTTTGAGTCGCTCCACAAACAGACATACTTTTATAAAAATTTAATTATATGAATTAAAGAACCACCTGATTTTTTTTAATTTAAGAAATATAGAATTACAATATTAAACATAATTTTTAAAACTTATATTTTGGAGGACCTCTGCACCACTTAATTTCAGGGAAAAAAAAATATCCCACGTGTGTTCCAAGAGCAAAGTGTTCTTTGAGCAAAGAATGTTCCAAGAGCAAAGTGAAACAGCCTGAAATTAGGAAAATTAAGAATATAAAAGTGTTAAGTTAAAAAAGAAAGTGATGAGGACATAAGAAAGTGAAAAGACAAACTATGGAATGTGAGAAAAATATTTGCAAATCATCTATCTGATAAGGGATTTGTATCAGAATACATAAAAAACTGGTACAACTCAGCAATAAAAGACAAGTGATCTAATTTTAGAACGGGCAACATATTTGAACAGATATTTCTCCAAAGAAGATGCTTCAGTGGCTATAATAACCACATGAAAAGAGGCTCCACATTATTAGTCACCAGGGAAACCGCAAATCAAAACTACAGTGAGATCCCATTTCACACTCACGATGGCTCAAATTTAAAAAATGGACAACAGCCGGTGTTGATTGCCAGCGGTGGGAATGTATTAATAAGATGCTACAGCCACTGCAGAAAGGAGTTGGCAGACTCTTAACAGGGATTTAACTCTACGTAAACAGAGTCCCTCAAAAAAGGGGTTCATAAGACTCAGCAATTCCACTCCTGAGAGAATTATATATCCGAGAAAATTAACGACAAATATTCACACGTAAAGGTGTATGTGAATGTTCATAGTGGCATTATTCACAATTATCAAAAAAGTGGAAACACAGCTCAAATGCCTATCAACTGAAGAGTGGATAAACAAAATATGGTGTATCTACCCAGGGTGTTCAGCCATAAAAAGGAATGAAGTGTGATTCACACTACAACATGGGTGCATCTTGAAAATGCTATCCTAAGTCAGGCGAAGGCCATAGACTGTACGGTCCCCTTTGTGGGAAATGTCCAGGATCGGCAGGGCCCTAGAGACAGAAAGTCAGTTGCCCGGAGATAGTGGAAGGAAGATGTCATGATGATTGCTGGCGAGCACGGGTTTCTTTTTGGGGTGGCTAAATTTCTTGAATTACATCGTGGTAAGAGTGGCACGCCCTATGATTATATATATAAAAACCACTGAATTGTTTTGAACGCCACATCCAAGTGTTGACTGGCCATGTTCCAATAGGTCTTGCAGAGTCGGGAGCAGGTGCTTCCTGCCCCCTCGGGACAAAGATCAGCTTCCTGCGTAGACGGACGCTCAGGGGATACCCACAGTCTCTGCATGATCCTGCAGCACTGAAGGACCAGTCCTCAAGGAGAGAGCGAGGGGCCCTCAGGGCAGCACAGCCAGCTCTGCAACCTCCTCTCCACTCTCAGCCCTTTCTCTCATCCAAAAAGCGCCTTCTCCAGGAAGCCCTCTAACCCACACACACTTCCAAGTCCAACGTTTTCCAAAGAGCACCCCTTACATGGCTCCACAAAGAAATGAGACCCTGATAAAACGCAGACGCCTAGTGAAATTTAAATCTTAAATTTTCAGATAAAACATTAACTGCTTGTTATAAGTACGAGGCCTGACAATGAGGTTTGTGAAATCGTCCTAGAAAAAGTGCTACCTACCTCATTGCTGAATATCCCCACGGTCACCTGTGAGGTTCTCCCCTTGGGAAGCTGTGCACCCATACCAGTGCTTCATCCACACTTCAAAGCAATTCTGGAGCTGTTCTCATGGAATGGCCCATCAGAGCTGGCATCATACAACATCAGACAACAATTTGTGAACTTGCAACACGGTAACTAACGCAAGCAGACAGCCCTCAGAATGGGAGAAGATATTTGCAGGTTATGTCTCCCACAAAGGTTTAATAACTAGAATCCACAGAAAACTCAAACATATTAGCAAGAAAAGAACAAGTGATCCCACCTCAGGCTGGGCAAGGGACTTGAAGAGAAACTTCTCTGAAGAAGACAGGTGCACGACCTACAAACACATGAAAAAATGCTCATCATCCTTAATCATCAGAGAAATGCAAATCAAAACTACTTTGAGATATCTAACTCCAGTAAGATCAGCCCATATCACAAAATCCCAAGACCAGAGATGTTGGCGTGGATGTGGAGAAAAGGGGACACTTCTACACTGCTGGTGGGAATGCAAATTAATACATTCCTTTTGGAAAGATGTTTGGAGAACTCTTAGAGATCTAAAAATAGACCTGCCTACAATTCCTCTACTAGGTATATATCCAGAAGATCAAAAATCACATTATAACAAATATATTTGTACCAGAATGTTTATTGCAGCCCAATTCATAATTGCTAAGTCATGGAAGAAGCCCAAGTGCCCATCGACCCACGAATGGATTAATAAATTGTGGTATATGTACACCATGGAATATTATGCAGCCTTAAAGAAAGATGGAGACTTCACCAGTTTCATGTTTACATGGAGGGAGCTGGAACATATTTTTCTTAGTAAAGTATCTCAAGAATGGAAGAAAAAGTACCCAATGTACTCAGCCCTATTATGAAGCTAATTTATAGCTTTCATATGAAAGCCATAACCCAGTTATAACCTAAGAATATGGGGAAAGGTGGAGGGAGGATGGGCGGAGGGGGGGTGATTGGTGGGATTACAGCTGCGGTGCATCTTACAAGGGTATACGTGAAACTTAGTAAATGTAGAAGGTAAATGTCTTAACACAATAACTAAGAAAATGCCAGGAAGGCTATGTTAACCAGCGTGATGAAAATGTGTCAAATGGTCTATGAAACCAGTGTATGGTGCCCCATGATCATATTAATGTACACAGCTATGATTTAATTAAAAATAAAGAAGAAGAAGAAACTATGACAATAGTGCTTTAATAGGGAAAAAAAATAATTTGTGAACTTGCCACCGTGCACTTACATTGGCAGCCAACGACAAAGATTCATAACCTTGATGTATCACCGTCTCACAGCTGTGTTTGTGTCCATGGATGGCAGTGTCTTGCTGAGTGGCATTCATCATTGCTGTTGTTTTTTTGTGTGTGCTGATGACAGCTCTGATGGCCATCCCAGAAAAAGCATTCTTTTTTTTTTTTTTTTTTTGACTGGGCTAAGTGGCTTCTTTTTACTTAGAGAAAGCCAGCATTACAAAGAACTTAAGAGTTGGCATTGGGGCCCTTCTTTTTGCCAAAGGTGGGCACAACATTGACAAAGCGCCGATTGTACTGCATCTGCCGCTTGGCCCGGCCTGTTTTCTTCTTCTTCTTTTCCTGTTTGGCCACCTTAGGAGTTTGATCTCTCACTTTCCCTGCCCGGGCCAGAGAACCATGGACTTTACCTCCAAGCATGCGGCCGGCTACTTCCAGAGTTGTCAGGGCCTCCACCCCACACTGGCCCAGAATAGCCTCATCTTCTAGGGGCGTGCCTGCCAGAAGCACGACTTGATCTTCTGGGGCAATGCCCTCCAGAGAGGCTACGTGTGCCTTTATCTGGGCAACAGTCTCTTGGCCGGTTACCTCGAGGGTGTGTAGCTCCTGGGCACGGACGAAGAGCTGCATTTTGGCAACTGCACCACAGGACCCGCAGCCGCTATGACGAAGATGGACTCGAGAAAGAGGAAGGAGCCCAGAAAAAGCATTCTAAAAGTGCTTTGAAAGGTGGACGGGTGTGGGTACATTTCCTCCTGAGAATACTTCAAAGGTGAGCCCAGTTACAACCTAAGAATAGGGGAAAGGGGGAAAGGGAGGGGAGTGTGGGAGGAAGTGGGTAGAGGGGGGAGGTGGGTAGAGGGAAGGGGATTGGTGGGATTACACCAGCGGTGCATCTTACAAGGGTATATGCGAAACTTGGTAAATGGTCTGTAAAGCTAGTGAATGATGCCCCATGATCATATCAATGTACACAGCTACGATTTAATTAAAAAAAAAAGAAAGAAAAGGCAAATGTATTTTGTCTACAGAAAAAAAAAAAAAAGGCGACCGTAGTGATATTCAGCAATGAAGTGTCTAGCACATTTAAAGGATGAGTTCATGAACTTAATTGTCGACCTTATGTGTTTATCTCCTTCAGAACTTAGAGATATTAGATGCCACTGTGACTGGCAAATTCCTGAGAGGCGTTGTGGTCTGCAGCCTGGCTTCAATTTACTGAACCCCCAAATTGGGGCTCGTCAGATGATTAAACAAATACAAATAAAAATTTGACTTTCAGGTAAATGATATTTTATGTAAGCATTTCCCCAAACATTGAAAAGACATAGTAAAAGGTTATGTGTCATTTGTCTGAAATTGAAATTTTTCTTGGATTTTAACTGGCAGCCCTACTTACAGGGCTTATTAATTATGTAGACTCTGAGGGTTTTTGATAAGTCTGAGATAGAAGTTCAGGGAACTACTTTTGTAAGAAAGACCCCACGCAGGTGGGCACACAATGTAAGAGCAATGCGATGGAAAGGGAATGGCATGGGCATGTGTGTCCTGGGGGCAGGAGTGGGGTTTGGGATTGCCCAGAACCCCAGAGCCTGATCCCCATCTCCCAGCCACTTTAACATCACCGAGATCGCAACTTCCTTTTCCAATAATGCATTCCATGCAAACTTGTCTTTCCGGAGGCTGTTTGACAGCACTTAACCACCACCCGCATCATACATGCTTGAAACAAAAGGACAAGTCCCCATCTACCGTGCTGTGGTTAGAAATGCACGCGTTATACAACATCTGGCACGCACCCAAGAAGAAAAGATGCCAGTCTACAAATCCAGCATGCTGGAAGTAGAAGCCGTGTGCTCAGAACTGTTAAAATCACATTTCACTTTGCCCCAGTGCAGTCCAGCCCGGCTGGGGACCAGAGGAGCAGGCCTAGAAAGATCCCCTTTTGGGGTGCTGCGTGGAGGAGCCATTCATTAATGCCAGCCCCAGTTTGAAACCTAATTACCACCCCCAGATTACCTCTCAGCACTCGTTACCAGGGCTTATTACTAGTGCTCAGCAGTTCCAGCCACAGAGATGGGATTTCAGATTAGGACGGAAGAGTGGTCACTTGTGTTTTTCTGAGTGCTGGTCTCCTTGGAACATGATCATTCAGCAAGATCAGGGAGGTGGCATTTTCACTCTCTACTGAAGCCTTCTGTAAGAATCAGAACAGCATTAAACATATCAAAATAGATTCGACTGGCCCTATTTGAACAAAAGGAGTTCAGTCCATTCTGTCTTTATTCTGCACCTGCTCTGTGATCAACTGTTCATCTCGGGTACCCAGACCCCAAACTCAGCCTTGAGGAGCGTGCTTTGAGCTCTGGCAGTCCTGAATCCCAGAAGTGAGAGGCTCATCTGGAGCTTCAGAAGGGCTGCCGGGACCACAGGCCAGTCCCAGCGTCCCTTGGGTGAATTTCATCACCTCTGTGACATAATGAAAAGGCTTTTCTTAGGATGATGGCCACTATGGGAAAGCTGCGTGGACAGCTTCCCTGACTGCCCTGCTAGGTCAGCTGCTTTCCGGAATGACAGAGAAAAGAGGGAGGGGAAAAAACTGAAGGGAAGGAGAAGGGAGAGGAAGGGAGGACAAGGAGATGGGAAAGAAGGGGAATAATGTGTGTGTGTGGGGGGGACTGTCCCTCATTAGATAAATGATCATTTAAAGTCGTCATCAAGTACCGTGCAGTCCAGATGGAATTTTTGGAAGCTACAATCATATTTCCCGTTAGAAATTCATTCACATAACAAATATTCTTTGGGATGGGGCACCATCCTGGGACATGCAGGTGTACTCTTGAATTCGAAAATTTGCATTCTGGCCGGGCGAGGTGGCTCATGCCTGTAATCCCAGCACTATGGGAGGCTGAGGCAGGAGGATCCCTTGAGCTTTGAAGTTCAAGAACAGCCTGAGCAAAAGCGGGACTTCATCTTTACTAAAAATAGAAAAACTAATCCAGTGTTGTAGCAGGTGCCTGTAGTCCCAGCTGCTCAGGAGGCTGAGGTAAGAGGACTACTTGAACTCAGGAGTTTGAGGTTGCTGTGAGTTATGATGCCACAGCATTCTACCCGGATGACATAGTGACACTCTGCCTCAAAAAACAAAACAAAACAAAAAACCCCACAACTTGTTAGCATTCTAACGCAAACACTAGACAAGTAAATTAAGAAGAATTTCAGAGGTGGTTACGCTGGAGGGAGATGGCATGGTCACATGACGGGCAGGAGGGGAGATTTCCACCAGAAACAGTGGACAGGAGGCCACGTGAAGGAGGTGATGGCCGAGAAGGAACCAGATCTGCACAGGCCTGGGAACCCAGAAAGGCTGAGAAGGAAGAGAGGGGACAGCACCTCCTGGGGAACCGCCGGGTTTGGCAGGCAGAGCAGTGAGACCGAGGTCATTGTGTCCGGAGGGTCCTGAACAAGGGGAGAGTTGCAGGGCAGGGGTCTGATGTGTGCAGCCTCGTGGGTGCTGAAAGGGGTTGGATAGCATTAATTCAGGACAGCGTGGGAGATGCCCCCCCCATGAGATGAACGATGGACCTCTCTTGATAGGAAGACATCAGCTCCGACATGGTTCGTACAATGAGACTTCCAACCCAGGATTTGCTCCTGAACAGCTGTCAGGGAAGAGAAAAGAGGGGCTCAGCCTGCCCCCAACATGTGTCTCTCCTCTGAGCTCCATTATCAGAAAACACGCAGGCTTTCTGGGGCAGGAGAAGGCTGATCTGGGGTGTGTGTTACAAGAGATGAACTTCACAACTCTTGTTGCCTGGATGACTACTTCCTGAGGGACATCGGGGGCTGACCAGATGCCCAGGCAGGGCCTTGGGGATGGGGAAGAAGGGAGTCCATTTCTGTTGGAGTCACCAGGATTGGACCAAATTCTGGTCCCCACTGTAGGGGCCCTCACACCTGGTGAAATCCAGACCCCAAATGTCAGTCTCTCTCAGGGTCAACCACAACATCATTGCCCAGCGTCCAGGACAGCCTCACCTGCACTAGGGTAGCTAGAAAACCACAAAAGGTGGGAAGACTGCCAGGGGGGCCCAGGACAGGGCTCAAGGGCTGTCAGCCTGACACGGTCTGGTTAGCCCCAAATGACCAAGCACTCCCTCCCCAGTGGAGTTCATCTCCCAGTGGGTGTATGAACCTCTGTACCTGACCAGTGCTTGACAAATAACCACAGATCCCCACCATAAGATCTTCTTTTTAATCAGCCACTATAAATCACTATCTCCTCCATGAAAACATGTTCTGATGGAGAAAACACTGAATATGGAATCAGTGGCCAGGAGCTTCACCAAGTTTTAGCTGTAGGACCTCAAATCAATCCACCTGTTGAGTCTCGTTTTTCTCAACTATAAATTGAATCAAACAGCCCCCGCCTGATATGATATGAAGACCACGTTCAGTGTGTGAACAGTCTCAGCCGCGGTGGCTGGTCTCATAAAGAGCATTTGCTAAGGACCTGCCCTGCTCCAGTCTGGTGGTCAGATTGGGACATCCCTGAGACCCACCAAGGAGGAATCTCTGGAGAACGGACCACATGGACTTTCACGGTTTAAAGGGATCTGGATGCACAAACACAGACCCACCTCCCAGTGGCATGAGTCCAGCAACCCTCGGGCCGAGACACACAGCTCATTCTGGGGGAAGTTAACTGTCAGATGCAGGGTTGTAGAATTCTGTGGGCACCATTGTTGGAGTTTCACAGTTATTCTGCCTCTGGGCCTTAGTTTCCTTGTCAAAACATTGACTTTCCTCTGCAGCCCCTAACATGCCAAGAACTAGGCAATGCTGATGAGTAATGAATGCCCTGTTAGTGCCTCCGTTTGAAAAGATGAGGCTTCTCAAGCCCCAGTTCTATGGGAGTTTGGGGCCGTAATGTGACACTGAAGTCATTTGCTCCTTGTCACACCAGCAAAGTTTTATGGCTTCTCAGGCCAGCAAAAATCTTTCCCCTGGTGAATCAAGCTTCCAGAGTTGCACTAACAGCATATTCCAGAGGAGAGCAAAAATACACAGGCAGACCCATCACACTGCCCACGTGTCCCTGCAGAAACAGGAGCAGCGGGGGCAGGAAGGTTTAGCAAAGTCCTGCAAAGACGTGCCAACCAACAGGCGACCGGAGGATCCCAGCCCAGGGCCACCGTGAACACACAGCCACTGAGTGCCGGCCCTAGTTTGAGACTCCCTAAAACTATAGACGTGGGGGCAGGTAGTTGATTTTGGAGGTGAGGCCAGCGAATGGGAATGAGGAAGCAGAGGAAAGATAGGAAAGGGGATGTGGTCTTCAGCCGGCACCCCTGTGGACAAGAGGGGTTCAACCTGCAAGGAATCGGCATAGAACGACCTCAGAACTGCCCCTGTGAATGACTGGAGGTTGGGGTGTTTTTACCCTCTGCCTCCCCCTCCCTGTCCACAGAGGGTCCATCCCTGACTGTGCTAACCCTGCCACACTTCCGTGCCCGTGGGTGGCTCGTGAGACTCCCACAGCTCAAAGCAAGCTCCAAGTCGGAACAGCAGAGACCCTGCGATGTCTGCCCGGGGTGTGTCCCTGGTGATGTGCCCAGCATTGCCCATCACAGTGCTGATGTCTGGTGGATCCAGGGACATGGCACAGGAGATGTGGCTCAAGGGATGTGGCACAGGGACATGGTTCAGGGGACAGGCACAGTCCACAGTAGTACTTGAGGCTAGCAGCATGCTATGGACTAAATGAGGGCAGAGGTCATAAACAAAACATGGCCTCCCTAGCTTCTAGGAAGGTTTGAGAGAGATAGTGCCCCTCAGGACCCCAGCTCAGCAGCCCATGTTATAATTGAGCAACAAGAACAGAAGATGCTGTTATTTAAAACAAAAATGGAGTGCCATGGCTATGGTACTATCAGGAAGAGGCCAAGTTCTTCTCGGGAGTAAGGCAGCCTTTTTGTTTAGAAAAACACTTCAGAGGATCTGTGTGTGTGTGAAAATATAGGCCTCATGGCACAGCAGGGAGAAGGGAGAGAGAGAGCTAAGCCCCGTTGTCACTGGAGTTTTTGTCTGGTTTGTTTGAAGAGGCTGAGCCCTCGAGGAGATAAAGGGTGGCCCTGGGCACCTAGCAAGGCTGGGTGGGACCTAGGAAGGGGGACAGCCAGGAAGGTCCTGCAGAGGAGGTGGTCAGGGACCCCCAGGATGGGGCAGCTGACAAAATGCCCATTGCAAGGCAGTGCCCACTCTGCGATACGCTGCATTAACCACCCAGGGTCCGCAGCAGACCCTCGTGGGGGAGCCATCTCAGCCTCCTGTTAGTTGTGCCTTGAGGAGCAAAGAAGGAACATTTTGGGTGGTCTCAGGTAGAGAGAAGAGAATGGCCATGAGAGGGACAGAGTGGGGGACGGGAACTCAGCAGGAATGAGTATCCAGGGATCATGGGTTCCCTTAAGGACTCTCAGAGAGGTTGGGAAGACCTCAGACAGATCACAGCCTGGGGAACAGGGGGTCCTGCCTGCTTTTTTTTTTTTTAATTAAATCATAGCTGTGTACACTGATGCAGTCATGGGATACAATGTGCTGGTTTATATACAATTTGAAATATTTTCCCCATCACACTGGTTAACATAGACTTGGCATTTTCTTAGTTATTGTGTTCAGACATTTATATTCTGCATTTAGTAAGTTTCACGTGTACCCTTGTAAGATGCACCGTAGGTGTGGTCCCACCAATTACCCTCCCTCCACCCAGCCTCCCCCTTCCCCTCCCCTCCCTTTCCCCTTTCCCAATATTCTTAGACTATAACTGGGTTATAGCTTTCATATGAAAGCTATAAATTAGTTTCATAGTAGGGCTGAGTACATTGCATACTTTTTCTTCCATCCTTGAGATACTTTACTAAGAAGAATATGTTCCAGCTCCATCCATGTAAACATGAAAGAGGTAAAGTCTCCATCTTTCTTTAAGGCTGCATAATATTCCATGGTGTACATATACCACAATTTACTGCCTGCTTTTTTTAAGTTAGAAAAAGACATAGGGCCCCCTCAAACCTCTATCCCCAATAAGCCTGAAGAACACAGGACTCTTTAGGTTATGTTTTGAATCCTTTTGTCACCAAGTTACCACTACCCAGCTGAGCCAGGCACCACGCCAGACAGAGGGGGTTCCAGGCTGATCCAGTGTGTCCCTGGCCCTCAGGTTATACCACTGTCCTAGGATGTCCCAGTTGTCAGCAACCAGCCTGGCCAAGCAATGCCCAACAGGGCCAGGAAGGCTGCTCAATGAACTCTGACTAAGGAGATTGCAGGCGACTCCCTGGAGAAGGGATATTAAAACATAGGCTCAAATGAGAAAAACTGTACATATTGGCAGGGCGTGGTGACTCGGCACTCTGAGAGGCAAACCCAGCACTCTGGGAGGCCCAGGTGGATGTACTGCTTGAGCCCAGTAGTTCGAAACCAGCCTGAGCAAGAACGAGACCCCATCTCTACTAAAAATAGAAAAACTAACCACGTGTGGTGGTGGGCACCTGTAGTCCCAGCTACTGGGGAGGCTGAGCAGGGAGGATGGCTTGAGCCCAAGGGTTTGAGGTTGCTGTGAGCTATGATGCCATAGCACTCTACCCAGGGTGGCAGAGTGAGGGTCTATCTCAAAAAAAAAAAAAAACCATAAACTACATATATGAATGGGTAACATCTGGACGGTCCTCCCTCAGCTGCCAGGGACACACAGGTGCCACCTTCTGAGTCAGTCCAGGGCCTGCATGGAAGCTGAGGCTCGCTGGGTGTGTCACCGAGGAGAGTCTGATGAAGGGCTGGCTCCCGTGGGGGGAGGGCTGGAGGTGTGAGACAAAATGTCCAAGGCCAGCATCTGTGCAGCCACCACTGCCTGTGCCGAGGGGCAGGGCAAGGATGGGACCCCTGGAGAAGCTGAGGTTTCCATGGAGGAGCACAGTTCCCACCACACTCAGCCTGGCAGGGAGGAGCAGGACGAGTGGACACCCCCATCTCTCTCCTCCACCTTTTGACCAAACCCAGGGTGAGCGAGGTGAGGAGAGCCAGGTTGGCAGTGAGTGTGGAGGGGCTCCCAGGGAGCTCAGCACACCTGCTGAGAGACCACCCCATCCTCTCCAAGTGGTCCAGCGTGAGCTGGCCTGGTGGGCTGACACTCCGTCCTGCCGTCAGAGGAGTGATGGGCAGGGCTGTAGACCCAGGAAAGAATGTGCGGGCTGCCTCACGCTGCCGTGCCCTTCGCCTGACTCCTGCAGGAATGCAAATCACTCCAGAAGGATCTGGAGATTGTGCTCTCAGGGGGAAAACTAGATCTAGGATGAGAAAACAAGTCTGTGATGTTGGAAGTCAGTAGCCATGTTTTACATCAGCAGGCTGTGATACGAGCCAGCGTGACCACTGTCCGGCTGGGAGGCGTCACACAAAGGTCTGCTCATGTTGGCAACCTGAGGCATGGAGGCACATGACTCCCAGAACAAGCACGGGGGGCTCTCCCTGGGTCAGGGCAATTTATGGGCAGGTGACTTCTCAAGGCAGAAGAAACTCACGGGGGACAGGAGGCGGGGGAGGGAAGAAGCCAGTAAGGGGGTCATTAGGCCCCGCCTGGCCCCATGGGGAGCTCTGGAGTTTGTCCTGCCTTGAACCAGAGGATCTGGGCCTCCACCTTGCAGAGAGGAGCGTGTGTAAACCACCAGGCACTGAGGCTCCTTCGTGCCTGCAGTTCACAGACCTCCAGTAGCCCAAGGGACCCCTCGGAACCTGGAAGTGCCATTTGCAGCAAAGCTCAGGGCGGCCGGAGGATGGGTGCACAGAGCTGGGACAGACAATCCCAGCAGGCCTGGGTGAGGCCTTCACAGGTGTACTGGGGCTCAGCAGCAGGGCGGCCCTGCAGTCAAGTCAGCTCTGTTGTGTCTGTACAACACCAGGAAGGCGTCAGGAGGCCCCAGTGGCAGACTTCCTTGTCACTTACGAGGCGTGGGACTCAGGCACGTACTTAACCACTCTGGGCCTCCGTTTCCCCTCTGTCAAAAGAAGACCTACAGTCCCTGAGTTATCTGTCTCCTGGGGGACGTATCACAAGGGGGATGGAAACACATGGGACTTTGTCACTCAGCCACCAATCACAAATCTTATTCATCAGGTTTCTCTGGCCTGCGAGAGACTCTACTGTAACATGGAGTTTGTCCTGGAAAGTCGCCTGACCCCACCTACACCATTACTCAGAAGAGGTCACCAGAAATGCTTTGTTATGACACAGTCTCACTCAAGAAGTCACCCCCAAACATACACAAGAATCGCCCAAATATTTGCTGGATTCCAAAAGAATGACCTGCAGACTACCATTCCTGCACCCAAACTTGCTTCCTGAATTTCTAAAGATTGGTGATGTCCAGTCTTTAGAAATGGCCTCCATTCCAGGCCAGAATGTGTGGGAGTTCTGCCAAAAGCAGGACAAAGTTTTCTCTGCACTTTGAATCACTAGGTATCTACTCAGAACAAAAATCACTTCACCACAAGGACGTTTGCAACAGAATGTTTATCGAAGCTTGATTCACAATTGCTAAGACGTGGAATCAACCTAAGTGCCCATCAAGACAGGAATGGAGGGTGGTGCCTGTGGCTCAAAGGAGTAGGGCGCCAGCCCCATATACCGGAGGTGGTGGGTTCAAACCCAACCCCGGCCAAAAACTGCAAAAAATAAAAGACAGGAATGGATTAACAGACTATGGCATATGTACTATTCAGCTGTAAGAAAAGATGGAGACTTTACATCTTTTGTGTTTACCTGGATGGAGGTGAAGAATATTTTCCTTGGTAAAGTATCACAAGAATGGGAAAAGCAAGGATCCAAGGTGCTCAACACTAATATGAAACCAACATGTAAACAAATACACGCCCAAAGGAAAGAGAAACACAAGTGTAGTCTAGACGGGGGAGGAAGGAGGTGGGCCGAGGAGGGAAGCCAACTGGCCGGGTCTCACCTACTGTGCACAATGTGGGGGTGTTCAGCACGCCCTCCGGGTGAAAAGCTTAACTATAACTTGAACTTTATCTTAGAAACGAAAACAATGTAACCTAAACATTTGCACCCTCATATCAATCTGAAATTTTAAAAAAGGAAGTTTACTAAGAAAATCGATAGTCTAGCAGAGACAACAGGATGACAGTAAACCCTCTGGACCACGGCTTTGCCGTCCCCTGGTGCTGACCTCACTCTGCAGGCTGATGACCTTGACCAGCACAGCTGAGTGACCACTGAGGTCCAGGCTGCCTCCAAGAAAGGCAGGTGCATAAAGACATCTCTGACCAAAGCCGGTTGCTCACAAGTGTGGATGCTGAAGGAGATTCGAAGGGTCAGCTACAGAAACCAGGGGCCTGAGGTTCTGGCTGTGGACAGTCCACTAATGACTAGGTCCCGAGGGCAGATGGCCACCACTTTACCAAGGGGGCCGTGTAAATCCCAGGACCCGGTACAAGCAGGGGTGGATGGGGCAAAGGGACAGGAGGCTCCTCCAGATACTACCTTCTGTATGTTGGCAAAGAAATAAAAAGGGAATGTGTGTGTGTCCTGTTTAACTCTTCAGATGGGAGACGTGGTTGTATTAAACTGCAGATTCTCTGTCGCCAGTCCTGGGATATGGCTTACTACTTAAAATGAATTGTTACCGAAACGGTCAGAGAAAACCATAGATTAAGCGTATTGACTATGTTTCTTCCTTAAGTAATAGTTAGGGGCAATAACAATGATGGAGTGGCCAAGTAGATACCTTCCCACTTGTTATTAATAACAGCCCCTCAGCCGACTGACGAATGGCCATCTCCGTGATGGAGAGCCGGCAGCACTCGGGCCGTGTGCTGGGTGGAATCTGTTACTGGGAGGGCCTGCAAAATATTTGACTTGAGACATTCCTGGCTGCTGATGGATGAGAACGACCTGTAAGAAATGCAGTGTAAACACCAGGGCCATAAAGAGAGAAGTGTGTGATGATCTTCTATGCCCCTCCTCCTCTCACTCGTGGGAGAGCCAGAGCAAGGGCAGGCACGGAAGAACCGTGGAGGGCGTCCTTCCACCTCCCTGCAGGGTCCTGTCCCATCTAGTCAGTAAAGCCACAGAGATGACAGCAGAGCCACACGGACACAGGAAAAGACAGGGCTCCATGCACCTGTTACAGGGAAGGAATTTCCATACAGTCACTCAGGATCCACCATCTTACCATCTCACCACCTCACAACTGCTTCATCCAGAATAATTGACCTCTCCAGCACAAGAGATAAATAAGAAGATAGCCCAGGGTTTTGTTTTGTTTTTTACTGGATCAGCCTGGAATAAAAATATCACTTTGCTCACATTTCACTGGCCAGCATTAGCCAGGTGGCCACAGAAATGGCAAAGGAATGAAAAATGTTGTGCCCCGGGTGAGGGGAATGGTCTGCACATTTTGTTCCCTTCCTCACCTCCCTGTCAGTCTCCAGCGGCTCAACCCTGGGCCACTCTCTCCGCCACCACAGCCACACACACACACACACCCCATGCTCAAGTGCAATGATCACCTTCACGTTCCCCATCTCTTTCCTCTCACTCAGCCTCCCCCCTCCAGGGCTGGTGTTTTCTCTCTGCACACGCTGCTTCTCAGTGGACCCTCGCACACATCGGTCCCGCAGCTCTAAACGCCAGCTACATGTTCACATTGTGAACACAGACCCCAGCACAGGTGTCTGTAAGAGACGCCCACATCTTCCCCATCAATTGCTTGGTTGAGATTACACAGTCCATTGCATAAGGGACTTGAGTCTCCTGCACAAGTCAATGGCACTTCAGAAATCCAGGAGTCACGCGCCCTTGACAGCGCCCTTTTGTTCAGCCCCAAAGACAACCCATCCAGGCATCCCATCAATTCATCCTCCAGAACACATCAACATAGATCTTTTTATTTCTATTTTTATTTATTTGTATTTCAGGTTAATAGGAGGGTACAAATGATTAGGTTCCATGGTTCACGTTTGTTAGGTAAAGTTCAAATTGTAGTTGAGCCCTTCACCCAGGAGGTGTGCTGAACACCCCACATTGTGCACATAGCTGAGAGCTCACCAGACACCCTCCTTTTCCCCTCTCCCCTTTCCCTCCTCTCTTCTCCCCCACATAAATTTAATAGTGTTTCACTTTCCTGCAGGCGTATAGTTGTTCATCTGCTGGTTTCATATGAGTATTGAGCACACTAGATACCTGCTTTTCCATTCTTGAGATGCTTTACTAGGAAGAACGTTCTCCAGCTCCATCCAGGTTGCAAAAGATGCAAAGTCTCCATCTTTTGATGGCTGAATAGAATTCCATGGTGCACATATGCCACAATTTATTAATCCATTTGTGGGTTAGTGGACACTTGAGTTGATTCCACATCTTCACTACTGTGAATTCAGCTGCAGTAAACATTTTAGTGCAAATGACCTGGTGGTAGTATAACTTTTGTTCTTCTGGGTGAATGCCTAGTAACGGGATTACAGGATCACATGAGAGGTCCACTTTAGCTCTGGATAATCTTCAACATAGATATTGAATCAACAAATCTCGTGCTGTATCTATGACCACTCTTCATGCTAAGCCCTGGGCCTGGATGTCACTGATGGCTTTGTACAAGCTCCTATGTCAAATTCTTGTCCCTGAAGCACCAGGGTTTCTCTATAAAATGTGAACAGAAACTTGCTTCATCCAGTCCCTGCCGGGGCTTCACACTACTCAAGAATCAAGTCTGAATTCCTTAGCCCGGCTCACATGGCTGCAGAAGCTGAGCCCCCCTCACCCTTCATGCTGTAGCTACTGGAACTCCTGACCCCACTGAACACACACGGGGCCTCATCACCCTCACCGCTGTGTCTTTGGGCGCAGCCGGCTCCTTCCCATCTTTCTCTCCATGAGCTGAAATGTCACCTCTCGGATAAGCTGGAGCTCAGAGTTAGTGAGGAGAACTGCAGACGTCTCCCTCCCACACAGTCTACAAAGCACACAGCCTCCTCCACCCGCCCAAAGAGGCTCTGGCCATGTGGTGGACTCACAGCCACCCTCCCGCACCCCGGCACAGTGTGGTGGGCCAGCACCCCTACGTGGCTTCTCTGACATGAAGAAAGGGTCCTGCCTGCCCTCCTGTGACCCATCTGCCAGACACATAGCGTCCCTGTGTTCGTCCTGGGACTTGCCTATCCTGTGTATGGCCCTGAACACCTGTCATCCGTTCTGAGAATTGTTTCTGTCTTGGGACCTCCAGGCCACTGGCTGGGAAAGTCTGGATTTGGGGATGGAGGTCAGAAATAAATGCCACCTTATGCACAGAAGGCTTTTCGTGGTGACCCCCTGGGAGAGAACAGTGTTGGGGCAAATACCCTATTGGTCAGAGAGGCAGTCTTTGGCATTGAGGACACTTTTGAGGAGGCAAATCACATGTTCACTCAGAAAGATGCAGTTCCCAGGGGTGTCCCGGGCTCCTCCATTCACAGAGGCAAGGAACCCACTGCAGGCACCACCCACACTCTTAGGGCTGGTTCCAGGGGTCAGAAGGAAGGGGCTTCCCTGGAGGCTCAGACCTGCTCCATGAGATGAGTCAGCACAGGCCAGAGACCCACCCCAAAGGGCCTCAGGCCAGGTCGTGTTTGCAGGACTCAGCTCCCTGGGGCAGCTTATCCCCTCAAACACAGGAGACGAGGTCAGCAGTGTGCTGTTCTCAGAGGCCAGTGCGCACAGCCCTGTACATTTCCCCAGGACACAGAGAGGCAGAGACTGCCAAGCAGATGGCCAGCCTGACCCGGAGCACAGGACCCAGGGGCAGAGCATCCAGGGGTTCAGCCCTCGGCATGCTAGTGTCTGCCAGCACCCAGCTCCTGCCTTTCTGTCCTTGGAAATGGCACCCCGTTTCCCGTCAGGAACCTCCCCTAGCCCTACCCTCAGGGCCTGTGGTTTGGCTGCCTTTCCCCAGCACCCCTCCTCCAGTCCCTTCCCGGGGCACACACATGTCCCAAGAAAGATCATAACAACAATTTGGGCACATTCAGAAGACAGGTGCTGTGCCGAGGCAGGCAGACCAGAGGCTGCCAGCAGGAAAGAGCCCCCGGCTGGGACGGCTGGCAGGTGGCAGTCCTGCCTGGAGCGGAGCTGCCAGTGCTCACCACGTGGGGCGGCCCCACCTGCAGAGGAACCACAGAGAGGAGAGAAGAGCCAGGAGCTGGGAAGACCCAAGTTCTGACACTGTTGCTGGAGTCCCAGGAGGCAGCTGTGCCAGGCAGGACTTTGTGACAAGAGCCAACACTGTCCTTCTGTTTGCTGGGTTTCAGACTCCTGCCAGCCGGGAGTCCTTCCCCTTATGCGGGGCAAGACCAGCCACTGCTGTGAGCTGGGCAGGCTCGGATGATCCCGGTGTGAGGCATCAGGCCTGGGACCTGGCGCCAAGAAAGATGCCTGGAGAGCCTGAGGAAGGCAGGTGGGGGCCAGGGCCTGGATCACTAGCTAGGGCCACAGCTGTGTGTCCAGACAGGTATGTCCAGGGCCTGGACTCCCTGAGGCCAGCCACCCATCCCGGGCCTTTAAGCTGTGGGGACAGCATGTCTTCCAGCCCCTGAGCTCCCTCTGGACTCCCTGAGGCCAGCCACCCATCCCGGGCCTTTAAGCTGTGGGGACAGCACGACTTCCAGCTCCTGAGCTCCCTCCAGAACAGCACGGGCTCAATTCACCTGTGCCCCTGTACCGCCGTCTCCCTCAGCCCCACACACATTCTTCCCTCCACCCTCTGATCCCACTGGGATCACTCCCTGAAGTTCCCTTCTCTCCTCTTCCACTCTGCATGGGGTCCCCCATCCTTCTAGGCCTGGCTGGTGTGTCTTCTCCTCCAGGAAGCCTGCCCTGACTAGCACCACCCACGGGAACCCCCAGGGCTAGAGTCACTGAGTCACCAGGATGATCATCTCAAAATGCACAATCCACGTTGGATTAGAGTCTGTCCTAAGCTGCCTCCAGAGCAGGTGACCTCCGCCAGAGGCCGGCAACAGAGGCAGGATTAAGAGTTCACAAGAGGATCAGTTCTCATGTCGTAAGAAGGCCCAGAACCACTCCTGAGACCTTAAATATGAAGAATTTAAGTTGAGAGCAGAGAGAGATCGGGCTACAGAACCAGGCAGACCTGAGTTTGAATCCCAGCTCTACCACTGCTACTTGTGTGACGTGGGCTGGTTTCCCATCTATGCAATGAGGCTAATAGTGACTTTGTCACAAGCTTCAAGAGCAGCTCAGCTTGAACACGGTGGATGCAGCATAAACCCACCTCCTTTCACTGCTGAGAGAGAGGACACAGAGTGGACAGAGGGTTGACAGGACCTGGCCACGTGGGAACATGTTCTGCGTGCCTGGTACTGTGCTAAGTATCTCACGTCGTAATTCCATTTAATCCCCATTGCCACCTTATAAAGCAGCAAATTTCTTATTATCTCCCTGGTACAGATGAGTAGCCTGAGGCTTAGGCTATATCCAAATTCAAATTCCTGATGGTGGCTGAGCTTGCTTCCCCCACCCTGAGCCAACACCCTGCCCACCCTCTGTTTGGAGACCAAGCAAAATCACAGGGCCACCACTGCTGTGGTGTGACAGCTGAGAGCCCAGATGCTGAGTCACACTGTTTCATCCACATCTCAGCTCTGATGCCTACTGACCTAACCGCTAATCTCTCTGCCTTTCAGATGTTTCGTTTTCCATTTATAAGCTAGAAATAACAACGCTACAGGTTGTTGAGTTTGAGACACTATCATTTGCAAGAGGTAATATTATTGTGCATGCCACTAACAAAAAATACATGATGTGGGGTATCCAAGGCTTTATCCTGGACACGGAGGCCAACCCCTCTGCGTGTGAGAATAACAAATAAGACATGAGCCCACCATGGAGAGAGGGTAACAAGGAAACTGGCGTGTCTCAGCTCTGGCACCGGATGAAGGGCGGAAAAGTGTTCCTCTGAGAGTTTAAACCACAAACTGGTACTCAGTCAGGTTTGGAGTCTAAATTCATGTTACCCGGAGTAAGCCAGAAGACCCAAAGCAGAGACTCTCAGTTAAAGAGACCTCAGGTTGGGAGGGGCCTCTATATCACCGAAGAAACAAGCACAAACTGGAATTAGGCTTTAATTCAAACCCACAGCAAGACTAAGACACTAAGGATTACACAGCATGGCCCAATAATTTCAGAAACATTGAAGGTGGGGAATGAGTCGTATGGTCATTGAGATACAGTGGCATCCAGCCGTATGAAGCCCCGGAACAAACGATCCCTGAGTCTCAGCGGGGTCACGCAACACACTTGTTCTCAGCTCTTGTGCAGGTAAAGCCCAAGAGCTCCTAAATGGCAGGTGAGTCCGGGAGGCAGGCTCTGATCCCTTTGCCTCGCCATCTCTGCGCATGGCTTCCGGGGTCTCCAAGGAGGAGACAAGATGTAGGAGGATCCAGATTTTCACAGGCCAGACATGGATTACTTCCATGTTACTTCCACCCACAACCTACCGGCGGGGATTCAGTCATTTCATCACGCCTAACTGCGGGGGGCCTGGGAAACGTGAGCTAGCTCTGTGCCTGGGAGAAAGCAGAAAGAGGGTTGGTGGGCAGCCAGCCAGCCCCTGCCATTCCACCCCACAGGACTCCTGAGTCCTCCAGAAAACAGTGCTTATGTTCGCAGCCGTGCTGCCTGACACCATGTAGGGACCCATGGATGACTGCTATAGCTGTGACTGTTACAATAAGAACGCCTTTGATTTGTCAAAGCAATGCATTTTTGAAGACGGTCCTCACTCAACAAAAGAAGTCCCCTGGCATTTCCCAGTGACTTCTCAAAGTAGGTTTTTCAAATAGGGATTTGATTTTCAAAACATAAGCAATCTGTTGGAGGAGAACACATATGATAAGAGGCTAATGTTTGCATCCACAAGAATCATATCCTTTGAAGCCAGTCATCCTCCAATGCTGTGTCCACAGGAAACAGGAAAGCCTGATGCTTGTAAGCGTGAGGTCTAGAATTAGAGTCAGCCTCACTCTGCAGCCCCACTGTGCACTCTGCTGGTTCCTGAGACCCTGGGCCTCTCAGGAACCTTCGGTTTCTGCAGCTGTGAACAGGTAAGGAAACATGTCCCTCCAATGTGGTGAGAACAGACTCAGACAATGAGGGAGAGTGCGTGGCCCAGAGCAGGTGCGACTCAGCACGCGAGCCATCGTTTTCTTTTAATTGTTATTAATGAACTGAACTCCACCCTTTAAAACCTCTATTAGCAACCACAGGCTGGAGCCACATGAAGTCCTGTGTCCTTCCCGGAGCATGTCCAGATTTCAGACACTGCCTTCTACGCAGAGTGACCCCCTAGGCCAGTGCCAGGTGCTGTGTGTGTGCGAAGCCATCCCTCGGACAGGCTCATCGAATGGTGGTCTGAACACTTAACTTTCCATTTCTAACAACCCTTTTAATAGTTTTATCCTGAGAAATAACTCAGAGAATGAGAGAAGCTCTCATGTCAAACCTCACATCACTCCTGATTCCTGAGCGACAGTGGTCACGGCCATCCGTTCCTTTTCCTCCCTGCTCGGCTGAGGCCCACAGAGATGAGCCAACACCCCAGATTTATAATCAAATGCAAAATGCAGCTCTTTCCTCCCCCTAGTGCAAACCCCACAGCTATTACGTTGGACAGTCGCACCTTTCCAATAGTGTCAAGAACAGCTTCTGAATTCTGAAAATTCCATGTTTAGTTTACGAGTCCTTCAAACATTCTGCCCACAGCTCCCAGGACAGGAGCCAGGGGTGCTGCCCTCAGGGACCCGGCAGGGGGAGAAGAGCTGACAGGCGGCAGCCGGCTGGGGGTCAGCTCTGGGGTGTGCATGGCCAGGCAGTACTTCCAAGGTTCTTGTCTTCCTTCATCCCACCAGAACTCCTGAAGGGAACAGGACAATGTCAGGAGCTTAAACAGTGACCAGCACGCTAGTGGCTCTCCCTTCCTGCCAGCCCGCTCTCTCCACACTAAACCACTGGCTTTGGGGCTCACAGCATCTATTTACTCAAAAGTTTCCCCAGAGAACCGCCCTCCCCCACACCCGGTGCCAAGTTTGGGATGGAGCTGACTCCACTCCTGGCTTCAAACCTAGGCTGAGCCATCATCACCTCTGCCCCACCTTGACGGATGTTTCAGAGATGGGCACAGAGGATCAGGGACAATCCTGGGACCTCCTTGGAGCGGCCAGGAGAGAGAGGACTTGGTTCTGCCCTGCCAGACGGGAGCACTGATCTGTGGCAGCCAAGTCTCCCCACCCATAGAAAGTGGGTCCCACACAGAGGGAGTGGGATCCGGGGGTGAGAGTTGGGGGGAACCTGGTCCAGATGACAGTGGAGTCCCTCACCCAGATGAGGAGAGTAGACAACACTCCCTCAGGGGCTCAGCTGAGTCTGCACCCCACGGCAGGGAGGCTCCCTCCTTCCCTGCTGGTGCTGATCTCATACCATCAGCTATCCTGAGTCCCCAACTATCCAAAACCAGGTCTGGAGTATGTGCTGTGAGGCTGGCATTGTGCAGCGTTTGGGGGGCACAAACCACGTTAGGAAAGCTGAGTCCACTTACCATACCTGGGTGAGGGACCAGCTTCCCTCCCTCTCCCTTTCTCCTCTCCCCTCGGTCTCTCCCTCTCACTTGCCCTCAGAACCAATCCTCTCTCTCCTGACTGCTCTAGGGAGGTCCCAGGATTAGCACTGATCAGCTCTGCACCACCCTGAACCATCCATCATGGGGGGCAGAGGTGACAATGGCTTCAGTCTAGGTCTGAAGCCAGGAGTGGAGTCAGAGCAGAGCAGTGAAGGCAGAGCCACGGCTATGTCCAGTGGTTATGGAAACCTTCCTGGAGTTGATCCTGGCTGGAGCAGGCGACTACATTTAAGGATACATGGGTGTCTGGGGAGGAGGGGGCAGGAAGCCGGGGGCAGAGGCGCACAGGTGAGTCCAATCCCACAGAGGGCCCCTCTCCTGGTGAAGCACCAGAGTATACCTGGCTCCCGCAGGCCCCTCTGCTGGGCTCTCTCCCTGTTTCCTACAATCAGCTGGATCTCCCCAGATACCTTCTTCAAGCTGTTGGAGGTTAGGTGCAGTTGTGGTCTATCCGAGAGACTGGAAAGGTAGCCACATACACAGCAGATATCCAAGCTCCGGCCTCCCCCATACTTTGTAGACATCAGGTCTGAGAGTTGGGGCTTCATGAGGGACCACGCCTCCCCTACTGCTCCACAACTCTCTCCCTTGCTTTTTTTTTCAGTCAATAAATATTTAATGAGTGTCCATATGATGCAGAACAAATCACTGGGAATTTGAAGTTAAAAGAAAATTGGGTAGACATCGGGCTAATGCTCAGGTAACCGGGAGAACACAAATAAACAATGCGAAGAATAGTGCCTCTAAGGACTTAGGTTTACAAAGTGTACCTTGCTGTCACTGCTTGAAATATACTTTGATCTGCAGTAAATAATTATGTATCATGCTATAAGGTTTTAGACGTATTCTTCTTTCACTGGGCTATCATGTCATCTTAGCTGTGGTGTATTTGGAATACAGACCAGACTTTATCCAGAGTGTCTGCGTTCACTGCGTTCTCTGCGAAAGCATCCCCATGTACAAAATGGAGGGAGCGAGAACAAAGTCATTGTGAACTAAATCAGAAGGAGTCAAGGGCTGGGACTTTCCCTTGTGAAAAACTGAAAATATTCATTTTGTCCTAATCTCCGCACTTGCAGTTTTCAGAGGGCCACAGCAGGCAGGAGAAAGAAATCATCCTTCTGGGGGGACCTTCATTCAAAAAGATTTCACACGTCCTCTGCTATGACCCCATATCCAGGTGACTTTCCAAACTCCATTTCTAAAGAAGAGAAGATGGCCCGGCCCCCGTAGCTCAGTGGTTACGGCGCTGACCACATACACCAAAGCTGGCAGGTTCGAGCCCAGCCCAGGCCTGCTAAACAACAATGACAACTGCAACCAAAAAATAGCCAGGTGTTGTGGCAGGTGCCTGTTGTCCCAGCTACTTGGGAGGCTGAGGCAAGAGAATCAATAGTTTAAGCCCAAGAGTTGGAGGTTGCTGTGAGCTGTGACACCACAGCACTCTACCAAGGGTGACATAGTGAGACTCTGTCTCAACAAAAAAAAAAAAGAAGAAGAAAAGATAAATTGCTGTAGTAAACAGATCTTCATTCCTTTTGGCTTCCAAACATCTTAACCTCTTGTCCAGCATCTGGAAATTTCCCACTTATGGGCAGACTCCACTTCTCATGATAAAGCCGGACCCATCAGTCACTTGCTCTGTGTTCCTTGCTGGTAGAGTATAACTCGTGACCTAAAAGTTCCACCAAACACAGACTTCTGCCCAGATTTGGGTGGGAAGCTGGTGAAGAGAAGAAACTGTGTAGATTCTCTTCTGAGGGAAGTGAGGACAGGGATGGAAATTGTGTCCTGTCCCTAAACATAGCAGGTGCATTAATGTGAGTCCCTGTCCAGTGCCTGGGGCTGGTGACAACGGGCAGTGGTACCATCTGCAGGGACGGTGCTCTTGGGAGTGGTATTGAGGGTGGTGAACAAGCAGGCAGGTGGCAGCCTAATCTAGCAGAGACCTCTCTTCTGCCATGGGTCAGGCAGCTATGGTTTGGATCTCTGGGGTGTACATAGCAATTTCCAGTGGCCGTGGGGGGTTCGTGATTTTGAGATCTGTTTCTGGCTGCCAGGCTCCGAGGGTTGATTCTCCATTTTTCTCCTCTGTGCACACCCAATATCCTTCAAATTTTTCCTTTCTGCTTTAAATGAGCCAGGGTTAGCTTCCGATGCTTACAGATGTTTTCTTTACATGTTTTCTTGGAATACTGATCAGGATTCATCGTAGAATTTACTTGGTAAACTTCAACAAACATGCAATAACTTCCTGATTTCAAAATGTTTCAAGCAAGTTTTAGTGGCAAGCTCCCACTTCGTAGACCAAAGTGATCTTCCCACAAGGCAAACGTCTCCATTTGCACAGCAGTGTTGGCACAGACCTAACTGCTGTTCTGATGAACGTGTGAAATGCAGCAAGATCAGGCACAAGTGAGCCGTGTGGGTAAGCAGGGCTGTCTTCCTTGGCTGGCTCTACTAGAGACAGAGAGACGGGAAGAAGTTCTAGGATGGGAGTGAGGCTGTCAGGTTGGAGATTTCATTCCTAGGATTTTAGAGGCCTCTTTCTTGACCAACCCAGTCACTGAGAGCCAGGGAGAAAATTGTCTTCTGTGAGACACTGTAGACAATGTTGGGCATGAATCTGATGGTGGTGTGCACATGAATCCTGTGCTGTTTGTGCTTTATGTTGTAGCACAGCCCTGGGGAGGCATGCCCTCAAGGGAGCCAGAATATCCAGGTGGATAGCCCTGAGAAGACCTGGCTTACACTCCATTCACAATTGCCAAGACGTGCAAGCAACCCAAGCACCCATCAACCCATGAATGGATTAATAAACTGTGGCATAGGTACACCATGGAGACTTTACACCTTTTGTATCAACCTGGATGGACTTGGAACACATTCTTCTTAGTAAAGTATCTCAAGAATGGAAAAATAAATATCCAATGTATTCAATACTAATATGAAAGCAATATATAGACAATTACATGCTCACCTGAAAGAAAGACACAAGCATATTCTAGTGAGGGGAGGAAAGAGGAGGGAAAAGGTGGGAGAGGGCAATGGGCGGAGAGCTAATGTGCACAATGGTGAACTATACAGCGCCCCCAGCAGGGGAAGGGCTCAACTACAACTTGAACTTCACCTTGGATGCGAAAACAATGTAGCCTGAATATTTGCACTCTCATGCCCATCTAACACTTAGTAAATAAATAAATTTTAAAAAATTTTAAAAAATACCTGGCTTAACTTAAGCATAAAATCAAGTGTTTTTGAGGAGTAGACAGCTCATACTTTAGGCAAGCCTCCAACAATATTACAATGTGGGTGGCGCCTGTGGCTCAGTGAGTAGGGCGCCGGCCCCGTATACCGAGGGTGGCGGGTTCAAACCCAGCCCCGGCTGAACTGCAACCAAAAATTAGCCGGGCGTTGTGGGCGCCTGTAGTCCCAGCTACTCGGGAGGCTGAGGCAGGAGAATCACGAAAGCCCAAGAGCTGGAGCTTGCAGTGAGTCCTGTGACGTTATGGCACTCTACCGAGGGTGGTAAAGTGAGACTCTGTCTCTACAAAAAAAAAAAAGAAAGAAAATTAAGTTGTGATAAAGAACTTGGAGTTAACTCTCTGGAAAATGCCTGGGAATGGAACACTCTTTCTGACGATTAATTAATAAATAGAGGGAGGCTGGCCTGACCTCTGCAACCCCCTCGGAAAGACTAAGTGGAGAAAGGATCTGAAGTTGGGGTCAGCAACATGGGCTGTGACCTCCAGACTACCACCGTATTCCCTGGAGGGTGAGTTGTTAAGACAACAATTTCCATGGCCATCTTAAGAATGGTGACTGGCTCTTTTTTATTTCAAAATATCATGGGGATACAAATGGTTTTGGTTACATGTATTGATTTTGTTATGCTTGAGCCATGGTTGTAAGTGTTCCCATCATTCAGTAGACATTGTTTTCACCTATCCCTCCTCCCTCCACCCTGCTTGATTTACCTTAAGTTTTATTTCCCTCTGTGCACACATGTGCTCATCAGTTAATTCCAGTTTAATTGCAAGTACACATGGTGTTTGTTTCCATGCTTAGATAATTCACTGAGGATAATGGTCTCCAGTTCCATCCAAATCATTGCAAGAGGACTTAATGAATCCCTTTTCATGGCTGAGCAGTATTCCACTGTTGTTGTACCCTGTCTCCCTCATCCATTTGTGAATGGACAGGCGCATGGGCTGATTTCGCATCTTTGTACTTGTGAATTGTGCTGCAGTAAACATTCAAGTGCAGGTGTCTCTTTAATACAATGACTTTTCCTTTGGGTAAATACCTGGTAGTGGGATTGCTGGATCAAATGGTAGGTCTACTTTTCGTTCATTGAGGAATCCCCATCCTATTTTCCACAGGGGTTGCCCTCATTTGCAGTCCCCCCAATAGTGTACAAAGGTTTCCATCTCTCTGCATCCAAGCCAGCATCTGTTGCTTTTGGAGTTTTTCTTTTTTTTGAGACAGAGCCTCAAGCTGTCTCCCTGGGTAGAGTGCCATGGCGTCTTAGCTCACAGAAACCTCCAACTCCTGGGCTTAGGCGATTCTCTTGCCTCAGTCTCCCAAGTAGCTGGGACTACAGGCACCCACCACAATGCCCGGCTATTTTTTTTTTTTTTTCGGTTATAGCCGTCATTGTTGTTTGGCAGGCCCCAGGCTGGATTCGAACCCGCCAGCTTAGGTGTATGTGGCTGGCGCCTTAGCCACTTGAGCCACAGGCGCCGAGCCGCTTTTGGAGTTTTTCATTAAAGCCATTCTAACTGGGGTAAGGTGATATCTCATGGTGGTTTTAATTTGTATTTCCCTGATAATTAGTGACATTGAGCATTTTTTCATGTTTATTGGCCATTGTTCTATCTCCTTTTGAAAAACTTCTGTTTATGATTTTCTGCCCACCTTCACTTATTATTATTATTTTATTTTTTTGGGGGGGGAGATAGAGTCTCACTCTGTTGCCCCAGGCTAGAGTGCTGTGGCATCATAGGTCCCAGCAATTTCAAACTCCTGGGCTCAAGCTATCCTCCTGCCTCAGCTTCCTGAGTAGCTGGGACTACAGTTAATGTGAAATTTTTTAAAAGAAAGAAAGACAAAAAAAACTTTACAGATTTTGTTAAAATGCCACAGGTACCTGCCACAATGCCCTTTTTGCTCACTTTTCAATTGGGTTGCTTTTCCTTGCTGATTTGCTTTTCATGTTCTTTCCAGATTCTGGTCATTAGCCCTTTATGGGCTGCATAGCTTGTGAATATTTTCTCTCATTCTGCGGGCTATTTGCTCTGTTGGTTGTTTCCTCAGCTGTGCAGAAGCTTTTTAATTTAATTGAGTCCCATTTATTTACTTTTGTTATTGCTATGATTGCCACTGGGGTCTTCTTCATAAATTCTTTGCCTAGGCTGATATCTAGAAGAGCTTTTCCAACATTTTCTTCTAGAATTCTTATGTATTCATGCCTTATTTTTTAAGTCTTTTATTTATCTTGAATTGATTTTTGTGATTTTGTGAGATACAGCTGCTGTTTCATTCTTCTGCATGTGGCTCCCCAGTTTCCCCAGCACCATTTTTTAATTATTTTATTATTATTATTATTATTATTATTTGAAGTTTTGGCTGGGGCTTGGCTTGAACCTGCCACCCCTGGCATATGGGCCCAGTGCCCTCCTCGAGCTACAGACGGCACCCAACCCAGCACTATTTCCTTTTTTTTCTTTTCTTTTTTTTTTTTTTTTTTTGCAGTTTTTGGCTGGGGCTGGGTTTGAACCTGCCACCTCCGGCATATGGGACTGGCGCCCTACTCCTTGAGCCACAGGCACCGCCCAACACTATTTCTTAAATAGGGTTCTTCTCCCCCCTATATGTCACTGTCTGCTTTGTCAAGCTGGCTGTGCATGGATAGTTTTATATCGGGGTTCTCTGTTCTTTTCCATTGATCTTTGTCTCTATTTGGGGGCCAATACCATTCTATCTTGGTTATGATAGCCTTGTAGTACAGTCTGAAGTCTGGCGATGTGATGCCTCCAGATTTGTCCTTTTTGCTTGAGATTGCTTTGGCTATTCAGGCTCTTTTCTGTTTCCAAATAAGGGGTAGAATTGTTTTTTCTACATCTGTAAAACATGACATTAATATTCTGGTGAGAATTGCACTGGATCTGTAAATCACTTTGGGTGGCATGGTCAGTTTAACACTGTTGATCCTGCCAATCCGCAAACATGATGTATTTTTCCCTTTGTTTGTGGTATCAGTGTGTTGTAGTTATCTTTGTAGAGATCTTTCGCTTCCTTGGTTAACTATAAAGCATATTCATAGGTATTTTATTTTCTTTCTAGTCATTGTGAATGGTATTGTGTCTGATCTGACTTGGTGTATGGCAATGCTACTGAGCTGTGTACATTGATTTCGTAACTGAGACTTTTCTGAATTTATTTACGAATGCCAGGAGTTTTTTAGTAGCGTCTGTGAGGTTTTCTAGATATAAGATCATATCCTCCAGCTCCATCCATGTAAACATGAAAGAGGTAACATATTTTTCTTAGTAAAGTGTCTCAAGAATGGAAGAAAAAGTATCCAATGTACTCAGCCCTACTATGAAACTAATTTATGGCTTTCATATGAAAGCTGTAACCCAGTTATAACCTAAGAATATGGGAAAGGGGGAGGGGGGAGGGAGAGGATGGGCAGAGGGAGGGTGATTGGTGGGATTACACCTGCGGTGCATCTTACAAGGGTACATGTAAAATTTAGTAAATGTAGAATATAATTGTCTTAACACAATAACTAAGAAAATGCCAGGAAGGCTATGTTAACCAGTGTGATGAAAATGTGTCAAACTGTTTATAAAACCAGTGTATGGTGTCCCATGATTGCATTAATGTACACAGCTATGATTTAATATTAATAAAAAAAGATCATATCCTCGTCTCTGCCTTTTTTTAATCTCAGAAATCCAAAACATACTAAAATAATGGAATGAATAGCCACGTGCCTGCCATCCGTGACTAACAAATGAAAATATGTTCTCAATTTTACATACACTTATTTTGTTTTTCTGTGGAAGAAATTAACTGCAGCTTGGGCTTTATCTCACAAACGCAAACACTGTAACCCAGTTGTTTGTACCATATGTTAATGTGAAATTATTTTAGAGACAGTGTCTCACTTTATCACCCTTGGTATGGTGCTTTGGGCTCCATACACAGCTCACAGCAACCTCCAAATCCTGGGCTTAGGCAATTCTCCTGTCTCAGCCTCCTGAGTAGCTGGGACTATAGTTAATGTGAAATTTTAAAAAAGAAAGAAAAACAAAAAAAAACTTCACAGATTTTGTCAAAATGCCTTCCCTTACACCCATGCAGAGATAGAAACATGGATAGATAGATAGACAGATAGCTATCGTTATAGGTATAGACAAGGGTATATGGCAGATAGGTACATACATCCATGGCTCTGTGAGTCTTTGGGTTTGCATAAAGGCTATCACAGCTGTCTCTCAGCTTGCTTCTTCCATCAGCATTAATTTTTCAAGATAGATTCATGCTGCCACAACTACTCCATAGCAGCCCATTACTTGAATATATCATAATTTGTGAGTCCATTCTCCTATTTAGGGACGTTAGATGGGTCCCTACTTTTCACCATCACAGACAGAGCTGCCAGGAATGCCCTGTGCCCGCCCCTGAGAAGGCATGAGTCACGTCATCAAGTAAGGTCCGGGGCTACAGGTGCTCAGCTCCAGTCACGTCAGGCACTACTAAGTGACTGTCCCCGTCTGCCCTGCCCAGCTGACAAGGGCCACCCTGGTTTCTCCATGCTTATAATAAACCAGCCGACTTTCTGAGTTTTGCCAAGTGAGTGGATGTGAAACAGTTTACACGTTCCATCTTGCCTTGTATCCCTTGATAGATGATGCCGCTGGGCATTTTCATTTATTTTTGCAGTTTTTTTTCTTTTTTTTTTTATGGGGCCGGGTTTGAACCTGCCACCTCCAGTATACGGGGCCAGCGCCCTACTCCTTTGAGCCACAGGTGCTGCCCCATTTTCATTTATTTTTGTCTGTTGATAGTTTCTCTTCTCTGAAACTCCCTGTCTTGACTGTTTCCCCACCTGTCAGTTGGGTTAGGTTAGAAGATTCTTCATAAGAATTCTTCACATATCTGGGCAAGCTCCCGCATCACACAGCAACTGTCTTCTCTGGTCTTACTGGTCAACTTGGTCGGTGGGTTCTCCTGCCATACAGAGCATCGTGTTTCTGTGTGTGTGTGTGTGTGTGTGTAATCCGTCATCGCGTGACAATTTCTTCTTTGTGAGCTGTGCTTTTTATGCCTTGTCTAAGAAGCCTTTCCCCAGCCTGAGATGATAAAGACCTTTTTGTCAATTACCTTTTGAAGGTTGTAAAGTTCTGTTTTTCATATTCGGGTCTTTTATTTCTCTGGAAGCAATTTCTTTATGGAATAAGGTAAGAATCCAATTTGAATGTTCTTCCCATAGGAAGACTAATATTTGAGCACCATTTGTTGGAAAGTCCCCTAATTTGTAACACCATCTCCATCCATCATGCACAAAGTTCCCATAAGGCCCGGTTCCATTTCTAGGGCAAAGGTTGGCAAACATTTTCTATGAAGCACCAAATAGCAACTATTTTAGGCTTTTCCAACCACACAGCCTCAGTCACAAAGACTCAACACTGCTGAGGGAGGGTGTGATAGCTTGTGCCTGTCTAGCTCATCTGTTCTACTAACATGTTTATCTTCAAGACAACACCAAACTTTTAATACTTATTATTATAATGTCACTCGTCTTGATATCCAGTATAAAATGTACCACCCCTTTTCTCTTTGTTTTTGGAATTATCATGATTATTCTTGAGACTTAATTCTTTCCAGTAAATTTTATTTCTTTTTCCTTTTTTTTTTTTTTTGAGACAAAGTCTCTGTCACCCTGGGTAGAGTGGCACAGTGTCACAGCTCACAGCAACCTCAAACTCTTGGGCTTAAGCGATTCTTTTGCCTCAGCCTCCCCAGTAGCTGGGACTACAGGTGCCTGCCACAACGCCCAGCTATTTTTTGGTTGTAGTTGTCATTGTTGTTTGGCAGGCCTGGGCTGGATTCAAACCCTCCAGCTCCGGTGTATGTGGCTGGCGCCCTAGCTGCTTGAGCTACAGGTGCCGAGCCTGTTTCAAGTAAATTTAATAAAAGTGATTTTGACAAATTCCACAAATTTTGTGCTGGGTTTTTGAATTGGAATTGCACTGAATTTCTAGATTAATTGAGTGGGTCCATCTATACAACACAGACTCCTGTGGCCAACAAATGTTTGGTGCATACTGAGGACAGACAGCGTCCATCCACCTGGGGTGTCTCACCACCTTCCCCCATCACCTGTCCTGAAACTTTCACTCTTCTGCCTCCTAACCAAGCAGGAAGAGGATCACCTTTCCTTTTCTTTTCGTATCTTCTCTGCTTGTCTTTCAGATAACTGCCTTCATATCTGACCTCAGTGGGTCCCCCTTCCTCCCAGCCAGCCCATCACCACAGTGCACGGAAAAGCTCCCGCTCATCACCAAAACACCCTGAGCATGGCTGGCAGGACCTTCTTCATCTGGCTCTTATCTTATTTCCACCCCTTACCACCCAACACCAGCCACTGTGCCCCAGAGGCACCTGACACCCCCCCATGCAAACACCGGCAGCTCCCCAAATGCCCCATACTCTTTCATTCCTCCCTGGTGTTCCCCAACTGGAGAGCACTCCATCCATTTCTATCCAGCCCACTGCTACTCAAGATCCAACTCAGGCACCCTCATTTTCATGGTCCCCCTCCGCAGGTCGGGCTCCACCTCTGCGTTCCTGCTGCTCCCGGCACCACTGACCTCAGGAACTGTATGTGTCACCAGGAGAGGGCGGCCCCACCAGGGCAGGTGTGCTCTAGGCCCAGGCATGCAGTTGGCACCCATCTGGGTTGGTCATACAAATGTGAGAAAGAACAGAGGTAGTGAACAGCCAGGAACACAGGTAAGGCACCGAGAGCCAGGCCCTTTGGCCCATTCCCCCAGGGACAGGGACCAGACTCAGGTGAGAGAGACCAGCCTCCGTCTTTGCACTGAGGCTAAACTATCCCTCCTTCCTGCCCCAAATGAGCAGACTGGAGCTGACAGAGGGCTGGAGGTGCTGTCTGCCTGAGCAAGAAGATGGCATTGCATAAAAATGCTAATGCTAGCTCCTTCCCTCCCGGCCTCTGCTCGTATATCCCTCTCAGACAGATAAAAAGGAAAATGTGTGGCTGAGGACAGAGCCCCTCTGGGTCAGAAAGCAATGGCAAAGTGACAAATGTCATATGGGTTTAACAAAGTCCCCCATGGTTACAGACCCACAGGGAGATAGGGTTGACAAATGCATGCCCCCCACCCTATTCCTTTGAAATAACTTTAGCCCCGAAAAGGAAGAAAGAGGGAAATAACTCAAAGGCTTTAAAAGCAAAGTTTCTGTCTGCAAACCAAATGGGCTGAATTTTTATAGGCTCGTTTGGAAGAGCATGAAAAATCCAGTTGTCGGAGGAGCCTCTCTCCCCCAGAGAGCCTGGGGAGAGGCAAGAAGGGGCCTCCTAAATCTGCCCCCCCCCCCATGCCTCCCTGCCCAATCCAGAGCAGAGTTTCTCGCCCTGGCCACCGCCCTTGTCCTGGGGACACCTGAGTCCAGGTTGGGGAAAGGGAGGCTCCTGTTTTAGGGCCAGTGTTGCTGGAGCCCCTGTGATCCCAGGCCAGTGGAGGGCACCACCAGGACAGGGAGCCTGCAGTCTGAGGAAGCTCCTGCCACTGACCATGCAGGCCAGCCCAACTGCCCACACTGGAGCTCTCCCACAAGCCAGGCCTGCTCCAAACTCTTTGCCTGTATTTTCATCTCCAGTCCTCACAGACTCTCTGCGAGGCACTATTATTATCCCCCACTTGACAGATGTGGGAACTGAGGCAGAGAGAAGTTAAGGTCGCAGAGACCCGAAAGCTCACTGTGGCAGATGCTGGCCCAGGGCACCGTCCCCCACTGCTAGTGTCACCGGCCCTGTTCACCCAAACGGCCTTCTCCTGCAGGGCACTGCCAGTCAGGCCCAACAAGATGTGATGAGCCCACGTGCGGACACCTGGAGATTGTTTATTCCCTTCCAAGGCTGCTATTGTTGAAAACTTGGGGAGCTGGACTCCACAGTCAAGGACCCAGGGCACTCTGTGCACCCAGGGAAGTGTTAACCAACTATGAATTCAGTCTAGAGTAAAATGCTTTGAAGACAGACCCACTTCAAGATAGGGGGATACTGTGTAACCTTGTAACCTATGAGGGGAATCTGTTTAATGCAGTGTTTTCAACCTTTTTTATCTCACAGCACACTTGAACTTATGGTTAAACTTCCACGGCACACTTAAATTACGTCGGTCAAAAAAAAAAAAAGAGCAAGAATTAAAAAAGAGTATAGTTACTATGTTTTGAACTTCTTTTGAAAATAATTTAATTAATGCTCTTTAAAAATGTTCCCAGCACACCTAAGATCCCCTGGAGGCACACTGGTCTAAATCACTGGTTTAATTTGTACTATGATGAGTAACAAGGTTGCTGATGTTACTTTTACTGGGAGGATAAAAGTAACAAAGGGAAACAGGAGGGCAGAGTGGCTCTTTGGGGAGATATCCCTGCTGCTCTCTGGAATAGCTGGCTTTTCTGTGAATTAAAGTGAAACTGTTGTTCTCCTATCTACTTCTCTGTTGATTGGCTATGTGACAGGGGGACCGACTCCTTGTCCCCAACAGCAGCTGCGGCTGTTCCCAAGAATCCATCCTCCAGGTTGCTTATGGCCAAGGCCTGACCGGGTAGGGGAATAGGAAGGCGCAGCCTAACTTCCTTGCTCAGGGGCAGGGAGCCTGGTGGCATCTGCTCCTGAGCTCCCCCTGAGATCAGGAACCCACATCTCAGTCCACACATCCACGCAGTTAAATTAGCCCGTAAGGTCACTCAGACGGGCAGGACAGCCGTGTGGGGAGCGCCACCTTCGTCCTACTCACTCTGTCCCTGGCCCACAGCCCTTGTCGGGGCACTTTCTCAGGCTCCTCAGTAACTAACACAGGACTGAAGAGAGAGGGGCAATAAGGAAAAATCAAAATCAATCGGACTGCTTTGTTCCCTACAGAGCCTTCAGAATCAATAACCCATTCCTGCTTCTGAGAGCTGTGAGTCCGTGACGGTGTTCGTCCTCCCTCGCCCCAGGTTAATGACCCAGCGGATGTCTGTGACTTCTACCTGCCCAGACTCCAGCTGGAGGGTTACAGTCAGGAGGCATCTGCCCACCCCGAAGCTTGAGGCTGACTGGGGGCTTCGCCACAGAAGGTCACGGCCCTTTAGATCAAGTTCATACAGCAGACGCACGATCACACCTGGCATCAGCCTTCAGACTCAGTCCTGGGCGACCCTGACACCTTGCCGCTCACCCAGATGAGTATCATCACTGGTAAAGATGATGAATTTCCCCACGTGGCACCTGCTGGCCTGATTGGACTGTCCCCTAGCTGCTGGAAGGGAGGCATCCAAGTTTGGCTGGCATTTGCTCTACAATAGCCTCCAGTGGGGGATATCATAGACACTCGTCCCAGGAATATCATAAGAGGGTGGGGAGAAGCCGTTTTCGAGGGAAATTAAACGTCCTTGTAAAGGACTCACCTCCCAGAGCTGTGGTGAGAGCCACAGAGTGCTGGCTTGGGACAAGCGATTCCCACAATTTCCTGGGAGTGCAGCTGCTCTCGGGAGGCACAGGCAGGAAGCGTAAGGTAGCCAGAGGCCCCATCTCCACCACAGAGGCTGAAATCCCACATTCAGGGCTCATCTCTTGTAAGCAAGCCCTGGGGAGGTGACACCTTGATGTGGCTCAGCAGGAGTCACAAGACCTGGTGGGAGGCTACTTCAGCCCTGACCCACTAGAAGGATGGGGCATGGCACCCTGTTCCCGGGGTTTCCAAGGTGTGAACCCACAGGAAGAAACTTGGCAACCAGGCACCTACCATTGTGTCTGAAGCCAGCGAATGCAAGATGGCTTTCACACAAGACAGGGTGAGTCGGGGCAGTGGGGGGAGAGGGGGCTGTCAGCAATTAAACTAAAAGGTCCAGGAGTGGATTCAGGCAAAGCAGAGATCTCGGGCTCCAACAATGTCACAGGCACCTAATTTCACTCTGTGTCTGGGCTCTGTGTGTCCCCTATTGGACCCCTTCCCTGGCAGGGTCTTCCTCCCTGGTGGAAGGGACATGCCAGCTCCATCTGACTCACGACCCCACCTGCCAGGATACAAGCTTCCCAGTGGTGGAATCAGGAGGTCAAACACCCTTGTCTCCGTGGACAGACATGCGTGGAAGGGAACTTCACTCTCAAGTCAGCTGGGTTTCCCTCAGTTCAGCAACCACGTGTATTCTCTGCCAGTTTGTTTCAGACTCTGAGACAGGGAACAGGGGCAGCTTTTAGATGGAGACTCAGAGGCATAAAACAGTTTTTACCCCAGAATGGGGAGAGGGGAGTAAGGACAGGAATACCCTGGTGTGAAGAGGCATATTCCAGCCAGACTGGACACGGGCAGGAAGAGGGCAGGGGAGATGCAAAGCTAGCTGGAAAGGTGGGACATTTTGCAAAAGGATACCCAGCATGGAGGCTGGACATGATCTTGCAAGCACAGGGAACCAGTGAAGATTATGGAGTGAGAGAAGTGATCCCCACTCTGCTCTGGAAATGTGAACTTGACATTGACTTGTAGAAGGAAGAGTGTGTCTGTGTGTGTCTGTGTGTGTGTGTGCTGGAGAGTGGGGATGGAAGGCACCCAAGAGAAAAAGTTAGAAAGCAAAAAGTGCTGTTTGGAATCTGTTTCAAGACTCAGGAGAAATAAGTCATTGGGGTCCGGGAGGAGGGGCAGGACATTCTGCAAATGCTCTCCCATCCATCTGTATCCCCAGGACTCAAAAGCACTAGGAGGCAAGCAGAAAGAAGAGCAGAAATTCCTTTTCACAGGAAGAAATTGAGACCACGATGGCAAGAGTAACATGGTCAGCAGGGGACAGAACTGAGAGCTGCCAACCGCTCAGCCTCTGTGCAGGCGGCATCTGAGCCCACCTCAACCCTCCTGAGGAGCTGCTGAGTGAGGGATCTGTGCTGCTAATACTAATAGGAAATATTGACCACCTCCCTGCAGGAGGCCCAAGACGGTCAGCTCGGCTGCTGAGGCCAGTGGCAGCAGATACTAAATTGTGTTTGGGGGAAGCTTTTTACCTGAAGGGGTCATAATTCACGCTTGATCGATAACCAGTCAATCCACCTGCTTCACGCATTGGCAAATCTTCCAGATCAATCCACAGAAAGGAAAGAGAGAGGAAGATAGTCTGTTTATTGGAAAAAGATAACGGAATAACAGGATAATGTGACCACTTAGGCCGATGATTACGTAAGCTTTGATTTTTTTTTAATTTAAGTGAAGTATTTTAAGTGATATACTGAGTCCATTAAAGTAGAAAAAAAAGAAAAGGAAAAAGATAAATGGAGGATTTTGGTTTGAAAGGCTCAAGCGGGAAGGCTGTGGTCTTTGCTGTATGCCCCACACTGTCCAGGATGCTCATTTACACTGACCCTCTGCAATGGAGAAGGTCCCACTCCCGAAGGAAAACCTCAGGCTTAGCAAGGTGAAGTAGCTAGCTCAAGGTCAAGGGTCCAGCTGGAAACCCAGGGAAAAAAGTTGAGTCCAAGAGCAGTTGAGTGTGAAGCATCTACTCCCACTTAGGGGCACGGATAAGGCTGGGCTGCGGCGGGAACTGCAGCAGGGCGCAGAGGGCTCCTGGGAGGCTGGCCTGGGCCCTAGCTGCAGAACTCTTCCCACACACACACACTATTTGCTGATGGAGCTGTCATCCTCCAACTCCTAGCATGCATTAGATACCCATCCTAGAGCCGATGATTCCCTCAGGCCACTGCCCTGCTCTCTGGTTTCCCTGTGGCACCCCAGGATCCAGAGGATGCTGTCACTGAGTACCCCACAATGCTCCAGGAACTTCCCTGCACAGACACACCTGAGCCAGGCTGGCCCAAGCCTTCCCAGCACACCCTGCCCCACACCACCTGGCCTCTCAGCCTGAGCCCTCTGAAAATGCTTTTTCCCTTCTGCCACTGACCCAGGTCCCCACCTCCAAGCACTTCTCAGAGCAACCCTCAGGAGCATCACTCCAGCTTGCCTTCATCTGAACGCCAGACCCTGTTCCCACAGGCCCCCTTCTGGCAGGGTTGGGTGGAGAAGGCTGGGAGCAGGTGGGTCAGCTCTGGAGGGACCAGCATCCCTGGCCCCACTGCCCAGCTGAACTCCTGGGGATAGCCACGTCCTCCTCTGGGAGCCTCGCAGCACACCCAAAGACTCATCTCCCTCAGTGGACTGATCCTCCCTAAGCCAAGTGGGTGCCCCAGGCTCCCCAGAAGTGGCTTCATCTCCACTTTACTCCAGTCACCAGGGCAGAGCCGAACGTGAGTCTTCAGGGACTGGGCGAGGAGACGGAAGATGGACCCAATGGCTCTTTAAACCAGGGTCTCAGCTAGCAGCCCCTGCCCTCACCATTGTCAGAATTAGATGAAGGAAAACAGCCTTCCATTAACAGCTTCCTGCTTTTTGACTGAGTTGGTGAAAAGTATTGCATTTTTCTCCCTACCATTTCATAGCCAATTCGGTTTCCCTGTTGAGACAACTACGCTGATTTTGGAGTCAGGAACGGACTCCACCCTCCAAGAATGTGTCTCTAATAAGCGCTTGCATGTGGCACTGTGATCATCAAGAAATCCCACAGCCTTGGCTCAATTAGTGATCAGTTAAAGGTGACATATTGCATTTAAATAGTCCCCCTCAGAGTGGCAGATGTCTGCAGTAAACACAGGGAAATTGCTCAAGAGAGCAGCAGGGGCCTGGCCCAGCCCAACCCAGGCCCTGTAAACATCAGAGGGGCCGCCCTTCTGCCTAGGGATGTGTCACCTGCTCCAGTTTCCCCAAGGGGCTCTTCACATCCCCAGGGAGACTCTTGGGGACGAGGAAATCAGGGTTTGGCCTGAGCAGTCTCTGTCCAGTCCCTGCAGAAGCTCACAGATGTCAGTGCAGTGGCCTCCGGTCCCCAGGCTGTGCCACCCTCCCGTGATAGCAGTATAGACAGCTGTGAGGTGACACCACCAATGCTTTCCTGGCTAATTAACTAAACACACACTGTCTTTAGCCTCTGTGTGAGTAGATTTCAAGATGAAAAGTGCCAATTTTCCTACATTTCAGTGTCCAGACCACTTTCCTTAGAGAATAGTCAAGTAAATGTGCAGTTCCACCAAAAGGCTGGGGATCACAGGCTCACGGAGCCACTGATTTAGGTCAGCATGAAGTCCCTGGGTCCCACAGACACACATCCAAGCGCCTTGCCAGAGCCCAAGGGCACAGGGGAGGCCGGAGGGAGGGGCTCACGGCTGGTACTTGTTAGGGATACATCACGAGGATTCACCTGCAGCCTGTTCCCCCAGAGCCTTTGAGCTTTAGGATGGTGCTGAGGTCTGAACATTCATGCGCCTCCAAAAGTCAAACATTGAAATCTAATCCTCACTGTGTAATGGAAGAGGCAGGGCTTCGGGAGGAGAGTACGGCATGAGGGTGGGTGGAGCTTGTTTGCCCCTCCTCTGCCGCGTGAGGACACCTGGGTGGCTCTGTCTCTTGGGAATGGGCCCTCACCAGTTATAGAACCTGCTGGTGCCCTGAGCTTGGGTGTCCCAGCTGCCAGAGCTGTAAGCAATAAATTTCTGTTGTTCATAAATCATGCAATCTAAAGTACTTTTTTTTTTTTTGCAGTTTCTGGCCGGGGCTGGGTTTGAACCCACCACCTCGGGCATATGGGGCCAGCGCCTTACTCCTTTGAGCCACAGGCGCCACCCACAATCTAAGGTATTTTGTTTTAGCAGCCTTAAGAGGACTAAAACAGAAGTTTCTTTCTTTTTTTTTTTTGAGACATTATGTCGTCCTGGGTAGAGTGCTGTGGCATCTCAGCTCACAGCAACCTCAAACCCTTGGGCTTAAGTGATTCTCTTGCCTCAGTAGCTGGGACTACAAGCACCAACCACAGCGCCCAGCCGATTTTCTGTTGCAGTTGTCATTGTTGTTTAGCAGGCCTAGGCCGGCTTCAAACCTCCCTGCCCTGGTATATGTGGCCAGCGCCCTAACCTCTGAGCAATGGGTGCCAAGCCTAAAACAGAAGTTTTGAGGGTAATGCTTCAGGAAGCTTCTGGGTTGCATAATGGTGGGGGCCACCTGTCGTCTCCCTTCTGTCCCCCCTGTTACGTGCTTTGCCCCACAAAGCTGGCCCTGCAGGGCCCCATCACCAAAGCCTCCCTTCTAGCTAGCTCTGACACCACCCCCACCGGTCACCCCCAGGCCCTACAGGTCTAAAGGCTGAAGACCCAGGAGTGACCACAGGAAGACTGTGGTCATTGAAGCCCCCGTCTGGATCAAGAAAGCGTGTGTCCTAATCCCATTATTCAGATAGGGATATCAGCTCCTGAGAAGGGTCCCTATAGCTCTAGATGAAGACTAAGACCACCAAGCTCAGGAGGAAGGCCATCCCCACCTGTCTCTCCCACCCCCTCAGCGTCCCCTCCTGGAGAGGCGTCGGCACTTGTGAAGGTTCTCTGTGTCAGTGTCTCTGCCATTGGAACTGCGATTTCCTCCACACCTGGAGCAAGGGAGGCCCAGGCCCGGTCCCAGCTCAGCAGATGTTGGACGTGCTGACTACGGGAGGGCACAACACCCTCCCAGGGTCAGAAATTACTTTCCAAAGAGGTGCTGACAGCTCCAGAGAAGCAGAACAGAAGAGATAACTTTTCAGGTGGAAATGAAGTGTGTATTTATCTGCTACACATCCCTAGAGCCTGTCTAGCGTTCAGAGACTCAGAGGACCTGTCTGGACTTAGCGCGACCTCTCTCTAGCTTTGCCATTAGATGTAAAAACATAAACCAGGCCCTCATGTTGCCCCTCACAGGCCGTCTCTTGTAGGGTCTCTGGAAACACCAGCATCAGATGCCGTGAGTAGCTCCCAGGCTGTAACAAGCAGACGCTTCAGGGGATGGAGAGAAATGCCATAAACCTGCCACAGATTGCAGAGAGGAAGGCTGACAGCACCGGGCAGGCTGGGGCTGTGTGTATGTGGGGGGCTCCCAGGACGGCCGACAGCACCGGGCAGGCTGCCGTGTGTATGTGGGCGCACCCAGGATGGCCGACAGCACCAGGCAGGCTGCCGTGTGTATATGGGGGACTCCCAGGATGGCTGACAGCACCAGGCAGGCTCCTATGTATATGTGGGGGCTCCCAGGATGGCCGACAGCACTGGGCAGGCTGCCGTGTTTATGTGGGGGGCTCCCAGGATGGCCGACAGCACTGGGCAGGCTGCCGTGTTTATGTGGGGGGCTCTCAGGATAGCTGACAGCACTGGGCAGGCTGCCTTTGTATGGGGGGGCTCCCAGGGTTGCTGCCAGGTCAGAGGCGAGGGCTGGCACACAGTAGTTTAATGTATGGGCAGAAACAGTTAAAGAGAGGGCACACAGGGCCTGAGTTGGCCTCCTGCATGGAAGAGCAGGCCACAAAGCTTTGTGCAGACCCCAGGCCCCTGGAGGGCAGATGCAGAGGCCGCTGTGCTTCCAAGGCCAGGCCAAGAGGCAGCAGCCCTTCCTCAGAGGGCCATACGGGACTGTAGGACCTGCCTGTGCAACCGAGGGAAAGAGCTGTTGGTTCAAGAATCTGGACAAACTCAGTACAAATATGAAACCAATATATAAACTACATGCCCACAGGTAAGATAAACCCAAGAGTTGTCCAGCAAAGGGGGAAGGGGAGGGGAGGGGGAGAAGTGTGGAAGGGAGGGGGAGGGGACAGGAGGGGTGAGAGGGGGAGGAGAAACTCTGATGAGAAATTCAAGGTTGATACACAGAATGGAACCCCAGGGTGTGAGATCTCAGGACGCAGAGAGGTTGTGTGTTGTTACTCTGGACTCACAGGTGAATGGAGTGTGAGTCTCAGCGAGGCCATTGCCTGCTCAGGGTCACGCATCAGACGAGAGGCAAAGCTACTCCGGTTCTATGGAAGGGGAGAGGGAGGGGAAGGGTGACTGGCAGAATCTCACCTAACCTGCACAATGTGGGGGTGTTCATCACGCCCTGAGTGAAGGGCTCCACTACAACTTGAACTTTACCTTAGAAACAAAAACAATGTACCCTAAACATTTGTACGCTCATATTAATCTGAAATTAAAAAAAAAAACATTAAAAGTTAAGTAAAAGAAATAAAAGAATCTGGACAAGCACATCACAAAAGCCCAAATGTGGTTCAGAGAACCGGCTTAGAACCCCAACTTTGCCTCATCTCATGTGTGACCCTGAGCAGGCGATGGCCTCGCTGAGACTCTCACTCCATCCACCTGTGAGCCCAGAGTAACAACACACAACCCCTCTGCGTCCTGATAGCTCACGCCTGGGGTTCCATCATGTCTCAACCTTGAATTTCTCATCAGAGCGCCTGGCCACCAGCTGTGAAGGACGGTGGGTCTGTACAGAGAGCTGCAGTTAGGGACCCAGGGTTTCAGCAATACGTGGTCTCCAGCCAGTGTTCATGGATAGAAACAGCACAACGGAGGGTCCAGGCAGAAACCTGCTTCCATCCCTGACCCCGCAGCACCCCTGAGACCTGGGTGCTCAGCCTGCCTGCCTCCTTCTGTTGCCTTTACAGCCTGGGAGGAAGGCAGGATTGCTTTCAGCTTATAGATAAGGAAACTTTAGAAGAGAGAAGCTCAGTAACTTGCCCCAGGGGCTGCAGAGGGAGAGAACTGGAAGTCAACCCAGGACCCTCAGGCTCCAAATTACCTGCCTTAGCTTCAAATCACCAAGTATATTTTGAACAGTGACTACACGTCAGGCACGTGGACAAATACCAGACAGACTGTGACAGACACACAGATGTCAGAAAGAGCCCCCATCCCTAAGGCCCTGCCAGCCTGGATGAGGACACAGGGTGATCACATGGCCATCTCCAAGGCAGGGACGGCAGCCGGTGGGAGTCCTGGAATCCTGCACAGGCATTCCAGAGAGGACCCCCCCCCGTGACTGTGAGGTCATGGCATCCCCACCAGCAAACTAGCCCCTTGCCCTTCCTTTCAGATCAACAGTAGAACCGTGAGCTTCCAACTGTGGACCAGATAAAATCATTTGGGCACAAGGTGAGATTCCGCCAGTCACCCTCCCCCTCTCTCTCCACAGGGCCACCAGGAGTCCCTGTGTTTCTTCTGGATGGCCATAGCTGTGCACAGTGACGCCACAGTTACGTAACTGCTGCTGGGAACCTGGCCCCTATTGTTCCCCCTGGTGTAAAGGTGTGCAGGACCTTCTTCTTGTGTGCACTGGGGACCTTCTGCCAGTTCAGCTCACTAGCCGCCAGGAGTTGGGCAAGGCTGGACGTCCCAGGCCACCATAAGCTGACACAGTGAGCTGCACCTGCCCTCAGTGCCAAGCTCTGTCCCATCTGAGGAATCAGCACACGGGCATCACACCAACACTTTCCCAGGAGACAAAGCTAGATTTCTGCATCACCTTAGTTTCCTTCCCCAGAGAAAGCTGCAGTCAGCTCAAGGGGCCTATGTAAGAACAGGACCTGGGACACAGCACTTTGCGTGCCATTGGAATTGGCTCCAGCACTTGAAGGCAGTGACCCCCCTTTCAGTCACTGGGGGCCTATTTCCCGGTTTCCCTCTGATGCGTTTCAAAGGCTTGGCTGCATGAAAAAAGTGCTAGGGCAGGGTGTAAGGGTAAGAGCGGGCGGCCAGCTCTCATCTGAACTTGCTCCCAAGGCCCACATCTCCGCAGCCTGAGTCGGGCTCCTTGAAATCCCGTCCACACGTAACAAACCCAAGTGGAGAGAGGCATGAACTATCTCACCTGCAGCCGTCCACAGCCAACACGCAAAACCCTCAATAGAAACTTTTAAATGATGGAAAGTTGAAGTTGTGGTGAGCCTCTCTTCCACGGGGGTCAAAATTCAATTATTCTGCATCTCTCTCCCTCCCCAGTTTCACCTCATTAGCCTGTACCATGTGATCTTTTTTGATTCCCAAAACCAAACGTTGCATCACAGACCTCCCCAAATCATGCATCATTTACCTCTGTGTGAGTTACAGTTTCATTGCCGGGCTGGTTGTATTGAAAATGAAGCGGCCCTTACAGGCGCCCTCCAGAAAGCAGTCACAACCACATCTCAATGCCGCACGAAACCAAAAGACAGAAAATAGCAAAAATTTCTAAAGGTGATGTCTTCAGCATTCCCATGTGCAACCCCCCACACACACACAAAACTGTAGATTCAGAGTTCTCTTTTTATTGTAAAGATGATTTCCCTGAAGTATTTTTAAGCTAGAAAGATTTCCTACAAGCTGGTGAAAAATCGCTCACTGCAGGAGATACAATTTATTGGCAGAAATCCAGAAACCCAGCGTGTTGGTAACTAGCTTAGTAATGAGTCTCTTCCATGTAAATTGGCTCATTATTATCAATTTTTTGTCAGCTCTTGAGTGAGTCTTGATCTGCCTTCCCGTTTTGGCTAAGCGTGAGAACGAGGGGAACAGAGGTGTCCAGACCACTTCCCACGCCAGGTGCCTAAGACCTCATGTCTTAGGAAGGAGGGAGAGAGTGGGGATGCCAGATTCCATGTCACTTAGAGCTTTGGAGTTAACATTTGGAACAGAGAGCCTTAAGGAGACTTGCAATGAGGTGTTATAAAAACCGAGTTTGATTGAAAGAGCTGGCACATAATGCAAATGAACACTTTGTCCCGTGATTCATTGCTATCAGGAGAACTAAATTTGTACAGCCCAGAGGAGAGATGACTAATGGGTGGTATAATAATTGTCGATCTATCCCTGCAAAGAATTAATCAAGAGGCCCCGAGGAGACAATGCTTGGCGGCCACTACAGGTGCAGTGGAGGGGTGGGCAGTGTAAGGAGGAGACGGAGAAATTAGGCTAAGTGGCAGGAGTGGCTGTGATATCACCAGAGCCCATGAGGCAGAGACATAACCTCCTCCACGGAACGCCTCAGAGTTACCACCTGAGCAACCTTCCTTCCCAAAGGCAACTTGGGGAACCAATCTCTTTGCAAAAATCAGTGGATTTGATGACACGTCGGGAAGATTTGGGGGCAAGAGTTACCCACCCTGGGGTTCCTTCTCAGGCAGCTCTGAGAAGCCTCCTTCGCATTGTTCAATGAAAATTTTCCTTCCTGGCTGGGCAGGGTGGCTCACACCTGTAATCCTAGCACTCTGGGAGGCTGAGGCAGGTGGATTGCCTGAGCTCACAGGTTCAAGACCAGCCTGAGCTAGAGCAAGACCTGGTCTCTAAAAATAGTCAGGCATTGTGGCAGGCACCTGTAGTCCCAGCTACTTGGAAGGCTGAGGCAAGAGGATCCCTTGAGCCCAAGAGTTTGAGATTGCTGTGAGCTGTGATGCCATGGCACTCTACCAAGGGCAACATACAAGACTCTGTCTCAAAAAAAAAGCAAGAAAATTTTCTTTGCTAATTCAAGTCAGTGCAACTTAGGTTACCAACTGCAGAAAAATCTGTGTCCAGTGCAGTCGGGGGGAGGGGGGCGGGCAGAGAGAGCCATTCATGCGCATAGTCAGCAAATATTTATTGAGCACATACTAGTGAGGTGAAGAGGGCAGTGCCCTGCTGTTGTGAGTTTGCACCCCAACCTGGAGGGAGAAGGTGGGAGAAGGGTGGGCAGACCCACAGAGAGTGCTGCTGGCCCAGCCGGTCTTCAGATGATGCCCACAGCGAACCAGGCAACACCTGAGCGTCTCTGTACCGGCTGTGCATGGAGTGGGCCCTTAATAAATTAATATCCTTCCCTGTAAAGGGCAGGCCATTACCCAGAGGGGACTGGAGAATCTGAATTCTGTGCCTCTCTGTTCTCTCAGCTCTATTGCTCCACACTGGTAGCTCATAAGCAAGTGGTTTGAGGTGCTCAATCAGTTTTTAAATTGATTTAAAAATTGTGAGATGTTCTACGAATTCAGATGTCTGATGCCTTTTGAAAAACTGAGCTGACTATACCAGACCCACACCCTTCGATGACGGCAGGCGGCTGTGGCTGGGAAGGGGCTCTCATTTGCCATAGTCCCCTCTGCTCCCCTTCATTCCTGGGTGGCCTCTTACATTTTCCCTCATCAGCTTCTGTGGGAATTTAAAATTTTTACCATCCCAATGACCAGACATGCAGGGCAGCTGGCCTTGTGCTAACATAGATAGATTCCTGCACAGATGCCTCTAACCAGTTATAATTCAGTGTTTGAATTTGGTGACTATCCTCAATAAACAGCTACTTAGAAATGTTTTTATGTTTTGCAAAGCTGCAAGCAAATTTACAGTTACCCTGTGTGCTTTCCTTGTGGGCCCAGCCTCTGCGTCCTTCCTCCTGTTCACCCCTGGCATGAAGCCTCTAACTCTAGAGTTTGAGCCCTCCTACTTCCGAGAGAAGAATATAGTCTGACCTGTTCCTCCCTTCACCTTGGCTGTCAGAATGCTGAGAAGCTCGCCTGGCAGTGACAGATTGTGGGCCATGGTTGTGGTCAAGAGTTTGTTGCATCAACTAATGCAGTCTCTATGAAAAGAAGTTTGCAGAATCCTCAAAGAGCTAAAACTTGACCTTCCATTTCATCCGTAATCCCATAACTATTCTCTACCCAGAAGAAAAAATAAAGGACATTTGCACTAGAATGTTTATTGCAGCTCAAGTCACAGTCGCCAACATGTGGAATTGACCCAGGTCCCCATCAACCCAGGAATGGACCAACAAACTGTGGTGTCTGTGCACCATGGAGTGCTGTTCAGCCATAAAAAAGATGGTGACTTCACATCTTTTATATTAACCTGGATGGAGTTGAAGAACATTCCCCTGAGTAAATTGTCACAAGAATGGAAAAGCAAGCATCTAATGTACGCAATACTGACATGAAACCAGTAGTTGAATAAATACACATCCGCACAAGAGAAAAACTCAAATTGAAATAGGAGGAAGGAGGGAGTGGATTGGTGCTCTCCCACCTAACGGCACAATGTGGGGGTGTTCAGCACACCCCCTGGATGAGGGGCTCGACTACAACTTAGCCCTCGCCTAACAAATGCAAACGATGTAACCTAATCATCTGACCCAAACATTAATCTGAAATTTAAAAAAGAGCATATTGCATCCATCATTCACCTTTCCCTAGATGATTTTACATGTTTTGTTTTTTAAATATTACACCAATCCTTTATGAAAGAAGAAAAAGCAAGGCCTAGAACAGCTCATGTGCAGGGACACACCAGGGGAAGAGAGGCTGGTGGTCTCTGGGACAGGATGAGACCAGGTGCAGTGTGCCGGCTGTGTGCAGCGGGCAGTGGGGCAGGGTAAGGATGGAAATGCATCTGTTACTGTTCACACGGTGCACTGCCCATGGACAGCCTGCATGCAGGGTGCCAGAGGACACAGAGGGGGGTCAGTCCAGGTTCCCTGGCTCCAGAGTCCAATAGAAGAAAAATCTTCTTTACGAAAGAATCTGATAGCTGCTGCAGGATGCACGTACCCCCTGGGTACCTGGACCTCAGCGCAGTGGATGAAATGCTGTGCTTGCCACGGTCCCACATCGAGTGTGGCCTTGGCTCCCTCCAAGCCATGAAGGGAGTGTTCAGCTGAGCACAGGCTCCACCAGGATACGTGAGGAATTCACACCCCGGGGAACGTTGAGCCTCACCCTCCTCCAATGGGACGATTCTGGGCACCTGCTCCACAGCCCCTCAGCTGGCCCCAAAAGGCTGAACCTGCTCCAGGCACACATTTCACCAGTTGTCCTCTAGTCCCCCTCCAGACCTCTCACTTCCCTGCTTCCTGGGATTGGTTTCAACATAAACCACCTGCCCCCAGATCCTTGTTCCAGGATCTGCCTTTCAGGGAACCCAAGCAAAGATGGCGCAAGAGAATGTGACTAAGGCCGGATTGTGAGTAAAGGATCCAGAGGCTTCAAGAACCAGGGCACATTTGAACTGGGAACAGCTGCAGGGGACAAGCAGAGAGGGGCATGTGGGAGTTATATTCCAAGTGGAGGGTTGGGCAGGGGCTGAAGAGGAAAGGAACATGGCTACTGAAAAGGCCAAATCACAGCTCTGTGATGAAGCATAGAGTAAAGGGGGACTGGGAGGCAGGGTGGGCCTTGATCTCCATGGGCCCGGACGCCCCATGGTGGAGTCTGGACTTTGTCCTGTAAATGTTGATGATGGCAGGATTTGGGGATTGCCTCCGGGGAGGCAGGAGGAGCTGGATGGGTGAGGGGAAGAGGAGCTGGGCCCGGCCGCTGCCTGTGCAGGACGGGTTTTCACCATGTGACCCAGTGACACTGTGGTCCGGGTTTGCCAGCCAGCCAGACCCTCACGGAGAGTGGGGCAGCTGTGGCCTGAGCTCATGGGTGGAGAATCAGAAGTGATGGGTATAAAGCTGTCCACCAGGCAGGACAGAAGGGCTGATTAAAAGCCCTCGGGTGGTGGAAGGTGTTTTGGGCATGCTCTGGAAGGGCACATCGCCCAGTCTGATGGCCAGCAGGCTTTCGGGGCAGCTCCTATGCCACCTGCCTATTGTGGGATCAGAGTCGCCCTCCTGAGGGGGTGGCTGAAGGGCAGGAGCCAGCCCAAACAGCCCCCCCAAAGTGATTTAAGAGTAAAACAAATAACAGAGCTTTAGCAGTCGATGGACCATTCTCATTTCCTTCACCCACATGACTCAGCTTTTCTGATTCTGCCTGAGTCCCCCATCCTCTCCCGGCTAACGGGGGAGTGCTGCTTTCCACAGCATCCCAGGAAAACACAAGTCACCTTTAGGAGTCTTTAATCACACAAGCCCATCTCTGAGCGGCTTCCTATTCAGAATATCCTAACTTCAGGCCTTTTGGAAAGTGCCTTCTAAGGGCTACAAACCTCACAAGTTCTTTAATAGGTGTTCCTTTAAAATAATGGTTAATATTTGCTACAGATTGAATGCCTGGGTCTCACTCCTTCCCCCAAATTCGTATACTGAAATCATAACCCTCAAAGCCATGGTATTAGCAGGTGTGGTCTTTGGGAGGTGATTAGGCCACAGGGTGGGGCCCTCATAAAGGGATTAGTGCCCATGTGTAAGAGACCGCCTCCTCTCTCTGCTCTCTGCCATCTGCAGACCAGGAGGCCAGTCATCACCAGACAGCCTGGTCTTGGACTACTCACCCTCCAGAACCTTGAGAAATAAATGTGTGTTGTTTAAGCCACCTGGACTAAGGTGTCTGTTACACCAGCCCAAGTTGACTCAGACAAAATTCAGACAACTTCAGGAAATGATGTGTTGTGTAAAATTAAATTGGGCTCCTTTAGTCTCAGACATATCAGATCCTTCAGCGTGCTCGAGACTAGCCACATCATCTGTGGGGCCTGGTTCCAAATGAAAACACCTTGCTAAAAAATTATTAAGAGTTGCAAAATGCCAGGGCGGTGCCTGTGGCTCAGTGAGCAGGGTGCCGGCCCCATATACTGAGGGTGGAGGGTTCAAACCCGGCCCCAGCCAAACTGCAACAAAAAAAAGAGTTGCAAAATGCCAACAGCAGAGTGACACTGTGCACAGAGACCCTAAGTGGGAGCCCTGAGGCAGTGCACGGTGTCACCCGTGTGTAGCCGGCCCTGTGCATCATGCTGAAGTTATCTTGGGTCTCCGGGGGGATGGGGAGGGGAGGCGGACAAGAATCACAGCATGTCCTAACGTGTCCAACCACGAAATTACAGCTCTGCAGAGCACACTCAGGGAAACCCTGCCTTCGGCTGAATTCACATTTTCTCCTCTCTCCAAGCTCCAGTCCTCAAACATGCAGAGAGAATAAGTGGTTTACAAGGAACCCCATGAGACAATCATAAATATATAGAGAGAGGCCTTCATCTGCTAGATCTTTTTTATTAGCTAGGTCAGTTCAAGTTTTCATTTTTGGATTTTTGTGTTTTAGGGGGTAAAATGAGATCTACCGATAATTTCTGCCTACTCCTTATTTTGTTCCAGCCTCTAAAATAAAGCCCAGCATCCCTGAACTACACACACAAATTTCAGGCAATAATAGCAATCATTCGCAGTGAAAGATGAATGAGCAAGAAATGGGATACTTCGGCCAGGGACAGGGGACAGCGCCTGCTCTGGGAACACCAGCACTGCCCGAGAGCCCTCGGCCTCTGCAGGCAGACACAACACCCCAAGGGCTCCTCTGATTTTTCTTTCTTGGTTTATTTATGGCTGGGTAGGGAACTAGTGTAGGAGGTAGAAAGTCCAACCCTCAACTCCATGAGTCACTTCCAAGTGGGTGGAGGGAGGACTGTCCCACCAACTCCCACTGCCCCCAGGGCTCTGCTTGGCTGGACAGCCCCAGGCTTATCCATTCTCCTGTTGGCTGCTCTGACTTAGAACCGCCACGTCCACACCACTGTCACTTCTGGCCCCCACTCTGGAGGTCCTCAGTTAGCTTACCCAGCACGCCTCTCTGCCTCCTCCTCCCCCGCTGTCTGAGTTGGGATGCCAGGTGCAAAGCAGCCCCACCCTCCTGCAGGCAGCCTACCTTCCAGCTCAGAGCAGGCCGAATGCTGGTCTGAGCTGGCAGGCTCCTTGTGCCTGGAGCTCACCTCTGCCTTTACCATGCACCGTGAACCTACTGAATGCATACCCTGTGCATTCATTAAGGGCCATCTGTAGGCAAGTGTTCTGCAGACAATTTTCATGTGAGGTCACAGCTCCCGCCCTTGGAAAGCTCAATTCTGGTTGGGGAGGAGGAGGCTGGTTCCCACAGGGTCAGACAACAAAACCTGTGGCATGCAGAGCTGCTCACATCATGTCACACCCAGCAATGGCTCTCCAGTGCCTGTCACTGACACCTTCAGCTCCTTGGGGGACCATTCCAGGCTCCCTCACCTTCAGCCTTGTCTGTCCCCACCTGCTCCTAAAGCCAAGCCTTACATATTCCTGCCTCCCTGCTGCTGACCCTCATGGCCCCCTAGAGGACACACACCCACCTTTCCAGGCACACCACAACCATCCACTCCCCAGGGAAGCTCTTCACGATCCCCAGCTCTCCACCAGGTGGGACAGACAACTTTCTCCCACTTTCTGTGCCTCTCCTGGAGAGACCCAGCCAGGGTCTCCCTGGAAGATGTCAGTTTCCCCCTGCCAGCCTCTGAGCAACCTGAGGGCCAGGCCTCTTGGGGTTTCCTTCCCCAGATCAGGGCCTGGCTCCCAGCGGCTACTGGATAAATAACTTCTCAGCAGAGCTCTGTGCCAAGAGTACAGATCCAGGCAGTGTAAGGGCTCCAAGCCCTGGTGCCAGCGAGCTGGGACAAGTTTCCCAAGCTGGCCCCCAGTAAGAGAAGGGATGGCTCCACCCTCTCTCTCCTCACTCTCCTGCCCCACTTAGCACTCTGCGTTCTGCCCTCCCCTCCCTGCTCGGCTCCCAAGATGGGGAGCTCAGACACAGCCTTACAGTGACAACCCTGAAACGCTGAGTTCAAAAGCTGCCTGGAGATTCACCTTCGAAGTCTTGCAAAGTAGATGCAAATACAGGTTCAAATTCAATGCAAATTCACTGGCAAAGTTCCACACTCACTACAGCTATCTGGTGAGGCTGGCAGTCCTTGTCCTTGGCTAGGCAGTGCTTGGGTGGCAGGGTCTGCCCTCCTCTCAGCTCCCTGGGTGGTGCCCAGAGCCGAGCTCCAGACAGTAGGAGACCCACAAAGAGTAGCTCCCAGAGGGGCACTCGTGTCCAAGGAAATCCTCCTGGAGGTGCTGCCTAGACTGGGGTCCTCTGGGGTCACGAGGGACAAGTGTCCTGCAGAAGGAGATGGGCCCAGTGTGAGCTGTGCAGGAGAAGGGGTGAAGCCGGACAGATGACAGAAGGGACCACTGTCATCCTAGACAGTGCTCCCTGAGGGGAGGAGATAGATACTGCAGGCTCTATCTCAGAGGACAGAGGCGCAAAACCAGTGGAGCAAAAACTCCAAAGGATGAGAAAGCCAGGCTGGCTGTGGGTGGTGGAGGGGAGTAAACGGAAGGCAGAGGAAGTTCAGGCTCACTTTGGGCTCCTGCTGAGATCAGTGAGGACATCTGAGAGGCCTGCTGCCGCTGAGGCTGGGAGAGTGTACCCAGCACAGGGTAGATGAACACACCAGTCCTCACGATAGCCTCTTTCTAAAGCCATGACTGCTGTAATAAGTCATGGCAAAAAGTTTCTCCCCCAAACCCGAGGGAAGCTGGTCTTCCCCCGGCTTTCAATGGAGGGCAGCGAAGCCCACTTGGGGCAGGTGTGCACACCGGAGGGCACGGAGGATGCCGTATTCCCCCAACAACAAGCTTTTTGGGTGGGTCTTTTTGAGAAGATAAAACCCATTGCATAACTAAGAGGGCGGCAGCGACAGACAGCGGATGTGCCCACGACGCCTGGCGTGTGGTCTGTGCTTGTGAAGTGGTGATCACGTTTGTCTCACGCTGTTAAAAACGTTGGGTGGAATCTCTGTCCCAGCTGAGTGGTGCTCTGGCTAAGAGAAGGGGCTCGGCTGAGTGTGGGAGCGCCTCTCCCTGTCTCCTGCCCAGGGAAGTGGAGAATTCCCTCTGTGGTCTTGTCTTCCTGGGCGGTTTAGGTTCTGCACACTCAGACCTTCTCTGCCTCCAGCCCTGGGAGGGATGGAGCTGTCCAGTGCTGAAATCAGCCAGCCCGGCCAGTGCACTAGGGCAGAGGCTGCAGGAGCCAGACAAGTACCCGCCTCTGACGGAGCCGCTTTGCGGATGGCTGAGCTCTGCTGTGGCAGCTGGTGACCCTGCAGAGCTGAGTCCACGGGAAGGCTCAGTGGCCTACCAGGCTGTAAGCAACGGCTTCTGTCTCACTCAGCTCAGGTTCTCTGCCGAAGTCAAGAGACCTCGGACCCCCTCTCCCCAGACAAGAGGCCTGGGACACGCAGCTTTCAGGGCTGGAAGGACAACTTGACGAGTATCATCTGTCCCTGTGTGAGGCTGAGGCTGGTACGCTGTCCTGGCCTCAGCGGCACCAGGCCCCTCAGATGTCCTCACTGATCTCAGCAGGAGCCCAAAGTGAGCTTGAACTTCCTCTGCCTCACGTTTACTCCCCTGCACCACCCACAGCCAGCCTGGCTTTCTCATCCTTTGGAGTTTTTGCTCCACTGGTTTTGCGCCTCCATCCTCTGAGATAGAGCCTGCAGTATCTATCTGCAGGGAGCACTGTCTGGGATGACAATGGTCCCTTCTGTCATCTGTCCGGCTCCACCCCTCCTCCTGCACAGTTCACACTGGGCCCATCTCCTTCTGCAGGACACTTGTCCCTCGTGACCCCAGAGGACCCCAATCTAGGCGGCACCTCCAGGAGGATTTCCTTGGACACGAGTGCCCCTCTGGGAGCTACTCTTTGTGGGTCTCCTACTGTCTGGAGCTCGGCTCTGGGCACCACACGGGCCCTGCCACCCAAGGACAGCCAGCCTCACCAGGTTGCTGGCTCTTTTCATGTTCATGGAGAGAAGGGGAACACAGAGTGGCACCTTATGAACTTGGTGCCTGGTCAAGACCCTCCCAAGCTCACCTTGGCCCCCAGACCCTCCCTGGACGTCATGCCACCTCCAGGTGCCTGCCCAGATTACGGCCCAGCCCTCACTAATCTCAGCATGTCTTCCCTCCCAACTCCCTTCCTGCTGTCTGAGAAAGGGTGTCTATCTTTCTGCAGTGGCACAGTGAACCCAGCTCTTCTTCTGGAAGCAGATTTTATAATGAAGCATCGCCCTCCCCGTGCCCAGCCAGCACAGCTTGAGAAGTCCTGCCTTTCCCATGATGTGGACCTCACAGAGGTGTGTGGTCAGGCTGGTTGATCCAGGCACTATGTCCCCCTGCCAGTGGTCACTGGCTTGGGAAGGGATAGTGGCCCAAGTGGGCAATGAGAGCTGATCATTGGGCCCTAGCTCTTCGGCTATTACTGAGAAAAAGCACATCACCCCCGGTACTGAGCTGAGGGATACCCTGGGAGTGAAGACAGCATGAAGGAAGCTGAGCTGCCCTGGGGTCCCTGTTTGAGCATCAGCACCGGCTGCCCCAAAACCACACATTCCAGACTTTTCTGTGGATGTCTCCTGGCTTGAGCCCCTGAAAGCTGGGCTCCTACCAAGTGCAAGCTCAACATTTTTGACAAATTACCTCTGCAGGCATCTGCTCCCGCTGGGTTCTTCCAATCACCCCTGTTACTTCCATGGCTCAGCCCCCAACCTCCCCATTCTCTGGCCTATCACCGGGAACTCTGATCTCCTTCCATGCACACTGCTCCCCAGCCTGAGACCCAGTGCTGGCCTTTTCTACATCAGCCACCACAGCACCCAGACCCACACCCATCACAACAGGTGCACAAAAGTGGCTCAGATTCATGCCTCCTAAACCTCCACAAGCCCCGACATCTAAAGGGGTCTATAAGAGTCAAGACATGCACTCAGCTTCCAGGGAATGAGACTCCCTTCAGACCCACCTGGTCTTGCCCTCACACCTACACCTGTCCTCAGAAAAAGAGCTGTTGGAAACTGGGTGCATCTTGCAAGAAGACTCCCTTCACAGTCCCAAAGCGCACACACTGAACATCACTTTTCTTCTGTCTATAATGACTCCTGACCCCTGGGGCTTTGCCAGCTACTATCACTGTCACTGTCTGTCTAGGTGAGTCCAGATAGGTGGAGAAGCGGGAGAGGAGGAAAGAGAGAATGAGGGAAATGAGAGGATATGAATGCCTGAAGGGTCACCCACAACACGGTGAGCACTGCCAATTCATGGCAAATTATGCAAATTTCTAGTACAAAGAAGAGAATTGTACACCATTACAAAAGAATACAAATGAGCTGCTTTGCGGGTGCATTCAATTTAAAGAAAAATATTAGATAAATAACAGCACAGGTCGAGGGTGGATTATGATGAAGAGAGAGCCTGACCAGAGACCACAAACAGCTGCCGTTACCTTGCTGAGTCACCTGCAAGGAGCTCCCTTACCTCTCTGAACCTCAGTTTCCTTGTCTGTAAAACAAGAACAGTGACCTGTCCCCACTCTCACGTCTGAGCTCACAGGATGACCTGGCTCTGAGCAGCAGGAGCTGCTGAGAAAGAATTTCTGAGATGTGACCTTGGGCTACCCCCAGAAAATTCAGGCTCTGCGGCGTTACTGGAACTCTCACTGACAATAAGTACACGTCTTAGCGGTGCACTTTGGAGTCTGTCCTAAAAGACTGCAATTAATTACCATTGCAAACTGTTTTTCCAGAATAGCTTTAATCTATACCACTGCTGATGATGGAAGGCAAGAATTCAAAGGCCTACAGAGTGAGACGGTATGAGGGAGTGGGGAAGGCAGATGGGGAGCACCAGTGCTGGTGACCGGGACAGGTTGTCCTGCCCATGTCCTGTCTGAGGGGGAAGCCTCTGAGAGCCACTGCAGGCCATCACAGCACAGGACTAGCTCAAAATTGACAGAAATTCCCACTTTTTTATAGAATTCAGGAAGGTTGTTTTTTTTTTTTAATTTTTTAGGCATGTATGTTTATTTCTTTATTTCAGATTAATATGAAGGTGCACATGATTAGGTTACAATGCTTACATTTGTCAGGTGAGGTCCCTGTTGTAATTGCACCCCTTACCCAGGAGTTGTGCCGTTAGGTGAAAGCTCACCCATCCCGCTCCCGCCTCCCCCCAACTTGCATTAAATCAAGTTTTTCTTTTATGTAGGCACATATTAGTTGGTCTGCTGGCTTCATATTCGTATTGAGTATACCAGATATTTGCTTTTCCATTCTGGTGATACTTTACTAAAGAGAACGTTCTTCAACTCCATCCAGGTTAACATAAAAGACGTGAAGTCTCCATCTTTTTTTTTTTTTTTTTTTTATGTAGAGACAGAGTCTCACTTTATGGCCCTCGGTAGAGTGCTGTGGCCTCACACAGCTCACAGCAACCTCCAACTCCTGGGCTTAAGCGATTCTCTTGCCTCAGCCTCCCGAGTAGCTGGGACTACAGGCGCCCGCCACAACGCCCGGCTATTTTTTGGTTGCAGTTTGGCCGGGGCTGGGTTTGAACCCACCACCCTTGGTATATGGGGCCGGCACCTTACCGACTGAGCCACAGGTGCCACCTGAAGTCTCCATCTTTTTATGGCTGAATAGTACTCCATGGTGTATATATACCACAGTTATTGATCCATTCGTGGGTCGATGGCCACTTGGTTTTTTGTGAAATCTTGTAGTTTTTTTGTTTGTTTGTTTGTTTTGTATTTGACAGCTAATGTGAAACTTGTGAAACAGTCCGTGAGAGCCAAAATAACGTCTCTGCAAGCTGGGCCTCACCTGCACGCAGCCCGCCAGACTCTGTCTAGGAATAGTACATGCTTCATGCTTGGAATTCTCTTTAGAATTTATAGCTCGTGCTGGCTTTCAGCCAAAAATAAAAACAAATAACCCAACAACTGTGCCTTCCACTGTCCCCTGCACACCGTTGTCCTTGTGGGGAGGGCAGTGGGGTCCCCACTCCCTCCTGGCCCGGTGACCGGGCTGGCTGCTCTCTCCTGCATCTGTCCTCAGTAGCTCTGCCTAAGTGCCCAGCCCTCCCTGCAACAATCTTGGGAGATGAAGAGAAACACTGGAATATCATTTACATGTTGTCCCCAAGGTAAAATTGGATGTTTCTGTCAATTCTTGTTTGCTGAATTGTACAAGCTCTGCAAATTAAGTGCAGCACACACCATTGTCACTGACTTGTTCTGTGACAAAGGATTGAGACTGCTGGCCCTCACTGTGCCACCGGAAACAGAAAATATTAATCGAGCCCCCTTCACACACACACGACCAGCACATCCTTCCATCACTTTGTTGCCACCAGCAAACATCCCTTCCTGAGAATTTATCAGAGGCCTGGGTCCCAGCTCTGTTTTCTTAGACCTATTATCAAATTCTGGCCGCAAGCACTATTAATTATTCAGCATCTCCAGATGGACCAAAGCCCCTTTAGAACCTACGTGGGTGAACGTTCAGATCCGGGGGCGTGTTTATCATCCAGGAGATAATAAGAGCATTACATGTTAGATTTCTGGATAACATTTTTACTCCCTTCTTTATATATCAGAAAGGGAGGGGGGAATCATCTTTGTAAACAAAAAAAGAAAACAGACCCTTGACACACATTCAAATATCTGAGGCTGATGACTCTTACTTAGCAAAGATCACGGCACAAGGTGGTGGCTTTCTTGAGGGCAACCAGGTATCTGCCTTGATGGCTTCACAGAAGGTGAGCATTGGTGTCAACAACCTTTGTAAATCCCCAGCATGTGTTGGAATGGATTCTGCTTCTTCCGTGAAACACTAATGGAATGGTGGTTTGCATTTAGAAGTCACTTCATACAAAATACGAAGATTCAGATGCTACAGCCACACCCAGCTAAGCCAAAGCTGACCCAGCAAGAGGCCTGCTCTGAAGTAGGCTGAGGAGGAAAGAGGGAGTTCCCTTCCTCCTGTACTTCATCCCCCAGCGCAGTGGGGGTGGGACGGCCACTCTCCTCACACTGCTCTCATTCAACCCTCTCCCCCTAGGAAGCGTGAGTTAACTGCACAGATGAGCCACCACCATTTGTCTCCTTGGTGCTAAACGAGAGGAAATGATCTACTTTTCTATTCTGACAGCATCTCCTACAAAGAGGTTTGCTTTGATGAGGGAGGCAAAGTTCCCTCCACCCTGCTCTCCCAAGAACCAGACCAGGAGGAGGACAAGGAGGAGGAAAGAGCTGTTGGAGCTGCAGAGCCATCCTGACTCCCCCACCACCCCACCCTGTGGTACCTCAGTGCCTGGGAGGGACACCTAACCCCCTTGTCCTGGGGAACTGAGCCCCAAGATAGGGCTGCGTGTTTTGAAAATTATTACAAGCCCTGGTAGATGGGCAGCTTTGGGCTTTATTTTTTCTTGAAATAAAAACATTTTTGAAGATTTGCCCGAAAGGGCAAGGAGGGCACTTAAGCGGAAGCCAGAAGATCCAAGTTCAAGCCCAAATCTTATTCTGATCGATCACCTGGCCTTGGCCAAGCCTGCCGTGCATGGGCTACAGTTCCGTGCTTAATCAGTGAACTTTCTCTTACCCTGTCCAGCTCCAGCCATTGTAAATTCCTCTGGAAGGCTCTTATTAATGTGAGGTTCAAGCCAGGCTCTGACCTCCACCCAGGGGTTGGTAAGGGCATTAAGAATGTGTGGGTTGCAGGTTCTGAAGACAGGAAGACAAACATCAGAATATTTAGGGGGAAACTTTGGAATCCCAAAGGTCAGGAGATAGACCATTACATAGTTCTTCAACAGTAAGGGTGGAGGGGGGAAGGTTTTAGCTATCTGCACTGGAAATCAGACTGTCTGGAAAACTGTACGTTTATTATTTCCCTCCGTGGATGCTGCATTAACAGAGCCTATGGTGTGAAGAATAACCCTTTGGATTAAAGCCTCATCCAGGAAGGCTTCCCTCCTGCCCCAGGTTTCCTGCACAGACTTCTGGGCCACTTAAACCCAAGCTTTTCACTAGTCACCCTTCATGACAGAGTCTCACTTCTCACAAGGTCAACATGTGCCAACTGCAAGGTCCAGCCTCTGAGTTAAGGGTCAGAAATAAAAAGTAATAGGTGCCCTGCTCACCCCAGACTGAATTGACCACCACTTGTCCCTCTGACATCCCAGACAGGCCCCTTCCTTGGGGCCTCAGCACGTGCCAAAACCATTTAACCATTCTCCCAGAGACATCTGCTCAAACCTCACCACCTTCAGGCCTTTCTCAAATTTTGCTTCTCTGTACAAAATGGAAACCCCTTTGGACTCCCTACCCTTCTCCATTTCCCTCTCCATTTTTTCATGTAAAACCCATCACCAGAGTGTTATAACAATGATGGTAGATTAAGAACCTATGAATATTCTCTCTTCCATAAAAGGAATAAGGAAGGCTTACAAAAATTATCAGAGACCTCTTTTTCCACAACTCTGGAAATTAACCAAGGACTTGCAGCAACCTGGGGAGCATTCATTTGAGGAAAAAAAAGACTGAATCTCAGTAATTAAAACAGTAAGCTTTATGGCATTTGCTCTATTCCCTCTCTAGCTCAGAGGTAACCTTGAAAAATCATCCCAGGGCAGCCTGGCTGTCACCAAAAAAAAAAAAAAAAAAAATCAGAACCAGAGGTCTTTCAAAGCCACATGCCCCCAAATTCTTAATATTTGACCTGTCTGAAGGTTTGTGGAAAACCTCACTTTCAAGGCTGGCTGTGTTGGACGTGATTTGAAGTTTACTCGGTTTACCTCCTCCTCCAGGGGTGTTTGTTGAAAACAATGTAGAGGCAAGTGTTTTAACTTCTTGGCTACCTAGAGTGGTGGATGAGGAAGACAGCAAACAAAAGACTAGCCAAAACATTTAAAAGGATGCACCAGAGAATGAGAGGGTCACTGGGGGGGTTGAAAAGCCCTGACATATTTCTGGAAAGCTAGCAGGCCACGTGTGCCTGCCCAGGACCAACTTGATCAGACCCTGGGCTCTTCCCTCTAGCTGTTCCCAAGGCCTGGTACAAACACAGAGTGAGGGCGCGCAGGGCAGTCAGTGGCCTGCTAGGTGCTAAAGGTGAGTATGGCACACACAAAGCTCATCAGCACACAGTGGGAGGTTCATTAGCTCCAAATCTCTGTCTAATCACTAGATGACCACAAGGGCAAACTGAGTAGAGGCTGCAGGGGCCACACACAGCAGAGGATACAGACTTCATAGAAATGGTTCCGAAAAGTCACTAAACGAATGAGCCCTCAAAAAGCAACCACAGCAAGTCCTGGAAAAGGAGAAACTCTGACATAGCTGCCACACTAATATGTTTAATATATTATACTATACTATTTAATATTATCAAAATGTTGAGAAAAAATAAATACAAGACATGCAAAGAAATAAGAAATGTATTCCACACAAAGGAAGACAATAGTCATCAACAGAAGCTGACCCTGAGCAAACCTGGATGTTGGACTTAAGACTAAGTCAGATATTTTAAGCATTTAAATATTTGAAAGAGCTAAAGGAAATCTTACCTAAACAACCAAAGGAAATGCCTTTTTAAATTTTTTTAAATCATTCTTATTATTTTTTGAGACAGTCTCACTCTGGTTCCCAGTCTAGAGTTTTCATCACAGCTCATAGCAACCTCAAACTCTTGGGCTCAAGTGATCCTCCTCCCTCAGCCTCCTGAGGATCTGGGACTACAGGTGCCCAACACAACACCCAGATACTTTTTTTTATTATTATTTCTAGTAGAGACGGGGTCTTGCTCTTGCTCAGGCTGATCTCAAACTCCTGACCTGAAGCAATTCATCTCCCTGGGCCTCCCAGAGTGCTGGGATTACAGGTGTGCGCCACCATGCCCAGCCTACTAAAGAAAATTCTGAGAATGATGTCTCACCAAATAGAGAACATCAATAAAGAGACAAAAATTATAAAAAATTATAAACAATGAACCAAATATAAAGTATAAATGTATAATAAATGCATTTAAAAGCATAATAACTGAAACTTTAAAAGAAAAAGCCAGCAGATATGAGCAGGTTAAAGTAATAATCAGCGAACTTAAAGATAGGTCAACTGAGATTAACTGGTCTGAGGAACATAGAGAAAAAAACTAAAAATGAATATAACCTCAGAAACCCACAGGACATTGTCTGCTTTATCAAAGATCAGGTGCCTATAAGAGGTTAGTTTCATCTCATGGTTTTCTATTCAGTTCCAAATGTCAATGTCTCTATTTTTGTGCCAATACCATGCTGTTTTGATCACTATGTCCTTATGGTATAGCCGAAAGTCTGGTAGTTTCAGCTTTGCTTTTATTACTAAGAATCACCTTGGTTATATGGAGCTTTTTTTGGTTCCATACAATATGAAGAATTATTTTTTCCAAATCTTGAAAGCATGATGATTCAATGGAGATTGCATTGAATCTGTAGATTGCTTTGGAAAGTATAGACAATTTCACAATGTTGATTCTTCCCAACCATGAGCATGGTATATTCTTCCATTTGTTAAAATCTTCTCCTATTTCTTTTCTTAGGGTTTTGTAATTTTCCTTATACAGGTCCTTCACCTCTTTTGTCATGTATATTCTTAGATATTTAAATTTTTTTTAACTTACTGTGAAAGCAATTGTATCCTTGATTAGTTTCTCATCTTGGCTGTTATTGCCATATACAAAGGCTACTGATTTGTGGACATGGATTTTATATTCTGAGACATTGCTATATTTTTTGATCACTTCCAGGAGTCTTGTGGTTGAGTCTTTGATCATATCATCAGCAAAGAGCAAGAGTTTTACCTCCTCTGCCCCCATTTGGATTTTCTTTATTTCCTTGTCTTGCCTAATTGTATTGGCTAGAGCTTCCAGCACTATGTTGAATAGTAGTGGTGACGGAGGACAACTTTGATTCCAGTTCTAAGTGGAAAACTTTCAGTTTTACTCCATTCAGTAAAATATTACCTGTGGGTTTTTTTGTAGATGGCTTTGATCAGGTTTAAAAATGTGCCACCTATGCCTATAGTCTTAAGTGGTCTAATCAGAAAAGGATACTAAATTTTATTGAATGCTTTTTCTGCATCTATTGAGAGGATCATATGGTCTTTGTTTTTGCTTCTGTTGATATGGTGTATTACATTTATGGATTTGCATATGTTAAACCCAACTTGTATCTGTGGGATGAAACCTACTTGATCATGATGAATGATTTTTTTAATGTGTAGCTGTATTCTATTGGCTAGGATTTTGTTGAGAATTTTTGCATCTCTATTCATTAGTAAGATTGGTCTAAAATTCTCTGTTTAGTTGGGTCTTTTCCTGATTTTGGTATCAGGGGGATTTTGCTTCAAAGAAAGTATTGGGCAAGATTCCTTCCTTCTCAATTTTTGGAATAATTTCTCCAGGAAAAAAAAAAAAAAAAAAAACTCTTCTTTGAAGGTTTGCTAGAATTCTGGTGGGAAGCCATCTCAATCAGGGGTTTTTTGTTGGCAGATTTTTTTGTTGTTTTTTTCAATCTCAGTTCTTGAAATCAGTCTGTTCAAGAGATCTATTTCTTCTTGATTAAGTCTAGGGAGAGGGTGTGATTCTAGGCATTGATCCATTTCCTCCACATTGTCAAATTTCTGGGCATAGAGTTTCTTGTAGTACACAGAGATGAACTCTTGTATCACTGGGGCATCTGTTCTTATTTCTCCTTTATAGTTTCTGATGAGGTAATTAGAGATTTTACCTTTCTGTTTCTAGTTAATCTGACCAAAGGTTTATTGAGTTTATTTATTTATTTGAAAAACCAACTTTTTGTTTTATTAATTTTCTGAATGGTTCTTTTGTTTCCTATTTCATTAATCTCTGGTTTAATTTTGGTTATTTCTTTTCTTCTGCTGGGTTTGGGCTTAAGTTTTTCTTCTTTTCTTCTTTTTTCACTTCCATAAGATGGTTCATGAGTTTGTTAATGCACTCTGTTTCTGTTTTTCAAATGTAGGCATCTAATGTGATAAATTTCTTAAGACTGCTTTTGCTGTGTCTCACAGGTTTTGATAATTTGTGTCTTCGTTGTTGTTATGAGGAATTTAACAATTTCCCCTGTATCTCTTCATGAACCCAACCATCATTCAGCATAAGATGGTTTAATTTCCAACTCTCTGTGTGGGGATGAACGTTTTTGATGGAGTTGAGGTCTTCCTTTATTGCCTTTTGGTCTGAGAAGATACAAGGTATGATTTCTATTCTTTTAATTTTTATGAGGTCTGATTTGTATGCTAGGATGTGGTTGATTTTTGGAGTATGTACCATGGGCTGATAAGAAAAATGTATATTCCTTAGCTTTGGGATGGTGTGTTCTGTATATGTCTATTAGCCCCATTTGTTCTAGGGTCACATTTAAGTCCTTCGTATCTTTGTTTAATTTCTGTTTAGAAGATCTGTCCAGTTCTATCAGAGGGGTGTTAAAGTCCCCAACTATTATGGTGTTATGGGATATCATATTGCTCAGACCCATCAAGGTTTGTTTCATAAATCTGGGAGCATTTAAGTTCCTGTTCACTACCTTCCCTTCCTTTTGCATAAACATTTTAAATTGAAATGTCTCCATGTTGCATTGTTCCTTTGACCAGTATAAAGTGTCCATCTTTGTCTTTCTTAACTTTAGTTGCTTTAAATCTGCTTGTATCTGAAAATAAGATTGCAACCCCTCCATATTTCTGATTTCCATTTGCTTGAAATACTGTTTTCCATCCCTTAACCCTGAGTCTTGATTTGTCCTTCAAGGCTAGGCGTGTTTCCTGGAGACAGCATATGGATGGCTTGTGCTTTTGTATCCAATCAGCCAGTCTGTGCCTCTTCAGTGGTGAATTCAGTCCACTGACATTTATTGACAGAATAAATGTGGTGGAGTTCTATTCATCTTATTTTGTGAAAGTCCATTGTGTAGTTTTATCCTTTGGGCCATTGTGGAAGCTATGATTTGACCTTTAGCTTCTGGGTGTTTACTTTGCTGGTGGTCCATTGTGGTGGTCAGTGTCAAAAATAGGTCTAAGTATTTCCTGTAGAGCTCGTCTTGTTGTGGAAATTTTCCTTAGTAATTTTATATCTGTGAAAGATTTGATTTCTCCATCAATTTTGAAGCTTAGTTTAGCAGGATACAGAATTCTCGGCTGAAAATTGTTTTGTTTAAGAATGTTGAAGATGGATGACCATGCTCTTCTGGCTTGGAAGTTTTCAGTTGGAAAGTCTGCTGTCATTCTAATGGCTCTGCCTGTGTAGGTCAGTTGGTGCTTACTCCTGGCTGTTTGCAGAATTTTTTCTTTAATCTTGACTTTAGACAGTTTCATTATACTGTATCTTGGAGAGGTTCTGTTTGAGTTGAGATGACCCAGGGTTCATATCCATCTGAAAGGAGTGTGTCAGGGCCTTTACTAAAACTTGGGGAGTTTTCTTTTATCATGGTCTCTAGTGGGGCTTCTACTCCTTTGGGACAATCTTCTTCCTCTTCAGGAATCTCTATTATTTATATATTTTGAATGCTTCATGGAGTCTCGTAATTCTCTAAGTGTTTGTTCTGCTTTCTCTCTCTTCTTTTCTGCCTCTTTAACTACCTGGGTTAATTCGAACACTTTATCCTGTAGCTCTGAAGGTTTTTCTTCTCCATGGTCTAACCTAGTGTTGATAATTTCTACTGCATCCTTACATACCCTGATTGTCTACTTTATTTCCTTAAGCTCCACCATATTCTTTTCATGTTCTACATATCTCTTGTCTGACTTTTGACTCTGACTTTCCATTTTCTTATCCATTCCTTTTATTGTCTTTATCATCCATATTTTAAATTCCCTTTCTACCAAGTCCATTAATTCTTTATAGGTGGACTCTTCATCTTTAGCTGTCTCATGGTCCGTTGAGGGATTTCCTCTGTTTGGGTTTTTCATGTTACCTGAATTTCTCTGTTGGTTCCTTCTCATGTGTTCTTTCTTCTTGTTCACCTCCTTGCCCTCCTCTTTCCTTCTCACTGCCTTCTCACCGTCTCCTTTGTTTTAAACAGAAGTCCTTGCTCTTCTGATGACAGTATGTTGCAATGTGTCACCAGGATGCCAGGTGGTACTGTGGCTTCTTTTAGGAGACAGAGAGCACAGCCAGCAACCTCTATGGTCCTTATTCCAAACTTAGTTGCCATCAGTGATTGCCTGATTGTTACCCCAACATTCAGACCCCGCTGGGTTGGGAACTTTTTTTCTTTTTTCTTGAGATAGAGTCTCACTATGTCATCCTCGGTAGACTGCCGTGGTGTCAAAGCTCACAGCAACCTCAAACTCCTGGTCTTAAACAATTCTTTTGCCTCAGCCTCCCAAGCAGCTGGGACTACAGGCACCTGCCACAACACCCGGCTATTTTTTGTTGCAGTTGTCATTGTTGATTAGTTGTCCCAGGCAGGGTTCGAACCCACCAACTTCAGTGTATGTGCCTGGTGCCATAACCACTGTGCAATGGTCACTGAGCCTGGGTTGGGATATTAAAGCTCACAAAAATCCTTCAGGATAGGTCTCACAGTGCCCCCTGACTCCAATTCCTGTGGGGTATGGGAATCCCTCTGCCAGTCCCAAGATTGAAGTTTTGATCTCAGCAGGTGGAATTAAGACAGCCGTGCTTTAGGCCCCTGTTATACCCTTCTCATGACCTTCCCACGATGACATCCTGCTGGCTGCAAGACTTTCTCAGTGTGGCTGCCTCCCCAGCCACCAAAACTATGGCAAATCCACTCCAGCCAGCATTGAAATCTGGTTGCTGTATACTGTTCCAGTCTGCCCACTCTTCCAAGCTTTCCACTTAACGTGCAGCTTACCCCAACAACTGAAAACTCTGGAAAGGCTTCTGCCCAGCCTGGGCCTCTGTGGGGGTGCCAGCTGATCCCAGAACTTCTCCATCACTTGCCTAATTCATCATTATTAGTACAAAGGACTCTCAGAAAAATTAACAGCTGATTTCTTATTAAAAACCGTGGAAGTCAGAAGGCCAAGATGGCACAAAGTGCTGCAAGGAAAGAAAAAACATCAAGCAAGAATTCTATAATCAGTAACATTATCCTTCAAAATTAAAAGAGATATTAAAGTATTTCAAGAACAATTGTACACTAATAAATTAGACAATCTAGATGAAATGAAAAAATTTTGAGAAACACACAAGCTACCAAAGCTAACTCAGAAAAAAAGAAAATCTAAGTAGAACTCCAATAAGCAAAGAGATTTCATTAATAATCAAAAACCTTCCCACAAAGAAAATCCTGGGACCAGATGGCTTACTGGTGAATTCTGCCAAATATTTAAGGAAGAATTAATACCAGTCCTTCACAAATTCTTCCAAAAGTAGAAAAATAGGAAACACGTCCTAACTTTTTCTATGACTACAGTATTACTCTGATACCAAAACCAAACAAAAATATCTCAAGAAAAGAAAAACATAGACCAATATGCCTTACGAATAGAGATAGAAAATCCTCAACAAAATTCCAGCAAACAAAATCCAAGGGCACGTGTAGGAGGCACCAGAAATCTGTCCCCCACCTAGACAACAATTGCATGAACAGTATATGACCGATATAATGATTTTGAAACTCTGAAGTCTATTGAAGCCTTGCCAACTTCCAGGGAAAGCTAAATAAACTCCAAGTAAGATTAACTTAGAGAGACTCAATCCAAGGCACATTATGATCCAACTATTGAATGCTAAATATATCAGAAAATTTGAAGGCCAGAAGCCAGTGGGATGATGTATTCAAAGTGCTAACAGAAGAAAAACTCTCAACCAAGATTCTATAAATGACAAAATGTATTCTTTAAAAGAGAAGAAAAAATTAAGATGTTTCAGATAACAAAAGATGAGGAAGGAGTTTGTTTGTTTCTTTGTTTTTTGAGAGAGTATCACTGTGTCACTCTGGGCAGAATGCCATAGCATCTTCAGATCTCACAGCAACCTTAAACTCTTGGACTTGAGCAATCCTCCTGCCTCAACCTCCTGAGTAGCTAGGACTATAGGCACCTGCCATAATGGCTGGATAATTTTTCTATTTTTAGTAGAGACAGGGTCTCGCTTTTGCTCAGGCTGATCTCCAACTCCTGAGCTCAAGCAACTACTGCCTGGTCCTCCCAGAATTCTGGTTTTACAAGCGTGAGCCACCATATGTGGCCAACTGAGGAAGTTTGTTACCATTTGCTCTGCCCTATACCAATACTGAAGGGAGTCTTATAGGACCCGAGATGGTAACTTGAAGCCATATGAAGAAATAAAAGTCGGGGTGGCACCTGTGGCTCAGTGAGTAGGGCACCAGCCCCATATACCAAGAGTGGCGAGTTCAAACCCAGCCCTGACCAAACTGCAACAACAAAAAAAATAGCTGGGTATTGTGGCAGGCTCCTGTAGTCCCAGCTACTCAGGAGCCTGAGGCAAGAGAATTGCCTAAGCCCAGAAGTTGGAGGTTGCTATGAGCTGTGACGTCACAGCACTCTACCCACGGCAACAAAGTAAGACTCTGTCTCTTAAAAAAAAAAAAAAAAGAAAGAAAGAAAAGTCTCAGTAAAGGTCAATACATGGGCAATTTAAAAGTTAGTATAATTTTAACGTACATTATTGTGAAAATAGATTTTTTAACATACTACAAAAAATGATGAATTGTTGAGGTGATTACTAAGTTAATTCACTTGATTGAATCTTCTTATAACGTTCATATAAATAAAAACATCACACTGTACCCATAAATATGTAAAAATGATTACGTGTCAATTATAAATCAATACATACACTGGTATTATCTTTACAATGGTGTGTAGCTCTGCTTTTTGCTTTCTGTGCCATTTAAGAGACCAATATATTTTTAAAGAACAATTGTTAAATGGAAATCTAGAATTATTGGAACTTTGGTTTTTATCTCCACATTTTGTTTTCTACATAATTTAAGAGATGAATGTGTAAAGATACTATTAGTTTGTGTGTAGGATGTAGGATGTACAAAAGTGCAGTTTTGTAATATTAATAAATAAAAGGGGTGCAGATGGATTTGTTAATGGGGCAGAGATTTTATATGTTATTAAAGTTAAACTGGTATAAATCTAAATCAGAGTATAATAACTTGGGATGTTGAATGCAATCACCATGGTAACCATAAAGAATACAGCTACAGAATATACACAAATCAAAGTGTGAGAGGAATTTAAACATATCGCTACAAATATATCTGTTCAACCCAAGAGGACAGTAATGTAGAAAATGAGGGACAAAAAACTATAAGGCCTGAAGAAAACAAATAGCAAAATGAGAGAAGTCCTTCCCGGTATCAGCATTTACTTTAAATATAAGTGGATTAAATTCTCCAATCAAAAGACAGAAATGCAAAACAAACAAAAATGTAAATGATCCAACTATATAATGCCTATAAAAGAGTTACTTTAGCTCCAAAGGCACAAATAGGTTGAAAGTGAAAGGACAGAACGGATATTCCACAATCAATGTTGCGGAATAGGATATTCCACGCAAACAGTAACCAAGTGAGCTCAGGGTGAGTATACTATTGAAACACTAAATAAACTTTTAAGCAATAAGTTTTAAAGCAAGCACCTTATGGACTCAATACTAATTTGAAACTAGTAGATAAACAACTCCTGGTCCACATTTGAAATTATCCAATCAGATGAGCAAAGACACAAAAGAATAAAAAAAAAATCCTATGAAAATTATGAGACGCCATCAAGAGACCACACCTTCACATCATAGAAAATTCACAGGAGAAGAAAGGTAAAAAGGGCCAGAAAGCATATTTTAAAAAGCGAAAGCTGAAAACTTTTCTAACCTAGGGAATCGTTCCAACATCCACGTGCAAAAAGTATAGAGATTTTTTTATAAATTTCAACCCCAAAAGGAGTTCACCAAGAGATAACAATAATCAAACTATCAAAGGACAAAAAAATTCTACGAACAGAAAGAGATAAGAAAGGTATCACATACAAAGGAAGGTCAAGGCAACTGTCAAAGGATTTCTCAGAGGAATGACAGTGCCAGCAGGCAAAAACAAAATAAAACAACGCAAAAACTGCTGACCAGAGTTACTTTACCCAGCAAAGTTGCTTTATGAGAAATGAGGAAGAAATAAAACTTTTCCAGATGAATAAAACCTAATAGAGTTCATTATTGCTAGAACTGCCTTTATAGAAACTGCTAAAGAGAGAGCTTCAAACTAAAACAAATGGCCTCTAATTCATTACATAAAACATTCAAAGAGCAAAATTCAAGGGTACAAAAAAAAAACCCCAGCCATATTGAGAATTCTCAAGGACTGAAATGATGGTGGTAAAGCGATTATATCCCTAGAACAAAAGGAAAAGACAAAACTATTAATAACACTTACAGTTGAAAAGAAAATCTCAAGGGATACACATTAAAAACTGATGTAAATTCTGATATCAGAAACATAAAACGAGGGAAAGAGTGAAAGTGTAAAGTTGTAGGAAGTTAACGTTAAGTTGTTGATCACGTTGAAATGGGCTATTTTAAGTAGGAGTTGTCCTATGTAAGCCTATGGTAATCACAACGCAAAAATCTTTAGTAGAAAAACAAAGCAAAAATAGAAAGAATTAAAAGAACAAACTAAGCCCAAAGAACATCAAACGAAAAAGCTTCTGCACCAAAAAGAAACAATTAACAACATAAAGAGACAACCTGTGGCTTGGTAAGCCATACGTCCAATAAATAATAAGCATCCAAAATATGAGGAACTCCAACAACTCAATAACGAGAAAACAAATAATCTGATTTAAAAAGTGAGCAAAGGGCTCAGCACCTGTAGCTCAGCAGCTAGGGCGCTGGCCACATACACCAAGTCTGGCGGGTTCAACCCGGGCCTGCCAAACAACAACAACAACTGCAACAAAAAAATAGCCAGGTGTTGTGGTGGGCACCTATAGTCTCAGCTACTTGGGAGGCTGAGGTAGGAGAATCACTTTTTCTTAAGCCCAAGAGTTTGAGCTTGCGGTGAGCTGTGACGCCATGGCACTCTACCAAGGGTGACATAGTGAGACTCTGTCTCAAAATAAAAAAAAAAAGAGCAAGGGACCTGAATACACATTTCTCAACAGAAGACTTACACATGCCAACAGACATTTGAAAAACTGCTCAATATAAGTAATCATCAGGAAAATGCTATTTAAAACCACGATGAGATTATCACCTCACACTTATCAGAGTGGCTATAATCAAAAAGACTAGTGGTAAGTGGTGGTGGGGATATGGAGAAAAGGGAACCTTTGCACGCTGTGGGCAGGAATGCAAATTAGCACAGCCCTTATGGAAAACTGTATAGAGGTTCCTTTAAAAATTAAAAATAGGCAGCGCCGGGTGACGCCTTTGATTCAATGGGTAGGTCACCGGCCCCACATACCAAAGGTGGCGGGTTCAAAGCCGGCCCTGGCCAAACTGCAACAACAACAACAAAAAATAATAACCAAGCATTGTGGCAGGCACCTGTAGTCCCAGCTACTTGGGAGGCTGAGGCAAGAGAATCGCTTAAGCCCAAGAGCTGGAGGTTGCTGTGAGCTGTGACGCCACGGCACTCTACCCAGGGTGACAGCTTGAGACTCTGCCTCAAATAAATAAATAAATAAATAAATTTTTAAAAAATTATAATTAAAAATAGAACTACCATATGATCCAGCAGTTCTGTTTCAGAATATTTACCTGAAAGATTTAAAATCAGTTTGATGAAGAGTTGTCTGCACTCCCATTTCCGTTGCAGTGTTATTCACCACAGCCAAGACAGAGAACCTACTAAGTGTCCCCCAACAGGTGCAGGCATGAAGAAAATGTGGTCTATACAGACAGTAAAATATTATTTAACCTTTATTTTATAGAAAAGAGAAGAAGAAAATCCTGTTATTTGTGACAACGTGGGTGAAATAAACCAGACACAGAAAAACAAGTAGCACAGACTCTCACTTACATGGTGAGGTGAGGCCGCACCGTTGGAGTAAAGGGATGCTGAAGATGATGGTCAAAGGATACAAAATTTTAGGTCAGAAGAATAAATTCAGGAGACCTATTGTATGATGTGTTAATTATAGTTGATAACAATGTAGTATACTCTACAAAAATTGATAAAAGAGTAAGTAGATTTTAATCATTCTCATCACAAAAAAAAAGAGGTCATGGACAAGTAAATTAGCTTAATTAGTCATTCTGCAAGGTACATACACATCTAAACATCTATGGAAAAATAAATAAATCGGAGGCTGGTTTCCCCTTCAGATCTCTGCTCTACTCTGCGCGTCCATCTCTATTTTTATGCCAATGCCATGCAGTTTTTTGCAGTTTTTGGCCAGGGCTGGGTTTGAACCCGCCACCTCTGGCATATGGGGCTGGCGCCCTACTCCTTTGAGCCACAGGCACCGCCCCTGCCATGCGGTTTTGATCACTATACACTCGCACAATGGCCTAAAGTCTGGTAAAGTAATGCCTCCAGATCTGTTCTCATTTCATAGAATTGAGTTGGCTATTTGCGTTCTTTCTTATTCTATACGAAGCCTAGAACTATTTTTTTCAAGATCTACCAAATATGACTTTGGTATTTTAACAGGGATTGCATTGAATCTGTGGCTTGCTTTGGGTAGTATAGTGTAGACGTTTTAGCAATGTTGATTCTTCCAAGCTATGAGCGTGATACGTTCTTCCATCTGTTAACATTCTCTGCTATTTCTTTTCCCAGTGTTTCGTATTGCCAACTGAACTTTGACAAACCAAAAAAAAAGCTTACCCCAGGGGGGAAAAATCCCTATTCAATAAACGGTGCTGGGAGAACCGGTTAGCCACTGGTGCGGCCCGTTTCAGTCAGGTGGTTACAAGATTTAAACCTAAGACACAAAACTATAAAAATTCTAGAATAAAATGTGGAGGAAACTCTTAATGATATCCGCCTAAGGAAAGAATTTACGAAGACCCCAAAGGCAATTACAGCAACAACGAAATACATGGGGCCTGATCAAGTTAAAAAGTTTCTGCCCAGCTAAAAACATAATCAACAAAGACACCTCCTACAGAATAGGTGAATTTGCATCTGATAAAAAGCCAATAAGCAGAATCTGCAAAGAACTCAAGCAAATCAACAAGAAAAGATTGAACAACCCCATTCGAAACGGGGCAAAAAGACACGAACAGAAACTTTTCTTATGATGATAAACTAAGACATGGGAAAAATGCTCATTATCTCTAATCATCAGAGAAACGCAAATCGAAACCACTTTGAGATATCACTTAACCCCAGCAAATCGAAACCACTTTGAGATATCACTTAACCCCAGCGAGAATGGCCCAAAGCAATAGATGCTGGTGTGGGTGCAGAGAGAAGGGAAGGCTCAAGACTGCAGACTGGTGCAACTGCTGTGCAAAGTACTGTGGAGATTCCTGAAAGAACCGAAACAGACCTGCCATTGGACCCTGCAATCCCACTATTAGATATTTACCCCAAAAAGAGATTTTACCACATGGGCAGCTGCACTCTAATGATTACCAAACACAATTCACAACGCAAGTAAGCTTCAGTATGTGAATGGATTAATAAACTGTGGTCTGTGTGAGCCATGGAAAACTACTCAGCCATAAACAGATGGAGATTTTGTATCTTTTATAACAAACTGATAAAATCAGCGATCACTCACCAAAGTGAAATACCACAAAAACTGAAAATTAAACACCACATGTGCTCAGCACTGAATTGGAACCAGTGGATAAAAGCCTACGTGCTCATGTGAGGGGAAAAAAGATCAATGTAATTAAAATAGAGGGGAAGGGGTTGGGCACATTCAATGTACCAAAGGTACATTGCATGGCTATATTTCACCCTTCTTGGGTGAAGGATACACATACAACTTGAACTTCAACCCTTCAAAAGCAAACCACGTAACCTAATCGTATGTACCCTCATATTTATCTGAAATAAAGAAATGATGTGTACAAAAAGAGAGAAAGAAAGAAAGAACCGTAAAATATTAATAAATATACACTACATGTCACCTAACGATTCTATTTTTAAAAAATAACAAAATCTGGCTAGGCACAGTGGCTCATACCCATAATCCCAGCACTCTGGGAGGCCAAGGCAGGTGGATCAATTGAATTCAGGAGTTTAGGACCAGCCTGAGCAAGAGTGAGACCCCGTCTCTACTAGAAATAGAAAAAGTAGCCGGGCATTGAGGTAGGCGCCTGTAGTCCCAACTACTCAGGAGGCTGAGGCAGGTGGATCACTTGAGCCCAGGAGTTTGAGGTTGCTGTGAGCTGTGATAATGCCATGGCACTCTACCCAGGGTGACCGAGTGAGATTCTCTCTCTAAATAAATAAATAACAAAAACTGTCATCATCATCTAACATTGTATGATGGGATTATGTTGTGAACTCACTCACTAGAATTTATTTACTTGCTTGACAAAGGCAGGGATCTTTATGTGTTTTTTTCCCCCTATTGTGTCTTTCAAAACTCTCACATTTGGGCACTAAATAATAAATATTGAATGAATATGTGAATGGAGATAGAGGGGGGGAGGAGACGGGAGGCTGCCGTGCGCTCCTGGGTGGGAGGAGGACAAGTACACCTCTCAGGGGCAGCCACTACACTGGACTTAGAAACTACCTAGTACATTAGCACACAGTGGACCGTCTGTGCAGGAACGACGTAGGAGCAAGGCTTCTGGAACTGCACATTGTCTCCCTGAATGAATGCCCCTTCCCGTCTCCTCCCAACCAGAAAGGGCCACGGTGGAATTCTCTGTGTTCGCAGGGGGGCCTGAAAACTCTGCAGGTGGAGAATTATCCCCCCCGAATGTTCCAAATTCTTGCTCAGATGTCCCTTGTCAGGGTAAAAAAACACTGCAGGTGGGTGGTGTGCAGAGACCAGTGGAAACATTAACAGCGAAGTTTAATTTTATGAAAATAAACTTGTGTTATTCTGGTTTTATTTTATCTCTCCTTTTGTTTATTTTGTTCACAGAAGCATGCCCGCCCTCCTAGACCCGTGATAGGAACAAAAATGTCAGGGCTGAATAGTTTGTTTGCTATGCTTGACTTGACTGGGGAGTCCAAAGTTCCAACAGCCACAGGGGCCAGTCCTGGGTGTGGTGAAGACTGCAGTAAACGAGACCTTCCCGCTGACGGTGTCCATCCAGCTTGTAGGGCAGCCCAAGCTGTTAGCTTTCCCCCCTCTCTCCCCTCTCTCTCTCTCCACGATAAGCTAAATGCCCTATTTTTCCGTGAAGTAAGAGTTTTAAATGCTAGAAAGTGATACAGTTTGCTTTTTAAACGCCCATACTGAGAAACAATATTTCTCACTTACTGCAAGTGTGCAGCACAAAAATTGTGCAAACAACATGGTGATCTAAATTTCAGAACATTTGCATCCTACCAGTAGGAAATCTTGTGTCCATTAGCAGTCACCCCCCCACACCCCCAATTCGTCTCCGTCCCTGCCAGCCTAGACCACCAGTAAGCTGTTTCTGTCTCTACACACTTGTTTCTTTGAGCATTTCATATATGTGAAATTACACAACACAATCTTTGGGACCCGGCTTCTTTCACCTACGATAATGCTTTCACGGTTCATCTCTGTCCTGGCAGGGAACAGAACTTTTGTTTCATTGTTTTCATTGTCATTGTTTTTAATAAGACTCTATAGAAGTGGTCCCCAACCCTTTTGGCACCAGGCACCAGCCTTCCGCTGATAGGAGGGTGGGTACAACCAGTCAGGCAGTCTCCCAGGGTGGGAACGTTGGGATAGTTTTCCTTAAACAAGTCTTTGAGCACGTTTCTGTCCTCCATCCCCTCTCCCGCCAATCCTGAGACTGCCTGGTGCCTTCAGGATGGAGCCCTGCCCTTTAACCTAGCACAAAAACTTTGTCCAGCCCCCTGGTGGCAAACCCTGTGCTCTGACCACCACCCCACCCTCGCCCTTTGGACCCCTCAGCATCTGTAGCCCTCCACTTACACAGTGCCAGGGGTGTGGAAACACCCTCCACTGTGGCTCACTCTGCACTGGAAGGGAGCTCCTCCTAGAGGGAGAAAGGGCTGGTTCTTCCCTATCAATGCCTCTATCTTTGGGGCTTGGGACACAGTCAGCCTGTGATAAACATCTGATCAGAGAGTAGACTCAGGCTATCCCTCTATCTAAAACGCCCTTTTCTGGTGGTGCAGTGGCTCACGCCTGTAATCCCAGCACTCTGGGAGGCCAAGGCAGGTGGATTCCTGAGCTCAGGAATTAGAGACCAGCCTGAGCCAGAGTGAGACCTCGTCTCTACGAAAAATAGAAAAACTAGCTGGGTGTTGTGGTGGCATCTGTAGTTCCAGCTAGTTGGGAGGCTGAGACAGGGGGGTCGCTTGAGCCCAGGAGTCTGAGGGTGCTGTGAGCTGTGACACCACGGCATTCTAGCCTGGGTGACAGAGTGAGACTCTGTCTCAAAAAAAAGATTAAATAAATAAATAGCCCTTTCTTACACTGTCAACCCACAGTAGCCCGTCTTGCCCACCCCTACCCAATGCTGGTGTTGATTATCCAGTCCCCTCCTGGGCACACACTCATCTGTGTGTCTCTGTCTGTGTGTGAGCTATTCTTTTATGAGAATTCAGTTTCTTAGGACAAGCTTTTACTCATATTTTTAAAAACCTGTTCCATGTAATAATTGATCAATAATTAATATAATAAGTGCAACCATTTATGTGCATAGTTTGATGTGTTTTAAGACATACACACCCCTGGGTCACATTCCTGTGGCCATAACTGTCCTCAAGATACAAAGAACATTCCCATCACCAGGAATTCTCCTCTGTACCCCTTCTGGGCAGTCCCTCACGCCCCACCAGAGGCACCCACCATAGGCGCCCACCAGCCTCAGCCTGACACAGCTCAGGGCTCTCTGCTCTAGAAGTTCCCACGCCTGGATGGAGGCAGCTCATCCTCTCTCAAGCCTGTCCCTGTCTGCATGGCCAGGAATCAGCGAGGCTCATCCACGCAGCTGGATCTATCATTAATTCAGCCCTTTTGCCCCATTTTCTAGCACAATGTCTTCCTGTTGAATCAAGGAGACTTCTATTGCTATGAGGTGATTAATACCAAATTGTGTATCACTCATTCATAAAATAGGAAAAAAAGATGGTTTGCTCACCAGTGAGTTCTGGAAGGTGGGACAGAGAAAAGGGTCCACCCTGATCCTGACACTTTTCCACTCACTTTACAAAGTCTGGAGTTCAGGAGGAAGGGAAGGTCCTCCAGAATTCACATGAGCAGCCAGTGTTCAAGAAATAAAGAAATATGTCCAGCTCAGACCAAAATCAGCTGCGGAAACTTTTGATGTAAGTCTGAAATGAATCACCAGTGGCGATCTTAATAAACATCATATTGAAATGTAAGTTCATTTCGTTCTGGGATAATTAGATTAAGAAAAACTAAATTTACAGCGTAAATTGTTGTGTATTGTCTCAGAATTGTAGAAATTATGCAACCTATGGGCGGCGCCTGTGGCTCAGTCGGTAGGGCGCCGGCCCCATATACCGAGGGTGGTGGGTTCAAACCCGGCCCCGGCCAAACTGCAACCAAAAAATAGCCGGACGTTGTGGCGGGTGCCTGTGGTCCCAGCTGCTCGGGAGGCTGAGGCAAGAGAATTGCTTAAGCCCAGGAGTTGGAGGTTGCTGTGAGCTGTGTGAGGCCACGGCACTCTACAGAGGGCCATAAAGTGAGACTCTGTCTCTACAAAAAAAAGAAATTATGCAACCTAGAATGGAATGGAATGAAATGGGAATCTGTATTTTTCTCAATAAGTTGTTGTTAAATAAATGAACAGAGCTGTATTCACTGTGTGTTCTCCTGTATTTTTGCAGTTCCTCATATTACAGATAAATAAATGATAGATGAATCAGTAAAACCAGAGAAAAAAGTTATTTTTAGAGTATGTGGGGTGTTCCTTGAACCTACCACCTTTCTTCCCAGAGCAGATGGGCCACCCTGGTTACAATCTTTCTCCTCCTCATCTTCCTCACCTCTACCATCTCCACCTCCTGCTTTCTCCAATGCTGTGGGGTAGCCAAGTTTGGAATCCCCCTGTATTTGCCACATTAAAATGAAGCCCTTTTTTCCCAAGTAAAGATCTCCCTGAATCACACATCCAAATGTCACAGTTCCAAACATGTTGTGAGCTAGCGTCCAAGTCATAAACTTCAAAGCTAGGATGTGTGCTGGGAATTCTGACTGACAGCTCCCTAATTGCAGGCTTTAAATAGCCACAGTCACCACCACCGCCTGAGCAGGAAAATTCCTGCTTAACTGGTTGAAAATGCAAACAGTGGGGTTTAATTCCCTAAACCACAAGGAGCTGGAGATCAGAGAGAATGTGAGAGAAACTTGAAAGCCCCTTCCGTATGAATTTTTATCCTTTGCAGATGCTATCAAAACCAAAAGAGCCGAGACTGGCTTGGACAAGGAGAAACAAATACTGTTTGTGCACCAGACTGACACGCATTTGTTTGCCGGCCTCGTTTGGAGTGGTTTGAAAGGAAAGATAGCAGAGGGATAACAGGTTTGTGCTCTGGGACAGAACACACAGGCTGGTGAAAGAGGTAAAGTGAAGCCAGAAAAACAGCCGCCCACGGTCACAGGCTCCAATTACCCAGACGTTGGTTGGGTAACGATGGGGAACGATGGCCCCCGCGTGCCTCCGGCCACATCAAAGCCACCCCACTCCTTGCCACCCCCAGAAGCAGAATGCAGGGGTTTTAGCCAGTTCCCGTCTAAGTCCTGGGAGACAGCACAACGTCTGGCTGGGCGGCGTGGACATCGGAGACCCTCCTTCCTTATCCCCGCAAAGTGCTGGAGGTCAAGTTGGTGCTTTTGATCCCCACTTGAATGGGGATCAGTAGCCCTGAGATATAGTCCGATGACCACATGGCATGCAATTTAGAACAAACCCACTCAAACGACCACATCGGGGGACTGAAGCCCTGATGTCACTGCCAATGATCACTATCTGGCTTTGACCTTGGTCTAGAGTCACAGGGGAAAATGACAGGACATCCAGTTAAATTTACTACACTAGATCTTAGCCAAAAAGCTGAGAAGCAATTTATTTGGTTCAATTTAAATTTTAGATAACAAATAGCTTTTTACCTATTGGACACGCTTACATTAAAAACTTATATCTAAAACTCATCTCGATTCAAGTTGGGGGAGCGGTAATGACGGAGGGGAGAGGGCTGTTCTCACTGAATGGGCACAGGGTGGGGGGGTTGGCACACCTTTTGAGTGTGGGACATAACCACCAGAGGGACTCTACCTAACAAGAGCAAATATTTTGACCTAGTACCCTCATATAAACCTAAAATAAATTTACTTTTCAATTACAAAAAAAAAAAAGAACCAATAAAACCCCAACAACTTATATCCATTATCTAAAATTCAAATGTAACTGTGTGCCCTGTATTTTATTTGCTAAGTCTGACAAATGACCCCCACCCTCACTGGCCTCTTTCTCGTACTTGGTGTCCAAATGGGTAGCAGCCCCTGTCTCAAGAGAATGAAAATGTGTCAAGATTCTGCCAACCCGTGCGGGGATAAATTGCACTTGTGGCCGCTCTTCTCCCTCCTCACAATCTTTGTCTGTCTTTTAGCTGTTACTAAATGTTAAACTTTCCATAAGGGCCAATGGATGTCTCCCTCAAGGCAGAATATATCTTTTCTCACTACCCTTCATTTCTCTCTAAGAGCCAGAGGGTATGACTAGTGTGCATCTCCGATCTAACCGCCCTGAAGGCTGGGGATGGAAATATTGCTGATTTGGGATACCTGCTCAGAAGTAGAGTTCCTTCAATCCACTCACCATGCACCTTTCCTGCGGATTCCGACCACCCCCAGTCGGCAGACGCACAGCCCTCGGCCACATTTGTATGCCTCCTGCCTAGAACACAACGTCTAACTGCGTGTGGGCATCAATAATCTTTTATTATGTCATAACACATTTTAGTATGTGGATGGTTATTATCTTTTAGAGGCCCCCGTTTAGATTTATGGAGCCAAAGAGAAAAGTTTTCTAAAAATGTAATCTAATTAATCTGAGTGCATTTGGATACCTATTAAAATTCACCTGTCCAGGGATTTCCCATTTATCATGATTACAAGGGAACGGCCACACGGAGAAAAGGGGCTTCCTCTTCCGTTAATACACAACGATGATTTATTATCCAGAATGCTTTTAGTAATGGTTCAGACCTAATGGACAGTTCCGTGTGATAAGCCCCTCCGCACATACTGTAAGATCAGACATGCTGTCCTTTCTCACAGGACACATCCCAGGGATGCCGGGGAGGCACGGCTCATGGAGCGTGGACACGGCGGTCCCATGGGGCTACCAGCAGCGGAAGGGAGACTGTCCCTTACATGTTTGTCAGGTGGACAAGCCCCTCTAATTACAGCGAGCAAGGCCACTGGCCCCGCAAACGGTGGCCTGAATTCCTCCATAAAATTCAACCTCCCTGGGCGGTGCCTCCTTAGAGCCTCTGTTCCCTGTGGTCAGTACCACCTGCTCTGGAAAGGAGGCACTTTCTTTTATGAGAACAAGCAGCAGTGACCAGCCCCTTCCCACACAGGGGCTGGGGGGCAACTGTTATACTCAAGACCTAAAGACAGCGTCGCCCACTGCATGTCCACACCCTCAGTGGAGAAACAGAACTCTTTACTCAAACCAACCATGATGACACCAAGAAGGAATCACCTGGTACCCAGGGAGACCCAGAGGACAGATCTGATACTCAGACACACTCGCTCCCTATCCAGACCTCCTGCAAAGGGCCACACGGTGTTGGACAGAGCGGGGTCAGGCGGCCGGTGACATTGGCCCAGAGCTCACCATCTGCCCAGATCCTCTGCCAAGGTAGAGACCCTTGTTGGGTGGAGCAGCCCCTGACCACCTTCTCTGGTCATCTGTCCTCCCCTCACAGCTGCAGGCCGCCATCCTCGGTAACCACCAGCCACACACTCGCCAACCCTGCCCCAGCTAGTTGTAGGTGGACCTCTTTATAGCCAAGGTCTGGCCTCCGTGTGACACTCCCCTGCCCAGGGCCCAGATACAGAGCCCACCAGGATCTGATTGTCCCCAGAAATAGGCCTCAGGCCAGGGCAGAGGAGTGTCCCCAGAAATCTCCTAGATACCGGCAGCTGGACGCACCTGTGCCTGCCCAAGTGGGAAGGGAACAGAGAAACCCACGTGGCTGGGGGTCTTGGTTCTGTGTGCTGGTTGGGAAGACTCAGGAGAAGGAAGGTGGTGACCAAGGTACAGGTAACAACGTGCCCTCTCCTGGAGAGGTCAGACCTCCCACAGCTGAGCAAACCTTGAGCACTGGCGCCTGAGTCCACCCAGGCTCCTTCCCCAAACACACAACACGCCCACTCTGTGCAGTGACTGCTGGGTCTCAGGGCTGAAGGGCTCAGATGCGGAAGAGAAACCTCTGCCCTCCAGAGGTGGGCAGTGTGGCTCCATTTCGCTCAGCTTCCAGCTCTCAGGCTCCACCTTCTCCTGGCAGTTTTTCTTTCTTTTCAACTGACATATACACAGGGCTTGCTCTCCAGGTTCAGCCCAGGCCTCACTCTTCTCTGCAGTAAGATCCTGGCCTTTTGGACTTGGTATTGTTATCTGACTGGCCTCCCAGCCTCAGATCCTAAGTGGCAGATGTGACCCACCCTGTGGCACCCAGGAGCACACAGCCTGGGACCTGGGGAGGTGGGGAGGCCAAGTCACAGGTAACCAACCCCAGCACGTACCAACCAGACAACTCCTGGTCTAGGAACTCAAGCCGCACGCCGTGACGCAGGTGTGCAGGAGGGCTTCACGGAGTGGGGGACATCAGAAGCATGCCCTGAAGAACGGCTGAGTACCTGAGCACCAGGGACCAGGACAGTGCAATCCTAGCCCGTTCAGCATGTGAGGGAGGAGCCCATCAGAGTCAGTGTGTGTGAGTTCAGGGAACCACTGCTGAGTTCCCCAGAGCAGAGCCTGAAGCAAGAATTCCAGCGCAAGACCAGTATTCCAGAAATGATCCCAGGACACAGACAGTGAAGTGGAGAGTGGGACAGGACAGGCAGGGAGCCCCAGAGGGTGAGTCTATGAGCAGGCTACTGCTGGGGGTGGCTGCAGTGCAGATGTGGAGGCACCTCTGGAGACTTTGCAGACCAGTACTCAGGGTGGCTGATTCTGGGCAAGGGGGTCTCCAGACTCTTGCTGGCTTTGGTTGAGGGCTGCTCCTGGAGGTGGTGATTCCCAGGTGCCTGCAGCCCACTCTGTGCAGGTACACAGCAGGATCCTCTGGGGAAAGGAGAAAGGCCTCAGGCAGGTGTCTCAGCACTCACAGCAGGAACCACGATGCGTGGGGGAATGAGGTTGGTGGGGCATGCCACCGCGTGGGCTGCCACAGTGCACAGCGTATGGGCTGGGCCCGTCCGGAAGCTCTTCTCAGTGGGCAAGGGCAGGCAGGGCATAGCTCACCAGGGATGATGACGGGAGAACCCTGTGGGAAGTCCTCCCACCTGGAGCCACAGGCCGGCTGGGCATGCCCCTAGTGCTCCAGTAGGCAATTCGGAGCCCTGTGACAAGTTGATCTATAAGATTTCGCGGCGGGGGGGAGGGCAAGGGAGGCAGCATCAGTTGCCTTTCTGATTCCTATGCAGCCCCTCTAACCCCAGGATGCTAGACTTGGAAGGGGAGGTGGCCACCAGCAGAGCATGTTTGTGGAAAGCCGTTCAGAGAAAACAGACAGTAAGGAGCACAGCATCTTGACCCAGGAGCATCCACAGCAGTGACCATTCACACCCCCACCCCAGGGTGAATCAGCTGGGTAAGGGGCGAGTCCAATTCATTCCAGAATTCATCAAATCACCAAAACACCTAACGTGTGCAGAACAGGTACTTAACTGGCTCTTCGACCCTTGAACATCAAATAAAATTTGACTAAATTCAACCTTTCATTTGTTTTTTCCCTTGAACTCTATTTCCCAAAGTCAATGTTTTAGCAAAGGACAGACATGATATGGAGGGGAAAGATTTCATAAGCTCAAGAATCAAGCATCTTTATACATCAGAAAATGGAGGCTGCTCACTGATCAGTTCATGAGACGTTGCACTGACATCTGTAGAGAGTTGGCTGATTCTGAATCCCTGACATGAAACCCAGACATTCTTGTAGGAAGTGAGCACACCTGAGAGTTGGCTGATCCTGAATCCCTGACATGAAACCCAGACATCCTTGTAGAAAGTCAGCACACCCGAGAGTTGGCTGATCCTGAATCCCTGACATGAAACCCAGACATCCTTGTAGGAAGTCAGCACACCTGAGAGTTGGCTGATACTGAATCCCTGACATGAAACCCAGACATTCTTGTAGGAAGTGAGCACACCTGAGAGTTGGCTGATCCTGAATCCCTGACATGAAACCCAGACATCCTTGTAGAAAGTCAGCACACCCGAGAGTTGGCTGATCCTGAATCCCTGACATGAAACCCAGACATCCTTGTAGGAAGTCAGCACACCTGAGAGTTGGCTGATACTGAATCCCTGACATGAAACCCAGACATTCTTGTAGGAAGTGAGCACACCTGAGAGTTGGCTGATCCTGAATCCCTGACATGAAACCCAGACATCCTTGTAGAAAGTCAGCACACCCGAGAGTTGGCTGATCCTGAATCCCTGACATGAAACCCAGACATCCTTGTAGGAAGTCAGCACACCTAAGAGTTGGCTGATACTGAATCCCTGACATGAAACCCAGACATTCTTGTAGAAAGTCAGCACACCTGCAGTGTTGACAGGCACAAACAGCCTGAGTCAAGGCAGCATATCTCATTTACATTCAAAGGATTATTCCTGACAATTGAGTTATAAGCAATTATTCCTGCCCTTTATCACAGAGCCTTGGATGCAATAGCCAATATTTGTGGCCTTAAACTGAGGTATAGCACAACCCTCCAAATGCCTCGCTGACCCTCACCAAGGAGCTCCATGAGCCCTTTGACCACCACGCTGTCAAAGGCACACACAGAGACACCTCCCTACAGACCCAGCACCTGGTTTGGCAACAGAACCTCCACCATCCCCATCCTGCCTCTAACCTCAGAGAAATGGCAGTGAAACGGATGCAAACTTTGCCAAGGAAAGGTCTTAGGAAAGTCAAATGCCATCATTATTAATTCCCCGCTGTTTGGCACCCGTAGAAGAGGCTTGCCTCCAAATAAATAAACCCACGTCCTTTGGGCAGATGTCAGGCCAGCTCTGGCTGTTAACTGATGGCCCCTCACCATGGTGCGGGCACAGCATGAGGGGGTGAGGTGACGCTGGCAGCCTGGAGTCTTCCGCCTCATCGCAACGAGCAGTCTGGAACCTTGGCCACGGTTTCAAATCCATCTCTTTGAACCGACGCAGACAGCTTAATGAAGCAATATTTATGGAACTGATATCACTGGGGAAACGGCTGCTCCTTTTCTCTATCCCCTATTTTTAATATTTGATCTGACAAACGTATTATTAAAGGAATATTTCAGATCTGATTACTCTCCTGTTTTGATTGTGTGTGTTACTCATGCATGCTGGGTGTCGGGGGAAATTACACTGGCCAGTTTGGGAGCTTCATCATGTCATTTTTTCCATGGCCCTTTGCTCTGAATATAGTTACCATTCACATGCAAGGCTGTGGGCTCTCCTGCTAACCAGCTGCCTTGCCTTAATTATAGCTCCTTCCTTCCTTCCTTCCTTCCTTCCTTCCTTCCTTCCTTCCTTCCTTCCTTCCTTCCTTCCTTCCTTCCTTCTTTCCTTCCATCCTCCCTCCGTCCCTCCCTCCCTCCCTCCCTCATGGGAGGGACATTCAGGACTCTTTTGCTGGGGACCTTTCTTTCCAAGAAGTGGTCTCTCTGGAAACCTGAAAAGTGATTTTTGTTATTGTTGTTTGGGATTTTTAAATCACCCAGCTGTTTGCACAGCTGGTACAGACAGAAAAATGAACAGTGCCCTTGGCACTGAGACAGTCAGGACCTCTGTAGTCACAGTCCCAGGGGCAGCTCAGGTGTCTCATATCAGGTATCCCCAATCCTCCCCAGGCCGGGGGGCTGGACACAGACAGAAAAATTAACAGTGCACCTTGGTTTGGCCTGTCCCTAGCTGTGAACCCCTGGTCCAGCTGTTAGCATGGTTGTCACTTCCCTAGAAACCACAGGTCTCCCATCTTTTTTCTTTCCTTTCTCTAGCCCTACCCTGGACCCCTCTGTTCCGGGCCTCCTGCCTTTGGTCACAATGACATGGCGGGACCACACGCTACTCCACCCAAGCGGACACTCTCTCCTTGCTCCGGCTCAAAATGTGCCTCTGGCTCTGCATTCAGACCAAGTAGGAATCAGGGCCGGTTGCCCAACTGGGGACAGAATAGATTTATCAGGTGGTCTAAGACATCAAGGTGGACTCAGTCTTTGCAGGTGACATCATCACAGTCACGACCTCTTAACTCTGCCATCGTAGCACCAACGAAGCCGAAGATAGTATGAAACTAGTGAACGTGGCTATGGTTCCGATAAAACTTTATGCATAAGCAAGAGGGACTTTATCTAACAATTGCAATCAGCGTAACCTGGCTTATTGTACCCTCAACGAATCCCCAACAATAAAAAAAAAACAAAAAAACTTTATGCAGAAAAACAGGCAAGGGGTCAGATTTGGCCTATGCGCCATAGTTTGCAGACTCCTGCTTTAGACTTTTCCTTGAAATAAGCTTATTGGAGGGAGAAAAAAAAAACACCTTATATATTTTAGCTTCAGAAAATTAAAGAATTTGTGAGACATGTATGTACACACATGCACATATCTCCCGCCCTACTACATTAAAAACACTTAACTGTCAACATTTTCTAAATTCCTTTACATTCCTCTTTTACGTTTTGCTCTGGGAAGTGGCAATCAGAGTGTGGAAACAGCCAGTGGCCCAAACTATTCCTTCTGTCTTATCAGATAAAAAATTAAAACCCAAAGAAGCAAACCACATGGTCCCTTGGCCCAAGGGACCGTCTCCGTGCCTCTGCCCTGTGGGATCCTCCCTGTGGACCCCAGCCCTCCCAGCCCAACCTTCCAGGCAATGGCAGCCTCGTCCACTCACCCTCGTCGAACAGACATCTACCCAGAGGCACACTCTGGCTGCTGTCGTGAAATCCACATGCTAACAGGGTCAGCACATGATGGGCAAGTGGGCAAATAATAGATGTATAATGTCAGATAATGACCAGCAGGATAAGGGGGTAAAGAAGCCTGGGGCTCTTTCAGGATGTGCTCAGGGAGGATCTCTCAGAGGATGACTGAGTTGAGCTGGGGAAGATGAGACTGGGCCCACGCACGCAGGCTGAGGGGGCAGCAGGTGCAAAAGGAGGCTGTGGGGCCGGGCCTGCCATGCTCCAGACACAGCAACAGCCGGACGGAAGGACGGCGCAGAGAACAAGGGCAGATGGCTGCGGGAGACGTCGGAAATCCCTCAGGACCTTGTGGGAGCTCCCACCAGAGAGATTGGGAGGTCAGGGCAGCGTGCCAGCATCCTCAGGCCATCCCCTCCTCCCCAGCCACCATCACAGCTCACACTCTTGGAGTGTCCCTAATTCTTCTTTACTCATTTCCTCAGATGTTGCTTTCTGCTCCTTGCAATGAAAGTAAAGTTGCATGAAATTTCAGATCCCAGGTGTAAGGACACTTACGGAGAGCTGTGTAAGTTCCCCGCTGGCCCGCTGCAGACATTGCCCATCTAATGAAGTCGTCAGCGAGGGCCGGGCTGTCACCTCCTTTGGCAGGAAACCCGACTCAGCATCGACTCACCGCCCGAGTGCAGTTTCCACAGACTGCAGCTCCACAGATATTTCTGGTTTCTCAACAGCTGCCATGACACAAAATTTAAATGCAAAATGGACAATGCACCAGAGCAGATGTTCTTGGAAATCTGATAAATTCCAAAGACTCTGGGAAGGTTTGGAGGCTGGCTCCTTCGGTGTGTTTGCAAGCCGAGCTGTTTTTAGCTTAGTGTGTCTGGATGCTGCCTCACTGTGTTTCAGATCACTCACTTAACGCCAGAAAACCAAATGCCGCAGAGAGAACAGCAGCTCTTCACATCCTCAGAAGCGCCACGAGCTGCAAACAGTTTCGTTTATTTACCTTAAATGGAAATATGGAGAGGTTCCCCAGACCCAGATGTGCTGGAGGAGTCCAGGAAGGCCCTGTGGGAGGGCTGGCACCTTTCTAGGTAAAGTAGCGGGGTGGGCAGAGTCATTTGAGGACCGGGTGTGAGGACGGAGGCTCCAGTGGCTGCGGATGACGTCCAAAGGTGAACGCGATCACCTTGGTCCTTACAGCGGCCTGTATCCCTTTCCCAAGGCTGGCCCCTCACTGCCTCCCCGACCCTCCCCATGGGCCATGAGGGCTCCCGAGGGCTCAATTGCTGGGTCTTCTCTGCAGTGAGGCATCAGAAAAGGACCCGAGTGGTGATACTCTGTCCCTGAGGAATTGGCAGGGCTGCAGAAGAAGTGGGAAAAAAGTATGTCCCTGTTGAAAGCTTCACCCCTTTCTGGATGGAGTTCCCTAGATGAGCCCTCAGGCCCTGCCACCCTGGTCCAGATGTCACTTCCTACTTCCTCTCTCCTGCAGCTGCCCCTAAACTGGACCCTGTTACAGCTGGTCCCGTCTCTGTTTCCTGGCCACAGTGCCCTGCTCCCTACTTCTCGAGACAGTGCCCTGGGTGCAGGATCTGTCTCTCTGAAGAGCAAACTCCAGGAGGAGAGAGTCACTCTGGTCCCCATTTTCTCTTGGCTGTGCCCCTCCAAAAGGGAGGTGCCCCTCTCCAGGGGAAGCATGACTGGAGCACCCAGCTCTTTCTGGAAGGAACAAAGAGGCCAGAGGGAGGTGGCCTGAAGCAGCCTGCCCAGGCCTCCCCCACAACCAGAGGACCTGGGAAATGGCTCTGTCCTCTACACTCTCAGGCTAAGGAGACCCCACAGGTGCTTATGTATAGAAATTAATGCTTACCAACACAGCTAATGGTGCTTATGACAGAGAACTAAGGAGGTTTTGCCCCTAAATCAGTGTTTTTCAACCTTTTTTATCTTGTGGTACATTTGACCCTAGCGTTAAACTTCTGGGGCACACTTAACTTAGGTTGATCAAAAAAAAAAAAAAATACAGTGCTTTGAACTTCTTTGGAAAATAATTGAACTCATGATCTTTAAAATTTTTGCAGCATACCTGAGACCCTCTCACAGCATGCCAGACCAGGACCATAACCCTGTCCCCTGTCCATGCCTGTCCCCCAAGTGCCCCCACTGGTTAAAAATCACTGCCCTAAATGATCCAGGTGCCTCAGTGGCATGCCAGTGATGAGGGCAGCTAGGCTAAGCAGAGACAGGGGCTGCCACATCTTGTACAGGGATTTGGCTCAGGCCATAAGAGGATCACAGGGACCCCTGACACTCAGTCCCTTTTCTGAACTCTTTCACCCATCACTGCTTCCTAGGGAAGAAAGGCCCAATTCTTGAGAGCTCTCACACCCCATCCTCTAGGCAGCCCCGCTGGGGTTCTCCCTGCTAGCAGGGAGCCCCTGGGGCACAGCCAGGAGCAGCCTGTGAGTACAGCCAACATGACCCACCTCCTGCAGACGTGGCCAAGGGCTCCCCTCTGCCCAGCCCAGCCCACGGCTGTGGGTTGGTCCACAGCTCATAATGTGTCACCCCTTCTAGTACAGCCTCAGCTCCCTCTCCTATGTCACGGGGACAATGATGGTGCCACTTGCTGGGGCTCCCCAAGGATTGGCTAGACGAGGCATAGACTGTATTAGGTGGATTGGCCAAGAAGTCTGTACCTGGTTGTGTCTAAACTGTGCAGCCGTGGTCAGTGGACTCCTCGAGGACCATAGCCCTGTCTCCTGTCCATGCCTGTCCTCCAAGTGCCCAGCACAGTACTGAGAACACTGGGGACACTCCGTGCCTATTACAGGGGCTGCAGGCAGCACAATCCGCCCATCCAATGCTTGACCGATTCCCCACCTAGTGAGTTTTCCCTGGGCTGGCTCCTCACCCCGCAAGTCCCAACCCTACCTCCGCTCCTCAGCGAGACCGGCCCAGCACACCCGTCTGTAACAGCCCTTTCCACCCAAGCCTCCCTCCATCCCATAACCTGGTTTTATTGTCTTGATAACAGCACTTTCCACTATTGACTACTTGGGTGATTTCTTGTTTCCCACTAGCACAGAATGCCAGGGAGGGAGCTAGCCCCTGCCACTCAGAACTGCAGGAAAGGTCAGCCCTTGAGTTCCCAGATGAGTTCCCAGTCAGCCCCTACAGCTGCTACTGGAGTGACAAGTGCTACTCGTGAGAAGCACAGGCAGCCTACCGAGCCTTACCCCACACAATCATCACTGTCCGAGGATGCTAAGCTCGGAGCCGGGGCTCTCAGCATTCACGCCACGGATGGTGGTAGCTGTGAGGACCTGGGCATCTCCCCCATGGAAGCAGGAGCTTCTCAGAACTGAGGAGAGAGGAGACACATCCCAGCAAACCCGCCTCTCATGGGCCTGATCTCACCTCAGCCCGGGACCCATGGAATCCCCTACTCATGGCTTTATTTCCTGCATCAATCAGGGTGAGCTGGGTGAAGACCACATACCCAACACCTCCAGGCTCAGCGCCATGAGGGTCCCGCCTGGGTCAGCCAGGAGGGCTCTGGCCCTGGTCACACACGGGGCTCAGGCTGATGGAAGCTCTGTCTCAGCATGGATTCTACAGTGGTCAGGCTGCGACGGGGGGAAAACATGCACTGGCTTTAAAGCGCACCGCAGGTGACACACATCACCTCCCCCAAACTCCTCAGCCAGAACTCATCACGCCCCTCTCCCAAGAGAGTCAGGGAGTACAACCCCACAGTGCCCAAGGGGCAGGACACTGGACACATGTGATAGCAAAATGACCACCAACCTTCCTGTGTCACCATCTATACTGGAGGAGCCAGGAAGGGGCACGCTGGGCACTGCGGCCAGCGTGCCCCAAGCACTATCCACACGTTCACTCCAGTGTTACCATCCCATGTGACCCGAGAGGAAACCCGTCCAGAGAGGAAGGACCTTGGCCAAGATCACAAGTGGACCAGCAGAAGGACAGAACCCCAGCAGCTTAACCTCAAAGCTCCTGCTCGGTCCCCAGGACGCTGTCCCTGAGGCACTGGGTCTCTCGTCCCCTCTCTGCCTCCGGCCGTGAGGACCCTGAGCATGTGGCGGGCCCCACTCTGAGCTTCACTTCCTCATCAGTGAGTCTGGGGATTTAATTCTTGCTCTGTTGACCACTTCAGAGGCAAGAATGAATATTGTGAACTCGCATAAGAAAAAAGAAAAGCTCATGTAGCCGGAGGTCTCCAGGAAAACATTCTTCCTCACAAAACACGTGGGAAGGAGGGTGTCCTGCATCCAATTCCACAGGTGAGTGCCCATGTGAGGGTCCAGGGGAGACCCCAGCAGAACAGCGTCCTACCAGTGACGGCCGCACACGGTCGTCAGGATTTCAGGAAGGTAGGGGGTGGACACAGCTTGTGAAAGTCTCTTATTTTTCCAAGTCAACAGTTGTGGATAGTCACTATGATGTCACAACAGAAAGACCAATGGTAAAAGGTATAATCTCAGCACTTAAAAACTCCTTTAATGGGATAGACAACCGCACGAAAAACAACTCAAGTCTGTTCTCACTTTCACTGCATATCGGCACACAAGTCAGCACAACCCTGTACCTGCCGGCAAGAGCTAAAAACCAGTCAAGGGCTTTTAGAGGCAGGAGGCCCTGTGGCCACGGGGAGGTTCTCCCTGGAATCACCTGCTCTCCCGTCCCAGCTACTCTCTTAAGGCTGTTCCTCCCTCCCCTCGTCCCGCTCCCTTTCTTCCCATTGGGAGAGCCCAGGCCTTTGCCCTCCTGTGATGGAGGCTCCCAGCCTCCTGGCAACTTTAGGCTGGCGGCCTCCACAGCCTCTGCCATGAAGAGAGTGGGGGTTTTCCTTGAGTATTTCTCCAAGGCCCTTCTCTTTATTTATCTTCTCTTGATTAAAAGGCCATAAAGAATTGATTTTCCAAAGACTTAATAACCAGGCACAGCGGACATGTATGTAATTTAATGACAGTTCCAGATCCGTCCTCCACGGCCACAGTGGTCCCAGGGCTGCGGCATCGGTGACAGAGGGAAGATGAATGATCCCTCTTAGCATAATGCTAATTGTTCCAAGTCCGGCCTCTCGCTTTCCTCTCTGGCCAGGCTTGGCCGGGTCCTGCAGGGGCTTGTCCATAACTCAAAAGTCAGAAAGAGGGACCAGGAGGATTCAGAGACGGCGGGTCAGGGACAGGAGTAGGTGACCTCTCCTTCGGGATTCAGCTGAGTTGGCACTCAGTTAAAGCACGTACAAAGATCCCTGAAGGAGTCAGGATGTTTTAATGGCAAATGACAAAGGCCAGCTCAAACTGTCTGGACAACAGCAGGGAGACATCGGCTTGTGCAGATAAAAAGAGGTGGATCCAAGCCTCAGGCAAGCTAGCCCCTGCCACCTGCTGATGTCACCGGAAATCTAACTTCCTCCACTTACAACTGTCTCCTCAGGAAGGCTTGACCCCCATGGTTGAGGGCCACTGAAAGTCCCAGGCGTTCAGCCACCAGCCAAGCAAGCCACTACAAAGAAAGCCTTCTCTTCCCACTACTAGATCCAGAATAAGTTGGACAGGGGGCCCATTCCTGGTATATTTTAGACTTACGAGGTCCCACATGCTGTGCCAGGTTCTGAAGACATGAGCGTGAATGAGACGTGCCACCCACATTCAAAGGAAAGACTTGACAGGTGACGGGGAACGTCATGAGTGGCCCGTGTGTACTGCTGTTCCCTGGGATAGGCCGAGGGATTGATCACAGGGCACGGCATTGGTGATAATCAATCACCCTTTTACCTGCAGCATCCTCCAAGCTTAAGTATCCTTCACCCAGCAGAGTGGCCGACAGCAGAGAGGCCCGCAGTTCAGCAGGTCTGCCCAGGATATAATACCAGCGTCTCTTTAAGAGGAGTCAGTGAGACAGTATCTAAGAGGCATTCACTTCAGGGCCAACACGCAGAGGGAGCCGAATGGACACTGTCAGCGACTCCTCCCAGCCCCTGGTGGCTGCTGAGCTGGCATTGAGGGAGTTGGAAGCTCCTCTCATGGGGGGTGGGCTCGGGAATGGCTTACCCCAGTCCTGTGGAGTCAAGATTCCACCCAAGAGACGCCTGGAGAGAAGCTGGCACCCGAGGCAGAAAGGAGAGAGATGCCACTTAGTGATTCATCTAGAAGTCTCAGTACCACGGAGGGGTCCAGGTAAATGCAGGAATTGGGGGGCTTGAAATGGCCCTCAAAACTAGGTTCCAGCTCCAAAACGTGGGGTTCTGAGTGGCGAGAGGTGGATGGGATGTGTCTGGGGTGGGGGCATCCCTCTGGAGAGAGTTTGCAAGGATAAGTATCAGCCTGCTTAGGGGACAGGTTACACGGACCACCAGCATGTGGCTGAGAGCAGCCTCCTCACATCACAACACTCCTCCAGGACCAAGGACCGTAGGACGGGGAAGGCCCCATGAGCACCAGCAAATACCTCCAGGAACATGTCAGACACCCAAGGTGTACACCCTCAGGGAACCACCACATAGCGTTTTGAAAATTAAGTCAGAGCTGGTCGGGCGCTGTGGCTCACACCTATAATCCCAGCACTCTGGGAGGTCGAGGCAGGAGGATCTGTTGAGCTCAGGAGTTTGAAATCAGCCTGAGCAAGAGTAAGAAGACCCATGTCTACTAAAAATAGAAAAACTAACCGAGCTTTGTGGCAGGTGCCTGTAGTCCTAGCTACTCAGAAGGCTGAGGCAGGAGGATTGCTTGAGCCCAAGAATTTGAGGTTGCTATGAACTGTGATGCCATGGCAACAGAGACTCTGTCTCAAAAAAAAAAAGAGAGAGAGAGAAAGAAAAAAATGAAACCAAGTCAGAGCTTAGAGGGCACAGGTTGGAACTGCAGCTGTGTGGGGGTCACTCACCCTCCTATCCCTGTTTCTCACCTGGCCCCTGCCAGCAACCTGAAATCCAACTTTCTTCATCTGGCATTCAAAGCCCTGCACGGGCTCTGGCCACAAACCACAACAGAACAGGACAGGCCTTCTCCGCTTCTCCACCCCACCCCACCCCACCCCACCCCACCACACACACACATCACTGCTGGAAAAGAGGAGGCAGCCCTCAGATTCAGCTTCCTCTAGGATCAGTGGGTGCTCTTCTCTGAACACCTGAGCCAACCTTAGGGGATTTTGTTTGAAGGATTTGTCTAAAAAATAATTGCATGTGTTAGTCTTTCACTATTAATTAGAGCGTCTGCACACCACCCCATGTGACACTAAAGGAGGCGTGTGAGGCAGTGGAGACATGCACCTGCCTGGGTTCAGGAAAGGGAACTTCTGACATCTCAGGACAATGGGGAAAGCAGCTTGGAGACTTAGCTCAGGGGACGGGTGAGAGGAGGGAGGAGCACACCCTGGAGCCGCAGCGGAGCCTGGGTCCCCACTCTGGGAGCTGCTCACCTGGACTGCCCCTCATGCAGAGTTCTCCAAAGGCTCAGAAAGCCCTCCTTCTCTCTGACCACCTGCTACCCTCCTGGGTGAGCCTGCACCTCCTTTCTGAGCTCATTCCTGTGTAGACTCTCAGTAAATGTTCTATAAGCAGACTTGAACCAAGGCAGGACCGACCCACCTTCGAAAACCAGGGACATACATGCTGTCCTCAGCTGGAGGCCCTCAGTGTCCTTGCAGGGCAGATGCCCAGCTGTGTGCTGTGGGTGCCTCTCCCATTCCCCAGCAATGATGTCCTTAATTGGCCACCTCAGCGCTCTGTGAATACAGAACACAGAATGGAAAGGCCTGCGTCCAGCTGGGGAAACAGGGGCTTTCAAGTGTTTTCTCAACAAGTAGCTCAGACTGACCCTTTATAGGGAGCCTGATGACCCTTTACAGGCACTGCTCCTTTATGGGAAGTCTGTTGACCCTTAATGGGGAGGCTGCTGACCCTTTATAGAGAAGCTACTGACCCTTCACAGGGAGGCTGCTGACCCTCTATAGAGAAGCTACTGACCCTTCACAGGGAGGCTTCTGACCCTTTATGGGGAGTTTGCTGACCCTTGACAGGGAGGCTACTGACCCTTTATGGGGAGTCTGCTGACCCTTTACAGGGATGCTGTTGCCCCTTTATGGGGAGCCTGCTGACCCTTCACAGGGAGGCTGCTTACAGGGCACCCCACTGTCTGAGAACAATGCCCGTGCACAGATGAGACCTAGGAAAGCCCAGCATTCTTGGGTGTACCTGATGATCGTAGCTCACAGGACCACTTAAGTCCACATGACCTGGGGGTCTCAGGGAGTCATCCATTGTTCTGGGCTCAGCCAGTCAGGTCCTCCCCCTTTGAACTTGGGGCTGAAATCAGTACCTAGTCAGTCTCTCACTTGTGCTTGAGCTGGAATGCAGGAGGGGCTGGCAGAAATCATCAGCCACCTTGGAGGGGCGGGGGGAGCAGGGCAGACTGCAAGGAGAGGAGAGGGAGAGAGGGGCAGAGGCGGGGGAGGAGGAAAGAGGGAGCCAGAGCTGGAGACAGAGATGGGGCCAGAGGAAGAAGCTGCTTTGCAGAGCCCCACCAGAGAGACCAGCTATGTGTCCAGCTCCGTTGGGTCCCCAAGCTGCTCTGATGTCCTTCCCATCAGCACCCTTTTCCTGACTATACCAGCCTGAGTGGGTTCCATCCTCAGATCCCAGTTGTTCTGAAGATGAATCCAGCTGCTTCTGCAGCCCTCAGCAGAGTCCTGGGAAGACCCAACAGGACAGGGCCTGACCTTCTGCCGTGTAAGCCGCTCATTCACCCTCTCTTCATCTGCTGCCTCCTCAGAGACCCCACACTTGGCACCACTTGATCTGGGCACGATGCAAGGTCAGGAGAAGCAGACCCAGACTCAGCCAGTCCAGAACATGGGTGCTCAGGAAACTACCCAGGTGCGCATGCCACCAGCTCCTTGATCAGAGCTGGGCTCAGCTGTCAGCGGCTTCCCCGCCATCTACAGAGAACATCTGTGCTTCGGTCCAATGAACAGGCCTGGTTTGTGTCTTGGACCAATATTTCACTTCCATTTACTGTTTGGGGGCAGGGAAGTTGGTTTTGCTTTCATATTGTTAGTTTAACAAATCAACTCATCAGGTCACCAGGTGTTAGCCGACTTATTTTTGCCTATTTATCACCCAGCTTCCCCTCCCCTCCCTGAGTATGTCATGCGCCCTCTCATCAGGAGAAAGTCCTCCTGTCTTTCCAACCACTGTGTTTTCCCCTCTCTGCCTCCAGCCTGGATCCTCTCCTGCTCCACTGATACCAGCCTTTCTCTTTACCTGCTAGGGGCAGCTCCCAGCAGGCTCTGCCCTGGAAAAGCAGCCCCATCCCCCGTAACTCACCACATGTCCTGAGCAAGCCCCTTTTTCCCTCGGCCTCAGTTTCCTCATTTGTTGAATGAAGGTTCCGCAGGTCTGTCCAACCTCACGGCTGCCTCCCTGATCTCCCACAGATTCACAGGTCCACACCTGTGGACCTCAGCCAGGACAGAGCTGCCAGGCCCCACCAACCCCCTCCAGCTCGGCTGCAGACACACCTTGTCAGTGCCGGGCTCAGGACACAGCCTTTGGGATTCCTCACCTTCATACTGCTACCAGGCATGTGGCCAAAACCCTCCAGGGGGTCATTGTCACTCCTGTTTCAGGTGGCTCACATGACTGTCCTTTGCCACTCAAGGCCTCCTCTGGGTCTGAGAGGATTGGAGTCAGACAAAAAGGAAGGAAAGGTTGGGAGGGAGATATGCAGAGGCTAAAAGCTATTTATTTCTTTTGTCTCCTATATGGTGTTTTAAAATATACCCACAAATACTGTGACCCTCCTCCTTTTGCAAGGTGAAATCTAACCCCCTTCCTAAATATGAGCCATACTTAATGCCTCACTTCTGAGGATAGAATGTGGCAGGGAAGCAGCTTCTGCCTGGATCTCTCTCCCTCTCCCTCCCTCCCTCACTCTCTCATCGCTTGCTCTGAGAGACAGGTGCCAGGTCAGAAGGCTACTCACGCAGCCTACAGAGCTGGAGCCAGGAGAGGGTAACTGAATGCCCCACCAACACCCAACCCCCATCTTGCCTGTGAGGGAGCCACCCTGATGACTAGGTGAGACTTCAGATGCCCCCAACCTCACACGAGCCCTGAGCCAGAGCCACCTGAACACCAAAGTCCTGACCCAGACACTCTCGACCTGGGAACTCTGAGGATGATAAATGTTGACTGTTGTTTTAAGCCATGAACTTTGGGGAAATGTGTGATGCAATACTCAATGACTAATCCAACCCGAGTCCCCCACAGAGCACACTCTGTGTCCCACATCTCTTTCTTTGCATGGAGAAAACACAAGTGTCCTTCCTCCTGGCATTACCAAGTTGCCTGAGCAGATGAGGCTTAGTTGGGTTGCTGCCCCACGCAGTGCGTGACCCAGCTCTGGTCCACATGGCCAGGTGCATCCACAGCTGTTAGCTGGATAAGGTCTGGTGGGGCCTGGGTGGCCACCACAGTATAGGGCTTGTCCAGGATTCCCAGTCACCACCCACTTCAGAAGGCATAGAACTGAGTCTAGAGGTCCCCCTGTCACTAGGCCTGCAAATACCAACACTGAAGCAGGCCCAAGTGCCTTGTTGCAAAAAAGACTGTCCTCTGGTGCAGGACTTGGCCAGAGCTCTGAGGACCACTGCAGGAGGATTATTCTGGCAGCCAGGGCCATCGCTAACTCAGCCCGTTGGCTTCCCCAAGGCATGTCTGGGCCAAGGTATATGAGATTGCATCATTCCCTCCTGACACTGGCTCCAGATGCCAAGAGCTCGGGGAGAGAGATTGGGATCACATTTGTGCGGAGCCAGGCCTCTAGCCAAGAGTACTAGAGGGAGCCCAGCCTCTCGTCCTTGCAGGCAGCCACAGATCCATCACCTGAGCACTAAGTGTGGAACCCAGCACTGCTGGGTAGGCTGGCTAGCACCTGATGTGCCCTTATGGGTCTCCCAGAATAAAGGGCAGACAGTGAGGCCAATGCATCTTAGCAAACATTGTCTGACCCTCTCACTGGGCTGGAGGAAAGAGGAAGCTCAGGTGGCTCTTCCCTTCCAAAGCTCCACTATTCAGCCAGTAGAGAAATGCAAGATCACCAAGGCAAACATGGACGAGACCCAGACTGAAGGACCATCTGCCTCTGCCCTTCTACACACTCAAGAACCAAGAACATTAAGAAAAGTTCCCCCAAACAGTCGAGCCTGGGCCTGAGCTCTGAAGAGGTCATAGGGAGGCTTTGAGTGAGGAGTGGCAGTGACAGGCAGTGGCAGTGACCACTCAAGTTGTGCGAGAGTAGGCTGCGCTCAGGCACACCTGTGGCCATGACTCTGCCATGGCAGTAGGTTGTATTAGTCAGCCAGTGCCACAATAATACTGCTCCATAACAAACAACTCTGGAACAGCAGCAGTCCACAATAAGCACTTGCTTCTCTGTTCGCAGGTTTGCTGGCTGAGCCATCTCTGCTCTGCACTGTTGATCAGGGTTGGGTCTGCACACACATCCTCCATTTCAGGATGGGGACTAAAGGAGCAGCCACCTGCAGCATGCTCTTCTAGGGGCTCCGGGGGGGGGGGAGGTCCAGAGCCCAGATCAAGCCACACAAGCCCCTTGAAAGGCTGAATGTGATACATCTGTTGGTGACAGTAAGTCACCTGGCTGAGAACAAAGTCAGCAGGTCAGAGAAGTATGCTCTGCCTCTAGTGATGTTCCACAGGGGTAGGGAGGGAGTACATCTGTGTACAAATGATGTGATCTTCTTAATAGCCTATGGCCAAGAAGTCCCAGCAGCTGGCACTGAAAACACACACTAGAGCCTCCTAGGGAGAGACTGGCTCTCTGTTCACAAAACAGCTTTTCTTCCCCAACCCAAGCATAAAGCTAGATACCATTTCCTGGCTTCCTTTGCAGTAAAGGTATGAATTCTGGCCAACAGAGCACAGAAAATGTGGTGGGCTCTACCTCCTAGGCAAGCCCACCAAACCCTCCCACATAGCTCACCACTCTCTTCTCTTCTGCCAGACACGTAGAACCCACCATAGGAACCCTCGGGCCCCAAGTGATGGCTGAGCCACAATGTGGAAGGAGCCTAGGCCCCGAGTCACCACTGAGAGGGCAGCCACCAAGGCAAAGCACTCAAGCCATGCTAGTCTGTTTTAGGAATTGTAAGTAAGGTTTCCTGTGTTAAGTCACAGGGATTTGGGGTGTGGTGGGAGCAGGTGTGTGTTACTGCAGTGAATCTGTCTTATTATTACCCCACGTCCCAGAGACCCTCAACACGTGGCTAAGTGGAACACACTTAGAAGTGGAGTCAGACGAGCCTGGATTGCAACATCAGCACCAGCCCTGGTTAGCAGGATGGGCTTGAACAAACTGTTTCACCTCTCTAGATTTTAGTTTTTCATCTTTAAATGGGACTCATACCAACATCCTCAATATGAATATGAAGTCAGTCAGTGATCTAATACAGCCCACACAAGAGAAAAACTCAAATCAATTCAAGGTGAGGGGCGAGGAACAAGAGAGCAGAGAGAGGGGCTAAGGGGGAACGCACACGCCCTCACTTAATGGGCACAATATTAGGCTGTATGGCACATCTCTTGGAGGTGGGACGCAATTATAAGACGCACTTTACCTAACAAATGCAAACACTGTAACCTAATTTTTATACCCTCAAACTTGCCTGCAATAATAAAAAATAAATAAAAATAAATAAATAGGATTCATAATTCCTGCCTCAAAAAAAAAAAAATCTCAATGCCAAACTGTGCTATTGTTCCAGGTGGGGAATCTCGCCGAGCTATGGCACAGTGGCCCTGTCTGCCCAGAAGTTTACTTTTTGAAACTTTTTGAGAGGCCAAAATTTGGCAACATGGCACATCAAGGATTAATGCTAGTGGGGGAGCTAAAGATCCACACTGGAAGGTGGGGGACTCTTCTGCTTCACTAGAGCCCCCTCAAACACACACAGTCTACTAGAAGCTGGCAGGAAAGAGGGTGGTAATTCTGTGCTCTCAGCCTACTACCTGCCCCTGACTCCTCAGGTTCCTTTGAACCCCAGAGGCTGAGCCTCACCTGGTAGACAGGGGATCTCCCAAAGCAAGACGAGCAGTGGAGGCTGGGAGGGTCCAGGAGGCCGCAGGACAAACGCTGATGCAAAGAAAAGCCTGCAGCCTGGGTCAGGGTGGCCCTCCTGGTGCTTCTTTGCTTTGATTATTTTAGCTTTTTGCTTCTGAAAGAAGCAGAGAAAGGCAACATAGATTTCAGAGACTCTGGGCTCTGGCTCTGCCACTCACTTGCCATGTGACATCCAGCAAGTCCCTTCCCTTTCTGTACCTCTGTTTCCTGCAAACTATAGTCACCGTGCTCCCTATGCAGGGAGTTTTTCGAGGGGGACATGAGTTAAAATTTGCAAAGTACATAGAGCTATGCCTAGGACATAGTGAGGGCTGTACAGGTGTTTGTTGAATGAATAAAACAAAAGAGAGTGAGGCAGGAAGAGTCAGGAGATGAGGGAGGAAGTGGGGAGATCCAGGCTGGGGACAGGGGAGGAGAGAGGGAGAGACAGAGAGACAGGGAGAGAAAGCGATCAGGCCAACACAGATAGGCGGGCCACCAGGTAGACAGACAGAAAGAGACAGGGAAGAACAAACAAAAAAGTGCTTAAAAACACCAGAGAAAGAGACCCAGTGGGAAAGAGAGATGGAAACCAACACTTACAGAAGTCTAATTAGGAAAGCCTGTTATGGTGCCTCACTCCTGTAATCCCAGCACTCTGGGAGGCCAAGGCAGGTGTATCACCTGAGCTCACAAGTTCGAGACCAGCCTGAGCAAGAGCTACACCCCAGCTCAAAAAATAGCAGGGTATTGTGGTGGGCACCTGTCGTCCCAGCTGCTTGGGAGGCTGAGGCAAGAGAATCACTTGAGCCCAAGAATTTGAGGTTGCTGTGAGCTGTGAGGCCACGGCGCTCTACCAAGGGCAACAAAGTGACATTCTGTCTCAAAAAAAAAAAATAGTCCAATTAGAACAGAACCACAAACTGCCAGCTCACCAGGTGACCCTCTAAAGCCATCTCAAGTCAAAAACAAGTGCCTCCCTTACCCGTGCCAGTCACTCTGAGGCCCTCCTCCCAGGGCACCCTGGCTCTATCCACAGCCTTGCCCCTTGTCCCATCACAAACTCCTGAGAAAGACTTGAGACAAATAAAAAAATTGACTACAATATTTATATCCAAATGCAGTCAAGTGGACAACCCTCCGTTTCACTGAAACCCAAAGTTTCAGCCTAATGTGATTTCAAACGGCAGCATGACACACCTTTGAGAAGCGGTGTTTGTAATCAAAGCACCAGCAGCTCCCGACTCTAGGGGCACGCTGGGGATCGGTGGTAATGACTTCAGCGTGTTTAGAGCTGTCAGAGCAACGTCACTCATCTTTGTCTAGGAGGGAAGCGGCCGTGATGACTACGGCGTCTCCTGCCATGATGGGCTTCCCTGGTCCAGAGCCGCCTGCCTGGCACCTGGCTAACACCCAGTCCCCCATCCTCCCCGTAGGGTCTGGGTCTGCCTGTGGGGTTAGGTGGAGAAGGAATGCATTGAGAGCCCCCGGAGATGTGGGAGACACTCGCACTGAAAAACACAACAGTGAGGAATCCAGAAAATGACCTGCCCCTGTTCACAGGCACAACTGAGCCCAAACTTTAGACTGCCAGGCCCATGCTCCCCACATCACACTCTCGCCGTTACCACATCTTGCGAGTGCTGGGATCATCTGTACAGATACAGAGCCCCATGCTCTCATTTATACAATGGAGTCGTAACGATGCAATCCATAGGGTTGTCACAAGGGGATAACGGGGTTGCAGAAAGCTGAAAGGGCCACACACAGGCAGCACTCTGCCAACATGGCTGCTGTTCTCATAGCTGTTATTATCACTAATCACTATTATTAGGTGCTCAGAACATCCATAATAAAATAAAGCCATGTGGCATCTTCCACCCAGACTGAATTTCCCAGGGCATGAGTCTATTCCTATTTTCATCTCTGACCCTTGATGCAACTAGAAAATGGCTCTCACTGTTCATTTCTCTCCAACACACCCATGAGGACAGACATCCCGGGACCGAGATGAACATTTCCAGAACATCTGCCCTGGACCTGCCATGGGGCTGGGGTTTAAACATTCTCATCTCTCTCAGTCAGCATGAGAATTCAAGTGTGTAAACTGTCAGAGTCCCCACTTTACAGATAAGAAAACAAAGAAGGCTATAATCCCGGCACCCTGGGAGGCCGAGGCGGGTGGATTGCCTGAGCTCAGGAGTTAGAGATCAGCCTGAGCAAGAGTGAGGCCCCATCTCTACTAAAAATAGAAAAACTAGCAGTGCATTGGGGTGGGCACCTGTAATCCCAGCTACTCGGGAGGCTGAGACAGGAGGATCTCTTGAGCCCAGGAGTTTGAGGTTGCTGTGAGCTATGACACAATGGGACTCTACCCAGGGGGACAGAGTGAGACTGTGTCTGAAAAAGAGGAGGAAAGGGAAAGGGACGGGAGAGAAGAAAAGAAAGGAAAGGGGAAGGCAAGAGAGGCGAGGCGAGAGGCGAGGCGAGGGGCGAGGCGAGGGGCGAGGCGAGGGGCGGTGCAAGGCAAAGAGAAAGCAAAGGAGCAGAAAGCTGAAGCAGGAGGTGAGGCTGGACGCGATGTGGGTCTGGAAGGCATCGTGCCTCTCACTGCTTCCCCAGAACTAACAAGAGTTATTCCCACAGGCATTGGCAACCACCCCTGGGGACAGAAGTGCCACCATAGGACAAGCATCCCCATGCCGGAAGAATAAACTAGCAAGGATGGGGGAGAAAAACAGCTTCCCAGGGAGAGGGCAGCTGCACTCGGTTCTGGGAGCTCATGTGGACTCAGGAAGCACAGACAAGCATAAAAATGGTAGACACATGGTAGACACACAACATGCATGCAGACAGGCCCCGGACACAGCACGGTCACGTGTGGGGTGCAGACAGGCCCCAGACACAGCACGGTCACGTGTGGGGTGCAGACAGGCCCCGGACACAGCACGGTCACACGTGGGGTGCAGACAGGCCCCAGACACAGCACAGTCACGTGTGGGGTGCAGACAGGCCCCGGACACAGCACGGTCACACGTGGGGTGCAGACAGGCCCCAGACACAGCACGGTCACACGTGGGGTGCAGACAGGCCCCGGACACAGCACAGTCACGTGTGGGGTGCAGACAGGCCCCGGACACAGCACGGTCACGTGTGGGGTGCAGACAGGCCCCGGACACAGCACAGTCACACGTGGGGTGCAGACAGGCCCCGGACACAGCACGGTCACACGTGGGGTGCAGACAGGCCCCGGACACAGCACGGTCACACGTGGGGTGCAGACAGGCCCCGGACACAGCACGGTCACACGTGGGGTGCAGACAGGCCCCGGACACAGCACAGTCACGTGTGGGGTGCAGACAGGCCCCGGACACAGCACGGTCACGTGTGGGGTGCAGACAGGCCCCGGACACAGCACAGTCACACGTGGGGTGCAGACAGGCCCCGGACACAGCACGGTCACACGTGGGGTGCAGACAGGCCCCGGACACAGCACGGTCACACGTGGGGTGCAGACAGGCCCCGGACACAGCACGGTCACACGTGGGGTGCAGACAGGCCCCGGACACAGCACGGTCACACGTGGGGTGCAGACAGGCCCCGGACACAGCACGGTCACACGTGGGGTGCAGACAGGCCCCGGACACAGCACAGTCACGTGTGGGGTGCAGACAGGCCCCGGACACAGCACGGTCACGTGTGGGGTGCAGACAGGCCCCGGACACAGCACAGTCACACGTGGGGTGCAGACAGGCCCCGGACACAGCACGGTCACACGTGGGGTGCAGACAGGCCCCGGACACAGCATGGTCACACGTGGGGTGCAGACAGGCCCCGGACACAGCACGGTCACACGTGGGGTGCACACAAAAGCGAGGCCAGGACCTGAGCACACACGGGTGTGAACACCAAAATGCACACAGGTGTGAGCACACACCGATACACAGGGACACACAGACATGCATGGGCGGGAGCAAGCACACAGACTGATACAGCATCTGAAAGCACCGCACACAAGGAGACCCGTTCCCGGAGGCACAGCCCTGTCAGAAGTCAGGAACTTGCCCAGAGCCGGCTCCCAGCTCCCACACCACTGCCTGCGCCCCTGCCTCAACCCTGCGCTGTTCCCAAGCTCCAGCCTCCAGCCTCTTGGGTGGTACTGGAGAGCAGCCACCCAACCTGCCCAGAGCAAGTGTGAACCTGCCTTAGGGCTTGCATAGCTCCTGGCCAGTGCAGGACACAGGCATGCCCTGCAGCCCACCCCGCCTCTCCCCACCTCTCTGCAGTATTGCAAAACCCCACTGATGTCCAGCCAGGACAGAAAGACATGGAGGCTGTGTCCAGGAGCCCAAACATGGTGGACACCAAGCCGGGCAGTGGTCAGGGAGTTTAGGAAATTGCCTTCCCATGCCAGGGGAGGATGCTGAAATGCAAGACCCAGGGTGTCTCTGCAGGACAGACACTGGCCAGAGGGGCTTATGCCCCAAAGTCCGTCCCTCACCATTTCCTCCTCCCCAGAAACAGGGGAGCAGGTGTGGGGCCCACGGGTGGGCAGATGGGGTGCCCCTGTGACCGTGCGGTCTGACCACCAAAGCAGTAATCGCATATTTCCTGCAGCTTCTTGCAAACTGGATCCTTCCTTCCTGACCATGGATTTATCAGCTGTCACCTCCATGCTATGGGAAAGCCTGTCCACCCTGCTGGGTTTGTGCTCTGGGTCCACCTGTCTGCACAAGTGTGTGCCCTGCCCTGGGAGACCCAGCATTCCTCTGGGCCAATCTTCTGAAGATGACAAAAGGATAGAAAGTATCTAAAACCACGGGAAATGTGAGGCATACACATATATACAGAAGCATCTGTCTTTTCAACACACTTTTTCCCCTTCAGAGGGGCCAAGGATGAAAATGGGCTTTTTCAGCCCAAAGGAGCTTGGTGAAAGGCAGGGAGTCTGTGGCCCACACCTTCCTCCCTCCTCCACCCCAGCGAGGAGAGCCTCACCTGCCCAGAATGTGCCAATCACTCACTCATTCAACAAAGTCCTGGAGAAGCTGGGCCCCGGGCACCCTGGTGCAGAGATGAAAGGCCAGCCTCAGCCCCGGGACTCACTCTGCAGGGAGAGATAAGAAGCACCAGCCACTCCACACAGGCCTGGGAGATCAGCATTTAAAGACAGAGCTGAGCAGAACTGCTTAACCCCAAGGGCTGAATTTCAAACATGGAATTGGAGGTATCTGTAAGGGAGATATTCATGAGTTTAAATCCATCTTCCTACTTATGCCTGTCAAACAGCACCTGTTACCTGCTCCCTCAGTCCAAAACCAAGAGGGGAAGGTGGTTCCTGCCACACTCTGGACCTACAGGGTGGGCTGGCAGCCAGCCACTGCCCCCAGGGCATCAGGGTCCTTCCCTGCACCCTCTAGAGTGGCCTGGCCCACCTCATGCTTACCGCAGAGCTGGGTGCTGGAAGACTCCAGCCTCAGCCACCCTCCCAGTCCCTCCCCATCTAGAGGACCCAGCTGGGTTCAAATCCTGCCTCAGCTTCTGCCCTCTGAGCAGGAATGATCCCCTGCAGAGAAGGAGCTGGAAATTGGTCCTGCAGGGCCCTGGGCAGAAGCCCTCATGCAGACACCAGCCTTGCTCAGTATCTGTCCAGAGCTCTCTCCCACCTGCACAGTCCAGAGGAGAGCAGACAGCCAGCATGGCCAGGCGGGAGCTCCAGACAAAGTGGATCTGGGGACACCCCCTCGGCACTCCCTCCTCCAGCTGGGAGCCTCTTCACTGGGGCTGCATCCTCCTGCCAAGCCCCAGCAATTATTCAAGTTCAACAGGCTCTTATAGAAATGAAGTTGGATGCATCTGGGTCCATTTAACGATATTTAATTACGCATGGCTTTCCCTGATGGGTTCAGGAGATCTACACCTGGCGGCTGACCCCTGGTGGGCTGCACCCATATATTTGTCCCACGCAGACCTAACGACTATTTTTTGGAGACTGCCCTTTATCTGGGGAAAAATGACTCTTCAAAAAATGGAAGCTGGAGAAACTGTAGGAACAGTGCCCAGGCTTCTCCCAGAGGAAGCAGGAAGGGCCATCATCCTGATCTCCAAATTCATCGATATTTCTTGAGCACCAGGCCATGGTGCTAAGCTCTGGGTAAAACATGAACAAGGCAGTTGGACCCTGAAACCTTCAGCCCTGAGGCTCCCACCAACACCCCGGTGGGCAAACACAGGCATGGGATAAGTAAAGGCATTGGGGAGAGAAGGGACAGACTCCAACACCCCAGGTGCTTTGCCGAGGCTTCTGTCAGAGGGAGACCCCCTCCCCAAGCCCTGGGCATCTCCCACCACTCTCACCTGGGGCTGCTGGTCCCAGCACTGAACAATGGGCTCCGTACAGCAGGACCTTGGTTCCTTCTCCAAAGAAGGCTTCTCGAGCTTTCAATCCAGAAGCTACCAGAGGTAGGACTGTCCAAATGTCAGTGTCACCACAGCATGTGGACCTGTGCAGAAGCTGTTGGAAAGGGCTGAAAAAACACTGGGCCCTTCAGAAGGAAGACCCCAGCCAAATTCCAACAGGCAACACCAGAATTCCAACTCTCCCTACAATCATCATTACAATCTATTTTTTTTTTTCCCAAGGGAAGGGAAGGGAAGGGGGAAAGAAAGAGGGAAAGGAAGGAAGGAAGGAAGGAAGGAAGGGAGGGAGGGAGGGAGGGAGGGAGAGAGGGAGGTGGCAGAGGGAGTCAAGAGGGGGAGAGACTGGTGGGTGTACGAGGCCAGCCTTCTGGGGTTTCACTGTCCTTTGAGGAAGACAATGATTCTCTCTGTATTTAGGAAACCTTGAGGTCTGTTCCCCTCCAGGTCCCCAGGGCTTGTGGCTATTTTCTAGGGGGGAGGAGGACAGGGTGTGCTCTGCACGGGAGGCACCAGGATGACAATCGCTCTCCCCCAGGCACAGAGTATTGGCATTGAGTAGTCGATCTAATTGAAAATGCATCTGCAATTACTGTTTTGTTTTGTTTTTAAGAACCGCTTCTCCCATCTATCGATCCTCAGGCTTGAGGTACAGCACCTTTAATCATATCGGAGCACATCAGTCAGAACAATGAAATGCCTGGCATGTCTCCTGCCAATAGCGATGTGACTTAGCTCGTGGAATTCTCCCCATCAAAGCAGCACAATGAGCCTCACTGTCACGGGTGGTTCCTGTGTTTAGAAGCCAGGTGCTGTGTTCTTCCCCCAAAGACACTGGGTTTCTAGGACCCTCACAAGCATAGACAGAACAGAGGGGCAGGTGAAGCCACAACCCACAGCTGTGGGAAGGGCGAGAAGGTAGCTGTGTGCGTGTGTGTGCTGGACCATCAGTGCCCATCCTGGCTGGAGGAGACAGCTGTGTGTGTGTGTGTGTGTGTGTGTGTGTGTGCTGGGCCATCAGTGCACGCCCCAGCTGGAAGAGACCGCTGTGTGTGTGTGTGCTGGACCATCAGTGCCCATCCTGGCTGGAGGAGACAGCTGTGTGTGTGTGTGTGTGTGTGTGTGTGTGTGTGCTGGACCATCAGTGCACGCCCCAGCTGGAGGAGACCGCTGCGTGTGTGTGTGCTGGACCATCAGTGCACGCCCCAGCTGGAGGAGACCGCTGCGTGTGTGTGTGCTGGACCATCAGTGCACGCCCCAGCTGGAGGAGACCGCTGCGTGTGTGTGTGCTGGACCATCAGTGCACGCCCCAGCTGGAGGAGACCGCTGCGTGTGTGTGTGCTGGACCATCAGTGCACGCCCCAGCTGGAGGAGACCGCTGCGTGTGTGTGTGCTGGACCATCAGTGCACGCCCCAGCTGGAGGAGACCGCTGTGTGTGTGTGTGCTGGACCATCAGTGCCCACATCCCGGCTGGAGGAGACAGCTGTGTGTGTGGGCTGGACCATCAGTGCACGCCCTAGCTGGAGGCAGCCCTCCAGAGGTCAGATGCCTAGACCTCTTTTGTTGGCCCAGGCAGCAGGGGCCTCTTCATGATGTCTGCCCACTGAGTCTCAAATTCCTCTGCCAGCACCCAGCAACTTCCCCAAACTAGACCCTGGGTAGGCAGGTTGCCCAGAAGGTGATCTGGACCAGCACTCATGCAAGAGCAGAGAAGTGGCTGGGGAGGGCCTGCAGACAGGACAGAGTGTGACTTCCGTGGGCGCATGGGAGAGGTGATTCGGGCAGACTGCAGGCTGTCCTGAGGTAAGCTGGCTGGAGGATGATAGACCCGCTCTGGGGGCAGCACTAGTATTCCGGGCTGCCCTGCGTGGACCAGACCCTCAGCAGTGAGAGCCCCATGGGTGGAAATGGTGGGTGCCAGGGAGCTATGATACATGGTGGGGACAGAATCTGTCATATGCTGAGTGCTTGGCCCCAAGGGTTGATACATCACACAGTCTCTGCCTTCTAGGAGCACCCAGTTGACACCAAGGAAGTGGGGACAGCAGACACGTCCTGTAAGAGCACTCCTGACCTCTCCATAGCAGCAGCCTTACTATCTAACCAGTCCCTGCTATTTGGCCTTGCCCCTGGGCATGGGGGATGGGCAGAAAGCCATTCCTTTTCTTTTCTTTCTTTTCTATTTTTTTTTTTTTTTGAGACAGAGTCTCACTATGTCACCCTCAGTAGAGTACCGTGGTGTCACAGCTCAGAGCAACCTCCAACTCTTGGGCTTAAGCAATTCTCTTGCCTCAGCCTCCCAAGTAGCTGGGACTACAGGCACTCACCACAATGCCCAGCTATTTTTTGGTTGTAGTTGTTGTTGTTGAGCAGGCCTAGGCTGGATTTGAACGCTCCAGCTCCGGTATATGGGGCTGGTGCCCTAGCTGCTGAGCTACAAACACCGAGCCCGGAAAGCCATTTCTGCTGGCCTGGGGTCCTATCACCAGCAGGAGACAGGACAGTGTGGCCACAGCTCAATTGGTGCACAGGCTCATGCCTCCCATGCTCCAAACCCTGTCTCTGGGGACAGCAGAGTAGGGGAGAACAGGGCTTCTCACACATGGAGGAGGCAGAGACAGGAGGTGGGAGGGGAGCTGCTCTTTCTGAGTCTTGGGTGACTCACATTCCTCACAACACAGAGAAGGGGGGTAGGGAGCAGTTTAAAGTCTCTCTGAGCTTGGATCTTGCCACTGCTTGCCACAGTCTAGCAGACTGTGTGACCTCTGTGCTTCAGATTCCCCGGGAGAAGCTCTGAGATAGTCCTGAGTGGAGGCAGTTGTCACCGGCCCCTGTTCACCTGAATGGCCATCTCCTGCAGGGCACAGCTGGACAGGCCCTAACAAGGTTGGATGATCCATGTGCCGACATCTGGAGATGGTTTATTCCCTTCCGAGGCTGCTGTCATAGACAAGTTGGGGAACTGGACTCAATGGTACCGGTCAAGGACCCAGGGCGCTCTGTGCACCCAGGGAAATGTTGACCAAGTATGATTTAGTCCAGAGAGAAAATGCTTTGCAGATAGAACCACTTTAAGATGGGGGGATATTGTGTAACCTCGTAACCTATGAGGGGGAATCTGTTTGACCTGTAATATGATAAAGTGATAACATTGCTGATGTTATTTTTACTGTGACAATAAAAATAACAAAGGGAAAGAGGGTGCAGAGCAGATGTTTGTCCTCTCTGCTTCCTCATCCTTAGAGACCTCCAGCCACAACCCCACGTGTCCAAAGGAGCAGGGAACTCAAAGGAGCCTCTCAAGTCTGCTGGTCCAGTGATAACAGACCCTCCCATCCCGCATGATAAAACAGATTAAATCAAAAATCCTAAGATGGAACATGGAAGGGCTCTGTGGCCGGAATACAGATTCCCACTGGCTGAGTACCAGGTCCCACAGGCTGACCCAGAGCTCCTGGATTTGGGAAGACGGTTTTCTCTAGATGAGCCAGCTTGTCAACCCCACCTTCCTCCTCCTCCTCCTCTCTGAGAGAGGCCTCCCAGAGCCTCAGCCCAACCCACGAGCCAGGCCATCTTCTGGACGATGGAGGCGTGTCCCTCCTGCCCCAGCAGAGGGAGAGAATAGTCCAGGGCGCTGGTCACCAGCCCTGAGCCTGCCTCGCCTCCTCCACCAGGGAGGATCTTTGGGGAAACACCTTGGTCATCTCACCTTCCTCCTGCTGTGATCACCCTGACCCTGTGGAGGGGACTCGTCTCAGAGTACCACCCATCAGGAATTCCTTGACATATCTAACCGACATCCATCCAGCTGTAAGTAGCCTCTGTCTTCTCTTTCTGACAACAGAGGTGAACAGGAGAAGAGCTCGTCTCTAGTGAAGGCTGCTGTCAACCCAGCCTCAGCCCTGCGGCACCCAGGGACCCTTCAGAGAGAGTATCAATAGCAGGAATGTCAGCTGTCTGGTGAGGGTTAGGGTTAGGGTTGCTCCAGGCTCCACACGGAGGGACAGGTATCCCTGACAACATGATTATCAGCTCCCCGTGGTTAGGGGGAAGCCGAGGCAGGAAAGCGACTCGGCCAAGGCCCAGCCAAGGGTGAGCACAGAGCCGGATGCAGGGTGGCCCCGGCCCTGTGATGGACTTCTATGCTCTCTTCAGGGTCCTCAATATTGAGTATAAGGAGACACCAACTGTGTCCCCACCACAAGCCTGTGGGTCCTCCCTTCTTCTTCTCCCCAGGTACCGGCCCCTCCAGCAGACCCCTCAGAAACTGGGTGACATCTGAGGGTGGACTGATTTTCAGTGACAGACTGAGTGGCTGGGAACCCTGTCTGTCCATCCTCAGAACTGCCTTGTGCTCCTAGCCACCCCATGGCCAAATTCCAGAAAAAGAGCTTGCATGCCAATGCCCATCCATCTGAGCCAGCTGGCCAAGCTCGCCAGAGTGAACCTGGCCCACTCCGGGCCCCAGCCCTGTGTCATGAGACAGAGGCCATGCCTTGGCCATTGGGTAAGAGGCAACATTGCCTTTCTGTCTGGCCCACAGTCCCCAGAAGCAGGTGGAAGCTAAACGTCCCCGTCTATGCCAGAGGCCTTGTGGGACACCAGGCAGTGGCAAGCACAGTGGTCCCCACTGAGTGAGGCCGGGGCCTGGACGCTCTGTGCTATCCCTCCACCCTAGACACTGCACCTACACCCACAAGCAGGACTCTGGAAGGGGTGGGTCTTGTCTTCTGTGAGGCACAGCCCTGCCAACAGCAGCATTTCCTCCACCAGGCACTCAGTGTTCTGCACCTCTGAGCATCTGTGCAATAAAATGTTGGTTTCATGTGTCTGACACCGCATTACAAGACAGCTGGGCAGGTCTTATTAGAGCAGGGGACGGAACGTACACTCAAAGCTGCCTGGGCACTCTGTGGGACCAACGCTACACTTGACAAGGCCTTTGAAAGCTCCTCAAGGAGAGGTGAGTGTTCTCAGAGCAGCTGTAGCTCCCCAGGGAGCATCATCCATCCATCCATTCATGCAAAGACCTCACCACAGAGAGCTGAGGTTGTTTCCATCAGCCCCAAAAAGGAGGGCCAGAGGCAGGCTCCAAGCCGTGGGAGCTGCCTCTCCCAGGTGTATCTCCTGGGGAGCAGTGGACAGAGGGGGTTGTTAGTGATGTGACTCCCATGAACAGCAAGGTATGTCCGCCAGCTACACTTGAAGAAACAGGGCTCACTGGAGGCTGGACGCCAGGGATTCCCCAGGGCAGGAGGTTGGACTCCAAGGATTCCCTAAGGCAAATATTGAACACCAGGGATTCCCCAGGACAGAGGATGGACCCCAGGGATTCCTCACGGCAGGAGGCTAGACCCCAGGGATTCCCTAGGGCAAAGATTGGACACTAGGGATTTCCAGGACAGAGGCTGGACCCTAGGGATTCCCCAGGGCAGAAGATGGACCCCAGGGATTCTCCAGGGCAGAGATTGAACCCCTGAGATTCCCTAAGGCAGAGACTAGATCCCAGGGATTCCCCAGGGCAGAGGATGGACCCCAGAGATTTCCCAGGGCAAGAGACTAGACCCCAGGCATTTCCCAGGACAGAGGTTGGACCCCAGGGATTCCCCAGGGCAGAGGATGGACCCAGGGATTTCCCAGGACAGAGGATGGACCCAGGGATTTCCCAGGACAGAGGATGGACCTCAGGGATTTCCCAGGGCAAGAGGCTGGACCCCAAGAATTCCCTAGGGCAGAGGCAGGATGCCAGAGATCCCCCAGAGCAAGAGGCTGGATAGAAGGAGCTCAGGGATTCCCAGGGCACCTCTGGCTCTAGGCTCTTGCTTCCTGTGGCCTATTGGAACCGAGCGTGACTGAGGGAGAGGGTGTTATTCCCACCTTGGCTCCCAGGCTCCTCCTGGAGAGGGAACCGCCTTTATGTAACAGTGAGGAAGGTGAGCAGGTCCAGCTGGACAGGTGCTGAAGGCCCCTTGAAGCCAGGCACATGACCCAGCTGGAAGGGTGCCAGGAAGCGGGGAGAGGACCCGCGGAGACGTGGGTTTGGACAAGCAGTAGGGAAGGAAGCACGCCCTTGGTGAGCCTGGAGCTGGACGCAGAAGTGTGCAGGGTGGGTGGTTAGAGTTGTGGACATGCCGGCTGTCTGCAGTGAAGGGTCAGGGGCAGCTAGGGGTTGGAGGGGAGAAGGGGAGGGGATTGGGGAGAGCTTGGCTGCCAGACTGGGAGGCGGAGGAAGGAGAGAAAATGGCCTTGATTGGCCTCAAACTCCCTCTGGATATGAGCAGAAACAGACAGATGAGGCAGAGAGGCAGAGGGGAGAGGGAGGGAGGCAGGAGTGTGACAGGCTGTGGGCAGTGCATGGTGGGCAGCATGGGGGTGGGCAGCGCGTGGTGGGCAGCATGGGGGTGGGCAGAGAAGGAGAAGGGTCTGAAGCAGGGAGGCCCAAACGCGGGTGAGGAAACCCCCTTGGGCCCCTTGACAGGTGCCCCTTCCCCGGCCTGTGCTGGGAATCCTCCAGCACCCTGACCGTGCCTGCTGCCCTCCCTGAGCCCAGGACCAGGATGCTGTGCTCCCAGCCATGGCTCTCTGAGGAGAGCAAAGCTGGACACAACTTCTCTTGGGCCCAAGCAGGGGCCGGGGATAGGTCTCGGGCTCCAGTTTGTGGAGAGAATAGGGCCAGGATGCTACAGTCCATGGTGCAGGTCACTCAGAGGCTCCCTGTAGTGCGACCACAACACCACATGCCCCATCACACAGCTTCTAGCTGGACCTTCCAGGAGGCCCAGAGTGAGGTTGGAGGCCTCCAGGGTTTCCCCAACATGGGTCTGAGCCAGCAGCAGGGCCAGGGCCCAGCAAATGGGCCTCCGCACTCCCCAGGAGGCTGGAGGGGAGTCAGGTCCAACAACGGGCCCATCTGTGTTATCACTGCCCAACTACCCAGATAGCCCTCTGTAAACAAGCCTCAATAACATTCCTAGACTACATGCCAGAAAGAGAAAACTCTGGACTTACAACCACAGGCTTAAATGCCTAATTAAGCTCATTCTTTGAACCAAACCATATTTGAGTACATCTGTCAGCCCGCCTTCATCTCAGCCACTGTGGGGCAGTGGGACAGCCTTGAAGGAAAGGAGGGAGGGTGGGGGAGGCAGCCCAGGCAGATGGGCCCTGGACCTTCCCAGCATTTCCTGGCTGGGACGTTTGGGCACTCTCGAGGGACCTGTAGCCCCTGCTCCTGGACTTGCGGCCCCCTCCCCACTCCTCCACTTCCTCTCTGGAGGGGCCTGGGGAGACACCTGCCTTGTTTCTGCTTCCATGGAGCAGCTCCTGCTGATGCCAGGCCCAGGGACAGACCCTGTGGCTGAGGCCATGTCTAGTTCGTCCATTCAAGACCAGAGGCAGCAGCTCGCAGCAGCCATGGCACACCAGAGGCTGCTGGTCACCATCCAGTGCTCTGCGGAGGGAACACAGGTCACTAGAAGACTATGTGTGGGCTCTGACCCCACTCATCGGATCCTCACTGGAAGGGGCAGCGATTCTCCACCCCACCCTAACCAACCCCTCACCTCATCAAGAGGCTGTGTCTGGAGAGCATCCCCTGGGTGTGCACACCACACTTGCCTCGTCCACTGTCTGGATGTCATTCACGGCAAGACAGTGGGTGAGCCTGGAGATTGTTACAGGCACAGAAAGGCAGATAAGGCCTGTTCTCGCTTCCCCGTAGAAAGCTGTTCTCACAGAAGCCAAGAGGACGACACTGTTAGGAAAGACTGGGGAGGGGTCCCAGAGAAGGGCTGACAGATTCAAAATAATAGCTAGAGGACACTAGCCATAGCCCTGCAGGTGACCATAATTAAAAGTTTATTATGTCTGTTCAAATAGCAGCAGAAGAGTGGATTTTGAATGATCCCAACACAAACATACGACAAAAGTTCAAAGTGGTAGCTGTGTTAACAACCCTGATTCGATTATTGCATATTGAACATGTGTATGAACTATTACACTGGACCCTCATGAATATGTACATTTATTACATATTGATTAAAAATAAGAAATGTCCCCCCAAAAAGGAAGATTTGAGGTGCAACCTGGCTGGAGGCCTCAGTGGACCTGAGCAGGCAACGGAACAGGGCACGAAGCCCAAAAGTTGCTTGTCATCCCCGGCAGCATGCCCTCAGCCCCTGGACACTCACGTGGACACAGGTGGCCAGACCCTGCCTGTCCCTCCGGTCCCACCCCACACCTCTGCCCAGGGGCTCCCTGGGCTTCGGATACGACAGACCCTCCCACATAGGCCAAGTGGCCACGCTGCCCCCACCTGGGACCTCACACATGCTGCCCTCTCTTCCAGAAATACCCCTCCTCCCCACAGCCGTCTTCTGCTCCCAGACCTCTGCTAGGGTGTCAGCCTCTTCTGACCTTTAGCTGGGCTCCCCCAACCCCCGTGCAGCCCCTTCCATCCCAGCACCTGTCACATGGACCTGCAAGTCCTCAGGGCTTTGCCTGACTCTCCATCTGGCCATGGGCTCTACAGAAAAAAGGACCTCAGATGTCCTCCTGCCCACTGGGTCCCCCAGCTCCCAGTTCCAGGCCAGGCCAGGGTTGAGTGCTCCTTGCCACCCATAGAGTGAATGAGCAGACAGACAGACATTCTAAGCCCAGGCCTCCTGGACTTCATACAAGTAAACTCCAGGGAAAACCGGGCCTCCTCCCCCTGGCAGCTCCATGGCACCAGGGAGAAGGGGGTGCCCCGGGGCACGTCCCTGCAGGAGAATCTGCCCCAGCCCCTGCTGCTCCCTCTGGCCCCCACCGTTTCCTTCATGATGCCTCCCTCTTGCAAGCACATTCAAGTGTTTAAATTCTGTTTGGGGAACAATTAGCCCAACATATGGTCTAATCACATTTTGTCTTCTGATGAAAAAATACACAGAAAACTTGGGAAATAATGACTGACATTTATCGTGTTTCTCTCTTCTTTTTTTTAACAGTGCTTTTTATGAACCTAAGTGTGTTACAGATGAAAAGGCTCCTAGCAACAGCCTAGCCCAACCCTTTCTTTCTACTCATGGGGAAACTGAGGCCTAATGAGGGGAAGGGACTAGCCCAAGGTCCCACAGACGTGAAACCCAGACCTCTTGGCTTCTTTCTCTTCCCACTCAATAACCTCTGGAGAGCTGGACCCAGTTCTCCAGGCCCTTTCAGGACCAGCGTGCTAGAGCTCTGCTGTCTGAAGACCCTGAGATCACAAGACCTCATATCCCAGAGCAATAGATGATGGCGGAAAGGAGAGAAGGCACCGGCCCCTGTTCAGAGGCCCCACTACCATATCTCCACCAGGCAGTGGTGTGGAATACCTGTCACCTGCCTCATTGCCAAGTAATGTCCACAACTTGCTACCATGCACACCCAGACCCTAAGGACCCAGATGGCATCTTCCAGGGAGATGCTGGACACCTGCTAGGAATCCAGAGAATCCTGGAAAGGATTCTGTGTTGGAAATGCCCGGGTGTCATTGTTCTGGCCCCTGGAGGCTTGGACTGACTGGATTAAACATGTCTAGGTTAATGGGTTCATTTGCCAAGCACCTGTTCTCTCCCCAGCCACAGCATCAGATCACACAAGCAGGAGCAGGAAGTCCTTTGCCCACTCTGGACACGGCTACGCCACCACGGCCTAGGTGCTCCACGCTGTGGGTGCTGGCTGACCACTCACCTCTAGGACAGCACTGTCAGCTCACAGAGCCTTTTTGCCTCTTGCTTGGTAGTTTTGTTTCTGCTTTGCTCACAAGACCACAGATACGAGGTCTGACAATGAAGTTCGCAAACTTGCCTCCATGAGCTTACCTTGGCAACACTGTATGAACAGGTCAGTAAGTTTCATAACCCTGGTGATCAGTGTCTCACAGCCGTGTTTGGGTTAATACATGGTGGTGTCTTTCTGAGTGGCATTTTTTATTATTGTTATGTGTTCTTGTGTGCCATCATGAGAATGCGGGTGCTCGAAAGGGAACAATGAACAAACATTGGTAAATTTCTTGTTAAACTTGGGAAGAGTAGAAGTGAAATGAGTGGAAGTTTTAGTCCAAGTTTATGGGGATAATGCTATGAAGAAAATGGCACTGTACAAATGGATTAAACATTTCTTTCTGAGGATAAAGCATCACTGACGAAGAGAGATCAGGGTGACCAGTAACGAGCAGAATTTATGAAAACATTACCAAAATTCATCAAATTGTGTGTTAAAATCATCAGCTGACTGTGAGAAGCAATGCAGCCCAAGGAAACATCGATAGAGAAACAGGAAAATCTTAACTGAAAATCTTGGGCAACAACTCATGGCTCTTGCATCATGACAACACACCAGCTTACACAGCACTGTCTGTGAGGGAGTTTTTACCCAGTAAATAAATAACCATATTGGAACACCCTCCCTACTCACCTGATCTGGCCCTCAATGACTTTTTTCTTTATCTAAAGATAAAGGAAATACTGAAAGGTAGACATTTGGATGGCGTTCAGGGATCAAGCTGCGATGATAGCTCTGATGGCCATTCCAGAGAGTTACAAAGTTGGCCCTGACATCAGTGCACAGCTTCCCAAGGGCAGTAGACTCAAGGCGACCATAGTGATGTTCAGCAGTGAGGTAGGTAGCACATTTTCTAGGACCAGTTTGTGAACTTAATTGTCAGACCTTGTAGGTATTATTATTATTATTATTGTCTCTACTTTGTGAATGAGAGAATTGGAACTCAGTCAAGGGCGGGCCAAGACATCACCTAAGTCATAAGCTGTAAGGAGACTGGATGTGCTCACCCCAGAAAGGGCAGGCCCTGAAGATGCTGAGGGCTAAATGAAGAAAACTCTTCCCCCTCTTGTCCTATAAGTGGTGGGAGGCCTTGGGGGCTATGTCCACTGCCATGTTTGGAAAGAGCCAAAAGACGGCCCTTGAAGCACCATCACCTGCCTAAGTTGCTGAGAACCCCGTGCAAAGGCCACACGCAGGAACATGCCTGAGCCCACATCACAGAGCCTGGCTGTGTAGAGGCCTCAAGGAAGGGGCCCCGGATAGGGACTTGCATAAGGTCCCTCCTGCCGGGGGCAAGGGGTTAACAGGCAGGGGAGAGCAAGGGAGCCTGTCCCACCCTGGGGCACAGCTTTTCTTTTCAGGACTGCCAAGGCCCCAGCAATGGCTCGGCCAAAGGCCTGGCAGATGGGCTTTCCACGGGGAGTGGAGGCTGGTTGAGCACTCAGCAGGTGGCCCCATCACCCCAGAAGCCCTGCCACAGTCAGCCACAGGCTGAGCCTCCAGCTGGTAGGACATGGCCCTGACAACACTGACCAGCTGGGGGACCACAGCCCATCAGTTTTTAATTAAGAGAAGGTACACGTCACATCCTTCCTCCCTGAGTCTCCCCTTCAGGGTCTGGCCAGCGGTGCTTGGAATACCCTGGTGTTCCCAGCCTTCTGCTGCAGGAGGGGCTTCCCAGCCAGAGGGCCGAGGGGCGTCTGAGCTGAGGGCCAGTTCAAAGGGCCCCTTAGACAAACATCATGTGAGTGAGCGGGGGGACAGTACATAGGCTCCTATGGCTGAAAGATGCCTGTCAGTCCTTTCACCCAGTTTTGCTGCTGCCAACTTTGTGACCCATGAAGAGCCCACAGCGTCTGACCCTGGAAGCCTGCAGGGAAGAGAAGGCAGCCCACAGTAGACTGCACAGTCTAAGGTCAGGCCCATGGAGCACACAGAAGGAAATCCCTGGGAAAGCCTGGAAGGCTTCCTAGAGGAAGGGACACCTGACATTGGGGTCTTGAGGAATAAGTAGTTTGCCTCCCAAGTCAGGATGAGACAGAAGTGGTTCAGACAGAAAGCCCAGAGTCACAGAGCCAGCAGCCCTCCAAACCCAGGTCTCCCGACATCAAAGCTGGTGTCCTTAGACACTGTGCTCTGTGACTCGAAGGCCGCATCAAGTCTCAGGGAAGGGCACATTTGAATGGTGTCTCCATCCATTTGTGCTCCTAAAACAAAATGGCACAGACCAGGTGGCTCCTGAACAACGGAGATGTATTTCTTTTTTTTTTTTTTTGAGGCAGTTCACTATGTCACCCTCAGTAGAGTACTGTGGCATCACAGCTCACAGCAACCTCCAACTCCTGGGCTTAGGCAATTCTCTTGCTTCAGCCTCCCTCAGCCTCCTGAGTAGCTGGGTGACAAGCACCCACCACAACACCCGGCTACGTTTTTTGTTGCAGTTTAGCCAGGGCCGGGTTTGAATTCGCCACCCTCAGTATATGGGGCTGGCGCCCTGCCCACTGAGCCACAGGCAACACCCTGGAGATGTATTTCTCACAGTTCTGGAGGCTGGGGAGTGCAAGATGAAGGTACCAGCAAGTTCCATGTATACCAAGAGCCTGCTTCCTCACAGACGGCCTCACGGAGGAAGGGCAGGGACGCTCCTTCAGGCCTCTTGTGAAAGGGCACTAATCCCATTCATGAAGGTCCCTCCCCTATGACCCAATCCCAAAGGCCCCACCGCCTCAAAGACCAGGATTGCAACATACAAATGTTCAGGAACTTGAACACAGACCTCGGCACACAGGTCTGTGGGAGAGCACTGCCTGGTGTTTGCTAGGTGCAAAGGAAGATTCATTTCAGAGGTAGAATCCACAGAACTGGGTGATCTGTTGCGTTCAGAGCAAGACACCCCACCTTTCTGAACCTGTGTTTCCTCAGCTGTGCAAATGGGCCGTGGGGATGCCTGCTGCCCACCTGCCACACCCCCCGGGCTGGTGTTCAGAGGCCAGCAAACCCCGGCACAAACTGCCCAGCTAGAGTCTCTGAGATGCCCTGTACCAGCTGTGTGCCCCTGGGCTAGCCACCGCCTCCCCAGTCCTCAGTTCTATCATCCCACATGCCTCCCAGAGGTGTTGAGGGAACTCCACGACCCCAGCCCCAGCCCAGGGTGTGGTAGAAAATGTGCCCTCAGCAGGTGCCAGCTGTCCCTCACAGGACATCCTCCTGGGTGCTGCAGAAGCAGGGAGTGCGCACAGGAACAGCGGTGTGGTTGTGTCAGGTGAGGGGATTTGGGGGATGTCGCTCTTTTATCCATACTTTCTGCATTAGTAAGATTTTTAATAACTTAAAAATAATTTTTAGAAAGCCTCACCACATCATGTAAGTAAGTGTTACCCTAGAAAAGCTCTGACCTTGAACAGCTGGGGTTTGAAGCTTAGCAACACCAGAAACCACTTGGGAAAGGCTTCGTGGGACGTCCTGAGGGCCTCTAAGCTGAACACCGTCAGAAGGTCTCAATGCTAAAAAGCTGCACCTAACTTCCTTCACCTCTCATCTTGTTGGTCTCCAATTGAGAAAACAGCAGAGAAGAAGTGCCAGCTCCGCACTCACCTGGGCTAGACCCTGGGCCTCAGTCTTGGTGCAGACCCGCTTGGCTCTCTCCACACCCTCTGAGGCGGGTGGCATGGCCCACCGGGCACCCCCTCTGTGGTTAGAATGCCCCACCTGTGAGAGGCCAGCTCTCCAAGCCACACACACATCAGACTCTATCCCTAGCAGCTCCCTGTGAACTCAACAAACACTGGCCCCCCAGGAGGTGGGGCAGGAGAGGAGACACACCCAGGGAAGACCCTGGAGAGGGCCACGTGTCACCTGGAGCTGGAACTCAGGGACAGGGCGTAAGCAGGGGCAGTCTCCTGGACAGGGACAGGCAGAGTGTGGAGTGGCGGGAACAGCAGTGTGGTGCACGCAGAGATATCAAAATAGAACCTGGCAGCCCACACTCAGGGGCTGGCGGGAACCAGCCATAAGCGTCATGCTGATGGCAGGCACGCTCTGTGGAAGGGAAGTGACAAGCAAAGAGAGAAAAGTGAAGAGAATAAAACTAGCTGTGGTGTAGTCAGGCAACTATTAAGCATTCCCGGAAAGGGTTGGGGACAAAAAGTGGTTTCTAAATTCAATTCTTGGATCCTGAAATAAAAACTGATTTTCTGGGGGGTCACATCCAGGGAGCAGGAGGCTAAGGCCCTACTCCCAGCCTCCCAGAACTCTGGGGGGAAAGTCACAGAGCCTCTTTTTCCATCTTCCAGCCATCTCCTCACAATTCACAAATCGTGCATCTACAGCCACGATGGGCTAGAGGTGAGGTGCTATGAGATGGGCTTTCAAAGACAAGAAGGCGAGCTCACAGGCACCCACACACCTGACATGCATGCACACACACACCCCACACATGTGCACACACACACTTGTACACACGCACCTGTGTGCACACACAAACACTCGCACACACACGCTCAGCCATGGCGCACACTGTCCCCTATCAATGGGCCAGCGAAGAGAGGTCGTGAAACGCAGCCAGCAGATGGGAGTCCACCAAAATGTCAGCCAGAAGAAATAGCCCACTTCAGAAAAACAAAATTCCAGTTTAGCAAAAATCCTCAGAGAAAAATTCCTGTGGATGCCCCTGGAATTCTGGCAACCCAGGATGAGTTATTTATTCTGGACCACCATGCCACGGTGCATGTTAAGTACAAAAAGGAAAAATACTTGCAGATTTGGAAATGGGGTTGCAGTCACAGATGGTGGCTGCACATGCATAAATTCAGTTGCTGAGTGAACAGATGGAATCTTGAAGGGGGAAAAAAATTAAGGAAAAAAAAAAAGAAACTAGCATTCATCTGCTGGATCCCAGCCTAGCAGGAGCGAGGGAGGCTGTCACTGGACTCAGAGGGCCTCGCCTTCCAATCCGTGCAGGGCAGGGGTGTGAAATCATGTACATTCAGTGGTCATGCCAAGCGGGGTTTAAGTCCCCTCTCTGCTGCTGACTGGATAGGGAGCTTTGGCACATGACTTAACCTGCTTCCTCAGTTTGAGTGAGGGAACGATGAGGATGACCTCTCAGGGCTGCCGTGAAGGCTGCACGCAGGGTGCCCACCCACACCTGCCCACGTCAAGGGCGTCACAAGTGGTAGAGTCTCAAACACGATATAACCTGAAAGGGAAGCAGAGGCCCCAGAAAGCTCTGATGGTCCATCCCACAGGAGAGAACCCTAGAGGGGAGAGAGAGAGAGAGAATGGAAATAGCCTCTCACCAGCTTCTCCTTTCTAGAAGACTCCCAGGGCTGGAAGAGCTCCAAAGGGGCCGGCTCAGAGTGGCTAACACCCAGAGTCTGAGGACGGTCTGTGAGCAGGTGCGGTGGGAGCTTAGGAGGAGTTAGGACAACTCCAAGGGAAGGCTCTGTCTGAGGTGCCCAGAGAGGCTCGTCCAAGAAGGGAGATGCTCAGTTTCTGCTCCACAGTAGGGAGTCCACAAGTTAAGGAAGATTGGCTGCAAAATTTGCCGCAATTCTTCACCACCCCCCTGTCTCCAGGCCCCTCGCTAGGTAGCTTTGCAGCTCTGCACACGAGGTGGTGGCACCTTCTTCCTCCCACCTGCTTGGTGACTTGCTCAGCCAACAGAAAGCAGTGGCACTTTTTCATCCAATGTACTCAGCCCTACTATGAAACTAATTTATGGCTTTCACATGAAAGCTATAACCCATTTATAACCTAAGAATATGGGGAAGGGGGAGAGGGAGGGGAGGGAGGGGGCGGAGGGAGGGTGATTGGTGGGATTACACTTGCGGTGCATCTTACAAGGGTATATGTGAAACTTAGTAAATATAGAATGTAAATGTCTTAACACAATAACTAAGAAAATGCCAGGAAGGCTATGTTAATCAGTGTGATGAAAATGTGTCAAATGGTCTATAAAACCAGTGTATGGTGCCCCATGATGTCATTAATGTACACGGCGATGATTAAATTAAAAAAAAAAAAAAAAAAAAAAGCCGTGGCAGTGAAAGCAGATGGTCCCAGTGAGGCCACCCTCTCCAGCCCCTCTGCCTTCATCAGGCTGGTGGAGGAGAACAGGGAGCAGAGCCAGGGCGGCCCAGGGGCCCAGGCGCCTGACTCAGACTGGTCCAGATCAGCAGAACCACCACTGACCCACTAGCAAAAATATGCATTAAAACTGCCTGCCACTGAGGTCTGGTGGTGGTTATGTGGCATTTTTGTGACAATTGATACTGATCTACCTTCTTTCACCAAGCCCACACTATAAACCAACCTCCTTTCCCTGGGCAGACAGGGATTGGGGAGGGTCTCTGTATAAGTCCAGAACTGCAATTCAAATCTTAGAAACTGCAATTCAAAAGCCAGGACTTCCTCTCCCACAGTCACGGCACCAGTACCAGAGCTAAGGGTCAGGTCACCAGGTCACCAGAGAGCCCCTTTGCTGGGCTGGTAAAGGGTGGAGGAGCTGGCCATCTCTCAGTGGGGAGCTCCTGGCAGTCAGCTACTGGACTGATGCTGCAGAGAGGGCAGCCCCAGCCTGCAGGTGCCTACCTGCAAAGGGAGCCTGAGCAGGTGGTCCCAAGCTTGGGCTGGAGACCCTGGGCTGGCCAGGAAGGCCAGCGTCAGCCAAATTCTCCTCTCGGCCAGCTAAGCTGATGCTATCCAGGGAAACCTCCTACCAACCAGCCTGACATGACCCCATGGTGGCATAGACTCTGGATGATTCTAGCTCCAGGATCCCAGCAGGGTAACAGGGCAAGTGCCCCTCAGAATGGTTGAGGCAGGCAGCATGGTGAGCCCTGACCGACCCCTGTTCTGGGCAGATCCCCCTCCCACAGCTGCCCTTACATCCATCTGAGAGGCCTGAGTGCTCCAGGGGACAGAGTCCTAACACAGAAGGAAAGAGTTGCCTTCTCCTCCCACTCTGCCTTAAAAAATTGCTTGTCCAATCTGAAAATATTTCTTGGAGAATCTTGCCTTAATATTCACAAATTACGCATAGGACTTTCCTCTTGCTACATTCAACTTTCACTCTTTCACCGTTGATGTGAAGCCCCATTCTTCAGCACCACACAGCCACGGTGCTTTCCCAGCCACAGTCATCTCCGTCTGGAATGCCCGTTCCCTACTTTCCCATTCAGCAAACTCTACTCATCCTTCCAGGCTCACCTTTTCCAGGAAGCCTTCCATGATTTCCCCAGGCAGAGCTAACAGCACTGGTCTTCTGGACTTTTCAAAATGTGGGCGGGCATCTCCACAAGTCAGCAAGCTAAGTCAAAGGCCAAATCCAACCACCACGTGTTGGGTAAATATTTGTATCAGAATGCAGCCAGGCCCATTCCTTTACTTACTGTCCACGGCTGCATTCAGGCTCTGACTGTGACACAGACCACATGGCTCACAAAGGCAAAGAATATTTGCTATCTAGTCCTTTACAGAAAAGTTTTACTGAGCGCTGCCTTAGATCGAGACCCTCTCTAGGGTTAGGACACAGAGGAAGGCTTCTCCAATAGCACCAGCCCAGAGCCCGGCCTGCAGAAGATGCTGGAAGAAAGTTTGCAGAATTCACAAACAGATGAACGAGTGGGTGAGTGGATGGAGAAGTTACAGGTGCCACAAATAAAGCCCATGTTTGCAGTTTCATGCACAGTTCCCTGGACTAGAGTTTCCCGGAAGACCCAGTGGAACTTTCCACTGACCCCCAGGCCTCAGGGCTGCAGTGTGTATAGTCAGCTCCCTATACCCCACAGGTTCTGCATCCTCAAAGTCAAAGATATTAAAAATATTTGTAAAAAAAAAAAAAAAAAGAAACATTTAAAAATACAAAATTAAAAACAATACCACTTTTAAGGATATAGTATAATAAGTACTTACGTAGCATTCACATAAGTAAATCTAGAGAGGATTTAAAGTGTGTGAGAGGATGCACATAGGTCGTATACAGACACTGTGACATTTTATACCAGGGATTTGAGCATCCGAGGAATTTGGTGTCCCAGGGGGGTGGGATCCTGGAACCAATGCCCTGGGGATACCCAGGGATGCCTGCACTAACGAGGAGAAATAATTCTAGGCTGCCAGAAGTGTCAGTAATGACTCTGTGAAGGGCATGGTTCCGTGGAATTTCACAGCTGTGGGAGGAGCTGCAGGCAGGGCCTGCCCCCGCAGCCTCCACATCATCATTGCCCTCTGCCCTGGGGCCTGCTGCTGCCGCCTCGGGGTGCCCAGGCGGCCTCTCGTCCACCCCAGTGCACGTCCACCCTTGGAAGTGGAGGGGCATGGACACCCCCAGCAACTCGGGTGGGCAATTCTGATGCGTATTCTCCACGCTGCCCCCAGAGGGTCCCCAGGAGAAGAGTCCAGGTGCCCACAGTGTCCCCCTCCTCCCTCTCACCCTGCCCAGTGACACACCAGTTCCCTGGGACCACATCTCCCCGCCAGCCACTCGTACAAGCCACTATCTCAGGCTCTGCTTCGAAAGCAGAGAGGGGCGGGACATCAGCCTCAGACACTTGGGTTAAACAGTCAGCAGCATCTTCTGCGTATTTAATGTTCTGTAAATCTCCAGCGAGGACATATTGTTGAATCGGTTTCCTGGGGCTGAAGCAACAAAGTGTGTTTTGTTGCTGGGTGACTTGAAACAGCAGAGATTTATCCTCCCACGGCTCTGGAAGCCAAAAGTCCGAAATCAAGGTGTCTGCAGGTCCACACTCCCTCTGAAGGCTTGAAGGGAAGACCCTTCCTGGCTTCTGCTGGCTCTGAGGGCTGCAGGCTTTCCCTAGTTTCTGTCAGTATGACCCCAAAACCTGCCTCAGCCTTCACACCTGCTCCACAGGTGTACAATCTCCCTCCCCTTCTCTTATGACATCGGTAATTGGATCAGGGCTCTCCCTAAATCCAGGGTGATCTCATATGGAGATTCCTAACTTCATTGCACCTGCAAAGATTCTACTCCCAGAAAAGGTCACATTCATAAGTACCAGGAGTTAAGACTTAGAAATCTCTTGAATTTCTATTCTATCCATTCCACACACTACAGACTATACCTAAACTTCTTTGATTATAAAACCTTTTTTTCTGCCCCAGAGTTAGCGCCCAGGCTTAGTGCTCCTCAGGAAAATGTGTGTTCACATAAGCTCCTGGAGGAGGACAAAGGCCACATCTGTCCTGCTCAGTGCTACAGCCCAGGGTCTGCTGCGTACTGTCCGTCGGGGACCTCAGGCCAGCAAGTGGACTATAAGCAGGCTGCCCCAGATGTGGCGGTCAGGAGAGGTGCCCCCAACACAGGACCAAGAGAGGCTTATCCTAGAGGTTTATCCTCAGTCCCTCCAGAATAATCAGACTGCTTACTTGGAACTCTGGAGACCAGAGTGGCCCAAGGGCTAAGCCATTCCTGGTCTGGCCTGCCACTCTTCCCCTGGGCAGCGACCCTTCTGCCAAATCCTCCTGTCAGGGAACGTCTGGTTACTCCACTCTAAGCTCTCCTGTTCCCCTTCCTGTGTGCTCAGAGAAGGGATGGGTGGACACGGACCAGGTGGTCTGAGGCACCCTCAGCAGACAGGGAGGAAGGGTTATGAACACCACTCAGAAGCACTTAGGCCTGTGCCTAGAGCCAGGCCAGATAAACCTCCTTGCGGGGCCAGACTGTGCCCAAAGCAGCCTTCTAGGGGAAGGCTGCTTACCGTGTGTGGGGAAGGCTGTCCCCAGCTCTCCTAGCCCTAGGAGCCCCTGATGCTTCCCCCGTGTCTAGGCCTGTATGGTAGATGCCCACCCTGTCCTGGAAGGTTTCAGCCAGTAGGAGGCCCCAACTCTCTCATTAACCATTGGAGGGATTGGGGGCACTTTTGGAGACCATCTTCCACAGGCCAGATGACCTGGCTGGTCAGGGCCAGAGCTGCCCAACAAGGAAAAGTCCAGCTGCCCCGGGCCCTTCCTACAGCCTGCTCCAGGACACACTGCCACAGGGCTGTAGGGCCAGGAAGACATCCCCTCCACAGGAGGCTTTAGGCTGCCCTTTCGGCAGATGCTGCTGACCTGTCCAGGCCTGGCCCACGTCCTCCTAGACAGGGGTCACAGACAAGCAGCGATGAACCCAATCCAACCTGTGGAGGGGTGGTTTTTGCCCTGGGTATTTTATTTTTAGTTATTTGAGTTCATTTTTAGGATTATACTTCACACAAACGCTAGATTTTTACCTTCTCCTCAACCACTGGAAGTCCACATCCCATGGGGAAAGGCAGCTTGGCTGGAAGGGTGTGGCAGTTGTGGCCCCACCCCTGCGCCCACAGACCCACATACGCTGGGATGTGACGTTTCATGGTGAGGAAGCCCATACAGAATTCTGAGCTCCAAGAGCAGAAGCCAAGCCCAGGGTCGGGCCCCCAGCTCTCAGACCTAGGCTGTCTCTGGCGTGGTGCTCACACAGCTGCCAGGCTGTTTTCCCAGGGACACAACGCTCAGCTTCCCATGAACACATCTCTGGGGACCACCCGAAGCCTCTCATAGCCCTGCTCTCCTTCCTGCCCAGGAGCCCTGAGCCCAGCAAAGGAAGGGCAGGGCATGAGGTGGGAGCAGTCTCTACCCATCCTCCCCTAAAACTGAACGTCCCCTCCAACACTCCAGCTTTTCCTTACGGGCACATGTGTGAAGCACACCCACGTGTAAGCACACACAGCACACACATACATTACACGCACACACCCCCGTCCTTGCCCAGCCTTCTTTCTGGAGCACCCCATCACACCTGTTCCTGCTCACTTCCCTACATATGGAGTGTTTGTGTTCAGGGAAACCTCAAACTCCAGCGACTTCAAACAGGTCAATCAGGTCACGTAAGTGCCTGGAGCAGGGGAGTGGGACAATAGGGAGGAGTGGGGTCTGTGTACTCAGGGGAACTGCACTCATCGGGACACCGTCCCTCGGCAACACACAGTTGAGCAGTGTTCCTGGTGGGTGTCCACATGCCGGTTATAGGCTGTTTACAGTGATCCCAGCAGACAAGTAGGCATATGTCACTAGCACTTAATTCAAGGGAATTGTGCTCACTGCAGAGTATGTAAACCCAGCTTCCTCCTGGAAGAAGGATTATAGGAGGGTAACTTCTTACCGGAGATGAGACCTGTCATTAAACAGAGTCACATACTCTACTCTGCGGAGGCCACCCAAACCTGCCAGCCAGTGTAGCTCCAGGGCCACCCATCTATGAGCCATGGGGTGGGCTTGACGTCCTGCTCCACTTTGCCCCAGGGACCTTGCCTAGACCCTAGCCCCAGATCCGGGGGGAGTCACAGCAGACCAGGTGGGAAGGGGGCTGTGCGGAGCCCAGCAGAGGACGGCAGGGCAGGGAAAACTACCACAGCCTCCCAGAGAGCTCCTAGCTGAAGACTCCAGGACAGTAAACACCTTTGTCAGGGAGCCGGTGGACGGAGCAGCCCTGGGTCACAGTCAGAGCCAGGGTGGAGGCAGGAGAGACCTGCACTTTCTTCTCTAGGGGATCACACTGGGCCAACTGACCCCTGGGAGAAGCACACAGGCCTCCTCCAGACCCTGGCCTGGCCAGCACCTCCTCTTGGTCTACCTGCCCCCACCACCAGTCCTGTGGCCCTGAATACCTATCCCAGGCACACAGGATCCTACAACAGAGGACCACAGACTGGTGGCTCAGACACCAAACATTTCTTTCTCTGGGTCTGGGGACTGGGAGGTCCAAGCCCCAGGTGCCGGCAGACTGGGCCCCCTGGGGGTGTCCTCTCCCTGGGTCACAGGTAGCCTTCTTCCCACTGTGACCTCACTGGCAGAAGAGACCAGGGAGCTGTCTGAGGTTTCTTTCATAAGGGCACAGACCCCACTGATGAGGTCTCATGACCTACTCATCTCCCATAGGTCTTAGCTCCTAATACCAGCACCTTGAAGTTTGGGATTTCAGCATATGACTCTAGGGGGACACAGCCCTCAGTGCCTTCACCTGGACACTGGTGTTCACAGCCCTCAGGACACCTCCTGCTGGGGAATAGGGGGGCTGGTGCGGCCTGGCCCTGCAAAGGCACCACTGGGCCCTTCTCCCACTCTCTGCAGCATCTGAGGACCAAGGACTAGCTCTTCTAAGTCAGCTGAGTAGCTGGCCCACCCTCCCCTTCTCCTGTCACCAGGCCTATTCCCCAAGGGAGTGCTTTGAAGCACCTCTCTGCCCTGAGGCCTGAGCTACTGTTAGAAGTTTCTGGCTTGGGCCTTGGGGCATTTGGGCCCACTGTAGACACAGACCCCACCCCATCACCCACGGCGCCTCTCACTGTTCCCCCTCACTTGCAGCTCCAGCCATGCTGGCCTCCTGGGAGCTCTGCCAAAGCCAGAATCCCTCCTGTGCAGGTGCAACCTGTCCCCCATAGCCTCCCTGACCCCCCCACTTGCTCATGGTTCTCAGCCAGGGGACACTTGGCAATGTTTGGAGGCATTCTTGTTGTCATCACTGGGGGATACTAGCAGGGCATCTAGCAGGTTGTGGTGAGAGATGCTGTAACCATCCTGCAGTGCACAGATAGCTCCCACAACATGGTATGACTCAGCCCAGAAGGCTGGTGGTGCTGAGGTCAGAAGCCCTGCCCTAAGCCCACATCCTCTGGGGCTGCCCTTCAGGTCCCTGGCAGCCTGCTGGTCTGCCCCTGCTGGACCCCTCAGGCCGCTAGCCAGTCACCCCTCCCACCTGCCTCCCCAGCACAGTCTGAGAATGCAAAGGACAGGAGCTACAGACAGCTACACAAAGGCAGCAGCTGGAGCTGCCTCTGCCTGGCAGAAAGGCCTGGTGGGCAAGGAAGGGGGGCACCAGTATGGGGATGGGCTGGAAGCCAGCAGCAGAGGCCTGGAGGCAGGACCAGGTGCATCTGAACACCCAGGAAGAGCTTGCTGAGGATGGGAAGGAATTCAGGAGGCTGCCAAAGGCTGAGACACCTGCCTGGCCCCATGTGGAGGAGTGACAGCTTCCAGGACAGAGGAGCTGCCTGGGGTGGGGAGGTTCGGGCTACCCTGGCCTGGGCCCCAGTAGCCGCCCACCTGCTGTGTGCATCTCCCCTCCCTCTGTCTTTTAACGCTCCAGGCAAAGGCTCAGCTCCCCAAGGAGCCTTTCTGGATGAAGGAACCTGTGTTGGAGGGGAGGGGAAAAGAAGACAGGAGGGAGGGAAGATGGCACCACCTCAGACCCACCATTCTTCTTTTTTTTTTTTTTAGAAATTAGACTTTAATTTTATTTACTGTCTTATTCAAAAAGTAGTATGATTATACTGTGAAATTACAGAAGATTTCAAGTTAATATTAAGAGAAGCAATAACTAGCCAGTGCTGTTAAATAAGATACTTGATAATTTTTTTTTGCAACTAAAAGTAACAATTTGGGATTTCAAAATTCTTTTTTTGCTCCAGAAACACTCATAGCTTAAAGGGACCAGGTCCTTGAACTCAACCATGAATTAAAGACTGAGGAAACATAACATTTAATACAATTGCAATGTTACATGTTAATTGAATTTTAACTTTCCCTTTTTATTTTAAAATGCCGCATTAGGTATGAAATTTTTATTTTAATCATTTTGAAATATATTAACCACCATTCTTCTTAACATGTTTCATTCTTCTGCTTAATTCGGGAATTATTTACTGAGCACCTACTGTATGCAAGACTCTTTGCAAGGTTCTTTGGAGGGAGATGGGCCTACCAGACGAAGGGAAATAAAGGGAGTCTCATGGGTCGGAGACATTTTTTAAAGGAGATATTCTGTGGTTGTTAGATGCAGCATTTCTGTGTCAGATGCTATTCTAAGCATGTTGTAATAGCCAGTGTGATTAATGTTCTCATGTTATAGACAGATAAACAGAAGCACAGAGAGGGTAAGTGACTTATCCAAGGACACACAGCTGGTGAGTGGCAGAAGCTGGATTTGGACCAAGGCACTGTGGCCCGGAAGCCCAGATTCCCACCTGCTCCCCAGCCTCTGCTGCCTCTTGGGAGGGGGCATGTGAGCCTGGCCTTGAGGGATGGATAGGATTTTGACAGGTAGAGTTCAGTTCCCAGAGAAAGCAAGCAAGAACTCAGTGGGCAGAGCCAGGTTGGGCAAGGGCTTCCGAATGGGGTGTCAGCTATAGGCAAGACCGTCCCGAAGAGAAAGTCAGCTGTGGGCGAGGCCTTCCTGATGGGAAAGTCAGCTGTGAGCAATGTCCTCCCGATGGGAAAGTCAGCTGTGGGCCAGGGCTTCCCGATGCGGGCATCAATATGTTTCACCAGAGCTGGAGGCCAAGGCCTGGGCACTCCAGGAGAACAGTAGTGGCCTGTTCTGCTTAGGCCATCAGCAGGAAGGCTCTCCGGGGTCAGGCCTAGTCCCAAAACATGGGACCCAGTTGTCTTCCTGGTTCACTAGTGGTTTCTGCCTTCAGTCGTGGCCACAGCACACTCATCCTGAATCCTCAGAACTGTTCGACCACATGGGTGCTGTACAAACAAGGAAACCGAGGCTCAGGGAGCAAAGCAACGTGCCCTGTTACACAGTGGTGCAAGGCTGGGCCGTGGCACTGCCCTGCCGTCTCCGGATGCCCTGAGCCTCCTGTCCTGCCCCCACAGCAGACCCTGCCTGCCTGTGCCCCCTCTTCCCCCCACAGTACCGCAGACTGTTCACAGAGCCGTAATAGCTCCCACCTGTAAAAATGCAACAAACTGATGGCCATGTGCATCACTTTTATGACACTTAGAGTCATAATTGATTTCCCAAATGCATGCAGGACTCAGGGGAGAGACTGGGTACTCTCCACAGACCGCACAACTCGGTGACAGTTCTGGGCAAATGAGGAGTGAGTATTATTTGCCTTTCTAATGACCGCCTGGTGCATTTTGGTCTTGATGACGGCATTTCCAAAGCAATTTCAGAAATAGAGTAGAGGAGAAACATTTTTAATCTTTAGCGAAAAACCCAAGATGTGTGGGAGATTGTAATATCTGTTTTGTTGTTTTTTTTTTTTTTTCAGCCCTATGTTTTTGAGAGTTAGGGCAAAATGGAATTCAAAATAAAACAACAATATCACTTACTGTGTAAACAGCTACGGTATCTCTAATTACTCTTACTCAGGCTGTGCACTACCCACCTTCCCCTCAAGAGGACAAGAAAGGGGACCACCTCTCATTACCTTCCAGAAGACAAAATCATCAGGGTAGCTGCCTGGAAGACCACCACCCACCAGGAGGGTACAGAGCCCAGGGAGAAGCCCCTAGCCCACCACCGTCACTGCTTAAATTCCACTGTAAGAAATGCACTTCTCAAGTGGCATGAGTACTCCAGGGACACTGGTCACTTTTTTTTGAATTTCTCTTTTTGGGGGGGAAATAGAGTCTCACTCCATTGCCCTCGGTAGAGTGCCGTGGTGTCATAGCTGACAGCAACCTCAAACTCCTGGGCTCAAGTGATCCTCCTGCCTCAGCCGCCCAGTAGCTGGGATTACAGGCACCCACTACCACGCCCAGCTAACTTTTCTATTTTTAGTAGAGATCGATCTTGCTCTTGCTCAGGCTGGTCTCCAACTCCTGAACTCAAGCAATCCACCTGCTTTGACCTCCCACTGTGTACACCAGAACTTAATTTGATGGAGAAGGAAAGAGAGAAAAACCCAGAATACACTCAGAAAGGGGTCAAGGACTGATAAGATGGTACAGGCACAGTCGATGGGGGAGAGCCACGTATCTCATAAAGGGAGGACAGAACAGCAGGGCAGAGGGATGAGGGAGGTCAGACACCCCCAGCGCTGCTGGCACCCTGCCCACATCCCTTCACTCAGCATTCACCATCCAGCCGATGCCAGCACCTGTGTCTTCTCAAAGGGCCGTCCCCAGTCACAGGAGCACGCTGGGCCAATGCTCAGAGCAGAGCAGGGCAAAAGGGCTTGAGGATTTCCAAGAGCAGGAGCTGGGTGGGGAGGCACCCTGCATCCTGGTGCTTCAGGGGGAGTTCTCTGAGGTGCGTCCTATAGCATCTCCCGGAGGTCTCAGTGGGGCTAAGCCTCGGCTGCCCACAACAATAACTTGCTTAGTGGCCCTGTCCTGTCACAATCTCACTCTCCTCCACCAGTGTTTCCTGGAATCAACTCCAAAGCCAAGTCCTTAGGCTGCGAGTTCCATCCCAGGGCTGGCTGCTGCAGGAACCTAGCAGGGGATAGTCACTCTCACTGGCCAGGGAGGCAGAGCACTGATTGGCCAGGCCTGGGCCACGTACCCGTGCTGGACACCAGCAGTGGAACTGGACACCTCCCCGCCAGGGAGAGGATGGAAGAGGGGAGCTCCCCAGAGGAAAATCAGTGTGCATTACCTGAAGAGAGAATTAGCTGGTGAGCAGCTCAACAGATGCCCATGGCGGCTACAAACTAGCAAACGTCCACAGAGTGTTGGGAGACTGGGAGTCTGGACCAGTGAGATGGCACAGGGCCTGGGAAGGTGTAGGCAGGTGTAAATTCCACCCTCAGAAGTTACTCATTCCTGGGGCCAGGCAGCAGAGCCACAGGAAGCCCACCCCACTGCCCTTCCCTTCTGTCCCAGAGTCCACAGTGAGGGGCTGGCCATGCCCCAACCTCTGGCTCTGGCCTTTCTGTATCTGCAGCTGGAACAAGGGAGCTCCTAGAGCTCCCGGAGGCCTAGTTTGGAGGACAGGGGTGTCTTTCCCCAGGGCCCCACATCATCTGGCACAGACAGGACACTGTGGGCTCCCAAAAATGTCACTGTTACATAGCTTGGCCCTGACTGTTGCCAGGAGCCCTTTCCCAAAGTTTGTGCCTTGGATCTCCTAGCCCTCCAGATGGTTCCCATACAGGCCTGGGATGGGCAGGAGGGGTGGTGTGATTCTGCTACTGAGAAAACGTGAGAAATGGTGGATTGAATCAAATGGGACAGACGGCTACCACAGTGCCTCTCAGGAGCCTTCCCTGCACGGCGTCAGGCATCACTCTCCAGGGACAGCCAGACCAGCCATTGTTTCCCAAACTTACAGGACCTTAGAACCCTGCTTAGGAAGTCTCAGAAGCATGGTTCACAAAACCTACTTTGGAAAATGCTGAGGCGGGAAGGTCAGGTCCTGCTCCCCAGGGCAGCCTGGCCACAGAACCCAATCCAGACACTGGGCCACACAGCCCTGGTCTGGTCGGTCACAGTCACCCACCCGCTCTGGCCCCCACATTTAATATGAAGTGAAAAACAGGCCCAGCTGGCAAAGTCAAATGTCACCAGCCTGCTCCAGTGCCTGTACTCAGCACAGCTTTGTGCCTGCCAGTGTGCCAAGAGAGTCCTCAGACTTTTAAAACACAGGGCACCAATGACAGATTTCTGTGGCTGGGAACAGGACCCCTGTGGCCTGGATACACATTAACATCAGTGATCCCTGGCAGGAAACTTCCCTCATTAACCGGACATCTTGCTACAAAAATTGCAGCAGGACCCTAACTGCTTCCTTTCTGTTCCCACTATTACAAAATTTGTTTGAGGTGATTTTTTTTCTCTTTTTCCTTTTTGCTGGGTGGCATGGTCGTCTGATGGCTCATCTCAGCTCCGATAAGTCACTACGTAATCATCCTGCCCGGATCACGCTGGGTTTACGGCCTCTACAGTAGGTACATTTCTTGAAAATTCAGTGCCAGTGATGTTTGCCCACTTGTCTAAAGGTGTCACTGTAAACAGCCTGTAACTGTCATTCCAACACTCCCCAGGGACACCGTCATGCAGCGTCAGGGCGCTGTCCTGACCACTAGGCGTCCTCTCTAAAGCGCACATCCGCAGGAGAAGAGGGTGGTGGGGAGAGACCCCCCGGAGGCAGCGCCCTGCACAGACCCTGTTTGAGTGTCTCCTTCAAGCTCCTGGATTTGCATCTTAAGACCAGATGCTTTCTTGTGACTCAGACAAAACAGCCTGAGTTTGGTGCCTTCAGAACCCAGGTGTAGACACCCAGCCCTGCAGAGAATTTGCCAGCCTGTAGCCACCTCCCCCGCCTGCTCCTGTTACTTACACCGACAAGACACTCCCCATCCACAAAACTCTTTTGAACCTGGGGTTGAATTTTATCCTCATCGTGGGTCTGTGTGGTGGACAGGGCAAGTTCACTATTTCTGGGGTACAGAGGAGAAAACCTAGGCTCAGGGGTGGGGTGCGTAGGGCCTGGCACATTAGGGGGTGAGCAGAGGGAGACTGCCAGCACTTTCCTTGGGGCTCTTCCACTTCCTCAGGTGACTGCAGAAAAAATCAAGCCCAGCTCTGTGACAGGTGGCACTGGGCCGGTGAGAGGTTACTCCAGCAGCAAGGGGGCAGGGTGGGGCTGGGAATTTGCAGTCAGCCACGTTACCTCCTAGACCAGGCGCTCACGACCTCCCTCTCCTCTCTCTCTCTGTTTCTCTCCCTTTCTCTCACTCCTAAATTGGCTTATATTTCCCTGCTATCCTAACTTTCTCATCTAATGGTCTCTCTTTTTTTTTTCCAGCCTCTGCCTAGGAGCCAAATGGAGGTGACAGGAAGCCCAGGTCCAGCCTGCCCTAGCCTGGCCTGAAGGCATCTGCCAAGTAGGTGCTAAAACTCACACCCGAAGAAGGGTCTGCCCACCTAGGGAAACAAGCCCAGCCATCCTTCTGGCCCCGCTCAGTGGCCCCTCCAGACAGTGCCATGATGTCCTCACCAAAAGCGATGGGCTTTTTCCCCACAGCCTACTCTACCACCACCTGCCCCCACACCCCTCTGGCCTGTGTGTCACTCACCTCCCCTAGAGCTGGGGGCACAAAGGAACAGGCAGAGCACATGCTGCTGAGCAAGAAGGCCAGGCTGGACACAAAGACCTGCCTCCCAACACTGCCAGCCCTGGGGGCTACAGTGTAGCCTGAGGGTGCAGACACCTTCCAGCCCAGCACAGGGCCTCTGATCTCCCACCCAGGTACTCTCCCTGCCCAGTGTCCCCTGATGGCGGCTCCCTGCTGGTCCCCGTGTCCCTTCCTGTCATTCCAGGACATGGGGGAGGCAGCAAGTGATGCTGAGCCCTCCTGGTGGGGACAGGGCTCCCTGTCGTGTTCTGCAGACCAACCCATCCATGAGGTCTGTTTCCCCCCACTCCTCTCTAGAGAGAAAGGAAAGCTCTCTGCTATGGGGGCAACCAGCTACTTCCTACAAGGCGCTGGCAGGGGCCACTGAGGGCAGCTCAAATGTCTAACGGTATAGGCCTTTGAGACTCCTGCTGGGGCCAGGGATGTGGCCTTCCCCTTCCCTTCCCTCTGGGCCTGTGGAGAGAGATGGTACTTAGGAGGGCGGCTGAGAGGTTGGGCAGACACAGCAGGTCCCAGCTCATGCACAGAGCAGCCCTGTCACTGCCCCACAGCAGAAGGGCCTGGAGCTCCTCCTGCCCTAATCCACAGCCACCAACTTGACCCTCAGCCAAGTCCCCACATTTTGTTTTAACCCATGCAGGGCATGGTCCTAGAGCTCCTGATGGGCTCCCAAGGGCGTCCTTCTTCTGTGGGCTGGGAGCCCAGCGCCCAGCCTTAGTGGGGCCTGTCATATGTCCCCCACCACTGGCACATGACCCAGGCCCATGGCCCAGCAGTCACTGCACCCCCCATGTCCACCTGACCTCTCTGCCAGGGTTGCTCTCTGTCCTGCAGCCCACTTAGCCACAAGCCCAGCCAGTCCCCCCAAGTCCTTCTGGGAAGAGGGGGCTCAGCGCTCCCAGGGTCCAGTCCTTCCTGAGTCCAGCCCAATTGCAGGGCCCTGCCTTTCTGGCATCAGGCCTTCCGTGTTCCCAGCTCCAGATGCAGGGTCCCCCTTCCCTCTCCCCAACAGGGGTATGCCTATCATCACAAGGCACGTCTTCTTAAACTGTGGCCCCACCAGCCCCTGGGTGGTTATGTTGTCATGGTTCTCAAGGGTCGTGATGGGTTTTGAAGTTGGGCAGACCTGGGTGGGAGTCCTCCCTTTAGGCTTATGATCTCAGGCAGTCCCCTGACCTTGGACCCAGCAACCTCATCTGTCAAGTGGACAAACCACCCACTTCCTAACCCCTCAGCTAGAAAGTGAGGAGCTGTCGGGAAGTACCAGGCCTACTGGACTGGCTGGCGAGGGTCTGTTGCTCATCCTACCCCTTCTTCAGAATCCGTACCTGTTTCCTGAAGGTGACCCTGGCTCGTGTTCAGCCTCGTGCCCTCACCCTCACCCAGCCCCACCCTCAGCCGTGCTCAACTCTGCCTGGTGTCATTGTCCCAGAAGAGGTCCACTCATGCAGCCACATGTTCTCACCACATTTGAGTCACATCAGAAGACACAGACCATGGAGACCCTTAAAGGATGTGACTCACAATCTTTGTCTAATTACCTCCCATTGCCTCCCTAATCCATCCCCCGCACACCAGCCCCACAGCACCGGTGCATTCCTCACATGTATACGTCAAGGACACTCAGTGCCCTGTCTAGAATGTCCTTTCCAGGCCGGGCCCTGTGGCTCACTCTGCAGTCCCAGCACTCTGGGAGGCCGAGGCGGATGGATTGCTTGAGCTCAGGAGTTCAAGACCAGCCTAAGCAAGAGTGAAATCCGTCTCTACTAAAAACAGCCAGATATGGTGGCAGGTGCCTGAAGTCCCAGCTGCTCAGGGAGGCTGCAGCAAGAAGATCATGGGAGCCCAAGAGTTTGAGGTTGCTGTGAGCTATGACACCACCACACTCTACCCAGAGCATCAAAGTGAGACTCTGTCTCAAAAAAAAAAAAGCAAATAGAATGAATGCCCTTTCCTTCCTTCTCTGCTGGATGAATCCTAGTACCTCCTCACCAGGCTGTCCGGCAGGAGGTCCCAGACCACATGTGCCCAGGGAGCGGTTGAAATGTGGCCAGTGTGAGTTAAGGTGCATGGCTGATGAAAAACGCCCATCAAATTGCAAAGACATATGTAGGACAGAAAAAAGAAAAAAGAATGTGTAATATCCCGTTAATAATTTTCATGTGATGACTCAGCTCCTGTAGCTCAGCAGTTAGGGCACCAGCCACACACACAGGGCTGGTGGGTTCCCACCTAACCCGGGCTGCCAAACAACAATGACAACAACAACAAATAGCCGGGTGTTGTAGTCGGCACCTGGAGTCCCAGCTACTTGGGAGGCTGACGCAAGAGGATTACTTGAGCCCAGGAGTCTAAGATTGCTGTGAGCTATAACAATGCCAAGGCATTCTACCCAGGGCAACATAGTGAGACTCTGTCTCAAAAAATAGTAATAATAATTTTCATGTTGATTACATGGTGAAATGATAACATTTTTGCTATATTGAATTAAGGAAAAGCTCTTATGAAAATTAATTTCACCTATTTCTTTTTCTTTTTAATATAGCTACTAAAAAATTTAACATCACACATCCTTGGCTGTGTATTGCTACTGGTTAGCACTGCACAGACCTGCTCAGATATGAGGAAAAAGGGGTTTGGAGCCCTCAGTGGGGCCAGACGACGCAAACCCCGGGAGACCCACTGAGGAACATGGTCTTTACCCGGCCATGGGCCACTGAAGGGCCTCTGGGGCACAGCGGCTGTCGTGGCTCCTGGGGGCACAATAATCAAGAAGGACGACAGGGCTCCTCCCTGGGACAGGTGCTGTCTGCTGGAGAAAACAGTGACCCCATCAGTGAGCAAGGCCATGTGGGGCCGTGGCTAAGGGCCACACAGAATGGGCCTGGGGGTAGGCACCAGCACAGCCCACATAGCCCTTCTGCTGGGGTGTAGGAGAGACCATCCTGGAGCAGGCTTCAGTGACGCGGGGACTAAATGAAGACAGGGGTCCCTCAGCACAGAGCCAGGCACAGGAGAGTGGACACCTGCCCAGCAGGGCCCAGACACAGAGCTGGGCACAGGAGAGTGGACAGCTGCCTGGCAGGGCCCAGGGGGCCCAGTGGACATTATCCAGACTTTGGAGTATTTTGGAGTCAGCACAGAAGGACTGACTTCTGAATGGGAACAAAAGGAGGTGAATATGCCTGATCTCAGCAGGGCTCACATCTCAGGAGTGGCCGTCCAGGGACACTGAGGAAGCTTTTCTGCCATCTGACAACTACAGTACCCAGGCTCCTGTACTCCTTCATCCACATACTTGGTTTTTTGTTTTTTTGGTTTTTTTCATCCACATACTTGTGACCTTGGACAAATCTTTTTCCCTATTGAGTTCTCATTTGTGAAATGGATAAAGAGCCCTCGCTGGGCTCCCTCCCGGCAGGGCATGAGACCCGGGTTAAGCAGCAGCTGTGGGCACTCTGCTGACCCTGCACCACTGGCAGCTCCCTGGAGGCTGGGATGTCAGTCATAAATGAGCACTAATGGAAACACTGATTTGTGGATAAGACGTAAACCATGCTACCACCCAACACACACAACCAGGCAAAGGCAACAAGAATCGGAACGAAGGCCGAGTGCAGTGGCTCATTCTTGTAATCCCAGCACTCTGGGAGGCCAAAGCAGGTGGACTGCCTGCACTCAGGAATTAGAGACCAGCCTGAACAAGAGTGAGACCTCATCTCTACTACAAATAGAAAAACTAGCCGGGCTTTGTGGCAGGTGCCTATAGTCCCAGCTACTCAGGAGTCAGAGGCAGGAAGATCGCTTGAGCCCAGGAGTTTGAGGTTTGAGGTTGCTGAGAGCTGTGATGCCACAGTACTCTGCCCATGGTGACAGAGTAAGATTCTGTCTCAAAAAAAAAAAGAGTTGGAACTACAGTACTGGATGAGACGGCCGCTGCAGGAACAGCAGCTTTTAATCTGGGCCTAGATGCCCAGTTCATAGTCAGGCCGAAGAGGGAGAATGGGGCACTTCAGCTATCAGGGCAGGCACAGAGCGTGCACAGGGCGGAGGTGGGAAATGAGAAAACACGGGAGACCTAGACCGCAGCATAGATTAGCCTCGGGAGAGAATCAAGAGCCCAGAGGCTATTTACCTGCCCAGTGTGGTTGCCAGGAAATCACAAGTGCTTCCTGGAAGAAGAGCCTCCTTCCTTAGCCCCAACCGTCTCCAAGACTATGCCAGCAGCTCGTTGGTTAGAACAGACAGCACCAAACACGGAGACCAGAAATGTATGATGAATAAACATTATTTAAAGGGACTGTGCAATGCCATGAATTTTTCAGTGGCAAAAGCAGCCGAGAGCTTATTAAAAAATGCATGACTTTCCTACTTGATTATAAGTCAAGAAAAGCCAAAAAGAGACAGGGAGAGAGTGGAGGGGACAGCAAAAGACATCAGCAGCCTTGCAGACGGGAATTAATAAGGTTGTTCCTAACAGGGAAGGAGTGACATGGTGATTAGTTAATTACCATTCAGCCGCCTGTAATTAATGCACAACTGAAACTGGTGTACAATGAATTAAACCACCACACAGAGCTGCTGAGCCCAGGACCTTGATTACTGATTGAAAAGGCTACTACCTCGGCTCCACCACTGTGGTTTCAACAGTGTCTCCCTGTGACATGTTATGCAACTACAAAGCCAGCCAAGCAGAAGACATCAGCCACCAGGTGCCGTGTGTGAGCCTGACACACCCTGGGCAGGGCTCCCGTGCTCGGAGCCTGGCTCTGATTTGGGTCTGGACTCTCGTGTCCAGCCCAGGGCCCAGCCCCAACAAGTTTCTCAATGACTGTGCAGAGATGGGGTTTGGAGGACTGAGGAGGGGTGGGATGCCTGTGTTCTGATTCCAACGGATGGGAGAGGAACTCCAGCATGGAGGGCAGGCACCACATGCCTTATTCCACTCGTGGCAGCTGAGAGAGCTACATGGGAGGTCCGTGTTTATCCAGCTCATGGAGGCCAGTGAGCTATGTAGAAAGTCCACAGTCTGTACGTGGGTCAAGCCCTTGGGGGGCCCAGCAGCAGTTACATAAGCATGGCATCACTGTGTACAGTTATGGTTATCCAGGAAAACCAGAGCACCCTCCCGTGGTACCATGGGTGAGAAAGCCTAGACCACTTTGTCAGGCCTCAAAGGGGTAACAGCTGGAAGGAAGAGGGAGAGATATACAGAGACAGAAATACGCCAGGAAGAAAGACAACCCTGGAGACAACTTCCCTCCGAGAGCACCACTGTCACCCCAGACTCCATGCCACCATTTCCCAACACGAGGGCAGACTCTAATGATCAGGCATCAGGTGCCCCTTCCTGCACAAGTCACAGAAGCCAGGTGAGGGTCCATAAAGGCAAGTCAGACCATGTCACTCCTCCACGCTGACCCTCCTGTGGGTTTCTACAGTAATGGGAATATAATTCACCCTCCCTGGCATGGCTGCACTACAAGGCCCTAGTGTGTTTGACCTCTGCTACCCCCCACCTCATCTCTTCCTCAGCCCTTCTTGTATATGGGCTGGCCCCACCAGTCTTGTTGTGCCACAAAATCTCCAAGCTTGCTTCTGCCCCAGGACATTTGCACATGCTGTTCCAGCTGATTGGGAACACTCTTCCCAGCTTCTCCCAGTGATGAGTTCTCAGCTCAACTGTCACCTTGCCCTGAATTTCCTGTCTAAACTAGCCTCCGCCTGCCTCAACATTAATCTCCTTGGCATGACCCTGAGTGTCTGCTGGGAGTGAGGCAGAAAGGACAGACGGCCCCACTCGTGGAGCGTGGGTGGCAGCTGCTATGTCCTAGATGAGGAATCACAGAACCTGAATCTCAGCTTCCCCAGCTACCAGTGAGGACTGTGGCAACTCAGTCTTTCTGCCCACTGTGGAGGGACTATAACTAGGTTAGATTGAAGGTCACTCCGGGATCCCCGAGGCCAACTGCCCCCAGAGCCACACATCAGAAGCTTCCTCGGGGCCTTACCCCAACCTCATTCACAGAGCAAGGAAGGAGCCAGCTCTACTCCCCAGGCCAATGCCATCAACATGAGTGTCTGAAGACATGGCTCAGACCCCATCTCAGTACCCCAGGAGACAAAGAAAGCAGATAAATGAGCAGAGTGGCTGGGCCCTCCCTCCACCCAGGCGCTGGCCTCTTGGGAGGAGGCATTATGTTACCCTCCCCTTAAAAGGAAACAACTGCTAAGCATAACCCCCCTCTCACCCGGGGTGAGGGAGTGCTGGAAGGAGTCCCTTATCCTCTCCAGACCTCAATTCTTCCATCTGTGAAATAGGGGCAGAAATCTCGACCTCCTGAGGTTAATCCTGAGGTCACACATTCCTTTGGTAAAGGTTTTCCCCAAGTGCTGCAGTAACTCGTGGCTTACAATGGAACTGAAACCAGGCCAGGGAGGCTGGGGTCTCTCTGGGCACCCTCCGGGGAAGCATTGCTCCGTCCGCTTCTGTCTGGTGCACCCAGGGCTCTGTGGTCACTTCCAGCTCTGTCTCCCTGAGTAATAGCTAGTGCACATTTTAGGCCAGAACTGCACGATTTCCCAGGGAGGAGAAAATTAGACGTTTTCTGGGTCTGACTCCTGCAGCCCCTCCTTCTAAGAGCTCTCTTGTGGGCTCTGAAGCTCTGCTGAGGGGCTAATCCAGTCTCCGCTGGTTCCTTTTACTGAGTAGCCACTGTAGCCTTCAATACCTGTGTGCTCTCCACATGGGAAGGCAGTGGGGCAACCAACCACCAAAGATTCCTTCCTTCCCTCCTGACTCTGAGCGAGCCTAGAGACCATGTTCCTGCAAGAGATGGGATTTCTCAGCCTGCAGAATGGGGGTGCCCACCTGGGACTGGGGACCATGTCTTGGTCCCTTCTCTGCTACAGAGCAGTTGTATGGCCTTGGACAGCTACAGATTCCCACCACAACGCCCAGCTAGTTTTTCTATTTTTAGTAGAGCCAGGGTCTTGCTCTTGCTCAGGCTGATCTCTAATTTCTGAACTTAAGCAATCCACCCACCTCAGCCTCCCATCACATCTTGTCCCACAGCAGCAATTTTCAACAGGCGTCCCGTGAGAGGATCTTGGGTGTGCTACGAACATTTTTAAAGATAATTAATTCAACTATTTTTTAAAGAAGTTCAAAGCACAGTAAGTATATATTTTTTTCACTCTTTTGTTGATCAACATGATTTAAGTGGGCCACGGAAGTCTAACTTTAGGTTCAAGTGTGCCGTGAGATAAAAAACGATTGAAAAACACAGGTCCACAAGTTCCATATATCTTATGGCAGGAACTCCCAGTTCTGTGATTCCCTGACACGCCAAACCACAATTGCAGTACACAGATGTGTTATGATCCAATCCTACACATGTAGTCATTACCAAAACCCAAGTCGGCTCCTTAAAGGAGTCTTGGTATGAGAAACCAGATAGGACCTAGTACCTTCCCCTCACTCAGGGGATGGCCCCTTACCTGACAGCACCAGGGATTCGTGATGAAAAGCATCATCTCTTGATATCAGCATCAAGACTCAGGTGAGCTGATCTGTCAGGCCTGGTTCGCCTCCCCAGGAGACAAGAGTCACAGAGTGCTGACCAGCTGAGGGCAATTTCTTCCATCACCCTGTCCCACCCACTTCAGAAGCCCTGTTTTTCAGGCTTATCATGGGTAATAGCTGTGAAAAGTCACGTGACCCAAGACTCTTCCCTCCCACCTTGTCTGGTTCCTGAGCAGTCTGTTGAAACTTTGGCCATTGCTCAATAGGCAGAAGGTATTTGCAGGACACAAGCACAGGCACTTATGAATGATTTGCCAAGGCTTCCCGGCACACGCCTCCTTTCAGCCTCTTGTAACGCCAGCTAATAAGAAAAAATGGCATCGGCAACAAGACCAGCACGCCCGAGGGGTGAGTGCCTAGGCAGGCTCATTTGCTTCATGACACTGGGAGGGAAATAGGCCAAACCACGGAGGCTCCCCCCAGTACAGTGTTCCGAGCCAATCTCTCTGCAGATGTCCTCGGCAAGGAGGTAGCAGGATCCATAGGAAGACAATGTCTCCCCCACAGGCAAATGAGAGGAGAGAGGTGACAGTCACACTGTGACATAAAAACCCCACAGTAACCAGAGTGAACGTAAATGCCACCATTCCCTGTGTCACTGAGCACTTCCTCTGTGTTGGGTGTAAGAGTTTCACATTTATTCTCTTAGCTAATCCTTCCCTTTATACCCCGAGGCTAACTGAGGAAATGGAGATCCCCAAAGATCCAGGAATTTGCTCAAGGTCATACAGCTAAAGTGGCGGGAAGAGGCTTTGACTCAGGCCGCATATGCCTTGGCAAAGCTGTCTTTAGATGAGAGGGACCTTGAGTGGATCTGGAGTCCCTGCGTCCCCCAGTCTCTCCAGACCTCCTGAGGCCTGGGAATCTGGACGGGGGGGAAAATGTCATCTCTCCCACCTGCCTAAAGGCAAACGGCTCCATTCAGCTAAAGAATCTTCTGTCCTTACTTTACTTCATTCAAAAGAACACATTTAGGTGGGCGTGGTGATCACACCTGTAATCTCAGCACTCTGAGAGGCCAAGGCAGGTGGAACCCCTGAGCTCAGGAGTTCAAGACCAGACTAAGCAAGAGCAAGACCCCATCCCTACTAAAAATAGAAAACCTAGCTGGGCATTGTGGCAAGTGCCTGTAGTCCCAGCTACTTGGAAGGCTGAGTCAGGAGGATCGCCCAGGTGTTTGAGGTTGCTGTGAACTATGACACCACAGCACTCAACCCAGGGTGTCAAAGTGAGACTCTTGTCTCGCTAAAAAAAAAATAATAATACTTGTGTTAAACTCAAATCCTGCCTTGGCCCCACATTCTACTTTAGTAGCCAAAGACGAAATTGTATTCCTGTCCTCTCCCAAAGCCGACAGCCCACACACGAGGCCCTCAGAGCCTTCCTCTCATCCTTACTCCAAAATCGGGTCTGGGGGTTCAGTATTTCTAGTTGTGGCACCAACATTCCCTGGCCCACCCCCACTACCCCTTCCCTTTAAGAAGACACTTGAGAATTCTACGACACTCGAGCTGTCCACATGAGATGGTCAGAAAAGCTACTGGCCAAGAGATCAGTGACACAGAGACGGGGACTGGCCTGCAGCAGCCAGCTCTGTGATTCGGGGTAAATCTTTATTACTGCTGACCTGTGGTTCCTTCTGTAAAAGGATGCTGCCAGCCTGCCCCCAATACCAGGCAATGAGGGGAGGTGCTCAGCCAGTGTTTGCTTTGCACAGAATGATCTCCCCTCCTGTGTGCACAAAGCCTGCCAGCTATGTTAGTCTCTGCATCAGCCATAGCTCCAGGTAAACGTCCATGTGTCTCACTTGAAAAATTGTGTCTACAAATCCCATTATTAGTGGGGTTGCCCCACTAATTTATCTCTGAGAGCTGCTCATGGGACCTTGGTCAATATTTGCTGAAAATCAAATACAGACCTTGTTATTATTCAACGCAAACACTGTGCTGAACTCCACCAAGCCATGTTCCAGGGTCAGCACAGGGGACATTAAGTTAATTTGCATAAGTGTCCATGAGACGTAAGGCATCTCCTGAGGCCTCTGCCAATTACCAGGACCCAGGCATTCCCAGAAACTCCAGGACTCCACTATCTAGGCAAGGAATCAGCACTTAGCACACTTGTAAAATACCACCCACGGAGGCGAGAGGACTCCCAATATTTGAGCAAGTGAGAGAGTGGACAGTGAAGGAAAGCATGGAGAAGGGCAGAGTGGAAGGAGGAATGCCAGACACCCCATCACATGGCCTGGGGGCTCATCTTGCTGTTCCTCACCGCCTGGTATTTTCTGGCTTTCCTCCTCAGCCTCCATTTTCTCATCCATAAAATAAAGTGAAGGATATATGTGGTGAGGACTAAATTAAATAATCTTTGTACAGGCTCATAGGCATATAGGCTCTCAAAAATTTCATAAATAATTACCCCATAGTCATCACAACATCCCAAACAACACAAGGAAGATGTAGGTACTTTAGAGACCTCAAGTCTTTAAAAATGTAGACATGTAAAAAGAATGAGTGGGATTCCACTCGGGATCAGGTTATAAATTTCCATTTGGAGGCATCCCTCCTTTAGACATGTGCCATTACGAAAAGTAAAAAATCATTCAGGACATTGTAAAATACACAGCTATCTTCAAACACAAGCATTGCAAGGACCAGAGATGAATTATAAACACGGAGTGACAAAACTCCAGTATTCATGTTGTGAGGGGTGGTGGGACTAAGGGCATCAAATGTGAGGGGCGGATATAACTGGAAGCCACTGTATGAACCCACAGAGGAAGCCGGGAGTAACGCAGAAGGGCAGCAAGGAGGAAGGGTGACGGAAGGAGGACACACTAGGTGACTGACAGGTGCAGGGTCTGACACAGGTGACTGACATATGCCAGGTCTGACCCAGGTGACTGACACGCGCAGGATCTGAGACAGGTGACTGGCAGGTGCAGGGTCTGAGACAGGTGACTGGCAGGTGCAGGGTCTGAGACAGGTAACTGACAGGTTCAGGGTCTGACACAGGTGACTGGCACGTGCAGGGTCTGAGACAGGTAACTGACAGGTTCAGGGTCTGACACAGGTGACTGGCAAGTGCAGGGTCTGAGACAGGTGACTGGGAGGTGTAGGGTCTGACACAGGTGAGTGACAGGTGCAGGGTCTGACACAGGTGACTGTCAGGTTCAGGGTCTGACACAGGTGACTGGCAGGTGCAGGGTCTGAGACAGGTGACTGGCAGGTGCAGGATCTCAGACAGGTGACTGACAGGTGCAGGGTCTGAGACAGGTGACTGGCAGGTGCAGGGTCTGACACAGGTGACTGGCACGTGCAGGGTCTGACACAGGTGACTGGCAGGTGCAGGGTCTGACACAGGTGACTGACAGGTGCAGAGTCTGACACAGGTGACTGGCACGTGCAGGGTCTGAGACAGGTGACTGGCAGGTGCAGGGTCTGAGACAGGTGACTGGCAGGTGCAGGGTCTGACACAGGTGACTGACAGGTGCAGAGTCTGACATAGGTGACTGACAAGTGCAGGGTCTGAGACAGGTGACTGGCAGGTGTAGGGTCTGACACAGGTGACTGGCAGGTGCAGGGTCTGAGACAGATGACTGACAGGTTCAGGGTCTGAGACAGGTGACTGGCAGGTGCAGGATCTGAGACAGGTGACTGACAGTTGCAGGGTCTGACACAGGTGACTGGCAGGTGCAGGGTCTCAGGTGAGTGACAGGTGCAGGGTCTGAGACAGGTGACTGGCAGGTGCAGGGTCTGAAAGGCAGGAAGGGAGCCGTGACTCTAAGTTCTGTAGAATCCCCTGGGTTCTCTTATTTTACTGATGCATTAGAGATCAGAGTGACAGGCTCGAGTCAGCCAACTACCCACTTCAGTTAGGGATGGCAGTCAGAATGGCAAGGTGTGAACAGATCATCCCTCCCCCAAGAGAGCAGACTGCACAGAAGGTGAGAACTAGGATCTGATTTCAAGAGCTGTACAACTTCAGGGAGAGGTGGGGTCCCATGTGCCAAAGTCAAGGAAAGATAGGAAAGAACTGGGACCCTGAGACTTGGGGTAGAGAAATCTGAGCCCCCAGATTCCTTTGAACCTACAAAGGTCTACTATTCCTTTCTAGAATACTTCAGACCCCTTTGCTTGAAATCTATTCAGAAGCCTCAAGTGTAACACATCTCTTGCAACACAATGTCTTCCTTCCCTGACCTCCCCTACTGACCACAAGAACAAATCCAAGGTCAAGTCTCAACAGGGTCTAGCTGGTAAAGCGCTGGGAGGTAAGGTAAGAAAAGGTAAGAAAGGATTATTAAGGTAAGAAAGGTAAGAAAAGGATTATTCCTGACCAGTGTGCACCCACAGGAAACAGGAGAGCTTCCCTGCCAGTCCATCTTAAGGACGCTGAACCAAGAGTGATGCGGGGGCAGTGCCTGTGGCTCAAGGAGTAGGGCACCGGCCCCATAGAACAGAGGTGGTGGGTTCAAACCCGCCCTGGAAAAAAAAAAAAAAAAACGAGTGGTGTGGATGGGTCCCAGAGTGCAAGTCTCGACCAGGGAGATAGCACCTCATCAAGGTACTGGGAGCCAGTCCTAATAACTTCTAAACATCTCCTGAAACCTTGGGGAAAATGCTTTACCTTACATAAAAGGCAGAAGCAATGTGAGAGCAGCCTTGTTACAGTGCCAGATGAGGGTTCAGCTTTTTTGATCTCAGAGAAGTAGCCGCACTACAGTGGATCTATCCTATAAACCTGAGTTCTCCTCCTTTGACTATGTTCCTTGAGGGGATTCAGAGGAAACTCCCTTTCCAAAGAAGGGGAAAAGGAGCGCAGCGAGGAGGAAGGAGGGAGGTGGGATTTGGGTAGCACAGGCATCCCAGAAGCTGGGTGGCAGCTGTCTTCTGTAAGCCATACCAGTAATAGGAAATCTTGCCATGGAGCTGGGCTCCCTAGAGCCGATTCTGGGACAGCAGAGGCCGTACAGCACCATTTAAGAGGCAAAGTAGATTCTGAGATCAGGATGGCAACCGTTTGACCTACAGGTGTGTACTGACCACAAGGTAGCTGGGGCAAGATACAGGAGTAGCTGACAAAGAGATGGACCAAGAATGGATAAAATGAACAGAAAGTGGAGATCAGCCACACCAGTGGGCAGCAAGTTACATGTGGTGTCTGTTTTCAGGCCCAGAGCCCATTGACTCAAGGAGAAGTCTCTTGAGGAAAGATTCTGCAAAGCCACAGGACATATGAGCAGTCACCCCAGTTCTGAGCAACAGAGCATGGGTAAGAAGGGAAAGGGGGGGATCTTTACTGACTGCTAGATACAGCATCACCCAAGAGGTCCAGCACCTGGCCATTTTCTCTGTTGCTGAACACGTAATCAGGACGAATGTACTTAGCAGCTAAGATGGCAGGAAGGGGCAAACGTCAGCCCCTGAAATTGTCCCCTGATCCCCGGTTGCCCTGACCCAAACGATTGCAATAGAAGCCACGTCTCTACAGTAGAGGCAGAAATGAGTTATTCTCAGAGACTTAGAAGATATGGTGGGGGGGTCTTCCTTACCTCCCCCTGCCCCTGGTGTAATTTATAATCCTGGAACTTCAAAAATGCACATGAATCATGGTGGATGAGGATGGACCATCCCAGACTTAACCAAGTTTAGCTCCAATCACAGCTACTGTGACAGAGACTGTCTTTCCCTAGAACAGATCAACACCACCTCTGCAGCTATCCAGGGAATCAGATTTTATATCCACATCAGGAAGGAAAATCAGAGTTCACATAGGATAGATGGTGAAGACACCCAGGGTCTTTCTGGTGGCTGTGTTAACTCCCCCTCGGTCATAACACAGCCCAAGGTAAACATTTCACAGAAAAATCACACTGGTCCACAACTGTCCTGCAGAAGCTGGAAAATAAACTCTACAAAGACTCCAGGGCACTGGCGAGAGGTCCCAGGACGTTTTTTTGCACTTAGCACCTCCAGCCCTTAGAAAGAGCAGAGCTCTGGCTCCTCCTCCTTTCCCACATTCACAGAAGCACCTGCTGCCCTCCTAGCACTGCTCCAACTCATTTAACAAATGATTTTCTGACATTTTGACAATTTCCTTTGGTTGGAGTCCGATCCTTTGGGATTGTTGAATGAGCTTCTTTTTCATTTTGCCTGAATTCTGCTAATCTGAAACCTCTTCTCTCAGCTTCGGGCTTATAGATTTGCTGTGCACCTATCCCCCGCTGCTGGGGACTGTCCTACTTAGTGACAGGAGAGGTCTGCAGGGAGTGCTGCTGTGTTCTAGGCCAGAGGACTGACCTGGCAGGAGGAGGCGGACACAGGGGCAGAGTCCTGCTCCCCACCGTGGTCATCACAGTCTGGACTGGTGCAGGGAGATACTAGTTCAGAGTGATAGGTGTGTCCCCGGGGCCCCTGCTGGAAGCTCCAGACAGAGGCTGGATGTGTCCCTCTCCACGGAGGTGGGTGGTGTGACCTTGGCAACCAGATTAAGAGAAGACTTGGTGCAGAATATGGTGCAAGCAGAATATGGTGCAAGCAGGCCTGACACTTGGCCATCCCTCCATCGCAACCCCTATGGCCCTGGTCTCCATTGCCACAGGAAGGAACCAGGCATGACGCAGATTAGAAGTACAAGCTTGCAGGAGGCAGGCTAACCTTGCTTGCAGGATAGCCTGGAGCAACCTCCGCAGTAGCCTTTTATTGAGACAGTACATGACAGGTGAGGGGAGGATTAGACAATGACTGCGTGCCTAAGGACTGCCACGGGCTCCCGCTCTTTCTCCACAACAAACACCTGCAGATGAATTGCCCAAGGGTCCGCCCTCCAGCCGCAAATCATCTTGCTCAGGGGCCCTCTGGCTCTTGGCATCCTCTAAACTACAGTGCTAGAAACATCTGGGTAGGTACAGGTGCAGTTTTGATCCGCTGCACGCCCCTGCAGAAGCCACAGTACAGACTCCTGAGGCTTAGGAGCAAACCATGCTGTCTGCTGCAAGCAAACACACCTTCTTCAAAAATCAGCTCCTGATCTGGGCGCGGTGGCTCACGCATGTAATCCCAGCACTGGGGGAGGCTGAGGAGAGAGAATTGCTTGAGCTCAGGAGTTCGAGACTTGTATGAGTGAGAGTGAGACCCTGATTCCTAAATAAAAAAAGGGAAAAACCCAACCAGGCACCGCGGGGAGCACCTGTAATCCCAGCAGCTTCCAGAGGCTGAGGCAGTGGGATGCCCATAGCCCAAGTCTGAGGTTGCAGTGACTTATGACACCATTGCAGTCTGCTCAGGGATAGGGTGGGACTCTGTCTCAAAAAAAAAATCAGCTCCTGAAATGCAAAAGCCACGTGAGCTCAGAGCCCTGATCGTGGAACACCGAGTGTCTGCAGGCAGAGCTGCCCAGCCCCAGCTGGGTGCAATCTGAGCCAGCAAGTCATCACACTGGGTGGACGCAGCAGTGACTCGCCTGTGGGAGCAATGCTCCCTCACGAGGCACAGGCTCAGGTCGCCTCCTGTATTGTGTCAATGCATGTCCCACCTGTGACCTCACTGAAGGTGGGAGGGGAAGCACCTACAACCAGCTGGCAGAGGAGGGGTAACCCAGGATGGGCCCACTCCAAACGGTGATGCAAGAAAAATGTGGACTTCTGCTGCACACACCTGCACTCAGGGGTGACCCTAGAAATTCAGGCAGTCCCTCTGAGTATCCACTTTGCCAGCAGAAAGAAACAGACCCAAATAAAGATACACGAATATTCCTGGGCAGTGCGAAGTGACTGTTATCTGGCTGATTGATCAGATGCTCAAAAGAATATGATTGGAAACAAGGAGATAATTTTTCTTTTTGAACAGAGTCTCACCCTGTCACCCTGGGTAGAGTTCTATGGCATCATTATAGCTCACAGCAACCTCAAATTCCTGGGCTCAACCAATCCTCCTCCTTCAGCCTCCCAAGCAGCTGGAAATACATCCCGCCACAACGCCCAGATAGTTTTTCTATTTTTAGTACAGACGGGGTCTCACTGTTGCTCACTCTGGTCTCAAATTCCTGAGCTCAAGCAATCACTCACCTCAGCCTCCCAGAGTGCTGGGATTACAGGCGTGAGCCACTGCACCGGCCTGGAAAAAAGGAAATCTTGGCACTAGTCACATGGATAGAACCATGGGGGTCAAATATGTGGATATTTGTGTCACACGTCCATGCCTATCACGAGCGGCCACTTCCTGCTGCCCGCTAGCACAGGGACTGTGACAGCCAGAGAGAGCATGAGGGAGAGAAAGAGGAGACTGGCTCACTTTTATAACAAACCAACTTTCCCCAGAAGGAGCCCACTCTCGTGATATCTGTGTGAGTCCCCAGACGAGGCCAAGCCCTCAGGACCTAACCACCTCTTCAAGGCCTTACCTCTCACGAATGTCATGTTGGGGAGTTACGTTGTCAACATAGGAACTCTGGGAGGTAAATTCAAACCATGGCACACATCTACCTTATTTCACAGAAATTTTTTTTTTCAGATATGACCTAAAAAGCTATCTTTGCCTTCTTTTTTCTTTCTTCCCCGAAAGCAGTGGAAAATGTTTTTGAGGAGACACAGGGGGTTGGGTGAGTGAAGAACAGGACTGAGGCTGTTATACATGAGAATAGAGGCTCCAGGGCCACCTACGGAGTGGGGAAAGGTCGCCCACATGAGTGGTATAGTCTGACGAAACCTGCAGGACACTCTGTCACCTCCCTTTCCCATCACCTCCGATATTGGACAGCCATCACACCACAGCTAAGGGAATTCCAGGGCACCTCAAGTACAATGGACAGAGAGGACAGCTGGACAGAGCTGTCACAAGTGACAAGATAACATGCCTCCGTGGGAAGCCACACAGTCCCAAAAGATAAGAGAGCTGGGAACACAGCACCCCAGGGAAAGGGAGTCCAAAGGGGCAAAGCCCGTACTCAGGAAAGGGAAGAAAACCACCCCCCTATCACTTAAGGTAAAGAGAAACGAACTCAATAGAATTAAAAGTCAAAGATGACATGATAAACTTATAGAACAAGATGGAAAATGAGATTAGAGAAATAGGACAGACACTATTGACAATCCAATGACTGACATTGAGAAAATGATCTCATATATAACTGACATAATAAAAATGAATGCACATAAAAAAGAATTTTATTTTATTTTTTTTTTATTGTTGTGGATTCATTGAAGGTACAAAGAACCAGGTTACATTGATTGCGTTTGCTAGATAAAGACCCTCCAATACTTGTGTCCTGCCCCCAAAAGGTGTACCACACCCTGTGACCCTCACCCTGATCGTGGAACACCGACAGGATCGTGGAACACCTCCCTCCTGTCCGCCACACCCTGTGACCCTCACCCTGATCGTGGAACACCGACGGGATCGTGGAACACCTCCCTCCTGTCCACCACACCCTGTGACCCTCACCCTGATCGTGGAACACCGACGGGATCGTGGAACACCTCCCTCCTGTCCGCCACACCCTGTGACCCTCACCCTGATCGTGGAACACCTCCCTCCTGTCCGCCACACCCTGTGACCCTCACCCTGATCGTGGAACACCTCCCTCCTGTCCACCACACCCTGTGACCCTCACCCTGATCGTGGAACACCTCCCTCCTGTCCACCACACCCTGTGACCCTCACCCCCACCTCTTTCCCTTTCTCTGCTTTCCCCATCCCCCACCCCCACTATGTATTAGGTCATTAACTAGTTTTGGTTTTGTACAGAACTTTTTTAATGATAAGCTGATGATAAGCTGATATGTCCTCATATCAGAACTGAGTACATAGGATTCTTGCTTCTCCGTTCTTGTGATGCTTTAAAAGTATCCATTGTACTCAGTACTATTATGAAACCAATTTACACTTACTCACAGTTTCATACGAAGAAAAAAAGAATTTAAAGCATTAGAGAGACACTGACTGTAAAAATGAGGGGGGGAAAGACAGTTTATCTTAAGAAAAATTGGTGTTCCTAAGGAGGAAAACCCAACAAATGGAACAAAACACATATTCAAAGATATAAGAAAATCCCCCTGTATTGAAACAAATGAGCATGCTAAAATCAAAACAGAACAAACCAAAAAAGAGCACAATGCATAGAAGGAAAATTTGATACAGAAATCTCAACACAAAGACATATCTCATCCAATTAAGTTACTGAAGTTCAAAGTTAAGAGTGAAATCTCCAAGCAGAAAGAGCAAAATGACAACCAATGGGGAAATCAGGCAAGACTCTGACTTTGTACAGTAACAGTCAGAGCCAGACAAAAAGGTATTAATGTCTAGTGTTTGGAAGGAAAAAAACAGTGAGCAAAGAACATTAGACCCAGCCAGAGTCATTCAAGTATAAAGGCAAGAAGCAGCCATTCTGAAACATTAAATTCTCCAGAAAATTTAGAACTCTTAGCCCCTTTTCAGGGAACAAATGGACTATTCACAATTAAATCCAGGCAATTAACAGATTAATAATAATAAACATAAACTCAGGAATTGGGACATCGGGGCAAAAGAATAAGGGATAGACAGGGAATCTATTTAAATGTAGATAAATAAACTAGAAGAATTATGGCTGTAGAACTAAGTATGAAATTGATTAATCTGGACAAGGTAAAAATAATAGTATAGCCAACCACCGCCAGGAGATGGGGTGATGACAGAGAGGAACATCCTATCTTCCACTGAATGTGGTCAACGGACCAGTGATTTTAAGCTGGTGTGCTGTAAGAGGGTCCTATGTGTGCTCCAAAATTTTTTAAAGTTTATTATTTCAATCATTTTCAAAAGAAGTTCAAAGTAAAGTAAGCATATTCTTTTTTTTATGCTTTTTTTCTGCTCAAATTTAGTTTAGGTGTGCCATGAAAGTTAAACTACAGGTTCAAGTTGCCAGGAGATTAAAAAAAAAAAAAAAAAGTTGAAAAACACTGCTCTAGACTAAACCTGAAACTTTTAAACAAACTTGAAATAAATACTTTTTTAAAAATGCTGACTCTAAACTCCTTCTGTTTTTCATAATCTCTTTCTTATTTTTAAAGGATTTTCTAGGAAATAATTTTCTTATATTTTTAAACAAATATTTGTTTGTCCACAAGTCTCTTTGTTCCATTTCAGTTAAATTTTCTTCTACTAAATTCTAGTAAAATTAAATATAATACTTTATATTTTGAAACAACAGCTAGATATGATCAGTTTCTATACAGGCAAATATTTCTCAACATATATATTATCCTATATCTGTATATAGATAAGTGTCTGAAATAATGTTTGCCTACATTACTGAGATGTAAGTGGTTTTTTAAAAATTTCCTTCATTGTACATTTCTGCCTCATTTGATTTGATGTCTAAAGACATGTAGGCATGTTTCATTTTTATAATACAAGGGCTTTCTAAAAATAATTATGCCAAGATACTAAGTGACTTAATTCCTAGTAGAAGAAATGCTGATTTTTTTTTTGTAATTTATACAACTTAAACTTCAAAAATACATTTAAGAAATATAAGAATAACTTTGTAAAGAAAAATAGAAATAAAATCTGTAATTTCCAAATCAGAAAAAGAGAGTAATAAAAGTTTTAGTCATCAATTGTAAAGCTGAAAAGGGTTGAAGGGTGGGGGGGGGGTGACAAAGAAAATATACAAAATAAGACAGTAAAAATAAGCCCAAATAGATCATGTCAATATTCAGAATAAATATAAACAGATTTAATTTACAAATTTGAAGACAGGGCCTCACAGATTGGATCTTTTGAACACTTAGTGATATTTTGCTTACTATGAGACACAGGAAGACCAATGATTCACAAAGGCTGAAAATAGAGGAATGGAAAAGGATATTGTCAGAACAAGAACAAAACAGAAAGGCAATATTAGCAGTAGATAAAATAAAACTGGAAGGCAAAAAGCATTTATAGAGATAAGGAACTCTAAATAATTATAAAAGGAAAGGACTCAGCAAGCAGATACAACCATCATGAATTTTATGTACCTCTCAGCAGCATAACCTCAAAAATACACAAAGCAAAACTGACAGAAATATAAGAAACTGATAATCCACAATCTGTGTGGGAGATTCTCACTATATCAGAAACTGTCTCTGCAGACAAAAATTACTTATAATATAGTAAACTCGTATGACACTGTAGGAAGCTTAATCTAATAGATACACAAAGAGTCATGTAGACAGCAAACAGAAAGTGTGCATTATGTACAAGAAAGTAAGAAATATTTACAAATAAACAATAGAAACCACAGTAGAAAAACCACAGAAGAAAAACCACAGAAGGGCAGCACCTGTGGCTTAACGGATTAGGGCGCTGGTCCCATATGCCAGAGGTGGTGGGTTCAAGCCCAGCTCCAGCCAAAAACTGTAAAATAAATAAATAAACAAATAAATAACCATAGAAGTTTCTTGCAATAGAAAAACCACAGACGTTTCCACAAATTTCAGAAAATCAAGTATCAACAAATATCATTCTCAGGCCCCAGTGCAATTAAATTAGAAATTGATAATTAAAAGAAAAAATATAGAACGTTTTTAAATGATTCTTCTGCATCACGTATGTATGAAAAGTAAAAATTGCAAAATATTAAGATATTCAGGCCTAAATGAAAGCAAGAGTTCTACTTCAGTGGTGGGATAAAATCAATACAGTTCTTGATAAATGCCTTTAAGTTAAAAATCAAACAAATGAAAGTGTCATACAACTCAAGAAGGAAATTAAACTGAAAAAAGTAAAAGACTGAAAATGATCTCAGTGAAGGATTAGAATGTGAGCAGTTTATTAAGGAAATACCCCCAGAAGAGGGAGTGGGGAAACACAATAAGGACAGAGAAGATTTGTTCTATCTTGTCAAAAAAGAGTCCAGATATGCTACCATCTAGCTAGTTTTCTACAGCTAGAGGGAGCTACAGGCTGCCTGAGGGTGAAAAGGATGAAAACCTCAGGCACTTTCAGCTCTCTGCAAGAGCAGGTGGTTCCAGTGTCCAATAGTAGACCTTTGAAGATACAAGTGTAAACCGTTAAGAGCAAAGTACACAGAAGCTTTGAGAGATGAGCCAGCCATGCTGGTAAATGTAACAGAACACAGAAGCATATGGTAAAGGTACCAGCAGAGCCTACTACAGAATTTTACATACTGGGAAAACACACACCATTACCACAGAATGTTCAAGACAACCAAAAGTCTATTATTTTAAAAGGAAAAAGTAGATAGATCTCTAGGGGAAAAGAAAAAAAAAAAAACAACAGATGAAGAGAAATAGCAAAATAGCATTTTGGAAAGGCGATTATTTGGGCAGCCAGCATTGACCAAGCAGTGTAGGGTCTAAGTGTGTCACCCATTACAACTAACAATTCTAGTCAAAATACAGAGAGAAACTACTTGATGATTTTGGAAAGTTAATAATTACAGAGCAACCACTAAAAAGGGGGGGCCAATTTATAATTAATAATTTAAAAAATACACAAAAGAAGAAACAGAAAAACAAAAAGTAGAGAGAACAGAAAACTATAAAATGTAGGCCTAAATTCAGACATATGAATTATTGTATTAAATATAAATGTACTAAACATACCAAGTAAAAGACAGTGATTATCAATTTGGATTTTTTTCTAAAGGCCCAATTATATGCTATGCAAACACTTAAGGGAGAAATAACAACTCTATCCAATTTGTTCCAGGATATAAGAAAGGAATTAATATTCTCCAACTCATTTTGTGAGACCTGAATTACCTTGATTCCAAAATCTAACAGGAATATTACAAGAACTAAAAAAAATTTAAAACTACACCAGTTATTTCTCATGAATATAGATGTAAAAATCTTTAGCAAATCAATTCCAATAATATTTATAAAGAATAATATGTCATTATCACATGACATTCATCCTGGGAACCCAAGGTCGGGTCAACCTTGTAATCAATGTAAATGAAAATCAGACAAGATGGCTGACCAGAGACCTCAGCTGCCAGAAGATCTCAGAAATAAAGAAAAGTTTTAGCTGAAAAAGAAACAAGCAAACAAACATAGACTGCAAGGGAAAAGTCCCAGAACCTACCAGAGATTTCATGGGAAGAAAGTGTTGAGCAGAACAAGCAGCAAAACATCAGCAGAGAGAAATCAACCCCTGAGAGGCTTAAAGTCCAGCATTCTGGGTAGGAGGTATGGGAGCGCAGCTCAGACTTTTCCTCTCAGAGACCTGCAGCAGACCAAGGGAGTACCAAGTGGCGCTCACCAACTGGCTAAGAGCAGTGTAGTGAGAATAAGATGCAGTCAGTCCAGCTCCACTGAGACGACACAGCTGGTCTGGCTGAGTTAAATCCATGACCTTCACCTCATGTCTTCGTCCTTGTTGTTTTGTCAATTCAGCTTTAACCTAAAAGTGTGGTATCTTGAGTAGTTTAGGACAATTGATTTAGGAGATTAACGTTTGAATTCAAAATGTTGTTTTAGGTCATGGGTTATTCCAATTATTGTTTATTACAGGGTAAGGGTCAGTGAGCTGTGTGGGCACATTTTCTCCCGTCTCTCTCTGATGAGAGAGGATGGGGGGTGGTCTCCAGCCCTGTGGCCTTCCTAACAGTGTGCATTATGTTGAGATGCCCAGTTTAATCTCTGAGACAGTAGGTGGTGCTTGCAGGTAAGAATCAGGCTTGTCCTGTATGGTTGGGTTAACAAATGCTGCAAAGGGCTGTAAAGGTTGTCCTCCCTGCCAGCAGGTGGTGCTGTCTAGAAGGGGCCGGTTGCAGTGTGTTTTTTAGTCCTGCAACTGCTCTAGCCCCCAGAAGAAGCACTCAATGCCCCAGGTGGTGGGCAGGGCCCTGGCACTCCCAGGTGAGTCCTATTCTCCACCTCTGCAGAGACAGGTGCAGGGGGGGAGCCAGCCCTCAGGCTCTGTGAATGTCGGTGAGGTCACTGTCTTGGCAAGGGTAAAAGGTCCACTTCCAAGCTTCAGAGGAATTATTGTTTAAGATAAGGGTTAATTATTATTGTTCAAGATAAGGATTAACATGGTGTTTGCTTCGAACTTTATGTGTAACACTGTGGTATTGGGAATGGAAGGGCAGAATGGTCTTGGAGAGGCTATTCTCACTGCTCCCCAGAATGACTGGCAATACTGGCTGTCACAGTAGGTGGTGCTTAGAAGTAGGAATCAGGCTTGCCCTGTATGGTTGGGTTAGCAAATGCTGCAAAGGGCTGTAATCAGACAAAGCCATACATTAGTTTCATAGTAGGGCTGAGTACATTGGATACTTTTTCTTCCATTCTTGAGATACTTTACTAAGAAGAATATGTTCCAGCTCCATCCATGTAAACATGAAAGAGGGAAAGTCTCCATCTTTCTTTAAGGCTGCATAATATTTCATGGTGTACATATACCACAATTTATTAATCCATTTGTGGATCGATGGGCACTTGGGCTTATTCCATGACTTATCAATTATGAATTGGGATGCAATAAACATTCTGGTATAAATAGCTTTGTAATGATGTGAGTCTATGGCCATACCACCCTCAACACACCCGATCTCATCTGATTTCGTTTCCTTCTAACGTATACCCAGCAGTGAGACTGCTGCATCATACAGCAGTTCTATTTTTAATGTTTTGAGAAAACTTATTACTATTTTCCATAATGGCTATACCAATTTACATTCCAGGCTCTCTTTTCTCTGGTTATCTCTTGTCTTTGGATAACAGCCACCCTGACAGGTGTGAGGTGATGTCTCAGCCTGTTTTTGATTTGCATGCATCTGATGGTTATCCATGCTGAGCGCCTTTTCATATAGCTGCTGGCTATTTGCGTGCTTCCTTGAGAAAATCCATTCAGGCCCCTGTGCCCGTTTATTTCCTTATATGCGGTACACTTTAGATATGAACCCTTTATTAGGTCTATGATTTACACGTATTTTCTCCCATTCCATAAGTCTCCTTGTCACTGGTTGGCTGCTTCCCTTGCTGTGTAGAAACTTTTAGGTTGATGTAGTCCCACTTCTTTATTTTTGCTTTTGCTGACTGTGGTTTCAGTGTCATGTCAGAATTTCTCTGAAAAAAAAAAAAATCAAGAACATACACCATCAAAAGAATAAAATGACAAGTGTGATTACATGAAAATTTTAAGACTTCAGTGTGCTAAAGATATCATTAACAAATTTAAAAGATAAGGCGTAACCTAGGACTGTGTCTCCCCACACAAATAACCCACATGATGTTAGTATCTAGACTTACATGAACACCTCCTATAAGACAATTAGAAACAAATAGTTGATCCATCAAATTCACAGCAGATAAACTTTCGATGGACCAAAGGTATGTGAAATTCTGCTTAATTCTGCCAATATTCAGGGGGGAAAATGCAAATCAAGTACTAGTTGCAATCTCTGTCACAGCATATCATCAAGACTGGATAACATTGTAGAATCTCACAGTACCAAGTGGTGGTTATAGTTGAAGGCAAATAAAAACCTTCACAAGTTGTTGGTGAGGATTAAAATCGATATAACTACTTCCAAAAACAATTTTCCAAAATCAAATAAAGGTAAAGTGCACACACTCTATTCTGGCCTGGCAGAACAGACCACATCTTTACTCTGGGTACCAAAGAGAAGGGCAGCCCACAAGTCAGGAAGACCTGCTTGTCTGTCACTGAAGGGCAAGGTCCATCACCAGGACAGTGGAGGGTAACTGTGGCATATTCAGACTCTACAATATAATCCCACTAGTAGAATGGATGGACTGAATGGAGGTATCTCAACGGAGATAAATCTGAATAATATAATGTTGCATAACAAGATAATAAAGTTGTAGGATATATGCATTATATGACATCATTTTCTTAAAATGTGGGTCACACACAAAAATCATGTGTAGTATTCATGGACACATATATGTGAGACCAAGAAGTCTAATGAGGAGGGACACACCCCACTTCAAGAAGTGGCCATGGGGGGAGAGGGGTGCAGAAAAAAAGAAGGCTTCAGCTCTAATTGTGACCATTTTCCTCAAAGAAAAAGAATGAGGAGAAAGGCAGAGAAAAGAGAAAAAAGGAGATTTAAAAAATAAAGACGGATGATGAGAACATGGATTGTTGCTACGTCTTTCTCATATTTTGTTAATTTTGTTTGAATTATTTTGTAACACAAATGAGACAAAGAAAAAAGGAACGAGGGAAGAAATGATTAAATAGAAATTCACCGAAGTGTTTAGAGCAACTATCTCTGACTGAGGCACTATGGAGGATTTTATTCTTTTATTTACATTATTCCATAATTTCTAAATGATCCCCGGTAAGCATGCATGACTTTTATAAGCTCCCCAGAAACAATAAATGCTCTTTTTAAAAGTGCCTTGCTAAGCTGGTGTGATTTAAAAGCCTGAATTGCGGAGGAGAAGCCGCCGTTTTGGACATCCAGGCCAGCTCCCAGAGCAACTCGTCCAAGGCAGGTTTCTGGGGGAGCTGATAAGCGGAACAACCAAATTTAAATGTCAGAATCAGTACCACCCCCTCAGGCCTCAGGAGGTGAGGGCTCCAGGAGTCTCTGTCCCTCTGCCAGCCCCCCAGAGGACAAGGGCTGCAATAAGAGATAAAAGCCAGCGTCCTTGTTCTCTCTGAAAATCTTTGAAAATTGTTCTTTGAAAATGGAGGTGACTGTCCCCATAGCCAAATTATCACAGACCCCCTTCTCAGTAGATGTCCCCTGAAAGACCCAGAATGTGGGCGCAACCCTTTGTGCCTCACACAGGCACCCAGCTCAACCACTTACAAAGTTTATCCCCAGTGGATTTTACGTTTATTTCTTAAAAACAACTCTGGGAAGACTTATTGATCTTGTCTCCGTTTTGCAGTCAAAATATTAGGACTCAAAGAAGTTAATTAATTTGGAAAGGGCCAGCAGCTAATAAGTAGGGTAGAGTCTACACTCCAGCAGGCCACCCTGTGCCCTAATGGGGAAATGGTAGGCACCTGTAACGGGGGCTAGAATATTCCCCAAAAGTCCCAAACACACCAAGAAAGCACCCCAAAAGTAGGGACAAGACAGGGCCTATTTGGAGATCAGCCTCTCCACATCCTGTCCCCTACAACCAGGCCTTTCATCCCACTCAGCAAACAGGGACCCTCGTAAGGAAGAGAAGTTGCCCCATCTCTGTGCCTGCCCCATCCTCCCACCTCCCACCTCCCATGCTTAAATTATCAGGCACTGAATATTAATATATGAGAAGTTTAAGTACCTTGGAAAGGATTAAATGAATGGGAATGAGAAAATCCCAGTGTTTTTCCCCCATCAATCCTTCTGATAGCTTTTATCTCTATTTCCCGGATAGAATCTGTTGCAGTCAAGCTACTGGCTAGTCATTTTTTATCACCACCAGGGAAAACACTCAGTACTTACAGCAGCAGGAGTCCTCTTAAGATCCAGGCAGGAAGCAACCCACAGGGTAGCCATTCCCCCAAATTGGAAATAGCTCTGGAAGGCTCTGCAGGTTCCCACACACCAACCAAACCCCCAAGGGCTCCCAGGAGGGATAGAAGGAGGACTGGAACCTTCTGGAAAGCCGCCTGACTCTCCACCCAGGACCCCTGGACCTGCCAATCCCAAGGCTCAGCCCACTTGCCACGCTGGGCAACTTCATCTCCTACCTTGTGGGGCAAGTTCCCGGAAAACTGGAACTCCCTGTGTTTATATAAAAGTGCCAACTAATTCTAAAAGGCTCTAAATATTCTCTAGAGTCCCAGGGGTCCTCAAACTGCGGCCCGCGGGCCACATGAGGCGGTGTGATTGTATTTGTTCCCGTTTTGTTTTTTCACTTCAAAATAAGATATGTGCAGTGTGCATAGGAATTTGTTCATAGTTTTTTTTAAAACTATAGTCTGGCCCTCCAACGATCTGAGGGACAGTGAATTGGCCCCCTGTTGAAAAAGTTTGAGGATGCCTGCTCTAGACCAAATAAAACAAGTCTGCAGGTTGGATTTGGCCTCTGGGCTACCATTTGGTTTATGGTCCAGGTCAGGCAGGTGTGAGTCATTCAATAAACAGAACAACAGCTATGATAGAAGAGAAGGTCGGCTGTCACACCCTGACTGCACACCAGGCAGCCTTATGATAAACTAACCCAGTGAAGTAGGACCACAGTCACCTGTCCCCCTTGGCCCACGCTGAACTCAAGAGTGCTGCAGCAGAAAAGTCCATGGATGCGGTCAGCAGGTCCAAGGATGTGGTCAGCAGCCCACCCAACAGCCTGCTCAGCCTCTCCCAGCTCCTGCCACTGGGCTGCTTCTGGGGATAGAAATGAAACCCTCCAAAAAGAGACAAGGGCCATGGCCAGGGATTAGACGACAGAAAGTGGAGTGAAGCTGACCTTTGGCAAATGGGGGACAACCATCAGTGGCCAAATGCCTCCAACTGCCACACTTCGAGGGAAGATTCTAGGAGGCATCCTGCAGGCTACATAGGAGAATCCCAGAGAATGTGAGCCCATTTCCCTCAGCAGCAGCCACTCAGCAATGCACCTTCACCCTCATTCTTCTCCCATCTCACCCCTCCACTCCCTCACTCCATCACCTCCAGATGCATCTTCACCTCATTCCTCCCCCATCTCACCCCTCCACTCCCTCACTCCACAACCTCCAGATGAATCTTCACCCTCATTCCTCCCCCATCTCACCCCTCCACTCCCTCACTCCACCACCTCAGATGCATCTTCCTCCCCCTCATTCCTCCCCCAATTCACCCCTACACTCCCTCACTCCATCACCTCAGATGCATCTTCACCCTCATTCCTCCCCCATCTCACCCCTCCACTCCCTCACTCCACCACCTCAGATGCATCTTCCTCCCCCTCATTCCTCCCCCAATTCACCCCTACACTCCCTCACTCCATCACCTCCAGCTGCATCTTCACCCTCATTCCCCCCATCTCACCCCTCCACTCCCTCACTCCACCACCTCCCAGATGCATCTTTACCCACTTTCCTCCCCCGACCTCACATTCTCCACTCCCTGACCTCCTAGATTCATTTCCTGCACCCACGTTCTCCAATCCAGCCTCTGCTTTCAGAGGAATCTACATTAAGACAAATGGTTTGCAGATAAGGATATGAGGCTAGGATAGGTTGAGTAACTTGCCCAAGACCACTAAGCTGACAAAAGGACAGCCTGGAATTGAGTAAGGACTGGCCGGCTCTCATCTCTGGCTCTTAACAGCTGCCCTATTCCTTTGTTAGAGGACACTAGTTGGCCCCTCTAATCCCATGGCCAGTTCTTGTCCTCTGCATCTGTCCAGGGGAAATCACACAAGGAATGTCAAAGCAGGAGTGGCTATCCTGGAAGCAGGCAGCGTGGTCCCAGGAAAGAGTCCAGTGCGTGACACCCACACACACACCAAGGCCAGGAGCGCTCAGGACACTGCTCCAGGCCCCCCGTGGGGAGAGGAGTTTACATCTGCCCTGTCATCAGGACGTCTGTGAGCTGGAGGGGCCTTGAACTTCCCCTGGGAGCCAACGAGGCCCTATGATGGCCAGAAATGTCAGCTGATGCAGGGTGGTGGGCAGAGTGCTCTCTGTGCTTTGAGAGCTTGCACAATCTAACCATCTCCAACTAAAATGAGCAGCCAGGACCCTCCTCTGGGCTCTGCCCCAGCAAACATCAGCCTTTCTCAGAGGGGTCCAGCCCCCGCCCCTGAGGAGCAGGATGCAGAAGGGGGGAAGGTGGAGGGAGCTGGGCCCTCGGGGTGGTCGGCACTCCTGCCTTGGGCTAAAGTCCCACTTCTCTCCCTCTGGCCTAAAGGTCTGTTATAAACTGTCCTCCTCCCTGGAGTCCAGGAAAAGGGAAGAAGCATGGAAAAACCGCCTGCTCACACAAGCACATCACATCCTTTCTGCAGCAGGCCTGTGAGAGGGCAGGGCCACCATGCTGTCCCCAGTTCCTAGCGAGGAACCTGAGCTTCACACAGGGCCACCCAGCAAGGACAGGCCTGGAGCTAGGTTCCCAACACCACCCCCTGCACATGCCTGTTCTGCAGGCCCCGACTGGCACCTTGGTGTACATGCATCTGTCTGATAAACAATCACAGAGCAAGCTGGGCAGGCCTCCAGACCAAATGCTCCCTGGGATCAGGAAGGGCAATGCCTCCTAGCTCCCCAGGCAGTGTCCAGAAATGCACGAGTGGTGGCCTCTGGTCTCAAGTTCTCTCCCACAGGCCTGAGAGGAGGCAGGGCCACAAACCAAAGAGAAGTATTATAAAACCTTGTACAGCCCACATGATTAAAGGACAAGGGTGGTCTGCACCCCCATACCATATCCTGCTCCTGTCATTGGTAGAGCCTGGTCATACATAGACGTGACTGTGAAGGAAGCCCATGAAGGGTGCACAGGATCTCTCTTTACGGCTCCGCAGCTTCCTTCAATCTGCAATGATTTGAGGATAACAAGTGATTTCGCAGTGCTGGAAGGAGGCAAGCATGCTCAGGTGTCTCCATGGGACTCCCTGTGAGTCAGCCGACAGGGAAGGAAAGCTGTGTCTGGGCGCCGTGAGCTCTGCAGGGCCTGACACCAGCGCAGCTCCAGCTCAGATCCAGCCTCCCTGTCCACTTCTCATCTGACCGCCGTGTGCACAGACAACCCCACGGCGACCACCAGCCCCTCAATGTGAGCAAGAAAGACCCTGATTTATGTCCTGGGTTGGGAGGGATCCTGGAGGTGCCTCAGGGACTTTCGGGAGCAGAACAGGGGAACGATTAAGCGCCAGGGTGTTTCATAGTCTGGGGCCGCAGCAGCCTGATTCACTGTCCCAGAAAGGAGCAGAACAAGAACTGAGAGCCAAGGGGTAGTGGGAAGAGAAACAGGGAGAGCCCAGCATTGGGAGGAATGTGTGGACATGGCTCAACACAGGGACTGCCCTACTTTAAAATCATCCCCAGCAGCCATTCCTTTCCCAGTGTGCCTCCCAGGAACAATCGGGAGAAAATCCAGTGGCCCCACTCTGCCTGGAACCTCGGCACAGCATGCTGGGGCCTGCCTGCTGCCTGGAAGGCCGGTGCCAAGCACTGTCCAGCACAGACCTGCCCTGTCCTCCAAGCCCTGCTGAGCACACCCGTGTGTACTGCCCAACCAACCCCCTGACGGAAGGCCCAGGTCTACCTGACCTCAACTGATTCTTTGAGATGCTGTGCCATGCTATCTCCCCCTGCAGGGACAGAGGTCCCCACTATGGGGACACATTCCTTTGAGACTTCCTGACAGTCAGGTGGAAGCTTGAGGGAGGGATGCAGGTAGCAGGTGCTTCTGCTGTTACTCAGAGCCCCTGGAGGTCTCCACAGTCCTCCCCAGAGTCCATTCTCAGTCCCCATCCCATGTGATCCTGAAGAAGAGAGGGTCTGTCCAACCTTACTATAGATGGCAAAGCTGGTACCAGGGCCTCACAACAGAGCTGACACCGCAGCAGACTTCCTGCCTTTAGGCCATAAAGAGTCCCTGCAGAGAGGAGCTACAGGGAGGACTCTGTGAGGCCTGCCATGGGATGGGGTCCTCCTCTGGCACCCCAGGCCACAGGTGGTGGAGGCAGAAAGAGCCCGGTGTGAGCCTCGCAGGGCTCTGGAGGCCCTGACCTCTTCCCTGACCTTCTCCTCCATGGCCACAGCCTGCCACATATCATCCATGCTCCTGAACTTACCAGGGGCCACCAACTGCCTTCACATTCCTGGAGCAGCTAGTTCCAGAGACCATGGTGGTGGCAGGAAGGGAAGCCAGGAGCCGCGGGTCTCTCCCAGATGATCACCCACCTTCCCCTCCCTAAGGCCTGGGCACTCAGAGAGTGGGCTGGGAGAGGCAGGATGGCCTGAGCCCAGGACCCAGTGTGCCCTCTCCCCCTGACCACACTTCGCCACCTCCCCACATCCATACACGCCCTTCATGCAGCAGCTGATGGACCAGACTCCCTCAGGGACTCCTGCTCCTGGCCCATGTTTCCTGGGAGTAGATTGAGGCTCTCATCCCAGAAAGAAGGTCATGAGCAGGACCTCAGGGGCCAACAAGAAGCCTCCAGCCTGGTCGGATTTGAGAGGTGTTCCCAGAAAAGTTCTCCTCACCACCCAAATATACCTGATGATGCAGCAGGAGGAGGAGGCCGGTGTCTGTGCCACTCACAGTGGGCAGCTCTTATCCAGCAGATGGGAGGGACAGTGCCAGAAAGGCATGGTGAAGGGAAGGGAAGAGAGAAGACATGGTGAAGGGAAGGGAAGAGAGAAGACATGGTGTGGGGGAGGGAAGAGAGAAGACATGGTGTGGGGGAGGGAAGAGAGAAGACATGGTGTGGGGGAGGGAAGAGAGAAGACATGGTGTGGGGGAGGGAAGAGAGAAGACATGGTGGGGGGGAGGGAAGGGGTCCTTCACTGGGCCGGGGGCAGAGAGGACATTCTTCCCTTCCCTTGTCTTACCTCATCCTCTGCTATCTCTGCCAACTCCAGGCTCCCATTCCCACTTCACAGATGGCTGCCATGGGGAGGAACCACCAGAGCCAGAGCCAAGGCTCCATGTCACCCGTTCCCCACACAGAACTTAAGGAAGAAAAGCTGGACAGGTCCCCACTCAGGCCAGTGCCCATCACAACCCCAGGACTCAGAGCCTCTGGTCAGCCCCCTGGTCTGCCATGAACAGAAGTCAGTAAAAATGAAAATGAACAAGAAAAGATAGAATATCAGTCTCTAAACTGATGAATTTGATTTCCCACAGGAACTACACTTACTTTTCCAGCACTCGTGACAGATTTGCAAAAAATAATATTTTGACCACAAACATTGACCATAATTTCCAAAATTGTATGGAGCATATTTTATTTTTATTATAGTATAATAAACCTAGAAAATAATAATTAATATTAAAACCTACTCAGTTTTTTTGTTTGTTTGTTTGTTATTTTGAGACAGAGTCTCACTCAGTGACCCTGGGTAGAGTGCCCTGGTGTCATCATAGCTCACCGCAACCTCAAATTCCTGGGCTCCAGTGATCCTCTTGCCTTGGCTTCCCGAGTAGCTGGGCACACAAGTGACCAGCTGCCACAATGCCCGGCTAATCTTTCTATTTTTAGTAGAGACAGTCTTGCTCCTGCTTGGGCTGGTCTGGAACTCCTGAGCTCAAGGGATCCACCACCTGCCTCAGCCTCCCAGAGTTTTAGGGTTACAGATATGAGCCACCGTGCCCAACCTTTATTCAGTACTTTTTAACTTAAAAAATTTAAAAGCCTCCTACAAAGCTCTTACGTGAAACAATGTACACGCTACTTAGAAAAGAACAAGAAGGGGCTGTTCCTATCATCAAGTTAAAGCTGATGGGATTCAACCAAATGTAGACTCAGAGGAAAATTAATAACCTTGGTTTATCTCATTACTAAACGAGAATAAAAATAAATGAACTAAAGATTCGACTCCATCATTAGCAAAAGCAAGTAGGAGAAGGGAACGGGCTTTGATGAACAGCCTTCCATCTCACCCTGAGAAGGACAAACGTCCAGGTTCCCACTTCATCCACACAGGGACGATTCTGCTCAAGGCAGCACGGGTCTGGGCACTGGCAAATCTTTCCTGGACCATTCTACCCACAGAATCTGTTCACATAAACGTGGTGGGAGATTTCCTTAGATAGAAGCTGTTTGGGGTGTAAAACTGTTTTCTATGTAAAACATTAAATGCAGGGAACGTGACTTCAGTGTCAGAGTCACAGCAGACAGAAAACTGACAGGCCGCTAGCTCTCAGGTTCTGTCTCTCTCCATGTTTAACTCCAGCAACCAGATTTAGAAACCAAAACACTATACACATATGATTCATTATAACCAACACAGAAAGTATTTGAGAAGGTGAATTGATGATGGCGGTGATGTAAAGGTGAATTCATACTAGTAATTAATTATTAAAGTATTAAATAAATAATGATTAAAGTTCTATATATATGTTACAAAAATGTCTATGAGCAGAAAAGACCATGATGAGGGTAGGAAATCAGATCAAGTTCTACAGAAGGGCCAAAATGAGTGGTTTTGGGGGACACAGCATGGCTCATGGGTGACCTTGGCAAAGGATCTCAGCATCTCCAATGCCACAGTGGGCTCACGGGAGGCCCTGGGACACGTTCGTCCTGTCCACAGATGCAGAACAAGCTGAGGCCCTGGCACCTTTGACCAGAGCTTTTCCAGATGTGGCTTCAGTGTTTGAGAAAATGTTTCCTCTCCCAGCAGCAGAGGACAGAGGCCCAGGGCCCCAACAGGAAGCCCACTATTGTGTTGGGCCTAAAGTTAGTGCACGTCGAAGAGTAACCTCCATGAAACTTTCGCATGACTAGAAAGATTCCATCCTCATCAGGAAACAAGGCCAAAATAATAAGAGATGATGGGGCAGTGCCTGTGGCTCAAAGGAGTAGGGAGCTGGCCCCATATGCCGCAGGTGGTGGGTTCAAGCCCAGCCCCAGACAAAAACTGCAAAAAAAAAAAAGAGAGAGAGAGAGAGATGATGGGGGAGCAGAGGAGGTAGAGAGGGAGGAGGAAGATAAGGCAGACAGAAGAAAAAAAGAGGAAAGAGAGAGAGAGGGGAGGAAGGGAGGGAAGGAGGGAATATAAATAGACAAACACCTGCCAGCTTGTAATTTTCACATGTCTGCTAATCAAATTTTAGAGTATTCAGTGTCCAGCTCAAAATCCTCCAGGTCATTCTCATCTCACATTATCACCGTCGCCCCTTGGCCCACAGCAGTGATTGCCTGTGTGACACTTACATTTCTGTATTTGATTATAACTAACTTAGTAACTACTTTGCTTTTAACAACTTCACTGAGGCATAATGTACATAACATAAAATTCAGCCAGGCATGGTGGTTCACTCCTGTAATCCCAGTACTCTGGGAGGCTGAGGCAGGTGGATTGCTTGCACTCAGGAGTTTTGAGATCAGCCTGAGCAAGGGCAAGATCCCATCTCTACTAAAAATAAAAACCTAGCCGGGCATTGTGGTGGGTGCCTGTAGTCCCAGCTACTCAGGCAGCTGAGGCAGAAGGATCACTTGAGCCCAACTGTTTGAGGTTGCTGTGAGCTATGACACCAGGGCACTCTACCGAGGGCAACTAAGTGAGACTCTGTCTCAAAAACAAACAAACAAAAAAAAATTCACTCAAACTTCTTTTTAAAAATGCACAATGAGGCTCAGCACCTATACTCAGTGGTTAGGGCACCAGCCACATACATGGGGGCTGGTGAGTTCCAACCCAGCCCAGGCCTGCTAAACAACAATGGTATTAACAACAAAAAAATAACCAGGTATAGTGATGGGTGCCTTTAGTCCCAGCTACTTGGGAGGCTGAGGCAAGAGAAATCTCTAAAGCCCAAGAGTTTGAGGTTGCTGTGAACTGTGACACCACAGCACTCTACCGAGGGCGACATAGTAAGACTCTGTAAATAAATAAATAAATAAGTACAATGGGTAATTTACTGGGAGTAAAGGGCCCTTGCAGAGGTGTTTGGGGACCTGCGGTCAAGCACGTGCTGGGCTGCAGTGTCCCTGAGAAGTGGCCTCCATGGACTGGACCCTTGGATCTCCTCGTTAAGAGTGAGCCAGGACAGCAGGTGGGTTCCAGGAGGCAGACACCAACAGCCACATGTGCACAGAATCCTAGGACATTCTTGCAGCCTGATGAGCCCTATTCCACCACACAAATTATTTCTCTGAAAGCTGCTAGAAAGGATTGTGGGCTATAATTAGAGTAATGCCCTCCAGGATTACATTCACAAATGTAATTACATAATCATTTGGAGCTAACTGGCAAGCAGACAACACCGTTTCCTGGAGAGTGGAGGGAGGGGAGGTGCCGGCCACTTCTAGTGGAGCTGAGATTCAAAGACCCCTTTCTCTGCCCACGGAGCCCAGAAATAGCCAAAGATGAAGATGAAGGTCCTTTCCTCACTGAACTTTCTCCAGCATCAGTTCACTTCAGCTTTGCCAGATGATGTAGAAACGGCCCAAGTCCCAGGCCGCACTTCTTTAACCAAAACATATCAGGAAAGAGACAGTGGGTTTGAGGTCCTTTGGCGATTTCTTTGTTTCATAGAAATCCTGTCTGTAGCGCACGTGTGGTTGCAAGCGCCGTGCACCTGCCACGTGGTAAAAGCATGTAGAATGTGTCGTGATACTCTCTAGCTCACACTCGACACGCTGGAACTCCCCAAGCATTGTCTAGCTGCAGAGACCGACTTATTTCTGTCATGATTGAAATCAACATAGTGAACATACCCCGGGCTCCCCAAAATGCTCATTATCTACTCATTCTACCGAACAGCAGGGATCTTTTCAGCGTGCTCCACTGTCCAGAACTTGGTAAGATTTTCCACATATCCACACACACAACTGAGGAGAAAAAATATCTGTTGGTCTGAGTGTCCTAAATCTTGGTCCAAAAAAAAAAAGGTGGAAAAGTGGTAGCTGTTTAAGTAGACCACAGCTTCTGAAAGCCATGACTGTAAATCCCATTAATTTGGCCCCATTAATCTGGAGCATGTGCTAATCCCATAGGCCTAGGAGGAAGCTGAGCTTTGAAGAGTTTGCTTTTTAAGCAAAGAAGGACGCAAAGCAGCCTCAGTAAGTGTAACCTACTTAGCAGCAGATGCTGGTCTTAAAGAAGAAGGTGCAGGATGAGCTGTGCCTGCTCGGGAGTCCGAATGCCCCGGCCCACCCACCACCTTAGATGTCCAGCACCCCACCTCCAGTGCAGTGTGGGACACAGGCCCCTCACCCATCCCAGCATCTCCACCAACACTGGTGTCAGAGGCGAAACACTCCTGGAGGTTCACTGGTCCTGTGGTCCCCTTAGGGAAGCTGAGGACAAGGGGAATGTAGCAGCCCAGAATCCCACACCCAGCAGTCAGCCTGGTGATCAGAGCTCTAGTTTTGCCTCCCACAGATGGAGGTTCTAATTTCAGCTCAGCCTCTCCCAGGGAGACTCTAGACCAGTCCCTTGAACTGAGCATCTGTGTGCTCATCCCTGTAAGGCTGGAGCCTCCCAACCCACAGAGGTCTAGGGGGGACTGGCCCAAATTCCAACACTGTATTCTGACCGTCCCCGAGATCTCTGCAAGGCCTGGTGATCATCTCTGCCCCAAACTCCCTGCACACATCTGTCACAGCACTGACTCCAGGGGAATGCCCAGCCCTGTCCTCTCTGAGTGTGGTAGGCTTTGCTGGAGAAGGTTGTCTGTAGTCAGGTCTCTGGCGGCCCAGAAAGACGGCCAATGTTTCTTACTTCCTTTTCAGGCAGGCACGGGCTGTGGGGAGCAGGAGGATGGGATAAGCTCAAGGCATTCCCCAGAAAAGGAGGCAGCAGCCAGCTCTCAGAGGGACCATCTGGCCTGAGCACCCCCATCACCACGGGGAGAGAGTGGAGATGATGCTCTGAAACGTTCATCTCAAAAGCACCAAGTTCTGTGCTCCTGAAGCATCCTCAGCCCTCAGACACCTTCACGCCCTCTCCCCCTTTCCTCGAATTCGCTGCCTCTTTTTCTCTTTCTTCTTCCTCCCTCTCTGGAACAACAGGAATAATAACAACAAAACTCATTTTCTTCTGCAAAGTAGTTTAATCACTCTTGCACTCCACGTTGCCTGAGCTCTGCCAACAATTACTGCACTTGCTGACCACCACCCCAGTTTGCCAGTTTCAGCACCACAAGCCTCAAATCCCAGGCAAGTCCTCAGTTCCCAGTGACCAGGACAGTCGGACACCCTCCCAATTGCTCCTGCAGCCACCATGATATCAAGGCTCCCTCCCAAATGGGCAGCTAGTAGGAACTGGCTGGGATGCCTAATCATCTTTTCTTTTTAATCATGAAAGGGTGTTAAATTGCATCAGATGCTGCTTCAGCCTCTATTAAGACAGTCACGTGGTTTAATCTACCAGTGGAGCAAACTACATTAGTATATTTCCTAATGCAGAATCATCCTTTGTTGCTGGAACAAGCTGTTGTGCCCATGTCACGGGACACCCCCCCCACATAAATCACCCGGAGACCAAGTCCGATGCAAAAGCAAGAGGTTGTTTATTTACAAACTTGAGCCTGGGCTTCCTGCTCCTGACGCAGTAGGAGAGCAGAGAAGCCCTGATCTCAAAAAGGAGGAAGGTTTTAAGGGTACAGAAAAGAAAAAAGGGAGGGGGTGTGAGGTGAGCCGCTGAGGCGAGCTGAAGGGTGGGGGGCTAGGGGACCAAGCACTTGTCCTTGGCCATCTGGAGAGTGTTCGTTATTGCTCAGAGCAGACATTGTGTAAGAGCACAGATCATGGGGCAAAGACAGGGGTCGAGGGAGGGAGCAGGTTGCCTAACGCCTTTGGTATGCAGCTATAAAATGAAGGCTGAGGGACAAGATGAAGTTAGTTTTAACAAAATGGAGTTAACTTGGTCCTTACATTCCCCCCTTTTCTGGTGCATAGAAGATCCAATCATGGGTCTTCAGCGTGTTTTACGAGCCTTAGCTCTATGCCATTGCTGGTGCGTTCAGTGCTGAGGGGCGTATACTGTGCCCGTAAGACCATTAATTGAACAGTATTAATTCTAGCTCGGATGAAAGCCAGTAATTTATTAATTATGCAGGGGCCAAAGTTAATAGCAGTAATAAGATCACAAGTGGGCCCACTATGGTTGAAATTAAAGTTGTGCGCCAGGGTGACTTGCTGAACAAAGATTCATACCAGCTCTGAGACTGCTCCTGCTTGAGTTTTCTTTTGCAGAGACCTTCTCTCACTAACTCCATGGACTGTTTGACTACTCCTGAGCGGTCAGTATAAAAACAGCATTCTTCTCCTAGGCTGCGCATAATCCACCTTGCTGAAGGAACAGTAAGTCTAGCCCTCACCTATTTTGGAGTACCACTTCTGAGAGGGAAGTTAGAGACTCTTGAAGGTGGGAAATGGAGTTTTCTATTCTTTCTATGTCTAAGTCTATTGCAGCGTGCAGAGCTCCGTGGTTCTTGTCTTGTAGACTAAGGAGGAGATTCCTGAGCCTGCTCCTGCTATACCCAGTCCCATGAGCATGGCTAGAGTTATTGCTGTGACTGGTTCTCTCTTGGTTCTTGTAAGTGAGCCTGCAGCTGACTCATATGCCTAATATAAGTCCTTCTCTGAGTGATAGATTAGCTTGGGGATGAGCTGCATTAAGACACAAAAGCCCTGGGTTAAATCAAGGACTGCCCCATGTAGACACGGGGTGAGCCCTGTTGAGCAAGCCCACCAGGAATTGTTGGCGGGAATTATATATCCAGTCCCATCCCAGGTGAGTTTGATTACATAGATGTTGGTATGGGGTGGGGAGGTGTCTGACCCATACAGGTTCCTTGTCCTATAATGGACCGTAGGGTGACTCGGGGCTTAGACTGTTGCCAACGGCAGTCACTACCCTGGGAACTGATTTTAGGTTTGCTTATTAGGGCAATTCCTTCATAGTATGGGGGTCTGGCTTCTACGCATAACTAATAGGATGTAGTAAGGTCTGGTCTGGAAGTATTTAAGACTTGGTATGTAGCAATGACCAATTTCCAAAGTGGATCGGGATCTGTGGTAGGCACAGGTGTGGGGTTTAGAATTAGACTTTGGGTACTAAATGCTTGGTCCGGGGAGTCAGGGGAACCACGGAGCTTAGGGGTGACTACAGGGGGAGGCTGAAGCACTGTATTAGGACCCACTGCAGCAGGCTTATCACTAACAGGGGTGTATAAGATTTCGAGTTGGAAAACATTACCTGGGTCTGCGCCATGCACGTTGTACAGCCTCATGCCCCACCATTTGCCAAGTTCCCATTCTAGCATTCGCTTTCCTTTCTCCGTAAAGATGATACTGACTGTGTCAGGTTTGGGACCTCCTGCACAGGAGTGCCCTCTCCAAACACCCTTCCTCTTTACTAGGATCAAGTCTCCTGTCTTGGGGGGTTCCGCCATAATTGCCCAGTGGAAACACAGTTCCATGAGTTACAGAAATATGAACTTGCTCCTCCACACTCATTAGGAAGGTGACCGGGGCAGACATAAAAGTACCTGGTTAGAGTATTTCTGGACCAATATGACTGCCACCCTGAGGGGCAGGGTCTAATCCCTACCAGATTATGTAGGTTGACTAAGAGCTCCGGGAACAAAGTACCCTTAGGGTGAACTCTAGAGGTCTGGTTGAGCACCGTCCCTGTGCTGGCATCAGTGACTAGCCACGTTATCTTAATGGGGCGATGAGGGTTAGCGGTGAGGGGTATAATCAGCAAGGCAGAGTAAGTCAGTAAGTGGTACACAAGCGGTGGCATCAGGGATCGTGGCATTTTTGCAGTTTGAGCTTCAGCAGGTTATCAGGGTCCCATCGGAGTTTCCACTGGGGGGTGGAGTCTTCTTTGATGGCGAACAGGTCAGCTAGGTGAACGTGCGTGTGATGTATCCAGGAGGTGATGCCGTCAACCTTGAGTGCGGTGGGAGTAACAAGGACCACGGTGCATGGGCCCTTCCACCGGGGCTCCCACGTTTCTTGTCGGTGACATTTCACGTACACCCAGTCTCCAGGCCGGAAAGTGTGTGGTTCAGGGACAGGTCCTGAGCTGTAGAGGGCTATAAGCCTCTCCCAATCAGCTCATTGTGCCTTTTGATAGACATGTAAAGTTACTGCACAATCTTTCCAAGCTTTAAGATCCGGGCCCTTTGAAGTGAGGGCATTGTAATGCAACTTAGGGACCATAGAGGGTTGCCTTCCAAAGAGAATTTCATAGGGAGTTTTTCCTGTAAGGTAGGGTGAGTTTCACACCCTGTACAGGGCAAAGGGGAGGAGAGACACCCAGTCACCACCAGTCTCCATGATTAATTTAGTCAGGGTCTGTTTTAGGGTGTGGTTCATCCGCTCTACCTGCCCTGAACTTTGGGGTCGATAGGCACAATGCAATTTCCAATTAGTCCCCAAGGCTTTTGCTAGACTCTGCACTACTTGAGAAGTAAAAGCCGGGCCATTATCTGATCCTATCTGATTAGGGATTCCAAACCTAGGCATTATATCGTCTAGTATTTTCTTTGCTACTACCTGTGCAGTCTCATTTCTGGTCAGAAATGCTTCTACTCATCCTGAGAATGTATCTACAAAAACAAGGAGATATTTGTATCCATATTTACCTGGCTTAACTTCAGTAAAGTCCACTTCTCAGTATGTACCTGGCTCCATCCCACGCTCTCTGGACCCTGGATTGTGGGAGCTAGATACACTGTTAGTCACAATACATACTTTGCATGAAGCTATGACTTCGTCAATTTTAGTATTCTGGTTTTGTATTTTGATTTTGGTGTGGTGCAGCAAGTCTTTCATCTTGCGTGACCCTAGGTGGGTGGATGAATGGATCCTATGGAGGATGTCCTGTCCTAGTTTTGCTGGCACAAGTGCTTTGCCATCACAGGTGACGTACCATCCGTTGTACTTCTTGGGAGAGTGGGCTCTTGGGATCTGCTCTATCCATTTTAGGTCCTCTGGAGTATACTTCGGGGATTGTGGAAGTGTTGAGGGTCCAGGGTCTGGCAATGTAGTAATAGGAAGCTCTTGTATAGCCAAAGTGGCTATAGTCCTGGAGACCTGGTCGGCCCACTGGTTGCCTCTGGCTACAGGGGTGTCGCCCCGCTGATGGCCAGGGCAATGAATGACGGCTAGTTTCTGGGGAAGCCATAAGGCTTTTAGGAGGTTGAGTATTTCGTTTTTATTTTTGATAGTCTTTCCCTCCACCATAAGGAGTCCTCTCTCCTGGTAAATTGCCCCGTGTATGTGGGCAGTGGCAAAGGCATATTGGCTATCGGTATAGATGTTAAGTTTTCGGCCTTTCCCCAGGGTCATGGCTCGTGTTAGAGCTACGAGCTCAGCCTTTTGAGCTGATGTCCCAGCTGGGAGGGGCTCTGCCCATACAGTCTCCGTTTCAGACACCACTGCTGCCCCCGCATACCTGCATCCATCTTGTACGAAGCTGCTCCCATCTGTATACCAGGTGGCCTCTGCATCAGGGAGGGGCTGGTCCATAAGGTCCTGGCGTATGCTGTGAACCTGGGCTAGGATGTCAACACAGTCATGGAGGGGGGCGTCTAGGTCTGGATCCGGCAGTAGGGTCGCCAGATTGAGAGAGATCTTTGGCAGGAATCGGATTCATGAGGGTTCAGCAGAAGGCCCTGGTAGTGGGCGAGTCGGGCATTGATAATCCACTGATCCAGTGGCTGTTTGAGGACTCCCTCAATGGTGTGAGGGGTCAACAGCTCCTGCCCTAAAGTCAATTTATCTGCATCCTTAACCAGCAACGCAGTAGCTGCAATGATGCATAGGCATGGGGGCCAGCCTGCTGCTATAGGGTCTAGTTTCTTTGACAGGTAGGTGACCAGCCAGGTCCAGGGACCAAGCAATTGAGCAAACACCGCTTTTGCTACGCCTTTGTGCTCATCTACATACAGATGAAAGGGCTTGGTAATATCTGGGAGTCCTAGGGCCAGGGCCGAGAGCAAGGCTCATTTCAGGGCCTGGGAGGCTCTTTCTTGTTCTGCGCTCCACTGGAAAGGCAGGCTGTCCCGGGAGGCTTCATAGAGGGGCTTTGCTATCTCTGTGAACCCCGGAATCCACAGCAGAACCCGGCTGACCCAAGGAATTCCCGCACTCCTTGCTGTGTGGTCGGTGGGGGGATTTTCAGAACTGTTTCTTTTCTTGCCTGGGACAGCCACCGCTGCCCATCTTTAAGGATGTACCCCAGATAACTCACAGTTTGTTGACAAATCTGAGCATTCTTGGCAGAGGCCCGGTACCCCAGAGCTCCTAGTGCAGTCAGCAAGTCCTGGGTGCCTTGGTGGCATTTTGCTTCTGTCTTGGCTGCGATCAGAATGTCATCTACATACTGTAAAAGCGTCAGGTGAGGGTGCTGCTGCCGGTACTCACTCAGGTCCTCGTGTCGGGCTTCATTGAAGATGGTGGGGGAGTTCTTGAACCCTTGTGGCAGCTGGGTCCAGGTAAGTTGACCATGGATCCCTTGCTCTTCATCGTTCCACTCAAAGGTGAACATTGCCTGGCTCTGGGGGGCCAGCAGGAGGCTGAAGAAGGCATCTTTTAAGTCGAGGACAGTGTACCATACTCGATCAGGGGTGAAAGCACTTAATAGTGTATAAAGGGATGGTGGGGTGGATGTCTAGTACCCGCTTGTTGACCTCTCTTAAGTCCTGGACTGGTTGATAGTCATTAGTTAGTGGCTTTTTTACAGGCAACAGGGGATTGTTCCATGCAGATTGACAGGGCACTAGTATCCCGCTCTTAAAAAGCCTCCGGATGTTAGGCGTGATGCCCCGCCGGGCCTCTTGAGACATGGTATACTGCCGTACTCGTACAGGTTCAGCCATTGGCTTGAGCTCTACGATGACTGGTGGTCAGTGGGCAGCTAGCCCCACTCCTCCAGTCTCAGCCCAGGCAAGTGGGTAGGTTTTCAGCCATACAGTGACATCTGTTGGCTGGTGGCTCTTAGGCTGCTGCTGGTGCAGTCTGTACTCATCTTCAAGTTGTAGGGTGAGTGTTTGTATGGGGCTCCCATACTGGTCTGTGACAAGGGGTCCTTCGTCTTTGAAGACGATATGAGCCCCTACCGTGGTTAGGAGGTCTCACCCAAGGAGGGGGTAGGGGCAGTCTGGGATAACCATGAATGTGTGGGATACCCAGCCCACGCCTAAGTCTATAGTTCTTTGGGTAGTCCATGAACATTGTTTGATGCCCATGGCCCCCTGGACCCATGATTTCCTGGCATCCATAGGGCCATGGTCCTGTGTCAGGGCTGAATGCTCGGCTCCAGTATCTACCAGGAAATTAATTGGGGTCCCCTCCACTCTGACAGTTACCCGGGGCTCAGGGAGGGGTGGCGAGCCCTGACCCCCCTACCCTTTGAGCCTGCTCAGTTCCAAGACTGGCACTGAGGGGAGGAATGAAGGTCTGTGAGGTGGTTTCTTGGGGCACTCCTGGGCCCAGTGTCCATGTTCCTTACTATTGGCGCACTGGTCCTTCTGGAGACGGAGCCTTTCCCCGCCTGGGGAGCCCTCCTTACCTCCTGCTGCCAGTCGGCGTAGCCGCCTTTATCTTTTGTCCGAGGTCATGGCTGTGGAGGCCAGGAGGATCCTGGATAATTCCTGGGTCTGTCTTTTAGCCGCTTTCATTTGCTTTTCTTTGGGGGTCTCACGGTTGTTGTAGACTATTTCAGCAACTTCTAGGAGATCCTGCAAAGACTTCTCGCCCAGTATATCTATTCTCTGCAGCTTGCGCTTAATGTCTGGAGCTGACTGATTAACAAAGAACATGACAACTGCTGCTCTATTCTCCTCAGCTTCAGGGTCTAGGGGTGTGTGCATGCAGAATGCCTTCATAATTCTTTCTAAGAAAGCTGCTGGGATTCTGTCTTTTCCTGCTGTACATTACCTATCTTGGCCAAATTAGTCGGCTTTCTAGCCACTTTACAGAGACCCCTCATTAGAGTCTAGCGGTAGACTTGGAGTCTTACCTGACCTGTTCCCATATTAAAGTCCCAATCGGGGCGAGTAAGAGGAAAGGCGGCATCGATGAGAGCCTGGTTGGTGGTGGGGCTTCCGTCTGCGCCCTCGACAGCCTTCCTGGCTCAGCCAAGATGCGGTTCCGTTCCTCAGTGATGAAAAGAACCTGTAACAGTTGGTGACAATCATCCCAGGTAGGCTGGTGGGTAAAAAGAATTGAATCTAAGAAGTCAATCAAGGCAGTAGGTTTTTCAGAGAACTTAGCATTCTGCATTCTCCAGTTATAGAGATCACTTGTGGTGCACGGCCAATAGTGGTGCGGCTGATTCGGGGGGTCTGCTTCATCAGGGGGCCCCACTGTGCAGAGAGGCAACACTATGGAGTCTGCTGTCAGATCGCGCAGGGCTCTATGGCAGGTGTGAGGTGGGCTCCGGTGGCTACCCTCTGGACCTGGGGCTGGAGTGGCCTCGCTACCTGGCGGACTCTGAGGAACAGGTGCCTCTCGAGGTGAGCGTTGATAGGGAGGGGGGAAGAGCACTTCTGGATCAGTTCCTCCTTGGAGGACATGGGGAGGGGCAGCGGGTTCAGGGGACTTCTCCTTTTTCTCCTTCAAGGCTAGGAGTTTAGCTACTTCCTTGCCTGACAGAGGAAGGAGGGGTTTTAGCCACGATGGCGGGTTCTCCACGAGGTCCTACCAAGCAGTTATATATGGGATCTGGTCCAGGTGCCCGGTCCCAGATCGATAGACTATATCTTTGACCTGAAAGATAATGGGGAGATGAAAAGTGCCCTCTGGTGGCCATCCGACGTGGTACGCCGGCCATTCATTCCTGCAAAAAACTACAAGTTTACCTCCTGGACACATTAAAGCTGTACTCTCGGGCTTTGTCTTTGAAGTCCTGGAAATGAGTCAAAGTTAGGGAGAGGGGGGTCATCTGCGTCTGTCCCATATCACCCTCCAAATATAATAAAACACAGATAAAACAAATGACACACAAGATTCCTCCAGAAGACAGAAGCCTGCCCTTGTGGGTTCTCAGGCAAAACTGAAAATGAGACGACGGTGTAACCCTGTCTGGTGGTCGCTACCCGCCTTGTCTCTCAACCAGAAGGATCACCGCTCCGTGGTCTTCTTAACCAGGGTTCCACATCTCAGTCCCCCATTCATGGGGCGTCCCCTCTTCTACTCTGTCAGGGATTCCACGTCCTGACTACAGATTCAACAAATGGAACCAGCACATAACAGGACAAGACAAATGCCAGTACACATACACTCACCTCCAGAGCAGGTACTCAGTGATTTTGGGGGGCTATCCCGGACGAGCCCCCAAATGGTGTGCCCATGTCACGGGACACCCCCCCACACACATAAATCACCCGGAGACCAAGTCCAATGCAAAAGCAAGAGGTTGTTTATTTACAAACTCAAGCCTGGGCTTCCTGCTCCTGACGCAGCAGGAGAGCAGAGAAGCCCCAATCTCAAAAAGGAGGAAGGTTTTAAGGGTACAGAAAAGAAAAAAGGGAGGGGGTATGAGGTGAGCTGCTGAGGCGAGCTGATATGGGGGGGAGCTAGGGGACTGAGCACTTGTCCTTGGCTGTCTGAAGAGTGTTTGTTATTGCTCAGAGCAGACATTGTGTAAGAGTGAGGATCATGGGGCAAGGACGGGGTTGGGGGAGGGAGCAGGTTGCCTAACACCTTTGGTATGCAGCTACAAAATGGGAGGGACAAGATGAAGTTAGTTTTAACAAAATGTCCTTACAAAGCCACGTTTGAACACACCATGTTTCTTGTGATCTCATGCTTAATTTGATATACTGATGTTTTATCCGTAATGTTTGTTCCCAAATGAGTTTCATTCACAGTTTCCTGTTGCTGCTTTGGTCCAATGCTGGGGCTAGGAAAGACGGGCCTTGTAAAATGAGTGTGAAAATGCTGCCACTTCTCACATCTATTTGTTTCCTGCCTGGCCTGGATACATGAGTGGAAAATGAAAGGAGAAAGGCATTCAAAGACATGAGACCAGAAATCTCCTTCAAGGTGAAGGACTTCATCTTCGTATTCCACCGGCACAACCTGTTCGAGAAAAAAACTTATTCAGAACGATAGGCATCAGAAATAGGATGGTTAAATAGAGAAAATAACTATTGGTGCACTCCCAGAAGGAGAAGCTGCACTGTTGGGGGAGGGATACCCCTGAAATCAAGCTGGATTCAGACCCTTCCTCAGCAAGTTTCAGTCCTCAGAATAAGGGAGCAGTGTCCACAACCTGCAGTGAAAACAGGAGCCAAAACGTGGTGGCCATCCACTCTGTCACTCCAGCACAAACACAGCAGGACAACCTTCTCCAACAAAATCCTGAAACGTGGTGGCTGTCCACTCTGTCACTCCAGCACAAACACAGCAGGACAACCCTCTCCAACAGGAGCCAAAATGTGGTGGCCGTCCACTCTGTCACTCCAGCACAAACAACGCAGGACAACCTTCTCCAACAGCCTGAAAGAACTCCAGGAACACAGCAGCCATGAACATGTTTGAAGACCACGTTAGCAGTGAAATCCAGGCGACATGTATCAAAATGAAAGGGAACCTGGAAACTGCAATGGTCATAGGTGTGGGAGGGGGTGGGAGGGAGACTAGGGCAGGAGCTGGGGTGGAATGTAGGGGGAGGAGAGGAAGGAAATAGAGGAGGGAGGGGAGAGGGACAGAGGGAGGGAGGGGAGAGATGGGGAGGAGAGAGGGAGGGAGGGAGGGGAAGGGAGGAAAAGGAAGGAGAGTGGGGCAGGAGTTGGGGTGGAATGTGGAGGGAAGAGAGGAAGGAAATAGAGGTGGGAGGCGAGAGGAAGGGAGAGGGAGGGAGGTGAGGAAAAGGGAGAGGGAGGAAAGGGGAGGGGAGAGGGAGGTGAAGGGGAGGGGGAGGGGACATCAGGGCAGGGGGAGGAGGGAAGGGAGGGGGAGGAGGGGGATGGGCAGGGGTGGGGAGAGGCCTCAGCACTAGTACCTAGTTTGTGCAAAGATAGTTTTAAAGGGAAAACCTGTAGGTTTCCACTTGTTCTTAAAATATAAAAATCAAGAGACAGGCACTTTCTAGCATGAATAACTCCGGCAGCACAGCACCCCGATGCTTGGAAAGGAAAAAGAAACTATTTCACAATAAAACAGAGCATCAACATGGGGGGAGAATCTTGAAATGGAAAAGTCATGAAAAAAAATGACAAAAGCTGAAGGCACTAAAACATGGAATTAAAGAACCTCTGTGAAAGGGAATCCAAAGGTTTCAAACACAGACCAGGTAAAAGACTAGTGAATTAGTAGGGAACCTTCAGGAAAAGAAAAAAAATCTCAGCTAATATGCCATCTTCCACAGGGCAGAGACAGCAGGAATCATCTAGAATGGAAACATTCTTGAAATAAAATGACTCCCAGCTCATTGTCTTCATAATCTTTTTTTTCTTAATCTTGGGGATTCTTCTAAAAACGATGGGTTTTTGAGGTGGGGAAACATTGTTCTCGAGTTCGGCCATTATTTCTGTTTTACTTCAGTCTTTCACTGCTGTTAGTAAATTCAAACAAAATTCAAAAATTGTACTTTAAGGGAGAATGTGTGAAATCGTCCCACTTTATCAAACTGCTTCTATTCATAAGGATTCCTAAAGACACCTGCATCGACCACACTGAATTCTAACAGTTTTTTTCTGAAGGGGGAGATGTTGAATTGCATGTAAGTGGTCTTTCTTTCTCTTTGCTTCTTTCTTTTGCTCTTTCATTTGAATTGTTTGAGTATACATTATATTTATAAAATCAATAAAGTCACTACTCTTGAAGGAAAGAGAGAAAGAGAAGGCAGAAAGGAGAGGAGGGAGGGAGGAAGGAAGGAACTGGGAAGGAAGGTGCAAGGGAGGAAAAGAGGGAAAGGGGGAGGAAGGAAGAAACAAAGGAGAAAAGAAGGAAGAGGGTTGAAAGGTAGGGAAGAAAGGAAGAAAAATCATTAAACTCTTAGGCCTTAGTCTCAGATTCTCCCACGTGCCCCACAGCATTCAGGCCCCCATCAGCAGACCAGCTTCCGAGACACCCACATCCCACTGGCAGCAGTGTGGTGATGGCCCCAGCCAGGGGCTCTGACCATTCAAGTCTCCTTAGGAGATAGGGGGAATATTTGCCAAAACTTAGCCCTTATCAGGTCGTGATTTTGCTCTAAAGAGAGTTCAGCTTTCCTCTTCCCTTTTCTTTTCCATTGCCCTTCATTCCTCTCAGTAATAAATGTGGAACTAGCAGGAGCCAAAGGCCTTCCCTGAGGCCAGAGCAGGCAGAGCCCTGGGCTGGGAGTCAGAAAATTAGGTTTTCCGCGGCCTTGCTGGGTGACCCTGAGCATGTCTCTCCTGGTCTCTGGGCCTCAGTGTCCTCTATATCTCACAAACCAGCATGACCTCTTACAACCCAGCATGAGGAGGGAGAGCTGACCTGAGTGGAAATGGTGAGAAATGAAGAAAAGGGACTCACATAAGATGAAAGATGACGTCAGGAGGACTGATGCAGCTGATGGCTACAGCCAGCACCTGAACCACGGAGACAGCTTTATGTATACAGTGCCTTAACAAGGTTACATAAATCTTAACACATGAGGTAGAGATCAACCACAAAGAGGAAAAAGTGTGCTTGCCAATAACAAGGAAAGTATGCATGGGCTACACGACTTTTGGCAGGTGAAAAGAATGTTGGTAAAGGAGGAGAAGTGGTTGGGGGGGTCAGTCTCTGAGCATCTGCCAGGCTGTGTGGGTCCTGCTGCCCGCAGCCTGCTCCACACACCTATACAGCAGGAGGTCCTCCACGGGGCCTGCCAGCCCTGAGGTTCTGAGGTGTGCTGAACTCCCAGTAACAATAGCAATACAAACATTCAAGTGCAGGTGTCTTTTTGATAAAATGACTTCACTTCCTTTGGGTGGAACTATCCCAGTAATGGGATTCTGGGTCAAAGAGTAGGTCTACATTTATTTCTTTGAGGCATCTCCACACTGTTTTCCATAGAAGTCACACTCATTTGCAGTCTCACCCACAGTGTATGAGCATCCCTTTCTCGCTGCACCCACAGCAGCATCTGTTGTTTGTGAACGTTTCAATAATGGCTATTCTGACAGGTGCAAGGCGATTACTTTGGTTTTAATTTGAATTTCCCTGATGATTAGTGATGTTGAGTATTTCTTCATGTTTCTTGGCTGTTTGTCTATCTCTTTTGAAAAACTTCTGTTCATATCTTTTGCCCACCTTTTAACAGGATTGTTTTTTCCTTGCTGACTTAAGTTTGAGTTCTTTGTAAATTCTGGATATTAGCCATTTATAGGATATATAGTTTGTGAATATTTTCCCCATTTGGTAAATTGTCTATTATTTACTCTGTAGATTATTTCCTTTGCTGTGCAGAAGCCTTTAAATTTAATCTGGTGCCACTAATTTATTTTTATATTTCTGTTATTGTTATGTTTGCCTTTGGGGTCACCTGCATTCGAATGTTTATTGCAGCACAATTCACAATTGCAAAAATGGGGAATCAAGCTTAATCAATTCATGCATGGATTAAGTAAATGTGATATACCTGTCTTTTGCAGTAACTTGGCTGGAATTGGAAACCATTATCTTATGTGAAGCATCTTGGGAATGGAAAAACAAACACCACATTTACTCCCTAATAATGGGGAGCTAATCAGTGGGCATAGGTAGGCACAAGGAGATGTGAAAGTCATTTGAAATCAAGAAGGGAGTGTGTAGAAACCTACCTGTAGGGTACAATGAACACTGTTCATGTGACAAGTACACTAAAAGCCCCAACTGAAACATTATAAAAGGTATCCATATAATAAAATCATTTGTACCTCCTTAATATTCTGAAATTTTAAAAAATAGCAATGACCAAGTGAAAATGGGCACATGGCAACAGGCTCACAGTTAGAATCTTTCCACCCCCAGTGGATTTCCCCAGGTGCACCCCAGGTATCAGATCTCCATTGCTGCCTCTCACAGATGAGAAGGCAAGCTCGGGTGGGTTCTGTGAGTTACCCAAGGGCAGCCAGGAGGGAGGGAGGCAGAGCCAGGATTTGAGCCCTGTCCTGTCTGCTCTACAGTCTTGCTCTCAATCCCAACGCCCTCGACCGTCCTCCCCGGCACTACCCCCAGCCCTGAGCTGAGCCTGGGCAGCAGGGCTGGCTGTAGCCCTGCAGACAGGGTGGGGAATACTGGTCCCTCCCTGAGGCCTGGCAGCTTGCTGTTCACCTAGGAGGTGCTAATGGAGGAGACGGTCCAGGGTAAGCCAGGGGAGGGACAGAGAGGCTGGCCTACACACGGCTTCATCCCAGCCTCAGGCTGCAGGGACGTGAGCAGGCTGGAGCACTCCTGAAGGGTGGACAGCACTGGAGGGCTGGTGTTGGGCACAACCTGCTGGGGAGGAGCATCTCTGGGCAGGGCCACCACCTTCTAACACCACAGCCTCTCTCAGAGTGACGGAGGACAGTATAAGGAACTTATGGCAAGACAGTGCCAGGCAAGACACAGGCACGATGAGGACAGCCTGCAGAAGTGCCTGAAGCCCAAGTCTTTTGATTACTGAATCAATAAACTGCCCTCTTTTCTTTATCCAAGTATATGATGGTTTTCTATCCTCTGCACCTGAAAACATCTCAATAAAGCAACCTCCAAAGGCCCTTCTAGTTGGGATTTGGGGACTCCTTTATTCTAGAAACATTTCCCTGCTGAGCTCGTGCTAATGTTCCTGACTGACTCCCAGTTGTATAATTCCTGAGGCCCATTGTCCAGTAAAGCAGTTAGCAAGAGGCAGAAGCCCCCTAATCAGACACCTCGAGGAAACCAAATCTTGCACATGGACAGCTTCCAAATGTCTAAAACACATGCCCATCCACTCACCAGCCCCACACTTCAGAGAAGACCCCGCATTGCCCCACACTAACTTCTGCTTCAAAAGACCCAGAAGGGAGGGCTTCAACTCTCCTTGTAATTTCCAGGAAGGAAAATTCTGGGGTGGAAAGCAGGAGAGGTTAGGCCAAGCCCCAGTTTACAGAGGACTTTGATAAAGGCCCAGGCTGACATCCCCAGGGAAAACGGGGCTGTAGGGGGGACGTGTATGGTCAGTCCCAAAGGCTGCAATCAGAGAGGACACTGAGTCACAACACAGGGCGTGAAGTTCCCAAGAGCCCCAGAAAATGTGGTGGTGTGAGAGGAACTGGCCTACGTCTCGCCAGTGAGCCTGCCGAACCTTGCATGGAGTTCCTGGCACACCCCCAGCTTCTGTTGGCTTGGCATGGGGGCCTCCCTCTCTCCCAACAACTGCAAGCTCAGGGTGAAAGCTGAATGCAGCCCAACTCTGGACATCCCTAGACCTCAGCCTGGACCACGGTGTTCAGAACTCAATAAATGAATGAATGAATGAAGTGTGTTCCATGTGCCTGGCACTGTTCTCGGCTCTGGGGCTTCCAGGAACATAAGGTGGGCACAGTCCCTGCCTGCCTGGTTCTCACACCCTTTCAGAGCACACCTCTAAACAGAGAGAGAAGAGGCTGTCTTGGCAGGGCTGAGTGTGCGGTGACAACTCACAGCCTTGGGCAGTTCCTGCCAGTTGCAACCGGCTGACCTCCTAACCAGCACTAAACGTCTCCTGTCCAAGCTGATTTCTTCAAGTGTCTGCAGCAGGCATGGCATTTCCAGGTTTCCCTGAGCAGAACTGATGCAGGAAGTGCAGTGCGGTCTTGTGGGGAAGCACCCCCTCCTCTCCTTGGCCCACTCCGTACCTGGACTCATCCTAGTGCACAACTGTCACGTTCGGTAGTGAGCTTTGCCAGACAGTCCTCATGTGCAGCTATCATAAACCATTGTATTGGAATCTAGGAGCCACTGCTCCAGCCAGACCTGGGCACAACAACTCAGGGGGCTGAGAGCTAGGGGTCCTATGCAAATAAGCCAGCCCCCTCCTCCACAGTAACCAGCCCTGAGGCTCTGTGAGACCTCAGTAGGTCCTGGGGACCCCCTTGTCTTGTACAGGTACGTGCATGACTCGGATGGCCGTTCAGGTGCCCAGGGTCAGTAAGTCCAGCTGACTCTCTATGCTAGCCAGGTCTTCCCTTGGAGAGCAGTTAAGTTGAGCATCCAGGCACTCACAACCCTCCCACCGACCCCCCAGATGCGGAAAAGAGAGGGATTGTGCTCCCCATCTGACAGTGGAGAAATGGAGGCCCGACGAAGGGAAAACAACCAGCCAAGGTCACAGAGCCCCACAGCACAGCCGCCCCCACGGACGCCGGGCCCAGCCCTTTCCCCACCATACCATGAACGTGAGGCTGGTCACTCTTTCCCTCTCCCACTAAAGTCACTAAACTCCACAAAATTGTCCAAAATACAGGAGCAAATGAGGCAATATGACCACACACAAAAAGGAGCAGCGATTTGATGATTCTCCAAAACTCACCAAATGCTTGAAAAATAGTCCATTCTTTAAAACTGTTCCCATGCCTAATAGGCAAGCCAATATTTTTTTAAAGTCACAGATCAAACAGTTTCTGATGTTTTCAATAGCTGATGTTAATATTTTGTGAGAGACAGGCATTGTGGAACAAATGCAAAAATCAATGCCATCTGTCTCCAGGAAACTGCTGGAGATTCCAGACATCAGAGGAGCCTGACGCAGCAGATTCAAGAGCAATAGCCGCCCCCCGCCCCCAGAGAGGAAGAGAGATTGGAGCAGGAAGTTTCTGGTCAAGAAAAATCCTCCTCTGGCTATTAGTTTGTTGTAAGTATTTCAAATTGTATGTAAACTAGCACATTGTACCCCATAAATGCATTCATGTACACAGCTATGATTTCTAAAAAAATAAGTAGGGCAGCGCCTGTGGCTCAAAGGAGTAGGGCGCTGGCCCCATACGCCAAAGTTGGCAGGTTCAAACCCAGCCCCAGCCAAAAACTGCAAATAATAATAATAAAATAAAATAAATAAAATAAAATATCAGTGAGGTTTCTGAAAGATTCTTCCTTCTTTAAAACCCTCAACCCAAACACAAATTTGTCCAACATTCATCACATGCAGCAGCAGGGTGACCATGTGGTCAGATAGCAGGGGGACTTCCTCGGAGACGTGGAGCTCAGCAAGAGGTCGGCTGGCAAGGCCGGTTGACATCAATTCCCATTCTCCCAGAACCGTTCTCCCATCCCACAGCAGAGGCCTGGATGAGACAGCTCTAAGTGTGCTTGGAGGCCAAGGATTCTTGGTAGCCTGGCTCAGTGGGCACACTGGCTCTGGGGTCACCGTTAGGAAGGAAACTGAGGCATCACAGATGCACAAGGCAAACAGCAACTTGGGCCAAGGCAGGTCCAGATGTCCAGGCTTTAGGATGTGAGGTGATTGCTGAGTCAGCCCTCAGAAGGCTCCCTGGGGAGCACAGAGCAGAGCCCGGGCACTGCTGATTTCCTGCAGACGTGGCCACCCAGTTCTGGCATCCCAAGGGCCTCCGAGCCTCCGAGTGCAGAGCCTCCAAGCTGCCTGGCATTAGGCACTCAAATGCATCTTGTTTCTATGGTAACCCCATTCCCCAGGCCCTGATCAAGACATAAGGTCTGATGGGAAGGTGTGAGTGAATGAGGAGGATGGGACAGATTTTATTTTTGTATTTTTATTTTTTTCAAGACAGAATCTCCCTCTGTCACCCTGGGTAGAATGCTGTGGTATTATCACAGCTGACAGCAACATCATATTCTTGGACTCAAGAGAGCCTCCTGTCTCAGCCTCCCAAGGAGCTGCGACTATGGGCATGCACCACCACTAAAAATAGTTTTTCTGTGTTTTAGATGGGGTCTCGCTCTTGCTCAGTCTTGTCTTGAACTCCTGAGCTCAAGCAATCCACCTGCCTCAGCCTCCCAGAATGCTGGGATTACAGGTGTGAGCCACCACACCCAGTCGGAAGGGACAGATTTTAAATCTGGAGAATTCGGGGTCATGGGCTGTTTTCACACTGTGTTCTTTGCTACAAACCACCCCAGTTGCATCTGAGGCAGCTCTGTGCCCTCCAGCTTCCCTGGGTGTGAATGCTGAGCAACACCCCTCATCCCAGCCTGCTCTCTCTGCCCAGATCAGGCTCTTTCCTCCCAGGCAGTGCTGGTGGGCTCCACGGTGTGGTAAGGGTGCCGGCAGCTCTCCACCACGCCACTTCCTCCAATGACCTCAGTTGAAGGGGGCTGTGGCTCGTCCCTCCCATTCTCTCATCAGCCTGGTCCCCCTGAGGACCACCTCAGTCTCTTGTGCACAAGTGACTGCCTCGGTGCATGCTGTCGACAGGTGACATTTGCTGAATGGCTGAACTGGAGCAGATCTGCTAAAGGATGGGCTGCATGCCACTGTAGCCAGTCATTAGGGTTACAAGGAGCAAGGGGCCTCAGTGGCTGGACAAAACCGTCTTGATGATGTGGGCATGACTGTCAGGACCCTTGGTGACAACACAGCCCACACCAGGTCAGGCAAGAGGGAGGAGCTGTGGGTTCAAAAGCCAAACCTCAGGAAGGCAGTCCTGCAGGTAGCTGGGATCATCAGGAATCTCTCTCTACCTCTCACCTCTGCCCTCCTGGGGATCAGCAATATTCTTGCAGACCTATCTCCTCAGTGAGGCTGGCACGGCGGCAGCTCCCAGCTTGCAAGTTCCCAGCCTTCCTAAGGAATGAAGGCTCAGGTGGAGCCTTCCCTTGGTTCCAAAGTAAAAATTCCTGCAATTTGTTGTCCTGGGTCACATACCCCTCCATTGGCATCAGTGCCACCCCCACCCCTGGTAGCTCCACGGTGAGTGAGGGGAGCTATCTCCCCAAAGAGGGGAGATGTTGTGGGTTCAGAACAAAGATAGCCCTGGAGCAGAGTGAAGAGTGCCCATACACAGGACCACGATGCCCATACACAGGACCACGACCTCGCTGCACATTCAGGGACCATCTCTGTCCGAGACCCTTTTCCTGGCAAGAGCTGCCCAGTACAGGGTGTTTTCCTGGCTTCAGCCCAAACTTCAGAGAAGCTGGTGGGTGGTCGAGAGGGGGTGGCGGGGCAGAGGTGTCCCTGTGACTCTAAGCAAGGCCCTCAAAGCCTTGGCCTGAGAGGAACACACACATAGTCACCTGCCTGAGTGGGCCAGATGCCCCGTGGATGCCCTGCAGGTCACTGGGCTGGGCTTTTAGTCAGAGACTGGGCTTTTAGTCAAATGAACATAAACCACCATGGAGGCTCTTCATGGGGTTACCATTATGCACGACCACAGTGGTTGGGAAATAAAATTGTTGATCACTCTGTGTGTGTGTGTGTGTGCGCTCTCTCCATTGCAATTTAAAAACTAACACCACTTAGCTCATCAAAAATAATACCAGTGAGGAAAATAGCTTTCGTTGTTAAAACTCCCCAACATTTTGCCTTAATGTGTTCCTGTAAAGAAAGTCGATTATGGTGCAGACAGGAGACGTCTGACTGGATTCACCACGGTAGGCTGACCCTGGTGTGTACCCAGGCCAGGGGAGAGGTTCTATTTGGGGACAGCTGTACCTGTGACCAGCCAACCTGGGGGTGCAGCTTTCCAGGGTCACAGGGGAGCTGGGGAAGGCACAATAAGAAGATGACTTGGGCAGTTGGAAACAGCCCTCTCTGCTTCCTTCATCAGAATCTCGTGGTGTTCTGGAGCCAGAGACAGAACAGTTTGGAGGAAGAGGTTACATCTGACTCGTTGGATCGTGACCTGAATGGAGCACCGGGGAGGCCTGGTTGTTCCCCCCAGTGACTCTCCATGGCCAAGAATGTGAAATGTTCCAACACAAACATTCAAATGGACAGCAGCAACCTGCCACTGAGGGCTCCTTTAAAAATAAGCGCCATTGTTCCCCAACCACCTATTAATAGCTTGAAAAGACATCTGTTCCTAATTTGGTCTTCTCAGATCAAGAAATCTTCCCTTCACTTCCCTTTAGGCCAGGATGAAATCAATCAAGCTACAATATTTATGAAGCATCGGGCACACTCCAGCCCAGAGCTCGGAGCCAACTTCACAATCTGACCCAAGCACCCAGAGGCCCAGGTCCACACAGGGCACGCACCCTTCCTCCAGTCCTGATGTCCTCCCACACTCAGGCATCTCAGAGACCCCTAAGAGACCCTAGTGTCAGCCTGTCTGACCCCCTTCCATAGCCAGTTTCCTCTGCACTGTCCCTAGGATCGGCTGTTCCACCCAACTGTAACCCTTGTGCATAGCTCCCTTAGACTCTGCCAGTGATGGGCAGCTGACCGCCTCTCAGGGTGCTCCTCCTGATCACTGGATATCCGTGACTGCTAAACACTCCCACATGTGGGTCCCACCCTGACATCAGTCCCATCCAGGGCCACACGAGGAGGTCGACCCTCTTCCTATGAACACCGTCCAGCAGCTTACGTAGAGCTGTCTGCCTGTCCTCAGACTCCTCTCCAGTTTTAGTACCTGGGTAGCAGGATCTTTTGAGCATTCAACACCCAAACAAGAAAGCTGAGTCTAGTGACACAAAGCTACACAGATGCTCATTCCTGGCATCATCCAGCTCATTCTGGAATGTTTATGCATCCCCTGGTAGGCCCCCACACCCAGACCCACGCCCGGCGCTCACCATTCTGCTGGCACACGTGGCTCACCTGCACCCCAGGGCTGCACCTAGCTCCCCCCTGTCTTGAGCGTTCCCCACCTTGTCCTCCAGATCCCAGATCCTTGGAGCCCCCTTCCCATACCTCAGTGCTAAAGCATACCCATCACAGTCAAAGCACTCCCCTTTCAACTTTCTAAGTGGAAAGCAGCCCTGTCTGAAGGAATTTTCCTTCCTTTCTATTCACATGTGTATCATCCATGTCCCCTTCTAAAATGTAAGAAATTGACAGGCACAGGGTAATAGCTCAATGCATGGTGGCTGTGTGAATAAAATGTAAAAACTAAATTCCAAGCAGCACAAGCTTGGGAGTCAAGATCCCGGTTACCAGCTGTGTGGCCTTGGGCAAGTTACCGGACCATGCTGAGCCTCACTTCTGCATCTGCATAATGAGGACCCCACAGCACTTGCTCCCCAGTTTGCTGTACTGAGCGGCACTGACAGAGCACCCAGGAGGACAAACTCTCCGTCTGTGGGCAATGATTGTCAGTGAGGATGCTGGGGTCAGAGCACAGGGCTGCCCCACAGAGGAAGGTGAGGCTGGGATGGGTGGTACCGGAGAGGGGACCCTGAATAGTGTGTTTAGGCTCTGCTCCTGGTGACAGCACAGTGGGAGGAGCTGCCCAGCTTTGTGGAGCGGAAAGCAGGAGAGCTAGAAACAGACCACCCCTGCGGCCTGGATAGGGACCGCCTGGACTCAGCTCTCTCTCTCACCATTTCCCCCTTCCCATCCCATGGCAGAGCCCTGGAACCACAGGAGGGCAGGACATCTGCAGGAGCATCGTACCCTGAGGGCAAGGAAGCCAGTGAAAAAGGGCCAGGCCCGGCTCCTCAGACAGCCTCAGCATCCCTCCCCTCTGCGAGTACAGGCTCCAGGGGCAAAGGGAAGCAGGAGGCCTGCAGACGTGGTCTCCCCAAGGGCCCCAGCCACCCAGCCACCCAAGGCCCCCTGCAGCTCCTGGGCCTGAGCCAAGGTGCTTCTGTGAGCCCCGCGGCCCCCAAGACACAGCCGGGATTGTGTGGCCATGGCAGGCACCGAGCCCCAGCTGAGGGGACCAGGCCCAGCTGTTCCTGGAGACAAGTGGGCAGCTTTCTTCCCACATGAAAAGGGAACCTATGTCCTTGGGGAGAGAGAGATGAGGAGGGAAGGGGCCGGGGAGGCCCAGGCACCCCTGTGAACACCCCTTCCCAGGGCCCCTCTGTGCCCTGGGGTGGGTCAGGTGGGGCCAGGAAGGGGAAGGCAGAGATGGGTCCTGAGCCAGCCCCCCAGGCTTGTCTGGATGCCACAGGCTTGACACTGGCCGGGGGCTCTGAGGCCTGGCCTCTGGTTATGACCCTGGTGTGACCTTGTCTGGCCTCAGGTTTCTCACTCAAAAAAGAGAGGGTTGGAGACTTTCCCTACATCCTAGCAGAGAAGCGGCTTCAAGAAGAGTTGTTTCCTTGAAAGGTCAGGATCCCTACATGAAGGAGGAAGCAGGACACAGGGGACAGGACGAGGGGCCAGGCAGTGCCGCTGGGCCCCCTGCTTGGACAGTATGCCAGCACCCAGCGTGCCCTGCCTGGCCCGGGAAACTGTGTGCAGCCCCCAAGGCCCCAAGAAGTCACCCAGGAGGAAGCCCTGGGGTGGACCTAAACACGTCATCACAGAACCCAGCTCTGAACACTCACGGCACAGACAATCATCCAAGAAGGGTCTCTGTAGCGTGTCCCCTCCCTGAGGTGTCTGCCATCAATCAGACACTTCATTCTTTGTTAGTAAGAAATCCACCAACCTCCATACCTGTGTGTACTGTACATACGTGTGTACAGGCTCAAGGGCTGGGCAGAGAGAGCTCAGCTCCTGAGCTCCAGGCCCTTCAGGGCACCTGGGGCCACACCACACCTTCGGGGGGGAGGGACAGACAGCTGCCAACAGGGCTGACAACAGGGCTGGAGGCTGAGCCAGACGCAGGTCAGTGAGAGCTTCTAGAAGGAGGGGCAGGGGTTCATTAAGAATGAACCTCATTAAGAATGGCCATGGCTGGGCGGTGCCTGTGGCTCAGTCCATAGGGCGCTGGCCCCATATACAGAGGGTGGCGGGTTCAAACCCGGCCCCGGCCAAACTGCAACCAAAAAATAGCCGGGCGTTGTGGCGGGCGCCTGTAGTCCCAGCTACTCGGGAGGCTGAGGCAAGAGAATCGCTTGGGTCCAGGAGTTGGAGGTTGCTGTGAGCTGAGTGAGGCCACGGCACTCTACCCAGGGCCATAAAGTGAGACTCTGTCTCTACAAAAAAAAAAAAAAAAAAAAGGAATGGCCATGGCTGCTATTTAATGAGTGGCTTTTAATGGAGGATAAAGACCTGACAGCCACTGCCAGGACTCTCTTAGTAGTAAGGACAGAGAGGTGAAGTCCGAACAGAGTGTGAAAATGAAAAAAGGAGGTAGGAACAGCCACGGAATGGAGGGGGACAGGGAGCGGCTGTACTGGGACCCAGACAGCACTTTAGGAGTCCCTGGTCTGTGTCTCTGCTCTGGTTTCTCCCCAGTGTGAAGCTCCTCAGGTGTTCTCACCGCCTGTCCTCTGGAGTCCAAGGAGTGCTGCCTTCCCGGCGACTCCAGCCAGACCCCTCATTATGAGGCTTGTAGGTCCAGCCGGGACCCCCTGCACCCCTGGGCCTGTCCCCGTGGTCAGGAGCCCAAGTGTCTTAATTGACAAGGTTGGGGTCCTGTTTCCACATTTGTAGTGTGGCAATGTAGCCCGCCACCCTGGCCCAGTGAGAACCAGGGAGGGACGTGTGTGTCTCCACACAGGAAATCTCACAACATCCCCGGGACGCAGGTGAGCGAGAGGGCTGACCCCCATTCCATGAAAGAACAAAGGCTGGGAAAACTATCCCTCACTCTTCTGTCCTCAGGGACTGATGTCTGCTGTGTGCTGATTAGAACAAGTTGGAGAGGACCATTCATGCTCCTTCCAAGCCACCTTTAGGACAGGTGGCCTCTGTGCCTCCTCTGAGGACAGCCCCCTTCCCGGGTTCACCCCACAGAGCTGTTTCTGCACCCCTGACAGGACGGGACGCAGGGCCTCTGTCAGGCAGAGCAGGCAAAGCCTCAGACATGTTTTAACAGTAGATAAGAAGTCGTTATCTCCCGTTTTAATTTAACAAGCCCAATTTTATAAGTAAGAGTGGATTTTCCCAGGTTATTATTTCTAATTATGCATTTACATCAATTCACATTATGCGGTTGATGAAATGTTAATACCAAAGGCAATTTTCTGCTGACGGGTGGCATGAAGAAGCGTTTCTTCCCATTAGGAGTCAATATTTTTGGAAATAATTACCCAGTTGCTCACCAGCGTCTGCACTGACTAACCCAGTGGCTGCGTCTACACAGCCACCACGTGAGGTGCTAAGAGAGGAAACAAAGACGGAGGAGGTTCAGGTCACGCTGAGTGGCTGGGACCCTGGGCAGCTCTGACTGGCAGCCTCCGCTGCTGGTGGGACTGGCTCAGCCTCAGCGCCACTGCAGGCTGTCATAGCGCCCTTTGATTTTGTTACTAAACGGCTCTAGAACTTGGACTTTTCATCTGAAAGATGAAAATGGTAATAGTAACTTACTTATTGATTCAAGACATAGTCACTACAGACCTACTCTCTGCCAGGTACACAGTAGGTACTCAAAAATGGCACTGTGATGATGAGGAGGAGGAGGAAGCACGTGGATGCTTTAACAGATGGGGCCACTGGTCCTCCTGGGCTGGCCACACAGCTCTCAGGGTTGAATTGTGCAGCAGCAACAGAGGCAGAGAATTCAGAGGCTGTCTGTCTCCAGCCCTGGGGGAAAGGGCCAGAATGATCCACCCTTTGGCACAAGGAGCATCCCTCAACTGTGCACCGAGCTTCTGAACGTACACGGTGCAGCTCTGATGCCAGAGCTCTGGGAGAGGGGACTGAGGCTGGCTGGGGTGGGGGCTGATGGGGACAGTAGAGAAAAGTACGGATCTGAGAAACAACTTAAAGGTTGTAGCAAAGGGCCATCGGGGTGTGGGAGAGAAAGGCTCCCTCCTGCTGGACTACGCAGGGACAGGAAAATCAGGCTCCTGGCAGAGAAGGCTTTGACGGAGCCAGGCTTGGGAAGAAAAACCACGTACCGCGTGTGGGCATCATGAGCTTCCTTAACAACACCACACAGAAGCCCAAAAAGGGCTAGAGAAGAAGGCCTGGCACCCAGCTGCAGGGAGCCCCAACACTGGGGGCCTGGCAGTGCCTGCAGCCAGCCAGGAGTCCACAAGGAGATGGGGGTGGTGGGGCAGAGCAGCTGCAGGGAAGCCAGGAGACCTTGTCACAATGGACGGGCACTTCAGGAAACAGAGCATGCCCAGTGAGCTGCCTGGGCTAGAAGGTCAAGGTGAGGACAGAGAGTGCACCTTAAACTTGAGGACACTGAGGTGGCTCTGTTCAGTGACTGAGCAGGTGGAAGCCAGGCTGAGAGGCCAGTGGACAGGGGAAGGAACACAGAGGTGACACACTTATCCAGGCATCTGGGAGGTCTTGCTGGGGAGAGGAGGGGAGGCAGATGGGCAGGGCCCTCTGTTGGCCTCTGAAGAAAGGTCTGAGAATGAGACAAGCCTTCCATCCTCCCCATTTTGGGATCCTCGAGCTCAAGAGCAAGGGCCAAGTGGGCAGTGCAGAGACCTATGGGCAGAAACTGGGTCCAGTTCCGGCTTCTTCCTGCATTGAGCTTGGTCTCCTGGTCTGTGAAGGTATCTGATGCACCAGGTTGCCACGGGGGTGAAAGGAGAACCTGGAAGCCTGAGGTGCACCTGCCGCATGTCCCCTACTCCAGAGCGTGTCCCCCCATACACGCCTTCCTCACAGCCAGCACCACCTTTGACTATTTCTGGGCTCAAATGCTCCAGGGTCCGAAACAAGCAAGAAGGCAATTTGAACCCCAGGAAAGAAAATAAAGCCAGATTCAGAGATTAATATCGTCACCCAAACTCAAAATAGATGGAAAAGTCAGGTGAGTCTGAAAAGTCCATGGGAGTCATAGTACATAGGTACCCCAAGGTCCACAAGCATCCCCACAGCTGGCCCCAACCCTCTGTCACCACAGAGATTTCAAGTAAGGCCAGGAAGAGAAAGGGCGAGAACATAGCCCACCAGGGCCCTCTGGCTGGGTGTCACCTCTAGGGTCCTGCCCAGGGGTCACAGCTGGGGTGCAGGAAGAGGTCTGGAGACCCAAGCATGCTAAACAGACCTGGACCCCCCCAGGGACCACACCCAGCCCACAGACCCGGCAAGGTTTATTTTGACAGTAAAACCAACACACAAAAAATTAGTGCATAAAAACCTGTGCTCCAGCTTCATCTGAAACACTGGAACATCTGGCCACACAGGCCTGCATTCTACATGGCAGCAGTGGGCCAGGGTTGAGCAGTGCCCACCCTGTCACCCCCCAGCATCCCACAGACCTGCCCCTCTACTCCTTTACATGTCTGCCTGGCCCCTGTAGGCCTGCAAATCCTGGCCTCTAAGGAGATCTTGGAGGCAGCCTTCCCAGCAGCAGGGGTGGGGAGGGAGCCCCCAGGCTGCTCAGGCAGGCTGGCCCCTCTTTTGAGCTAGGGCAAGGCCTGGGGGCAGGTCTTTCTGGCCACACTGACCCTGCCTGGTGTGGAAGGGGAGGGGTCACTCCTTCCCTCAAGTCCAGCTCTGCAGGGCAAGGGACTGCTCTGAGGAATGAGGCAGGGAGGTAGGTCGGCCCAGGTTCATAATCCCAAAAGAAAAAACATGCCCTTAGAAAGAGAGGAGGGGAAGGAAAGATGGGAGGGGAAAGACAGGAGAGCGGGGAGAAGAAGGGAGGAAAGAAGGGGACAGGGAGGGGATAGGGACAGGGAGAGAAAAGGGGAGGAGAGGGCCAATTTCAAGAGCAGAGTTCTGAGTTTCCTGTTCTCCTTCATGGGAGAGGCAGCCAGCAGCTTAGCATGCACACACACCATCTGTGCACACACAGCGGCCTACATACACATGCACACTCCGTGTGCACGCACACATCTGCACACATACCATCTGCACATATGCACATCGTCACACACACCTGTGTGGTCCGCTCACACCAGGCACCCCGTCCACATGTGGTGGTGCTGCCTACCCCAGACACACACACCTCTGCATACACACTGTGCCCCTTGCCTGTGTCCTGAGAGTACACCCCTGGGATTCCAGCTCCTGGAAGAAAGGGTTAGTGACAGAAGCCTGGGGGGTCCATTTGTAGAGAGTTGTCTGCACCAGATTGTCTCCAGCCCAGGAACAGCCCAGAGATAGGGAGGCAGGTGTCAACCCTCTGGGTTTCCTCGGTAGGATCTGCCTCTGGCTCTCTTACCATAAGAGACCACCCAGCCCTACTTCCCGTGCCCATCCCTCTTCCCTTAGCTGGGGCACCCAGGTCCTGCTCTGTCCACCTCCCAGGCAGCTGGGCTCTGGAAGGCACGCTGCGCCCCCGGTGCCTCTTGCCACAGTACAGGCCCGTGGCACTGCTGTATTCACATGGAGCCAACCTTTCAATGCAAAGAAGAAGGACCCCTGAGCCCACCAGGGTCCCCCTCATGTAGGTCTGCCTTCCACTAGTGCCCCTAAGCCAGCCGTTCACTCAGCAAGTGCCCCCAGAGTCTTGCCAGGCTCAGTTGAGTCTCTGGATATCACCTCTCTAAAGTGGCATGGGACCAGCTCCAAACTTGACAACAATTCTCACACCCATTCCCCTGCTCGCAAGCACCCCGATCCTGAAAAGCACTGAACAGTGGGTCTACCACTCACTATGAAGGCAGGGAGCCCAGCCGAAGTCAGGACAGGGCACAGGCCAGTGAGGTCCAGCACTGCGGTGCTCCCAAAACACAGACCCTCATTCAGTAGATTTGGGGGGGGGATGACAGTTTGAAAAAATTACTGTGAAAAAATAAGTTAGGTCTGAAGCATCAAAGACATTCTGCAAATAAAACCAGAGGCATTTTGTGGCTGATGGTTGCTGCGTTTAAACCCCAGGTGCCCCAGCCCAGGGGAGCAGCCGTAGGTCTACCCAATGCTGGGCTCTGGGGGGAAGGGGACGTGGCTGCCGCCTGTGCACAGGGCTGTGCAGCCCCCGGCTCCCCAGGCACTGTGACCTTTCCTCAACTTCGGACAGGAACACTAATCTACCATCACTCCACACCGGCCTTGATTGGATCAAAATCCCATCGGAAAATGGGGGAAAAGGCAATAAAACCTCCAGAATTGATATTAAACCACTGACATTTCACAAACCAAGCGGTGCTGGCAGCTGCCAGTCTACCAGCAGGAGGAACTCGGAGGGGTAAGTCAGGCGTGAAGGTCACGCAGCTCCAGGGAGCTCCTCCCCGGCCTCGGCGTCAGCACCAAGGGGAGCAGAGGCCCAGATGGCCACGCCGGCCTGCTCGGGAGAGGGCAGGAGCCCCCATGTGACCACCCTGTCCCTCAGGCCCCTGTTTTTGCCCAAGTGTGTCTTCTCCAGCTGGGCAGATAAACTGACCTCCAGGGCTGCCCAGATCTGATGAGGCTCTGACACCAAAGAGGATGTTAAATCCTGAGTTCGTGTCTGTCGTCTGACCCTGACCCTGTACCTACTGCAGCCCCCCTGCAGGGGCCGCCACCCAGGATGAGACCGGGACAGGCCGAGGGTCCTTTGGGAGAAGGTGCCCATGCCTGACAACTCACCAGGCACCATGCAGCCTTCTCAGCTTCCTGCCAGTGAGGCATCCAAGCTGGTAAGAGGATGAACTAGGCACAGCCACTGTCCTAGGAGGGCTCTGAGCAAGCATCTTTTTCTCTAGGTGACACCACTGGGCAGAAGCAGGGGAGCGGGCTACAGCAAGGCCAGGTCCCGGACCACCACCCTGAGTACCCTGACTCTCACATGGATGGTGAGTCTCCGGAGTCCACCAACTCCAGACGCAGACCCAAGTGTGCGCGGAGAGCTGGCCCTGAGGGGTAGGCATGAGGCCAAAGCTCCATCCAGTACTCCAGCCCTCCAGAAGCCACTCCAGAGGCAGCAAATCCTGCTGTTTCCCTCCCCCGACACCCCGCCAACAACAATGGCAGACACCCCTACTTAGCATGCTTTCCTGCTGAGCCCAGCCTTGGCCTCAGAGATACCACCTGATGGTACTTCACCTGTGATAAAAGTAGGTCTGGGCCTTCCCGGAATAGGGGCTCAAAGCCAGACATAAGGGCTGCTCTCTGCATAGGAACAAAAATCAAGGAGGCCACAGAGAAGGCAGGACCCTAAGGAAGGGCTTCTGCAGGGAGACAGGGTCCAGAGGGTGGGAGTCAACTGGAAGACCCAGGTGGATAGGCCTGATGTGACAGCTCAGACCACCTGGTGACTGGGGACTGTGAAGTGGGACAGAGCCATCATCCCCAGCCCACATGTGGAGCTCCATGGCTGATGGTTGCTGCGTTTAAACCCCAGGTGCCCCAGCCCAGGGGAGCAGCCGTAGGGGCAGAGGTGAGGCTTGGTGGTGAGGCTTCCGCTAGACCTGCAGGAGCCACTCAGCCTGTGAGAGCCTCCCCTCGCCCTTCAGAGTCACCACTAGGGTGTGGAGGGGAGCCTCCTGAGGGCCTCCCGCTGGCCCTGGGCCCACCTGAGGATCCTGTCTGGTCAGACACTTCTAGGTGTTGGCCCAGAGAGATAATGAACCTTAAGATTCTGGATCTGGAGCCATCCTTGAGCATGACTGTCATCTCCAGAGCTGTCCCTGGAATCCAGAAATTCAGGGGACACAGGACCAGGCTCACTGACATCCATCTTCCCTGCAACAACGCACAAAGCTTCTTCCTGGATGTCAGCCCGTTACCCCCACAGCAGCCCTGAGAGGAGGGGAGCCCAGAGCCCTCTGAGCAGAAAAGCAAGGCTCTACGTGGAGGAGAGACAGCCGAGACCCCAGAGGCACCACTGTATACAGGCCTCTGTTGCCCGAGGCCCTGTGCTCATGCTGGTTTCGGGATGACAGGAGGCCAACTCTGCAGAAGGCTGGTCAGTTACACCGAGAACAAGGCCCCCACAGATGCCACTGCCCCCCAAAGCATCTCCATTGGAACCACGAAACAGCGACCTGTCAAAAGGGATGACTTTGCCATGGGTCTGGAGAAAGCATAGGAGCCAGAGCCCTGACCCCCTGGCCAGCTCTGTGTTTTCTAATCACCATCCTCACCATTAAGGTGAAGGAAGCGCATGGGGAAATAACAGAGCTTATCTCAAACAGATCGATCCACCCAGATCCATCTGGTCCCGGCCTCTTAATTCTCCATAATGTCAAAGCAATTTTTGGTTAAGTATACAGTCTGTCCTCTACTAAATTAAACTAATAGATCTAGTGGGAAATAAAACCCCAAGTGTATTGAGAATATTAAAAATAAAAAAAAAAAACTCTCCATGGGTCTGGAAGATTTATTTTGGCAAATGATTAAATAACACACAGGCTATAATGAAATCCAGTCAGGGGTTCTGAGTCTCCCCTCCCAAGCACCCAGGCAGTGCCCTGAAATGCCCCCACTACATCCTCACCACACCAAAGCCAGCCAGGGTGTAGACCGCACCCCAGGTACTGAGCGATCAGCTCTCAAAATCAACCCCCCATTCACCCTGGGCAGTCAGCTATGCCAGGACACCCTTCCCTTAGGTGAGGAAACTGAGGCTCAGAAAGGACAAAGCAAGGCTGGGATCTGAGCCGTTATCCACCTGCCATGGGAGCCCCGGACACCAGGCTACTCCGCTCTGCCTTGCTTTGCTCAGACACACAGCTCAGGCCATGAGGCGCTCAGAGATGGTGTCTGGAATCTGCCAACCAAATCCAGAGCTTAGCACCTAAGGAGGGCCAAGGAACCATGAGGTGGGCAAGGCACTCTTCCCGTCCCCCCAGAACTCGGGCACCCAGAAACCCTCACATCTTCACTGTTGTGAGTGGGCGGCTGCTTGCCAGGGCCAGCTCTGAAGGCAAGGGGGTGGACAGCAAAGGCTGGAGAGACATGAGGACTTGGTAAATGGTCTCTCCTCGGAGCTGGGTCCCCATAAGGAAGGGTCCGTGGCAACCCCCTTGCTCCTGTTCCCAGCCCCTCCCTCCATGGGACTGCCAGCATCCCAGCCACATCATGCTGCCATCAGGGTCAGATGGTCTCCTTATCACCAAGTCCAGAGCCCCAGCCTGTCCTGTCCCTCAACTCCAGCTGATGATCATGTTGTCCTGGAGTCCTCTCTTCAGCCCAGCATGGTCCCCATGCTGCCCACACACAGCAGCCACTCACTTGGGATTCTGGCACACCCTGACCCCATCCCTTCCAACCCTGTGGGAGTTCTCTGCACTCACAGCTGAGCTCAGGAAGGCTTTCCAGGTGAGGGCCACCTCTCGCCTCTCCAAACACCCCCTGTTAGGGCCAGGCTTACTGTGTGTCCATCTGCTTCTCCGTCAGGCTCTGAGCCCCAGGACCAGGGTCACATCAGCACCACCTCTGAGCACAGAGATCTTCACTGTGGCCACAAGGCCCGGGTGCCCTCGCCCTGCCTGCCTGGCATTACCACCCTCTGTGCCTCAGTCACCATACTCTGCCCCTCTCCTCCCAGCAGACCCTCCATGGCTCTGCATCTGCTGAATCTAAAGCACCCAGGTCTTTGTGACCCCTCCAGACCTTTCCTGAGAGCTAGTATTACCGAGTGTGTGTATGTGCATGTGTGCATGTGGGCCTGTGGGCAAGTGTGTATGTGTGTGGGCATGTGTGTGCATATGAGCAAGTGTGTGTGTGTGTGTGTGTGCGCGCGCGTGTGCACGTGTAGGCATGGGTGGGCTGTTTCCTCTTTGGGGCTTCTGCTGTCTCTGCCTACTCCTGGGCTCCAGTGCAGACTCCGTGCAGGCAGGAGCCTTATCTAGCTCACTGCAGTATCCCCAGCACCAGACACACTGTAAACTGGTGCCCAGAGCTGTGTGCTGTGTAAAGGGATGGTCAGGTCCTCAGGATTTATTGAATAAACGTTTGAGGTGAAGTGGGCTCTGCCTGGAGCTCCTCCCGCATCATTCCTTTCTCTAGAATTTCCTGGAGCCCAATCAATCCTGCCTCTGACAAGCAAACAAACAGCTCCAGGCTCTGGGGACCCAGAGTGACGACACGGACACAGCAGTGACTAGCCAGACCCCAGGGCCTGGAAGCTGTGAGTCCTCTCCCTGCTGCTGGCCAAGACCAGCTGACCACAAGCCAAGCTGCTCTGCCCAGTGCACACGAGCAGGGGCAGGCCACCCCTCTGATGGTCCTGGAGGCTGGTGAGGGCAGAGGGAATCACTGGCCTCTCAGAGGCACTTTAAAAAGTGCCGGGCGGCGGCTGTGGCTCAGTGAGCAGGGCGCCGGCCCCATATGCCAAGGGTGGCGGGTTCAAACCCAGCCCCGGCCAAACTGCAACAACAACAAAAAAAATAGCCGGGCGTTGTGGTGGGCGCCTGTAGTCCCAGCTACTCGGGAGGCTGAGGCAGGAGAATTGCCTAAGCCCAGGAGTTGGAGGTTGCTGTGAGCTGTGTGAGGCCACGGCACTCTACTGAGGGCAATAAAGTGAAACACTGTCTCTACAAAAAAAAAAAAAAAAAGTGCCATTTAAAAAGCCTGCCCAGCCTCGCCTCTCATGAAAGCTCCCTTAAATTACAGCCCTACGTGAATGTTGTTCCTGGAACTCACTTTCAAAATTTATTTATTTTAATGCTCAGTTCCTCTTGGAGTTTGAATTTCTGTATTCTTATCTCGGCCGACCTTTCCTGTCCTCTCTCTACCGTATACAGCAACATTGATTTTGGGTAATGTATTTTGATTTTAAGATGCAGCCCATCCATAAACTTTGCTATCGATAATCCCAGCACACTCTGTGTACCTGACGGCTAACGGAAAATATCAGATTTATAGGGGCTTTTATTACCGGCCAGTTTAGTCATTCACTTACTGTCAGCAGCCCTGCTGTCCTCCCCCTGGAAGCTGGCAGTCTAAGCTGGCACAGAGGTGGGGCAGAAGAAGGAAAAAGGAATCCCAGTGTGAGCCATTCCACTTTCTTCCACTCCATCTTAGGGGCACTGGATCATCCAGTCCCTGTCCACCAAGCTGGGCACACACAAGGCCACGCCCCTGCCCCTCACTGACCTGACCTGTGCCCTTGGAGGGGAGCCTTTCTGAGCCAGACTTCAGACCTTTCTCCCCTGACACTGACAGGAGGTGAATGACTAAACTGGCCGGTAATAAAAGCCCCTATAAATCTGATATTTTTCTGTTAGCCGTCAGGTACACAGAGTGTGCTGGGATTATCGATAGCAAAGTTTATGGATGGGCTGCATCTTAAAATCAAAATACATTACCCAAAATCGATGTTGCTGTATACGGTAGAGAGAGGACAGGAAAGGTCGGCCGAGATAAGAATACAGAAATTCAAACTCCAAGAGGAACTGAGCATTAAAATAAATAAATTTTGAAAGTGAGTTCCAGGAACAACATTCACTTAAGGCTATAATTTAAAGGAGCTTTCATGAGAGGCTGGGCAGGCTTTTTAAATGGCACTTTTTAAAGTGCCTCTGAGAGTCCAGTGATTCCATCCACGAAATGGCATTGATGAGCGTGGTACACCCCAACCCGCAGTGTGATAATAACAGCTCCCAATGCAAGCCTCATGCACAGCCAACCGGGTTGGCAGGTCAGGTAAACCGAGGCCCACTGGCAACCTTACAGGTGGGTTCGCCTCCAGGTCTCTCACACAGCGGCATTTCAGGGAGGGAAGGGACAACCTTGTCAGGATCCACTGATGAGCAAATAGGACTAGAAACAGAATAGTCGTGAAATGCCCTCCCACGTCCATCAGCAGGAAACCTGCTTCACTTCACACACCTAAACTCATTCTAAACAGAGTATCTTTGTAGGAGCCTGAGGGAAACTCACAGTTGGTCAGGCTGAATGGCTGTGTCCTCAGAGATAAGCCCAGCTTCTCCCTTTGGGAGAAGAAACATTCACGCTCCATCTGTAGACACCCTCTGTAGAGCCTCCAACTCAGAGATTACTCACGTCCCATGAGGACAAAGTGAGAAGGAAACAGCTCCCAGCCAGGCATTGGCTGTCCTCTGGCTTCAGCTTAATTTTTTTTTTTTTTGTAGAGACAGTCTCACTTCACCGCCCTCGGTAGAGTGCCATGACATCACAGGACTCACAGCAACCTCTAGCTCTTGAGCTTACGCGATTCTCTTGCCTCAGCCTCCCAAGCAGCTGGGACTACAGGCGCCCGCCACAACGTTCGGCTATTTTTTGGTTGCAGTTTGGCCGGGGCTGAGTTTGAACCCACCACCCTCGGTATATGGGGCCAGCGCCCTACTCACTGAGCACAGGCACCGCCTCAACTTTTTTTTTTATCTCACAGCACACTTGAACCTATAGTTAAACTTTTGCAGCACACATAAATTATGTTAATCAAAAAAGAATAAAGAAAAGATTGTACTTACTGTGCTTTGAACTTTTTTTGAAAATAATTTAATGAATGATCTTTAAAAAATTTTTCAGCACACCTAAGATTCTCTCATGGCACACCAGTTAAAAACTGAACTAGGCTTGGTGCCCCTAACTCAGTGCGTAGGGCTCCAGCCACATACACCGGGGCTGGCAGATTCGAATCTGGCTGGGGTCAGCTAAAACAACAATGACATTTACAAAAAAAAAAAAAATAGCTGGGTGTTGAGGCAGGCGCCTATAGTCCCAGCTACTTGGGAGGCTGAGGCAATAGAATTGCTTAAGTCTAAGAGATTGAAGTTACTGTGAGCTGTGACATCACAGCACTCTACTGAGGGCAACATAGCGAGACTCTGCCTCAAAAAAAAAAAAAAAAAGAAAGAAAGAAAGAAAAAGAAAATCACTGAACTAGATAAAGCCATAAGTCAAAGAGACAAAAGTCACTGCCCTGCCCACCGGGAAACCTCCAGCAAAGGGGGGACAAAATGCGGCTGTGTTCCCAACAGCGCTCCGAGCTCAGTATTTATTGTGCCCTAACTCTGAGTCAGGCCTAGCTGCAAGTTAAAGACACAGGGGAAAAGATTTGGCCCCTGTCTCACAGCCTACAGGGGGAGGCAGAAAGTAGAAAAAACGCTTTCAAGACAGAGCTGAACAGGCAAAGGAGAGACTGCACATTTATCTCAGGCTGTTCCTGGCAGCTGTCAGTCAAGGCAGGGGCCTTGCTTTCTACACCAACTCCAGGTATGGGGAGCAGAGTCTTGCCTGGAGGAGAAAAGAGTTGGGTACTTTGGCTGGGATCTAGGACCCCAAAATAAAACAGACCTGGGCTGAAGCTTCACCTGGCTACTTACTAGCTGTGTGACCTTGGGCAAATTCCATAAGCTCCCTGAGCTTCAGCCACTTCATCCATAAAATTATGCAAAATCAGGCAGTGCCTGTGGCTCAAAGGAGTAGGGCGCGGGCCCCATATACCGGAGGTGGTGGGTTCAAACCCAGCCCTGGCCAAAAACTGCAAAAAAAAAAAAATTATGCAAAATCACAGTGTGCACCCCTCAGAGTTGTTACAGGAGTAGATGAGCTCTTTCATTTACTCCAAATATTTCCTGAGCTCATGTCCTATGCTAGACCCTGTTCTAGGTGTATCTAGAGATACAGTGGGGAACAAAGCAAGCAAAGCATTTTATAGATCTTGAACAAGAAACATGCTAAATAAGGATATTGTACCATATGGCTGGAAGGCGGTTAGGGCAAGGGAGAAAAGGAAAAGGAAAGCCTGCTGAGGGCCTGGGAGGGCTGGATGGTCCAAGTGGACCTCAAGGAGAAGGTGGCTTCAAAAGCCAGAACATCAGGGAGTTAGCTAAGCAATATCTCAGGGGAGGAGAAAATCAGCCGGATGGTGCAGCTGGTGCAAGGGCCCTGGGGTAGGAGCGTGCCCAGCGTGCTGCACTGTAGGAAAGACAAGTGTGGCTAGAGGACTGTGAGCCAGGGAAAAGGAGGAAACAGAGGCAGAGGGGCAAGACCGATCATTTGACTTTGTCAGACCCTGCAAGACCACTGGTGTTTACACTGAGTGAAACAAGAGCCACCGCCAGGTTTTCATAGCACAAGAGTGATCCAATTTCTGTGAGAAAAATCTCAGTTGTCACACTAAGAGTTAATGCAAGCAAAAGTGTGTAACCAATGTCTAGCACATGAGAAGCACGTGAAAACATGCTATCACTCTTCTTAACAATACCAGCTCATGCAGTCAGTAGGCAGGAAACACTTCACCCCACAAGGGGGCACAGGGTGCAGGAGGCCCACGAACCTCAACAGTAACCAAGCTGTAACTCCTGATGGTTGGAGGAATTCTCTCCTGCACATCCCAGATCACTGGGCATTAGCCTCTACTTGGAGCTGGTATCAGGAAAGGACACCGCTGCCTGCCCCAGGCGGCTGCACAGTGGGCTAGCTCCTGCCATCAGAACCCTGCTAGGAATCGCTGGCCAAATGAAATCTCTCCTGGAATCCCACAGCAGTCCTGAGTCTGTGAGGCACAGCGCAAGTCTGCCCTCTCCCTTCAGAAGTTGAAGACAGCAATGGGCTCCTGCAGGGTTTTACATCCAAAGGGGTGCAATGGTGTTTCTAAGGGCAGGTGGAATTTTTACGGAAAAGCTCCTGGCCAGGGCTGATGAAGTGACAGAGCTGGCGTTCTTCCCAGAGAGGAACTCCAAGGAAAGCAAAAGGTCCTACACATTCTCCCCGTTCCTAGCTGGGGACCTAGGCAAACAAGGCTTAATAAATGAGAAACAGCTGTCCAGGGAGCCTGAGCGACCCTCTCCATATGTAAAGAAACTGAAACCCACGGGTAGTAGGTAAGAGGGCGCTGCCCTGGGACACTTGCACCCCCCTGGTGAAGAGGACTTGAGGACCAGGCTTCTCTGAGGCTGTGTCGGCGACAAACCTGGGCCAAGTGGTTGCTGGAAAGTATTTTCCCTCCCGGTTTCCTGCTCCTCGGCTCCGCAGGAACCCTCTGGCGATGCCTGGGGAGGTTGGTGAGCAGGGAAGGCAGACACGTGAATCCACCGCGCTGCCCTACCCCAACCTCAGCTCAGAGGTGGGGCGCAGGGGTAGGGACAGAGATACTGAATGTCACCGGCTGGAAAATCCCGCAGGAAGGGAAAGAGGAGAGTCCCACAGCTCGGCGCGCCTAGTACTATGTACGGGTCTGAACCACTTGTGCATCTCCAGGTTCAGGGACCACGCTGCGCTTTCTCAGAGGGTTTGGACGGAAGCAGGCTCCGGTGAAGGCTGGGGCAGGTACCGGGGTGCAGGGTCTGCCAGGACAGGGGTGGGTTCCAGAGGCGTGTAGACTCAAGCTCCACCTGCGGCCGCCTCGGGGATCCCCCTTTGCACCAAGTAAAGAGGCGGCCGCCACCAGCAAAGAGCGCGAGGAGACGCAGGGACTCCGCCCCCGCCCGGAAAACCTCCCGGGCCCTGAGTCGTGCCCAGAGCTCCCCACCCCACCCTCTGCCTCTGCTGTCACTCACGGCCGCCGCTGGCTCGCTCGCCTCAGGCACCTGCTCGCAGGGCGCTGGGCGGGCGCTCACTTTTTGCTCCCATACCGCAGACTCCCAGCATCGCCGCCGTCACCCAGCCTCGTCCCCGGCCCGGCACAGAGTTCCGCCCTTTTCAGGGCCACCCGCCCGCCATGGTCCGGGCCTGGGCCAAAGAGCAGTGCAGCTCAGTACCCAAACTGGGGTAAGGAGTTAAGGGCTGGGAACTGCAGAAAGGACCACGGAACACGCTGGGGAACCGGATGAGCGGCCGTCTTGAGCGATGGAGGCTGGGAAGATGCCAGGGAGAGTTTGGGTGGGAGGACCCCCAACCAAAGCTGGTGCGGGGAGGGGCGGCGCGATCCAACTGGAGAGATGGTGGTCCTGGGAGCGACCCCCGCGGGGAGAGGGGGCGCTCTCCCGGGCGGGGGCCGTGCGGGCCGTGGCAGGAGAGAGGAGGGCGGGGGTGATGCAGCTGCGGAGGCGTCCAGCCACTGACCGCCCCCTCTCTCCTCTCCCCTCCCCCTCTCCCCGCCTCTCTCCGGCTCCGGGGCCGCCACGCCGGATCCGCTCTCTCCACGCCACGCTGGGTCGGACGCCAGGTCTGCGCGCCGCGGCTGAGCGCCCACTCGCCTTGCGGAGGGAGCCGCGGAGAAACCCACGGGGGTGGCGGCGGGAGAACTCCGCGAGAGCCGAAGGAGGTGGCAGTCGGGTGCGGAACCAGGAGGAGACCAGGAGGGAGAAGCTCGTGGCTCCGAGGCGCGCACTCCCTTTGCTAGGGATGGGTCCCGCTGCGGCCCGGCCCCTGCCCGGCCCGCCGGGCAGAGACTGACACGCGAACCCCCATCGTCCGGGGGTCACTGGACAGAAGGAGGCACTGACGGATCGCCAGTAGCCTCCCGCGCACCCCACGTAGCGCCCCCCGCCGGAGCCGCGCCAGGCAAACCGGCGAGGGAGCCGGGCTGATTGGCGGCCGCCGGCGGCCAGGGGAGGGGGCGCCGTGCGGGGCCATGGCAGGCTCCGAGGCGTCCTAGCCGGAGCCGGAGCCGGATCGGAGCCCACGCTGCCGCCGCCGCCTCTCAGCGCTCGGGCCCCCGCCGCCGCCGCGCCCCCCGCGGGAGATGGAACAGCGGAACCGGCTCGGTGCCCTCGGATACCTGCCGCCTCTGCTGCTGCTCGCCCTGCTGCTCTTCGCGGCCGACGGTGAGCGCGGGAACTCTACTGCCGCGGTGGGCTCGGGGGTCCTTCGGGGGCCACTGCAGCCAGCCTGCGCCGGCCTCCACGGAGGAGGAAGAGAAGGGGGAGGCTCCGCGGTCTCCAGCAATCCCGGGGTGCAGCCCTGGCCCGGAGGGGTTGGGGGAGGAGAGCAGTGGAGGGTCGCCGCAGCTGCGGCGCCCGCGCCGGAGTCGTTCGGAGTCCGGCCAGGGCTCCGACTGCGGAGATGAGGCTGCGGGGAGCGAGAGTTGGCGTCCCCAGGCCGGCTCTGGCCCTCGGCCCCGCGCGGGTAAGAAGCATGAGCCGCCCCTACCGCCCCGCCCGATCCAGAGGAAAGCAGGCTACAGCCGGCGGCCCCGGTCCCTGCTGCGGCCCTGCAGCTGCTCCACCGAACTTTGCTAGCGCCTCGGCCCTGGGCCACGGAGTGGCTGGGGTGGGGGGTGGGGAGGAAGGGCGGCGGGGAGGGCGGCACAAGGCCAGCAAGCTGGGTACAGACCGCTTCGCCAAGCGGTGCTTCAGGCCCCTGCCCTGCAGCTGGTCACGCCTCTCTCTCTCTCCCTCCCCACCCCGCCGCCCCCAGCTACATTCACTGAAGTCCCCAAAGATGTGACAGTACGGGAGGGAGACGACATCGAAATGCCCTGCGCGTTCCGGGCCAGCGGAGCCACCTCGTATTCGCTGGAGATTCAGTGGTGGTATCTCAAGGAGCCGCCCCGGGAGCTGCTGCACGAGCTGGCGCTCAGCGTGCCGGGCGCCCGGAGCAAGGTAACCTGCCGCCCACGCGGTGCCGGCGCACACCGGGCTCCGGCCGGGGCTGCAAGGGTTACCCCAGGCGGCAGGCAGCTGGGTTCACGGTCGCAGGGCGCCGCCGCGTGGTGCATGCAGCCCATCCTCCACTCTTGCATCCTTACAGCGCCTTTAAAGTCCGTGGCTGTTACCCCCAAACCCTGTCCATTCTATGGACAGTTTCCCTTCTCCCACCTCCTCCCGGAACTCCATTCACACCTCGCCCCTAAAAGGCCACACCTCGTTCAGTTCCCCTGCTCTTACTTGCTTGCTGGCTGTGAGCACAGCTTCTAATGGGTGCTGGGTGCTGAGGGACCGATTGGTCCCACTAGACTGTCCCCTCTGCCACTTTGGGGGTCCCCAGGGCTCCTCAAGGCTGCATCCCGAGGCCCGCAGAGAACTGGGTACAGGGTTCAGGTCACCTCTGGCTCTCACAGGAACAGAGGGGCAGCTTCCCTGTAGCTGAAAACAGGCCCACGCTGCCTCATAACCCATGTTCCCTTACACACAACCCTGGCAGGCGCTCCCCAGGGTCCCACCAGAGTTACTGCTCATGTCTCCCACTGGGTCCTGTCCAAACCGACCCCTCCGTCCAGTTTTTCGTGGCTCCAAGTTAGTAATTGTAGGAATGAGGCAAGAAATGAGAGTTCTTCGGGAGGAGGGAGGAAAGGGCCTTCCTTCCCACCCTAATGCAGTCCGCTCTCTCCTCTTGGGCCGGCAGGTGTGTGCCAGGGCATTTCTTAGGCAGGTCACTATCCTAGTTCCAAACCCCCCTTCCTTCCGAGTAAACTCCTGTAAATTCAGGCGCCCTTTGTACCCTAACCCTGGCACCCCGGGCGGTTTGGGGAGCCCCAGTCCTCCTGCGCAGGGTCCCCTTGCCTTAAAGGCGGATCTGAAGCCTGAAGGCTGCGAGCCTGACGTCTCTTTCTCCCTCTTTGCATTTTAGGTAACAAATAAGGATGCAACTAAAATCAGCGTAAGTGTGGCGCCGGCGCGGGCGGCGGGTGACCCCTTCCGGCCGCCTCGCGCTCCGCAGCCTCCCCCCGCACCCCCTCCCCGCATCCCCGCTCCGCCCCTTTAGAGAGCCGCGGCGGCCGTGCAGCGCTGGGCCAAGCTCTCAGCCTCTCCTTGCCGGCTGCTTGGCGTGTCGGGGCGCCATCTGTCGCCCGTAGCCGGGCCCGGGTTCTCTGTGCAAATCGAGGGTTCAAGGCCTGAATCCTCTAACTGGGCTCGTGGCTTACCTGTAAAACTCCTTCGTAGGACCGCGCGCCTGCTCGCCTCCCCTCCTCAGGCCTTTCTCCTCGCTCCGGGAGCGCGCGGCTGCTCGCGACCGGCGCTCCAGCTTCCCGCCCCGCCCGGCACACGCGCCCCGGCGGCCCCTTCGCTGCAGCCCTCTCCTGGCCCCGCTGCGGGTCTGGGTGTTGGGTGTGGTAGACTGCGAGGGGGGCGGGTCAAGGGGCTGCTGACTGGCAGGGGACGCGCACAAGCTTTCCCAGCTACAGCGTGGAAGTTTAAGGGCCCGGTTTAGAGGTGAAGGCCCCCTGGGTGCTTCGTGAGAGCTGCGCTCAGAGAGGTCCCTTCCCCAAGTCTCCAATAGGGCGCAGGGGACGAGCGCTTTGTCTGGGGGCTTCGGGCGACCACGTGGCCAGGCGGTTCGCAGAGAGTAGCAGGAAGTCTGATGGCAGCTTCAGCGTCGCCAGCCCCCTGGGGGGGGGGATTAGCTGTGAAGGGCGCAGATCAGGAACAGAGTGGCTTTCCGTAGGACATGACTCAGGCCCTCCAAGTTCTAAAGAGAACGTAGGGCGGGAAAGTGCGGAGCCCCTGAGGCAGTTGGAGCGCGGGAAGGATGAGGGACGTGCCAGTGAATAGGAGGCCCACCTGGGATTTCTTGAAGGTTCAGGAGGGAAGAAGGAGGGATGGATTCTGCCATTTCCTTTGGGAAAACTACAGGAAGACACAAAGCGTTGTTTTGCGCGGGCTAAGAGGACACGAGATGGGGCGTGTGGTTAAAATGATGCGTAACTGAGGACACAATACAATGGGCAGGCGACCCGTGTCCAAGCACCGAGGAGACAAGGGGTGAAAGTTAAGCTGGATCGCAATGGTGGGGTCCAGGAAGAGTGGGGGCGCCGCGCTGACCAGAGGGCAGGTTTCGGGGCCGCCCGGCACGGCCTCTAACCCGCCTCTCTTGCAGACCGTGCGCGTCCAGGGCAACGACATCTCACACCGGCTTCGGCTGTCGGCCGTGCGGCTGCAGGACGAGGGCGTGTACGAGTGCCGCGTGTCTGACTACAGCGACGACGACACGCAGGAGCACAAGGCCCAGGCGCTGCTGCGCGTGCTCTCGCGCTTCGCGCCGCCCAACATGCAGGCCGCCGAGGCTGTGTCGCACATCCAGAGCAGCGGCCCGCGTCGCCACAGCGCCGCCAGCGCTGCCAACGCCTACAGCGCGGGCGCCGCGAGCCGCACCACCTCCGAGCCCCGCCAGGGCGACAAGAGCCCGCCGCCCTGGAGCCCTCCCGCCGCCCTCGGTCCTGAAGTCCCCGAAGCCACCGCCGCCTCTGCAGCCCACACAGCCACCACCACTGTCGCAGCTGCTGCTGCTGCTTCGTCAGCGTCACCGCCACTGGGCCAGGCGGTCCTCCTGCGCCAGAGGCACGGCTCGGGTAAGGGGGCGCGCACGCGCGGGATTGGGGGGGTGGGGACGGGGGCGGGGCCCGGGAGGACGCCGGGGCTGGCTCTCCGCGGAGGAGCCGCCCGCTCGGGTCACGTGCATGCGCATACTCCGCCCGAGTTAAGTCGAGTGAGCCAGGGGGTGTTCGACCCAGTGCGCTCTGTACCTGCTGCTTCTCTGTGGTCTCTGTTGGCCTTGGAAAGGTTCATGATGTGTACTTGTGAATACGGGGCTGCCCCTGGGTACACTCGAGGCTGGGGTGTGGCCAGAAGACCTCTCTTGGTTGTCTCTTGGACCTTGAGGACTGAGCTCTGACGGTGAGAGTGGGCCAGCTTCACCGACAGTCCTGGGGAGAGACTAACCCCAGGTGGCATCTGGTGGAGGACGGCGACGCCGTGACAATGCTGTGTGGCTCTGTGTGGGTTGCTGTGGGCTTGGCTCCGTTGAACAGACAGGCTTTGTCCAGGCCGGGGTGGATGGGCATGGCTGTGTGGCCGCCACTCTTTGGCTAAGGGCGGTGAGGTCCTTGGTACCTTCTATAAATCATACAGCTCCAGCAGCTCCCCCTGCTGGGGGACCTAAGCCATGCCTAGGAGGGTGCCCAGAGGTTAGGGTCTACTTTCCTAGGGAGGCCAGAGGCTGGGCAGCCAGGATTTGGGGGAAAGATACGGGAAAGCAGAAGGTGAAGGAAATGGCCTGACCGCCCCCAGGCAGCTCTGGGGTAGGGGTTTTAGAGGGTGGAAAGGCCTCCTGCCCAGTGTGCCCCTCCTGAGACAATCCCCACCCCTCTGTCACTCAGAGATGCGCCCAGCTCCAGTGCTCACTGGCTGTGTCTGATTTTAAGCAGGTGGTTCCCTCCCTGAACCCTCCCCTCTGTTGGCTTTGAAGCAGACTCCCACAGACAGTGTCTCTCCTGGTCTTAAAGTACTGGAGGGCTTCATTCTGGGACAGTTGCATGTGAGGCCTCCCAAATGTGGGGAGAACACTGGTCCACTCCTACACTAATAGCTCTCAGACTGCTGCCAGCGGAGGGTGTAGGGCTCCTGGGCTAGCCTGCTGAATCCCAGGTGACAGGCCTTCCTATTACTGTGTTACGCCCGATCTGGCTGATTCTCAAGGCCTCAAACAGCTGAGACCCACCTGTCTGTCCTAAACACCTGTTCAGTTATGCTTCTCATTCAGTTACGCCCACTGTGGGGACCTCTTCATGTGTCAGGCTAAGGGCTGGAGCTGGAGGCCCCACAAGACTTTCCCTCAGGCTATAGGGGGATCAGCTAGGACCTGCCAGATATCTCCCTCCCAAACAGGCACAGGCTCCCCTACCTGGCTCAGACCTTTCCACTCCCATATGAATTTAAGGCAATGCTAGGTGCTGTGACAAACCCCAAAATGTCAGTGGCTTGACACAATTCAAATTTATGCTTGTTCACATCAAATACTGCCCTGGAGGGCCAGGTGCAGTGTGTCACACCTGTAATCCCAGCACTCTGGGAGGCTAAGGCGAGTGGATTGCCTGAGCTCACAGGTTCAAGACCAGGCTGAGCCAGTGAGACCTCGTCTCTAAAAAATAGCCAGGCGTTGTGGCAAGAGAATCGCTTGAGCCTAAGAGCTTGAGGTTGCTGTGAGCTATGACACCCCAGCACTCTATGCAGGGCAACAAAATGAGACTTTGTCTCCAGAAAACAAACCAAAAAAAAAGTTCTGCCCTGCAGTGGGCCGCATGGTGGCCATCTTCCATGCATTCCATCCCGTCATCCAGGGATCTAGGCTGACAAACTCTCTACCAGCTTCAACAAGTGCCCTCCAAAGTCACTCTGGGAATCAACATACAAGCAAGGGATGGAAGCAGCCCTTCCCACCCCAGCCCTTCCCACCCCAGTTCTCTGAGAGAATAAGAATGCCCCAAGCCAGACACTCATATGCAACTCTGAACCATTTTCTTTCTTATGCATTTATAATAACCCTACCCATGCATCATTCCTGGGAGATTGAGAAAATAGCCACACAGATCACTTTGGAGGGGCTTAATTCTCTTGGAGAAAAGCTGGTGTAGAGAATGGCAAGGCTGGTTTTTAAGGCCGAGAAGTGGTAAATATGCCTCTGCCCTCATCCAATGACCAAAGCTCAGTCACGAGGTCTAACACATGCATGGCAGGCTGGAAAATGTAGGTTGTGGGAGTGGCACCTGCATTCAGCCTCCTCTCTCCACAGTGGAAGGGGCATCAGTCCTCCTAGTGCAGCGCACAACTGAGTAGGTGTGCTGGGAGCGTGCTTACTGAGCGACTGGCTTAATTTATTAATGGTTGGTGAAGGGAAGACCCTTCCACCCTATCTCTTGAGCCCCAGCAAGTAAACGTGTGTCACAGGGTGGAATATACCTGTGGAATGTTCTCCAGACCATGAGTAGAATGGCAAAGTGGAAGCCTATACGTGAGTCGCGTCTCTGTCACTTACCAGCTCCGTGTCTTTGGGCAAGTGAGTTAACATCTCTGAGCCATCTGTAAAACTACAGGGTAGTCCCTGACCACAGAGGGAGCCTGGATTGGAAACTGTTGTGCATATATGTTCTTTATTCTCACCACGGCCATTAGCTGTTCTGGCTGAAGAGGAGGGGTGGGGAAAACAAAACTGGCAGTTGGAAGCCAACTATGGGGGGCCTTGAATGCCAAGGGAAATCTGGTCTGATTAAAGGATTTGGGCAAGGAAGAGCCATGTGAGAGAGACCTTTGAGAGTGAACTTGACAGTGCCCACAAAATGATAACAAGGCCAAGTTCATGAGTGCATTCCTGCTTGAATCTCCCTCTTCCCCTCGCCAGAGCCTGACCCCTGAGCACAAGCTAAGCTTACCTGACTGCCTGGCATAGCCAGCCAGATCTCCAGTCTCTGTGCTGGCCACAGGGGTGAATAAGAGAGGGGCATATTTGAGGGCATTTCACCCTCACAGCAGGAAACCCATCCTAGAAAGTGGGATGGACAATGAAGATGCGAAGGTCCTCGGGTCAGCCAAATTCTGACAGCACAGTGCTCAGGGCCATCCCAGCAGGACACGTCCTAGCCTCAGCACAGAAGGTTAATGCCCATGTAGCTCAGGGAAGCAGCCAAGACTGAGGGATCCTCTCTGCCTTCTCTGGAGTGGGGGGCAGTGTTCACTGTCACCCAGAATGGACAGCCAGCTGCCTTCCAGCAGAGCTCACAGGGCAATGCCACTGGGAGAGGGCCATGGTGGCCCCTGAGATGCCTGTCACCCGCTAACTTTTGCCAGTTCCTGTTCAGTGTAGACACTTCAGACAACGCCTCAAGTATCTCTCCAGCCCTCCTTTGGCATGCCCACAAGGTTGATGGCCATGTCCCCTCCTCTCCAGGCAGCACTCTTAGGAAAGTCACTTCTCTGTGGCATCTCTGTGTTGCACTCTGGGCATGGAGAAGGGGATTACTGACCTCCAGTTCACAAGCACACCCTAATGGCCTCAATCCCAAGGAGGATATGATGTCCAGTTTTGTGTCCCATCTTGCTTTAGCCACTCAAGGCTACCCAGGCTGTGGACTGTCAGTGGAGTGAGGCCTGCAGACTGTTTGGGATGGTGGGCATGAATAGCCTTCCTGTAGGAGACATCACCAAGCAGTTCCCTGAGCTCGGCTGCCAGCACTGGGTCCCACCAAGCCTCCCTGGAGGTGGCCGGCCAGACCATTGAGCCATCAGCAGTGGGAGCTGGGGAGGGAGCTCAAGGCAGGCAGCTTCAGGCCTGGTGTCCTCACCTCCAGGTTCTCAGCAGCTCACTGGGGAGGGCTGCAGAAAGGACTGTTGCCTCTTGAGTAACAGGCAGGAGTGTTTGCAGAGTATATCAATCTGGGTGCTGGCAGAGGAAGATGGCACATCCAAATAGGGTCACTGAGGGGAGTTGGTGGAAAATATTTATGGTGTGGACAAGACCAGGGCAGCAGTAGAGGGTGAGTATAGGTCTCTGGGCTGGCAGTAGCAGGAGCCATTAGCACCCCCAGCCTACAGGAGCAAGGGAAGGAGCAGTTAGCAGAACCTGGAGAGGGCAGCTACATGAGAGGGCTGCCTGACAGGTGGCCTCAGGGGTGGGACACAGCCAGCTCCCAGTGACCTCACAAGGACATCACTCTTCTGCATTCTGTTCCCGGCAGGGCCCAAACCTCCATTCCCATTAGCCAAACCCTCCCTTGAGCTGAGGGTGGGGCTCTGGGCGATGCAGTCTATGAAGGACAGCCCCTAGGGTCTCCAAGCAGCATGGAGGGGGCGGCGGGCTGGGGGAGCTACAGAGTCTAATCCCAGGCCTGGGTGTCTAGTGAACAGATTCTGGCTGTTTCAGACTGGTGATTTCTGGGGTGATTCCCAGCCCATCTCACCAGACAGTCCCCTGTTAAGTTATTGCTCCTGGAAGGAAGTCAGAAAGAGGTCTCATTTTTATTTTTAAGTGAGACCTTAGTGATGCCAGGAAGTGGGCGGGAGGGCCTTACTCCATTTAGCTTCTACACAGCCAAGCAAGCAACCCCTTTCCATACCCCATATGTGCCCAATTCAGCCAAATACATATTTGTGCTAAAAGTTTATGTGCAAAAACTCATTCATTTCACGTCTCATTTATCAGGAGACATTTTGGTATTTGTGCTTAAAAATCAGCATGGACTGGACTAGCAAAGGCAGGGTGGGCATAGGAGGCCGGGCCCCTTCTAGCCACATGCGCAAATCTGTCTCCTAATTAATCTGAACACTGACCCATTTTTCATGCACACTTTGTTGCTGGTTGCCATTTCTGGAAAAAGAAAACAAAACAGAGTATCTTCCAGACAAACATTTCTAAAAGGGCAGGGCACCACAGTGAAGCTGAGAGTGGCCTCAAAATAATCTGATTTGCAACTGAATGGCTTGTGTGCTGGCAAGAGGTTCCCCTCTGTAGGGACCTCGGGGAGCATATCTGTGGCATGTGAACCTTTAATTACCCTCAGGACTCTGGCTCCAAGGAGAGGCGCCGTGGCCCCCACAGCGCCGGCTGCATGTGGCAAGCTGCTGCACGGTGTCCGCACAGAGAGCTGGCTGTCAGTATTTCAATTAGTAATGAGAGAAAGACAGCCAAGGCCATGGGTGTGACGGCTTTAGAGAGGCTGTTACTGCCGGGAGCCATCAAGGGGGAGCATCCTTGGGTGTCACCATGGCAACCATAAACCATGACCAAAAGAGGCTGTGGGTAAGGTGGAGACACCTCTGCATCCCAGCCCATGCCCTGGTGGATGACGAAGCTGGCAGAAACCGTAGCAGTGTGACCCTGGAGAATCACAGTGCAGCAGAGAGTCTCCAACTGCACCAGCCGGGCTAGGGACCTGTGGAGCAGGCTGTGGAGGTTGTCACCTGGTCCCCCATCTCCCTGGACCATCAGGGGCCCTCAAAACCATGTTCTTAAATAAGCCACTCTTTCCTCAAGCTCTGATGTGATGTGAGAATCATAATTAAGGAGAAAATAAATCTGGCAAACGATATCCCAGAGAAGAGAGGGCGAGGCTTTCTCAGCATCCTGAAAGAAATCAAAGGGTTTCATAAAGGAAATGGCTGAGCCCCACAGCTGGAGAGAGACGCCCTTGGCGTCCCTGACAGTGGCAATCTCGTGCGATTATCAGCAGCCTGGCATTCTCTCTCTCATCAGCCAGTCACTGGGGGGGCTGCTGGGACCCAGCCCCAAGTTTGCTATGAGTGAGAAACCATGTCTAGAGTAGTTAGGGCGCCCGGATGATTCCAGGACACAGCAGTCTGTGACAGAGAAAGTCCCCAGTGTGGGCAGACCTGATTGAGCTGAGGCCGTCAGGAAAGTCTTCCTGCAGGCAGCATGTGATTTCTGCTTGAAAGAAGCACCTTGGACTGACGTGCTCCCAGGTCAATCCTGGGGAAGTTTCCAGATGCCTCCCCACCCTGTGTTCTGGGAATTGAAAAGGTCACACCAGACAGAGTGTCCTTTGTCTTGTCACTGTGTGGTCAGACGGCTCACTGTGCTGCCATCCTCTCAGCGTCAGAGAGACCCCCATTCAAGGATGAAACAGCTACTCTTGGATTATAATCATGATAAACAAAAGTATTTGCCTTCTACTATGCAACTGCTGTTGGGCCATGCTCACCTCTCACCGCTGTCCCTCCTTCTGCTATTCTCTGTAACAACTCCTGCCTCACTTCATCCCTCCAGAGGACACAGCCGCCTCCCTGTGCTCTTACCCGGAGCCCAGACCCCTTCCCCAGCTGGCCTGGCTGCCCCCAAGAGAAGAACCGAGAGCCAGCCTTTCTAAATGTCACTGGGATCTAGCCCCCACGAGGAACATTAAGCACTCCAGGTGCACATCTTCAAAGCTGTGAATATTAAGGATTCCCTGAGCATCCGTGAGGATAAATGAGGTCAAGTGCTTTGGTAATATAATATTGATTAGTGCTGCTCAGCATGGACAGTGGCAAGGGCTTGGCTGTGGTCTAAACCCCTGAGCTTTGTGGAAGGTGCCAGCCTGGTTTTAAGACATTGTTGTAGCACAGGGGGAGAAAAAGTATATCTTTTTTATTCCCCCATGTTTTGCTGACTGTTAGCAGACATCTCTGGGAGACTCACATCTAAAGCAATGAGAAGTTTCTCTTTGTCTTAGGGAAGGGCTGCGGGAAAGTTTGAGAGGGTGAGTAAACAGGCCCTCCCCTGGAGCTCCTGATCCCCACCTGTTCCTTATGAAGGATGACAAGCCTCCTGGCCTGCAAAGGCGCTTCTGGAAAATCAGTCTGCCTGGCGGTGGCTTTGGTCTCGGGGAAGATGTGCTATAAATACCAAGATGAATTACCCAATTTGGTCTCCTCTGGCTTAGGGTTCAGCTGCAGTGGAGCAGCAAGTGATGGAGGTGGCTGCCGGAACCACTCAGCGACAGCGGCACCCTGGGTGGCTGGCCAGCTCGTGAGCACAGCCCAGGGCCTTGCTCCCAACCTCGTCCTCCGCAGAGGGGTCTGTCCCCTGATGGCAGTCCCAGGTGGAGATGGCTCAAGAAGATATGGGCGGTTCTGTTGTCATTATGGGCTGCTCTGTGGGCTGAATGTGAAAAGTCCTTGGACTGTCTCCCGTTGGCTCTGGGTTTTATGGTTTAGGAGGAGGATTTGGGGGACCTGGTGTCACCACAAAAGAAGAAGCCAAAGTGGACATTTCAGAAGCTCTTTGCCTCCCACCACCTGTTCTTCCACACCCACGGGCCCTGCTCCGTCCAGCTCAGAAGTGACCGGCTTCCCAGAAGGGCCACGAAGAGAGACAGACCACTCAGTGGCCCATGGAGGCTGATTGTTGACAAGGCACCTGCTAAGAGTGCACAGGTGGCACCTGATGCCCATTAGGGAGCAAGGCCGACAGAGTGGCCTAGCAGGTCAAAAGCCACCCATTCTGGTGGAAAAACCAGAGCAAACCCTAGGGGAGGCGGAGGACAGTTCTAGGGTAGTTATACTCATCCTCATTCCCAAACAACTGCTTCGGCCTTCCCTTCCCCACCCCCGACATTTTGAAGGTCCCTCGCTGTTGAGCTAACTGGCTCGGAGGGGAGCCAGGGTTTGAATGCCCACAAATACTCCCAATGTCTGGGCCTTACAGAGCTCCGGCCACCCAGAAATCGCAACATGCGCCTGGGCCTTCTCACCCTTCATGCCCGAAGTACTGTGCATCACATTTTCCAGAAGCATTTGACTGCCAGAATGCAAATCCTGAGTCCATCACACCCCACTCCCCGCGTGCACATTCCCTCACCTGTTGTCATTGTATGGTACCAGCCTCCACGCCACACAGTGTGCTTGGCAAGGTCAGAGGAGATAATCATGGAAGGATGGTAACTTAGCCCAGAGCCTGGCCCCTAGAAAGTGCTGCCTGGATGCTGGCTCTTGTTAGCGGTATTGTTTGTGAGAATGGCATGAATTGTCCAGGGTGGTCAAATAAGTTGGACAGGGAGCTTTGACCTGAGGCTCCCCTCGTGAGCCCACTCTCCCTTCCGCGCACACTATGAGCATCCTGGAGCTGCAGCTGATGGAGCTGCTGGGACTTGGAAACAGAAAGTGCCATGAGATTACAGGTGCTCAGAGCGTTGCTATTTTTACAGCTTCTCTCTCTGTGCCATTTCAAAGGAGAAAGGTAGAAAATGGGGTGGTACCATGTCCTCCCTCATCCTTGCCTGGTTGGAACTATTTTCCGTGAGTCGGGGGCTCCTCAGTGACCAAGAGCGCCTTCATCATGGTTTCTCATGGTGGTCTGCCTGCAAGCGAAACCACCACATTCAGCCACGTGCCTGAAGGCTGTGGAGAGGCACACCTGCGCTGTGCCCTGTCTGCTTTGCTATTACAAGCTTCTGTTGGTGGAGAGGGGCGTTGTAACGAGAGGACACAGCCAGCACCCTTTGGTCAGCCAGAAAGCCTAGCTCTCAGGAGAGGGTGGTGGTTGCAGCAGCAGCAGACAACTGTGACTCCATGGAAGAAGAAAGGGGACAGAAGAAAGCCTCCTCCCTGTTTCAGGTAGCCAAAGGGCCTCCAGGGCAGACCTAGATTCATCGGAGGTGCCTGGGGCATCCCTCAGGAATAAGCATGTGAGGTGATGGAGCCAGGGTGCAGGCTGTTAGGCTCCAGGTGTGCACCAGATGGGCTCCTGAATTTCCCTTTTAATGTTTATGTTCCACCCACCCTTCCCCACTGTGGTTCACCATACTGGATGATTGCCAGAAAAGAGGCAAGAATAATTTAAGACAGAGATTCCCCTCTAGCGTTGCTGGGAGTATGAACAGGCTGCAGGCAGGGCCAGGAGGCCAGCACAAAGTGTGCACTGTGAACTCACCGCAGAGGTCTACCCACCTGGAATCAGATAGCTCCAAAGTCAAACACCCTCCCCTGGCCCACTGCCCAGCTCCCCTTGGGAGAAAGGCATGGTTTTCGTTAAACCCAGAAAGCCCAGCTGCAAAGACACTCCTGTATGGTGACTTCTGCTGCACTGATTCTCCTGCAAATGCCACTACCCAGAGGAAGGATCTTTAATAAACCCAGGGAAAGGGAGATGACATCACATCGGGCTCAGTCTGTTGCTGGGGGTGGGGGTTCCTGACCAGCTATATCTGGTCTGACCCAAGCCAAGGGCAGGTAGACCCAGGCCCTGCCTCAGGGAGAAGCTCATGGTCTAGCCATGGTGGGCAGACCACGCAGCAGGTGCTCTGAACAGGAACTCAGGGCTCAGCTGGGGCACAAATGGGGACCAGCACAAGGGGGCCAGGGTGTACTGGTAGATGGAAGGAAGGATCCCCTGACTCTGCAGCCAAGGGAGCCTCTTCCACCCTGGGCACCCAGAGGGTCCTTGCAGCTCAGAGTCTTGGAGTCAACATCTGGCTGAGTACCCATTCAGACTGATGCTCCTGGAGGGCAGTCCTGCTTGTTTCTTATTTCTGTATCCCTACTATCCCACATTCATTGGGCCTGGTGCTAGTTCATTCATGCATGCATGCATCTAACAAATGTCCATGGAGCCTCTTTTATCGTGCAGAAGCAGTTCTAGTCACTGAGGACACAATGTGAGATTTAATGAGATCCTAAGTCTGAAAGAGGGAGAGACAGATCCAACAGTCACATAGCAAGTGAGATTTGCAGCCATGGCTGGTTCTCTAAAGGAGAGACCCATGGGCCACTGGAGCTAAAAATAAGGGGAAGGATCCCCCAGAAAGTGACCTAGGAGGCATAATCTGAAAAGTGGTTAACAGTTAGCTAGGTAAAGAGAGAGGGTAGAGCAATCTATGAAGAGAGAATAGCTTATGCAATGTTCCTGTGGCAGGAAGGAGCTAATGGAATGCAAAGGCCTGAAAAAAGATTACTATGGCTGGGGCAGAGAAAGGAGAAGAGGAAACTAAGGGGAAATTAAATCAAGGTCAAACAAGGTCAAGCCATAAGGCTTTATGATGGAGAGAGGAAGCTTTGGCTTCATCCTAAGGGCAGTGGGATGGAAAGCAGATGGTAGGGGGCAGGGCATGATGCTTTTGGAAATGATCTCTCTGGCGGCCATGTGGGGACTGTAGAGGTGGGGAAGGAGTGGGTGGTGGAGACCATTTTAGAAGCAGTGATCCAGCCAAGGGATGATGAGGCTTGGACTAGCTGGATGGGTGGGTGGAATGATATCTGGGTGATAAGATGGATGGGTGAAAAAACAAGTAGCTGGTGAGTGAGTGGAGGGAAACATGTATGAATGGAGGGATAGGAGGATGGGGGTGGGTGGAAGGAAGGATAAGTGGGTAAGTATATGGATAGAAGGATGGGTGGATGGATGGAAAGATGAGCAGTTGGATGGATGGAAGGATGGATGGAAGGAGGAGAAGATAGGTAGAAGGATGAGTGGATGGATGGATGGAAGGATGTGTGGATAGTTGGATGGAAGAGTGGATGAGTGGATGGATGGATGAGCGGATGCATGGAGGGATGAGTGGATGGGAGGATGAGTGGATGGATGGATGAAAGGATGGGTGGAGGAGTGGAAGGATGAGTGGATGGATGTAAGGATGGGTAGAGGGATGAAAGGATGACTGGGTGGGTAGAAGGATGACTGGATAGGTAGAAGGATGAGTGGATGGCTGAAGGGAGGGATGGATGGGTGGAAGGAGGGGTGGATGGGTAGAAGGAGGAGTGGATGGATGGATGGATGGATGGATGCAAGGATGAGTGGATGGATGGAAGGATGGGTGGATGGATGGAAGGATAAGTGGATGGATCAATGGAAGGATGAGTGGGTGGGTGGAAGGATGACTGGATAGGTGGAAGGATAACTGGATGGGTGGGAGGATGAATGGATGGGTGGGAGGATGGAAAGATGAGTGGATGGCTGGGAGGATGAGTGGATGGGTGGAAGGATGAGTGGAAGGAAGGAAGGAAGAATAGAAGGGTGGGTGGAAGGATAAGTGGATGGGTAGATGGATGGATGGATGAGTTGATGGTTGAGTGGATGGAAAGAAGGATGGGTGGATCAGTGAGTGGATGGAAGGATGGGTGGATGGGTGGAAGGATGAGTGCATGGTTGAATGGATGGAAGGATGGTGGATGGCTAGGAGGATGAGTGGATGGGTGGATGGGTGAAAGGATGAGTGGAAGGAAGGAAGGAAGAAAAGAAGGATGGGTGGAAGGATAAGTGGATGGGTAAAAGGATGGGTGGATGGATGGATGGATGAGTGGATGGGTTGTAGGTTGAGTGGATGGGTGGAAGGATGAATGGATGGGTGGAAGGATGACTGGATGGATGGAAGGATGAGTGGATGGGTGGAAGGATGAATGGATGGGTGAATGGAAGAAAGAGTGGGTGGATGGATGGATGATGGATGGAAGGATAGGTAGATGAGTGGAAGGATAAGTAGATGAGTGGATGGATGGATGGATGGATGAATGGATGGATGGAAGGAAGGATGGGTGGATGTGTGGAAGGATGAGTGGATGGATGAGTGGAAAGATGGATAGATGGATGCATGGATGGATAGATGAATGAATGGAAGGATGGGTGGATGGGTGGAAGGATGAGTGTATGGGTGGATGGATGACTGGATGGGTGGAAGGATGAGTAGATGGATAGATGGAAGGATGAGTGGATGGGTGGCAGGATGGTGGATGGGTAGGAGGAGGGTGGAAGGAGGGATGGGTGGATAAATGAATGGATGGATGGAAGGTTGAGTGGATGAGTGGAAGGATGGATGGATAGAAGGATGGGTGGATGGATGGAATGGTGGGTGGATGGGTGAAAGGATGAGTGGATGGGTAAAAGGATGAGTGAATGGATGGGAGGACGGATGGATGCATGAGTGGATGGGGAGAAGGATGGATGGATGGATGGGTGGAAGGATGAGTGGTTGGGTGGAAGGATGAGTGGATGGATAGAAAGATGAATGGGTGTGTGGATGAAATGAAGAGTGGATGGATGGATGGATGGATCATGGATGGAAGGATGAGTGGATGGATGGATGGATGGATGGATGGATGGATGGATGGATGGAAGGAAGGAAGGATGGATGGGTGGAAGGATGAGTGGATGTGTGGAAGGATGAGTGGATGGATGGATGAGTGGATGGGTGGATCTATGGTTGGATGAGTGGATGGGTGGATGGGTGAGTGGAAGGATAGATGGATGGGTGGAAGGATGAGTGGATGAGTGGATGGCTGGATGGGTGAGTGGAAGGATGGGTGAGTGGAAGGATGGATGGGTGGAAGGATGAGTGGATGAGTGGATGGGTGAATGGGTGAGTGGAAGAACAAATGGATGGATACATGGATGGATCTATGAATGGAAGGATGGGTGTATGGGTGGAAGGATGAGTGGATGGGTGTATGGTTGGAAGGATGAGTGGATGGGTGAATGGAATGAAGAGTGGATGGATGGAACAAAGAGTGGATGGATGGATGAGTGGATGAGTGCATGGATGGAAGGATGAGTGAATGGGTGGATGGAATGAAGAGTGGATGGATGGAAAGATGAGTGGATGGGTGGAAGTATGGAAGGGTGGGTGGATGGGCGAAAGGATGAGTGGATGGATGAATGGATGAGTGGATGGGTGGAAGGATGAGTGGATGGGTGAAAGGATGAGTGAATGGATGGGAGGATGGATGGATGCAAGAGTGGATGGGGAGAAGGATGGATGGATGGATGGATGGATGGATGGATGGGTGCAAGGATAAGTGGTTGGGTGGAAGGATGAGTGGATGGATAGAAAGATGAATGGATGTGTGGACGAAATGAAGAGAAGATGGATGGATGGAAGATGGATGGAAGGAAGGAAGGATGGATGGGTGAAGGATGGAAGGATGGGTGTATGGGTGGAAGGATGAGTGGATGGGTGGATGGAATGGAGAGTGGATTGATGGATAGATGAGTGGATGAGTGCATGCATGGAAGGATGATTGAATGGGTGGAAGGAAGAGTGGATGGAAGGAAGGATGAGTGGATGGGTGGAAGGAAGGGTGGAAGGATAAGCATTTGAGTGGGTGGGTAGATGAATGGATGGATGGAAGGATGAGTGGATGAGTGAGTGGGTGGATGAAAGGAAGGATGGATAGATGGATGGAAGGATGGGTGGCTGCTTGGATGTATGGATGGGTGAATGAATTTGTGGGTAAAACATGGATTGATAGATGGGTGGATTTGGAATACAAATTGAGCCTTGCAGGATGGATGGGATTTGGGCTACAGACCTGACTAAGTTTGGAGTTCCCAGCCCCTGAACACTTCACAGTCAAGGCATTTCTTCCAGTATAGGCCATAGGAATAAACGTCCCAGATGGTGGCCTGGCCCAGAATTCCATGCCAGCCCATGCTTCTGCCTGTGGTCCCTGGGCCACTATACACAGATAGGAAGGAGGGGCAGAGCACGTGGACACAGCTGGTTCCCAGCCTGCCCCCAACTTCCCTGACCTTTCAGCCTTCAGGGGGTGGGACCCCTTTCCCTGCTGGACAACTTAACTGGTTATTATGGACATAAAAGTTAATGTAGATATATTTTACAGGCAAATCAAATCTCCAGTTGGGCAGAAGAATAACGGTATCCACATTAAAGACCTAATGTAACAAAAAATACATAAGGCAATAATTCACGAGGCATTCCATTCTACAGAGTCATCTTTTAATGTGTGACATATCCTGGGCAGCACCTCTGTACTAATTTTATTTAATGACCATTTGTTATAGAATTTCCAGAGCACTTTCCTGGGGCAATTAAAATGTATTAACCTTTTCAGTTCAATTGTGTTTCTAAAGGAAAATTCTCAGTGTGAAACTGAAATGTCCAGGTATCTTTGAGGCAGGATCCAGAGGCAGGTTCTGAGAACTGCTGTTGGGTCCTACACGCACTGACCTGGGGCCATGGGCCATCATTCCTGCCTTGGCTGGCCAGGGCCAGCCCCACTAAGCAAGACGAGAAAGCTGAGGCCTGGACCTCCATGCTGAGCAGCTTCATTGAGCAGGCATTAATTGAATGCCCACAGTTTGCCTGACCCAGGGATCTGGGACACACTTTTGCCATGAGGGGTGTGAAGGCTGCAGAGAGGAGGTGAGGTACCCCAGACAACGGGGGTGAAAATGGGGCTAGGATAGGGGACTTCAGGGAGAGCCAGGGTCCACTCATTCAAAACACAGGCAGTGGCTCAGTGCCCAAAGCACAGTGGTTACAGCTTGAGCCCAAGAGTCTGAGGTTGCTGTGCGTTGTGACACCACAGCACTCTACCAAGGGCGACATGGTGAGACTGTCTCAAACACATACACACACACACACACACAGGCAGGTCCCTCAGGTCCCCCATCTGGGCACACCAGTGCTCCAGCAATCACAAGTCCAAGAGTGTTAGGTCTCTAGGGGGCCCCAGAGAGCCTAGGGTGACTCATTTCCAAACAGTATTCTTTGGAACTCTGGGCTCAATCTCACCCCCCAGCCTCATCCAGAGCCATTCTACTTTTAATAATTTTTTGTATTGGAGTCGATGCAGCAATTAGGTTGAGAATGGGGTTCTGCTTTGAAAGATGTAAAAACAATTAATAAAATTCTAATATGTGTATAGGTGTGTGTGTATATATATGTACACATACAAAATATACATATTAATACATACACATAAATATACAAATTATATGAGCTATATAAAGTATATAAATATTTTACATATATCCTATCTTCTAAGGGAAGAATTTGAAGTGGCTTACAGAATTGCATATGGCATAAAACTTATTAATGAAAATATTGGAATAAAGAGAAGATGAAAGTGAACTCATGGCGTATTTTGAGGGAAATGTTAGATAAGGAGGCGTGTCCAACAGTGTTGGGCAGTTGAAAGGTCAGATCACTGTGACAGCCCTGCGACCCCAGAGGCACCTCAAGACAGGCCTCCCAGCCAGAGCTTATATTTGAAGACAAAAAACAGGATGCCAGTTGTGACGCTCCTGGCCCAATGCCTGGTGCCTCATGGAGGCTGAGACTAGCTCAGGAAGTCTAAGCATTCATTCATTCAACAAACATTTTGTGAGCATCTCAGGTCAGTGTGCTGGGTGACAGAGACACTTGCAGCTGAGACAGTCATGTTCTCTGCTCCCAGGATCACCCTCTAGTAGAAGAGACAGGTGTCAGAAGGTAAAAACACACCCACATACAACCCTGAAGAAATGGAACCTGCTCTAGAGAACTTAGGACCAGGGGAGTCTCCAGGCTGGGTCTGGGAGAAGGCAGGTGGGTGAATAAGAGGGCTCTGAGGACCAGCAGGGTGGACATGGGACGGACGGTGAGGCAGGGCAAGGCAGGCAGCTAGGCGAGAGAGTTTGTCCTTCAACCTGATGTGGAGCTTCTGGGGAACTTGGGGTGGGCAGATTTGCACCTTGGATTTGAAGAGGGCACTCTGGCAACCACATTAGAGTGCTGGGGTGCCCGGTGACTAGCTTGCTGGGTGGGGAGGCCAGTCAGGAGCATTGCCCCCTTCTAGGTGAGAGCTGGTGTAGTGAAAGGGAGTGTTAAAAGATCCAGAGCCAAGACAGGTGTGGGACAGTGAATTCAGGCTTAGAGTCACCTTGTAAGAGGCCTCTGGGCCTGTAGCTCAAGCTGCTAAGGCGCCAGCCACGTACACCAGAGCTGGCAGGTTCAAATTCAGCCCGGGCCTGCCAAAAAATAATGACAACTACAACCAAAAAACAGCCAGGCATTGTGGCAGGCGCCTGTAGTCCCAGCTACTTGGGAGGCTGAGGCAAGAGAATCGCTTAAGCCCGGGAGTTGGAGGTTGCTGTGAGCTATGATGTCATGGCACTCTACCCAGGGCTACAGCTTGAGGCTCTGTCTCAAAAAAAGAGGCCTCTGGGCTGGGCCAAGGAGGATAGAGGTGGCTCTGGAGAGCCAACCAATAAAGGGAAGGGCTATCTAACAAAGGGAACAGAGTGAGCCACGGCCTCCCGGCATCTCTGCCTGCACAGGAGCCCGTTTACCAGGAGGTCCAGGCCCTGGGAGTGTAGGGACAGGCGGGGCAGGACTGTCCATCCCTGGGTGGGTCAGGAAGAGCTTCCAGCTGCTGAGGAGCCAGGGCTTGATTCATGGGGACCAGGGAGGTGCTGGAGATAACCCTCTACCATCTATTGGCTGTGTGACCTTGGGCAAGTCACTTACCCTCTCTGGGGCTCACCTGTGAACAGGAAAAAACGCTCTCCTTTTGAAGAGCTGAGCACAGCTCTTTACCCTGAGGATCACATGCCCTACAACCTTGAAAGTTAGCCAGTCCAGACAGGGCCAGGCCTCCACTGAGGTGGGCAGCCTTTCCATCCCTGCCTGGGGAACATTCTGGTGTCCACTGTGGCTGCCCAGAGGCTGCACAGAACAGCAGCTGCCTGGCCACAGAAAAAGAGCCTGTTTCTCATTTTCATTAAGTGGCACCATTAAAGGATTGTTGGGGCAAAATCGCATTTCAGAGTAAATAGCAGACAGGGAAAAAGCTAACAACAAAGCTGGCTACATTAAAAAGCCATCATGACTGCTAAAATTCGGGAAAATGTCTCATCCCTGCTCTCTCCTCTCTGGAAGTAGCCTGGGGCCAGAGGTCCAGCTAAGGCACTGTGGGAGGGAGAGCGCCTGCTCCTGAGAACTGGAGTGTGGTGTGGTTAGGTGTGTAGACACAAGCCTGCTGGCCTAAGTGTGAAGTCCCAGCCCGGCTGTGTCTCCACATGGCCTTGGTATAGCAAATACAGAGAGATGCTGGCCTGTCTACTTTAACTTGACATAAACAACCAGTAACATCTTAACATAACCGTGTCCCATGCAGTGTTCGGGACATATGGTACCATATCCACTGATAACCAAATTCAAATTTAACTGGGCGTCCTGGTGGTTTTATCTGGCAACCTCACACCTTGGGTAAGTCACCCACCTCCCTGGATCTCAGTTTTCTTTTCTATAAAATGGGAAAAGAATGACTTCTACCACAACGAGGATTGAATTCAAAACAGGTAGCATACCTGTGGTGGGACCTGGCCTGAATGAGCACCAGTTACCTCTGTCTGACCCTCAAGGTGCTGGTTCCATCAGGATAAGAAGAGGGAGGACGTGTGAGGAAGCATTTACGGGGTGGAGGGCAGTGAAGGGGGCAGAGGCTGAGGACAGCGTGAACAGCACGGACAATTGTGCCAAGCCCTCTGTGCCTGGGCGTGCAGGAGGGCTCCCTGGAGGAGGAGACACCTGGATGAAGGAAGAAGAGGGAGGGAGTTCTGTAGGGTCAGCCTCCGGGAGCTTGCAGAGACCAGTCAGCCACACATGGGGCTGTGGCAGGGAGCGGCCAGGGTGACGTTGCTGTGGCACTGACGTAACAGCTCTTCCTCCCATGGGCAGAGGGCACCATCAAAGGTTCTGCACCATAGAGAGAGTTCCCCCAGGTTCATCTGAAGAGGTGGGGCAGACACAAGTGATAATGAGGGCAGGAAAATGCCTCAGGGGCACTGCTGTCACCCAGCATGGCAGAGGCCTGAACTCAGGCTGAGGCAGGGGAATGTGGGTGCGGCGAGGAACAGCTGAACCAGGTCCATGACCTGCCTCTGCTGGGTCCCCCACGAGTGGTCAGCCTCCCCCACTGCCTGGACACTGCAGCTGCCATCTGGCATTGTGCCCAGTGGCCATGATGTCACCCACTGGGGGACAGCATGTGTCAAAGCCAGGAGCTGGCTGCAAAAGGCTGGGGAGCGAAAGGAACTGGGCAAGAGGAAGGCCAAGTCCTGCCTGCCTTCTGTGGGTCTGTGTGCCACACTCAACTTTTCTGTCAAACGTCTCTATTCCCTTTAAAACCCAACATTACTTGCTGCTGGTTTTTGCCCCAGCTACCAGCCCGCATTAATTTTATGGCAGAAATTAATTCTACCCCAATTCTACTAGTGCTCAACTATTGCTCACTGACTCCCTTTGAATAAATATCCATAAAGAGGCTTTAATTAAAATGTCAACAAGGGAAGCAGCCTCCTGGCAAGGTGGTTCATTCTGACTCGGCAGCCGGCAGGGCTGGCCGGCGCTGTGTCCAGGGAAGAGCAGGAAGCCAGGCTAGCAGAGACTGGGGGGCTGTCGAAGATGGGGGTGAGCCCCCCACATCAGGGAACATAGGAACAAATGTGGCTTGTTTCTTTGTGGGCTGGCGCAGAGGAGGCAAACTCTGACACCGACGGACAGCCTGGGCGGATGACAGGTCTGAATGAGTCAGGCCAAAGGGCCTGGGACGGGGGTCTGGGAACCGGCAACTCACCCTGGGCCCAGGTTGGGTTAGCAGAGAGTGACAAGGGGAGATTCCTGCCAAGGAGGACAGCTGGACATGGGCCCACCCCAAGGGATTATAGCTTGGTGGCAAAGCAGGTTTGGGGTCTTTTCATTGAACACCTAAATCTGTGCTTTTACGTAGAAGCCTTCCAATTCTGACATGTCGGATTATAATTTACAATTTTTTTTAACTCTGTGTGTGCCAAGCTAGACCCTTCTGAAAACATACTCAGCCCTCAGGTGGCCCATTTGTGCCTTTACTGTCCCTAAGCTCTGCAGAAGACGGCATGTTGTAAGCAGTGAGGTAAGGTATGGGGAGATGGGAATATAGTGGGGAAGCAAGAGGGGCCAGTCTCCAGGAGAGCCCCCAGCACTGCCCTGGGCTCTGGCCATGCACGTCTCCCCACAGATAAAGGGATGGTGTCTGACCATGGCCAGGGTGACTCCAAAACGCCCTCCCTTTGTTCTTACTCTGCGAGCCCCTGCAGACCCACTGCACCTGGGCCCAGGAAGCTCAGAGAGGAAGCCTTCCTGATTGGCCAGGGTGGGGGAAACCAGGGTACAGCCGAGGTAGGACAGGCCCTGCCAGGTGCAGCCGAGGTAGGACAGGTCCTGCCAGCCGAGGTAGGGACAGGGGAAGAGCCCATCTGCTCCTGCTGCCCCGGGCAGGCAGGCCACTGTGTCATGGCTAAATGCATGTTCAGATTCAGCCCCTCCAGGCCGTTGTTGCCTCCGGGGGGCTGTCCCTTGTCTCTTTCTGGGACAGCAGGGAAGAAAAAAGGAGCTGAGATGAGCATCATTGAAGGGGCCCCCAGCAGCCTCGGCTTGGCTCTCTAACCTTCTTGGCCAAGAAGGCAGGTTCAAAGGAGTGTGTGCCAGCACGAGGCACAGAGCAGGCGCAGTGGCCTGATGTACTCGACACAGAGGTGGGACTTGTCCCTGAGACCCTCGCCATGGTCCTCATGGTAGGCTAGCCAGTGTTACTGTTGGGATGGCTTTGTCCATTGATGGCTGGACACTGGCTGCCCTTGAACCACTTCTTCTTTGAGCGCCTGTACTCAGCGTGTGACTATTCTGTGCCAGAAAGACACTGCATGGCAGTGCCACCCTACAAAGTGAGCCTCAGCTAAGCCAGGCTGCAGGAGGCAGGCCCCGCTGTTGTCAGCTGGCGTGTGCAGAGCCAGGCCACAAAGGCGTCTTCTTCTTACTTCCCCTTCTCAAACTTAAAAAAGAAAAAAAATCAGCGTATGAGCAAGCCCACAAAAAACCCCAGGCTCTGAGGAACATTTGTTTGCAACCCCCTGATATAGGCAACCCCTAGCCACAGTTCCCAGGCCACCAGCAGGCATGCAGTGGCAGTGGTGCCAACCAGCTGCATCTGGAGGCTCCTCAGCCCCCGATGGGGAGGGACCATGGCCCTCAACTACCCAGACCCACATGACAGGGGCTGCAGAAGTTACTGCCACGGTAGAGGGAAACCATCCTGGAAGGGTGGACAGGTGGGTGGTTGGGGAAAGGGCAGTGGCTGGCCTGGCTAGCTGTGCCCGCTGGCCAACTGGAGGGCAGCCCTCTGTGGTCCTGACACCCACAGGGCAGGCATGGTCCCCTCTGTACTCTGTCCCACAGCGCAGACCAGACACCACATGCCGGCAGAAGCCCAGGCCAGCATGTGGGAGATCAGCCCTCACCACTCTCCCACACACACACCCAGAAACCTAACTCCTGCACTGGCCTTCAGGCAGCATAGGCAGAGAGGGTCACAGAGGATGCCTGAATGAAGTCTCCCCCTTCAGTCTTATCACAAGGCAGGAAACAGCCTCACGGCTTCCACACTGCCTCCTGCAAGGACTGGAATTCTGTTGCAGATGAGGAATCCCCAGGCAGAAGCTCTTGGCTGGCCCCCTTGGTATGCTCAGGGGTGGGGGAAAGGGGGGCCTGGTTGTGCCCACAGTGTTCTTTGGGAGTTTCTTTCAAAGGCCCCAGCATCTCTTATCCTGCTCACTATCTAAATGATAAATGTTAATATCTTCATTGATAATCTTCAGCCAAAGAAGCTTTGATTTCTTTAAGAATGACTAGCAGAACGGTGAGCCTTGTTTAATATAGAGAATGAATCAGCTGCTCCGTCAGGAGGCCCCTCACCTCCCAAGCAGCCTGATTCCCCAGCTTAATCATGACAAACTCGGGCTTGCTCCGATGCTATTCCTGGTACTCCCAGGGAGGAGGGGATAGACAAACAGATCGCTAGCGTCCAATCAACGCAGTGGCTTCCATGCCAGCTGCTCACTCGGCCCAGCACCCCTAGGAACCCAGATGTCTCCAGGCCACGGGGGTGAGACAGGGGTGAGAAGGAGATTCCATCTCAGCTGAGCCACACGTGCCCTCCCTCCTGGCCTCTGCCCATGTGGTCGGGATGAGCTGGGACCAGTCATCTCCAACAGCAGTGGGCAGTCTGGGCTTCCCTGGAACTGCGGACAGCAGGTGCTGAGGGGGCCCCACAGCCAAGTGCTAGGCAGTGTTCAGTTTCCCTCCAAAAAAGGAGCCATCCTCTGGGGGAGGGGTGGACACTGGGCTGCAAAACTCCTGGATTCGAAACCATTGCTGGTATGTAGACCCCACCACCTCAGGGCCAGCCTGGACGCCAGTCTTCCTGGAGATTGTGTCTGAGTGTCACGTAGGGTGCCAAATCTTTCTTTCACCAAGGATCCGGGGAGAATCGATCTTTTTTATTATATTTTAGGTTAATACGAGGCTATAAATGATTAGGTTACATTGTTTGCATTTGTTAGATAAAGTCCCTGTTGTAGGTGTGTCCTGCACCCAGTAAGTGAGCCCATTAGGTGGGAGCACCCCAATCCCCTCCCCCTCCCCTCTCCTCCCTCCCTCCTTCCTGCTCCCCCCAACTCGAATTAAATTGAGGTTTTCTCTTGTGGGTGTGCAGTTGTTTATCTGCTGGCTTCACATTAGTACTGAGCACATTAGATACTTGCTTTTCCGTTCCTGTGACACTTTACTATTCAGAATGCTCTCCAACTCCATCCCTGTAAACACAAAAGGTGTAAAGTCTCCAATCCTGTGTGTGTTTATTTCATTTCAAGGCACAGACTTTAATGACATTCCTAAGCGGTTGCCTTATACGTGTCATGACACGAGGTACAAGAGAGATGTAAAATTGTATTAATGTTATTATGACACAAAATGTTATTGTTAACAACCAACAGTCCATCTTAAACGCTTGATTTTTGCAAATGCAAAAGTTAACTCGAATGGGTAAGCACCATATCTTAGTCACAGATTTGCCAAATATTTAACTTACTGAGTGACATTTGGAGAGCCATGAATTTACCCTGCAGCATCCCTCCACTACTCCCCTCTGCTGACCCCTCCTTAGCATGCCATACTGAAGACACTGCCAGCTCCCCATGATAGTCACACCAGTAGCAGGTGTTAAAGCTTGGGAGATACTGGAATCTGTAAAATGGAGGTACTTACCATGCTACATCTCTTAAGAAACACAAGAAAACTAAAAATTAATTGAAAAAATAATATTGCTATTTGCAAGGCAGTAGTCTCTGAATAGACCTGACCCCAAGAATGAAAAAAGCATTAACCAATATACAATCTCATAGCCATGAGTGAGATAAATATTTGTATGTCTTCTTTCCAGAAACTAAAATTTTTTGCCTCAAATGTTTTTCCAAATAGAAAAATAAATATTTCCTGAATTCATCCATAGCACTCTTGAATCAAAAAAAGTATTTTGGTTCTAGCTAAATATCTGACCAATTTCAGTTAGTGCACCCATGAAATCTGGCACACATGGCTCTTTTAATTTAATTAATTTGTTCATTTAAATAAACTGTAGCTAGCTGCATAATCAGGAATGGGTCAATCTATTTATTTTTTTCCAATTTCCATCACTTTTTTCCCCCTTTTCTTTTTTTTATTAAGTCTTTTGTACATAGATCATAAATACATTTATGCCCATTTCAGTGTGTTGATTATTTGTACAGATTGGAGTGCTTACATCATACTAATCAGCCTAGCTTTCATCTCATTTACCCAATTACAGCATTAGGACATTTGTGTTCTACACATGATAGAACCAACTTGTACTTGCACTGTGCTCCATAGTTGTGGTCCCCCTACTATCCCTCCCACCCCCGCCCCTCCGATCCTTTTTTAACGGCTCAATAGTACTCCATGGTGTACATATGCCATAGTTTATTAATCTGTTCCTGGGTTGATAGGCACTTGGATTGATTCCACATCTAGGCGATTATAAATTGAGCTGTGATAACAAATATTAGTGCAAATGTCCTTATGATAAAATGATTTTTTCTTCTCCTGGGCAGACACCTAGTACTGAGATTACAGGATCAAACAGAAGGTCTATTTGAGTTCTTGGAGGATTCTCTAGGAAGGTCTTAAAATAGGTGGTAGAGGAGAAATTTTGCCATGCCAGCAAATTTTCCTCTTGAGGTGAGGATACCCACCAACCTAAAAGTGTTCTTCTCCAGCCCTTTGTAGAGCAGAGCTGTGCATCTTTTTGCGCAGCCCTGGATTCTGAGGCACTTTTGTTGATGTGCGTGTATGGGTTAGCTTTTGCTGTGTAACAAAGGACCCCAGAACTCAGTGGCTTCAGTGTAACACCACAGGCATTTATTTAGCTCATGAATCTGTGGGTCAGAAATTTGGGCTGGGCTCACTGGGCAGTTGCTGCTGGTCTCTGCTGGGCTCATTTACCACGAGTCTATAGGCAGCTGCCATTTCACTTGGGAACAGGCTGGTCTGGACCAGTGATTTTCAACAAGTGTACCATGACACACTGGCGTGCTGCAAGAGGATCTTAGGTGTGCCACAAAAATTTTTAAAGAGGGGCGGGGCCTGTGGCTCAAAGGAGTAGGGCACAGGCCCCATATACTGGAGGTGGTGGGTTCAAACCTAGCCCTGGCCAAAAACTGCAAAAAAAAAAAATTTTTTTTTAAACATCATTCATTAAGTTATTTCAAAGGAAGTTCAAAGCTCAGTAACTCTATTCTTTTCTTTACTCTTTCTTTTTTTTTTTTTTTTTTTTTTGAGACAGAGTGCTGTGGTGTCATAGCTCACAGCAACCTCAAACTCCTGGGCACAAGCAATCCTCTTGCCTCAGCCTCTCGTGTCTCGCCCTTGTTCAGGCTGGTCTTGAATTCCCGAACTCAAGCAATCCACCTACCTCGGCCTCCCAGAGTGCTGGGATTACAGGTGTGAGCTACCACACCCGGCTTCTTTACTCTTTTTTTTTTTTTTTGATCAACATAATTTAAGTGTGCCACAGAAGTTTAACTTTATGTCTTAGTACACAGTGAAATAAAAAATGTTGGAAAACTCTGGTCTAAGGGATGGATGTCCAGTGGGACATCTCAGCAGGCAGCCTGGCCCAGGCCTGTTTGTGTGACTGTGGGTTCCAAGAGCCGCGAGAGAGTCCAAATGCACAGGCACTTTTCAGGCCTTTGTTTGGGTCACCCCCATGACATTCCCTTGACCAAAGCAAGTCATGAGTTGGGTGTGGGGGACAGGGCAGTGTCATAGAGTTGCTGGGGTGGGGGTAGGGGTCTTATGGCCATAATTGCTATAATAAGTCACTATAATATTGCTAAATCTGGACCCCAGACCAGTGAAATGTACCGTGCACATTTTGGGTTTATATAACGCCATGCCCGTTCTGTGAAGGTCGCACAGGACCCAGATGGGTGAAGGGTGTTGCCAGGGTTACACAGCTGGCAACAAGTCTAGGCTTGGAAGCCCCTCTCCCCGGAGCCAGCCCACTGCCCCGTATCACCTCCCATAGTTCCCCCAGACCCTAGTGGCAATGCGGGGCCAGGGAGAGAACCACCTGCCGCCTGGAGCCAAACCTGTCCACCTACCCAGACACCCTCCAGCAAATACCACAGACCCCAGTCTGTGCCTTCCCCAGGTATCAACCTTCAGAAGCCCCCGGGGCAGCCCCTTGCCGCCAGGGCCCAGCACAGACCTATAGGCTGGTTGTTCCATCCCTGGGTCTTCAGAAAAATCTTGGGCAATTTTAAGCTTTTCTTGAGTAGATGAGTCCCTAAGCATGGCAGTGACTCGCAGCCAGTACCTGGAGGCAAATTTAATTTGTCATCTCACCTCCTAAGCCCACGGTCCTGCAAGCCACCGGGCCAGGGTTGCTGTGCCGGCCTCACCAGCCATCAGCCATCTCTCCGTGGCTGCCAACCTGAGAGCCTGGAGTTCTATGCACCAGGGTATCTGCTTCTAAATATGTCGTGTAGATTGTTTCTGTCTCTCCCGCTCCTGCCTGAGTGTCAGGGTCTGCAGATAGATCTGGGAGGCCCGTGGGCCTGGTCTGACAGGCTGAGCTCTGCATGCTCAGGGGACAGTGGTCTGCTCTGAACCCCCATCTCCCACATGCCTGAGCCTCAGTGAATTCCACCGGGCACCTGGCCACCATCAGCTGTTCCCTCACTGCCTCCAGATCTCATCCTTCCCAGAGATGTGTGACAGCGAGGAGCCGCAAAGAGGGACCCAAGCCTTTGCAGTGTCCACCACCCTGTGATTCCTCCTGCTGACCCTGGCCAGAGGCAAGGTGTCCCCTGAGCCAAGCTGCGGGAGGGCCAGGAGGGATGACCGTCTGAAAAATTAAGATCTGAAGAGGAAGGTTAGACACTCGGAGTTTCCTGTCCTCATGCCTCTCACTCAGAGCTCCGGATGTGGACGAGACTCTTACCTTGCTGTCATTCAAATGCATGAACACGGCCCATGTTTCCCAAAACGGAAAGATGGAATCCTGGAGGTTCAAGCCGGGTCATTTGTCCCACCCACTCCTTCTGGAAAGGGGAGATGAGGTCCCAGAACATGAGCTCTGTGACATAGGCAGTTATGACCAGAGCAAGAACAGTTGGGGAGCAGGGCAGGGGGACCACCGTGGACAGGAAAGGCTAATGGCGTTTCCACCTACAAAGAGGGAAATTTGTGCACCCAGGCCCAGACTCGTCAGGGAAACCACAAATCTGTGTTTTTGAGGCTGGAAGGAACTGGTCCTCCTGGCTATAGGTGGCCAAGCCCTGGGTACCCTCTGGTGTTGTCACAGGGAAGGGGCTCCTGCAGCCCAGCTGGCAGGGCCGGGTGCTGGGAGAAGGGAGGCACAGGTGACCAGGGTGGGGCTGGACACTGCGTCCATTAATGGGGTGACCTAAGTTAGTTGGCAACGGAGTGTGGGAGGCACACCCCACACTGGTTCCTCCGAACCCTGGAGGGAGCGTCTCACTTGCCTGGGGCCCATGGGTAGGCTTTCTCTGGTTGCACCAGAGACCTTACAACAGACGGAGACCCTGAATTCAGATACGGAGCCAGGTGGGTGACCCGGGTGAGGCAGGATGAAGGCACAGGTGTTAACAGTCTCAGTGGCAGGCCAGGGGCCCAAGTTAGTGACTGAACGGAAAAAGCAGGTGGGAGTGACCTGTACAGAGATGGGTCTTTCCTGGAAGACCCTCAGACACACCCACCTCCACCAACATCGTGTGCCTAAGATAAGGGCATATGGGGATGCTAAGCTGTGTGGTTTAGGCAGGGGCTGGAGGGGACACACAAAGGGGAGAATTGTAGGCACCTGTGTTGATTTCGTGGGGGAGGAGGGAAGGCTGGACACTAAATGCTGAGGACACTTCGCAGCATCGTTTCCGGGCAGGGGAAGTATATCGTCTTTTTATTCAGATAAGGTAATGGCTTAGACCTTACAACTATCATCTAGCACAAGCCCACTCAGCCCAGGGCCCCTCGTGTCTGGCTGTACTGGGACCCTAAGGTGTCCTGTCTGTAGATAACAAATGCCGGAAACTGACTGTCACCATCACCCCAAAGCAGCCACATGCGCCAGCCTCCAGCTGGGCAGGCGGAGAGGCCCAGGCCGGGGAGAGTGTCACCACCTGGGTCTAGAGCCTCACAGTCAGGTGTTAACTCTGCCCCTCTTCTCGCCCCCTGCAGGCACCAGCCGCTCTGCCACAGACCCTCTCCTGTCCCTGTTCCTGTTAGCTCTGCATAAGTTCCTGCACCTGCTGGTGGGGCACTGACAGGCACGGGCGAGCCGCCACCCAGAGGGCAGCGTGTCGCCAGACGGACTCACAGACTAAAGAAGCATGACAACGTCCACGTGGGAAATAAACAAAACATATTTTTGGGGAAGTTACACAAACATAGAACATCTAAAATAATGCATCTACTTTCCAAATAAGACGGAGTTGGGGCCGTGCAGGAGCACGGGAGCCTTGATTCCTCCACTTCCATGTAATTTTCTTTCTTACACTTCTCCTCCGGGTCTTCATTTTGCACGAACTGCCGAGCGGTAATCTTTCAAATAATATGCCAAAATGTCAGGTCGACGCCTTTCTGACAAAGTGAAATATTTTTAGTAGATTATTGTGTTTAGGCTTTTTTTTTTTTTTCATTTACTTTTTTCTTTGGGGGCTTTTCTTTTTAATTAAATTATTTCTTTTGAGACATTTTGATTAAAACAAAGATACATCTTATCATGATTAAAAATCACTGTCAATAATATTTATTTTTAAATAAAGATCGGAAACAAGGCCAGGCACTTGTTTATAAACTGTATTGTATATTGATGAATAACAGTTGAATAAAAAACAACTTTGAGATAAACTTTCTACAGCCATGTATGAATGTTAAGCCATGTTGCCCCTCTACAGCCATGTATGAATGTTAAGCCTGCCGTTCGCGGAACAACCTGCACTCTCGGTTGGACGTCACCCAGAATAGAGGTCAGCCTGGGACAGCTGGCTGAGACCACACTGAGCAGATACGAGGACTTGACTAGCCTCCCCGAGTGACAGAGGACCTCACAGAGACAGCCTCCAGGCTCCTGCAGGAAAGGAGGTTGCTAGGAAGAGGTGCTATATGAATCAAGAACCCCCTCTCCCCTCTGGGTGTAAATTAATTGTGCAATGCACCTGCCCAACTGGAGACTACACCAGGTGCAATCACTGTTGTCAGCTTCACTGCTGGTTTGAAGAGGGAATTTAAAGAAAGTATGTAGCATTCCACATTCTTTTCCTGTGCATCTTCAAAAGATTATCTTGAGCCTCGGAAATATATGGGTTTGGGGCAGGTTTCACACATCCTAAGGAATTGACACGCCCCAGGCAGGGGCAATTATTCTTCATTCTATGGCAGGCTCCCATGAAATAGCCCAGAGCCTGTAGTTTTATTTAAAATCCAGCCTGATTTGTATACCTGCTATATAAACGAGTGTGGGCACACTGGTGCTGCTCACCAAATACCTCCATTCTCTGCTGGCTGGTACTTGGCAGGACCATGCTTCCTGGCCGACGAGCTGTCAAGAAGGAGATTTGCGTCACTTTCAGCCACAGCATGTGAGTGCTCGTGCAAGGCCCTGGGAAGCCTTCCTTTCCTCTAATGCAGTATTTTCCAACCTGTTTCATCTCACAGTACACTTGAACCTATAGTTAAACTTCCGCAGCACACTTAAATTATGTTGACCAAAAAAAAGTATTTAAAAAAAAAGAATAGATTTACTGTGCTTTGAACTTCTTTTGAAAATAATTAATGATCTTTACAAATTTTCACAGCACACCTAAGATCCTTTCACAGCACCACCGTGCCAAGGCACATGGATTGAAAATCAGTGCTCTAGGCTCAACACCCATAGCTCAGTGGTGAGGGTGCCAGCCACATACACCCAGGCTGGCAGGTTCGAACCCAACTCAGGCCTGCTAAACAACAGTGACAACTGCAACAAAAAAATAGCCCGGCATTGTGGCAGGCACCTATGGTCCCAGCTACTTGGAAGGCTGAGGCAAGAGAATCGCTTAAGCCCAACAGTTTGAGGTTGCTGTGAGCTGTGATGGCAGGGCACTCTACCCAGGGCGACATGGTGAGACACTGTCTCAAGAAAAAAGAAAAAGAAACAAAATCAGTGCTCAAATGTGACGACTGACAACATTCAAAACGACCACTTTGTCAGCCTGGGTCCTAAAGGCTGCAATGAAAGGCCTCCCTCTTCTTTAGCCATTACTGGACCCACCACCCAGTGAGTAGTCAGACCCAGAGCCCTCAGAGCCCTGGAGCTGCTTGTTATCACTGCATCGCCCAGCCTATCCTGACGGGTTCCGTTTCAGATGCTGGGAGTGAGAAATGGTGCATTTGGACAACCCCAAGTGGATAGAGAATGCCAGCATGGACCTGGTGTCCAGCAGTGCCTGTGTGAAGAAAACCTGGGGACAGGAGCTTCGTTGGACACGTTAAGTCGGTTCAGATTCCATTTGTATCGATCACAACCCATTGAGCTGTAAATTTAATCATTTTGCCTGGAGGATAGTGATTCTGTCCAGAAGGATCCGCTCCTTTTATAGTTAACTCAATACTGCGGTGAGCTAATGTCCTGTTAAATACTGGCCTTCTGAGCTAGAGAAGAAAAAGGCACTTCCCAGACACCAGGTTAAGTGGAGATGACCGGCAGGCTGGCATTGTGCCACATCATTCCAGGGGACAGGCTGGGAGCCATTTCCCTTCAAAACCAGACCACCTGTACACATGCAGTCTGTCAGTCAGGGCCCTGCCCAGAACCCTCAACTCCGGCCCGACAGGCATGGGGAGAGGAGGCAGGGGCACTTTGCCCCTCAAACACAGAGGAGCAAGTCCCTGGTCTCTGTCATCTGAGACCCGAGCACTTCCAGGAAGGAAGTTGTGGATGAGGCTGGGCAAGTTCCCAGAAGTGAAAGCTTCACTCCATCCCCAGCAGAAGCAAAGGGGACTCAGACTGAGGCCGCAGCCGAGGCCACAGGAAGCTGAAGTAAATCTCCCTGACCCTGGGGGCCCGTGGGGCAACTGTCAGCGTTCCTGCTGGCTCAGGAACCTAGATACGAAGGCACCTTGAGAACCCACAGTGCAGATTGCCAGTATCTCAGCCACGCCTTCTGGGGTCCCTGTGCAGCACCCCAAGAATAAGGATGAAGATCAAGAAGCCTGCAGAAGGCAACCGCTCACCTCAGGGACGTGGCATTGGACTCACCCCCAAACTGCCTTTTCCTGGGGATTTTGATTTCAGCTCAGGGCAGATGTGGGCTAGGATCAGGAACAAGATAATGTATTTAAATTTAGTTCAGGGAACCTGGTCCCAGCCCATGAGGACCACCCCCTGTGCTTGAAGGGACTGTGACCTATGAGTCTGCACAGCAATTAATATCAAATGAGCCCAGAGGCTGGGCTAGGGCAGGAGAGGGCAGTGAGGCTGAGGGGTGGGCAGGCAAGTCGGGGGCCAGCCACGACCCAGACCCTGTGGAGTCCCCACCTCTACAGTGGTGATAAGGGTTGCAACCTGGTTGACGGTATCTTGTTGTCATCCTACCTGTATCCTTCAGGGGACAGTCAGCATTTCGGGGCATAGCCTTGGGAGAAGCATGGGCATTCCAGAGCTTGACAGGAGGCAGCATGTGGCCAGACACAGCTGCACCTTGGGTTTCAGCTCTGCCTCAACCCCACGTTCCTAGCTCCGGCTCTGACTCAGAAAGCGAGAGCTCCGTCCAGCTGCTCTGAGCCTGCCTTTGGGTGGGACACAACGTGCTGAGCCATCTGCAAGCTGCCGGGCTTGCAACTAAGGGGCTTCTGGCCCTGATGAACAGGGGGATGCTTGTTGCTTATCTTTACTCAGCTTCTTCCAGTGGGCATCTGCCCACTTTGGGTGGCATCAGGCATCCGTTCTGCCAGCATCTCAGAGGGAGCACCCCTTCTGGTCCTGGATGAAAGGTGGCAAGAGGCTTCGCGCGTTTGCTCCCATGTGCCTGCTGCCCTTGAGCACTTCTGCCGTCCACCCAGGGCAGATGCAGCTGACCCAGCACGTGAGAAACTACAGCCAACTGGACACCCAGCCTGTGCACAGTGGTGCTGCTGCCCTTGGAGCCAAGAAGAGCCAGCACAACCCACCCCAGCACAAATACAACACCATCTGCCTCCTCCAGGGACCCTAGAAATGCTTGGGAACCCACGACCTCTATGAGGGACCCGCCACATTTTTTGTGGCTGCAGACACAACATGAGGTATAGCCCGGAAACACCACCAGAGTGACCCCTTTTAAATGATTAAATCCCAAGGAGCACCAAAAAAAGTATATTTCCAGTCATAGAAAACTGACTTCACACCAAGTCTGATCTGCCACCAACTAGCAAAAAATTGACAGAGGTCAAAATTGGTTCCTTCTCTCCTGCACCTGATTTTTTAAAAGAAAAGATAAGTAGATTTTTAGTACGAAATATATATGATACCTTTTGAGATTTTTGAAGATATAAAGGATTTCTTAAATGAGATCCGAAGAGTAGTGGTTACAAGAGAAAATATGGAGCATTTGGACTATGTTGCAACGGAGAGCGTTTGTTCATCAGAAACCATCACAAAGAAAGTGAGAAGAGATTGGCTCGGCACCCGGTAGCACAGTGGTTATGGCGCCAGCCACATACACTGAGGGTGGTGGGTTCGAACCTGGCCCAGGACAGCTAAACAACAATGGCAACTGCAATAAAAAATAGCCGGGCGTTGTGTCAGGCACCTGTAGTCCCAGCTACCTGGGAGGCTGAGGCAAGAGAAACGCTTAAGCCCCAGAGATTGAGGTTGCTGCAAGCTGTGATGCCACGGCACTCTACCAGGGGCAACAGCTTGAGACTCTGTCTCAAAAAAAAAAAAGAGAGAAAGTAGAGATTTACAAACCATAGCCACTAGAGGATTGTTTGTCAAACATGTATGAAGAATTCCTAGAAATCAGTAAGAAAAGGATTAACAATACAACAGGGAAGATGGGGAAAAAGTATAACCCACCACAGCCTGGAGGAGAAAATATGGTCCAAACAAATACAGAAGGCCTCAGTTGTGATGAGAGATGCAAATCAAAGGCACATGATCGAGCCCACGTAACTAGCAGAACTTTAAAAGTCCGACAGCTCCAAGCGTGAGTAAGGACTCGGACCCACAATATCCCTAATGTGTCCCCTGTGAAGATGTAAACCAGTGCAACCTCATTCGAAAACACTTTGTCATGAAGTCTTAAAATGGGACATTCATATACATTGTGATCCAGAGATTTCACTTTCAAGTGGCAAACATTTGCTGCCATGCCCCCGAAAATGAGGAAACAAGACCCCGACACAGCCCCATGCACGCAGCCTGGGAACACACAAGTCCCATCAACAGGAGAGGGGAGGAATGTGCTGTAGGGTGTTTCAGGAGAGACTATCACACGAGGGCTTCCATCAGGAGTCAAAGTGCATGAACACAAGCCACAAGCACCGAAAAGATGAGTCTTAGCATCTACTGGTGGAAAAAAGAAAGTCCCAGAGGCTCATACGTAATATAATACCCTTTCTATAAAGTTAAAACCAAAGTAAAACCCATATAGAGAGGAGCGGTTCTCGACCTGTGGGTCGCGACCCCTTTTTAACAATGAAAATACATTGCAGCATTAGGAAGGTTGAGAACCACTGATATAGAGGGTAGATGGATAGACAAACAGACTTCTTTTTTTTTTTTTTTTTTTTTGCAATTTTGGCCAGGGTCGGGCTTGAACCTGCCACCCCTGGTATATGGGGCCAGCGCCCTACTCCTTGAACCACAGGCGCCACCCACAAACAGACTTCTTAAGAAAACATACAAATAAGATAAAACTATCTAAAAAGGGCAGCAAAGGTGATGCATGTGGATACAGGACCACAGTCGCCTTGGTGTGGAGAGCAGAGGTATGGGGAGCCCACAGGTGGGTGAAGGTGACTATCAGGCTCTTTGCAAACTGAGCCGTGGGTTAGGGCGCTCACTGCACTATCAGGGGTGAATGAATGAATGATGCCGTGCATGGATCATGACAGTGGCAATCATGAACAAGGGCAGTGATTCACCAATTCCCTGCAGGTGAAGTTAAAAACAAAGAAGGAAAAAGGGTCCTATCGGAGATTTGGTTTTTTGGTTTGTTTTTTTTTTGAGTCAGAGCCTCACTCTCTTACCCTGGGTAGAGTGCCGTGTCGTCATAGCTCACAGCAACCTCAAACTCCTGGGCTCAAGCGATCCTCCTGCCTCACCCTCTCAAGTGACTGGGACTACAGGTGCCTGCTAAAACACCGAGCTAGATTTCTATTTTTAGTAGAGACAGGGTCTCACCCTTGCACAGGCTTGTCTCAAACTCCTGAGCTCAAGAGATCCACCCACCTTGGCCTCCTAGAGTACTGGGATTACAGTTGTGAACCACCGCGGCAGGCCATCTATCAGGGATTTATATTAAAACAAAAACAAAGTGACAACCTTTATATTAAAACAAAAACAAAGTGACAACCTGCCCCTAAGACAAATTCACATCTAACTGAAACTCACACACCTACCTAGAGGCTGCAAACCGGCTGTCCACAGCCACATCTGACTGCAGGCATACTGGATTTGGCCTGCACAAGGATTTTTATTATCACTTTACAATATCAGAAACTCTCACGTAGACGTCCAAATTTCTGGCTTCTCCTCAAAAAAATCCTAGTCTGCAGCCACGTGGGGCCCACATTCCCACGTGGTGACAATTGGTGGGTGCTAAGGAACAGCCTCCTTGTGACAGAGCACAGGTCTTCCTGCTTTCCTGCAAGCCCCACCTCTCCCTGTCACCACCCAGCCTGCCTCCTCATGCAGGCATCGGCCTCTGAGCGCCTGTGGGCAGTTGAGCTTGCACCCAGGAGGTCCTCTGCCAGACTCCACCTTGCCTTTGCCCCCAACAGCATCTCCCAGCTGTGGTCACTCTGCCAACTGCCTGGGGCCAGAAGACATTGTAGCCGTTCAGAATGGTCCTCCAAAAGGGATGAAGAAATAAGGTTTAGAGTTAACCAGGTAATTGACGTTTCCAAACAACATGCATCCAGTTTTGATTTAAGAACACAGGAAAGAAGCTAAATTGGGTTGCAGATAACCTGAGTTTTCCTTTCCTCATGAATGTTGATTTTGATTTTTCTGTGCTTTTTTTTTTTTGGTAAATTAACATACTCTTACATAACTGATTCATTCCATTTACAGCTAGGCATACTTGTACTCCCTAAATACCCCAACACTTGGCCTTATTGTTCAAGCCCCCTTCACTGTAGTTTCTAAGCTCCTCCAAAGTAAAAGTTTGCTCCTCCCATCTCCACCAAACTGTGTCCTGATGCACCTGTGCTTGTAACTTCTCAGACATTAATTCTCATAAAATGAGATGTCGGTTTTACAAGGGAGTCTCTCCTTTATCAGCAAAAACTGATTCCATTTGACTGATTAATTATCCTTAGAACTGTCAAAGATGCCTGTACTAGGAGCCCCAGCTTGGAGGAGGCATCCAGGCAGTGTGGCGATGCAGGGCACTCCCGGGCTGGGGAAACCAGGAGATTACAAATGCACAAATAATTAATTCAAATCAATACGGCGAGGGGTTCAGGCTGAGAGACATTCAATTATGTTGTTCAAAGAGAAGATAAAGATCTTCAGCGAGCCCGCTCCACGCTGCAAATAATAGAGCATTTTTAATTTGTGCAGCAAGGATGTTAATCTTTTGCCGTGTAATCCAGTCCTTGGGGAGCACCATAAATATGTGGGCCTGTGCACGTGAGGCTCCCTGCGGAAGGCACTCACTCAATCAACTCAGCTCTGGCTTTCCTGCCTGTCTTTTTATGTCAATCTCTCATCACACAATTAGGAAATATATGATAGGCTAATAGAGGATGGAAGGATGGATGGATGGGTGAGTGGATGGATGGTGGGTAGGTGGATGGATGGATGGATGGGAGAAGGGCAGTGGGTGGATGGATGGATGGATGGATGGATGGATGGATGGATGGATGGGTGAGTGGATGGATGGATAGATGCATGAGTGGATGGATGGATGGATGGATGGACGATGGATGGGTGAGTGGATGGATGGATAGATGTGTGAGTGGATGGATGGATGGATGGGAGAAGGGCGGTGGGTAGATGGATGGATGGATGGGTGAGTGAGTGGATGGACGGATGGATGAGAGGTGGGTGGGTGGATGAAAGATGGATGGATGAGTGGATGGATGGATGGATGGATGGTGGGTAGGTGGATGGATGGATGGAGGTGGGTGGGTGGATGGATGGATGGATAGGAGAAAGGCAGTGGGTAGATGGACGGATGGATGGATGGATGTGTGAGTGAGTGGATGGATGGATGGATGGATGGGTAGTGGGTGGGTGGATGTATGTATGGATGGATGGATGCATGAGTGAGTGGATGGATGGATGGATGGATGGGAAGTGGGCAGGTGGATGGATGCATGCATGCATGGATAGATGAATGGATGGATGGGAGATGGGTGGGTGAGTGGGTGAATGGATGGTTGGGAGATAGGCAGGTGGATGGATGGATGCATGCATGGATAGATGGATGGATGGATGGATGGGTGGGTGGGTGGGTGGATGGATGGATGGGAGATGGGCAGGTGGATGGGTGGATGGATGGATGGATGGATGGGAGACGGGCAGGTGGATAGATGGATGGATGGGTGGATGGATGGATGGATGGGAGATGGGCAGGTGGATGGATGGATGGATGGGAGATGGGCAGGTGGATAGATGGATGGATGGGTGGGTGGATGGATGGATGGATGGATGGATAGATGGATGCAGGGATGGATATAGAGGCAGAGAGCGAGAATTTTTCAAAGATCATCAGACATCTCCCACTCCCCAGCAACCATAAACAGTTTATGATTTCTGAATTTTGCCAGAGCAAACAGCACAAATAAATCCCCAAGGAATTATTTACATCTGAAAAGGATTCACTTCAGAATTCCTTTAAATAGCAAGTTCAAGTAGCATGTTTAAAATAGGGTGTGAATCTCCATTTTATTATCCGGAGAAAGAGAAACACACACATGTGAATAAAGATTTGGAAGGTTATACACCAAGGTGTTAAAACTTTACGTGTCCACCTAAGTTGGACTGACTGTACGTACTTTAATGCCTGGATGAGGCCTGACTCCTCTTCGATGAACGTTTATTACTCCTGTGATGAGATAAAAGCAATAAAATATTTTTAGTTTAATAAAAGATAATTTCACAAACAATGTAAGATTCAATTTGTAAAGTTGTAACTCTCCACCTGTTTTTAGAAGGACATTTGCTCTGTAGGACGGGTGCTCTCCAAGAACGTAATGTCTTTTTGTCCCAACTCCGTGGTGGCTGAGTGTGGTGGCACCAAGTGGATCCCATAGGTGGGTAGCTTGAAGAACTCCTGGTCTGGGTGACCTCCCACAACACCTCACCGTCCCAAGGGACGTCCCAAGACCTATAGGGGTGGAACCAGGACTCAGAGGAAGGAGAGGCTGGGAAGTGTCAAGGTGACCATGGACCCACATAGTTCTGCAGAGGCTGGATGTTAATAAATTTAATTACTCAGCAAATGCACATTGTTTATTACCCTGTAACAACCCTGTGTAAGAAAGAGAGTTGAAGGAGCTCATGGTCTAACGATAGAAATAAACACATCCATGTTAACTAGAGCTTGAGTTGGACTGTGAGGAAGACACTCAAGGGCTTAGAAAGGGACCCAGGAAGAGCAGTGATTAAGAGTGATGGGCTGGGGAGGGAGAGGACACTCAAAGAGCAGACAGACATGGCATTTGAGCTGGGTCTCACGCGGCCCCCTTCCCTCTCCCTGGTGCCTGGAGAGTCCTATTAGACACCGGCACAGCTGGATTTCAGAGCTACTGTCATTTGGGAGAAAGTCAGTATGTTTTCACCAATGGCCGTCACCAGAAGTGGCAGCCTTATTTTTTTTTTTCAGATCAATATGAGGGTATAAATGATGAGGTTATAATGTTTGCATTTGTTAGGTAACGTCCCTGTTGTAGTTGTGTCCCACACCCAGGAGGTGTGCCGTGTACCCCTACATTGTACCCATTAGGTGGGAGCCCCCCAACCTCCCTCCCTCCTCCTATCTCCCCCCCAACTTGAATTGAATTGAGTTTTTCTCTCCTATAGGTACGTAGTTGTTCACCTACTGGCTTTGTATTAATACTGACTACAGTGGATCCTTGCTTTTCCATTCTTGTGATACTTTACTGAGAAGAATGTGCTTCAACTCCAGAAGTGGCACACTTGTTTCTGTCTTTCAGAGGTATGTTAAGGCGTGGAAACAAGAGCCAGTGCGTCTCAGGATGTCTGAGCCAAAGGCAGCCCGTGTGGGGGTCTTGGGGCCCACTCAGGAGTGTGGATAAATCTCTGGACAAGGGCTGCAACACGCAGCTTATGCTGAATGTCGAGTGAGCCACAGAGAGTCTGAATTCTGAGCAATTACAGCAGGCGGTGCCCGGGAGAGACAGCGCTGCGCGGTGTGAATCAGAGCGCCCCTGTCATCACGGAGACAGGTGTGTAGGTTAAGCTAGGCACACCACAAATCAAAAATAACAAGGAAAACTCTAGTCAAATTAAAGAAACGTCAGCCCCTACCCTTGCCAGAGCCAGGCTGCGCTGTGCACAGACCCTCACCCATGACAGTGGAAACAAGTGAATAGACAGACCCAGGTCCAAAGGATACATTTGCTGGCCACGTAGAAAACCAAAATCAGTCAAATAAATGAGAAATTTTCCATTTCTCTCCCTAAATTGTATGAGGCAGGGACTAAAAAAATGATCTATCAAGCAGGAAATATTTCAGCAATTGGTTTTTATTTATTAAAGAGATGTTTGGTGTTTGGTGGGCTGCACTGTGCATTTTCTACAAAATAGAAATTTATATAAAGAAATCCATAAAAGTAGAGAGAAAGTTGATTTTGTCCCGGCTTGTTGCTATAAATAAAGTTCTCAGTTTCCCGATGTGTGACATTGGTAAATTTATATAAGGAATTATTTTTTTTGAGACAGTCTCACTCTGTCACCCTAGGTAGAGTGCTGTGGCATTGGAGCTCATAGCAACCTCAAATTCATGGGCTCAAGTGATCCTCTTGCCTCAACCTCCTGAGTAGCTGGAACTATAGGCACCTGCCACAATGCCCTGCTAGTTTTTCTATTTTTAGTAGAGACAGGGTCTCACTCTTGCTTAGACTAGTTACTCCTGGGCTCAGGGGATCCTCCTGCCTTGACCTCCCAGAGTGCTAGAATTACAGGTGCGAGCCACTGCACCCAGCCTAAAGAGGAATGTTGACTAGAAGATCATATGCAAATGACCCTGGAGATAATGATCAGCCACCCCAGTGTGGATCACCTATGCTGGTCCCACTTCTGGATCACTTCTGCACTGAGGGCCAGAGATGTGACTATAGAGGCTATTTTGTGTGCCGTGCATTACTAACCTCAGCCTCAGCTATCATAGAAGCTTCTGGAATACTGACGGAGACCTCTGTGCAGAACGAAGAGATTATTCACAGGTGCACCCAGTACGTCTCTGCTTTCCCACCAGGGCTTCCTCTAGGCCACAGAGGCTGCTCAGCTCAAGGGCGGGCCCAGCAGGAGCACACTGGGGCTGGGTGGTGCCTTGGAGGGTCTCCACAGGTGAGTGTCCCCACTCCCCGTCCTCAGGGGAGCCCTTCTGAGGGCTCCCTGCCTGCATCTCAGGGTACAGCCGAGCCCCCTGCCCACAGCAGCAACGTAGACAACACATTCTGTATTGGCCTTGCCTTCTTCCAGCCTCATGCTCTGCTTTCTCACCCAAGTCCCCACCCTAGGCTCTGGTGAGGACACAGACCTGGCAGGTGTTAGCTGCCCAGCACCCATTCTTCCCCCATCATGGCATAAACTGGGAGCTGCCTTCAAGAATTATCACGCTCTTGTTATGTGCACATTTCTGGGTGGTAAGGCCATGCGGGAGCTAAGTGGACTAGATCTCCCCTCCCCCCACCCCAGGGGCAGCCTCAGGGACAAACACTGACTCCTGACCCAGATCTGAACCACTGGGTCCCCCCAAGAGAGAAGACAGGGCAGGAGGAGCAGCTGGGGACATTCCCTGGTGGCAATAGCTTGGTTCCCTGGACGTGGATTCTTCAGCCTGGTCCACTCAGCTCCCCTAGTGCTACCGACCTCCATGAGCCCAACAAGAGATCCTTCTTTCCCCAGCAAAGCTAGCCAGAGCCAGAGCCAGAGCCAGAGCTAGGTCTTCCCGATGCCACCACAAGCCCCAACTGGCGTGGTTACCTGCAGTAACAAACGCCAACTCCAGCCAGCCCAGGCTCCCAAGGGGCACTTAGCAGAGTGTGAGGATCCTCACAGAACCCAAGAGCAGAGTTTCACTTATAATTAGGATGAGGCTGGAGGCAGACCACAAAAGCCCCCTGCTCTAACCTGAACGTTGTGTCCTCCCAAATTCCTACCTCAAAATCTTAACCCTCAAGGTGATGATATTAGGAGGCAGGGCCTTTCAGAGGAGATTAGGTCACAAAAGCTGTAGGGAATGAGTGCCCTTATCATGAAAAGAGACCCCCTACCAGCCACCATGCATGGACACAGCAGGAGGCACCACCCTCCCCAGACAGCAACTTGCCAGGACGTTGATCTCAGACTCCCCAGCCCCTCCAACTGTGAGAAATAAATTTCCATTGTTGATAAGCTACCCAGTCTGTGGTATTTAGTTACGGCAGCCCAGATGGACCAGGACATCACTCTCCATTGCCTAACACATCTGCTTCAGTCACCTCTGTCCACCAGCTGCCTTCCTCTGCTCAGGGCTGGTAAAAACAAACCACTCCCAAGTATATGTCTTATACTCCAGCCGCCCAGAAAAAAGGGTGTGCTCCCCCATGAATTCCTGCCTGCAAGTTTGCGCACGCTTGCATGCACACACACACAGACCTAAGCCAAATTCCCAGGGAAGGGCTCTGATTGGACAAGACCTAATCCCTTCACTCAGCTGTGCTAAGGAGTCCCATCATCCCATCATCCTGTGGGATTGCCAGCCCCAGGCTAGCCCCTGCCTTTGGTGAATAAACAGCATGGCCCTGGGATCTGGGACAACATGACAGTAGCTGTTCATCTGAGCCATGCTCTTCAGACAACTCTGTCCCTAGGAACCACAGGAGAACCTCATTACCGATAAAGTGCAGGCCCGTGTCATCAGGCCTGGGGTAAGGCCCGTGAGCCTGTGTCTCCAACAGCATGACAGAGCCGAGAAGGAGGACATTCTCACCCCATCATTGGTCTCATGGAGCAGGCAGGGTGCCCCATCCCTCCCTCCCAGAAGAAGAAACCTGTTTGCTTAACAGCCAAGATTAAAAGCAAGGCTTCTAGCTAGTTGAGACATGATAAGGAATGAGTTGTCAATGGCATTTCGATGGGGCTTTTTTTACACAGGGACATTTAACACAGCCTACAAACCAAACCATTAAACTTGCAGCCAAGCAATTACTTTCAGCAAGGAATGATCAAATCAGATCAAATCAGACCTGAGCCTCACCCCGTCCTCTGCCAGGGATGATGACGGGACATCACGGATTGCTTGTTAACAGTGACTCTACATATGGGCGCAGCACTCTGCTCAGCCACACCCACTAGCCATGTCAAAGTGGTCTGCTTCGCCTGGCCCCCTGCCTACTCCCCAGAGTGTCCTCAGCTGTCCGTCTTGGGTCCCCTGTAAATCTCACTCCCTACATCCCTGAGTCCTGCCTTCACAGAGAAACAAGCACACTTGTACCCTCCCCTCTTGACACCTGCTCTTGTCCTGCCCGTCTGTGGCTTCCACTGCAGAGGTGCCAGACTGATGCCCATTTGGAGACCCTGGAGACCCTATAAACTGATGCTGTGAGGTTTCCCAGTGGCAGGCAGGGGTCCATCTTTCCCCCTGAAACAGGCATATAGGGGCCCTGGGAGGGCCACCTGGCTCTAGGCACAAGACTTCTGGGGGTTAATGCTGCATGCAGGATGGACCCTGGGGCCGGGGTTTCTTCTCAGCTCCCATGCTCAGGAGTAGCCTGTGACCCTCACTAGAAAGCAATTTCAGAGAAGGGAATCACATAACCCCCTCCCACCCTCCACCCTGCCCCCATCCCCAGAAAGAGCCCTCCTTGGGTCAGCAGCATAATCAGGACCAATTCAATCATAAGAAACAGAAAAACAACTCGCATGGCTGAAAAGCGTGGGCACGGCTGGATCTAGGGTGCAAACATTATCAAGATCAATTCCCCCTCTGTCTCCCAGCTCTGCTTTCCTCGGGCCAGCACGCTCCTGGGCTGGCCTATCTCAGTGTGGTGACTCTCATGACTCCAGGCTTACATCCCACCACTTTAGGAACAGGTGGAGACCACCGCTTTCCCTCAAGCTCTGGCAAAAGTCTTGGGATTAACTACCGCTAGTGTGGCTTGGATTATATGCCAAATAGAACTGTTCACAGGGGCCAGGGACATGGGGAGCTCTTACTGGCCAGGTACAAGTCACAGCCTGTCACCAGAACTAAGGACAGAGGGTGGAGGAAGAGAGCTCCCTAAAGGGAAGTTGAGGGGCTGCTAAAAGAAGGGGGGCAAGCAAATTAAAATTCAGCTGAAACAATGAAATCTTTGAGAACAACACATAGCTCTCATCAATGCGATTGCTACATGAAATAGTACTCTAAGCAGTTCTGCAACAGGCTCAAGGACTACCATGTCCCGGGTGATTCTAGATAACGTAGCTGAACGGCACACACCATGCTCAGATGACTGAATGTCTTGGTTTAGGGTTGCCCCAGGTGCAGATCCTGAGACAAAAATCTGAGCTAAAGTCATTGGACGGGGAGGTCGTGACCATCTGAAGGGAGAAAGTGAGAGAGGGAAGGAAAGATGCCCAGTCAGGGTGTGTCACCACTGTGGGGGATTAGAACTAATCCAGTGGGGCACTAATCCCTCCAGGGAGTCCCACTGGGAACGCCAGTGTCCCACGGGAGCCGTTCTACCCAAGGCCATGGCTCTGGCACTGCTGAGAGCTGCTTCTGGGCTGCTGATTCCCGGCACTTTCTGTGCTTAGTGACGAAGGGGCCCTTGGACGGGGACAGGAAGGTGCTGACCATCGGAAGTGGGACCAACACTCACTACAGTGGGAAGGACAAGAGGACAGGCAGGGGGCTGACAACAGCCCCTACACCAGTTTCACAAACTGAACCACACTGTCACGGAGGTTGTAAAGATGTCACAACCTTGTCCTTCCTCCAGGTCTATGAGGGGGTATCATCTCCAAGCTCTTTACAAAGACATAGTTAGTAAAGTTTTTGATAGAGAAAATGCTGAGTAAAGTTACTTTATGGGGTTTCAAAGTTAGAACTGTCTTCTTGGAGAATGATATTTTATCCTTGTTTGGTATTATTCTCACTAGGGATTCCAAAACATTTTTATAAATAACATGGCATCTAAGCCACCCCGAGAAGAGAAAACTGAATTTCAAGTGTTTTTGTTTTTTGTTTTTGTTAAGTTTGTGTCTCTTTTTTTAAGATCCAAACTACTTGCATAACCTTCTGGAGACAAAGTCACTGATGGATTTTTGCTATTTTAATTCAATGGTTCTGACTTTTGTCTCCATGTTGCCACAGCAAATGTAAAACTCAGCCTCTTATGTATTACCTTGGTCGGTCCCCAGAGGCTGTCCCCAAGTGTTTTCATCCCAAAGAGATAAAAACTGGGGGTCAAAGAGGGAAGACTTTGCTCAGAGAACCTGAGCTGGGGATTAATCGTTAGACACAAGAGTCTTCCCCACTGCAGGCTGTTAACCCGACATTCACAGGGCACTTCACCGTTTAAGAAGCAATTTAATGTACATCATCTCGTGTGACCCTCCCTGAGAGACAAGGACATGAATTATGACTTCTACTCCACGGTGCAGGAGGTTCTGAGGTTGTGGGAAGAGGAGAAAAAGTTTGCCGCGAGGGTTTAAGTCGACGCTAAACCCACCGGGTCCTGTGTAAAGGTCATCCCAACACGTCAGGAATTGGGCCCCAGGTGCTTCATTTCACATAAATTAGTAAAATTATTAAATTGAAACATCTGACATTGTTATTTTAGTGGTCAAAATGATCACATCACAGCAAATTCTCGTTTCTCATGGGTCAAAACAGTCGAATATTAGCAATTTCACATGACTCGACCTAGTAGAAAACAGTCTGAAGAGCAGATGTGAGCGAGCAAAACCATTGAGGAAAAAGCCTCCGTTGACACTGCCACTTCAAGTAGCAAAGGGTGTGCAGAAAGGTGTGAGGGCCGCCTACCGGGATGCCGGGCCTGCTGTGCTGTTCATGTGGCGTTCACTGGACCAGTTTGGGAGCCAAGGAGCCGCGTCACACAGAGAGTGCCAGGGACACCAATCCTGAGGTCATGCCATGGAAACCCTGGGGCCCAGGGGCTCTGAGTCCATTGTCCCCTCCTTCAGCCCACTACCCACCCACAGGACCTGGGCAGAGGGTAGGAAGCAGCTCTCACCTGGACTCGGGCAAGGCATGGGAAATCGTCAGAGGGGCCACAGACGGAGCAAGGGAGCCGATGTGTCCCTGGAACCACCCCCACCGCCTGGCAGCAACGAGCTACCCTGAGAATCCCGCAGCAGAAGCTGCTGCTGACTCAGAACTCACCACTGTTGTAAGACTGTTTGATGTGGGGTGGGAAGGGAAGGGGAGGGGAGGGGAGGGGAGGGGAGGGAAGTCTGTTTATTCTTTCCCTGCACCAAGCTCAATGTTTCAATGAAGCATTTGCAGGAACAAGCCCCACCAAGCATCATCCTGGCTGCGTTATTTCTCATTGTATTATTGCTTAATTGCAGAGCAACAGAGTGTGTAATTTCGGGGTTGTGATGCCCAGGGGACCAGAATGATTGGACTTTCCTTGCAAAGCCCCACAGTTGGGGAAAACCAGTCTGTAGACCACAGCGGGGTCCAGCCTCCTTCTCCAGCTGCCCTGTTAGATAGCTCACATCTCTCCACGGCAGAGAGAGCAAAGACTCCTTGGATCGCATCTCACGTTACCTTTGAAACAGAACAGTCCTCTAGAGAGCCGTGTAGCTCAGGACCGCCCCTGCATGCCCACCGCCAGGCTGCATGGGCACCAGGGAAGCACAGACAATCACAGCTTAGATCCTGGCTGTTAGAGAGCCAGTGTCTGGGGCAGGGAAGACACGTCAGCAGAGTTACTCAGAGATGGAGATAGCTGAGAAGGTTGCATTGAGAAGGGAACTCTAGACCCAAGTCTCTATTTGAAAAAAACGCTAGGTCAGTGAGGGGCTGTGAGACTGGCCAGGAGCTGCCCAGACCTTGCTTCTCTCGGGTGTCACTGATTTGTTGAGAAATGCTTCCAGAACAACCTATCGAGGGAGAAGCAGGATTCAGAGAAGTGGGGTGGGTAAACAAGGGTGAGACTTCAGATGACGTCCCAGGCTGGACCTGATCCCTTGGGAGGACCCAGAGCAAGAATTACAACTGGGAGTGTAACCTGCCCCGAGGCTGTGGTGCCAGCCGTCCTTCTGGGCAGTCGTTGGCTGTTGGCCGCTCTGAGGTGGGAAAACAGAAAGCTCACAGGGCATCTCTGTGTGCATGGGAGGAGCTCAGCAGCCAAGAACAGCCTCTAAGAGGCTGCAGGTGTGATCTGAGAGCCGAAAGCACAGAGAAGCTGGCGGACAGGTGCATGGGGTCTGGGAAAGTGATCCAGGAGGGACCGGTGGGCACAAGGCTCAGGCTGGAACACCAAGTGACTTGATCTTGACCGTGAGAGGTGGACAGACGGAGCGTTGTCGAACTCAGGCCTGAACACATAACCCCAAGCATAATTAGCCACTTTCTATGTCCCCTCTCCAGTTAGTGTAAGCCCTCCAACTTGCTTCTTCCTTTTTTTTTTTTGTATATATGTACTTTTCATATAAGATGAATATGAGGGTACAAATGATTAGGTTACATTGTTTGCTTTTCTAAGATAAAGTTCACGTTGTAGTTTAGCCCTTCATCCAAGGGGTGTGTTGTGCCCCCTTAGACTGTGCCCATTAGGTGAGAGCTCACCTGGCCCCTCCCTCCTCCCTCTCCCCTCCCCTCACTGTAATAAACTTGTGTTTTTCTCTAGTTGGGTGTATGGTTTTTCATCTACCGGCTTCACATCAGTATTGAGTACTCTGGATACCTGCTTTTCCATCCTTGTAATACTTTACTAAGAAGAATGTGTTTCAGCTCCATCCAGGTTAATATAAAAAATGTAAAATCTTCATCTTTTTATGGCTGAATAGTGTTCCATGGGGTACCTATACCACAGTTTGTTAATCCATTCCTGGGTTGGTGGGCATTTAGGTTGCTTCCACATCTAGGGGATTATGAATTGAGCTGCAATAAACAATCTAGTGCAAATGTCTTTATGATAAAATGCTTGTCTTCCAGGTAGATGCCTAGTGATGGGATTGCAGGATCAAACGGAAGGTTTAATTTGAGTTCTTTTTTTTTTTTTTTTTTTTAGAAAGCACCTTAAGCTTTAATATAGAAATATTTAGGTTACACTTAATTTGTGCTCAAGTAATAATAAAACGTTTGTTCTTTTTTGATCTCATACATTCTCTCCTCGGGTATGGCCCATCTCCTGTACACTTGGAGCAACCTTTGGCGACGTGGCCGGCCTTCTTATTTCACCTCTGTGGATACACTGGGATAGAAAGCAACTCACATACAAGAACAATTAATCGGAGCAAAGGGAGAAAATATTTCTCTGTGCAGAAATGTATAGGGTCAAAGGCAAGCAGTTCCATTTACAGCACTGTTTTTTATGTGGTTACACGATGTGATTGTAGCTTTTTAAACTATGAAACCCCTGAGAGATTGTACCTTCTAGTTGAAATAAGGTATTTATAATAGGTTGTGGCTTCAGATGCTGTTTACTGCTTCTTAGACCTTTAAGAAACATTCTTAATGAACTTTGTAGAATTCTGAGGACAGGTTTTGTTTTGTTTTGTTTTCAAGTTTTAAACCGCTTCATTATGTATGAGAGGTCTGGGTAGAACTGTAGCATTTCATATGCCTTCTGAGAGAAACAGACAGTTTTCTTGGCCTCACGTCATCAAACAACAGTTTATACATCTTGATCCTATTCTTTTTTTTACTGTGTGTTTCTTTGGAGTTAAAATGGCTATGATAACCTCATCAAAAACAGTCTTCAGTCCCTACTGGGTTAAAGCTGAACATTCCACAGAGCAGCATGCTCCTATCTCTTTTGCTAGTTTCTGTCCTCGTTCCACACATAAGGTTTTTCTTTCATATCCTTCAGTCTTGCTAAAGTTTTGGGGTCATCTCGGAGATCAATCTGAGTCCCTATTAATAAAAAGGGTACATTGGGTGCGTATTCCTTAAGCTCTGGTACCCACTCCTCTTTGACATTTTGACATGAGGCTGGATTTACCAGAGAGAAGCATCTCAGGAAGACATGGGTCATTGGGTAAGATAAAGGCCTCAGACGGTCCTAGTCTTCCTGTCCTCCGGCCAGTCCCAGGAGGTGCTGCTTGCCCCCACGGTGACGCTGACTGCGCAGTGGTGGAAGACGGTGGGCACGTACTCCTCCGGGAAGGCGTCGTTGGCATAGCTCGTGAGTAGGCACGTCTTGCCCACCGCCCGGTCGGCGACCACCACGCACTTGAGCATCAGCGCGCCGGGCCCGTGAGCCATGCTGCGGCCGGCCGGCCTCCGGGCATGGTCCCCCCGGGGCCCCCGCCCCGGCCCCAGCCCGCCTGCGGGGTCCGCCCCGTCGCCGCCGCTCCGCGCAGCAGGGCCGTCCCCCCGGCCCCATGCAGCGGCTCCCCTCGCCGGAGCGGAGGAGGCGGCGGGCCCGGGGCGCTGCCGCCGCCTCGGTCGCTGCCCGGATCCCCGCCCCGGCCCCGGTAGCTGTGCCCGTCCGGTGCCCACGCCGCTCGGCGCCCGCGCCCTCTCCCTGGCCCGGCCTCCCCAGGAGGATCCACGGGATCATAAGACCGTCCGGCCTCGGGGGAGACGGCAATTCCGGGGAGCGCAGCGGAGGGGAGGGGCCTGGCGGCTCTCCCCGCCCCGCGCCGGCCGCGACCCCTGCCGGCTGGACCCGCGGAGCGCGGACTCAGGCGGCTCTCCCCGCCCCACGCCGGCCGCGACCCCTGCCGGCAGGACCCGCGGAGCGCGGACCCAGGCGCCTCCCCGCCCCACGCCGGCCGCGACCCCTGCCGGCAGGACCCGCGGAGCGCGGACCCAGGCGCCTCCCCGCCCCACGCCGGCCGCGACCCCTGCCGGCTGGACCCGCGGAGCGGACCCAGGCGCCTCCCCGCCCCGCGCCGGCCGGACCCGCGGAGCGGACCCAGGCGCCTCCCCGCCCCACGCCGGCCGCGACCCCTGCCGGCTGGACCCGCGGAGCGGACCCAGGCGCCTCCCCGCCCCGCGCCGGCCGCGACCCCTGCCGGCTGGACCCGCGGAGCGGACCCAGGCGCCTCCCCGCCCCACGCGGGCCGCGACCCCTGCCGGCTGGACTCGCGGAGCGGACCCAGACGCCTCCCCGCCCCGCGCCGGCCGCGACCCCTGCCGGCTGGACCCGCGGAGCGGACCCAGACGCCTCCCCGCCCCGCGCCCCGCCAGCCGCCGCTGCGCGTCCCCGCCCCTAATTTGAGATCTTTGAGGATTCTCCATACTTCCTTCCAAAGAGGCTGAGTTAGTTTGCAGTCCCACCGGCAGTGTAGACGTGTTCAGTCTCCCGCTTTATCTGGCTGGTCCCGAGCTCAGGCAGATCCACCTGCCTTAGCCTCCCAGAGCACTGGGATTACTGGTGTGAGCCAAAGTGCCCGGCCTTTCTTAACTCTGTGTTTGTTTTTCCCTTTTCATGCCTTATTGCACTGACTAGAATCTCCAGCGTCCTGTTGAATACAAGCAGTAGGAGTGGTCTTTCGAGTCTTCTTACGGATCTCATGGGAAAGACATTTTGCTTTTTCCCGTAAAGCATGCTATTAGCAGATGTTAGCAGAAGACTTTTCTTAGAAATCTTTTATCAGGCGAAAAAAATTATTTTTATTTCTAGTTCACTGAGAATTTTTTTGTCATGATCAGATGTTAGAGTTTGTCAAGTGATTTTTTTCTGCATCTATGGAGATAAACATGTGATTTTCCTTTTTCAGCCTGTTAAAAGTGAATCACACTGATTTGTCTCTGAGTGTCACCCCGACCTGCACTCCTGGGTGAACCCACTTGGCTATGACTCTTCGTTTTGTTAAATCTGATTGGGTAAAATTCTGCTAAGAAGTTTGGCATCTCTGTCCCTGAGGAATGTTAACTACTAGCTCTTTTTTCTTCTAATGTTCTTTTTTCTGGTTTTGAGATTAATGATAATGCTGAGCTTGTAGAATGAATCAAAGAAGTATGTTCTCATTTTCAATTTTCTGGAAGAATTAGTATTATTTCTTCCCTAAATGATTGGTACAGATTCCCACTGAAGCCACCCGGGCCTGTAATTTTCTATGGAGGGAGGTTTTTTAAATTGAGATTTAACATCCTTAACAGCTACAAGGCCATTGAAGTTTCTACTTTTTATTTTCTTTTTTCTTTTTTTATTTTTTATTTTTTTTTATTTCTTGGCGGGGGCTGGGTTTGAACCTGCCACCTCCAGCATATGGGGCCAGTGCCCTACCCCTTTGAGCCACAGGGGCTGCCCTACTTTTTTTTTTTTAATTCAGCATTGGTCATTTGTGTCTTTCACGAAATTCGTTCACTGCATCCCAGTCTCAGGGTACTGAGAATTTTCTCGCAACACTCTGGCTGTCGGAAACATGGCCTGGCTTGGCCCTTGTGAGCTCCAGAACTTGCCCACCCATATCTCTTCAGGGGTCTTTCCAACAGCCTCTAGTAGCCTCCTCACATCTGGCACTGAGGGCTACTCAGCTGCAGACTTGGGTGGGACAGGCAGATCACCTGCTCAAGGAGCCTGTCTGAGAAAGGAAGCAGAGTGGTGGCCAGAGGGGAAACAGGACCGGAGCAGGAGGCTGTTCTTAGGCCTGTGCACAGTCTAAGGAAGACAAGGCCGTCGGCAGGTGGAGCCTGGGATATGTGAGAAGACTTAGGAAGCAGGAAGAGGAACGCTTTGGCCCTGAGCAGGCAAGAGGAAGGGCAGCCACAGAGGAGAGGGTTCCAGATCAGAGAGAGGACAAGTCTGTGGTCCACTGCCACTCTCCTGTTTACCAAGAGAGGTCGGAAACACCCGGGCAGGTCCCGTGTGAGTCCCAGACAACCTGACCACAGCACCAGCCTCAGATTTGTCTCTACTTAGCCCAAGCTTGTGATTCTGAGACCTGTCCCCACAGCAGGTGGCAGGAGGTCCCATAATGCAGTGAGGTGGTGGGCATCTTTGCACGGTGCTACGGCCACAGTGTAGGGCCACCTCAGGTCACCCAGATGGTGTGACACAGACGCTAAGGAAACCCAGGTTCCTTCAGGCACCTGAAGCAGGAGGTCCCAGTAGGGGACGCACAGTCAATCCTCTGACTTCCACAGAGGACTGTGTCAGCTACAGCCCTTACGGTTGATGAAACTTCACAATCCCAACTGCTCAACCAAAAGGGAATCTGTGCTATGGAAAGAAGTATGGAGAATCCTCAAAGAGCTAAAAGTCAATCTTCCATTTGATCCTGCAATCCCGTTACTAGGCATCTACCCAGAAGAAAAAAAAAAATCATTTTACCACAAGGATATTTGCACCAGAGTGTTTATTGCAGCTCAATTCATAATCACCAAGATGTGGAAGCAATTCAAGCACCCATCGGCTCATGAACGGATTAACAAACTGTGGTACGTGTACACTGTGGAGCACTACTCAGCCATAAGAAAAGATGGAGACTTTACATCTTTTGTGTTTACCTGGATGGAGTTGAAACACATTCTTCTTAGCAAAGTATCTCAAGAATAGGAAAAAAAAATACCCAATGTACTCAACACTAATCTGAAACCAATATATAAACAACTTCATACCCATACAAAAGATGAAACACGGATAGAGAAGAGTGAGAGGGAGGGAGAAGGGACAGTGGGGGGGGGGCTGGTGGAGTCTCACCTGATGTGCACAGGAGTTCAGCACACCCCCGGGGGAAGGGCACTTGCACCATTTGAACTTTGCCCTGGAAGTGAAAGCAATGGAACCTAAACATTTGTACCCTCCTATCACTCTGAAATTTAAAATAAAGAAAAGAAAGACAAAAGGGAATTGGGGGGGCTGGATTCAACTGCAGCTGGATCTGGGGCGCAGACAGGTGAAGCCCTGGCCTCTCCCTCCTGTCTGCCTGGTGCAGGGGTGGCTACAGCTGGTGGAGATGAGTCCGCCTGCTCAACCACAGCTCCAGATTGAAATCATCCTAGTTCTGGCTGGGCTAGTTAATGTGAGTGTCATGAACCAGTCACCAGGGCCAGAGCCAAATGGGTGAGCCCAGGATGAAACCAGCCTCCCTGAGTGCATTTGGGCTGATAGTGGGATGGGTGGATCCTCAGCAATCATCAGGTAAGCCCCTGGGGGGGAGCAGATGCTGGGGGTCAGGAGCGACTGTCTCCAGGAGCCCCACAGGGGCCCATCCACGGCAAGAGCCCTGAGAGGAAGCTCTAGGGACGGGGAACATAGACACAGGGGGCCATGACCTAAATGTGCGTTTGGATGGAATTTTGTCTTCATGGGGTATGTGTGTGAAGGAGAGAGACAGTGAGCCGCACATCTGGAAAAATGACGATGTTGCTCTAGAAACACTGCGTCTTCAGATGGCACAGTGTCGTTTAGAAAACCAGCTTCCATGGGCGGCGCCTGTGGCTCAGTGGGTAGGGCGCCGGCCCCATATACCAAAAGGTGGCGGGTTCAAACCTGGCCCCCACCAAACTGCAATAACAACAAAATAGCTGGGTGTTGTGGCAGGCACCTGTAGTGTAGTTCCAGCTACTAGGGAGACTGAGGCAAGAGAATCACCTAAGGCCAGGAGTTGGAGGTTGCTGTGAGCTGTGTGAGCCATAAAGTGAGACTCTGTCTCTACCAAAAAAAAAAAAAAGAAAACCAGCTTCCACCCGCCTCCCCTCGGCCTTCCAGCCTGCTGCACCTTTCACTCAGCTTCAAGCAAACTCAGACTTCCATCTTGAGAATTCGACTGCAACTAATTCCTTTATTAAATAAACTTCATTTGGGCCCTGGGAGAAAACGCACCTTTGCTTTTGCTGAGACCAGTGTAGGTCACAAAACAAAATGTCCGTTTCTTTCCTTCGTTCCTCCCTCCCTCCCTCCCTTCCTTCCTTCCTCCTCTTTCTCTCTCTCTCTCCCTCAACAGCCCTCTTTCTTTCTTTTGAGACAGGAACCGCAGCTCAGAGGAAGGGCAGAGAAGCTTCCACTCGGCAGGTACAGAACAGAGAAGAGAATGGAGCATGCAGGGGCAGGCTCAGAAGGCCAACTGCTGCTTCTGTCCAGCCCTCGGCCAGGAAGACCCTCCACACAGGGCGTCTCTGTGTTCCAAAGTAGGCACCAGAAACAAGGCCAGGGCAGACACAGCCATCCCCACTGCCTGGGGCCTGAGCCCGAGGTTCCGCAAGGAGTTCTTCCTGGAAGAGGCCTCCAGTTTGTTCAGGAGGGACAAAGAAACACAGGGGACTTGGGGGCTCTGTCCCCACCCCTGTGTCCTTCTGCTAGCAGGAGACAGCCCCTCAAGACCCAGCCTTCCACATGCCTCCTGGTATTGTCCCCTCCTACACTGAGGAGGACCTGCCTGGGCCACCAAGGAGTAGTGCAGACAGGATGGTGCTGAGGACAGACGCCCTTGAAAGTGTGTGTGTGACGTGGGTGCTGTGGCTCACACCTGCAATCCCAGCACTCTGAGAGGCCAAGGAGGGTGGATCGCCTGAGCTCAGGAGTTTGAGACCATCCTGAGCAAGACCAAGACCCCTGTCTCTACTAAAAATAGAAAAACTAGCTGGATGTTGTGGCAGGAGCCTACAGTCCCCGCTACTCAGGAGGCTGAGACAAGAGGATCACTTGAACCCAGGAGTTTGAGGTTGCTGTGAGCTCTGATGCCACAGCACTCTACCCAGGGTGACAGGATAAGACTCAGTCTCAAAAAAAAAAAGAAGAAGAAGAAGGAAAGAAACAATGCCGTTTTGGAGGCCCGGAGAACCCAGCTCAAGGTATTCTGGGTCCTCTGCCCACATCCATGTGGATGGGTCACCTGGGGAGCAGATCCTCCCCCGGTCCACTTTCAGATGTCCAGAGCCCCAGCTGACACTGGATGGCAAGACAAGAAGCCCTGAGCCAGAACAGCTCAGTTAAACAGCTCCCAAACTCGTGATGACAGAAACTGAGATAAGAAACGTTAGTTTAGGCTTTGGCGCCTGTAGGTCAAGCAGCTAAGGCACCAGCCACATACACCTGAGCTGGCAGGTTCGAATCCAGCCCTGCCCGCCAAACAACAATGATGGCCGCAACCAAAAAATAGCCGGGCATTGTGGGAGGAGCCTGTAATCCCAGCTACTTGGGAGGCGGAGGCAAGAGAATCGCTTGAGCCCAGGAGTTGGAGGTTGCTGTGAGCTGTGATACAACAGCACTCTACCAAGGGTGACAGCTTGAAGCTCTGTCTCAAAAAAGAAAGAAAGAAAGAGAGAAAGGAAGGAAGGGAGGGAGGGAGGGAAGGAAGGAAGGAAAGAAAGAAAAAGAGAGAGAGAGAAACGTTAGTTTAAGCCATCCGATTATGGGGTGCAGCAATAAACACCAAAGCTGCATTTGCAGCTGCAGAGAAGCCTTATCTCCTTGTCCCCTGCCTCACATCAGGGAGCAAGTCTTGCTCCCACGCAGTGCTGGATCCCACCCTGCCGGCTGACTGGAAGTTTCCTGAAGGCAGGCACCGAGTTGTGAGTAATCCCTCCAAATGTCCATGTCCCTAATCCCCCCTGCCCCCACCCTAAATGCTGCAGCAGCACTCCCATGTTACCCTGAATCTCTTTCTAGGTGGGAGAGACTCTGGGAACACAGCAATGTTTCTTTCTCCCAGAAATTTCCTTCCTCAATCCAAGATGAGAAATGCGGGTTTTCAGCAGACAGAAACCATGTCGATCCAGATCTCTACCAGCCTCTGCTGGGATTCAGGGGCTGCTTCTGCAGAGGAGCCAGCTACTTGGGAGTCCTAGAGTCAATGCAACAGATTTCAGGAGACCGGGTCCCACGAGCACCCTCAGTATCCCGGGGTGGGGGTTTCCCTGCAGCATCAGTCTGCTGGGCCAGTTCTCTGTCCCTGCTGAGTCACGAACTTCAAACTGCCTGCTTATCCTTGACGGTTTAGCACCTGTCCACTCCCCGCCTGCTGCTCTGCAGTGTCCAGCGCAGGGCTTGGGGCCCAGGGGCTTATGTTCTGCTAGAGGGGAGATACTGTCATGGGAAGATCAGCTGTACTCAGATGAGAATTCGCAAGGATTGGCAGAGTGTCGGTGACTATCAGGGGAGGGGTCTTCATTCAGAGAAAATGCCCCACTCCCTCGCTGCAGGCCCAGAGCCTTCGTAGAGTTCCTGGGCAGTGGGGAACCTCACCAGGGAGGAGCTTCTAGCCTGGCTAGAGAAAATCACCCATAAGCAGAATTTTAAAGGGGAGCAGCAGGTGGCTGGGAAGGAAGGGCGTCTAGACTGCAGAGGCACCAAGAACAGCCAGCCCAGTGGGGTGGGGTAACAGGAGATTGTTCACACCATGGGTGACAAGAGATAGGGGTGGGACACAGATTGTGGAGTTACTCTGCAAATCTCACAGCAGAGGCACTGTCAGTGACTGAGGCACTATCTTTTCAAGGAGACTTATATAGTGAAAATCCTTGGAACACAGAGACTGGATCTCTCTCTGGAGCAAGAGGCAGGCATGTGACAGCTTGTTATAAAAAAAAAAAAAGTCAGGCCCCCCAAGGGCTCCTTCCCTGTCATACAATCCACTGTGCACCCAGGTGCCCCCAGCCCTTTTCATTGCCCTGGGAAGTGGGATCTCAGAGCCGGAGTAAGTGAATGTTGGCACTCTAGCCCCAGCTCATGCAGTGAGAATGAGTCCTTTGCCTCCAACCCAAGAGTTTTGTGTGTCCTGTCAGCATTCCTGAAAGCTTGTGAGTGGGGTACGATTTCAGACCTTTCACAGTTCCTGACATGAGTTCCCTAGAATCCCTAGATCCCCAGATACCAGGTGTTAATCCTGCTGCTTCTCGAACAGGAAAATTACATATTCATTTAGACATAGAAGACTGTCATTGGGAACATGGGCAGGCATATTGATAAAGGGTACAAATTTGTTGGGTCATTTTGTATAGCGCTTTTTTTCTCTCCCAAGATATACATAAATCTCTTAAGGAAACAGTTACCAGTAAATTCCTCTGATTTTTTTTTTCCTAGCAGGAGTTCAGAAAGATGCTACAGGGTAAGAAGCAGGAGAAGCCTGATGTCCATGTTTTTTTGTTTTGTTTTTTTTTTGAGACAGAGTCTCAAAATGTCACCCTGGGTAGAGTGCTGTGGCATCACAGCTCACAGCAACCTCCAACTCTTGGGCTTAAGTGATTCTCTTGCCTCAGCCTCCCGAATAGCTGGGACTACAGGCACCCGCCACAACACCCAGCTATTTTTTTGTTGTAGTTGTCATTGTTGTTTTAGAGGGGACCCCAAGACTTCAAGCCAGGGCCTACTCGGGGGATTAGCTGAACTTGTCCATGCCTTGGAGATAAGAGTCTCTGACCCCATCCTTATTGTCCCATACAGATGGTTTCTCCCTGGGAAAGTGTCTCAGTCACCTCAGGCTGCCATAACCAAGGACCACAGACTGGGGGGCTTAACAGCAGAACTTCATCCTCTCCGTGCTCTGGAGGCCAGAGTGCCAACCAGATTCCAGTGAGCTAGGGTTCTGGAGCTGCAGACCAGGAGCCCGTGAGGTTGGGTTCTGGAGTTACTGACCAGGGGCCAGTGAGGTTGGGTTCTGGAGTTGCTGACCAGGGGCCAGTGAGGTTGGGTTCTGCAGCTGTCTTCCTGGCCAGCAGGTGGTGGCCTCTCTGTGTGTCCTCCACAGCAATGGGTGACATGCTCTGGTGTCTCCTCCTATAAGGGCACTAATCCCATCATCAAGGGCCCCATCCTCATGGCCTCCTATAACTCTAATTATCTCCCAAAGACCCATCTCCAGATCCTATCACCCTGGGGGTTAGGGCTTCACAATATGAATGAGGAGTTGGGGGCAATTCAGCACATAGCAGACAGCCTTGACCTACCAAGAGCTCTCAGGACACTGATACCCACTGATTTACCCTACAGCACCCATTAGGTCCTCATGCCAAGGGGAATCTTTTTTCTTTTCTTTTTTTTTTTTTTTTTTTTTTGAGATGGAGTCTCACTCTGTCACCTGGGTAGAGTGCTGTGACATCACAGCTCACAGCCCCCTCAAACTCATGGGCTCAAGGGAATCTCTTGCCTCGGCCTCCTGAGCAGCTGGAACCATAGGTACCCACCACAACACCCAGCCAGTTTTAGAGATAGAGTCTTGCTTGCTCAGGCTGGTCTCAAACCCCTGAGCTCAAGTGATCCACTCACCTCAGTCTCCCAGAGAGCTGGAATTAAGGTATGAGCCACCTCGCCTGGCCTCCTCCATTGCAATTTAACATCAGGCCAATGTAAGGAGGTGAGGTGTCACAGGTGGAGGAACACCCCAGCTTAGCATCTGAGAATCCAGAAGCTTTAATAAAAACCTGGGCCTGGAGGAGCAACCAGGGCAGTGGCCAAGCTAGATCTGTGTCTGTGATTCACACAAGCCCCCCAGTGTGGTAGCAGTCCCTCTTCTCAAGGGTGTGACCTCGGGCTCAGGTGGTACCTGCACCAAGAGGCTCTTACTCTGAGGGTCCCACAGCCAGACTGAGGCTTCTCTGACACTCTTCCTGGACAGCTGTCAAATCGCACTATACCTGCCCTCAGGCAGAGGTATGTCTCATGAAGATGACAGGTACACAGGCCCACCTTCAAGAAGACAAATACACACACACACAAATGACATTAAAAAATGCAATGGGGAGCAGCGGTTGTCACTAGAGCTGGGCTGCGAGCTGGGGCCTCCTCTTGAACAGTTTAATTCCTGGAGATCCCAAGTGTCTGTGCAGCAGCGTCTGTCACCCTTGGACCTGCAGCCTGTCGAGAGGGGTTGGAGACAAGATGGCTGACTGAAGCCAGCTTTCCAGAGGCTCCCATCCAGAAGGAGAGTTAAAGGACAGAAATTTAGCAAGTAAACTGGTGGATTAGAGCTGCACCAAGAGAGAAGGTTGAAGAACGCACATCGACCCCGCTGAGGTGAGCTGCAACCCCAAGGATACAAACAAAAGGTACAAAATCCATCACCAAGCAGACAGGAGTCCCTTCCCCCATGAGAATGGCTCAGATTGCTCAACAAACAAACGAGCAGAGTTCAAAGGTCCTCCCACTACACTCCATGGGAGAGACCCTCTAAAAACTGGACCTACCTCCACTACTAGGGTGCCACAGTGTTCTCCTGCCAGGCACAAAACCGTATAAAACTGTATATATTCTCTACCTACAATTCTGAGCTCCCAGCACTCCCCTCCACTCTCACTCTGAGGTCTGGAGGCCTGTCCCTGATTCTTAGGTGATTTCTCAAGGGGTGTGGACAGGGCCTGGACTACAGCTGGTCAGTGCTGATTCTGTGGCACGGGGGTGAGGAGAGGACTGTCGGCTGAGAGGGAACCATGCCAGAGCAGTGGTGCCCCAAAGTGCAGAGCAGCGGCCATTTTGGCAACAATAGGGCTCACCCCCAGATATTCTGAAGTCACACTCCGTCTCTCTGGGTAACCATAGGAGACTGTGCATCTTCTCATTTGGCAAACACGGTGGAACAGATCTCGGATGGCCCCGTGAGTAAAGGGTTTGCCTGAGGCGGGTACCGACCTGGGGGGAACGTGGGGACTAGAAAACGCACGCGCAGAGCCGGGAGATTCCCAGGGTGGGGCTGACCCAGAAGACTGCTTTACTGAGCCTAAGACGCACCCGGCCCCCAGGGGACCATCACCTTAAACAAATGAGGGCAGGCAGAGGCTGGATCTGATGGGTAATCGTGCTGTGCTGTGAATACAAATAGCTGAGACCATACAGCCGCACAGACTGGGCCTGAGGCACAGATTCTGGGAACTCAAGCTTCTCTTCTGCAGGGGAATTTAGCAGGGACAGAAATAAATTCCCACAAAGTTGTTCTGTTCTGTCAGTAACATCAATCAGGGGTGGGGCTGGAACTGAGTGAACACCCCCCAGCCTCCATCAAGAGCCCAAGGTTGTCAGGCCTCACCTCCCCTTGCTGGATAGAGGCAGAGAGCATTGGCCTGGCTGACGAGACATAGATTTCCTTGTGATTCAGGCAAGTGCAAACCCCTGGAGTATCTGCTCATTGGAGGCAACTGTGTCACAGTGCTGCGGGGTTATCAGGGACTGGGTGTGACAGAGGTACAAGGTGGGGAAGGAGGCATCAACCTTCCCAGACTAATCTATTTGCTAGGTTGGTCCTCCTGACTTCACAGAGCACCAGAGCAAGTCATATTTGAGTTGTCAGCAGACCACTGCAATCTAGTTGCCAGAGACCTTTTAAACTCTCCCACCTGAGACAGGTGCTGACTGAGACAATTGATTTGGACCTTTTGAACTGAGCCAATCGCCCAAGGACTATCCAAGTGGTGCCCTGGATGTGTAGTTGTAGGAAGGTTTGATTTTCCTTTTCCAATTGTTACCTGTGGGGGGTGGGGTGACTTAATTGCTGATATTTCTCCATAGCTGAGACTTCAACCCAGAGTAACTGTTTCACTAGGGTTGGTCAGAGACCAGCTGAAAACAAGACAGAGCCACTTAGCCCCACCACACACAACAGGTCCCCAGTTTCTCAGGCCATAGCACTGTACGGGTCCTCGACAAAGCTCCAGGGGAAAAGTCAAATGGTGTAAAATAATCATGGGGTGGAATCAGCGGAAAAACTCTGGTAACATGAATAACCAGAATAGATCAACCCACCCAAGGAAAGATATGGCAGATGTAACGGAAGATGCCATTCATAAACAGCTAGCCGAGATCAAATTCAGAATGTGGATTGCAAGCAAGATTAATAGAACGAAGGAAAATTTAGAATTAGAAATTCGAGGAGCAATTCAAAAGTAAGAATTAGAATTTCGAGGAGAAATTCAAAAGCTGTCTCAAGAATTTAACGAATTTAAAGACAAAACCACCAAAGATTTTGACGCACTAAGGCAAGAATTTGCAGCCCTCAAACATCTGAAAAATACAGTAGAACCCCTCAGTAACAGAGTAGATCAAGCAGAAGAAAGGATTTCTAACACTGAAGACAAAGCCTTTGAACGCTCCCAAACTCTCAAAGAGGAAGAGAAATGGAGAGCAAAAATGGATCATTCTCTCAGAGAGCTCTGGGATAATTCAAAGAAGGTTAATATCTGCCTCATTAAAATCCCTGAAAGTGATGAAGTGGCCTCACAAGGCACAGAGGCCGTTCTCCATGAAATTATGAAAGAGAATTTTCCAGATATGCCAAGAGATTCTGAAATTCAGATAGCAAACAGTTTCAGAACCCCAGCACGACTCAACCTGAATAAGACATCCCCCAGACATATCATAATTCACTTCACTAAAGTTAATATGAAGGAGAAAATTCTGAAAGCAGCCAGATGTAAGAAATCTATTACCTACAAAGGGAAGAATATTAGAATGACTGCAGATCTCTCTGCTGAAACTTTTCCAGCCAGAAGAGGGTGGTCATCGACTTTTAATCTCCTAAAACAAAATAACTTTCAACCCCGGATCCTATATCCAGCTAAACTGAGTTTCATTTATGATGGAGAAATTAAATACTTTAATGACATTCATATGTTGAAGAAATTTGCCATAACCCAACCAGCTCTTCAGGATATTCTCAGCCCTATCCTCCATAATGACCAGCCCAATCCTCTACCACAAAAGTAAACTCACTCAGAAACTTTCGATCAAACTCCAACTTCCACAGTGGCAAAAGGATTAAAAATGTCCACTGGACTTTCGAAAAACTCGATACCCAAAATTTTACCAGACTTATCAATATTCACCATTAATGTGAACGGCTTAAACTATCCTCTAAAGAGGCACAGGTTAGCTGACTGGATACAAAACCTCAGGCCAGATATTTGCTGCATACAAGAGTCACATCTTACCTTAAAAGATAAATATAGACCCAGGGTGAAAGGATGGTCATTCATATTTCAGGCAAATGGTAATCAGAAAAAAGCAGGTGTTGCAATTCTATTTGTAGACACAATAGGCTTTAAACCAACAAAAGTAAGGAAGGATAAGAATGGTCACTTCATATTTGTTAAGGGTAATACTCAATATGATGAGATTTCAATTATTAATATTTATGCACCCAACCAGAATGTGCCTCAATTTATAAGAGAAACTCTAACAGACATGAGCAACTTGATTTCCTCCAGCTCCATAATCATCGGAGATTTCAACACTCCTTTGGCAGTGTTGGATGGATCCTCCAACAAGAAGCTGAGCAAAGAAATCTTAGATTTAAACCTAACCATCCAACATTTGGATTTAGCAGACATCTACAGAACATTTCATCCCAACAAAACTGAATACACATATTTCTCATCAGCCCACAGAACATACTCCAAAATCGATCACATCTTAGGTCACAAGTCTAACCTCAGTAAATTTAAACAAATAGAAATTATTCCTTGCATCTTCTCGGACCACCATGGAATAAAAGTTGAACTCCCTAACAACAGGAATCTGCATACTCAAACAAAAACATGGAAGTTAAATAACCTTATGCTGAATGATAGCTGGGTCATAGGTGAGATTAAGAAGGAAACTGCCAAATTTTTAGAACAAAACGACAATGAAGACGCAAATTATCAGAACCTCTGGGACAACGCAAAGGCCAGTCCTAAGAGGGAAATTTAGGACTGGAAGGAAATTTAGGAGGGAAGGCACCGCAAGCCTTCCTCAAGAGAACAGAAAGAGAGGAAGTTAACAACTTCATGGGACATCTCAAGCAACTGGGAAAGGAAGAACATTCCGACCCAAAACCCAGTAGAAGAAAAGAAATAACCAAAATTAGAGCTGAATTAAATGAAATTGAAAACAAAAGAATTATACAACAGATCAATAAATCAAAAAGTTGGTTTTTTGAAAAGGTCAATAAAATAGATAAACCTTTGGCTAACCTAACCAGGAAAAAAGAGTAAAATCTCTAATTTCATCAATCAGAAATGACAAAGACGAAATAACAACAGACTCCTCAGAAATTAAAAAAAATCCTTGATGAATATTATAGGAAACTTTATTCTCAGAAATATGAAAATCTGAAGGAAATTGACCAATACTTGCAAGCACATCACCTTCCAAGACTTAGCCAGAATCAAGTGGAAATGTTGAACAGGCCAATATAAAGTTCTGAAATAGTGTCAACCATACGAAATCTCCTTAAAAAGAAAAGCCCAGGACCAGATGGTTTCACATCAGAATTCTACCAAACCTTTAAAGCGGAACTAGTACCGATATTACTCAACCTGTTCCAAAAGGTAGAAAAAGAAGGAAAACTACCCAACACGTTCTATGAAGCAAACATCACCCTGATCCCCAAACCAGGAAAAGACCCAACAAGAAAAGAAAATTATAGACCAATATCACTAATGAATATAGATGCAAAAATATTCAACAAGATCCTAACAAACACAGAATCCAGCAACACATCAAACAAATTATACATCATGACCAAGTTGGTTTTATCCCATGGTCTCAAGGCTGGTTCAATATACGTAAATCTATAAGTATAATTCAGCACATAAACAAATTAAAAAACAAAGACCATATGATTCTCTCAAATTGATGCAGAAAAAGCTTTTGATAATATACAACATCCCTTCATGATCAGAACACTTAAGAAAATTGGTATAGAAGGGACATTTCTTAAACTGGTATAGGCCATCTACAGCAAACCCACAGCCAGTATCGTATTGAATGGAGTTAAATTGAAATCATTTCCACTCAGATCAGGAACCAGACAAGGTTGCCCATTGTCTCCACTACTCTTAAACATTGTAATGGAAGTTTTAGCCACTGCAATTAGGGAAGCAAAGGCGGTCAAGGGTATCCATATAGGGTCAGAAGAGATCAAACTTTCACTCTTCACAGATTATATGATTGTATATCTGGAAAACACCAGGGATTCTACTACAAAACTCTTAGAAGCGATCAAGGAATATAGCAGCATCTCAGGTTACAAAATCAACATTCATAAATCAGCAGCCTTTATATATACCAACAATAGTCCAGCTGAAAAACAATTAAGGACTCTATTCCATTCACAGTAGTGCCAAAGAAGATGACATATTTGGGAGTTTATCTAACAAAGGACGTGAAAGATCTCTATAAAGAGAACTATGAAACTCTAAGAAAAGAAATAGCTGAAAATGTTAACAAATGGAAAACCATACCATGCTCATGGCTGGGAAGAATCAACATTGTTAAAATGTCCATACTACCCAAAGCAATATACAATTTTAATGCAATCCCTATTAAAGCTCCACTCTCGTACTTCAAAGATCTTGAAAAAATAATACTTCGTTTTATATGGAATCAGAAAAAACCTCGAATAGCCAAGACATTACTCAGAAATAAAAACAAAGCAGGAGGAATCACGCTACCAGACCTCAGACTATACTATAAATCGATAGTGATCAAAACAGCATGGTACTGGCACAAAAACAGAGAGGTAGATGTATGGAACAGAATAGAGAACCAAGAGATGAACACAGCTACTTACCGTTATTTGATCTTTGACAAGCCAATTAAAAACATTCAGTGGGGAAAAGATTCCCTGGGTGAACTGGCTGGCATCCTGCAGAAGACTGAAACTGGACCCACACCTTTCACCATTAACTAAGATAGACTCTCATTGGATTAAAGATTTAAACTTAAGACTTGAAACTATAAAAATACTAGAAGAGAGTGCAGGGAAAACCCTTGAAGAAATCGGTCTGGGCGAGTATTTTATGAGGAGGATCCCCCAGGCAATTGAAGCAGCTTCAAAAATACACTACTGGGACCTGATCAAACTAAAAAGCTTCTGCACAGCCAAGAACACAGTAAGTGAAGCAAGCAGACAGCCCTCAGAATGGGAGAAGGTATTTGCAGGTTATGTCTCCAACAAAGGTTTAATAACCAGAATCCACAGAGAACTCAAACGTATAAGCAAGAAAAGAACAAGTGATCCCATCGCAGGCTGGGCAAGGGACATGAAGAGAAACTTCTCTGAAGAAGACAGGTGCATGGCCTACAGACATATGAAAAAATGCTCATCGTCCTTAATCATCAGAGAAATGCAAATCAAAACTACTTTGAGATATCATCTAACTCCAGTAAGATCAGCCCATATCACAAAATCCCAAGACCAGAGATGTTGGTGAGGATGTGGAGAAAAGGGAACACTGCTGGTGGGAATGCAAATTAATACATTCCTTTTGGAAATATGTTTGGAGAACACTTAGGGATCTAAAAATAGATCTGCCATTCAATCCTATAATTCCTCCACTAGGTATATACCCAGAAGACCAAAAATCACATTATAACAAAGATATTTGTACCAGAATGTTTATTGCAGCCCAATTCATAATTGCTAAGTCATGGAAAAAGCCCAAGTGCCCATTAACCCACGAATGGATTAATAAATTGTGGTATATGTACACCATGGAATATTATGCAGCCTTAAAGAAAGATGGAGACTTTACCTCTTTCATGTTTACATGGATGGAGCTGGAACATATTCTTCTTAGTAAAGTATCTCAAGAATGGAAGAAAAAGTATCCAATGTACTCAGCCTTGCTATGAAACTGATTTATGGCTTTCATATGAAAGCTATAACCCAGTTATAACCTAAGAATATGGGGAAGGGGGTGAGGGAGGGGAGGGAGTGGGGAGGATAGGCGGAGGGAGAGTGATTGGTGGGATTACACCTGTGGTGCATCTTACAAGGGTACATGTGAAACTTAGCAAATGTAGAATATAAATGTCTTAACACAATAAGAAAATGACAAGAAGGCTATGTTAACCAGTGTGATGAAAATGTGTCAAATGGTCTATAAAACCAGTGTATGGTGCCCCATTTTCGCATTAATGTACACAGCTATGATTTAATAAAAAATTAAAATAAAAATAAATGCAATGGATCTGGCCAGGTACAGTGGCTCACGCCTGTAATCCCAGCACTCTGTGAGGCTGAGGCAGGTGGAGCACCTGAGCTCAGCAGTGCTAGACCAGCCTGAGCAAGAGCGAGAACTCCCATCTCTACTAAAAACAGAAAAATTAACCAAGTGTTGTGGTGGATGCCGATAGTTCCAGCTACTCGAGAGGCTGAGACAAAAGGAACACTTGTACCCAAGACTTTGAGGTTACTGTGCACTGTGACCCCACGGCACCCTACCCAGGGTGACAGAGTGAGACTCTGTCTCAAAAAAAAAGAAAAAATGCAAAGGGTCAATACTTAGTCTAAAACCCTAGAAGCTGTCACTCTCCATATATATTTGATGCAGTTTTCACATGTCAACATAAAGTTTTCTCACAGTGGTGATAAAATATAGGGTTTAGGAAAGAAAATGTGTCGTATAGGGGGAGGAGGAGCTGAGGCTGCCCCCTGGGCTCTGCTGTGTTGCCGTCCTTCTCATTAGAGCCGGGAGACCGGGCGGCACTAGCATGAGAGGACGGTGCCACTTTCCCTGCAGGGCCCCTCTCCCAGGTGCAGCTTCCCACTTTTTTTTTTTTTTTTTTTGTAGAGACAGACTCTCACTTTGTCCCCCTCAGTAGAGTGCTGTGGCATCACAGCTCACAGCAACCTCCAACTCCTGGGCTTAGGTGATTCTCGTGCCTCAGCCTCCCGAGCAGCTGGGACTATAGGCGACCACCACAACGCCCGGCTATTTTTTGTTGCAGTTTGGCCGGGGTCGGGTTTGAACCCCCCACCCTCGGTATATGGAGCCGGCACCCTAACCACTGAGCAACAGGCACCGCCCTAAGTTTCCCACTTTTTTATCCGTTGTGCACGTTGGTAAAATCAAATCTCCTGGACCCCCTAAGAGGGTGTGGTTGGCCTGGGTCCCGCCAACCAGGGGTACGTCACACAGCTTCGTCCCTTCCAGTTAATGTCTGGTGTGAGAATTGACATACTGCAAATTAACACCATTGATCTTCATCCAAAAATATGGTCAATGGGCATAATTTTTTTCTGATCAATGTTGCCTGCCAATTGCCTAATAATGGAAAAAAGAAAAGAAAAAGGAAGGGCCTCCCCTGGCAGCAGAGTGAGTTATGCGCCTGCCAGCAGGCAGACTCAGTGCTGGCCACGGCCAGGCAAATCACAGCAGCACCACTGGCTCCCCACACCCGCCCTCTCCAGTGCTGGGCATCTTTGTGTGACCGTTTATTGGGAACATCGGTGGGAGGTAAGCTGGGAAATAACAAGAAAACAAAACAATTTACTTCACCCCAATTACATCCAACCAAGATAAGTCAAGCTCTCTGGGACTTTGCACTTCAGGGAAGAAATTCTAATGTCAGGTTTCCAGCATGAAGGCAAAGGGTGAAATCACCCACTACGTGTGTTGTCAGTCCCCTGCGTCCCCGCTTTTTATCTCCTCCCAGAGCCCTCCTGCTCCCGACTCCCCCCACCCCCCACCCCCTACTCCACCTCCACGGCTCAGCTACCCACAAGGGGCACACCTGTCACACTGCAGGGTTGATTCATTGTCCTCCATAGAGATATTTGCATTTTAAAATAAAAACAGGAGGGAGCACCGCTCCACCTAAAAGAATGTCTCTCCATTGTTTAGAGAATTTCTGGAACTGTGTTTCCCTGGGGCAGGAGTTTGCACTTTGCTACAATATGGGGGGGCTGGCATGTATGCTGCCCCTGGAATCTCACCCTAACAGAGCCACCGTTTCTGCCCAGGCCTGAGGCCTGCTCCCCTCAGGGCCTTTCCGTTGCTTTGAGAGGTTCAGACATTGATGCCATCCCTCACGGAGGTCTTCTGCACATCTGCCCTGTACAGAACTGTGCTGGCACACAGTGACAGTGACAGCAGTGCTGCAGTGACTGCATGGCAGGGCTTGCCATTCCCGCCACCGTCCCCTCCTCCACAAACACTTGCTTTCCCTTGATAAGGAGGAGGGGGACTGCAATCGAATGGTTCTTAAACTAGATGTCACCAATAAATGTCACCAGGTAGTCACCAACGTCCAGAAATAAATAAAACTTAATCGGTAGCAATTTTGCTAAGTAACTGCAGCTGCCTTTGTCCCCATTTCTACCTCTACACAAAAGGACACTTGTCACATGAAACTCATGAGCTCATGTCTGCACATCACCGCCCAGGGCAGCCTTATTCACTCTGTGGTGTGAGTGTCCCGATCCCCACTGTAATTAATTACAAGGTCACTGGGCAGAAAGTCATTTTGCAGTAAAGGGGGGGAAAGGGCACTTTTAAAACACAAACCAACCAAAAACCCACCCGACAGGGGGGACTCAGGAGTGTCTTCTCCAGGGCCGCATAATCTTCTCTGTCCTTTTAACCTCTCCCTTGTCACTTAACTCTGTACTGTCCGTTCTGGAGGTGCTGATCAAAATCCAGTTACATCCTTCGTAAAGAAAATAACCACAGCCCTGGACATCTGCAGTTTCTAGTAGCCAGGGCTGTGACTCTTTGGAGTGGCTGACAAGACGGATTTCTGCTGGGCGGGAGGGAAGTAACTCCTGGTCATCCCTGGTGTCTGCCCGCCACCTAGCGACGGACGGGACACCCTGCTGCTAGCCGCTCCACAGAGACAGTGTAATACTCGGGGATATGTAAACTATGTAATAAATAAAACGCCACCATCGCCTGTCACAGTCCAAATGGCCAAATTAATATCAAAGCCATTTCCTCTTCAGGCATCAAGGAACCTCACTATGTAAGAAAAGAGATTTCAACAAGAAGGTGGAAATGGTGCAGGGTCCAGGCCAAAGGGGGCCACACTGCAAACTAGCAAGCTCCACGGATCTTTGGACGGCTGAACAGCTGCAGTCTGAAGCCTCAGAGGGCCCCTGGCAGTATGAAGCAGCCTCACACTAGCCCACCGGGACTGCCTGCCCCAGGGCCCTCTGCTTCTAGCGTGTGGGGGCTGGGGGGGTCACAGGCTGCAGGGAAGCTGGCGGGAATCCCCAGAACTCCCTTCATTTAACGAGCTAGACACTGGGTCAGAGAGTCCTCAGAGGTGATAAACATTTATCAGATGATTAAAAAGGAAGCGTGTGTATGGTCTGGGGGAGTATTCTCGTAGTTATGAAAGTGTAAAGTTTGGGTCGGGTGCAGTGGCTCACACCTGTGATCCAAGGCAGGTGAATCTCTTTAGCTCAGGAGTTGGAGACCAGCCTAAGCAACAGCAAGACCCACATCTCTACTAAAAATAAAAAAAATTAGCCAGGTGTTGTGGCAGGTGCCTGTAGTCCCAGCTGCTTGAGAGGCTGAGGCAGGAGGATTACTTAAGCTCAAGAGTTTGAGGGTGCTGTGAGCTATAAGGCCATGACACCCTACCAAGGGTGACAGAGTGAGATTCTGTCTCAAAAATTAAAAACTGTAAAGTTTGCTCATGCAGGCAGCCACTGACACAGGGAACATAGGTCTCTTCCAAAATTCCTCATCTGTTCACCCATTTGGCCTGTGTTTTTCTCTAAGTTACTTGATGAATTTTTAATAGCATTTTAAAGACCTTGTCTTTCCATTTCAAACATCTGGGTCACCTGTGGTTCTGCCCGAGTGACTGTTCTTTTCTTATGACTATAGGCCACACTTTGCTGCATCTGTGGGCATCATATATGCTGTTTCTTTCTCTTTTCAGCTGAGTTTTAATATATTGAAAAGCAAAATAACTGCAGGAGACTAAGGCATTTCCATAACCCAAGCGGGGCATACCCTCCCATCAGGCGGCTTCACTGCTAGCATCTGTGTTGAATCAGGTGTGAACAGTTACAGGAGTCAGAACGGCTACGGGGAGGAGAGGGTGAATACCCTACCTCTGGTAGGGCTCTGGGACCCAGCACCACAGAAACAGACCTGTCTGCTTTCCAGCCCTGTCCCAAGTCCTGTTGGGGTGGTTTTATACCAGCACGCTTCTCTCTCCTGCTTCCCCATATTTTGGACCAGAACAGACTCACACACATGACCACACGGAGTTTCAGCCTTAAGCCGAAGCTGAGCATGGGTCAGAACAGGCAGAGAGGTGTGAGCTGCAGCCACTCATGTCCCACGCGGCCCACAGTAACCTCCCTGCAACCTCTTCCAACCCCTCAGCGATGGCGCTCTAAGTCCAGTGATGATCTTTCAAAGGACCCCAAAGAGACTCTGTTCATCAAGACGCTCCATTGTGAGAACAAAAACCAAGCTTTCCTAGGTGGATTCCACTCACAGAGTTACTTTTGGTATCAAGGCAGGCTTGAAGAATGACTTTTGAAAATTGAAAGACTTGGGAAACTTGGGTTTCAGCAACTGGTTTTTGGCCCAACATGCCAGTGTCACATAGTTTCTACTTGGAGGACAAGCTGCCTCCCTACCAGGAGCTGATCCACGATGCTCCTGTAAACATCAGTCCTTTGATTCTTGCAGTCAAAGTACTTACCTACCCAGGCCCAGTGTCAGCGCTGGCACCATGCTGCCCATCCCTCCTTCTGTCCGTGGGCAGTCGAAGCCTGGGGAAGGAATGATCACCGGAGCCACCGTGTCCAGGTCACCACCACCACTCCGCCTGTCAGTGCCCCACACCTGGTTTCATATGTAAGCCCAAAAGGGGCTTTGTAAGAATCTAAGAACATGAGAGTGTTCACTGTAGAAATGCATCCACTTTTCTGTACGTTTGAAATTTTTAATAATAAACTAATGGGGGTGGGAGAGGAGTGACCTGCAAGAAACCAGCAGCGCCCCAGCAGGGGTGAGGCAGGGCCAGGCGAGTGCAGTCTGGAGCCTCAGGGAGTGCTCCGTGTTGTGAGGGCTCAGATGACCGTGGTCATCATCTCTCAGCCTTTTCTCCTGGCCCAGCCCTGTTTTAACAGCAGCATCCTCGCGCTGAGTGCTCTGAGCCACCCTAGAAAGCAGGTCCTGTTAGCAACCCAAGTTACAGACCAGGCCTCATCCCCTCAAATACACCTGGCATAATGACTTAAAAACACACACACAAAAGGAAAAATCACACAAATGGATGTGTATATGCGTGTTATACACACACTTGTGTACAGCCCTTACTGGAGCCCAACTGTCATCAGAGACAAAGCCTTCCACACTCATCGGAGGGTAGCTGGCATGCAGGGTCATTACCTTTTCTTTTACTTGCAACTGTGTTTTTCAACCTTTTTTTTTTTTTTTTTTGTGGTTTTTGGCCGGGGCTGGGTTTGAACCCGCCACCTCCGGCATATGGGACCAGCGCCCTACTCCTTGAGCCACAGGCACCACCCTTTCAACCTTTTTTTAATCTCACCACACACTTCAGCCTATAAACTTCCACAGCACACTTAAATTATTTTGATCAAAAAAAAAAAGAGTATACTTACTGTGTTTTGCTGCCCTACACTGTTAAAAATCACTGACTTAAAAGACCAATAGGAAATACGACTACAAATGTTTTTCTTTAATCCAAACTGGAAAGGGAATGTAGGGAAAAAAAGAAACTTTTCCACCGTATGGTCAAAGGCTATTATATAAGGGGTTTCTGTAGATCTGAGTTCATTCCTAAGAGAAATTCTAATTTTTATAGATACATATTTATTTACCAGTTGAGACTTAGCCTTTTGGGGCTTACATATGAAACTTTTCTTGAGCACTCAAAATAAGTCTGAATGTCTTAGAGAAACATACATAAATATGGCAAAATGTTGACTGTCAAATCTAAGAACATGAGAGTGTTCACTGCAGAAATGCATCCACTTTCCCGTGTGTTTGGAGTTTTTCACGATAAAATTGATGGGGGCAGGAGAGGAGTGACCTCTCACAAGTAACCACTGGGAAAACCTCTGCACATCCATGTTGGAAAGTTTGTCATCCACAGCCATAAAAAGGGGGAAAAATTAAAGATCTTTTAGCACCAAATAAAATTTAGAAAACAGATGACAAGAACAAAGAAATTTCTCATAATCTCACTTCGCTATAAAAACCTTCAATATATTGGCATATGTCCTTCCGATTCTCATGTATCTGTTTGTTTTTTTTTGTTTTGTTTTGGAGACAGAGTCTCACTTTGTCACCCTTGGTAGAGTGCTGTGGCGTCACACGGCTCACAGCAACCTCCAGCTCTTGGGCTTAGGCGATTCTCTTGCCTCAGCCTCCCGAGTAGCTGGGACTACGGCGCCCACCACAACGCCCAGCTATTTTTTGTTGCAGTTTGGCCAGAGCTGGGTTCGAACCCACCACCCTCGGTATATGGGGCCAGCGCCCTACCCACTGAGCCACAGGTGCCGCCCTTCCGTGTCTGATTTTATTAATAGTTTGTAACCTTTTAAAAATCGTATGTAATCTAAGAGCTGCACGGTGCTCTGTATACAAGTCACATAAAGGCGCCGTACTCAGAATACCGAGATCCCGAGGACCCACCTCATTTCTCTAGGGATGAGTCCAAGGAATCTGAATCTGTGAAGCTCGCTCGGGGATTGTAATAATCTACCTGATTATTTAGCACACAATGTGCTCAGCCCACTCTTGCCAAATACTGCGTTGTTTCTAAACTTTTCGATTACAGACCACCATGAACATTCTTACAGGTGTCTGTGGGCACATACACACAATTATTTTCCAAAGATAACTAAGTGATTTGCTTTTTATCAATTTCAGGTTAAAGTGAGGGTACAAACATCCAAGTCACAATATTTGAATTTGTTAGGTAGAGTCCCTCTTGTCCCACATGCAAAAGGTGTGCCATATACCCCTACCTTGTGCCCAATCAGTGGGAGCACCCCAAAACCCCCTTCTTGGTTCCCCCTCTCCCCAAGTTGAATTGAGTTTTGAATTGAGTTTTTCCTCTCGTGTGGGTGTGTATTAGATTATGCACTGGCTTCATATTAGTATTGAGTACACTGGACTCTTGCTTTTCCGTTCCTGTGATACTTTATTGAGAATATGTTTCAACTCCATCCAGGTTAATACAAAAGATGTGAAGATTATTTGCTTTTTAAGATTCTAGTGCTCAGAGAACTGTGGGGTAACTGCAGCTCTGGGATGACCTAGTCAGGGGACTCTGGGGAAGACTGGCAGTCACCCAGGGCTGGCTTCGAACCGCAGAAGGGGTCAACTCAGACTTAGAACCCTGACAACCCCAAGGCAGCGGCTCTCAAAGACAAGGTCTGCCTTCTTCCATATCTCCATAATCACTAAGGTCATGCTCAAAAGGGCCTCCTTGAATCTACCACCCACTGTCTCAAGTTAAAGTTCCCACTTGTCAAGAGAGCTATCACACAACATGGTGACTTCAACTAATTCTAAGGGGTTGTACACTAGAATGCTGCTGAGAGTAAATTCTAAGTTTAAAGAGCTCTCATTTCAAAAGTATGTGAAGTAGCAAATATGCTAATTAGCTCAATTTAGGCATCCCATACTGTATACACATTCTAAATATCATTTACTACAAATGCATACAGTTTTTATTTGTTAGTTCAAGTCACTGGTCCCCACAAGCACTTTCTCAAACTCAGTCCTGAGTGTAACGACTCTGGCACCTGCACATTTCTGACATTTCCTTTCCATAGTGATGGTAATCTACAAATAGTCACCGCACTCAGGGGACTCTGGATAAGCCACTCAATTTCAGGGCCAGCACCCTCGTGTTTTAAATCTAGTGGTGCAAGTTCACCACTAAAGAAATTTTAGGCCAATGTTTCTCAATCTAGAATCCTTGGATCTAACTCCTGGGGTCCTTTCAAAGTTCATACCATACTCCAAGTTGAGGACCACAGATTTAAGAGAGCAAGGGTCATGTCACTTTTCTCTCCCACCCAACTTAGAAGAAACAAGGGAGGCCCAGGCACGCACAGCACTGGGTCACTCCTGAGAGGTCTGTACCAGGCCTTCCTGCCACTCTTGGACCTCTCTCCCAGAGCAATGAGAAGCAATTCTTTCTTATTTTATGGATAAAACGTAATATTCTAAGTCTCAAGAAAGCTTTCTGAGGCCATCCCAGCTGACCCCACTCACAATACTGATAGGCGAAGTGAGGCCCAGAGATGGACAGCACCCTCAGTGAGGTCACCCAGCAGCAGAAGACAAAGCTAGGACCTGCGTCTCTTGCTCCCACAGCAGAAGCTGCCTCAGCTGGCCTCTAAGGACACCAGTGAGGGACCCACAGACCTCATTCCCACCAGCAGCACCATTCCCCACCCCATTTCTGCCCTCCCCGGTCCCCACCGCCCCTTGTGTCCCCTCCAAGTCAGCTCACCTCTCTCTGTCCCAGGCCCTAAACATGCCTTTACCCCAACCCTACTGTTACTGCCGCCCCCAAAGCCAAGGCCATCGGTTCTCCTGTAAGTACATGTTAACACAGGCCAGACAAACCAAAAGTTCCATAGTCTTGTGAGTGGCAGAGGGGGCCGCGGGCTCAGGGGTCCTGAGCCGAGCTCCTGTCCTTCTAAGGAAGTTGAGACAGAAGGCATGATGTGTCAGGTGTGTTCAGACGGGGTTTTCTCTGCATTCACGTAGTGTCATCCTCTTAACACGTATGCAGGTGCAGAAAATGGTAGATGCGCCCCACCTTGAGCAGAGATTTTGGTATTCTGATGAGATTAAAATCTCAAATCACAATGTCAGTGAAGGGTCAGTGCTGGCGTCCTCTAGTCACCAGGGCCAGGCCTGCTCAGGTCTGTACAGGCCGTGCAGTGCTGCTTCATTGACCGGGGAAGGCCTTCATCAAGGAGATAAATAGCTCTTACTTTTATGGTTCGGAACGTGGCCTCGTCACTAAGTTAGGACGGGCCCCCTTCTCCTACACCACTTGGTCAGCTGGCTAAGGAAGGCAAGAAGGGAGAAGAGAGAATAGGCCTGGACAGATGAAGCCCGTTGGGATTTTTGGCTATTTGTGTTTTGTTTCCCAGGACCCGTTCCTTCCCTGTGCTATTTCATTCCTCCCTGAAAGATTTTATCTTCTTTGTTATCATCATGATTATTATTGAGACAGAGTCTACCTCTGTCGTCCAGCCTGGAGTGCTGTGGCCTCATCACAGCTCACTGCAACCTCCAACTCCTGGCTCAAGTGATCCTCCTACAACTTCAGAATAGCTGGGATCACAGGCACCCACCACCATGTCTGGATAATTTTTCTTTTTTTTTTTTTTTTTTGCAGTTTTTGGCGGGGGCCAGGTGTGAACTCGCCACTCCCAGTATATGGGACTGGTGCCCTACTCCTTTGAGCCACGGGAACCACCCTCATTTTTCTATTTTTGGTAGAGATGGGGTCTTGCTTTTGCCCCGGCTGCTGTTGAACTCCTGAGCACAAGTGATCCCCCCCACCTCAGTCTCCCAGAGTGCTGGGAGAGGCATAAGCTAGGCAGGTCAGGCATTTAGGGGAATTTGAGCTACTGTGCCTGGCCATCTTCTTTTTTTTTTTACAGCTTTCGGCAAGGGCCGGGTTTGAACCTGCCACTTCATGGGGCCTGAGCCCTACTCCTTTGAGCCACAGGCACTGCCCCCTGGCCATCTTCTTTATTCTTAAGGGGAAAAGGGACATAGGTCCCCTCTTCTGTAACTGCTTCATGCTGCTTGAAGGCCGTCGTCCCTGATTCAGACACACAAAAATCTCTAGCTGTATGATTTAACAGTTTGTAGGGATTTGGGTCCCTCGGCCAACATCGCTTTTGTCTGGAATTGTTGGATCCAGACAACAATTGTTGGAAGACACGAGTTTTACTAAGAGATTAAGTAGACATGGGCCAGAGAGTAGTAGTAATCAGGGAGCTATCGAAGGTCCCAGGAAGGGGAGAACCAGGTGAGACTTAGGAAGGCAGTCTTGATAGCCAAGGAGACATAACTTGGGTTAGTTCCCTGATTATATTCACATAATCAGGTGGCTTGTTCACCAGAGTTACTAATATACACGTGACAGGTTTATTAAGAGCAGACACCACATTTACCAAACAATCTAGGGACTCTCAAATTCCCCTAAATGCCTGACCTGCACAGGGCGCCACACTCTATTTCAGGGTCTGGGTCAAATTTCTGAGGGCTGACTCATAGCAGAAGGCACCCCAGGGCCTGCTAACCCTCCTGCCCCTGAATATATGTGACCAACATGCACTCACTAGTGTTCCAAGTTTTGGATAAACAAGGGAAAGCCACCCCTGAAAGCTCCCCAGGGCTAAGTGGTCATGGGATTGGTCTTTTTCTCTGGGACAAGGGAAGACACAGATGCCCAAAGGGGCACATGGTGAAGTCCTCCTGGGTGTGGAGTTTACCCTCCACTGCCAAGTCCTGCCAAGTCGCGTCTATGGAGCTTTCTCCCAGGCTCCAGTGGGACAGCCCTCATACCTCACCTCCACCTGCCCAAATCAGCCAGCTGTCTCTCCCTTGGACCTAACTGCCTCTGGAGGGGACATCCGTTTACAGTGCAATCCCTCACCTGACTGCAGCCCTGGACATGTGGCCACTAGGTTTGGGTCAGAGCATCCCTAGGAAGCTCCCACTTCCAGGTCATCAACACAACAACGGACATAAAAGTAGTGTCGCTAGTACAATGCAGACACAGGTACCCAGTCGCCCAGGTCCAGAGAGAAGTGGCCGGGAGATGAGGTGGAATGTTAAGTGGGGAGGAGTCCCACTTAACAAGTAGGCTCTGGGTACTAAGTGGGCACTGGGGTAACCAGGTGGCCCAGGGAGACACTGCAAGGCTTGTGGAAGGGACAGTGAGTGGAGCTCTCTATCCCAGGGGCAGGGGGCTCGTGGCAGATCCAACAGTCATGGAGATTACTTTTAGAAATATTTTACTAGGGAGCTTTGTTCCCATTCACACCGGGTGGGCAAGGAGGCAAGCAAGATTAGCAGAGACAGAACAGTGTCAGGCTGGGTGGCAGAGTGAGCTTAATACCCAGCAAGGGCAAGAGGTGTCTCCCAGGTGGAGGAGGAGGTTGTTCCAAGCGTGGGGAGGGAAACTGCGATCAGGAGTGGAAACAGGTCCTCCTTCATTCACCCACGGCACAGCATTTCCCTGTCTGGCTGAGTGCTGGTTCTCTTACACAGGGAGTGGAGGTTTCTACCAGTTCACAGGAAGAGGTAGGACTTTCTTGAGCGAGCTGCTTAGGATCAGGGTGCACAAGCTTGAATCATCCAAGGTGGACCCAGGTAAGAACCCTTGTAACTCAACTACTGTAGGGGTGACCGAGATAACTAAGTATGGTCCCTTCCAGTTTGGTGACAATTGGTCTTCAGGGGACCCTTCTCTCCAGGTTTTTAGGAGAACCTGGAGGGGAGATTCTCCCACCTCTGGACTTCATTTCCAAAATGGAGTAACGCTTTCAGATCTCAGCCCAAGTTAATAATGTATCCTAGGCTCTGGGTCATTTCCCCACGTAACAGGGTGTCAGTGGTGAGGAAAGGGCCACTGCAGACAGGCCGAGCCCTAGGCCGCTCTCGGGGGCCGCGAGGTCCCTAAGGAGCCCAGCAGGAAGCAGCCTTCTCTACAGTTCTGAGCTTCTGGATGCACCTTGCCCACCTCTTGTTAAGAGTATGGTTCATCTTTGCTACCTTTCCCAAGGACTTGGGGTGCCAGGAAGCATGTGATATACAGTCTATCCTCAGGGCTGCCAAAAGCTATTAAGTGATCTTGGCCACAAAACCGAGTCCACGGTCACTCTGGACAGTCACTCTGGAGTGCCACAGGAGACATCTGCGAACTTCAGGGCCCTTCTCAGATCAGGTCAGGCAGGCTTCAGCCCAGCCAGCAAAAGTAGTGTCTATGCAGAGGGTACTCATGTCCCTACTACGGGCACCTGAGGGTGGAATCTGTGAGTGGGAACAGCCTCATTATGGCCTAAAGTCTTGCACAAAGGGTCCTCGCCATTTGGCTTTTATTTTTTTGAGACAGTTGCACTGCGTTGCCCTGGGTAGAGTGCTATGGTGTCATATCTCACAACAACCTCAAACTCGTGGGCTCAAGTGATCCTCCTGCTTCAGCCTCCTGAGTAGCTGGGACTAGGCACCCCCCCACCAGGTTGGGCTAGTTTTTCTATTTTTAGTAGAGACAGAATCTCACTCTTGCTCAGGCTGATCTCAAGCAATGCACCTGCCTGAGCCTCTCAAAGTGCTGGGATCCCAGGGTGAGCCTCTGTACCCAGCCATCATTTGGCTTTTGGATGGGAAAATATAGGGTAAATAACAGGCTTTTATTAACCCATGTTTTAGGGATTTGGTAAGTAATGGCTAACTCCTCTTAGGGCTTCAAGCTGTAAGAGGTATTATTTTATCCAAGAATATCTTCCTCTTGGTTGTAGTTTTGTCTCGATAGGGGAAACTCCAACGGCACACTCTGGAACCATCATGTCATCGGGGATAGGGAAATTATTGCTACCTGGCCACTACAGGGCTAGTAAATGGATTCCTCGTCTCTTATCTACTGACACCTTGAGACTGTCTTTTTCTTTTTTTCTTTTTTGGCTTGAACCCACCTCCGGTATATGGTGCCGGCACCCTACTCCTTTGAGCTACACGCGCCACCCAAGAGATTGTCTTTTTCTAATGAGACAGCGGCCCCCAGTTTGCTGAACAGGACTGTAGCTAACAACAGAGCGGTGGGACATTCAGGAACATGTAAGAAAGAATGGGTCTTACCTGGGTCATCCACCTACTCCAGCCAGCAGCAAGTCACGGTTGGAGAGGGGTTCACAGACTAAGTCAGGACAGAGCAGGTGGCTCCCAGGGTCAAAAAGACATTCAGTTTTCCCACCTACCACATCGGCAGCAGGCCAAGGCTCTGCTAGAGTGACGACCAAGGTCAAGCCAGGCAGGCTCCTGACCTTTTCAATCAGTGGCACTGACTTTCCCTTCACTGGGCATTTCTGGCTGGGATATCAACCAATCTCCCGGCTCTAGGACAGCCCTCTTCCAGGGCCCTTTCTTCCAGAAACGGACACACTGGTTGGGCCCCATGCTGGCTGTCTGGCTGGACCGCTCTGCTTCTGGGCAGCCAGGAGGTGGCGCACTAATCAAGGCAGCCAAAAGCTGCTCTTCTTAACTGGTTGGTTACCTTCTCCTCTGATCCACACTGAGCACCTTACAAGCCTCTTCTACCAACACCGACAGTGAGGTTTCCAGTCCTGCCTCTAACTTTTGTAGCTTTCTTCTGCTGTCCAGAGCAGGCCAGAGGGGTAAAATGCACGGCGAGCAAGGATTTTGCTTCTGACCACTGAATCAGCATCAGTTCACTTTCTGGTCTCAGTAACACTGGAGAGGAAAATTGCTGGTTTTCTCCTCCCTCATCTGGGTGAGTTCACTAACCTTGTCATGCTTTATCATGTGTCTTCTCACTCCCTCAGCTACGCAGGAAATAAAGTGACCATCTATGTCTATCTCATCTCCAAGAGCCCACTAGCTGCCCTTATGTGGGACTGCCTCCCCTGAAGCTCAACAAAGAGCACACTGGAAGGAGCCTGGATGTGTCCTGCCCTGCTGAGAAATTGAGACTTTTTGTCTGAAGTGCAACAATTGGCTAAAATCACTGTCACATCTTGCAGGTTAAGGTAAAGCTCAGACTTTGCTTTACAAATTCCTCCCAATCTTGCCAGGGTCCTCAGAGAACTGGCCAAAGCTTTCTTTTCATACTCTCTGATCTACCATGGAGAAAGGGACTTGAGCCCACATTAGTACCCCTTGTCCTCTTGCTATCTCCCATAGGTAGAGATGAAGACCTTGGACTGGTGGTGAGGTAAAGGCAGGTGGCAGTTTGGAATCCCACCAGCAATAGTAGTGGGGGCTCTAGGAACCTAATCCAGGTATGGTGGAGGCTTGGTGGCTGAAGGAGGGCTAGCGGGCTCCCAAAGATAAGGCCCAGGACCAGAAGATTGAGTGGTGGCCTGGAAAATGGATCAGTGGGCAGATCTGGCTTTGGCTCTTCAACCCCCAGAGACGACCTGGGAATGTCAAAGGCCACACATATGCAAAATGAGCCCCATCACCCGGGATTTTGATAGTTTCATAAAAGCTTGCACGTAGGGGAAGCTTGCCCCAGTCACAGAGAATGCATCCCAGCAGAATCTCGGGGAATTCTAGGAATCCTGCCTACGTCTAATTCTGCCTCTTCTGTGACCCTTGGTTAAAATTCCTGGGGTAGGACAAAGCCTCTGCCAAGGAACCTCTATGTAATTCAAGACCCTGTGGGCCCAGGAGTCACCTGAAGGAATCTTGGTCCCCAAAGGTCTGAGAAGGAAGCACAGAAACAACACTGGTAGTGGTGCGCAAGCTGGAGGGGTAGGCTCCTCGTGTGCGGCTGCAAGGGAGGTGACAGGCTCAATGTCTGTAGTTACAAGAGTGTGCATGAGTTGCACAAGCCTAACTGTAAGGGAGCTATCAAGATAATCCTTCCACCCTCAATAAAGAAGGTCCCTTGGGCCGGGTGCGATGGCTCACATCAGCACTCTGGAAGGCCGAGGCAGAGGATTGCTTGAGCTCATGAGTTTGAGACCAGCCTGAGAAAGAGTGAGACCCCATCTCTAAAAAATAGCCATGCATTGTGGCAGGCACCTATAGCGCCAGCTATTTGGGAGGCTGAAGCAGGAGAATCACTTGAACCCAAGAGTTTGAGGTTGCTATGAGCTGTGACACCACAGTACTCTACTGGGGGCAAGAAAGTGATACTGTCTCAAAAAGAAGTCCCCATTCCTTAGAATCTCTTTTGTCCCATTTAGGGCCCAGGGTAACTAGTCCGGAGGAGATGAAAGCTGAAGGATTGAGCTGTTAGACAACCACAGCAGCTCCACCTTAACCGAGACAAGAAGGGCCCTAATTATGAGAAGCCAGTGGAGGAAAACAGGGCTATCAGAAAGCTTGTCAAGTGGGAGCTCGTGGACAGCAGGGCAAAATTAAGAGGGAGTGAGATATTGGTAGACCAGTGCTCTGGTGAGGAGTTCAAGGGTAATGAAGTCTCCCCAATCGGAAGTAAAGAATGTGGGGAGATATCCAAGGAATGGAAAACTAGACTCAGTGCTCTGTCTAGGAGGAATAGCCCAGAGTAGACAAAAAGAACACTCAAGTCTGGATGGAAAACAGGGTGAGATAAAGAGGGAAGTAAAGGGGCAAAATGTATCCCTCTGTTCTAGGAAGACGGAGTATGAAACTATTGGCACTGTTGGCACGTGTACAAGCAAAGCAGTGTCTTTATTCAAGCATATGCCTGGGTCACTCCACTCTACAGCGTGGCTGCGGAGGGCAACCCTGAACTGAAGCGGGGGAAGGTTTTTAAGGGTGCATGGGGAATTCCATCAGGCGTTTATAGGGAGGGGTTGCCATTGGCTGAGCTGTTGTCTAGGGGTGCTTGGCGCCACCTGATACACTGGAGGTGCCATAGGGTAAGTTTGCGTCAGAATCTTTCTGGGAAGAGATGCTTGTCCACTTCTGATAGGCTGGCCCCACAGGGCTGGGCTTATCGGTCCTGCCCAGAAGAGGTGTCACTGTGGCCTTTTCCCTGTAACAGGGCTGGGTTCCAAAATGGAGCCTTACTTACAAAATGGAGTCACATTTGGCCTCTTCATTCCACCCTTGAGTTTGTTGGTATTTGGGCCAAATCATGGGCCCAGGGGGGTTTCTTGTTCTAAAGGCTGGTACTGTGACCTTAAGACTGAAAGCCAGACAGTATTGACCCGTTCTTCAATAAAAGATATTAACTTGTTTAGAACACAGGGACCAAAGGTTAGAGGGAGTATGAGAAATATTACGGGGCCAATTAGGGCAGAAATCAAAGTAGGCAGCCAGGGAGACCAATTAAACAGTGACTCATACCAGGAGCCCTGCTGTTGTTGTTCCAATTCCCTTTCTCTCAACCTTTTTTGTAGTTGAGCCATGGAATCCCTTGTAATTCCTGAATGGTTGGTGTAAAAGCAACACTGTTCTCCTAGTGCAGTGCACAGACCGCCTTGTTGCAGGAGGAGCAGGTCCAGCCCTCTCTGATTTTGTAAGATAGTTCTGCTAATGAAGACAGGGACTCCTCTAACCAGCTAATGGAGTTTTCTGTTTGTTTTAAATCCAGGTCTATGGCAGTTTTGAGTAATTGATAATTTTTGTCCAGTATTATTAGGGCCGAGGTCCCCACTCCAGTGGCACCAGCGATCCCTAGCCCTACTAGTGAAGAGATGAGAACAGCAGCCACACCTACTGCCCGTCTGGTTCTGGGGCTCATTTGGGATGGGAAAAAGGCAATTTCTATTTGATCTTCTGAAAAATAGGTTATTGTGGGGAACAGTTGGACCATGACGCAGTACTCCAGGGTTTGGTTTAGGATTGTGCCATGCACACAGGGAGTTAACCCTGTTGTGCAGGCCCACCAGGTTTTGGGGGCTGGGGTGTAATAAGTATTATCCTGGCTATGCTGTGTGCTGGTCACAGGGGGTAGGAGGAGTTTGGTGATAGTGAGATTAGACAGGTTCCCTGTCCTTGGACTTCTTGGAGGGTTACTCGAGTTCTTTCTCTCTCCCATTGGCAGTGGCTCGAAGTATTGGTAGAGCTGAAGGCGCCATTTAGAGCTAGAGCCTGATAAAATGGTAGTTGGGGACATAGGCACAACCAGCACTCCCGGGTTAGACTGGGGTGTGAGGAATTTAGGGCCCGGTAGTTGCCTTGCAAAAGGCTCCAAATGGAGGTGGTCCCTCAGGTTTCAGGCTCTCCTGGAACATTCTGGGGCTGTAGCAGGATATCAAGTTTGGGTGGTGGGAGTTCAGTAATATTGGGAGGCTATTCGGGGGGGTCCTGTCTGCAGGTTAGTATTCAAAAATGAACTGGGTCCCACAGGCGCGACTACGGGCACCACTGGGGGCTGTTCTAATCTCTGGACAGTGAAGAGAAGTCCATTGTCGTACCCAGACTGGTACAATCTTAGCCCCCATGTTTTGCCCGTTTCCCACCCTTGGGTTTTTTTGGCTTGCTCCGTGAAAGTCAGGGTCAAGGGGTTACACAAAGGTCGGCTGCATGGTCCCCCAAGTCGCCCTCCCTTAGTGAGGCCCCACCCCACTGTTGTTGACCCAGTAGCTTTGTAGACCTGGATGAGATCAGTTTTGACAGGAACATTCCAGCTAAACCAGCCAGAAGACTCGCACCCCCAGGAGGAGCAGTAGAAGTCTTGGGGCCCCCCACATTTTCTTACCCGGTCTCGCCCCCTTTCTGTCCCAGGGCAAACGTAGAAATAGGTGTTGCGCAGAGCTGCCCTCTGGGATGGCCGAGTGCAGCCAGGGACCCAAGCTCCCCCAGGTGTTTGGTCATGTATGTCCCAGGTGCCGGCAGCGAGGGCACACAAGTCAAATTGGAGGGTCGGCCACCAAGTATTGGGGGGGTGGAGGCCTGAAGTCTGATTCACAGTGTGGCCCGTGATAGCACTTACAATTTTCCAGGTGACATTGACCGGAGCGTGGGGGTCGTTCAGGGCAAAAAGGGGTGATAAAGTTAGTAAGGCGAAAAAGAACGTTAGGCACAGTCTTGGGGGGGACATCTCTGCAGCTTGAGCTTCAGTGGGTTCTTAAATGGCTGGATTCTCCAGGCAGGTTAGTAGACTTCCTTTTCCATGTGGGGATCGGCAAGCCGGATGTGGGTGTGGTGGACCCACGCAGCGATCCCGTCGACTTTAGGCGGTTGAGGTTGTCAGGATGATGACATATGGTCCTTTCCACCTCAGCTAAAGGGTTTCTTTTCAGTGGCGTTTGATGTACACCCAGTCTCTAGGCCGATATCCGTGAGGCTCAGGCGGGGGGGTCCTTTTCATATACAGCTCGCAGTTGAGGCCACACCTGTTGCGGATAATGTGCAGTAAGACCAGAGAAGAACGGAAGTCAGAGTGATTAAATTCTGCTACTAACTCTGGTTTTAGGTTAGGTAGGATGGGGGGCGGTCTTCCAGACAATATTTCAAAGGGAATTAAACCAAAGGTGTAGGGGAGTTTCTTACTCTATAAAGAACGAAAGGGAGGAGAGATACCCAGTCACCGCCAGTTTCTAAGGTTAATTTAGTTAATGTTTCCTTTAAGGTTCTATTCATTCTCTCTACCTGTCCTGAACTCTGAGGCCTATAGGCACAATGTAGTTTCCAATTTATATTTAGGAGCGAGGCTAGGCTTTGCTGTATTGGGGAAACAAAAGCTGGGCCGTCGTTGGACCCTCTTTGGGTAGGACGTCCAGACCTCAAGATGATGTTTTCTAGTAGCTTTTTGCTTACTCTGCCTTGGTGGGGAAAGCTTCCACCCATCCTGAAAAGGCATCTATGAAAACTAAAAGATATCTGTTCCCGTATTTACCAGGTTTCATTTCAGTAAAGTCTACCTCCCAGTGTGCCCGGGTCGGGTTCCTCTTTCCCGTGACCCAGGGGGCTCGGTAGTGGACTTGGCATTCACCATCCTGCACGTTGTACATTTGGAAGTGACTGATTGTGTTTTGGCCTTGAGGTTAAAAACCCTGAAGGAGCCTTTCCACAACAAGTCTTCAATTTTCTGTGGTCCCATGTGCGTGCTGTGATGAATCTGGTGCACTAGGTCCAGGCCGAGCTTATCCAGAAGGGTCAGTCTCTCAGTTGGTGTGTAGTACCACTCATCTCTTTGGTAGTGTAGGGAGACCTTCTGTCTTATTTGTGCCAGGTCCTCCTTTGTGTACTCAGGGCTGGGCATTGTGGGTGCAGGCACAGGGGACAACTGTGCCATCAAAGCCAGGGTAGCTGGAGGGCCGGCAGTGAGGGCCGCCTCTCGTGCAGCAGCATCTGCCCAGCAGTTCCCCCTCGCCACTGGGGTAAGGGGTTTTTGGTGTCCAGGCAGTGTATTAGGGCTATCTGCTTTGGCAACCAAAGGGCCTGGATTAAGTCCAATATTTCCTGCTTATTCTTAATTGTCTTTCCTTCTGCTGTTAATAACCCTCTTTCTCGGTAGATGGCGCCATGCACGTGTGCCATGGTAAAGGCATAGCAGCTGTAGGTGTATACCGTCCTTGCCCTCACCCATTAGGAGGGCCTGGGTCAGGGCAACAAGTTCTGCCCTCTGGGCCACAGTTCCAGGGAACAGAGGCTCGGCCGTATTACCTCGTTTCCGTTGTCACTGTCGTCCCTGCGTACCTGGTGCCATCCTTGATGAAACTACTACCATCCGTGTACCAGGTAGCATCAGCCTGAGGCAGGGGCCGGTCCTGGAGGTCGTCCCGGATGCAATAGGCTTGACTCAGGATCTCGGCGCAGTGGAGAAGCGGCTGCACCAAATCCGGGTCAGGCAGCAGGGTGGCTGGCTTGAGGGCGGTGCTAGAACTGAATTGAACTTTGGGGGGGGGCGGTGGCAGCCCACACAGCCTATGGCTAGGAGGAGTGAAGAGTTATAAGGAATACCTGCATAGCTCAATCATGGAACACCTTAGTGGAAAGGGCACGGAGAGGGATTCAGCTCTCCTAACAAGCATGAGAGCTCACGAGATGAGAGCAGTGGTGAATTGGCAGTCTCTACACCTGTGGTGCCTTATATTAGGCTGGAGGAGCAGGCAGCCAGGAGCAACGGACTCGCTTACTCTGACTGTCCCTCCCCTCCCCGCCCCGCCCCACGCCAGCACGGCGTCTCTGCTGAAGATTATTACCAAGCTCTGCTAAAGACTAAGATCTATCTTTCTAAGAAGACTGCTTTACTCTCTCTAAGACACTCTCTCCAGCTAAAGTAGACAGCCCTCAGGCACTTAACAAACCTGAGCAAGGTAACTTAGCGGTCCGTGTCCAGAACCTAGTTAAGCTGGGCCCGAGACCTGGCCAGTCCTGGGCCCTGACAAGTGTGTCAGGAATGAGGTGTGACAAATGGCGTAAAGGGCAGGATCCGGTGAACGCGGACCGGGAGGGAAATAAGCTTTAGCAAATAAGAAAAGAGAGAAGAGAAACAAATATTTAGAGGGAAAAGAAATATCTAAGACAGCCAACAACAGGCCTTTCTCATTTGGTTTTTTCCTCATCTTTCCTACGTTTTCCCTTTCCAAATTCTAACTACTTGTGTGGGGTAAAAAGCTGATAAAAGCCTTTAGCCTCTTCTGTGAAGCGGCTAGAAAAAAAAAGGTAGAAAAAAGCCTTTAGACCAGAGGGAAAGATTAAAGATACAACTAGGAGATAAGAACCTTTAGCCTCAAGGATGAGAAAAACCTTCGGTAAAACAGCAAAGAGAAAAGTTTGGGAATAGGTTGCAAGAGTTTATTAAGGTAGAGAAGAGAACTTCTAACTGCCTTCCCCTATATCTTCGCCCATTGCCAGCAGGAAGTAGCTTTTGGGAGACCGACACCCGAATCCCCTTTTTGGCAGTTAAAAGTTCTGATTAAAAGAAAAGAACTGAGGTAGATTAAGGGGGTTGGTGAAGAAATAGAGGAAGTGAAGTTTTGTAAAACAGCTAAGACTCCAGAGTAAAAAGAAACAAGAGTCCCTGTCCCTTTGAGGCAGCCAAAAAGTTCTAAGAGTTGAAAAGGAAAGATTGTAAAAAGTAGAAGGCTGAAAGAAAAAGCCAGTAGGAAAAAATCATGGCAAATGAGATACAGCAGTTGAAGTATCAGATGGAACAGCTTAAAGAAGACATTCAGATCATGGCAGCTGATATGAAGCAGCTGAGAGATTGGATGAATCTTACAGTTAAAGCAGGTAAATGCTATATTGACATGACAACTCAAATTGGGCAGCTGAAGATCAGAGGGTAAATCCCCCAGTTAACATCAAATGCCATAAATGTAGGAAGCTAGGCCATAAGAGAAAAGAGTGTTTAAAAAGGAAAAGAACGCTGAATGCTAAAGAAATTGACCAAGGAGCATGTAAACCTCCAGGTACATGTCATGCTCAATTTGATAAGGATGGAACACCTTTATTGTAGAGAAATTATCAGATGGGCCAGAATCAGGACCCACTGGTAAATGAAGTGAAAACAGTTTCTTTAATATTTTCATTTCAAAATATTCTCAAACAGTATAATTCAATTCTATGCCATGGGAGCACTCTGACAGCTTGGTTAGACCTGTGGTGCCTCAGCATAAAACCGAGGCAATTAAACCAGACCAATGGATGATGATGAAGAATTAGATTAAGTATGTTCGTGGAATATTTGGTTATCCTGCGTGGTGAAGGGTAACCCACCTCTCATCAGCGTCTGTGTACTATAACCAGGTCCAGCTAAAGAGCCTGGCTGGACACGGCCCAAAGCGGAAAGGGACACTCTGAGGCAAGTGACTCCTTTGGAAGATTAGGAGAGAGAGGACAGAGGGAGGGAAGGGTAACTGAGTTAAACCACCCTCGTGCTAGGGAGCTCCATTAGAAAAAGAGTCTGGAATCAACTGGCAAAAATTCCGCTGGAAAAGCAGCTTGAAAGCAGGAAAAACTCTGCTACCGAAGAACTGTGAAGTGTGGGACCACTGAAGGACCGCGAGTAACAGAGCCTCTGAGAGGAACTGTTAAGTGCAGGACCATTAGTCCACAAGTAACAGTCTGTTGAGATCTGTGAAGGGTGGATTTGTTAGGACAGCGAGTAGCAAAGCCTTTGGAATAGCGATTGCAAAGATAGCAAGGAAAGCGTTATCTTTTGTTCATCCGAAGGAAAGTTTGTACAGTTAAGGAAATAGTAAATTCTCTCAGCAAAGATTTTCTCAGTTTGTTTCTCAGTTTAAAAAGAACTTTAAGGGAATTAACATTACAATCATCAGTTTTCCCTAGCAGCAGCTAATAGTTTACATCTGTATTGGGCTTCCTTATTTAAAGAGGCCATACCTGGAATTCAGAACTTTGACAATTACCATATTCTTTTGCCTAGAAAGAAAAGGGCTAGATAACAGGAAGAACTGCCCTTACTACATTAAAATTATTTTGTTTGTATATAAAAAAGGGGAGAAATGTAGCAGCCCATATAGCCTATGGCTAGGAGGAGTGAGTTATAAGAAATACCTGCATAGCCCAATGGAACACCTTAGTGAAAAGGGCATGGAGAGGGATTTAGCTCTCCTAACAAGCATGAGAGCTTGCGAGATGACAGCAGTGGTGAATTGGCAGTCTCTACACCTGTGGTGTTGAGAGGCACGAGATCAGCCTTCTATTAGGCTGGAGGAGCAGGCAGTCGGGAGCATGTGCATTCTATCACGGACTCGCTTACTCTGACTCTGTCTCCTGCTTGCAGAACGCCAGCACGGTGTCTCTCTGCTGAAGATTACCAAGCTCTGCTAAAGACTAAGATCTATCTTTCTAAGAAGACTGCTTTACTCTCTCTAAGACACTCTCTCTCCAGCTAAAGTAGATAGCCCTCAGGGACCTAACAGACCTAAGCAAGGTAACTTAGCGGTCCGTGTCCAGAACCTAGTTAAGCTGGGCCCGAGACCTGGCCAGTCCTGGGCCCTGACAAGTGGTGTCAGGAATAAGATGTGACAGGCGGGTTTTAGGAAGTAGAGCTTGGTAATGAGTCAGCCTGGCGTTTGTCAGCCAGCGATCAGGCAGCTGCTGAGTACCCCCTTGATGGCATGTGGGGTTGTTACCGTTAGATCTTGTCCCAAAGTTAGTTTGCATCTTTGATAAAAAAGGCGGTAGCAGCAATGCTACATGGGCAGGGGGGCCATCCCACCGCCACGGGATCTAATTTCTTTGACAAATAGGCCAGGGGTCTCCTCCACAGATCTAGGGTCTGGGTTAGTACTCCCTTCGCTATCCCTGCTCTTTCGTCCACATACAAGTGGAAGGGTTTTGTGATGTCTGGCAGGGCTAAGGCTGGGCGTGTAGGAGTTCAGTCTTTAAGGCCTTGGAGGCATGGGCCAGGGATTCTGTCCATATTAAAGGTTCCTGGCCTCGGGTTGCTTCATACAGTGGCTTTGCCTTTTCTGCGAACCCCGGGATCCACAGCTGGCAGAATCCTGCAGACCCCAAGAATTCCCTGACTTCCCGTCGGGTTTTGGGGGTAGGGATTTTTAGGATGGTTTCTTTCCTTGAGTCTGACAGCCATCTCTGTTCCCCCTTGAGTATGTAACCCAAGTAGCTCACTTTGGTCCTACAAATCTGGGCCTTCTTGGCTGCAGCCCTATACCCACAGTCACCAAGGGCCTTTAAGTAAGTTACGAGTGGCCTGCCAGCACTCGATTCACTGTCTGCAGCCACTAGGAGGTCATCTACATACTGGAGTAGACTAACATTGGAATTGTCCCTCCGGTACTCACTGAGGTCTTCATGCAGGGCCTCATCAAAAATGGTGGGGGAGTTCTTGAATCCTTGAGGCAGCCGTGTCCAAGTAAGTTGTCTGTTGAATTCTTCTGTGGGGTCATGCTACTCAAACGCAAAGATAGGTTGGCTTGAAGAGGCCAGAGGCAGGCAGAAGAATGCATCCTTTAAATCTAAGACAGTATACCATTGCCGGGTGGGGGGTAAGGTGCTCAACAAGGTGTGTGGGTTAGGCACCGTGGGGTGGATGTCAGCTGTCCATTTGCTGACCTCTCTGAGGTCCTGGACTGGCCGGTAGTCATTGGAATTTGGTTTCTTGACAGGCAGCAGGGGTGTGTTCTAGGTCGACTGGCATGTAACCAACATCCCTAGTTATCTCCATCGTCTTATACGGAGAGTAATGCCTTCCCGAGCTTCCCTGGACCTGGGATACTGCTTTACTTGGAAAGACTCCGGTCTTTAATTCCACTACCACTGGGGGCGGTGGGTTGCATGCCCCATCCCCCTAATCTCCGCCCATGCCTTTGGGAATTCAGACAGGCATTCTTCTAAGTCTGATGATGAGACTGAGTCTCATCATGAGACCAGCCTGAGTCTCATGGAGTCAGTGCTCATCAGATAGCAAGAACGTTAACACACCAATGGGCTCCCCATTACCATGGTGACTTGCACCCCTTGAGGTTGGAAGTGGATATGGACTCCAATGTTTGTCAGCAAATCTCTCCCCATCAAGGGGTAGGGGCACTCAGGTATGACCATGAAAGTGTGGGATATCCGGCCAGTCCCTAAGTCTACTTTGGGTAGTCCATGAGTACTAGCTGGTTCCTGTTGTGCCTTGAACCCATGACTTATGATTTGACAGCACCCCAAACAGTTGTTTGAGGATGGAGTGCTGCGCGCCCGTGTCCACAAAAAAAATCAATGGGTTTACCCTCCACCTTTAGGGTTACCCTGGATTCGGGGAGGGGCTCTGAACCCCGTCCCTCTAATCACTCAGTTCGCCCAACTCTAGGACTCGAGCCACACCTCCTCTGGCTCGCTCCAGACATTCTCTCTTCCAGTGTCCCTTCTTCTTACAGAAGGCACATTGGTCCTTCTTGAGAAGGGGTCTTCCATCCCCCCAGTTTTCTGACTTACCTTCCCCTCACTGGGGGTGTCTTGGTGACCTGTTTGTTGTTCCTGAAGTAGCTAGCCGTACTTTGGCCAGGCCTTGAGGTGTGCTTCTTGTTGGCTGCGCTCAATGATCTGGTCTGCTTTTCCTCTAGGGTTGCCCAGTTATTGTACACTTTCTCAACAGTTCCAAGATGATCTTATCTCCCAGTCGCTCCAGGTGCTGCAGCTTCGGACGGATTTCAGGTGCCATCTGGTTCACGAAGGCCATGATCACCGCTGATCGGTTTATGGGGTCTTCAGGGTCCATGGGGGTGTAAGTATGGTATGCCTCTAGGAGGCACTCCAGAAAAGCCCTGGGGGCCGCCTCCTTGGATCTGACTAACTTTCGCCAAATTAGTGGGCTTCCAGGCTGCTGCCCGGAGGCCCTTCATAAGAACCTGGCGGTAAACCTTGATACTCTCCTTACCTTCGGTAGTGTTATAATTCCAATCTGTCCGAGTGAGAGGGAACCCTTCGGCCACCCTCTTAGGGGCAAAAGTAGGGTTCCCGTCGTCCCCGGGACAAATTTCCAAGCCTCTGCCAGGATTCTCTCTCTCTCTTCCGTTGTGAATAGAATCTGGAGGAGCTGGCTACAATCGTCCCAGGTGGGCTGGTGGGTGAACAAGATGGAATCTAACAAGTTAATCAGCCCACTAGGCTTCTCTGAAAACGGGGGTGGGGGGGTCTGCATCTTCCAATTGTATAGGTCACCTGTGGAAAACGGCCAGTATATGATATTTAGGTGCCCTTGAGCGTCAAGGGCCACACGGCACTTAAGGGGAAGGCCCACTCCCTGAGCCCTTTCCCTCTAGGTTCTTCCCCTAGTGTGTTGTCCCTCCCCTCCCTCGGCCCCCGCGGGTGCCAGTGGTTCTGCCTCATTCCCTCCCGCGGCCTGGTAAGGGGGTGGTGTCAATAACAGAGTCTCCAGATGTGGATCAGTGGAAGGGGGCAGGGCTGGACAGGGGAGTGCAGTGAGTTTTTGAGTTCTGAGGGCAAGAACTGCAGGGTTAGGGGGAAGAAAGGGTTGTAACCAAGGAGGTGGTTGCTCCACTAAGACCTGCCAAGTAGTGATGTAGGCCACCTGGTCAGGGTGACCCGGCTTTCCATACACAATGTCTTTGACCTGATAAATGGTTGGGAGGTGGAACGTTCCTTCCTCGAGCCACTGAATGCCAAAGATTGGCCACTCGCTCGGGCAGAAGGTGATCAGCCTGTTTTTCTTGACTACCAGCCCTAAGTTGGCGGGTTCCCCTCTGACCTCTTGGAAGTGGTCGAAGAAGAGGGTCAAGTGGATGGTCTGAGCTTGCCCCTTGAGAACTAAGGAGCAGATATATTAAAACAAGGTGTAAAGGATTCTCTGAACAGGGTCAAGTATGCGAACAGGATCACCAAAAAGAAAAAAAATCAAGTTAATGCTACTCGTTCCCTGGCAGACCAATCCGGAGGGGCGGCACTACCAAGCCCAATACCGACAGCAAAGATGAAGAGAATAATGACTGCTAAGCCAAACGCGCACCCAGGGGAGAGGGATGTAGGATACATAGGATAAGTAGGTTAGCAGAGCAACTCCAAAGGGGGGAGAAATCTTGCAGGGTCCCTTGGAGGAAAAGATCCGCAACTCACTCACAGTCGTCCCACAAGTGTTCGTTACAGGATGAGACCCATCCTCCAAGAGACACCACACAAATGATTGGAATTTACACCTTAAACACTAACAGACACATTCCAAATGTGCAGCCAGCCTCCCCAGTGGGATCAACTCGGCGATAGGGACTCTAACCCCTCCGCTGGGCCTTCCGTCTAGCCGCAGGGACTCTAACCCTCCGTCAGATCGGCCAGGTGGACAGGAGACGTCTCTCTCAGCCCACAGCCAGGAGCCTCTATCGGCGCGTCCATGTAGTGCCCCCAGCTACCCAAACTCTGGGCACCAAGACAAGACAATGACCAGACAATCGACACATAACTCACCAGTGTGGAGCACTCCGTGCAAGGTGGGGTCTCAGGGGCGACTATCTCAGATGAGCCCCCAAATGTTGGGACCGAAATCGCTGCTGTGAGACCACCATACGCACATGTAAAAGCAAAGCAGTGTCTTTATTCGAGCATATGCCCGGGTCACTCCACGCTACAGCGAGGCTGCGGAGGGCAAACCCGAACTAAAGCGGGCAAATGTTTTCAAAGGCGCATAGGGGAATTCCATCAGGTATTTATAGGGAGGGGTTGCCATTGGCTGAGCTGTTGTCTAGGGGTGCTTGGCGCCACCTGATACACTGGAGGTGCCATAGGGTGAGTTTGTGTCAGAATCTATCTGGGAAGGGATGCTTGTCCACTTCTGAAAGGTTGGCCCCACAGGGCTGGGCTTATGGGTCCTGCCCAGAAGAGGTGTCATTGTGGCCTTTTCCCTGTAATGGGCCTGGGTTCCAAAATGGAGACTTACTTACAAAATGGAGTCACATTTGGCCTCTTCAGCACATCTCAGAGAACGAGCCCGATTGAAAGGGAAAGTGAGTCCTAAGAGGGAAGTGTGAAAAAGAACAACTGAAAGAGGGAGGAGAAAAGGAGCTCTGCGAACCTTCAAACCACAGCTCTGGAGCAGTACCCCATCACCATCACTAGCCCACTGTCGGGGAAAGCCTAGGCCTCCCAGATATGCACAGGATGGAAGAGGTCCCTGCCACCTCCACAAGTCACCCGATGTGGTGAAGTGTTAACAGAAGGGATAGGAGTGAGAGCAAGATGGCGGCCGAGTAACAGCTTCCTTCAACCTGGGCACTGTGAGTCTGGGGACACAAGACTCCAGGCATCCCTGGCTGATGGGATCTACCTATAATCATCCCTTTCAGGACACAGGGAGTCAGAGACTTCTGGACCCCAAGAGGACAAAAACAGTGGAAAAGTGACAAATGGTTGCTTGTGTTTGATCGGTCTAATCCCACCAGCAGCTGTTAAGTACAGCAGCAGTGAGACTGCAAACTGGAAAGGCCTTATCTGTGAGCTATTTTGGTGTTTTTGGACTTGGCACTCAGTTGAACTGCCTTGGGGAGAGCTTTGGCAGGAGTGCACAGAACTTTCGGCGTTGTCTAGGACCCCAGACTGAGCCCGGAGCTAATAGTGTTCGGCTGCGGGCCACAGGGAGCCATTGTGAGAGAACTGCCCCAGCAAGCTCCGCCCTCAGGGTGGCAGAGCAAGGATTGAGTGGGAGCTAGTAATCTAGTGACTGAGCAGACTAAAGGCAGGGACTGAGCCACCTTACAGCCTTAAGCCTCAGGGGCAGAGTGAGACCAGTTTTGGCACCCTGGGTAAGTGGATAGCCACTTCAGCAGAGATCCTAGCAACAAGCACTTTCCTGGGAAAGCTTCAGCTTAGCCAAGTTTAGAAGTTTAAAGTGCCCTTTCAGAGGGCTGAGGAGAGATTTAGGGTCTCCACCCAGTGGGGTTTGATAAATCAGCTGAGGCCTCCAGTCATATCAGCATTGTGATTAACATCTCATACCCCAGAAGACCACCTGTTGCCCAGACACTATTCAACAAAATATATATACTACTTTGTTTTTGGTTGTTTTTTGTTTATTTTGTTGTTTTAATTTCAACCTTTTCCCTATAGATTTTTCTTTTTCTTTCTTTTCTTTCTCCATTATTCTAGTTTAAATACAATTTCCCATTGCTGCCTTTATCAATAATTAGAACTTCATTTTTACTAGTGTTTCTACCCCTATTATTTGGTTTTTCACCCAATTTTATCCCGTAAAGGTTCTGTTTGCTTGTCTTGGTTTGATTTATAGCATTTTTGTCTTTCCTCTCTACTTGGTGGAGGTAGAGTACTGTGTCCGATCAGGCTAGAAAAGAGCCGCTGACATCAAGGGAACCACCCAACCCAGCACCCCTAGAGGTTGGGGTTTTTTTAAGGTTGTGTCAAAGTACCCTACTGTATACCTATATTGCTCTGTCTCCCTCTTTCTATGCCTGTCTGCTTTTTGTCAATATTCCCTTTTACCCATCCCCTCTCCTTTCTCTATTTTCTTTTCTTTCTTTCATTCTTTTCCTTTCTTTTATCCCTTCCTGCTCTTCAACCTTCTCATCCTTCTCATCCTGTACCAAAAGGACTCATCAAAACCCTAGTCCATAGGCATGGCAACTTAAAGAGCAAGAGGAAGTGAAAAGAAAATTAGGGCAAGGAAACAGATAAAAGAAATCACTCATGAGGAAGAATCAGCAGAAAACTCTTGGCAACATGAAGAACCAGTCCAGAGCAACCCCTCCAAGGAACCATGAGGTAGCTACTGCAGAGGATTCCACCTATACAGAAATGTTAGGAATGACAGAAAGGGAATTTAGAATTCAAATGATGAAAGCAATGAAGGAAGTGATGGAAACAATGAAGGAAACTGCTAATAAAGTGGAAAATAACCAAAAGGAAATCCAAAAACAGAATCAAATAAGAGATGAATGACATGAAGAATATAAAAAGGATATAGCAGAGCTGAAGGAACTGAAACAGTCAATTAGGGAACTTAAAGATGCAATGGAAAGTATCAGCAACAGGTTAGACGATGCAGAAGAAAGAATTTCAGAGGTAGAGGACAAAGTTCTTGAGATCTCAGATAGTTAAAGAGGCAGAAAAGAAGAGAGAAGCACAACGTTAGCTGACAGAATTATGGGACTTTATGAAGCATTCCAACATACGAGTTATAGGTATCCCAGAAAGGGAAGAAGAATGTCCCAGGGGAATGAAAGCCAAACTAGAGAATATTATAAAAGAAAATTTCCCAAATATCACCAAAGATTCTGACACACTGCTTTCAGAGTGATATCGGACCCCAGGGCGCCTCAACTATAACCAAGCTTATAACGAAAGAAAAGGTTCTGCAAGCTGCCAGGAGTAAGCGCCAGTTGACATACAGGGGCAAATCCATCAGGGTGACTGCAGACTTCTCTTATGAAACTTTCCAAGCAAGAAGACAATGGTCATCTACCTTTTAATCTACTTAAACAGAACAATATCTAGCCCAGAATTCTATATCCTGCTAAGCTTTAAAATTGATGGAGAAATCAAATCATTTACGGATATACAAACACTAAGGAAATTTGCCACAACAAGACCAGCTCTACAGGAAATACTTCAACCTGTTCTGCACACTGACCACCACAATGGATCAGCAGCAAAGTAAGAACTCAGAAATTAAACGACAGAACAGAACCTCTACACTGATGCAAAAGATAAAACTAAGCAATGGACTCTCACCAAATAAGACGAATAGAATACTACCACACTTATCAATTATCTCAATAAATGTTAATGGCTTGAATTCCCACTGAAGAGGCACAGATTGGCTGACTGGATTAAAAAACATAAGCCATCCAGTTGCTATCTGCAGGAAACACACCTGGCTTCAAAAGACAAATTAAAACTCCGAGTCAAGGGTTGGAAGACAATATTTCAGGCAAATGGAATTCAGAAGGAAAGAGGAGTTGAAATCTTATTTTCAGATACATGTGGATTTAGAGCAACTAAAGTCAAAAAAGTCAAAGATGGTCATTTTATATTGGTCAAGGGAAAAATACAACAAGAAGACATTTCAATTCTAAATATTTATGCACCCAATTTAAATGCTCCGAGATTTTTGAAACAGACCTTACTCAGTCTGAGCAAGATGATATCTGATAATACCATAATGACAGGGGACTTTAACACTCCTCTTACAGAGCTGGACAGATCCTCTAAACAGAAATGAAACCAAGATATAAGAGATTTAAATGAGACCCTAGAACAACTGTGCTTGATAGACAAATATAGAACACTCTATCCCAAAGATAAAGAACATACATTTTTCTCATCACCCCATGGAACATTCGCCCAAATTGATCATATCCTAGGACACAAAACAAATCTCAACAGAATCCAAAGAACTGAAATTTTACCTTGTATCTTTTCAGACCATAAGGCACTAAAGGTGGAACTCTAACAAAAAACGTTCGACCCCACACAAAGGCATGGAAATTAAACAACCTTCTCTTGAATAACAGATGGGTGCACGAAGAAATAAAACAGGAAATCATTAACTACCTTGAGCATAACAACAATGAAGAAACAAGCTACCAAAACCTGTGGGATACTGCAAAAGCAGTTTTGAGAGGAAAATTTATCACTTTGGATGCCTACATTCAAAAAACAGAGAGCGCATCAACAAACTCACAAGCCATCTTATGAAATTGGAAAAAGAAGAACAATCTAAGCCTAAACCCAGTGGAAGAAATATCCAAAATCAAATCACAGATCAATGCAATTGAAAACAAAAGAATTATTCAGAAAATTAATGAAACAAGGAGTTGGTTTTTTGAAAAAATAAATAAAATAGATAAACCATTGGCCAGACTAACAAGGAATAGAAAAGTAAAATCTCTAGTAACCTCAATCAGAAATGATAAAGGGGAAATAACAACTGATCCCACAGAGATACAAGAGATCATCTCTGAATACTACCAGAAACTCTATGCCCAGAAATTTGACAATGTGAAAGAAATGGATCAATATTAGGAATCACACCCTCTCCCTAGACTCAGCCAGGAAGAAATAGAGCTCCTGAACAGACCAATTTCAAGCACTGAGATCAAAGAAACAATAAAAAATCTCCCAACCAAAAAATGCCCTGGTCCAGATGCCTTCACTCCAGAATTCTATCAAACCTTCAAGGAAGAGCTTATTCCTGTACTGCAGAAATTATTCCAAAAAATTGAGGAAGGAAACTTCCCCAACACATTCTACAAAGCAAATATCACCCTGATACCAAAACCAGGAAAAGACCCAACTAAAAAGGAGAATTTCAAACCAATTTCACTCATGAATATAGATGCAAAAATTCTCAACAAAATCCTAGCCAATGGATTACAGCTAATCATCAAAAAGGTCATACATCATGATCAAGTGGGTTTCATCCCAGGGATGCAAGGCTGGTTTAACATACACAAGTCCATAAACGTTACCCACCATATTAACAGAGGCAAAAATAAAGATCACACGATCCTCTCAATAGATGCAGAAAAAGCATTTGATAAAATCCAGCATCCTTTTCTAATTAGAACACTGAAGAGTATAGGCATAGGTGGCACATTTCTAAAACTGATTGAAGCTATCTATGACAAACCCACAGCTAGTATTTTACTGAATGGAGTAAAACTGAAAGCTTTTCCTCTTAAAACTGGAACCAGACAAGGTTGTCCTCTGTCACCTTTACTATTCAACATAGTGCTGGAAGTTCTAGCCAATACAATTAGGCAAGACAAGGAAATAAAGGGAATCCAAATGGGAGCAGAGGAGGTCAAACTCTCCCTCTTTGCTGACGACATGATCTTATACTTCGAGAATCCCAAAGACTCAACCACAAGACTCCTGGAAGTTATCAAAAAATACAGTAATGTCTCAGGATATAAAATCAATGTCCACAAGTCAGTAGCCTTTGTATATGCCAATAACAATCAGGATGAGAAGCTAATTAAGGACACAACTCCCTTCACCATAGTTTCAAAGAAAATGAAATACCTAGGAATATACCTAACGAAGGAGGTGAAGGACCTCTATAAAGAAAATTATGAAATCCTCAGACAGGAAATAGCACAGGATATTAACAAATGGAAGAACATACCATGCTCATGGATGGGAAGAATCAACATTGTTAAAATTGTCTATACTTCCGAAAGCAATCTACCTATTCAATGCCATTCCTATTAAAATACCAACATCGTACTTTCAAGATTTAGAAAAATGATTATGCTTTGTATGGAACCAGAAAAAAACCCATATAGCTAAGGCAGTTCTTAGTAATAAAAATAAAGCTGGGGGCATCATCATACCAGATTTTAGGATGTACTACAAAGTCATAGTGGTCAAGACAGCATGGTACTGGCACAAAAATAGAGACACAGACACTTGGAATCGAATAGAAAGCCAGGAAATGAAACTAACATCTTACAACCACCTAATCCTTGATAAACCAAACAAGAACATACCTTGGGGGAAAGACTCCCTATTCAATAAATGGTGTTGGGAGAACTGGATATCCACATGTAAAAGACTGAAACTGGACCCACACCTTTCCCCACTCACAAAAATTGATTCAAGGTGGATAAAGGACTTAAATTTAAGGCATGAAACAATAGAAATCCTCAAAGAAAGCATAGGAAAAATGCTGGAAAATACTGGCCTGGGGAAAGACTTCATGAAGAAGACTGCCATGGCAATTCCAACAGCAAAAAAAATAAACAAATGGGACTTCATTAAACTGAAAAGCTTCGGTACAGCTAAGGAGACAACCACCAAAGCAAATAGACAACCTACACAATGGGAAAGGATATTTGCATATTTTGAATCAGACAAAAGCTTGATAACTAGAATCTATAGAGAACTCAAATTAATACACATGAAAAAAGCCAATAGTCCCATATATCAATGGGCAAGAGACATGAATAGAAAGTTCTCTGAAGACAGATGAATGGCTAACAAATATATGCAAAAATGTTCATCATCCCTATGTATTAGAGAAATCCAAATCAAAACCACCCCAAGATACCATCTAATCCCAGCGAGAATGGCCCACATGACGAAATCTCAAAACTGCAGATGCTGGCGTGGATGTGGAGAGAAGGGAACACTTTTACACTGCTAGTGGGACTGCAAACTAGTACAACCTTTTTGGAAGTAAGTATGGAGAAACATCAAAGCACTCAAGCTAGACCTCCCATTTGATCCTGCAATCCCATTACTGGGCATCTACCCAGAAGGAAAAAAATCCTTTTATCATAAGGACACTTGTACTAGACTGTTTATTGCAGCTCAATTTACAATCGCCAAAATGTGGAAACAGCCTAAATGCCCACCATCCCAGGAATGGATTAACAAGCTGTGGTATATGTACACCATGGAATACTATTCAGCCATTTTTTAAAAAATGGACACTTTACATCCTTTGTATTAACCTGGATGGAAGTGGAAGACATTATTCTTAGTAAAGCATCACAAGAATGGAGAAGCATGAATCCTATGTACTCAATTTTGATATGAGGACAATTAAAGTCATGGTAGGGTGGGGGAAGGGGAGAGCAGCTAGAGAAAGAAGGAGGGAGGGGTGGGGCTAGGAAAAGCAGAGAGAGGGAAGGGGGCCTGGGGTCTTGGTGTGTGCCATACCTTTTGGGGGCAAGACACGAGTGCAAGAGGGACTTCACCTAACAAATGCAATCAGTGTAACCTGGTTTATTGTACCCTCAATGAATCCCCAATAATTAAAAAAAAAAAAAAATGACTTGACACCTCTCTCCAAAAAATGAATAGTTCCAAACTAGGAACCTCATTAAGAAATGATTTAAGGGGGGCAGCATCTGTGGCTCAAAGGACTGGGGTGCTGGCCCCATATGCTGGAGGTGGCAGGTTCAAACCCAGCCCCGGCCAAAAACTGAAAAAAAAAAAAAAAAATGAAATGATTTAAGAATGCAGATAAATAACTTTACAAGTAAGAAGTAGATAGATCACAAAATAATCAAAAGATAAAGATTAGCTGGAAACAAACCTGAAAGAAGAAAAGCATCCTAATATAGACACAGAGACCATTAGAAGAAGTTTGCAGATAGTCTCTCAAACTCTGATAGGGTATATTTATTAAAAATTAAAGCTGAAAAGACCTCTCTACTACCTGCGCGAAATCAGAGTTAAGAACTTAACTTCCTTGGTGTACAAAATATGAAACATGACCTGTGTATGGACAAACTATAGAAAAGTGTTAAAGATATCTTTCCCACTGATACCTTTGGGTAAATAAACTCATTCAACTTAAAAAAAACAGTCGGAAGGGTCAGAAGTGTAGATGGGTCTCACAGACAATCAGAGGAACGGAACCGAAGTGGGGGAGTGGGGAGAAAAAAGCAAGCAAGAACCCAGAAAACCGTGGGCCGGCGGCAGGACCCGCTCCAGCAGCTGCCCAGTCTCGCGGGTTTCTTGGACACTGCTCAGAAGATACCCGAACCCCTTATCCCGGAGATCCCTACACCAGCCAGGCAGGAAAGGGAAACTAGGGAAACGCTGCCAGAGAAGAAAGGGAACGAGAGCGCCGGGCCGAGGAACAACTCGCCCGGCGCCGAGACGCGGACGGCCGCACGGCCTCCCGCGGGGTCGCGCGTCCCGGAGGTTCCGCAGCTCTTCGGGGCCCCTCCCGGGGGAAATACGTCCGTCTCGGAGCACGGAAGCAGTCACCGAGACTACCGCTCAGCCTACAAAAGACGCAAGCTCCAAAGGTCCCAAGAATCAAAGCCACCCCGACCGCCCGCAGCAGCACACTTACCCCGACCCGCCGCGGAATCCGCCTCCGGGAGCATGCGCCGCTGCAGGTCGGCGCGAGTCCGTGACGTCACGGCGCGTCATCTCCGAGTTCCCAGCGTTTCCGGGCCCTGCCGTCAGTCGGAGCCGGTGGGTCTGTGGGACACGCTCACCGGCCGCGGGCGCAGGAAACCTTTCCAGCGGGAACTTTGACGTTAGAGGCTTAGGTGGCCGACGGCTTCTGGACAAAGTGGAGAAAGGGAAAGAGCGACGGCTGGCTGAATGTAATCAGAGCGCGCCGGAAGCGGCCTGAAAATGAAGAGTAAGCGGGCCGCGGCTTTGCGGCGGTGTGGGGATGTTTCGGGTCGGAGACGTGGTGGGGGTGGACGGGACGGGTCCGGGCTGCCTGTCGCTGCGGATTCCGAACAGAACTGCTACGAGAATGTCCCCACCTTATATGAAAGAAAGTGAGGGCCAGAGCGCACGTCAGTCGCCAAGCCAATCATTGCTGTCAGGGCTGGAGGCAGACGGGCCTCCAGGGCCGCCTCCATGTGGGGCACTTGGTCACTACCTCTGTGAGCACCGCAGTCCAGGCCCTGCTCTTCTCCTCTGCCTGGTTTTCCACCTTTGTCTGATGTAGGGCGCCGAGAGCTACCAGAGAATGACATCACTAACCCAAAGCTTTGGACTTGGTGCGGGGAAGAGATGGACCAAAGTGGGGGGCGAGCATCAGAGCAAGGGGTGTAGTCACTATTAAGACGGGACCTTCGATCAGGATTGTGTTTTCCACTCTGCCACTACCTACCTACATGATCAAGTTTAGTGTCTCAGCACATCCGAACTTCAGTTTTCTTATATGCATAAGTGTAATTAGATAAAATATATGTAGATTTTGATCGGGTGCCCAGCAAGTAATGAGTGTTCAATAACTGTTAGGTGTGTATTGCGTTAAGACTTGATGCCTGGCACCCGTAACAAGGGAGCCATTGAAGTTGCTCTCTGCAAATAGGTTATAATCCCCATCTTCCATTTGAGGGAGAACTAGACTCTCTATATAACACTTGAAACCAGCTTGGTTTGTTGATCACACACACACAGGGAAGTACAAGAGAGCTGCATGAAATTTATGGTGTAGTGTGAATTGAATTTTCAAGTCATTTGGCCTTTACACCAGGCCTTTGTCCCATTCTTACTCCATTCAGACCTGTACTCTGTGCCAAAGTTTTCTTATTCATACAAATTAAATAAGAAACAGTAGTGTGGAATTATTCAGAAATCGAAACCACATTGTTCAATATATATTTTGAATTTGAAGAAAGACCTATTGTAGTTTATCAGTTCAAGATACCATCAATTATATGATACATTATGGTTTCATAGACTAAAATGAGAACAACCTTTTTTAACATCTTAACAATCAACAAAATTTTATCTCTAACCATCTGCATCCTGGACAGCTGTATCTCATAACTTTCAAATGAGTTACTTTGTTAGACTTAGCGCTCAAACTTCTAACCTATGGTGTTCTAAACCAGTGCAACTCAAAATGTGATCTACTAACCAGCCACAGCATCTGGAAACTTGTTAGAACTGCAGGATCTGGGGGCATCTGGGATTTTAATAAGATCCCAGAGATTTTTACACACATTAAATTTTTGAAAAGCACTCTTTTTAAACCATACCCTTGGAACTTCTAGGATAGATGTGGCCAGAGGGCAGGGTGAGAAACCTTTGCTCTTCCTACCAACGCCCTCTTCTCCTGTGTCTGAATAAGCATATTAATTTTGTAATTAGAAAGAGTCTAGGCTCAGTGCCTGTGGCTCAAGCGGCTAAGGCACCAGCCACATACACCTGAGCTGGCGGGTTCAAATCCAGCCCAAGCTGCCAAACAACAATGACGGCTGCAACCAAAAAATAGCCGGGCGTTTGCCTGTAGTCCCGGCTACTTGGGAGGTGAAGGCAGGAGAATTGCTTGAGCCCAGGAGTTGGAGGTTGCTGTGAGCTGTGATGCCATGGCACTCTACCCAGGGGGGACAGCTTGAGGCTCTGTCTCAAAAAAAAAAAGAAGAGTCTGAGTCTTGCAGCCATACCCCCTAGGAATTGATCGTTTCTTCTTCTTTTTTTAATCCCCCAGGTGTGATCTACCATGCCTTTTCTCAGAAAGAGGCGAAAGACTTGGGTGTCCAGGTACAGTTCTTGGTGAGAGGTCTGGGAGCAACAGAGGTGGTGTGAAGATGGTTCAATGGCTTCTGAGCCTCTAGAGCTGGTTTAGATGTCTTTTCCCATGACTTACTCATTTTTCCAATAGACATCTTAGGCTCAATCAAGGTCTGATATTCTGATAACCTGTTCCACATACCAGCCTCCTTGCCTGTTGAATCAAAGTCAAGTTCTTGATGTTACCTCCCCCTATGTAGGGGCCACGAGGCCATGAGCACCATTGTTTGACCCTGTCATTTCTAAAGAAGGCATGCAAGTCACATTTCATAAGTGGGATTTTACAGATTATATTTGGGTGCTTCAAGATGTTCTGTTCAAAAGTCCCACTTGCGGCTCTTAACAAGAGCATCACCTTGAAATCAAGATTTTGGAAGACCAGTGTACCTTTGATTTACTTCTCCATGAAAGGGAGGCCACTTAGATGTTTGTAAGAATCAAATAGCTGTCCTCTCATAGCACTAATGATGATAACAAGATAATTCTTGGTTGACATCTAAAGGGACAAAGCTGAAGCAGGTACAGTCCCTGCCATGTTCACTGTGAACTGCCTTAAGGATTGTGTGTACCGTATCTTCTTATCTCTGTTTCTCTCCATAGAGGGGGCTTGATTACTTTGGATAGATTGGCATCAATCTTTCAGCCTCAGTGTTTATAGCCTGGTTAGTGCAGCAAGGGCCCAGTAATGGTCCAGCCAAGGGACAGGACCTCAGAGAGAGTCCTCCCCAGGCTGTGGTGACAGGAGGGCAGAGGCAGTGCTGCCAACTGGGGACTAGACTCTTAGACTCCTGCTTGACAGGTAGTGATGCTTGGAGTTTTTCGAGAATTACACACAATTATGACAGTTATTGGGCTCAGAAGTCCTGTCCAGGAGCCTGTTGCTTGTTCACTGTTACTTGATGCTGCTCTTTCTTGGGAAGCGTGAGTGCAGGGCCTGAGATCGCTGACAGTTCCTTTCTGCCCCTTGGAGAATAGCCATACTGTGTCCACCAGGCTGAAAACCGAAGTGAAGGGGATTATTACTGGACACAGTGTCAGAATTCCCACCCCCAGAAGCTAGGCCACACAGAGCACCTGCTCTGTCAGTTTTCCCAGGGTTAGGTCGCTTCCTTCATGGCTGTGGCGTGGTTCTACTCTAAGCTCACCACTGTCTGATCATGACTTATCACATACCTTTGTCAGACATTTCTCAAGACTCTGCTGAGAATGAGGTCTTTTTCCAAATACGAAGGTTTTAATTCTCATTAGAATAATCTCAAAAATGCAGGACAAGAGTCAGTGTTGTATATGGTGAAAGTGTGTGTGGGCCCCGGGGTGGACGGACAGACAGCCTGGAGATGTGGGTGTATGTGGGCCCCAGGTGGATGGACAGATGGCCTGGAGGTGTGGGTGTGTGTGGGCCCTAGGATGATGGACAGACGGCCTGGCAGGTGTGGGTGTGTGTGGGCCCTGGGGTGATGGGCAGACGGCCTGGCAGGTGTGGGTGTGTGTGGGCCTGGTAGGTGAGTGTCTGTGTAGGCCCCAGGGTGGACAGTCAACAGAGGCAGCCTCAGCCCCATGGGCTGCTCCAGTGGCTCCGGGAGTGGAAGCGTGAGGACCCCAGGCTGCCCAAGCAGATCAGGAAGCACTCTGCCACCTCATCCCTGTGCAGCACGTGGGAGCCCAGCGGGCCGAGGCCTTTGTGAAGGCCTTTCTGAAGCGCAGCACACCCCGCATGAGCCAGCAAGCACGTGAGGACCAGCTGGAGCGCAAGGCCGTCATTCTGGAGTACTTCATTCGCCCCAAGCGAAGGGAGAGGAGAAAGAAATCCAAAGGCCTTTCTGCCCGGCAGAGGAGGGAGCTGCGGCTCTTTGATATCAAACCAGAGCAGCAGAGGTGAGCCAGCCTTCCTACCCATGGTGGCCTGATTCCCTGGCCTGGGGTGGACTCTGGGAGCCCAGAAGTTGCCCAGGTCGCCCTGCTCGACTTAAGCCAGGGAGCCGCCCGCTGCCCACCGCCAGAGGGCAGCCTTCCTTTGCTGGGTTGTGCGACTTTGTAATGGTTTGGTCGGCCTGGTCCGAGGCAGGGTGGGACCCACTGGTTTGGCTGCCATCCTCTCCTGGACAAGTAGGATTGGTGCTATGAGGGAATCTGTTGCCTGTGGCAGCAGCCGTCTGTTTTTCAGCTTGTTAGACAGAAAACAGGAACTGATATTTTTTAATGTGTATCTCCTTATAGCCTTTTAATAGCACTAGACAGAATCACCCACTTGGGTTTCATTGCCAGAGATGCTGCCTACACATTCCAGAAGCCTCTGGGAGGAAGTGTCACTGTCTGGTGGGCGGGCACCCCCTCCCTCCAGCTGACCTCCGTTCTCCCGGGGCAGGGCTGAGTCTGCATGTCCTGGGATTGTTTGTAGGTTTTTGCTTAGAGATCTCTGGCCAAATAGCCTCCCACAGTCCAGAAGACATTCACAATCTGTCATTTTGTCCGTGACCCCTCCCGAAATCAGCTGCTTCTGCTGCCTGCCTTGCTTTGCCACTGGTGTCCTTGTGGGCAGAGCTCACTCTGGCTGTGAGTTTGGGGTTCTTGTTTCTGCAGCCTGAAGCTTCATGTAAACAGGACCCCTCTCCCCCGCCCCGCACCAGAAATAGTGGTAATGGCCCCAGAGGAAAGCCTCTGTGTGTTCCATCCTATCCACACCCCTCCCCAGGCCTTCTTGCTTGACACAAGGAGTGCATGGTGACCATTTATTCAGGGCTTACTGCGTTCAATTGCATGTCATAGAAAACCTCAAAATAACAGTGGCTTACACAAGACCGAAGTTTATTTCTCTCATGAAAAGCAGTCTAGACGAGCACCATGTGGGCCGGCATGGCAGGCGGCCCCACAGCCCTTGGACCCAGGCCACACGTGTCCACCGTCAGTGGCTCCTGGGCTGAGCTGCTGACCTGAGCTCCAGCTGGCCGGCTACATCTAGCCAGCAGGAAAGATGGAGGGGCAAAGAAAGGCTCCTTCCTCTTTGTGTTAGCAGAACCTTAGCCCCTGAGAAGCTCCTACCAGTGAGGAAAGTGGGTTCCAGAGGTGAAGGTTCTCGATGTTAGATTACCAGCGGTGGAGTGAGGATTTGCACGCCGTCCTTAACCTCCTGGGTCATAGTTCTTTTTTTTTTTTTTAAAGCATAACAATATTCTCTACTTCATTGTTCAAATATACATATTTTTATCTGAAATACAATATTTACAAAACGAAACAGCTCCTCGCAATAAAACCAACATTATTGAAGAGTTGTTCAAATTATTTTTAAACGGTTGTAGTGGAGCCAGTTTTCCTCAATTAAGTGCCTACAGGGATTTAGCACACTCAGTGTAGAATACAACCGAGAATATGGCATTGATAAGTAAATATTAGATATAAATTCAGCCAAACATTCGAGATAAAAGACTTCTGATTTCAGAAGTATATTTAGAAATATCCCCCATCCACTGTTGTTGCCCTCCCTTTATGCTTTCACACAGCAAGTTCGGGGAGTGACAGTTTTCTGTGCTTCCAGAGGTCTTTTGGGGCAGCCCTCTACCATCTTCTTTCTCAGTTAGGTCTTTGCATTAACCTGTGCCATTTGCCTGGCTGAGTACCCGTTTCTAGCCGGCCGACATTACAGTTTACTCATTGCTTCACGTTGCAGACTTGCTCCCCGCCTCAGCTGGTCTCTCGTTCTCTGCTCTTCTCTTGCTTTCCTCCAGAAGTCTGCTCTGCTCTGGGGATGTGTCACAGCTAGAGGGCTTCTCTTGCTTTCCTCCAGAAGTCTGCTCTGCTCTGGGGATGTGTCACAGCTAGAGGGCTTCTCTTGCTTTCCTCCAGAAGTCTGCTCTGCTCTGGGGATGTGTCACAGCTAGAGGGCTTCTCTTGCTTTCCTCCAGAAGTCTGCTCTGGGGATGTGTCACAGCTAGAGGGCTTCTCTTGCTTTCCTCCAGAAGTCTGCTCTGCTCTGGGGATCTTTCACAGCTAGAGGGCTTCTCTTGCTTTCCTCCAGAAGTCTGCTCTGCTCTGGGGATGTGTCACAGCTAGAGGGCTTCTCTTGCTTTCCTCCAGAAGTCTGCTCTGCTCTGGGGATCTTTCACAGCTAGAGGGCTTCTCTTGGTTTCTTTCTTTGTCCTTTTTTCTCATTTTGCTGGATCTTTCTTGGTCGTGATACTTATTGTTTGCCCTAGAATTGGGGCTGCTTTCCTTTCTGGCTTGATTTTTTTTTTTTTTTTGGAGACAGAGCCTCAAGCTGTCCCCCTTGGTAGAGTGCCATGCTATCACAGCTCACAGCAACCTCAAACTCTTGGGCTTAAGTGATTCTCTTGCCTCAGCCTTCCAAGTAGCTGGAACTACAGGCACCTTCCACAATGTCCTGCTGTTTTTCAGTTGCAATTGTCATTGTTGTTTGACAGGCCCGGGCTCGGTTCAAACCCGCCAGCTCAGGAGTATGTGGCTGGCGCCCTAGCTGCTGAGCTATAGGCACCAAGCTGGCTTGATTTTTTTTCTGAAGATTGAACACTTCTTGTTTTTCTCTATCTCTGTATTTATCATTATTTTCATATCTTTCCTTCCTCACTTTGACATATTCTTCCTTTTATCTGCTTTTCTCTTCCTTCTCCTCTCTCACTGCGTTGGTCCTGAGCATTTCGCTGTTTCTTTCTTGCTCTCTTGGGGAGTTTCTCCTCGTCTTCATCCCTTTTCCATTCTCTGTCACTTCTTTCTCTTTGGTCCCTTGCCCTCAGTTCATCTTCTTGTTCATGCCTCTTCCAGCAGGAATCTCTGTTTCTGGCCCCTCTGCGCCTATGAGAATCCTTCTCTTTCCAGGAATCACAGTCAGTGTGATGTTCTCCTGGTCTCTGGACTGCCTCTTGGTGCTGACCTTGCCTTTTCTCATGTCCTCTTGACTTGGAATCTTCTGTGTGGTGTTTGGCACCATACCCTCTTTCTTCGATAGATGACCGTGAGTGGGTCTGAGTCCTGGGATGCTTGGAATCATCCCCTGAGGTCTCTGTGATCTTTTCCCAACTGCAGTTCCATTTGGTTTCTTCCATTTCACCATCCTCACAAAGCATCAAAGTCGCTGTCTGCATCTGGGTTTTCCAGAATGCACTTCTCCCATGGTGTTATGTTCTTTGACTTTACTTCATCAGAGTAACCCCTTGGTTTCTCTTCCGTTATCCCAGACCTGGCTTCCGGAAAGCTGCACTTAGGTACTTCCTCTTCACCAACCGCTTGATTTAACAGGTGCCTGTGAAACCCACTGAGATCTTCCTGCCTCGTCACTTCCAAACGTGCTCCCATGCAGCGACCCTCCTGTCTTTCTTCCTCTTTAGCTCTCTCTCTCTTATAAGCTGATGTCACAAATGCCTCTTCATCATCAAATTCACCCTCTCTGTGTTTTCTTCTCCATTCTTTTTCCTGTTTCTTTTTACTAATTCCAACTGCATTTAGTAAGTTGTGAATATACTTGGTTTTTGATCTTTCCCCAAAAGCAACTTGGGGTTGCTTCTCCTTTTCTCCCTGCATCTTGTCATAAATACTGTCATATCCATACACAGTGGAGTCTTCGGCCAGGGCCTTCTGGGTTTCCAGTTTGATCTGCCTCGTGGCCTGTTTCTTAGCAGCTTCCCTCTGAAGACGAAAACTCACGGAGGCCTCGTTCCATCTTCATGATTTGGGTTCTCTCAGCTACTTCTGTGATGTTCTTATCTTCTTTGTCATCATCATCAGAATAATTTCCAAACACTTATGGTTTTTTTGCAAAACAGGGTGCAACTGCTGTTCTTTGACAAAATAAGCCCATTTCTTTGACAAAATAAGCCCATACTGCCTGCCCGGAATCGCCACCTTGCTCCCGTGTCCACTGAACATGGCCAGCATTCGTGCCGACCGGGGTCATGGTTCTTGACATCGAGCCATGCTCTGTGCTATTTGGACTTTGTGACCCAAGTGCGTGTGGCTAACCTCCTACCCGTCTCTGGCTTTCCCACAGATACAGCCTGTTTCTCCCTCTGCATGAGCTCTGGAAACAGTACATCAGGGACCTGTGCAATGGCCTTAAACCTGACACGTGAGTTGCATTTCTGAAGCTGTGCCCTCTGGGTCAGATCCCAAGTGGCACAATCATTGTGAACACGGCATTGGGAGCCAGCTCTCTGTGTCACCTGGCCACAGAAGGCTGCAGGCCTTTATCGTGATGTCAACTAAGGGCTTCTGCTCACCTTGTAGGCAGCCACAGATGATTCAAGCCAAGCTGTTAAAGGCAGACCTTCATGGCGCTATGATTTCAGGTAATTTACTCAAAAGTACACAGTCTCCAGACACTCAGACTGTCACTTGGCAGCACAGCACTTGTGTTAGAGCACTCGTCACATTTCTTGCCCCGTCCCCAGACCACAAGTACCGAGAACTGGAAGGGATTTGTAGCTATCCTAGCCATTCTGGTCTGGGCTGGACACCCTCCACGTGGTCTCTGTACCTTTTCCTCACACAGACCCCGTTGGTATCCCCAGTGGCACAGTGGCTGCTGGCACTCACTTCTGGCCTAGAGTCTAGGACATCCAGCCCTGTGGTTTTATGTCACCTGTGAACTTTTGGCTCCCAAGTTGACACCTCCAGCACAGGGCTGCCTGCTGAGCTCCAGGCTCATTCATCCAGCTGCCCACACATGGCCCTGCATGTCCAATGGGCATCTGAGACCTTAGACATCTCAAACAGAACTCTTTTCTTTTTTTTTGAGACAGAGTCTCAAGCTGTAGCCCTGAGTAGAGGGCTGTCTCAGCCTCCCAAGTAGCTGGGACGACAGGCACTAGCCACAACATCCGGCTATTTTTTTGTTATAGTTGTCATTGTTGTTTTAGCTGTCCCTGGCTGGGTTTGAACCCGCCAGCCTCAGTGTAACAGAACTCTGAGTCTCAAATCAACCACTACCCCTGGTCTTGTCCACCTCAGTTAAGAGTACTGCTATTTACCCTGGTTGTTGAGAGCAAAAACTTAGGAAGTATCCATATTTTTTCTCTCTGAATCTCCACCTCTAATCCCTCAGCACACCCAACAGCCAAATCTAAACCACTGTCACCTCCCCCGGATCACTGCAAAAGCTGCCTGACCCTCTCACAGCCGACACGCTGTTCCTCCCCACAGCCCTGTGGCCAGGGCGAGGGCTTTATAACAGACATGGATCCGTCCCTCCCCTACTTTAAACCTTCCGACGGCTTCCCTTCGTACCAGGGTAGGACCCTGCCCCGCTACTATGGTCAGAAAAAAGGCCCCCTGCCTCCCCTGGGCAGCAGGACTGACCGAGCCGGCCTGCCTTCTGTCCTCATGCACCAGGCTTGGTCATCTCGGGGCATTCTTACCTGCTCCTTCCTCTGCCTGCAGACTGTCCTGTGTGTTCAGACTGACCCTGCAGCGGCCAATCTCTCCGAGGGTCCCCCTGACGAGAGGTGACACCACACACCTTTGTCATCTGTCCTTGTTCCCTCACTGCACTGTCACAGTGAGAAGACACAGTTGTCTGTGGTGTGCTGCACCTCACCTCCTCCCCACAGAGCACCAGCTCCAAGCAGGAGCCAGTACCATGTCACTCGGTGCTGCGCCCCAGTCCCTACTGAGGACAGTGCCAGACAGAGGTCAGGACGGGAGGGGCTGCTGTGAGTGATGGCGGCTCCCTTACATCACTGCCAGGAGCTCCAAGCAGGGCTTCCTTTCCATCCAGTGTTCAGGAGGCTCTGGGGGTGCACGGTGATGGGTGTTCATTCAGTTCCTGCAAATGGGACGTGGCTGTGTCATAGCACTCCATCTGTGGGCCTCGATGTCACTGGCATATGTGTGACCTCTTTACTCCAGAATCCTGCCCAAGACCCCTGTGGCCACCTGCACTCCAAAGGACAGCTAGTGAGAACAGACTAAAGACTGCAAAGCCCCAGGCGAAGGATTGGCAGGCTGGGTTCTTGTCAGCATGGCAGTGCCCACTGCTGAGCCTGCACGCTAGGCATTTGCTTTCTTCCTCTGTGAGCTCAGAGGTGTGAGCAGTGCCCACTGCTGAGCCTGCACGCTAGGCGTTTGCTTTCCTCCTCTGTGAGCTCAGAGGTGTGAGCACTGCCCGCTGCTGAGCCTGCACTCTAGGCGCTCACTTTCCTCCTCCACTAGCTCAGAGGTGTGAGCAGTGCCTGCTGCTGAGCCTGCACTCTAGGCGCTCACTTTCCTCCTCCACTAGCTCAGAGGTGTGAGCAGTGCCCGCTGCTGAGCCTGCACTCTAGGCGCTCATTTTCCTCCTCCACTAGCTCAGAGGTGTGAGCAGTGCCTGCTGCTGAGCCTGCACTCTAGGCGCTCACTTTCCTCCTCCACTAGCTCAGAGGTGTGAGCAGTGCCTGCTGCTGAGCCTGCACTCTAGGTGCTCGCTTTCCTCCTCCACTAGCTCAGAGGTGTGAGCACTGCCCACTGCTGAGCCTGCACGCTAGGCATTTGCTTTCTTCCTCTGTGAGCTCAGAGGTGTGAGCAGTGCCCACTGCTGAGCCTGCACGCTAGGCGTTTGCTTTCCTCCTCTGTGAGCTCAGAGGTGTGAGCACTGCCCGCTGCTGAGCCTGCACTCTAGGCGCTCACTTTCCTCCTCCACTAGCTCAGAGGTGTGAGCAGTGCCTGCTGCTGAGCCTGCACTCTAGGCGCTCACTTTCCTCCTCCACTAGCTCAGAGGTGTGAGCAGTGCCTGCTGCTGAGCCTGCACTCTAGGTGCTCGCTTTCCTCCTCCACTAGCTCAGAGGTGTGAGCAGTGCCTGCTGCTGAGCCTGCACTCTAGGCGCTCGCTTTCCTCCTCTGCTAGCTCAGAGGTGTGAGCACTGCCCACTGCTGAGCCTGCACTCTAGGCGCTCACTTTCCTCCTCCACTAGCTCAGAGGTGTGAGCAGTGCCTGCTGCTGAGCCTGCACTCTAGGCGCTCGCTTTCCTCCTCTGCTAGCTCAGAGGTGTGAGCACTGCCCACTGCTGAGCCTGCACTCTAGGCGCTCGCTTTCCTCCTCTGTGAGCTCAGAGGTGTGAGCACTGCCCGCTGCTGAGCCTGCACTCTAGGCGCTCACTTTCCTCCTCCACTAGCTCAGAGGTGTGAGCAGTGCCTGCTGCTGAGCCTGCACTCTAGGCGCTCACTTTCCTCCTCCACTAGCTCAGAGGTGTGAGCAGTGCCTGCTGCTGAGCCTGCACTCTAGGCGCTCGCTTTCCTCCTCTGCTAGCTCAGAGGTGTGAGCACTGCCCACTGCTGAGCCTGCACTCTAGGCGCTCGCTTTCCTCCTCTGTGAGCTCAGAGGTGTGAGCACTGCCCACTGCTGAGCCTGCACTCTAGGCGCTCGCTTTCCTCCTCTGTGAGCTCAGAGGTGTGAGCAGTGCCCGCTGCTGAGCCTGCACGCTAGGCGTTTGCTTTCCTCCTCTGCTAGCTCAGAGGTGTGAGCAGTGTCCGCCCCCAAGCCTGCCTGTCTCTCTCCCACAGCACCACAGAGGCCTCAGCCTTAACCCATCTCCTTTCCTTCACAGTCACAAAATCCAAATGCCCTTCTTACGTGGGTGTTACAGGAATCCTTCTGCAGGAAACAAAGCACGTCTTCAAAATTATCACCAAAGAAGATCGCCTAAAAGGTATGTAACCATGTCTCTGCGGACGTGGTGGGCTATGACCTCCCCAGCCACTACATCATCAGCCCTGTCCTTGAGGCTGCAAGAGTCCAGTGTGTCCTTGTGAGTCAGCCCAGATCACAGATACTTACTGAGCCTGTGCTCCCAGCCTGCAGAGACCATCCCCTGCCCCTGTGGCTGTCCCCAGGGGCATTTGTTAGCACAGCTAGCAGCCAGTGGGGAGGAAGAGCTGCTTGGTGGTGCCCCAGGAGACCCGGGAATACCGTATTTGGGCCCTGGAACTGGAGCCCTCCCCTGCCTGCAGGACGCTGCCTTCCATAAGAGTGTAGCTAAACAGATCACAAGGTGGAAGCCACAGTGCCACCTGTCCCTGGAGTTTGGAGGGCTGTGTCCTTGGTGGTAACACTCGGGGTTCCGTCAGTACCCACATCGCTGTTACAGATGCTTTGAGTCATCCAGGATGTCTGCACATCGCCTCGCCCACCAGTTCAGAGATTCTGAACTGCACTGGGAAGGTCGTGTTCCTTCCGATGTGTCGGCTTTAGCACCTTGTGGCTCCTCCCATGTTTCCATCCATCCTTCTGCTCATGTTATAAACCTCAGAAACTGGGGTCGGAGTTTCCCACCAGGCATAAGGCCCATCTGAAAGTTACGCCGGAAAACTGTTCGTGCTGTTGTTCCACGAGTTTCTGTTTCTGGGATTTTGGTTCATGGCCTTTGACCCTGAAAAGTTAGGTGTTAAGTTCTATTGAGGATGTCACGTTGTCCTGACAGCAGAATAATCATGTGTGACACCAGGCTGCCACCCTTGTGGGTTTTCCCGTTTCCTCCTAGCTTATTTTTTAGTGCAAATGTTGTATGAATAATGTTCTACCTAAAAGTAAACTTACTGCTTGGTTTCTTCATCTTTTTGTCCAGTTATCCCCAAGCTAAACTGTGTGTTTGCTGTGGAAATTGATGATTTTATTTCCTACATCTACGGGAGCAAATTCCAGCTTCGTTCCAGTGAGCGGTCTGCAAAGAAGTTCAAAGCAAAGGGAACAATCGACCTGTGAATTCTTTGCTCCCTCATTCATGACACCTGAAAACTGGCAACTCTCAGTGGAGGGATGACTGAGCCAACTCTGATCAGAGGCTACCTCCAGCCGTGAAAATCAGAGCTAAGGACGCTGTGGGACACAGGAGGACGCGTAGTGTGCTGAGCTGAGCTCAGAAGTCAGGGAACAGGGGTGTGTATTGCTGAGTGATCTCCATTTTACATTACTCCCCTGGAGAGACAGGACCAGCAGAGCACACAGGACGTCCCTGGTGCTAGTGCAGCAGGATGGTCAGGGGTTCTCTGTCAGATTCCTCTGAACGTTCTGTGATGCATCCGTTGTAACTGGGATACAGCACACGTGCAGGGATGGACAGGCTTCCAGTAAGGACTACTCCTGCAGCCCAGCCAGGCTTCCCCAAGGCTGCACCTGATGGCGAGTGTTCAACAAAAAGAAAAGTAAAAAACACAGTCCAGGCACAACTTTGGGTTAAACTCCTTGACCTGACCAGGGTCGACTTCACTGTTTGAGGAAAGCTGGAGGGGATTAAATGATGAAGTTGCTCAGTGATTCGGCTCACTCACTTCAGAAATCACCCCTGGGTGGACCATGGAGGAAAGATGTGGGTCTAGTTGTGCTTATTAATGTGGCTAACCCTGTAGTCCAGCACTGTAGGAGGCCTGAGCTCAGGAGTTCGAGACCAGCCTTAGCAAGAGCAACACCCCATCTCTACTAAAAACAAAAACTAGTCGGGCGTTGTGATGGGAACCTGTAGTCCCAGATACACAGGAGGCTGAGGCAGGAGGATCACTTGAGCCCAGGAGTTTGAGTTTGCTGTGAGCCAACTCAAGGCCACAGCACTGTAGCCTAGGTGACAGAGGGAGACTCAAAAGTTCCAGTATCGGCAGATTAAAAGGATAGCAGCTTTCTCGTTCCTGAGTCTGTAGACTCCAAAGGCAGGTAGGCTGAAAGGAAGTCAGACTGCACCTCTCCACAGTCTCCAGCAAGGGCACCGTCAGTGTCTCAGCAACAGATTTGTTTGTTTGTTTTTGCGGTTTCTGGCCGGGCTGAGTTTGAACCCGCCACTCCGGCATATGGGGCCAGCACCCTACTCCTTTGGGCCACAGCACCATCGATGTCTCAGTGACAGTTTTGTTTGTTTGTTTTGCGGTTTCTGGCCAGGCTGAGTTTGAACCCGCCACCCCAGGCATATGGGGCCAGCACCCTACTCCTTTGGGCCACGGACGCCATCAATGTCTCAGTGACAGTTTTGCTACCAAGAGACTCAGCTTTTCCATCTGATTCTAAGTCTGTGTTGCGATGTGTCCAAAAGGCCAGAGGATGAGGCTCTTGTACCCACGGCCCAAGTGGAGACAGCAGTGTGAACTGGGCCTCCACCCTCTGGCGTCAGAAAGCCAGCTGAGTCAGAGGCCTGATTACCCCTTTGTGGGAGGCAAGTGTCTGCTGACCCAGGAGGTGAGGGCAGACTCTCCTGACCACAGGCAGCAGGTTCCCATGCCTTTTGTCCCACTGGGAGAAGCATCAATGCTGGAGGCCTAACTTACCAGCTGTCTCATCCCATCTCCACACTGGCGAGGGGCACCGTGGAGGAGGGAAGCATCAACAGGTCTTCAGGACAGGAGAGCTGAGGAGCCCAGCTCTGTGCCCACACCTCCCGAGGGCTCACGGTGCTCCCCGAGTGCCCCAGCCCAGGGCCCATCTGTGCTGCCGCCTGTGTGCGCGTCCACTGCTCAGAGGGGCACATCCATGCAGCAGGGGCCCCCAGTGCAGTCACGCTGCCCGTGACGCGTCCACTGCTCAGAGGGGCGCACCCATGCAGCAGGGCCCCCCAGTGCAGTCACGCTGCCTGTGACGCATCCACTGCTCAGAGGGGCTCGTCCATGCAACAGGGCCCCGCAATGCAGTCACGCTGCCTGTAACGCGTCCACTGCTCAGAGGGGCTCATCCATGCAACAGGGCCCCGCAATGCAGTCACGCTGCCTGTGACACACAGCGTACATGGGCCACAGACGGAGCTCAGGCCCCGGCACCACCTTGGACAGGCAGCCCAGCCATGAGACTGCGTGGCCACCCCATCCTCACTTTGCCACAGGGAGACTGAGATGCAGAGGGGTCACCTGCCCACGGCCTCACTGAGGGGTGGAGTTGGGGCTTAGTAGTCTGGCTTTAGAGCTGAGGTTTCAACTACCAGGCAGCTGCAAGGCGGAGAAAGAGACTGCTAAGTGATGGAGCGTGGTCCCTCCACTACCTGCTTCCTGCTGCGGAGATGTTTTCTCTTTGTGTGAAAGTGGCTTCTCTCCTCCTAACCATCTGAGAGCCCCACACTGCAACAACCCAGGTGCTGGAGCTCGAAGCCACTCCGCCCTCACCACCCTCTGCAGTGGAAAAGACATCCAATATCATGTAAATACACAGTTGCTTTTCAGAAAAGTTGTTGGTACCACTTGCCATGTGAAATCTGTTTTTCATTTGGCGCAGACTCAAGTTCTTGTGTGAGGGGCTGTTTAATTTGCAGGCTCCACTCCCCCTCTTCCCAAGGAGACTTAGTGAGAGTGCCCACCTGCCAGGAATCTGTGTATCTGGGGTCCCCCTGGCCTTCCCAGGGCCCACACTGTCCTCCCAGGTGGAGAGGGGCCCAGCTAGGCTGCACACCATTCCTGATGAGACTGTGCTGACCTTGGTACGGGGCAAGCCCTGAGGCCTAGGGATAGGGAGCGAGGATGGCCAGGCTGTCCCCAAGTACTGTAGCACAGGGCTTATCATGAAGGGTGATGCGGTACTTTCCAGTCCAATGTCTCCCATCTCCCCTGCCCAAGGGACAGGACCTAGCAAACCTGCGGATAACTGAGCCTGCTTCATGGAAATGTTCACTCCAGAGAAAGCACCAGAGAGACCACTGGAGAGAATGGTTAACACCTGGAGACAGAACACAGGAGGCTTCGGGGCAGGAAGCATCAGCCTAATGACCCTCCGTTCTCTGAAGGGGGAGCAAGCCCTGGGCCCTATAAGGGCTCCCCGGAGCCGCTCTGGCCTCTGTGGGGACAGGAGGCAGAGGGTGAAGCCTGGAGGGGAAGGTGAGGGCAGCGTGGGTCCTGGCTGATGGATCAGTCTGCTCAGGCCACTGTCCCAGACTGCCACAGACTAAGGGCTTCAGAAACAGATTTATATTTTCGCAGTTCTGGAGACTAGAAGTCCGAGGTCAAGGTGCTGTCAGGGTTGGTGTCTGGAGAGGCTCTATCCCTTGACTGCAGATGAGGGATCCCTTGCTGTGTCCTCACAGGGCCTTTCGGTTTTGTTTCTGGAGAAAGAGTCTCACTCTGTCACTCTGGGTAGAGTGCCCTGGTTTCATCACAGCTCACAGCAACCTCAAACTCTTAGACTCAAATGATCTTCCTGCCTCAGCCTCCTGAGTAGCTGGGACTATAGGTGCCTACCATGACACCCAGCTAGTTCTGCTATTTTTAGTAGAGACAGGGTCTTGCTTAGTCTGGTCTCGAACTCCTGAGCTCAAGGCATCTTCCTGCCTTGGCCTCCCAGGGTTCTGGGTTTCTAGATGTGAGCCACCATGCCTGGCCCCTGGTTCCAGATTTAAGCCCCCACACCTGGCCTCTGGGGCCTTTCTTTATGAGCAATGACAGAGACTTCTGGTATTTCTCCCTCTAGTCCTATTGAATTAGGTCTCCACCGTAATGACCTTGTTTGATCATACCTCTTTAAAGACCCCATCTCAAATGCAGTCCCACAGGGGATCAAGGCTTCAGCGTATGAATGGGGGATAGGAACACAATTCAGTTCCTAAGAGCCATGGAGCCTTCCCAACCAGGACAGGCTGGCTGTGCCTCCTGGGAAGGCTCCGAGACCCAGCCTGGCCTTCTGGCACCCTCAGAGGGAGCACTTGGACTCCCAGCCACTTCACCCAGCCCAAGCACCAGCCACTGACCTCACATGACCACTGAATTCTGTGGCTTGGTCAATCGGATGTAGGTCCAGGCCTGCTCCCTCACACCCAGAGCCCTGGGGTTGCTCAGTTACCCTTCACTTTCACAAACAGCTGAACTTTCCCTCACCACCAGGACCAGGCACGGTCTGGCTGGGGGAGGAAATGTGCACACACATGGACTGGGCGGGCAGGGACAGCTCGGTGGGCGAGGGGCTCCGGATCTGGCATGTGGAGGTTGTAGGCACACCACAGCTCAGGACAGGAGCCTGCAGAACCATCGGGCACCCGGGAGCTGTGAGGATCTTCCCACCAGGCTCCGGCCAGGCAGGAGGGAGGCAGGAAGGGGTATGTGGCTGCCTGTGTCACCCATAGATGTCTGCAGACCCGCCCAGCCTAGGAGGGGAGAGGTGCAGGAATTGCTAGAAATGGTCTAATTTGTAGGGCAGGATGTGGAGTTAGTTCTGCTGTCTATCCACCCAGTCCTGAAGTCCTTGGGACCCTGGGTGTCAACATCTGTCCAGCGGGGCCATTAGACTTAATCAGCCTTCCCTGCATCAGGGTGCTGGAAGTTCCTGTGTCAGAATCGGTGGTGTTGAGTGTCAAAAGCAATCTGAGCCTGGCCACGGTCAAACCTGCTGAGTACGACTCCAGGGTGGGCCCAGGTAGCCACGTGTTCAGCTAAGCCCGTAGCTGGTTTCTCCAGACACCCATGTTGGGGCTGGTGGACTCCAGATGGTGCCCAAGGCCTCTGCCTACTCTGATGTCTGGACTGTGATTTAAGATTTGGGACTCAGGCTGGCATTTTCTGGATGCTGGAAAAGATGATCAAATGACCACTCGGTCAAGTTCCTAAGAGTAAACGTGAACACCACCCACCCCCGCCCCTGCCATCCATAAATTATAGTAAAAAGCTGTCTTTCTGGACAATGGCTTTAGCTTTAATTTAGTTTGCATTTCTTAGCTGTAATGCCTAATTAAGACATCTGTTAAATGTCTATAATATTAGTTTAATAGAGGGGGTTCTAATAGAACCGTATTGGATTTGTCCATTTAATTAACCTCATGGGCCTTTAATGGATGGCTTAAATAGACACCATTAACAAGAGTGCTAGACAAATTAAAATTAGAGTCAATAACATTCTCAGTAATTTTTCCTGAGCTGTGAAGGACAGGCATTACTGAGGAGATGGGCGCAGAGATGGGCTGCACACAGTGAGGGTTGGACCTGCTGTCCCCAGACAGGAGTCCTGAATGGATGGGCCCCAGGTGGGGTCCAACCATCCTATATCCTTCCTGGTCAGCTCCACCCAGAGAAGGGACCACTCTCCACCCACACACAGGTGGCAGTTCTCAGGAGTGGAGGCCTACCGACCTCTCCATGCACCTTTACAGCCCAGGCTTCTGACCTGTAAGAGGTGCTCAACAACTGTCTATAGAGGAAAATGCACAATGTGCCCAACCACGCCACCCCCTGGGTGCCCAGCAAATGTCCCAGCCTGCGGGCCACACACCCACTGCCCTCCACCCCCGCCAGCACCCATGGTCTGTCACTGACTCAGGGGGAAACCCCAGAGCCATCTTTGATTCCTCACTGTGCCCACACCCAGCCTCACTTCTCATCAGGCCCTGTGGCTCTCTCTCCACACACCACCCAGCCCCACCCTGGCCTCTGTGTGTCCGCCTGTGCTGGGCCCCACCGTAGCCCAGGGGCTTCGGTGAAGCATGACTCAGACTGTGTCACTCGGCTTAACACCACACTTGACTTCCTGAGCTGACCCCAGCTGCTCCTCCACCTGGTGGGGAGTCCCCCAGCCTGGTGCACGCCAGCCCTCCTGTCATCTTACCCCAGCTCTCATTTTCTGCGTTCTTCTCAGTTCTCAGGCACCTGCTGTCCCTTGTTTGCTATCACCATCTCCCACTGGAGTGCAGGCTCCATGAAAGCTGGGACCTTGCCATCTCGTCCACCTTTGTAAGCACGTCACCCCTCTGTTGTGCGTATAAGAATCGTTCAGCAAATATTTGTTGTCTGACCAAAAGAATACAATAAAGTGAGCCAAGGGTGTGGCTGTAATGATAGATAAGATTGGTGCCCACAGCAGGGGTCACGCCAGCCAGTGACCCCCGTCTGGCCCAGAGAAAGCCCCTGTGTTAGGTGAGTGGCAGAACGGCGCACTCCTGACACTCCTGAGCCCGACACCCCGTCTCATCCTTCTTCACCGGCAGACACCCCAGGCAGCGGGAGTCCCCGGGTGCCAGGCACCCTTGGGTCACCAGGCCCGGCCCTTCTGCCACGCCTGGGTTCACGCTCCACCGACAACTGTGACAGGTGGTGACGTGGCCGGCTCTTCTCCGCTCCTACTGTCGCCCACTGAGCCCCTGCTTGCGGGTGGCCGGTGTGCTAGGGCTTGGAGAGGCTGAGCCCAGCAGGAGACCAAGTCACGACCCCGGGTCCCAGGCCCAACCTGCTCTGGACTCTCAGTTCCAACCACAAAGGACATAGGGCAGCGGTTCTCAGCCTGCGGGTCGTGACCCACAGGAATTGTATTAAAGGGCCGCAGCATTAGGAAGGTTGAGAACCACTGGCGTAGAGAAACAGAGCATGGTGATTGTTGTGAGCACACGTGACCTGCACAAACCAAACTGTGTCCTCTGCCAAAAGACAGGAAGGGACTGAGAAGTACTGCCAGCAGCCCTGCCCTCGTGTCCAGTGGGTCTGCCTCGCAGTGAGTGTGAGATACAAAGCACCCTGAGGGCAGCGCCTGTGGCTCAAAGGAGTAGGGCGCCAGCCCTATATACTGGAGGTGGTGGGTTCAAACCTGGCTCCAATCAAAAACTGCAAAAAAAAAAAAAAAAGCACCCTGAGTTGTCCTGGTGTCCCCAAAACTGTGCAATGATAATGTTCTTCACAAAAACATGGGACCCTGACTAGTGGTGCAACAGAGTGCCAGCTCCAGAGGGCGGACGTGCACCTCTCTTCCCGACTCACGTTCACACTGGTGGCTTGACACCACCTTGGCAGGAGTGTTTACACCATGGCAACTCACACTCACTGCACACCAGGACCTGTCAAACATTGCCAGCTCACCCCTGCCCCACTCCCCCACCTGCAGTAAAAGCAGTGATAAAGGCTGGGTGTGGTGGCTCGCACCTGTGATCCCAGCACTCTGGGAGGCCGAGGCGGGTGGATCACCTGAGCCCAGGAGTTGCAGACCAGCCTGAGCAAGAGCGAGACCCTGTCTCTACTAAAAATAGAAAAACTAGCCGAGTGTTGTGGCAGGTGCCTGTGGTCCCAGCTACTCAGGAGGCTGAGGCAGGAGGATCACTTAGGGCCAGGAGTTTGAAGTTGCTATGAGCTGTGATACAAAAGCACTCTACCAAAGGCAACGAAGTGAGACTCTGTCCCCCCCAAAAAAAGATGAGGCCAGACAGCTGAGCTGGAATCAGGCAGGCAGAGATCTTCAGCAGAGGGCCAGGGGGCAGGAAGGGCCCCTGGAGGGGAGAGAGGCTGAGCGGCTGTGAATGGCAGACAGAGGGCCAGAGCAAGGGCTGGGCATCTGTGAGGAACATCATGGCCAGGCCAGGGTGTTGGTATTGGGGATACATAGAAATAGGCTTAAGGGGTGAACATAGCACCCCCAATATAGGTGTCAGGGGCACAGCCCCTTCACCTCCAGGTTTCCACTTACAGCCGTCTGGGTGTCCACCCATAGCCAGTGTCCTGAGGACAGCAGCCTCAAGAAGGACACAGAGGCCAGCCACAGCCACCCAGGCTGGGGAAGAGAGGGGCTATGGGCAAGGCCGGAAGGGTCAAAGAGCCGGGCAAGGCAGCAGCTGAGACTTCTGAAAGAAAAGAGGGGTGTGCCGGTGGTGGGGAAGACCCAGACAGCAGAAACTGGAGGGAGATGTCAAAACTGCACCCCAGAGGTGGGAGCAGTGTGGACACACGGCCAGGGTGCTAGGGAGCCGGACCCACTCCCAGCTGACTTTGTGAGATTACTGTAAAACAAGCATCAGGAGTAAAGCGTGGTGAGTGAAGCTGGTGTGTGGTGTCACCCTAATCTCACAGCATTCCCATGCCTTGCTCACCCCTCGTCCAGACACACCGACCTGGGGCTTTGCCATCGTGTCCCCTCCACAGCTGCATTCTTGGTGGGACCTCAGAATATCCCCCAAGAAATTCAGAGCCGGTGGCCCATTCACTGGCTGAGGACACCAAGAATAATTCACTGAGGATCGCACAGCTGGATCTGGCAGCTGGGGCCCTCTTCCCAAATCAGCTATTCCCTAAATTTAAAGCCCTGTTGCCTGGAAGGGTGAGAACGGGGCTATTTTTTGCAAAGCATGAACCCCTGCCAGCTCCTGGCTCCTGGTGGTGTTTGCAGCAGAATTTAAAGACTGCAATAACTATTGAACGCCCTATTATCCGGCTGCCTAATTAATGTAAATGATAGTTATGGTCCGCACACCAAAGCTTATGTTCCTCGGAGGAGGCCCTGCCAGCCGCCTGGGCCCCATTCCAGGGGTTTTATGGTCGCAGCACCGTTCTGGCTTTATTGAGTAAAAGGTAAGTCGTGGTCCTAAATAATGAAAACAGAAGAGCTAATGGACCCCGTGAAGGAGGGCATCGTGGGCTCCAGTCCCCAAATTGGATGACAGAGGTACCACCAAGCTCTCTCCTGTCAGACCCAGAGCTCCACATCTCAAGTGAAGCCCAGCGGCAGTATTTCCTGGGCCTCCTCGAGGGGAGAGAAAGGAGATGTTTCTCCCAGTGTCTGAATGTAGAAGAAAATCCTACAAGGCCTGCATTGCTGGCCCCTGTCCCTCCCGCCCCACCTCATGCCAGGCTCCCTCCTCCGTTCCGGCTCCAGACAAGTGGACCAGTTGGGCTGTGTCTGCCCAGAACTTCCCTGGTTTAGTGAAAACCAGAGCAGAGAAGGTCATGGTGCCCAGCCCCACCAGCCTAGCCTTGTTCTCAGGACACTGGCCCGGGATGTTGTCCTCTTTGCTGGGCTGTGTCTCGCTCAGTCAGCTCCGGCACCACAGCAAAGACCACAGGCTGGGGGCTTATACACAACAATGTAACTCGCACAGTTTGGGGGCCGGAGGTCCAAGCTGAGGCATCTGGGGGGACCAGGTTTCTCACAGACAGCATCTTCTCACTGTGTCCTCACACGGCAAAGCAGGCAAAGCATCTCTCTGGAGCCCTAATCCCGTTCATGAGGGCTCCACCCTCATGACCTAATCCCCGCCCAGAGGCTCCAGCTCCCCAGATCACCACCCCGGGAATGAACTCGTGGGGGACACCAATAATCACTCCATAGCAGTCTGGCTCCTGTTAGCTCCTCAGGGGACAAACCTTCCTACAGAGGCCTTCTTGGGCCCCCCTAACTCAGTTGGTCACCCTCTGCCCAGAGCTGGAGAACGAAGGTGACTTTTCACGGCCAGTCTGTCCCAGTCCTGGGGGAGAGGGCTGGGCCTTGCAGCGTCTGCCCAGCCCTGCAGGGCAGGGGTGGGACGGGCCTTCCTTCCTAGAAAGAACCTATGTCTAAGGTCAGGCCCAGCGACACACACCTGTAGCACCAACTATTTGAGAGGCTGAGGCAGGAGGATCTCTTGAGCACAGGAATTTGAGTCCAGCCTGGACAACATAGTGAGACCCTGTTGAAGGAAGGAAGGAAGGAAAGAAAGAAGAAAGGGAGGGAGGGAGGGAGGGAGGGGGGAAAGGGAGAAAGCAGGAAGGAAGCTATGTCTAGCTCAGTACAGCTCAGTCCTGGCTACATGTTAGAATCATAGAGTTTTAAGAGCAACATTAAAGCACAGACTTTACCCCCTGCCCAATTAAACTGGAATGCCTGGGGTGGGGCCCTGACATCTTATATTTGTAATCAGGGTGGCCTTGGGCAAGTCACTCACCTGTGTGACTTGCTCTATTCTGGCGCTTTCTGTTCAGTAGACAGTTTATACCCTCCAGGAGCCTAGAGCATGGTAAGGTTTGTCCTTGCTCCCTCCCCATCACGTCTGTCTTTCCTTCCCAGCCACCTGCCCTGTACCTCCAGGTCCCAGCCCCAGACACAGAAGCAGCAGCTTCACCTAGGCTGTTGAAGCAGCTGCCACGGTGGGAGGAGGCCACATCCCCATAATAAATCCTCTGGTGGCTCTGCTCCTGTGGTTGAACTCCAGCAGACACCATCCCTGTGCACCTGCCCTGAGATCATCCAGTGAGCACAAGGATAACACACAGGGCCCCCGGGTACAGGAGCAGCCTCCACCCCCCTGCCAGTGAGGACTCCCAGGAACACCAGCAGGTCCACCTCACCAGGTACCCAAGTCCATTTCGGAAGGAACTTTGGCCCGGGGGAGAAGAACTGGGCCAGAGTCTGTTAGGATCCAGAGCGTAGCCTGGGCTGAGGGCACCCTCTCCACAGCCAGCTGCACCTCACTCCCCTTCCTTTCCTAGTGAAAATGTCCTCAAAACATCTATCTTCTAGGCCACAGAAGGCTTTGAGGTTGACCTTCAGCATCCAGGCACCACCCCAAAAACTGCTCTAAGCCAGTTGTGCTAACAGTAAGGGGCCTAAAGCCACATCCTGGCCTTGCTAGGACTGTTTGCCTGCTGTTTTGGTTCTCTCCACTTTTGGTGGGGATGGATTTTATCTCCTGGTCTCCTTGTGGCTGAGTGAGGCCATCAAACAACCTGGGCAATGACCCTGGGCAATGGGTCATGAGTGGCAGCCAAGCGTGGCCTTCTCAGCCAGGAGCATCTCCCTGCTGGCATGAGACCCTCAGCATTCACTTTCCCACCGGCACAGTGGGTGCAGTCACCAGCAATATTCTCGATGGTGGCCACCCTTCCACTGGGTCCCCCTTTCCTGCCCTGTCAAGGCACGCTTAGCATGAGTGAAAAGTAAACTTTGTTGTTTTAAGTCACTGATACTTGGGAATTTTTGTTACTGCAGCATAACCTGGTTTATCCTGACTGTTACACAATCCTGCTGTGGGTAAGGTGGGGTCTCTTCCCTTCCAGAATGAGCCTACAAACCCTTTTCTTCCTCCACATGGTGCTACGGGAAGCCTAGAACTCAGACCCCATCTGGGGACTGAGAGCCAGTCTGACGGAAGAAAAGCTGCCACCCTGCTGAAAACCACAGGGCAGAGAAGGAGGACCCTTGCGGACAGGGCCAAACCACAGTGTCAGTCAGCCCTGACCCGCTCCCACTTCTGAGCTTCCTGTGAGGTGAGATGATCACATTCTTTCTTGTTGAAGCTGATTCAAGCTGGAGTTTCTGCTGCCTGCAGCTGCAAACACCCTGACCGACAGATGACATGGCCACGTTTCTGGGCCAATCGTTTCAGCCGAGGATGCTGAGCAGACAGAAACAGCAGAGCATGGTGGTTCGCTGGTCTGGGGTGCTTCATTTTAATGGGAAGGCTAAGCTTTGCCAGCCCATCAGTGAGGGGAGGAGGGACTAGACCAGGAGAAAGGGACTGTCTTAGTTTGGGCTTGCCCAGGAATGGGCTCTGAGACAAGTCTTTAGTGCAGTAGTTTATTGTGGAGGTAAAGATAAACAGTGCCGAGGGAGAGGGGAAGGGAAGGCAGCCAGTGCAGGGGGTGTTAGCTAGTGAGTAACTGTGGGCAGCTGGAGCTGAATCCTACTAGGTCCTCTGGGAGACAGCACAAAACATCCCCTTGCTATCCCACCCACAGGGTGGGGGGCTTGGGGTATTTCTCCAGCAATGCCAGCTGGTTGGGGCTGATTCACTGGCACTTTCAGCCCCCCAAGCAGGTGGACACAGGTGGGTTCAAGCGCTTGCCAAGTTGCCCCCTTTGCACCTTAGCAAGAGCCCCAGGAGCCAGTTTTCCTTCCCTCCCTCCTTTCTTCCTTCCTCTTTCTTTTAACAGATTCTCACTCTGTTGCCCAGACTAAAATGCCATGGCGTCTTAGCTCACAGCAACCTCAAACTCCTGGGCTCAAGAGATCCTCCTACCTCAGTCTCCCAAATAGCTGATTCTACAGGCTCCTGCCACAACGCCTGGCTAGTCTTTTCTATTTTTAGTAGCGATGGGGTCTTGCTATTGCTCAGGCTTGTCTCAAACTCCTGAGCTAAAGCCATCCATCTGCCTCAGCCTCCCAGAGTGCTGGGACTACAGGTGTGAGCCACTGCATCCAGCCCCAAGAGCCATTTTCAACATCCAGACTCACCTGGGAGTCTCAGGAGTGTGTCCTCAGCTGGCCAAGATGGAACAGCAGGATCTGAACCCCAAATGTCTGACTCTGAAGCCCCGTCTGCTTTCCCCACAAACCGGTACACACTCAGCAAAGTTATTCTCAGCCACCGCCTGGCCAGCTTCTCAGAGGAGAATAATGGAGGTCCCACTTTGGGGACGCGCCAGCTGCCTGCCTTTGCAAATGGTCACTCTCTGGGACGCCCTGTCCTGGAGCCCTTTGGGTGCCCACTGTGATCAACAGTCAAGTCCTCCCCTTCCGTGGTAGCCGCTCTTTGCCGAGCCTCTTCTCTGGAATGTTTTTCTGCAGGTGCTAATGAATGACCCTTACATTTCCCAGGAAAGGCAGCCTCCTTCTGAAGTGGTTTTAAGATCTCTGCTCTTGATTGCAATCTTCCAAGAGCTGATTTTGGCACTTGGCTCTTATTTCTGAAGTGATGATGGAGAGGAGAGGAGAGGAAAGCCAGAAGAAAAGTGTTCTGTGCTCAGCTCTTCTGTGGAAATTGCAGTCCCAGGAGGTAATTTGTTAGGCAATCAGATTGCTAGAGAAAAGAACTGTTTACTTGTCACTTCCAGGAATAAGTTACCCCTGCTTTGCACCCAATGTAAGCCACACTCACCCTGCAGAAATCGTGACTTCTCATGTAAAAGTTTGCCCCTTTTTCTCAGTGATTTTACTGTGTCATTGGAACAAAATTATTCCTAGAATTATCATCCTTAATTTCTAACATTAGATTCTATGGGAAAATGTGACTTGAGTTGGATGAGTTTATTACATATAATCTTAAAGAAGTCCTCGCTTCTTTCTTTCTTTATCTTTTCTTCTTCTTCTTCTTTTTTTTTTTCTTTTGAGACCTGGTCTCACTCAGTCACCCAGGCTGGAATGCAGTGGTGTCATCATAGCTCACTGCAGCGTGGAAATCCTGGGTTCGAGTGACCGTCCTGCCTCAGCCTCCCAAGCAGCTGGATTATAGGCACCTGCCACCATACCCAGCTAATTTTTAAAATTTTTTTTTTAGAGACTGCTTCCCAGACTGGTGTCAAACACCTGGCGTCATGCGATCCTCCCAACTCAGACCCCCAAAGTGCTAGGAGGGAGCCACCACGCCTGGCAGAAGTCTTTGCGTCTAAAGTGAGATGCTTAGACATACTCTTATTTGACAACATGAAAGTTACTTTCTTTGCATATTATTATTATTGCTTAATATTTCAATGTAGCAATTGTCTGATTCCTTTTCTGATTGTATTTATGTTCGTTTGTTCTTTACAAGGTTTTTATTTCTAGTCCTTATCTTAAACATTGTTATTGTTATTAAATTTTAAGCCTTTTTAATTTTGTGAAGGCAATAAAATGGAAACCTAATAAATATATGTATATGTAAAAAAAAATATTTAACAGTAAAGTGAGATGTATGTGGATATTAAGACAAAGGCATACTTGCAAAGTGGGAAATAAAAGGCCCATGTAACAGCCAAAAATATCACTGTATATTTCTACTTTGACTTAAAAAGATGTATTATCCAACATTAAAGTAAAGGACTTCTATTCATCAAAGTATTACCTTAAATGAGAGAAAATTCAAGCTACAGAATAGGTCAAGATATTTGCAATATACCGAAAATGCCAAAAAATGTATACACATTTTAATAAAGGAAAAAGCTGTATTAAAATTATAATACTCAAGTCACATTTGACTTTGGCAATTATATGAGGTGCTCAAATGTGACTTGGATCCTCTTTTATTAGTGGTATATATTGAGTATCACAATTTTAATACTGTTTTTTTACTTTCTTAAAATGTGTATACATTTTTTGGCACCTTCTGTATATATCCAACAATAAATTCATAACCAGAATGTATTTTTAAAGTCTCAGTAATCAATAAGAAAAAAACAGACAATTCTATGGAGAAAAAAATGGGCAAAAACTACAAATGACCAACAGACATATAAAGAGGAGCTCAACCTCCCTCCTCATTAAAGAAATTCTAATTAAAAACTCAATGTTATCATTATAAATCCACAACATTGGATAAAATGGAAAACGAAAGTAATGTCAAGGGCTAGCAAGAATTTGGAGCCGCTGTAGCCCTTATACGCTGTTTGCAAACGGGCAAGTTGGTACAACCACTCCGGAAGACTACGTGGGCAGTGCGTCTGAAAACTAAAAAACTGTGTGGGTAGATGTCCCTGAACCCCAATGGCAACAGCCCAAATTATACAGACCCAGAGGTGCGCATTCTTGTGTGGGTGTGAAGAGAAGGGAACGCTTTTACACGGTTGGTAGCACTGCAAACGAATACACCCTCTTTAGAAAGAAGTGTGGAGAGTCCTCAAAGAACTAAAAGTCGACTTTCCATTTGATCCTGCAATCCCATTACTAGGTATCTACCCAGAAGAAAAAAAATATCATTTTACACAAGGACTTTTCCACTAGAATGTTTATTGCAGCTCAATTCACAATCGCCAAGATGTGGAATCAACCCAAGTGCCCATCAATCCATGAACAGATCAATAAAACTGTGGTACATGTACCATGGGGTACTATTCAGCCATAAAAAGATGGAAACTGTATCTTTTGTATTAACCTGGATGGAGTTGGAGAACATTCTCCTTAGTAAAGTATCACAAGAATGGAAAAGCAAGTATCCAATGTACTCAGTACTAATATGAAGCCGGTAGATGAACTAATACCCACAGGAGAGAAAAACTTAATTGAATTCAAGTTGGGGGGAAGGAGGGGGGAGGGGGAGGGAGGGGGATGGGTGAGCTCCCACCTGACAGGCACAGTGTGAGGGTACAGAGCCCCCCTCCTGGGTGAGGGGCGGGACTACAACAGGAACTTTACCTAACAAATGCAAATAGCGTAACCTAATCATTTGTACCCTTGTATTAACCTGAAATAAAAGTAAAAAATAATTTAAAATGTCTGTGTTGCCTCTGACCCGGCAGTTCTCCTCTCAGGCACCCGCTCATCAGAAGTGCGTCCATGTGCTCACCCAGACGTGTGCACGTGCCAGGATGTTCACAGCACAGTTAGTGACGTTCCAAACTGTCAACTACCCAGAGGTTCATCCCGGACAAGTGGACAAATTGAACGTAGTGTATCATGGGAATCTGCACAGAAATGGGGATAAGCAAACTGGCCTCATGTAACAACGGGGCCTGTGCACACACATGCTGTCAGCACGCCTCTCTGATGGCTGTCCCCAACTTCTTGCCAGGTAAGAGAATACCTGCCCACTCCAGGCCTGTCTGGAAAGCTGGGACTCCTGTCTTTCTGTTCAAAACCAACCCAGCACCAACGCTGTCTTCCTCACACCCTGCAGGGGGCAGGGAAGCCCAGCTATTCTATCTCTGCTGGCCACTCTGATCCCCTTATCATCTTGTTTGAAAAATAGGATCTGTCCTCCTTGTTCAGTTGGGGAAACTGAGGCCCAGAGAACAAAAGAGAGTGGCCCAGAGTTATCCTGGGAGTAATAGACAGGGTGGGGCTATGGCTGCCCAGATCCCTGGTCCCAGCCAGGTCCTCCGAGGACTCAGAAAACACCTTTGCAGGGCAGTCGCGGGGGCTGGCCCAGCCTGGAGAGGCATGTAGAGCTGCCCTCTGCACCTGCCGTGTGGCACCAAGGGCTTGCCCGACAACCTAGGGCAGGCAGGTAGGTGCTTCAGCAGCACTTAAGGCCCTAATTAGGGTAGCGACATTCTGAAAGGTCTGTCACAACTCAGAGCAGTCAAGCTAAAACCCCAGGCTAAGCATTGAGGGATGACATAGTTTAATAAAAAGCAGTCATTCTGGCCAACCTGCCTCCCTGTCCCATCATCACCCTGTCAGTGCAGCAGGAGCTGGCCCCATAGGCAGCTTTTCCATTTAATGTCACCCCAACCTCAGTGGCAAGGTGGTGACCAGCAGCCAGAGGTGTACATCTTGGCTCCCACTCCTTACCCCTGAGCTTCTCTCTCACCCTTTATGTGGCTGGAGTTTTTATGCAAAGGCAAAAAATAAAAAATAATAATAATAAAAAAACCAAAAAAATAAATTACTTGGAAATTTGTTTTTAATTAAGCAATAAGGCTTGATGGAGCCTAGCTGCAGCCTCATATAGCCGCTCCCAGGGTATGGGGAGGTATTTGGTCCAGATGAGTGCCTCAAATCAGCCTGGAATGTGATTAGATGATTACTCCCCGGAGTTAATACACCACGAGCTTCCCCACAGTTGTCTTACTGCTACTATAAAAAGTCTGCCGGCAGGGGGGAGAGGCATTTCTGCTTGGAGAAGATGAAAATGCCCATTCTGGCCGTCCTGGCCAGAGCTGTCCACTCCTTGCCCCCTCCCCCATCTCCTCATCTGCCCAAATGGTGGAGCCCATGGGGGACCCACCAAACTGAATGGAGATTAACATCTTCAAAAATAAATGGGTCCCTGCATGCAGGGAACAGGATGTTTCCGCAGAGACACAAGAGAGAAGAATGCAAGGAAATCTCTTTGAGATATTTTCTCCTCTCCTGCCAGGAGCAATAAGCCATCCTCACTCTCGGGGTAGCTCAATTTATCTCACTAAAGCTAAGGAGACTAAAAGAGACTAAAAACGCTCGTGTCTGGGAAGTCTCAGTCTCCTCTCTCCCTCTCTTTTTCACCCACCAGCTGTCCAGGGGAAAGGAGTTTTGCTTTCTGGGTCATATGCCAGCCTGTTCTTGGCTGCTGGGACCAAATAGAGGAAGGGAAACGAAAATGAGGCACCAGAGAGGCAAAACTGTCTCCGTACTAAAACATCTGCAATGGAGAAAGAGGAGGAGGGAAAGAAATAGGAAATTGCTGCCCTGGCTGAGCATCAGGGATCTGAAGGCCTGGGAGACATGAGTGGGGAGAAACAGGGTCTCGGAGAGCCGTGCACCTACCAGGAGCAGGATATTAACACGGAGAGGAAGGAGCCGCAGACGTTTGCGGGGCCTTACGAATGCATTTGCTCTTGTGGTATTTCTCAAGAGATTGGGTATAGATTTGTAAGTCAATTACTTTGTGATGGAGTCCTATCTTTCTGTGTCTACGATACTCACAGACACTGGGCTGCGTGGGACCCCAGTTGTACGTGGATTTAACCTAGCAAGAATGAAGGCAGAACTTAGAATAGAGGAGGTTCAGGCCCAGAGTTCCTACCAAAAGGGTATGAACTGGGGTCACACAAAGACAGGACACGGATGACGGTCCTGGAACTTGCCAGAGAGCAGCGGAGGTAGACCAGGTAAGGAAAAGACCCATGAGCACCTGGGGTGAGTGCTCTGGAGTCAGGCAGCCCTGGACAGGAAAGCCAGTTCCACCCTGCCTTAGCTGGGTAACTTGGGGAAACCTTTAAAACTCTCTGAGCCTCAGGTTTCCTACATGTGAAAGGAGATTAACCACGAGATTATTCGTGGAGCTGACTTCAAGGGATGTTGTCAGCCTTGATGAACCTACAGAAGCATTTACCATGCTGCCTGCCGTGTGCCGAACGCCCAGTGAGCAACCCTGGGTATTGTTAGTTGGGTGTTTTGCTTTCTGGGTCCTATGTCTTACTGCTATTATAAAAAGTCTGCAGGCAGCTGGGAGAGGCGTTGCTCTCTGCTTGGAGAAAATGAAAATGCCCATTCTGGCCGTCCTGGCCAGAGCTCTCCCCCTGGCCCTGACCCCCATCTCCACACCTGCCTATGGGGGACCCGCCAAGCTCTTCCTGCACGGCTCTTACCCTGTGACAATCAACACAGAAGACCTCCATGACCAAGTGCAGGGGGTGGTTCTCCCCACACCAAGGAAGCAATCCAATCTACAAGGTCAGTGGTGTCCACTAGTTTAATTCCTGAAGGTGATGTCACCTCCACAGGTTTGGTTTCAACCCGGCCCAGCCAAACTGCAACGAAAAATAGCCAGACATTGTGGTGGGCACCTGTAGTCCCAGCAACTCGGGAGGCTGAGGCAAGAGAATCGCCTAAGCCCAGGAGTTGGAGGTTGCTGTGAGATGTGACACCACGGCACTCTACCCAGGGCGATAAAGTGAGACTCTGTCCCTAAAAATAAATAAATAAATAAATATAAGACTGCCCTCTGTTTCTGCTGCCAGCTGCCAGCCGCAGGCAATTTTGTCTGTACTGCTGGCTGACTGGCTATAAACAAGGGTTCCCACAAGCCCTTCCTCCTGTTCAATAAATGCATGGCTCACAGAACTCAGGGAAACACATTTAGCTCTTCAGTACAAAGAGTATTTTAAAGGACGGAAATAAACAACCAGATGAGGACACACAGGGTGAGATCTGGAAGTGTCCCAGGAGCTTCTGTCCCCGTGAAGTTGCCACCCTCTGGGCAGGTGTCTGCATAAGCCCCCCCATGTGTCTGGCTAGTTGACAGTTCCCCCAACCCTGGCTTTTTGGGTTTTTGTGATGGCTTCATTATGTAGACGTGGTTGATTAAGTTACTGGCCACTGGTGACCTACTTAACTTTCAGCCCCTGTCCCCTCCCCAGACGTTGGGAGGTAAACTGAAAGCCCCACCCATCTGAGCACAAAACTGCTTCCCTGGCAACCAGCCCCTCCCCACTGTGAGGTTTCTAGGGGTTTTCCAAATTTCCCCTTGTTGACATAAGCTCAGGTGTGTTGAAAGGGCTTGTTGTAAAGAGCCAAAGACTGTCTTTTCCCTTCATCATCTAGGAGATACTCCAGGAAGCAAGGACAAAAAGGGCAAAAGCTTTAACAAAAGGTCTTTTTACTGTTCTAGTCACTTGGGAAATAATGAGACTTCCAGGAGCAAAGAGACCAGCAATCCTAGGGGAAAGCCAAAACACACACCAAAATATCACACTGTTGTTACCTTAAAAAACTACAGATGCTCTAAAAAGGCCATGCTCAAACGCCATTTGTTAAGAGCCCCAAACTCTTACCTGCAGGTTTAAAATCAGACCTATATTACTTTAGATGGCATAGATCACCCCTTGTTTCAGGAAAACAGTTACAGAAAAACCACCCCAGTCCACACAGAGAAGCAGCCAAGAGACCAAGAATGACTCAGGCATGTCCAGGTGGGTGAGTGAGATAAGTTTATTTGAGTGAAGGAGCTAAGGAAATTTTACTCCAAAATATGGCTACTTAACATAAAAAATATTTTGAATTAAAAGCTATTCATGGTAGCCGGGCGTTGTGGCAGGCGCCTGTAGTCCCAGCTACTTGGGAGGCTGAGGCAAGAGAATCGCTTAAGCCCAGGAGTTGGAGGTTGCTGTGAGCTGGGTGAGGCCACGGCACTCTACCCAGGGCCATAAAGTGAGACTCTGTCTCTACAAAAAAAAAAAAAAAAAGCTATTCATTGGCCAGGCTCAGTGGCTCACACCTGTAATCCCAGCACTCTGGGAGACCGAGGCAGGTGGATTGCCAGAACTCACAGGTTTAAGACCAGCCTGAGCAAGAGTAAGAACCCCATTTCTAAAAATACCCAGTGTTGTGGTGGGCACCTGTAGTCCCAGCTACTCAGTAGGCTGAGACAAGAGAATCTCTTGAGCCCAAGAGTCTGAGGTTGCTGTGAGCTATGACTTCACAGTACTCTACAGAAGGTGACGAAGTGAGACTCTGTGTCAAAAAAAAAAAATGCTATTTACAATCAGAAAGGATAGGAAGGGGCTTTCCCTCTGTCTGCACAAATTCAGACTGACCTGACTAGGGAATCAAAGTAGACAACTGACTTCTCCTCCCCACCTCCGAAATGCCAGCAGCCCTGCCCAAATCTCTTAATATACAACACCTGTCTCTCAGGTTAATTTATAAGTCATTCTACTGTTTCCTATCTACTCACCCTCCCCAGCAACCACATACTGTGCCCACACTCCCCCTTCCCTTCAAAAAGGCATCTATAAAGGTGTCTGATCATCACTGAAACACTGGGTAATAATGCCTTTTTTTTTCGAGACAGAGTCTCACTATGTCGGTAGAGTGCGGTGACGTCACAGTTCACAGCAACCTCCAACTCCTGGCTTAAGCAATTCTCTTGCCTCAACCTCCCAAGTAGCTGGGACTACAGGCGCCTGCCACAACGCCCGGCTATTTTTTGGTTGTAGTTGTCATTGTTGTTTGGCAGGCCCAGGCTGGGTTTGAACCAGCCAGCTCTGGTGTATGTGGCTGGCGCCTTAGCCTCTTTAGCTACAGGCACCAAGCCAACCTTTCTCTTATAGATCTGCCGTAGTTGTGAGTTGATCTTTCGGTGACCCAACCAAGGGGAAAAGGTGAGTCTGGCCATGATCCCCACACGTGCACCATCCCCATCTGCCCACCCCGTGGGGCGGCCCTAAACCCCTCCCGGTGAGTGAGGCAGAGTCTCCAGGTTGTGCCCTTGCTTGTTCACAGTGAAACAAGTCACCAGGCACCTGCAGGGCCACCAACATCACGGACCATCCTGCAGCCCCTGTCATGTCAGTGATGTTGAAACTGTCCACTAGGCAAGGGTTTTAGTATGAGCTAAAGGGCACTGCAGGACAGCTGGAGTAGTTTTTTTTTTTTTTTTTTTTTCAGTTTTTGGCTGGGGCCAGGTTTGAACCCACCACCTCCGGTATATGGGGCCGGTGCCCTACTCCTTTGAGCCACAGGCACCACCGATAGCTGGAGTAGTTCTAAAGCGGCCACAGTGGTCTAAAGTACCCACAGCTGGGTACTTGTCCTGGGCCCAATTTATCTTGGTACTTGTTCAATCCACTTTGTAGCAACTTTGCTGAGCACTCCAGGCTGACATGGCGTTTCTCTTATGTGGTGGGGAACTTGCATGTTCCCCTCACCCACGAACTGGATGGATTTAGGAAGAGTTTTCTCTTCTGGGTACTGTGGCTTGTGGTACTAGAGGTAGGGAATAGAGATGAAGATGGTGGCTTTTAGATGAGAAATACGCTGTATCTCTTCATGCTAGGAAAAAAATGCAAAACAAAGTCTGGAATTAAATAATTCGAAATTTGGGTGGCACCTGTGGTGCAGTGGGTAGGGCACCAGCCCCATATACCGAGGGTGGCAAGTTCGAACTCGGCCCCAGCCAAACTGCAACAAAAAATAGCCAGGCGTTGTGGTGGGCGCCTGTAGTCCGAGCTACTCAGTAGGCTGAGGCAGGAGAATCACCTGAGCCCAGGAGTTGGAGATTGCTGTGAGCTGTGATATCACAGCACTCTACCAAGGGTGATAAAGTGAGACTCTGTCTCTAAAAATAAAAAAAAAAAAGATCGGCCAGCTGGGTGGTCCGCCATATACCCAGGGTGGCGGGTTCAAACCCTGCCCCAGCCAAGCTGCAACAAAAAAATAGCTGGGCATTGTGGCAGGCGCCTGTAGTCCCAGCTACTCAGGAGGCTGAGGCAAGAGAATCACCTGAGCCCAGGAGTTGGAGATTGCTGTGAGCTGTGATGTCACAGCACTCTACCGAGGGTGATAAAGTGAAAGACTCTGTTTCTAAAAATAATAATAATAAAATAAATAAATACATAAAAATTTAAAGTGGTTAGAACTTTAAGTTATTTTGAGCCTTGAGAGGAATGTGGCTATATGTCCTGAGTCACGTAGCTCATACAGCTGCAGCTTCTGCTTCTCCAACTGTAGATTAAATCTCTGCCTCATTCTTGTCCTGTAAGTGATTAGTAAAGACAGGATGGTGTCAGAGGTAAAACCTCTCCAGACCGTTACTCCTCATCTTGGAGGGATAAAGTAATCTTCCTTGGGATGTAGCAGCCTGTAACCAATCAAATCTCTATACTGTATGCACTGGCTTGTGTGGAAAATAACATTTATAATCCTGCTGTAACTTCTCTGTCTCTGCCTATGTATAAGTGAAACTTCAAAATGCTAACCTCATTTGTTTGGCATCTGTGTTTTCTGGATAGATACCCTCAAGCTTTGCACCCAAATGAACTCTACCCTTAATCATGTTTTCTGAATCTCATTATTTAACACTAAAAAAAACGATTGCCTGTCTAATATTTTTCCTAAATATTGTTCAGCACAGACTAACAATTTGGAGGGGGCCAACAATGATACTAACATTGAAAAAGTAGAATTCAGGCTCGGCAGTTGTAGCTCAGCAGCTAGGGTGCCAGCCACATACACTGGAGCTGGTTGATTCGAATCCAGCCCAGGCCTGCCAAACAATGACAACCACAACCAAAAAATAGCCAGGCCTTGTGGTGGACGCCTGTAGTTCCAGCTACTTGGGAGGCTAAGGCAAGAGAATTGCTTACGCCCAAGGGTTTGAGGTTGCTGTGAGCTGTGACAGTACAGCACTCTACTGGGGGTGACATAGTGAGACTCTGTCTCAAAAAAAAATAGAATTCAAGGTAAAATGCATTTAAAAAGATGCTTCATTTTAGTAAAATAATCAATTCATCAAAAATATGATAAACCAATTAACAGTTGGTGAAGATCAACTAGGTTAGTGATAAGGTAGGAGCTTCAAAACAAAACAATTTCAGCAGCACCGGTAGCTCAGTGGGTAGGGTGCCAGCCACCTACACCCAGGCTGGCAGGTTTGAATCCTGCCCAGGCCTGCTAAACAACAATGACACTGCAACAAAAAAATAGCCAGACATTGTGGCGGGCGCCTATAGTTTCCAGCTACTTGGGAGGGTAACACAAGAAAATCACTTAAGCCCAAGAGTTTGAGGTTGCTGTGAGCTGTGACACCACAGCACTCTACTGAGGTTGACAAAGTGAGACTCTGTCTGCAAGAAAAGAAAAGAAAGAAAAAGAAAACAATTTGAATCTCAGTTGGTTCCTAAAGCTGGTCAAATAATTATATATTTTTTCAAAACTGACTTTTTTTTTCTTTTTGAAACAGAGTCTCACTATGTCACCCTCAGTAGAGTGCTATGGCGTCACAGCTCACAGCAACCTCAGACTCTTGGGCTTAAGTGATTCTCTTGCCTAGGCATCTCAAGTAGGTGGAACTACAGGCGCCTCCCATAATGCCCGGCTATTTTTTTGTTGCCATTGTTATTTAGTTGGCCCGGGAGGGGCTCAAACCTGCCAGCCTCCGTGTATGTGACTGGTGCCCTACTCACTGAGCTACGGGCACTGAACCCACAGGATGCCTTTCAAGGCTAGCAGAGGAGTCAGGAGTGCACTCAAGACTCCGCAGTTCTGTCTTTACACTGCCTATCAGCTCCCTCTTAACTGTCACCTGTCTCACCTCTGCTGAGCTGCTTTGTACAGTGAACAACTTACTCACCTGTGTGCAATGACCTGGAAAAGAAAGCTTGCCAGGCTCAGAACCAAGTAATGTTCCAGACCAAAGGAAAAGACATTCTGGTTCTAGGTAGGTGCAATGCTGTCCCTGAGAGAGTCTATTCTGTGTGTTACATGATGAACTCGGGAAAAATGTCAGTCAAGCAAGGCCATCTGGACCCCAGTTACTCCAGTGGCCTGTGTGCAGGCGAAACCCTGTGTCTGATTGAGTCTGGCTGGAGCCAGAGGACTGTTGTGACCGTGGTGCTCGTGTAGGGGAGGTGGGTGGGGAGGGCAGGGAATTCAACGTGGTCTTAAAACCAAGAATGAAAACTTTCTTTTTTTTTTTGCAGTTTTTGGCCGGCGCCGGGTTTGAACCCGCCACCTGCGGTATATGGGGCTGGTACTCCTTGAGACACAGGTGCTCCCGGGACTCACTTTCTTAAACAGGAAATGGATGTGCCCAGATCACTCCCTGGTCACAGGGCAGGAAGCAGTAATAACAGTGGCAAGTCCTTACACATGGCCTGCTATGGGCTTGTACCTCAGTATTTCTTTTTTTTTTTTTTTTTTTGAGATAGAGTCTCACTTTCTTGCCCCTGGTAGAGTGCCGTGGCATCATAGCTCACAGCAACCTCAAATTCTTGAGCTCAAGGGATTCTCCTGCCTCAGTTTCCCGGGTAGCTGAGACCATAGGCGCCTGCCACAACGCCCAGCTACTTTTAGAGACAGTGTCTCGCTCTTGCTCAGGCTGGTTTCCCACTCCTGAGTTCAAGCAAACCACCTGCCTCGGCCTCCCAGAGTGCTGGGATTATAGGCGTGAGCCACCGTGCCTGGCCTCACACGCACACTTTAAAGGGCATTTGGGTACTACAGCCCTAACCCTGGCCATTTCAGTTCTCTGTGTAATTTCTGACACCAGCTGAGCCCAGGAGCTGCACAGACTGGTGAGTGGCTGAGAGGAAGTGTCGGGGTTCAGTCCACGTGCTGGCTCTGTTGCCCTGAGGGTCCTCTAGGGGCTGGGCTGCAGGCTGTAGGTGACACCCCTGGGCATGTTCCCCCATCACCAAGTTGGATGGCAGCACGGCCAGGAAAGGCCCGCCATCCCCAGATGGGCCCGACTTTGAAATGGGAACAATTGTTACCTCTGGTGTCTAGAGACGTCACTGCAATCGGAGGAAACGGGAGTATGGTGTAGCTGTAGGTGGGAGGCATTCCTGCGTGTCTTCAGGCTGGCAGCGTCCGTCGTCCACATCCTTACGTGAGGTTGGAGGAAGGCAGAACAGCTGGCGAGGCCCTGGTGCTGCCTTCCCTGCCACCAGGGAAAGTCACAACCGTGAGGCCGGGTGGCTTTTCCTGCTCCCAGCGACACGCTGGGGGTGGGGTGGCCCCCGGAAGACAGTAATCATCTCCACACCTATCCCCAAGTCCCCACTGATAACCTCAGTCTCCTTTTCTATCTTTCTATAATTGAATTTCCACACACACCCCCGATTTGTTTCTCCTGCTTTCTTCTCCCTTATGCTTTGGGGGCTGGAGGTGAGGGGTGGGCCAGCATGAAGAACCAGCCAGACAGGATGGCTCTAATTACGCCTGTAATCCCACTTTGGGAGGCCAAGGCGGGTGGATTGCCTAAGCTCAGGAGTTTAAGACCACCCTGAGCAAGAGTGAGACCCCCATCTCTAAAACTAGCAAGGCCTTGTGGTGGGCACCTGTAGTCCCAGCTACTCAGGAGGCTGAGGCTGGAGGATCGCTTGAGCCCAAGAGTTGGAGGTTGCTGTGAGCTATGATGCCATGGCACTCTACCCAGGGCGACAGAGAGAGACTCTGTCTCAAAAAAAAAAAAGAACCAGCCTCATTTCTGGAATCTTCTTTCTCTTTCCTCTTGTTTCTTCTTTGGAAAGATTTTTGGCAGGGTATTTTGCCCTTGATTTTATAGAGCTATTTCTACGCCTGCATTTTTGTTTTGTTTTTTCCTAGCTTTATTTTATTTCTTTTGATATCAGAGGTTTGGGGTTTTTATTGTTTTGTGGGGGGTTGTTTTTTATCTTTATGTTTGATTTCATGATTTGTTTATTTTTACTACGTCTGTTTGTTAAGGTTTGGGGACAGAAACTGTGGGTTGAGCTTCTTCCCTCCACTTTCTCAGCTGGGAAGTTCCCTCTTGGGCCTTTGGAAGAGACAAGAAGTTCTGGTCCCCGGAGGCGTAAGAAGGTGCATGATGTGGCTCTGTGCCCATAGCACAGGTTATGGCTCCAGCCACATACACTGAAGTTGGCAGGTTCAAACCTGGCCCAGGCCAGCTGAACAACAATGACAACTGCAACAAAAAATAGCCGGGCGTTGTGGTGGGCACCTGTAGTCCCAGCTATTCGAGAGGCTAAGGCAAGAGGATCACTTGAGCCCAAGAGTTTGAGGTTGCTGTGAGCTGTGACGCCACGGCGCTCTACCAAGGGTGACAGAGTGAGAAAAGAAAAAAAGAAAAAAAAAAAGGTGGTTCATGATGCAGAACCTAGTGGGAGAGAGTTTCAGACAATGAAAACGTGTACGTGTTTCCTCCCGCACCCAACCCTCGTCGTAAAGGCAGTAATTTGGAAGTTCTTCAGCGTGAGGACCTTCTCGAATGCCTAGATGGACACCAAGTGCCAACTCTAAGACTTTGCCATTTCTTTTGAAATTCTAACACGTTAAACTTTTGAGACACACACACACACGCAAATCCTCATTGATTGGCAACCATGTAAAGAATAAACGTGGGAAATGCTGCCGGTACGATAAACTCACAACTACAAATGCCAAATCCTACATTTCACTGATATTTGTTGTAATGTTTTAATTTGCATCAAATTTTCCCTCTTTTTATTTACAGTTCTATGTGTTTTGGCAAATCACACAGTGTAACCATGACCATAATTAAAATACAGAAGAGGGCGGCGCCTGTGGCTCAAAGGAGTAGGGTGCCGGCCCCATATGCCAGAGGTGGCGGGTTCAAACTCAGATCGGCCAAAAACTGCAAAAAAAAAAAAAAAATACAAAAGAGCTCCGTCATTCCTCAGACTCCCCTTATCTGCCCACCCCTAGCTGGGACAACCTCTGATCTGGTCTCTGCCCTTACAGTTTTGCTATTTCGATGTTGTGGAAATGGAAACGGAATATGTAGCCCTTTGAGTCTGGCATCTTTTGCTAAAGCACAAAGCCTTTGACATTCATCCTTGGTGGTGGGTAAACCCGTAGTTTGTTCCTTTCTGTGACTGAGTTCCTTTTTATTTCATTGTTTGGATACAATATTTTGTTCAGCCATATACCAGTTGAAATCCATTTGGTCTTTTCCAGTGTGGGGTTTTTATGAATAAAGATATTGTAAGTGTTGGGTAATAGGTTTTTATGTATAAGGTTAGACCATTAAGTTCTTGAACTGATCCCAGAAAAACTGCTACCCACCTCACTGCTGAATATCTCTGCGTGTTTATTTTTCACCTGTACAACATCTTTGCTAAACTGTCTATTGGAATGTTTTTCCTGTTTTTAAATTCAGCTGTTATTTTCTTTTTGTTGAGTTTTGATAATTCTTTATATACTGTGGATACAAACCGTTGGTCAGATATGTGGTTTGCAACTATTTATCCCCACTCTGTGGCTTTTCTTCACATTTTATTTTATTTCATTTTATTTTTTTGAGACAGAGCCTCAAGCTATTGCCCTGGGTAGAGTGCCATGGCGTCACAGCTCAAAGCAACCCCAAACTCTTGGGCTTAAGCGATTCTCTAGCCTCAGTCTCCCAAGTGCCTACAGGCGCTCACCACAACACCCAGCTATTTTTTTGTTGCAGTTAACATTGTCATTTAGCTGGCCAAGGCCGGGTTCAAACCCGCCAGCCTCAGTGCTTGTGGCCGGCGCCATAACCACTGTGCTACGGGTGCTGAGCCACAATTTTTTCTTAATGAATCATGTTTTCCATGTCTAAAAATTCTTTGCTTAACCCAAGGCTGCAAAGATTTTCTCCAATGTTTTCTTTTTAAGAGTTTTATAGTTTGCTGTTTTACATTTAGGTCAATGATACGCTTTAAGGTAATTATCACGTAAGTGTGTTGCTGTAACAGAATACCACACAATTTGTGCATAATAGAAGTTTATTTCTGGGCAGCGCCTGTGGCTCAAGGGGGTAGGGCGCCAGCCCCATATGCCAGAGGCGGGGGATTCAAACCCAGCCTCAGCCAAAAAAAAAAAAAGAAGAAGTTTATTTCTACAGTTCTGGATTTTGGGAAGTCCAAGATCGAGGTCCAAAAGGTTTGGTGTCCTATGCGGACTGGTCTCTGCTTCCCAGATGAGCCTTGAACTGACGTCCTCACGTAGCAGAAAGCAGAAGCCTCGGCTAGTTCCCCCGCCCCTCCACAGGCACTAATACATTCATGAGGGTGAAAGCCTCATAATCTAATTACTTCCCCCAAAGCCCCACCTCTTAATACCACTGCAATAGGGATTAAGTGTCAACATAGAAATTTGGGGGGATATTCAGACCATAGCAATCAAGAATGACATACAGAGCAAGGTTCATTTGTGCATACGGATGTCTAATTATTTCAGCATCATTTGTCCAAAACAATGCCCTTTTTCCATGATTGTATTTGCACCTTTATTAAAAATCAATTGATTAGGCCAGGCACAGTGGCTCATGCCTATAATCCCAGCACTCTGGGAGGCTGAGACGGGTAGATTCCAGCTCAGGTGTTTCAGACCAGCCTGAGCAGGAGTGAGACCCTGTCTCTACTAAAAATAGAAAAGCCAGCTGGCTGTGGTGGTGGGCACCTATAGTCCAGCTACTTGGGAGGCTGAGGCAAGAGGATCATTTGGGCCCAAGAGTTGGAGGTTGCTGTGAGCTAGGATGCCACAGCACTCTACCTAGGGCGGCAAAGTAAGACTCTGTCTCAGAAAAAAAAAAAAAAAATTGGTGGATTAGGCCAGACACAGTGGCTCACACCTGGAATCCCAGCACTCTGGGAGGCTGAGGGGGTAGATTCCCTGAGCTCAGGAGTTCAAGAACAGCCTGAGCAAGAGTGAGACCCTGACTCTACTAAAAATAGAAAAACTAGCTGGGCGTGCTGGCCGGCATCTGTTGTCCTGGCTACTCGGAGGCTGAGGCAAGAGGATCACTTGAGCCCAGGAGTCTGAGGTTGCTGTGAGCTACGATGATGCCACAGCACTTTACCCAGGGCAACTGAGTGAGATTGTGTGTCTAAAAAAAAAAAATTAATACATAAACAAAAACAAAAAGCAACCCTTCCCCAAACCAAAAACATGCAGTACCCCAGGCTGAAAGCCTTAGAAGCAAGATTTTCTGTGACCTCTTTCTGTCCTTCTGCCTCTGAGTCCCATCTTTCCCCGAGGTCAGCCACAGAAACTAGAATCTCTCTTCAACCAGGTGGGTCACAAAAGCTGGAACCCCTCTTCCTAAAAGACAGTCATAAAATCTAAAATTATTCTGTGCAAAAACTGGCCATGAAGAAATTATCGGACCCATCCTGTTTGGTCATGAGACCCCCATTCCAGAGAGGTTCCTGCCCCACGTGCGGAAGGGAGGAATGCTGCTCAGAGAGGACCAGAAGAATCTGGACGGACAGGCCTGGCTGGCCTTCCCACTCCGTCCATCAGAGTTAGATCATGCCCTTGTTGACGAACCATATTTCTACATGGCTGTCCATAGTTTGTTGAACCTAAAAATAGAAATGGACAACGTCCCCTGTATCTTTGGGTCTTCATTCTGAAGGCTTCTGTGTGCGCGTTAAATAAATCCATATGCCTTGTCTCCTGTGACTCAATCTGCCTCACATTAGTGATTTTTCAGCAAAACTTTACAAGGTCAAGTTCCTGCAAATGCATAGATCAAGGTGGGAGGAACTGAGATTTTCACAAAATCAAGTCTTGTATGTTTGCATTTATTTAGGTTTTCCTTGCTCTCTTTCATCTGTTTTGTTGTTTTCAGCATATAAACTCTGCATGTATTTTGTTTGCTTTATATCAAAGTATTTCATTTTTGGTGCTATTACTGTGCTTAAATTTTTTTTTTTTTTTTGTAGAGACAGAGTCTCACCCTATGGCCCTCGGTAGAGTGCCATGGCATCACACAGCTCACAGCAACCTCCAACTCCTGGGCTCAAGCGATTCTCTTGCCTCAGCCTCCCAAGCAGCCGGGACCACAGGCGCCCGCCACAATGCCCAGCTATCCTTTGGTTGCAGTTCAGCCGGGGCCCGCCACCCTCGGTATATGGGGCCGGCACCTCACCAACTGAGCCACAGGTGCCACCCTAAATTTTTTATTCCCCATTTTTTTTATTACTGTATATAGAAACAGAATTTTTTTTTTTGGACACTGACCTTGTTTCTATGTACTTGCTAAGCTCACTCATTAGTTCTGGGAAATTTTTGTAGATTCTGTGAGATTTGCTGTGCAAACTAGCAAAGTCATATGACATAGAGAAAGAGTTCTTTCTTTCCAATTTGTAGGCCCCTTATTTCCTTTCCTCCCTTTATTGAACTAGCTAGGACTTCTAGATAATGTTTAGTCTGCTGATACGGTGAATTGCATTGATTGGTTTTTTTTTTTTTTTTAATGTTGAACTAGCTTTGAATTCCTGGCCTCGTTTGGTTACGATGTGTTATCTTTTTTCAAGGATTGGTGTGTTCAATATGCTAATCTCTTCTTAAGGATTTTTGCACCTATGCTTATGAAGGATATTGGTCTGTAGTTCTCTTATACTGCTTTTTTTCTGGCTTTGGTATTAGAGTAACAATGGTCTCATAGCATTTTCTGAAAGATATTTTGTAGAAATGTTATTAACTTCTTTCTTTAATGGAAGGTTTTTGACTACAAAATAAATTTCTTTATTAATTATAGTACTTTTTAGGTTATCTATGTTTTGTTTTTCTTGAGAAAGTCTTTTTTTTCTTTTCTTTTGAGTTAGAGCCTCACTCAGTCACCCTGGGGTTGAGTGCCATGGTGTTATAGCTCACAGCAACTTCAAACTCTTGGGCTCAAATGATCCTCTTGCTTCAGCCTCCTGCGTAGCTGGGACTACAGGTGCCTGCCACAATGCGTGGCTATTGTTTTTAGAGACAGGGTCTCACTCTTGCTCAGGATGGCCTCGAACTCCTGAGCTTAGGCAAACCACCTGCCTTGGCCTCCCACAGTGCTAGGATTACAGGTATGAGCCACTGTGCCTGGCTTTCTTGAGAAAGTCTTGATAGCTTGTATTTTTTTCAAAGGATTGGTCCATTTCATCTATGTTGTCAAATTCATGGACACAGATCTGTTGCTAGTATTTCCTTATTACCTTTTTAATTTCTGTAGGGTCCATAGTAATGTCTCCTCCTTCAGTTCTGTTATCAGTAATTCATGTCGTCTTTCTTTTTTCTTCATCAGTCTAAGTAGAGTTATACTAGTTTTATTGATCTTTTCAACAAACATGAATTTGGATTTCTTTGTTGTTTTTCCATTTTACAATTTTTACTGATTTCTGCTCCAATTTTATTATTTTTTTCTTCTGATTTCTTTGGATTTACTTTGCTCTTATATATTTCTCTTTTCAAAGGATGGAAGCTTACATTGTTGATTTGAAACCTTTCCTCCATTCATTTCAAGAGTGTTTACTTTGCCTTGTAGGAAATGGTAATAATAGTTGCGGAAAGTATTTGGCAATTCCAACATTTGGGTCATCTGGGGTTGGCCTCTATTGTCTTTTCTCTCTCTCTCTTTTTTTCTTGAGACAGAGTCTCATTATGTCACTCTTGGTAGAGTGCCATGGTGTCACCATTCACGGCAACCTCAAACTCTAGGGCTTAAGTGATGCTCTTGCCTCAGCCTCCCAAGTAGCTGGGACTACAGGCACCTACCACAACACCCAACTATTTTTTTTTTTTTTAAAGCAGAGTCTCACTCTGTCAACCTGGATAGAGTGCCATGGCATCATCATAGCTCACAGCAACCTCAAACTCCTGGGCTCAAGTGATCCTCTTGCCTCAGCCTCCCAAGTAGGCTACCACAACACCCAGCTACCTTTTCTGTTTTTACTAGAGATAGCATCTCACTCTGGCTCAGGCTGGTCTCAAACTCCTGAGCTCAGACAATCTACCTGCTTCAGCCTCCCAGAGTGCTGGGATTGCAGGTGTGAGCCACCATGCCCAGCCTATTGTCTTTTCTCTTAAGAATGGGTTGAATCTTCCTGGTTCTTTGTATGTTGAGTTTTGTATCCTTGACATTTTGAATATATATGTTGTGAGACCCTGGGCCCTGCCTTTTTCAGAGCCCTCAGGTAATTGCTTTTCATGTTTTCAGTTGTAATATGTAGAAGATATAAGTAGGTTTTAGTAGGTTTACTCCATCTGGCCAGCAAGTCCCCTTTGTACTATTCTTATTGAAATTTTTCAAAACATGATAAAATTGGGAGCAGTATAGCAGCAAATTTCAGAAGTCAGAGGTGACCTCTCTCTTCCTCTCTGGCCAGAGGTCCTAACATTCTTTTGCGAATAGTGAATTAAGAAACGGTATACAATATAATGATGAAGAATTCAGGCCTTGGGATAGGATAAAGCTGAATTTGAATCTTAATTTTGGCATTTTTAAGAATTTGTGTGGCTTTGAACAGAATTCTTAATTTTCTAATCCTCAGTTTCCTCATGAGTAAATGGGCACATTTGCTCCCAAGGTAGAAGTTTTCTTTCTTCATCCATCGTCTATGAACAAAAGATCTCCCGGCTCACTGCCTGCAGCTCAGCGACTAGGGCGCCAGCCACATACACCTGAGCTGGCTGGTTCAAATCTAGCCCTGGCCTGCCAAACAACAATGACAACTACAACCAAAAAATAGCCCAGTGTTGTGGCGGGCGCCTGTCGTCCCAGCTACTTGGGAGGCTGAGGCAAGAGAATCACTTAAGCCCAGGAGTTGGAGGTTGTTGTGAGCTGTGATGCCACAGCACTTTACCCAGGGGGGACATAATGAGACTCGTCTCAAAAAAAAAAAAAAAAAGTTACGGGCTTAAAACCATAACGTTTCCCATCACATGGTTTCTGAGGCTTAGGAACCAGTGGGTGGCTTAACCAGATGGTCTGCCTCAGGGTCTCTCCAGAGGCTGAGCTTTGGTCACCTCCCGGCTTTCTGGGACCAGGTACTCTTCGTAAAAGGGGGCTCCCTCATGTAGCTGGCAAGTTGGAGTGGACTGTTGGCTGGAGGCCTCAGTGCCTCACCAGGTGGGCCTCTCTGGAGGACTGCTTGAGCATTCTAATGACTTAGCAGCTGGCTTCTCCCCGAACAAGTGATCCAGGAGGTCAAAGCAGAAGCCACAAGTCTGTTGCAGCCTGGACTTGGAGGGCGCACTCATTTGTACACTACTCTACTGGTTATGCAGGGTAACTCTATTCAGTGCAGCAGGGAATCATACAAGGGCACAGTGAATAGAACAGGGTGAACAGCAAGTGTGTCCCAGCCACCCATTTTCCCTTCCAGAGGCAACCAGTGTGACCAGTTTCTTGTGAATTCTGCCAACAATCTCTCTTTCTCACATACACACACTGACATTTATATAGCCATTTGTTTACCTTAATTTTTTTCTCAATATATCTTAGAAATCCTTCCACTTCGGGACATAAAGTCCTGCCTCCCTCCCTTTTTTTTTTTTTTTTTAGAGACAGAGTCTCACTTTATGGCCCTCGGTAGAGTGCCATGGCATCACACAGCTCACAGCAACCTCCAACTCCTGGGCTTAAGCGATTCTTTTGCCTCAGCCTCCTGAGTAGCTGGGACTACAGGCGCCCGCCACAACGCCCGGCTATTTGTTATTTTTTTTTTTTTGGTTTTGCAGTTTGGCCGGGGCTGTGTTTGAACCCGCCACCCTCGGTATATGGGGCCGGCACCTTACCGACTGAGCCACAGGTGCCGCTCCTGCCTCCCTCCCTTTAATGGTGAGTCCCGACTTATTTAGCCAGCTGAGTCAGGGACGTCTGTGTGGTCCTTTCTCCGCCTTGAGCACATGCAGTGAGTGAGTGTTCTGATAGCCTTCTGCACAAGTGCAAGAATCTTCAAGGACAGATTCCTAGGTGTGGACTAGTTGGATTTTTATGATAAATGTGATAGATGTTGCCACATTGCCCTCCAGGAAGGTTGGTTGTAACAATTTATGTTCCAACCAGCAAAGGGGTGGACTCACCAATCCTTGATCAGTAAAGGCTGAAATGCAGGGAATTCCCTGAGTAGCTCAGGAAGTGATTTAAAATGGAATGTCACCCTTCTCTGTCCTGTAAACCCTTTCCCAGCCACCACATTCCTCACTCAGCCTCATTCCTCAACCAGAGAGCTTCCCCTGGCCATTCCTTACAACATACGCTGGGCCTTTCTTTCTCTCTACCTTGCTTGTTCCTGACCCTAGATTCCCTGTTCTTGACTTAAATGCAGCAAGTGTGGAGATATTTGCCAACCAAGCTCGAAAGGCTGTCTTTTTTTCTTCTTCTTCTCTTTTTTTTTTAGAGACAGAGTCTCACTCTGTCGCCCTCAGTAGAGTGCTCTGGCATCGCAGCTCACAGCAACTTCCAGCTCTTGGGCATAGGCGAGTCTCCTGTCTCAGCCTCCTGAGTAGCTGGGACCTCAGGCACTTGCCACAATGCCCAGCTAATTTTTGTTGCAGTTTGGCCAGGGCTGGGTTTGAACCCACCACCCTCAGTATATGGGGCCGGTGTCCTACTCACTGGGCTACAGGCCCGCCCCCAAAAGGATGTCTTTTTAATGGCAAAATGGTTCTCCAAGATATGTTATCCAACCAAGACAGTGCTCTCGTGAGTGGACCCTAGCCTTTTACTCTGGGCGAGCAGTTCTCTCTCCTGGATAATTACTGCATTCATGGGTGTGCCCCAACTCAACTGTGAGCTCCCCAGGGCAGAGGCAGAGTCCCTGCATCCCTGCATCCACTGCTCCGGCAGTGGCCCAGAGAGGGGTACAACCTCTGTTTGCTGAATGAATGACCAACCCAGACAGAACTTAGTCAAACCAGCCCCTTGGGTCTCTGTATGGGCACTAGATGTGTCTAATATGGTCTAAAGATTTTACTGGCATGCAATGATAATTTCACCCTTCCCAGGCACTGCTTCTGTTTTCTGTTCTGTTACTCCCCTACCGCCTGTTTGGAGCCTCGTAGGGAAAATTCATGATGGGTAACATGTTCATTATTGCTCACAAAGGTGAAAGGATGGGCAGCAGTTGGAATGATAAATGCGGGGCATCTACATGCACACACACCCAGAGGAAGGGATGCATACTGACCTTGCAGAGAGGCAGGGATGAGGGGGCCAGGGAGTCACTGCAGTTTCCTGCTTCAGCAGAGTGTAGATACAGGCTCACTTTCAAATCCAATGCCACTTTGGCAACTCTACCCCCAATATTTTCTTCTGGAATCAGTCTTCCAAACAACGCAGGGTTTCCTCCTTTAAGACAGCGCCTGTGGCTCAGTGAGTAGGGTGCCAGCCCCGTATACCAAGGGTGGTGGGTTCAAACCTGGCCCTGGCCAAACTGCAACAAAAATTAGCTGGGCATTGTGGCACGCACCTGTAACCCCAGCTACTCGGGAGGCCGAGGCAAGAGAATCGCCTAAGCCCAAGAACTGGAGGTTGCTGTGAACTGTGATGTCCCAGCACTCTACAGAAGGCAACAAAGTGAGACTCTGTCTCTAAAAAAAAAAGGCTCACTTTCTTGGGTGGTGCCTGTAGCTCAGTTGGCAGGATGCTGGCCACATACACCAAGGGTGGAGGGTTCGAACCTAGCCCGGGCCAGCTAAAACAACAATTACAACTGCAACAACAACAAAAAATAGCCAGTTGTTGTGGCAGGAGCCTGTAGTCCCAGCTACTTGGGAGGGTGAGGCAAGAGAATCGCTTAAGCCCAAGAGTTTGAGGTTGCTGTGAGCTGTGATGCCACAGAACTCTACCTAAGGCAACAGCTTGAGACCCTGGCTCAAAAAAAAAAAAAGTCTCATCTCTGGGCTTTATCATGGTACCTTGTAATCCTAGCACTTTGGGAGGTCTAGGCAAGAGGACTGCTTGAGGCCAGGAGTTCCAGACCAGCTTGGGCAATAGTGAGACTCTTGTCTCCACAAAAACATTAAAAAATTAGCTGGGCAAGGTAGTGGGGACATATAGTTCCAGCTACTTGGGAAGCTGAGACAGGAGGATTGCTGGAGCCCGGGAGTTTGAGGTTGCTGTGAGTAAACCCAGGAGGCCTTCACTGCATTCTCACCCATGCACCAGGGCAAGACCTTATCTCAAATAAATAAATAGATACGTAAACTAATCTTCTTAACTATTTTTTTTTTTTTTTAGACAGGCTTACTGTGTCACCCTCAGTAGAGTGCCATGGTGTTACAGTTCACAGCAACCTCAAACTCTTGGGCTGAAGAGATCCTCTTGCCTCAGCCTCCCAAGTAGCTGGGACTAGAGGTGCCAGCCACAACACCTGGCTAGTTTTTCTATTTTTAGTATGAAGGGGTGTCTGAAAAGCAAAAAGCAGCCCCTGTCTATTATTCACAGAGAAGTCTCTCTGTAAAGCAGAGAGCAACCCCGAGGGAAATGGTTAAAACTGACAAAACATAGGGCCGGAGAAGATAAAGGCAGGAATAAACTTATTCAAAGGCAGAGGAACATCAGGGCAGGGGGCGCCTGTGTAGACGGAGAGGGGTTGTGAGAAGGTGGGGGAAGTCATTTTTCCTGCAGAGTGAATGATGCTGTGTCTGAGACTGATTCCACAGCAGCAGTTGGTGTCGCCCCAGGGTGAAAACATAGTGAGAATAAGATGGATCAGGCAGGCGAAGCGGGGCGTCACACAGCTGGTCTGATCCGTTTCAGGTCTGGCCTCACCTGCACCCCCACACCCCTCCTCCCTTACTTACTATTTTATAAATTCAGCTCCCATCCTAAAGATGCCTATACTGAGTAGTTTAGGTGGAATGATTTAGGAGATTAACTTTTTTTTTGAGACAGAGTCTCACTAGGTCGCCCTCAGTAGAGTGCCATAGCGTCATAGCTCACAGCAACCTCAAACTCGGGCTTAAGTGATTCTCTTGCCTCAGCCTCCCGAGTAGCTGGGACTACAGGCGCCTGCCACAACTCCCGGCTATTCTCTTGTTGCAGTTGTCATTGTTGTTTTAGCAGGCCCGGGCCAGGCTTGAACCCATCATCCTCGGTTTCTGTGGCTGGCGCCATAACCACTGTGCTACAGCCGCTGAGCCAGGAGATTAACTTTTGAAGTGGAATGCTGTAATAGGTCAGTGAGTTATGCTAAGGGTTAATGTGGTCTTTGCTTTGAATTGTGCAAATTAAGAAAGAGTACCACATTGGAAAAAGGTAACTTTGTGTATATAAGAAGTAAAACTTTGAATAGAGGTTCATGGGCCACTTCAGTCACCCCTCTCCTGTTAAGCCTGGTTTTAACTTTCGTAGAGCTTTTTTATGTCTATCAATAAACTCTGAATATTCAAACGTGCCACGTACTTTTTATGTCATCCTGGTTGTCCTGTCCACTCAGAAGGGGTGTGTGGAATGAAAGGCCCTGGCCAGGGTACACCCTGGTGTGGCTTGAAGAACTGTGGCCAGATTGCCTGTGAGAATGGCAAGCAGACTTTTTTCTGGCTCTCTTTCCGCAAGGGATGGTCGCCTGTCCTAGTCTGTGTTTGTGGCTCTGTGTTCATTAGTGGTATGTCTTTCAATTCTTTGTTTGCTCGCCCAAGAACCCACTGTTTAAAGCTTCACGTGCTTTCAGATAGAGATGGGGTCTCACTTTTCCTCAGGCTGCTCTGAAACTCCTGAGCTCGAGTGGTCCACCTGCCTCAGCCTCCCAGAGTGCTGGGATTACAGGTGTGAGCCACCCTCTCCTTAATCATTTCAATAGAAATTTTTCCACAGTGCTCTACGTTCCCATGGCTTTGAGATGTGTTGCCTCATGCCAGTTACAGCACTAATGTTGTAGTTTGGGAATGGATTTGGAGACAACTTTGAGACTTGCCTTTATAAACACTAGGACTTGTGTTTCCTTTTTCCCTCTCTTTTAAATTTGTTTTCCTTTTTGCCTTGAAAATTTTCAAACCTGGCGGCTCCTGTAGCTTAGTGGGTAGGGTGCTGACCACGTACACCAAGGCTGGTGAGTTCGAAGCCAGCCAGGGTCAGCTAAAAAAACAATGACAACTGCAACAACAAAAATAGCCAGGCATCGTGGTGGTGCTTGTAGTCCCAGCTACTTGGGAAGCTGAGGCAAGAGAATCGCTTAAGCCCAAGAGTTTGAGGTTGCTGTGAGCTGTGATGCCATGGCACTCTACCCAGGGTGACAGCTTGACACTCTGTCTCAAAGGAAAAAAAATGCAAGCGGTGCCTGTGGCTCAGTAGTTAGGGCACTGGCCCCATACACCGAATCTGGCCCCGGCCAAACTGCAACAGAAAAATAGCCGGGCATTGTGGTGGGTGCCTGTAGTTCCAGCTACTCGGGAGGCTGAGACAAGAGAATCGCCTAAGTCCAGGAGTTGGAGGTTGCTGTGAGCTGTGACGTCACAGCTCTCTACTGAGGGTGATAAAGTGAGACTCTGTCTCTATTAAAAAAAGAAAAAGAAAAGAAAAGAAAATGCAATGAACACCCAGACATTGGGGAGCAGCAGTCAGCCCTAGTTCTGTTTTTATATGACCGGGGAACTAAGAATGGTTTTTACATTTTTAAGTGGTTGAAAACAAAATTTAAAAGAAGAATATTTCATAACACATGAGAACTATGTGAAATTCGAATCTCAGTCTCCACAAATGCCATCTACCTGCATGTCTCCGCCACTTCCGCTCTGCCACAGAGGGTTGGAAAGCCGCTGCAGAGATCCCGTCTCTTGAAACTCCAAAATACTTACTATGTTGCCCTTTACAGGAAAAGTTTGGCAAATCCTGACTTGGATTTACTGATTGTTAACATTATGCCCCATTTGCTTTTTCTGTCTCTCTCTTTTTTTTAAGACAGAGCCTCAAGCTGTCGCCCTGGGTAGAGTGCCGTGACATTGCAGTTCACAGCAACCTTCAATTCCTGGGCTCAAGAGATTCTCCTGCCTCCGCCTCCCAAGTAGCTGGGACTACAGGTACCCGCCACAACACCCGGTTATTTTTTTAGTTGCAGCCGTCATTGTTGTTTGGTGGGCCCAGGCTGGATTCGAACCTGCCAGCTCAGGTGTATGTGGCTGGCGCCTTAGCCGCTTGAGCCACAGGCGCCGAGCCACTTTTTCTGTCTCTTGCTGGAACATCTGTGCTAGTCTTGATGCTAAACCCTCTAAATACTTCCATGTCTGAGTTTCTTAAGTCAAAAGGCAGGAATAACAGACATGGTGTGAGAAGAGACAAATTAACACCAAATGTTTAGCACACAGTGCTTGGCACATAGAATTTAACAAAGGATCCGACACAAATTCCTGGCATTTTTCATAGAGGTGGTTGGCAGAACCCCTGGCTTGAAAGTCCTGAAGCCCTGCTCCCTGCAGTGGAAGCCAGCTTTTCCTCAGAAGGGGCTTCTTACCCAAGAAGCAGAAAAAAACACTGGGAAACCTCATTTTTTCCACAGCTTGTGGCTTGGCTGACTCAACTGTCTTTCCCTGAGTCACGAGTTTTTCCTCTCTTAGTTGGAAGACCAGGGCCCTCCACCCAGCCTCCCAACCCACAGCCAGCCCACGTTGGAAAGGAGGCAGAGAGCTGGATGATCGGAACTTGCACTGGCTCCAGGGGATGGTTTCTGGGCCCTCTACTCAGAGCTGGGAGGAAGGGTAGATAAGGAGACTGAGGCCCAGGTGGGCCCTGGACCACCATTGAGATAAGGCTGGAAGGGGTCTCCTGACTCCAAGACCAACAAGTGGGCACTGTGCCTCTGGTCTTCCAGAATCGTGAGAAGGGTGCCCTTTCCTGGATGCCTGCTCTGTACCAGGCAGGCACAGTGTAAGATGCCAGGGTACCGTTATAAACACAACAGGCCTGCCTTCCCAGGGGCCTGGCTCCCTTCCTAATGGCACGGGCTCCCCAGTCCCAGACAGGGCCTATCCTCTGTGACAAGCGCCTCCTTGCTAGGGAGGTGGGGGATCTGAGAACACAGCCTGGAGGGCTCAGCTTGAAATCACCCTCCACCCGCTGGTGACAAGCAGTGTGTACCCTTGGGCACTTGTGTGGCATTTCTCAGAGTCCCAGTGTCCCAGCCGGCCTCCCTAGTTAAACCTCAGCCTGTGGGGTCTCAGCTCTCGTTTCTTCCTCCTCCGTGCAGTGCAGAGGCCTGGCCACATTCTCAGGACTCATGAATTCCCAATGGTCGGTAACCGGCTCAAGGGGAGCCCACAGAGCCTGTGCGGAGTGTTGTGGGAGGGAAAACACAGCCCCATTTTAGGAGCTGGGTGGACTTGAGGATCTGTGCTTTCAGATGCTCTGATTTAAGAGAAGCTGAAAATCCTGATTGTATGTAAATTCTCCCCAAAAAAACGTCCAGAGCAATGCATTGTTTACATTCATTTGTGAGACAAAAAGACATGCCTTTGGGGTCAAGTTTGGTTCAGGGTGACCTGCCAGGCTGTGGCTTTTGCTGGACTCTCAGTAAACACTGTCCTTCCTAATGGGGTGGGGGCTCTCCAAGGCCACAGCTGGTGGCCTCTCCTTTGCCAATCAGCTCCAGTCTCCGCCCCTTCCCTTCCCAGCTGGGAGAGGCATTTCCCCAGCACTGGGCCTCCCTCAAGGCCTGGACCACACCCCCAGGGAGGGCAAGGCAGGGCGCTACTGCCCATGCCTTCAAGCACCAGCCCTAGAGGCCAGAGCCCAGGCTGAGCAAAGGGTCTAAGTACAAACAGACACCCCTGGAGCAGGCTCAGCCCTCCCTCCCCTGCACCCCTCTCCTGGGACGGGCCCCCCTGCCACTGCCCAGATGCCTGGGCTCTGTCCCATTTATAAGACAAACTGCAACTATGTAACACATTTACTGCCTTCCAATAACTGCCCAGCTGTTCTCAGCCCTGAATAAGATGAATACAGTCTGGCCTGTGGGGCGCATGGCCCAGGTGGGGGACTCTAGTGGACTAAGGAAATGACTCAGATCGGGAGAGATGCTTTACAAAATACCAAATCAGGTGACGTTGTGGAGGGTGTTGGCGTTGTGGAGGTGTTGGCTCCGAGACAGGGGTCTGCTTTGCTAGCTGGGGAGCCTCTCAGGGAGGTGCTGGTCTGAGCCCTGGAGTCCAGGGAAGTGCCAAGGCCTTGGAGTTTGAGGAACAGGGAAAAGCCTTGGGGACAGGGTGTGTAGGAAGCGCCTGGGCTCCGAGAGCTGTGAGGCCTGTGGGGGTTCACTCTGAGTATCACAGGACACCAGGGCCCAGTCCTGGGCAGCACTTCCTGCTGATAATTTTGGAACTGGACCTTGGGCATAGGGGTTCCTCTAGACTCTTGTCTTTCCTTCAGGATATATTTGAAATTTTCCAGTATAAAACACTGAAAATATTGGTAGGGGTAGCGGCACACGCCTGTAGTCCCAGCACTCTGGGAGGCTAAGGCAGAAGGATCGCCTGAGCTCAGGAGTTCAAGGCCAGCCTGAGGAAGAGCCAGACCCGTCTCTACCAAAAATAGAACAACTAGCCGGGCATTGTGGTAGCAGGTGCCTGTCGTCCCAGCTACTCCGGAAGCTGAGGCAGGAAGATGGCTTAAAGCCAGGAATTTGAGGTTGCTGTGAGCTATAATGCCATGGCCTACAGCCTGGGCAACAGAGTGAGATCTGTCTCAAAAAAAGAGAAAGTTTAAAATATTAACATGAATATGAACACTATGAATTCCCTCATTGTGCTGTGGAGGAATGACTGTGGTCGGCTAGTGGCAAAGAGGCCAGCACCCCGCGACCCGCCCGAGCGTGCCCCCAGTCACAGACCACTGCCGACTACGCAGCCGAGGGTTGCAGACTTATTCTCAGCCGGGTAGAGCATCTAGATACAGCCCGCGGCGGCGGCTGGAAAGGGAAACGGGGGCGGAGGACAGACCGGACAGCCAGCGCGGAGGTGGGGACCCAAGCAAGCTCCGCCCAGGCCCGGGCCGCACACGCTGCAGCGGCGCCTGTGAGCGGAGCAGGAAAGCCCCACCCACCGGGCAAGCCCCGTGCCTAGGCCCCGCCCCTCCCCGCCCCTCCCCCCGACTCCGGGGCTCCGATTGGCCGAGCTGCGGGCGGGGGCGTGTCAGGCGAGGCTGAAGCCAGCGGCGCGGGCACTGGCTGGGGCCATAGGGCGGAGCGCAACGGTGCTGGGGACTTGCGGTCTGGGCTGCAAAAGGCCGGCCGGGCGGCGGCTGCGGCGGGCGTGAGGAGTGCGCGAGGACCGGTCAGAGAAGGTAAGCCCCTCCAAACTCCCGGCCGGCTGCGGCGCGCGGAACAGGCGGGCTTCTCTCTCCCCGCCTCCAAGCTTCTTGAGCCCCCGGGCCGTCCGGTCCAGGGGCTCCTGGGCTCCGCCACCACGTCTGGAACTCCGAGCACGAGCAGAGGCGCAGGGAAGGGCGCTTACTGTTGGCTTGTGGGGCAGGGGCTGCAGGGGCCCTGGGGAGAGCTGGGGGAGAGCAGACAGGGGACCCGGACCCAGGCGGGGTCCCCGCGGGGGGGGAGCGCCTGGTGAACGGGGGAGGGCCGCACACGGATCTCGGAGCGCCCTCGGTGCGGTGATTCGGGGAGTCGCGGCTTCATGGTCCCAGTCTGCGGAGTCTGGGGACGTGGCTGGGACAACTGCCCTACCTGGCAGGGCTGGAGAGAGCCCAGGTGGCGGCGTGTTCTGGGCTTTCCTGGTTCACTCTGGCCTCTCTAGAGTCTTTGAGTCTGACTTTTGGAGGGAGCTGTCGAAGGAAACAGGGTCGGGCTTGATTTCCTACTTCACAGAGAAAGTTGTGCGGCAGGCCCACGCAGTGACCTGGAATTCTTCCCCCTCTAATGGAACGCCTGAAGGGCTGTGTAGAAGAGAGGTGTCATCAGCCCCCTTTGCAGGTGGGGACACTTGGTCTCCACAGCTCAACAGGACTGTGTTTTGCAATTTGAACAAAGCTGTTATTTTACCACCAGAGAGGGTCAGAGGCCAAGAAGGAGGGCAGGATTAGTGCTGGGGGTCACCGCCTGCACAGCACGCAATTCCCACTGGTGCCTGTGTAAGCCAGGACCACTCTGACCTCAGCCTGTGTCCCTGCACAAGTCAGCCCTGGCAGCCCAGCTGCACTAAGGGACCTGCCAGCCCAGCCCACTTCACAGAAGGAAAAAGCTTGACCACTGTGGCCTTGGGGGGCCCGGCAGCTGAGCTGGACTGATAACCCTGCCCAGGCGCCAGGTGAGGGGGTTGGGAGAAGTCAGGTATGTGGCCAGGAGCCCCACCCCCTGCATGGAGGATTTTTTGTTCTGCCTTTGGTTGAGAGCAGTCTGCAGCAGCAACTTGTTATTCTGGAGCCCCTGTTACTGGCTGGGACCTTACACAGTGACTTAGATGGTGGTAGGCACTTCCCCACTAGGGCTTCTTCGAGGATTAAATAGATAATATGTGTAATATGCTTAATGCTATGCCTGGTATCTGTAAGCCCTTGGTCAGTGGCACCTCTGGGTCTTTTTTTCCTCGTTGCTAGTGCTTTCCTGGAGAAGGGCCTTCCAGGAGGCACAGCACTGGGCTAAGCTGGAAGGAGAGGACGCTTGGATCCCCTCAGATCCTCACTTTGGCCTGTGTGCCCACAGGATGGCCTTGCCACCCCCAGCACTTACTTCCCCCTAGCACCTCCTCCTGCTGAAGCCTCACTTTGCTCATCCCACCTGGAGCTGTTCTAGGGGCTTTGCTTGGCTGGTGCTTCTGGAATTAAAGACGTGGGGAGGTGAGGTCACTTCCTCACAGGCCTTCCCTGACTCACTGACCCCCGGACCCACCCCAGCCCCAGCCCCAACCCCACTGGGCACATCAGTCCTTTTCTTCCTAGTGTTCAGCAGGGCTCGCAGAAAATACCTGGTTATTCACCTCCAGTCTGGCCCCCCCAGGAATGAGAAGTGTTTATTATCACAGGGCCTGGTCTCTGTACCCTGGCCTTGTTTGGCACATAGTAGGACTTCAGGAGGCCTTTGGAAGATGAAGTCAGGCAGGCACAGAGGCAGGGTGAGGGCTGACTGGGACTGAGGTCCTGCAAGGAAGGAGGGGGCCAAGCGAGACCCCAAAGAAAAGTCCAAAGGGCTGAGCTGCCCCAGAGTCCCAACTCCTGTGACTGTGGCCACGGTGTCCCTCTCTGCTGAGCAATATTCTCACATGTGACTCAAGGGGAAGGTTGAGGCAGGGTACAGCTCTTATTTTCCAAAGCTGTGCTCCCAGAGTGGAGAGGAGACTGAGTTCCATCAGGACAGAGCCGTGTCACTGTGTCCCTGGGATAGGTGCTTTATACATTTTACAGCATGTGACTGTGGAGGGTGGCACAACTTTTCTGCAAAAGGCCAGATAGTGAATATTTTAGACTTTGGAGGCCACTTAGACCTGTGATGGGTGGCTGTGTTCCAGTAAAATTGTATCGGGAAGAGCCAGCAGTGGGCCAGATTTGGTGTAGGTCTCCAGCCTCTGCTGTGGATCGCATATCAACCTCCACTGTCACACTGACCACAGCATCTGCAGCCGGTGATCCTCTTAGGATGTGGCTCCCAGGATGCGGCTCTCACTCTGAGCAACTTCAGCCCCAGCTCAGGTGGTGGGACTGTTGAACCTGGGCACGTTCCCCCTTCTAAACCCTCAAAGAAAAGTACAGGCCTGTCTTTTCCCTGGGGGCCACCCCTCTACAATCTGCCCTGGGGGCTGCCCCTCTACCACCTGCCCAGAGGCCCCACCCGTCTTCGTTGTCTTTCTGGGGCATGTCAAAGGGCCCCACCTGAGTGTATGTGTGGGGTCTCCGCTCTCTCCTTTCTCTCTCTCCTCACCTGTCTCAAGGGAGGGAGGTTCACTTTCCTGGTGAGAACAGGAAAACTACCTGACTTGGGTAAACTACCTGAGTTGCAACTACTTTATTTACAAGAAGAACCTTCAACCTTCAGGCCATGTGAAACCAAGGTGTGACGTTATGGTCACAGAGGAAGAATGTACAGACATTAACCCCCCTCCCTCACACTTAGCCCTGCTTGGGGCCCTCCGGGGGTTCAGAGGAGGGGGGTGCAAGGCCCTGGCTGCCCCAGTGGGCATGTGGGGTCAGCCCAGAGCTCAGACCTCTTTTATCACCACCTGATACCCCCCACCCTTCCCGATCCACATTTACCAGCAGCGTCTGGAGAACAGCTGTCAGGGCCTGGAGGGGGTCTATAAGTCATGGGCAGGGGCAGAACAGCACAGTGGTTGGGGGTGGAAGGGTGTCTGCATGCACCGTAGGCTCTGCCTTCTACTGGTTGGGCTCACTGTGGCTCACTGTGGCTTCCATGCCTCTGCCTACAGCCCTGGCCTCTCTGGGTGCTGCCCCTCACTTCTCACAGGCCACCCACTTAGGCGGCAGCTGCTGGAGGTGGACCTGGGCAAGCTGGCCTTCAGAGTTTAGCGAGCCCCACAGGGCTGGATGGGGACCACCTGCCTTCTAGGCACAAAGCCTGCCTGCTTCAGCTGCCAAATGTGCTAAGTGTTGGTGTGTGGTGCCGTGGGGCGCTTCCATCCAGCTCTGCCGTGACCCGACTGCTGGCACACAGGTGTGCTGGGGGACACATGGCCTGCCTTCCTCATGGCCTCTGGCATCTCCTGAGGGGGACCAGGCCAGCTCCGTGTCCCACTCTGAGGCCTATTCCTTGGTCTCCAGCCTGCAGAGCCCAAGACTTGATCCAGACACTTGCCCTGTGGTTCTTTTCTTTTTAAGGACCTTAAAATTAGAAAATGAGGCACACGCTCCCAATTCTTGGAATTGACTGGTATGAGGGTTTTATCACATTTGCCTCTGCCTATCTCATAAGAGAAATAAAACAGATAAAGGTGAAGGGTCCCTGATCCCACCCCCACCCCCGTTCCCAGTTATGACCAGTACTCTCCCCCAGGCTGCCCTCTCCTGACTCTTAATTTGTATCTATCTTGCCTTTTTAATTTTTTTTTAACATCTTAAACCATTTTTAACCATACAGTTCAGTAGTGTTAAATATATTCACATTGTTTTTGTTTGTTTGTTTGAGACAGAGTCTCACTCTGTCACCCTGGCTAGAGTGCTGTGGTGTCACAGCTTACAGCAACCTCAGACTCTTCTCAATCCATCCTCTTGCCTCAGCCTCCCAAGTAGCTGAGACTACAGGCACCCACCACAGAGCCTGGCTAGTTTTTAGAAATGGGGTCTTGCTCTTGCTCAGGCTGGTCTCAAACTCAAGAGCTCAAAGGATCCACCTGCCTCAGCCTCCCAGAGTGCTGGGATTACATGTGTGAGCCACTGCACCCAGCCCTTGTATATTATATCTTGTATCTCTCATGACTGCAGAAGTCAAATGTGACTTGAGTATTAGAAGATTAATACAATTTTTTCCTTTTTAAAAATGTGTATGCATTTTTGGGTACCTTCTGTATATCCAGAAGTGAGATGCCGAGTCATACAGCAATCCTATTTTAATTATTTTTATTATTTTTTCTTTTATTGAGACAGAGTCTCACTTTGTCACCCTCTATAGAGTGCAGTAATGTCATAGCTCACAGCAACCTCCAACTCTTGGGCTCAAGTCATTCTCTTGCCTTAGCCTCCTGAGTAGTTATGACTACAGGTGCCCATCACAACACCTAGTTTTTGTTGTTGTTGTTGTTGTTTAGCAGGCCCGGGCCAGGTTTGAACACACCAGCCCTTGAGCATGTGGCTGGCACCCTAACACTGAGTTATGACTTATGGGCACACAGCCTAATTTTTTTGTTTTTTGAGATAGTCTCATTCTGTTGCCTAGGCTAGAGTGTTGTGACATCAGCCCACCTCACAGCAACCTCAAACTCTTGGGCTCAAGTGATCCTCCTGCCTCAGCCTCCTGAGGAGCTGGGAACAGGTGCCCGCCACCACGCCCAGCTAATTTTTTTTTTCTGTTTTTAGTAGAGATGGGATCTTGCTCTGGTTCAGGCTGGTCTGGAACTCTTCGGCTCAAGGGATTTACCTGCCTCAGCCTCCCAGACTGTTGGGATCCAGGCATGAGCCAGTGCGCCTGGCATTTATTTTTAATTTCCTTCTTTCTTTTCTTTTTTTCTTGAGACAGTCTCACTATGTCACTCTTGGTAGAGTGCTGTGGCATCACAGCTCACAGCAACCTCAAACTCTTGAGTTTAAGTGATTCTCTTGCCTCGGCCTCCCAAGTAACTAGGACTACAGGTGCCCCCACAGTGCCCAGCTATTATTTTTTGTTGTAGCTGTCATTGTTGTTTTAGCAGGCCCCGGGCTGGGTTTGAACCCACCAGGCCCGGGTATGTGGCCAGCGCCCTAACCACTGAGCTATAGCTGCCGAGCCTATTTTTAATTTCTTAAGGAACCTCTGCTTTGCTTTCCATGGTGGCCACACTATTCAGTATCCTCCCAACTGTGCACAAGTTTCTGATTTCTCCACATGCTCACCAACACTTGTTATTTTTTCTGTTTTTTTTTTTTTAATAGTAGGAGGCTTCGTGCCATTTTTTTTTATTCATAGAATTCTTGAACACTTTAAAAGTGTTATGTAGATTTTGCATAAATATTGTCATTTTCTATAGACTGTCCTACAAGTTGCTTTTTTCCACTCAGCATTTATTGTCTGTCACTCCATACTGACCTGCATACTCCATCACATGAGCAGACCTGATTTTGACCCCTTCCCAGCTGCCTCTGCTGCACTGCAGTCTGCCCTCTGTGGGACAGAATTCTGATCTTGTCAGATTGTCCATCAGCTAGGGACCCAGTGATCAGTCGTGGCAGGGCGGCTCAGGGCTGTCAGTAATAATCTGCTGGGTCTGCAATACACAGCCGAGATCAGCAACCTCAAAATAGCAGTTCTTATGTAAGGTGGTGTGGGCAGCCCTTCTCAGGACGCCTTGTGATCGAAAGGGGCAAGAGGCGTTTGGCTTCAGGGGCCCAGCTTCCCCTCTTACACAATGCACCAGTCCCCACTCTGATTCCCACAGGTGGCATAACCCCCCAAACTCACAGAAGTGCAGCTTGGTGACCTAGAAACACTGTGGGTGTGACCTGCTCAGCCACAGGGTATGCTGTGTGTGCCTGAACACGTGTGCATGTGGTGGTGGTGGTACGGGATCAGTGCTGACCACATCCTCTGCAGAGTTTAGAGCTGAGTTGTGCCTGCTGGGCCATAGAGAACCTCAGAAAGGACTGTTCATTCATGAGCCACTTAGGAGGCACGTTCTGTGTGCCCATCTGGCTCTGAGATTTGGGGGTACAGCAATGCACAAGAAAAGGCTCCTAGGATGGGGCCTCTGGCTTAAAGGAGTAGGGCATCAGTCCCGTATATTGGAAGTTGTGGGTTCAAACCCGGCCCTGTCCAAAAACTGCAAAAAAGAGAAAGAAAGAAAAACAAATTTATCAAGAAAAGACTCCTGTTCTCACGGACCTGAGAATTGAGCAGGGGAATAGAAAACCCACAAGCAGTGACGAGACAAGAAAACACCAGGGGCTGATAAGTCCTAAGAAGAAAAAACAAAATAGGGTGAAAATTTACAGAAGGGGTAAGCAGATTTTTTTTCTGTAAAGGGCCAGATGGTAAATATTTTAGGCGTTGTGGCCATATGGTCTCTGTCCGTAGCTCTGCCATGGCTGTGTGGAAGCAGCCACAGGCAACAGTGTGGCTGTGTCCCAGTCAAACTGGATTCATGAAAACAGGCTGTGGGCCGCATTTGACTCTCAGACTGAAGTTTGCCAACTCCCATCCTGGGTCGCAGGGAGAAGCTGGCTGAGCTGGGTTTGCCAGGGAGAATGTTTCTGAAAGGGCAGCGGACACTGACAGTGGCTGTGTGAAGGAGCTGGCCGTGGGACAGTCAGTTTCAGGCAGGGCACGGTAGCACCTGGTTGTCAGTACAGTGGCACGGTTGTGTGTTCAGCGGTAGGCCAGCCGCAGGCTAGATTTGCTGCTCCCGGGACACAAATTCTAGGACGCATTAGGATTTGGGGTCTGAACTGCTGTGTGGGTCCATGGATGCAGAGGACGGGCTAAGGGGCAGGTCAGGGTGCTGGGTGTGGAGTTGGGTGTGCTGAGCCTGAGGAGCTTTTGCTTTTGTTCTTTTTAAACGTTTGGATTTTTTTTTTTTTTTTGAGAAAGGCTCAAAAAACCTAGGCTCAGCCTCCTGAGTAGCTGGGACTACAGGAGCCTACCACAACACCCAGCTAGTTTTTTGTTTTTTTTTTTTGTAGAGACAGAGTCTCACCTTATCGCCCTCGGTAGAGTGCCGTGGCGTCACACAGATCACAGCAACCTCCAAATCCTTGGGTTTAGGCAATTCTCTTGCCTCAGCCTCCCGAGTAGCTGGGACTACAGGCACCCGCCACAACGCCCGGCTATTTTTTTGTTGCAGTTTGGCCGGGGCTGGGTTTGAACCCGCCACCCTCGGCATATGGGGCCGGCGCCCTACCCGCTGAGCCACAGGCGCCACCCCCCAGCTAGTTTTTCTATTTTTAGTAGAGATGGGATCTTGCTCTTCCTCAGCCTGGTCTTGAACTCCTGAGCTCAAGGGAATCTCCGAGAGTGCTGGGGTTACAGGCAGTGTAGTGCAAGCCTGGACTACCCCACCCCCACTAGCCAGCAGAGCCTCAGTCTTACTCCTGTAGCGCTGTGTTGGGGTGAGGACTAAATGAGAGTTGTGCTTGTTGTGAAGGAAGCAGCCAGCACCTGGCGCCTGTGTCCCTGGGCCCACTAGTGAGCAAGTGGGCTGCAAGGCCTTCCATAGCTTGGTTTGGTGGATGGGGAGTCTGACCCGTTGGGGTTGCAGACGTCCACGTGGCCTGGCACACACTGTCCCAGTACACACACCTGCAGGCTGGCTGGCCCCAGGTGCCAGGTAGTTGCAGCCAGAGCAGGAGGAGCTAGGGGGAGCTGGAGGCAAAGTATTCCAGCGTGCCTGGCCAGTAGCTGGACACCACTGAGGCCTGCTCTGCCCTGTCTTTCCAGGCTCCCAGGGGGACTGAGTCCCTGCGGCCCCCTGGGTAGCACTCTCTGTCACTGTCTGCCCACCCTGTATGGCTTCCATAGGGGAACCCCCTTCACTTCCCAGTAATGCTTTGCCTCAGTTTCTGGGGCAGCAGGTTTCTGTGGCTGGGCAGCAGGGTGGGCCTCCTGGGGCACGATAGGTGACGACCAGTGGGTTGGTGGCTGGTGGGTTAGAGAGTCGGTGGTGGGCAGCATGGTCCAGAGCCCCAGCCACGCCCTGGCGACCTCACATTACCCGTGTGCCTCTCGTCTTCCAGCCCAGCTGCCCCGACCATGGTGGACCATTTGGCCAACACGGAGATCAATAGCCAACGCATCGCGGCGGTGGAGAGCTGCTTCGGGGCGTCGGGTCAGCCGCTGGCCCTGCCAGGCCGCGTGCTGCTGGGCGAAGGCGTGCTGACCAAGGAGTGCCGCAAGAAGGCCAAGCCGCGCATCTTCTTCCTCTTCAACGACATCCTGGTGTACGGCAGCATCGTGCTCAACAAGCGCAAGTACCGCGGCCAGCACATCATCCCGCTGGAGGAAGTGACGCTGGAGCCGCTGCCCGAGACGCTGCAGGCCAAGAACCGCTGGATGATCCGGACGCCCAAGAAGTCCTTCGTGGTGTCGGCCGCGTCCGCCACGGAGCGTCAGGAGTGGGTCAGCCACATCGAGGAGTGTGTGCGGCGGCAGCTGCTGGCCACCGGCCGCCCGCCCGCCACGGAGCACGCGGCGCCCTGGATCCCCGACAGGGCCACGGACATCTGCATGCGCTGCACGCAGACGCGGTTCTCGGCGCTCACGCGGCGCCACCACTGCCGCAAGTGCGGGTTCGTGGTGTGCGCAGAGTGCTCACGCGAGCGCTTCCTGCTGCCGCGCCTGTCCCCCAAGCCCCTGCGCGTCTGCAGCCTCTGCTACCGCGACCTGGCCGCCCAGCAGCGCAGGGAGGAGGTGGAGGAGCAGGGCCGGGGGTCCCCAGCGCAGCGGGACCACCTGGCTGGGGCTGTGTGTGGGGGGGTGTCCAGTGACGATGACTCGGACGAGGACCGGGACGGCGACTGGCCCAGCCGCGTGGAGTTCTACGCCTCGGGCGTCTCCTGGTCAGCCTTCCACAGCTGACGCCCACCAGCAGGACTTCTGCGTTTGGTGCAGCTCTACTGCCCAGGCTCAGACAAGGGCAGTGCCAAAAGCTGCCCTGTGGTGGTGGGCATCACGTGGGAGCTGGCTTTTCCCCTCTGGATTCCGAGGGCCTTTTTGCTGGACATCAGCACCCTTCTAGTTCCACTTCGGGTATCTTTCTTTGTATTTAGCAAGTCCCAAAACACTTAGGCCTCTTGGGAACAGATGCTTGTACTGTGATGGAGCAGGGGTTCAGCCCTATCAGCTGCAGCTGCAGAAAAACCCTTGAATTAGATGAGTCCAGGTGTTCCAGGCCTTTGGGGACCAGAAGGGAATAGGAACCTAGAGGGAAGACAGAACCGCCACTCCCCTGTGGCTCCTGCCAGGCCTCTGGGGCTGGACGGTGCCTTGGAGCCCTGGTGCACTGCTCTCCCTCCAGCGCCCCACTAGCCTTGGCCAAAGCCCACTGCGGCACAAAGCGGTTCCCTGTTGGCCAGAAGTGGTGCTTGTGGGGCTGGGAACGTTCTCCTTGGCTCACACAGCATGTCTGAAACCCCACTCGGGCCCCATGCCCTGGGGAAACACCTCTTTGGCCAGTTCTCAGAGCGTGAGCCAGGGAGTCACTGCCTACCCACCACCTTGCTGGTGCCCACTGCTGCCCCAGGCTGGGGTTCCGCTCTGCCATGCTGTGGGTGCCCACCAGGTCTGGGGGACTGCAGCCTGAGCTGCCCTTGGCTCAGGACGTCTGGTGAGGAGCCTCCATCTGACCTGTCCACGTGTCCAGGCCTTTTTTTATCTGTCCCCTTCTTTCCCTGCGCCAGTGAAACTGGTGCCAGGAGTCAGTTGCAGGGACAGAAACTGGCTTAATAATAAAAAGAAAGTTTATTGACTTGTGTGGTCACAAATTCAGGGGAGTTTCTGCTGCAGATGCTGTTGAAACCATGCAGATTGGCAGAAATCAACCACAGTCCACCACCCTGGGTGTACCCGGGTTGCTGCAGTCCAGCAGAGACAGATGTCCACACCACACCTTAGAAACAGGTCTGTCTGGGTGCTGTGACTATGGCCTGCAGCCCTGTTCACTTTATTGTGGGTTGTCTTAATGGATGACATAGAAGAACTGAGGGACCATTTGTCTGGCTGTGCCTGGCCCTTGTCGTTGAAAACTTTCCCACATGTCTCCTGCCAGGCCTCTGGCGGGACAGTGCCTTGGAGTGGGAGACACACCCTGGTGCACTGCTCTCCCTCCAGTGTTCCAGTAGCCTTGGCCAGAGCCCACCATGGCACAGGGTGGGGTGGCTGTCGGCCAGAAGTGACTGTGAGGCTGGGAATGTTCCCCTTGGTCCACATTGCGCTGTATCTGAAACCCCACTGGGGCTCCATTCTCTGAGGTAACATCGTCCTCTCAGGCTGGTTCTCTGATGTCCACACACAAACCTGGAGGGTCCAGTCAGAGCACTGATGCTGACCTGGCACATTGGGGCCCAGCTCCCAGGGCTGCTGCTGGCACCACCAGCCTACAGACTATAGTTGGGGTGGCAGGGCATACTCTTGACCTGTAGGCACTCCTGCGAGGGTGGGTAAGAGGGGTGAAGTATGAAGCACCAGGGACTTGCCTGTGACTCTTCCCACCTGGGCAGAGTGATAGGGGAGGTGTGGAGAAGGTCAGAGTTGCTTCCAAGAATGATGGCTTGTTTACAGGCCCTCCTCTCCCTTGGCCTGCTAAACCTCACAAACTGGTTCAAGCTGGTTCTCCTGCTTGGGCAGAGGGCACAGAGTGAGACAGGTCACTGGGTAGGGGAAGCTTCCTGAAGACAGATCCAGGACCCTCAGAAACCCAGGTCAGGCAGTATAGGTCCCTATACTCTAGAATTGATGCCAGGGCCTGGGGTATGAGCTCCAGCCACTGGCCTCTAGGTCACAGCCTGCTTCCCTGGAATTTCCCTTGGCTGGCGCCCTCAGGGTCTAAACAGCAACATTCATTTGGAAAGGAGACAGCCTGGACAACACCTGTAGAGGAGCAGCCTCTACAGCTGCCTGAGAAAGGGGTTGAGTAGGTCACTGTTCACCTGTGACCTGGAACTTGGCCTGCCCGCTTCTCCCCCATGGCTTGGACAGAGCTGCGACTTCCTTGAGCCCCATGGTGTTAGGGCCTGTCAGGACCTAAGGGCCCAGGGCACCCAACAACACTGGGAGTGCCATCTTCACGCACAGGCACTCACACTGTGTGCTGTGCTGGGTGCTGGGGGCACAGCATGAGTGAGATGAGCAAGTCCTGACTCAGGCTCACACAGCATGGTGGGGGAGACAGACTTGCACAGAAACAGGCAAGGATACCGTGAGGGGGGTCCTGTGACGGTGTAGGGGGTACTGAGATGGAGATACGGTGATGGGGCGGAGAGTACTGTGGGTGGGGCACTGTGATAGGGAGTACTGTGATGGAGCAGGGGTACAGTGAAGGAGTACTGTGATGGAGCAGGGGTACTGTGAAGGAGTACAGTGATGGAGCAGGGTTCTGTGATGGAGTACTGTGATGGAGCAGGGGTACTGTGAAGGAGTACTGTGATGGAGCAGGGGTTCTGTGATGGAGTACTGTGATGGAGCAGGGGTACTGTGAAGGAGTACTGTGATGGAGCAGGGTTCTGTGATGGAGTACTGTGATGGAGTACTGTGATGGAGCAGGGGTACTGTGAAGGAGTACAGCGATGGAACAGGGTTCTGTGATGGAGTAGTGTGATGGAGCAGGGGTACTGTGAAGGAGTACTGTGATGGAGCAGGGGTTCTGTGAAGGGAGTACTGTGATGGAGCAGGGTTCTGTGAGGGAGTACTGTGATGGGGCAGGGGTTCTGTGAAGGAGTACTGTGATGGAGCAGGGGTTCTGTGAAGGGAGTACTGTGATGGAGCACGGGTACTGTGAAGGAGTACTGTGATGGAGCAGGGGTTCTGTGATGGAGTACTGTGATGGAGCAGGTGTACTGTGAGTGAGTACTGTGATGGAGCAGGGTTCTGTGAGGGAGTACTGTGACGGGGCAGGGGTTCTTGATGGAGTACTGTGAGGGAGCAGGGGTATTGTGAAGGAGTACTGTGATGGAGCAGGGGTACTGTGAGGGAGTACTGTGATGGAGCAAAGGTTCTGTGAAGGGAGTACTGTGATGGAGCAGGGTTCTGTGAGGGACTACTGTGATGGGGCAGGGGTTCTGTGATGGAGTACGTGAGGGAGCAGGGGTATTGTGAAGGAGTACTGTGATGGAGCAGGGGTTCTGTGAAGGGTGTACTTTGATGGAGCAGGGTTCTGTGATGGAGTACTGTGATGGAGCAGGGGTACTGTGAAGGAGTACAGTGATGGAGCAGGGTTCTGTGATGGAGTACTGTGAGGGAGCAGGGGTACTGTGAAGGAGTACAGTGATGGAGCAGGGCTCTGTGATGGAGTACGATGATGGAGCAGGGGTACTGTGAAGGAGTACTGTGATGGAGCAGGGGTTCTGTGATGGAGTACTGTGAGGGAGCAGGGGTACTGTGAAGGAGTACTGTGATGGAGCTGGGTTCTGTGATGGAGTACTGTGATGGAGCAGGGGTACTGTGAAGGAGTACAGTGATGGAGCAGGGGTTCTGTGATGGAGTACTGTGATGGAGCAGGGGTTCTGTGTGGGAGTGTGAGGGAGCAGGGGTACTCTGAAGGAGTACTGTGATGGAGCAGGGGTTTTGTGATGGAGTACTGTGATGGAGCACGGGTACTGTGAAGGAGTACTGTGATGGAGCAGGGGTTCTGTGAAGGGAGTACTGTGATGGAGCACGGGTACTGTGAAGGAGTACTGTGATGGAGCAGGGGTTCTGTGATGGAGTACTGTGATGGAGCAGGTGTACTGTGAGTGAGTACTGTGATGGAGCAGGGTTCTGTGAGGGAGTACTGTGATGGGGCAGGGGTTCTTGATGGAGTACTGTGAGGGAGCAGGGGTATTGTGAAGGAGTACTGTGATGGAGCAGGGGTACTGTGAGGGAGTACTGTGATGGAGCAAAGGTTCTGTGAAGGGAGTACTGTGATGGAGCAGGGTTCTGTGAGGGACTACTGTGATGGGGCAGGGGTTCTGTGATGGAGTACTGTGAGGGAGCAGGGGTATTGTGAAGGAGTACTGTGATGGAGCAGGGGTTCTGTGAAGGGAGTACTGTGATGGAGCAGGGTTCTGTGATGGAGTACTGTGATGGGGCAGGGGTTCTGTGATGGAGTAGGGGTTCTGTGAGGGAGTAATGTGATGGAGCAGGGTTTACTGTGAAGGAGTACTGTGATGGAGCAGGGGTTCTGTGATGGAGTACTGTGAGGGAGCAGGGGTACTGTGAAGGAGTACAGTGATGGAGCAGGGTTCTGTGATGGAGTACTGTGATGGAGCAGGGGTACTGTGAAGGAGTACTGTGATGGAGCAGGGGTACTGTGAAGGAGTATTGTGTTGGAGCAGGGTTCTGTGATGGAGTACTGTGATGGAGCAGGGGTACTGTGAAGGAGTACTGTGATGGAGCAGGGGTTCTGTGATGGAGTACTGTGAGGGAGCAGGGGTACTGTGAAGGAGTACTGTGAGGGAGCAGGGGTACTGTGATGGAGTACTGTGATGGAGCAGGGGTACTGTGAAGGAGTACAGTGATGGAGCAGGGTTCTGTGATGGAGTACTGTGATGGAGCAGGGGTACTGTGAAGGAGTACTGTGATGGAGCAGGGGTTCTGTGATGGAGTACTGTGAGGGAGCAGGGGTACTGTGAAGGAGTACTGTGATGGAGCAGGGGTTTTGTGATGGAGTACTGTGAGGGAGCAGGGGTACTGTGAAGGAGTACTGTGAGGGAGCAGGGGTACTGTGAGGGAGTACTGTGAGGGAGCAGGGGTACTGTGAAGGAGTCCTGTGATGGAGCAGGGGTACTGTGAGAGAGTACTGTGATGGGGCACGCGTTCTGTGAAGGGAGTACTGTGATGGAGCAGGGTTCTGTGAGGGAGTACTGTGAGGGAGCAGGGGTACTGTGATGGAGTACTGTGATGGAGCAGGGGTACTGTGAGGGAGTACTGTGATGGAGCAGGGGTACTGTGAAGGGAGTACTGTGAGGGAGCAGGGTTCTGTGAGGGACTACTGTGATGGAGCAGGGTTCTGTGAGGGAGTACTGTGAGGGAGCAGGGGTTCTGTGAAGGAGTACTGTGAGGGAGCAGGGGTACTGTGAAGGGAATACTGTGATGGACCAGGGGTACTGTGAAGGAGTACTGTGATGGAGCAGGGGTACTGTGAGTGAGTACTGTGATGGAGCAGGGGTTCTGTGAGGGAGTACTGTGAGGGAGCAGGGGTACTGTGAAGGAGTACTGTGATGTAGCAGGGGTTCTGTGAGGGAGCAGGGGTACTGTGAGGGAGTCCTGTGATGGAGCAGGGGTTCTGTGATGGGAGTACTGTGATGGAGCAGGGGTTCTGTGAAGGGAGTACTGTGATGGAGCAGGGTTCTGTGAGGGAGTACTGTGATGGAGCACGGGTACTGTGAAGGAGTACTGTGATGGAGCAGGGGTTCTGTGATGGAGTACTGTGATGGAGCAGGTGTACTGTGAGTGAGTACTGTGATGGAGCAGGGTTCTGTGAGGGAGTACTGTGATGGGGCAGGGGTTCTTGATGGAGTACTGTGAGGGAGCAGGGGTATTGTGAAGGAGTACTGTGATGGAGCAGGGGTACTGTGAGGGAGTACTGTGATGGAGCAAAGGTTCTGTGAAGGGAGTACTGTGATGGAGCAGGGTTCTGTGAGGGACTACTGTGATGGGGCAGGGGTTCTGTGATGGAGTACGTGAGGGAGCAGGGGTATTGTGAAGGAGTACTGTGATGGAGCAGGGGTTCTGTGAAGGGAGTACTGTGATGGAGCAGGGTTCTGTGAGGGAGTACTGTGATGGGGCAGGGGTTCTGTGATGGAGCAGGGGTTCTGTGAGGGAGTAATGTGATGATTAGGGATTCTGTGATGGAGTACTGTGATGGGACTGGGGTAGTGTGACTCAATATTGTGATGTAGCAGCAATTCCTGCTAGGGAGTCCTGTGATAGGAAGTACTGTGTTATGGTAGGGGTGCTATGATGAGGTAAGTGTAATGTGATGGGGTACTTTCATGGGTTGGGCGCTCTGTGATTATGTCGGGGTACTATGATGGAGGTACTGTAATGGTGTGCGGGTACTATGACAGGTATTGGGGTATGGCCACTATGTTTGGGGTACTATGATAGTGGGTATTATGATGCGGCAGGGGTAGTGTGATGGGGGTACTGGGATGGGATAGTTGAACCTGATGTGGGTGGCAGACTATTGGGGTCAGCTCAGCCTGGATGTGGGTGTGAGTGGTGCTGCCAGGTGAGGAGATGGGGTCTGGGCAGCAACCCCTGGGAGGGGAAGGAGCCTGTATGCCCTGTAGCAGAATGAGGGCCTGTATGCCCTGCAGCAGAGCTGAGCCCTGGATGCACTGGGCCAGTTCAGGTGCCGTGGGAGCTATAGGCAGCTATGCAGGTCAGCACGTCTGCCCATGGCTGTTGGGGTTGCTGTGTGCAGGTGGCTGGGGATAGTGGAGTCGTACAGGCGTGGGGGCCAGGCAGCCTTCCGCTGCCCCCAAGGTCCCCAGTGGAGCACTAGGCCCCATTACGGAAGCCTTAGCCTTCCCCGAAAAGCCTCCCAAAGGTCTGGCCCCTCCTGTTTTGCTGAGACTTTAGACAGGCACAAAGTCTCTGCCTCTCAGTTAACAGCAGAATGACCCCATGGGCTGAATGTCTGCTCTGGGCCACTGGAGCGGAGAGTGGGTTGTGCTAGAGGACTCTGGGCTGCATGAGTCCTTGCATATGAGTCTAGGAGGGGAAGGCCTTCCCTGCAGACCTGTCTGGCACAGCCAGATCATACAAAGGTCATCTTTAGGCCAGGCTCAGGTCAAGGGTCAGGCCAGGCAGAGCCCTAGCCATTCTCAGAGAGGGCCATGCCTCCTACGGCCAGGCTGCTTAGCCATGAGGCTCTGTTACCTACCTTGCTGGCAGGAGCCGTTGCCAGTCCCAGCCTCAGGTGGAGAAGGCCATCTGAGGTGCTGAGAGTACTCCTTTGTCAAGGCCAGACAGTTGACCTTTGCTCTAGGTCATTGTCTGGCCCCGTGCCTGGGGAGGTCAGGAGTGAGCACTGGTCTTCTGGGCCTGGGAGCAGCCCTCACTCTCCTGCCTGGGCATTCCAGGCCTGGCAAGGACACAGGAACCCACTGTCCTGCCAGCCATGTGCTCCTGTCCACCACCCTGGAACCTTTCCTCCCAGCTGTGCTTGGCCCCATGCCCCTGCCATCAGCCGACCTTTCTCACCGGCAACATGGGTCCCTGGGAGGGCCTGCATCGCCTCTTCTCCTATCCCCTGTAGGAGGTACAGGGGGCCACAGGGAGGGCCTGGGGACCAAGTGTATGCATTTGAGGGACACCAGAGCCCCACCGTCACCCACCTCAGCGTCACCTGGACTGTCGCTGCAGGAATCAGCCCAGACTGGAGCAGCTGCAGGTGGAAAGTGAAGGGCAGTCTGAGACTGAGCACAGCCATGCAGGGACACAGTGTTCCAGAAGGACTCAAGACGTTGAGGGTTTTACAAGGGTTAACCAGAGTGGCATCTTCAGGAGCCAAGAGTCCTTAAAGAAGGGCCCACCTGCATGGGGGCTGGAAACACTGCTGAGGCCGAGGAGCCAGGCAGGGGCTTCACAGGATCCCAGGAATCTTGTGCCTCCTTGATGATGGTGGTGACTACCACTTACTGACTCCAGGGAGGCACAGCCATATCACAGGTCATCTTCAGGCTACAAGGGATGTGGCCTTAGCCCTGAGACAGACTAAGCCAGAGGAAGGACTCCCTGCAGGAGGCAGCATTTTGTTGTGCCTCAGAGGATCATAGGACCTAACCAGAGGACCGTAGGCTCCACTGGGAAGGGCTTGGGGTCTCTTCACTAACTGTCTCTTCCCATCCTTGGCACTAATCATTTGCTGAAGAAATAGATTAATCAAGTAGGAAGTGGGGCAGGGACAGGGGCAGAGGGGATGATAAAGTAGCAGTGACTGAGCTTCAGCCCTGGAGCCTCCTGAAACTGGAGACCACTGTTGCTGGCCAGCAGGAGGGCCGGGAGGCCACCTCCCCCTGACACTGTGAATTGTTTTCTCAGGGAGGGGCCGGAATTGCCCACCATCCCCGCCAGGTAGAGCTTTCTGGGGAGGTAGCATTTGGCCTGGGTGTGGGCTGGGTTCCAAGGGCTTCCTTAGGGATTATATAGGTTGGCATCAGAGGATTCTGCCCGTCAGCCTCTCCCCTGCCCAGTCTGTTCTGTGAATGCAGCCAGAAAGAGGGAAGTCAGGGCCACTGCGGGAGGTGCCTCGGAGGCTGACCCAGTTCTCAGCCTGGATCTGGGGTGTATTGGGCCACACATGCAAACCCGAAGGGCTGCTTCCTCTGACAGAGCAAGAAGAAAGTGGGTCTGCAGGAGGATGCAGGCAGGGGAGGGGCTGCCCCCTCAGCCCCAGCCAGTCGATGGGGGCCATCTTTCTACCTCCCTTCTGTGCATCCAGGCCCAGCGTGCTGTGCCTCAGCCTAGCACAGACTCAGTGGGACCAGTGTCCTGGGGCAGAACCAGGGGTCAAAATGGGGTGGGGGTAAGGGGAGGAGAAAGGGGTCTTCCTCAGAATCCAGGCTTCTCCTGGTGCATGTGACCCCATCCTGCCACTGCCCTGGCCCTGCCTATCAGCTTTGGCCCTGCCAGTGGGCCCTGGCACACATGTGACCCACTCTGCAGCCTCCCTGCGTTGCCTGAGGGTGGTGTGGCTCCTGCTCTTCCGCCCTCACCTTCCCTGAGAGCGTCCGTGTCCTGGCCGGTGCTGTACTGTCAGAGCTCTGGGAGATGGTGCTGCAGCCTGTACTGTGGGAGCTCCAGGAGACAGGTGCTGTTGCCTGTGTCCTCAGAGCTCTGGGAGATGGCTGCTGCTGCCTGTGCCATTGGAGCTCTGGGAGATGGCTACTGCTGCCTGTGTGCAGCCTCCACGGCCCCAGCCCAGGGTCCTGCACCACTGGGCATTCATTCCACAGTTGGTTCTCTTGAAAGGTGGCCTTATGATCTCCCTAGCTCCTGGGGGAGGAAGATGTCACAGGGACCTCAAAGTCCACATGTCCAAAGCTGATGCCATCAGCTTTGCCTCACCTGCCTCTGCAGACCCTGGCCCAGCCCACAGCACCAGGGTGCCTAGCTCCTCTCTGGCTCTTCCGCCTCTCCCCACCCTTCCAGGTGACGCAGGACTGGGGAGGTTTGCTGCATTCAACTCTTGAAGGAGCTTCCAGATGGCCACAGCGAGCAGTTTAAGCAAGGCCTTAGAGCCAGGTGTGGGCTGGACCCTGCAGGGTGGAGTCATCACCCCAAGGGATCCTGGGGGCCTTGTGTACACACGTGCCTGTGCACACACATCCCCTCAGCCCACCCTCCCAGGGTGCCCAGGCTCCCCAGCCGGCCTCCGGCCTCCCACCTCCGTCTCCAAGCCTCTGAGGGGCTTTGTGTCAGTATACAGAAGGGAGAAAGAGGGTGACTGCAGAGAGGTCACACCAGGAACAAGGGCTAGGACCCGAGGGAGACTTGTCATACAGGCTGGGATTCTGTGTGCTGGGGCCCTGAGAGTAGGCATGCCTCTGACACTCGTGAGCAGGTGACCCTCTGGGTGGGAGGAGAGCTGTGGCCATCTGTGCCCTCCGCTCCCGAGCCCCCACCCCAGCACCCTGTCTGCTGTTGGCTCCCACCACCCTAGAGTCCAGTTCTGACTGGAATGTTCAAAGCTCAAAACAGAAAGGCAGGCAGAGAAAGAACAGGGGGTGTGGACAGACAGAGCCAGATATTTCTGGGCAAAAACAAGGGGAAATTTTGATCTTTGAAGCATCAGCGTAGGGGTCCTGCCAGATACTACCACAAGCTTCCTGCCAGCAGTTCCTGCCCACTGTGGCTCTCAGGCTGGGAGGGAGGGGGTCTGGGTGCTGCCCTGAAGGGCCCCCAAGTCCCTCTTCCTCAGCACAGCTGTGCTTAACTCGATACGCTGGTTGTCCACAGCAGTGCACTGGGCCCTGGAAAAGCAGGACTCCACGATTCCAGAACACACGTGTGCACATACGTACACGTGTACACACGGAAACTTCATGTGGTCTGCAAATTACGAACATCCTTAAAATATGAAAATGCATTCTTTTGCATCTGAGACAGAAACCAAGTCTCCTGGCACCCTGCCCACAGGAAGCTGAGCCTTTGAGCCTTGCAGCCCAGGGCCAAGCCACTTGCTGGCTTAACCCAGTTCCCAAGAGATTCCTTCCTCAAGGCCTAACCTGGAGCTGGTCCTCAGAGAGCAGGCATTGAAGCAGAGCCATTCAGCGTGAAGGAGGTGGGCCTGTGGGTGCCACAGCGCAGGTAGAGCTGTGCTGGTGGGCAATCTAGGGTGCCCACCCCAGACTTTGGGCAAAACCCTTTCGGTGTCCTATGCCCCCAGAAAGGCCCCAGGCTCTGCAAGCTGTTCCCTCCCCTTGAAACCCTGGTGTGGGGCTGACCTGGTGGCTCAAGGCTATAATCCCAGTACTCTGGGAGGCTGAGGCAGGTGGATTGCTTGAGCTCAGGATCTGGAAGCCTGAGAAAGAGTGAGACCCCCAACTCTACTGAAAATAGGAAAACTAGTGGGGCAGTGTGGTGGGCACCTATAGTCCCAGCTGTTCGGGAGGCTGAGGCAGGAGGATCGATTGAGCCGAAGAGTTTGATGATGAGGCCATGGCACTCTACCCAGGGCAACAGAGTGAGACTCTGTGTTAAAAAAAAAAAAAAAAAAAGCTATGCCCACAGCTCCATGCCCACCTGCACTGGGAATGAGTTCCTGAGGTATTGGGTGCTTGGCTTATCTGTGCAATGTTCCTCCATCAGGGGGTCACATTCCTTAGGAATCTCCTCTTCCTCATGTTCAGCTGCATGATTTGGTACAGCTGACCCCACCCACATCCTGGCCATTGAAATGGGCACAGGGCAGTCTGACCAAGCAGCCTCCATCCCCTGACCACGCTCTGCCAAAGTTGGCAGCCTCCCCTCCTAGCTGCACAGAGAGAGTATTGGCCCCTCACGTCACAGGGACAGGTGAGTCCTGGTCCTGCTCTCAGGAGGTTCCAGGAAAGGGATTGAGGAGAGAGTGTTGGGGTCCAGATTCACCCCCAGCATGAGGCTGCTGACAGGGAGGCTGGGTGGGGGGGAGCGCAGTGGGGATTTCAATTCAATTAGGGAGGAACCGACCCAACCACCCACAGCTCGAAGAAATGAAAACAACATTCAGAAGCACAATGGACGCACTGATTGTTCCTTTATTCAAGTCAAAAACAATGCGATGGCTCACTCAGCGGCAGTCTGCCTGCCTCGCGAGCTGATTGTCACATGAGTCAAAACCCTGGGAAGGAATGTAATTCAGATGCAAACCTGATTTGGGAAACAAAGCTGCCCACCCCTCCTCAACTTAGGGAGATCTTTGGTGCAGCAGCAGGAGCTTCTGTAAGGACTGACTTTGTTAGAGGCCCCCTCCCCGCTAGTAAATCCAAGGTGTTTCTGCGTATTGATCTCTGCAAAGGTCAAGGAATAAGCAATTAGGAAAATCTGTAAGTGTTCAAAGAAGTACCAGGAGGAAATCAGCATGCGGTCAGACACTAGTTCAGAAGAGATGCAGCCAGCCAACTGTCTGGATCATCCTCTCTTTGGGACTTTTGTTTTCTGAGGTATCACCTACATCCATTACAGTGCACAGATCATAACCACGCTGCTCAGTGAGATTTTGCACGCACGCGTGCACACACACACACACCCTCATACACACACCGGTGTAAGCACCAAACAGATCTCCGGCACCCCCAGAAGGCTCCTTCCAGCCCCTCCCTGCCTTTGGGGAATAACTGGTGTTCTGACTTCTATCACCCTAAATTTTTCCTAATTTTTTTCTTTTCTTTTCTTTCTTAATTATTATCTTTTTTTTTTTTTGAGACAGAGTCTCACTATGTCGCCCTCTGTAGAGAGTGGTGGCATCACAGCTCACAGAAACCTCAAACTCTTGGGCTTAAGCGATTCTTTTGCCTCAGCCTCCCAAGTAGCTGGGACTACAGGCATCTGACCACAAGGCCCAGCTATGTTTTTTTGTTGTAGTTAATGCCCAGCTATTTTTTGGTTGTAGTTGTCATTGTTGTCTGGCAGGCCCAGGCTGGATTCTAACCCTCCAGCTCCGGTGTATGTGGCTGGCGCCCTAACCGCTGAGCTACAGGTGCCGAGCCACCTCATTTTTTTCTTGATCATTTAACATCATTTTGTTTGAAATTCTTTTCTTCGACATTATGCCTATGAGATTCCTCCATGCTGTGGGTATCCATAATTTGTTCTTTTTCAGGGTGGTAAGTATTCTATTTTATGAACTTTATGCAATTTCTTATCCATTCAATTATTAATAGACATTTGGGGTTGTTTCTAGTTTGGGGTTATGATGAATAAAACTGCTATAAACATTCCTGTGGAAGTCTTCTGGCCGACATAAATGCTCGTTTCTGTGAGGTATGTAACTTGGGACAGAGTTGCTGGACCGTGAGTGCACATATATTTGGTTTCAGGAGATGCTGCAGAAATTTCTGCAGTAGTTCAACTTCCAGGAGTAGGTGAGAGTTCCAGTTGCTCCACTTTCTCACCAACACCTGATATTATTAGTCCTTTTCATAGCACTCACATCAGTGGGTTACTTGGAATGCAAGTCTCAAGACACTGTCCTATAACCGGAGCTGGCTCGCCAGGTTCGGAGAAGGCAGCTAATTCTCCAGCAGAGTGGAGCCCACGCTGAGATCATGCGGGTGTCACACCTGGTTCAGAAGAGGCATCGGCATGTTTATAGCATGCATGGGTTGGCACTGATGCAAAAGTTAAAGGGGGAGAAAGCTGCCTGCCAGATTGTAAGTCTTTTATATATTAATTCGACAAACATTTATTGAGTGCCTACAACCACTGGGGATACAGCTGTGAATAGAATAGACAGAATCCCTCTCCTGGAGGTTACTCCAGTGATGGGAGAGAGATGATGAGTACATTTTTGAAGTACACTAAAATCTCTGGGTGGCTCCTGTGGCTCAGTGGGTAGGGCGCCAGCCCCTTATACTGAGGGTGGTAGGTTCAAGCCCGGCCCCGGCCAAACTGCAACAAAAACTAGCCGGGCGTTGTGGCGGGTGCCTGTAGTCCCAGCTACTCGGGAGGCTGAGGCAAGAGAATTGCTTAAGCCCAAGAATTTGAGGTTGCTGTGAGCTGTGACCACACGGCACTCTACCAAGGGCAACATAGTGAGACTGTCTCAAAAAAAAAAAAAAAATAGCAGCTGGAAGGAGGAAGTTACTGGTTTTCTTTTCTTTTTTCTGATATAGAATCTCATTCTGTCACCCTGGGTAGAGTGCTGTGGCATCATCGCAGCTCACAGCAACCTCAAACCCTCAAGAGATCCTCCTGCCTCAGCCTCCTGAGTAGCTGGGACTATAGGTACCCATCACAACACCCAGCCAGAATTTGATACTTTTAAAAAAGAGAATGCATTTTTTTTTTTTTTTGAGGCAAAGTCTCACTTCATCACCCTGGGTAGAGTCCTGCGGCATTACTGTAGCTCACAGCAACCTCAATCCCTTTGGCTCAGGCCATCCTCTTGCCTTAGCCTCCCCAGTAGCTGGGACTACAGATGCCCACTACGTTGCCCAGCTAGTTTTTGTATTTTTCCAGTTGAGATGGTGTCTTGCTCTTGCTCAGGCTGGTCTGGAACTCCTGAGCTCAAGCAATCCACCGCTTTGGCCTTCCAGAGTGTTGGGATTACAGGTGTGAGCCAAGTTACTGGTTTCTGGGACGGAGAAGGCTGATGGAGAAGCTGGTTTTCTTGGTCGTGTTTGTCTGCCATGGTGGGGTTTTGGGGGTTGGGGTGATGAGTATCAGGAGCTCCATTTTTCATGCAAAGTTGGAGAGAGGGAGTGGATTGGGGGAAACTCTGGGCTGCCAAACACATCTGGGAGTCATCAGTGACTAAGCAAGCCACCGTCTGGACTGAGCCCATGTAGACAGGAGAAGGGTATAAGAAATGGGTGATGAGACAGTTCAGCATTTACACATCAGGCCAGGGAGCAGAAGCAGCGGGGATGGAGAGGGGCAGGTGTCTGGGCAGAAGGGAGGAGGAGAGTTCAGCCTGGGGCAGGCCCAGCCACGGGGTCGTGGTTGGCTGCACCACCAAGCTGCCCGACAGGCCCAGGAAGGGGAACAGTGGGCTGACCGCTGGGTCTAACATGGAGGTCAGTGGTGCCCTTGACAAAAGATCCTGGAGTGGTAGGAGCAGATGCCTGCTGGAAAAGGTCAAGAGAAAACAGCAGACACAGCACAGAGCACTCACCCAACAGCCTCACTGCAAGGGGAGAAAGAAAGGGCTAAGGGGGGGAGGGAGGGCCCACGCGAGCTGTGTTTTTGTATTTTTAAACAGCATTTCTGAGGCGTAATTCACATCCCATAAAACCCACCCCCTCTTCATACAATTCAGCGGTCTTCAGTACAGTTGCAAGATTGTGCAAGCATCACACTGTCTAATTTCAGAACATTTTCACACCCCGAGAGACACCCGGGCCCTGTGAACACCCCCTGCCCTCCTCCCTCCCCAGCCCGTGGCAGCCTCTCATCTGCTCTGTGTGTCCGTGAACTTGCCTGCTCCACACGGCTCATACAAATGCGATCACACAGTGTGTGGTCTTTTGTGACTAGCTTCTTTCACTTGGTATAATATTTCATCAAAGTGGTAGCACATGGCAGTGCATAATTCCTTTTTACGGCTAAATAATGGCCCACTGGCCGTTATTGTATATAACAATTGTATATTATAGACGACGTCTTTGCTTCCGTTCATCAGCCGATGGACATTTAGGTCTTCCTGCTGTTTAGCTATCATGAATAATGCTGCTAATGGACATTTGTGTACAAGTTTTTGTGTGGACATATGGTTTCCATTCTCCTGGAGATACACTTGAGGGTGGGACTGCTGGGTCATACGGTAGTCCTGTGTTTACTGTTTGAAGAGCTGCACACTGTTCCAACAGTGGCTGCAGTTTTACGTTCCCACCAGCAATGCATAAAGGTTCCAGCTTCTTCCCAGCCTCCTTGACACCTGTTATTATCTTCCTCTCAGCATCGCAGGAGGGGAGAAGTGGCGTCTCACTGAGTTTCTGGGTGTCTCATAAGCTTATTGTCCATTTTTTTTTTTTTTTTGCCAGGGTTGGGTTTGAACCCACCACCTCCGGCATATGGGGTTGGCGCCCTGCATTGAGCCGCAGGCGCCGCCCTTTATTGTCCTTTTTCTTTTTTTGTTTTATTGTTGGGGATTCATTGAGGGTACAATACGCCAGGTTACACTGATTGCGATTGTTAGGTAAAGTCCCTCTTGCAATCATGTCTTGCCCCCATAAAGTGTGACACACACCAAGGCCCCACCCACCTCCCTCCATCCCTCTTTCTGCTTCCCCCCCATAACCTTAATTGTCATTAATTGTCCTCATATCAAGATTGAGTACATAGGATTCATGCTTCTCCATTCTTGTGATGCTTTACTAAGAATAATGTCTTCCACGTCCATCCAGGTTAATACGAAGGATATAAAGTCTCCATTTTTTTAAGGGCTGAATAGTATTCCATGGTATACATATACCACAGCTTGTTAATCCATTCCTGGGTTGGTGAGCATTTAGGCTGTTTTCACATTTTGGCGATTGTAAATTGAGCTGCAGTAAACAGTCTAGTACAAGTGTCCTTATGATAAAAGGATTTCTTTCCTTCTGGGTAGATGCCCAGTAATGGGACTGCAGGATCAAATGGGAGGTCTAGCTTGAGTGCTTTGAGGTTTCTCCATACTTCCTTCCAGAAAGGTTGTACTAGTTTGCAGTCCCACCAGCAGTGTAAAAGTGTTCCCTTCTCTCCACATCCACGCCAGCATCTGCAGCTTTGAGATTTTGTGATTATTGTCCATTTTTAAATCAGGCTGTGTGTATTGTTGCTGTGAGAGTGCCTTATCTATTCTGGATACGAGGGCCTTGCCAGACACATGATGTGCTATCACTTTCTCCCATTTTGTGCTTTGTTCTTTCCACTTTCTTAGCAGGGTCTGATTCACAAGGCTGTAATTTTGATGAAGTCCCATTTAGTTTTTTCCTTACGTCACCTGTGTTTTTGTATCATACCTAAGACACCATTGCCTAGTCCAAGGTCAGAAAGAGTTATCCTTGGGTTTTCTTTCTTTCTTTCCTTTTTTTAATTTTTTGCAGTTTTTTGGCCTGGGCTGGGTTTGAACCCGCCACCTCCAGCATATGGGCCAGTGCCCTACCCCTTTGAGCCACAGGTGTCGCCCTATCCTTGTGTTTTCATCTAAGAGTTTTACGGCTTTCGTTCTTATTTTCAGGTCTATTTTGACTTGATTTTTGTATCTGGTATAAGGCAGGGGCCCACTTCAGTTTTTTTTTTTTTTTTTGCATACTGTCACACAGCCATGCCAGCACTGTTCACTGAAGAGATGATAAATTCCCCTGCCGAGTTGTCCTATACCCTTGTTGAAATCTTTGCTGTTTGTTAACATGGGAGAACTAATCACACGTTTGTGGTGATCGAACAGGGCGTGTAGAGAGGGGGAAATGGGGCAAACAGAGAACGGGGAGAATGTCTGGCACAGTGTCTCCAAACGGGAGAAGGGAGGGGACCCAGTGCCCAGCGGAGGCAGTGGCATTAGTCAAGAGTGAGGTCAGCTCCTAGCAACGGGAGGAAAGACGGGTTACTTAGTACAGATGTCAGCAGTGGCATTCTCTTCTTATCCCTCCCTCTTTTTTAGGAACAGGAAACAAGGTCACCACTGGAAAGAAAGGGCAGAGAAATAAAGGTTGGGAACCCTGGGAGAAAAGAGGTTAGAGCAGTGGCTCCCAACCTTCCTAATGACCCGAGCCTTTAATATAGTTCCTGTGGGTCGCAACCCACAGGTTGAGAACCACTGGTTGAGGGAGAGGAAAAGGACTGGGGAAATGAGGTGACTGCCAAGCAACACTGCAGCCCCATCTGAGCCTAGTGATGGTGAACTGAAAGTGAGATTAGTCTAGGAAGTCAGGTGTTTTCCTTTAGCTATATCCAGCCAGGCAGGGGGAGGTGGCAAGGGGATGGAGATTGGGGATGCTGTCCTTTAAGGCCCCTCTGGCAGGACAAGGCTGGTTCTTAGTGGCTTCAGCATGAAACCCTCTCCCAGGAATGTTTGGGTCCATCCAGCTGGGAGGTCTTCACCCACACACCAGGTCTACTTCACATATCACCCATGGCTTGTTTAAACAATAGAAATGTATTTGTTCACAGTTCAGGAGGCTGGAAGACCAGTATTCAGGAGCCCACAGCATCAGGTTCTGGTGAGGGCTGTCTCCCTGGCTTGCAGTCGGCCACCTTCCCACTGAGTCCTCACATGGAGAGAGACAGCAAGCAAGCTCTTGCCACCTCTTCTCATAAAGGCACTAATCCCACTATGAGAGCCCCACCCTCATGTCCTCATCTAAACCCACCTATTTCCCAAAGGTCCCACCTCCAAAAATATCATCACATTGGGGACTAAGGGTTCAACATATGAATTTGAGGGGACATAGTTCAGTCCATAACACCCTATCCTGTTCTCACTCACATACTGAATTTCAGAAACAGAGGGACAGAAAGAGGTTCCTGGCTCTTACAGGATGTGTCTGTATCACTGACAACCCAAGTAGGTTAATTGCTTTATTTTTAAATTTTCTGTTGTGTATCTTACAGAGTTGTGATGCCAGTACAGTAGCTACGGGCTACTTGTGGCTTAACATATGGCTAGTTGGAATTGAGATGTTAAGTATAAAATATACTCCAGGTTTCAAAGACTTAAGACAGCTCAATTTTTACATTGATTACTTGTTGAAGTGATAGTATTTGGGATATATGGGGTTAAAGTATACTATTAAATTAATTTTGCCCATTGTTTTCTTTTCAGAAATATGGTTACTAGAAAATTCTAAATTATACAAGTGGCTCACACTTTTGGCTTGCATTATATTTCCATTGGGAAGTGCTGACATAGAGAGAAGGCTTTATAAACAAAGAACACAGCACAGCCAGCCCTCTGACCCTGGTCAGCGAGCTCTTGTGGGTCTCATGATCTGGGATTGTGCTTTGGAACTTAACCTTGAGGATAGGGTCCAAAGTGGGCTGCAGAGAATGCCGCCCTGAGTAATGATGGCCTTGAACAGTCTCTGGGAGGCAGCCCCGGGGACTTAGGGACCCACGGCCAGCTCTCCATAAATCTGACAAGGCTGGTTATTGTTTGGTTTAGGGACACATACGTGATTCACATTTTATTTCATTTGATTTTATTTTACCCTCGGTAGAGTTCCACGGAATCATAACTCACAGCAACCTCAAAGTCTTGAACTAAGCAATCCTCCTGCCTCAGCTTCTCAAGTAGCTGGGACTACAGGAGCCCACCACAACAGCTGGCTAGTTTTTCTACTTTTAGTAGGGATGGGGTCTCACTCTTGCTCAGGCTGTTCTCAAACTCGTGAGCTCAGGCAATCCACCTGCCTCGGCCTCCCAGAGTGCTGGGATTACAGGTGTGAGCCACCGAGCCCAGCCAGATGACTCACATTTTAAAACACTAGAACCCCTCTCCTGTGAGATGCCCACCTTTGAGACTCACGCATGCTCCTCTGTCCCTTCTGAACCTTAACGACAGCAGGTGGGAAGCCTTCTGGGATCACCCAGCACCAGCTGCAATTCCTTTTACTCTCCCCCAACCCAGCACAAAAATATGAATTCACTATAAAATAAACAAAGTGTACAGGCACGCCTGAATTACGTATACCGGCCCCATTTACTATTTATTAAACTTGGCGTTAGGAGCCATCCCTTGCACCCGTACGTAGTTCAACGTTGGAATGTTTCCGGTTTTCCTGCTATTACAAACAGCAGTGCTATGAATGTCTTTTTTTGTGTGTGTGTGGTTTTTGGCCAGAGCTAGGTTTGAACCCACCACCTCCGGCATATGGGACTGGCGCCCTACTCCTTGAGCCACAGGCGCCACCCATGAATGTCTTTTATTTTTTTCCATTTTAATTATTTTATTGGAATGTCTTCCCTAAAGTGAAATTGGTTGGCTGGAAAGCATATACAATTGTACAGTCCCTGAGACTGTTTTCTCCTCGAGTCACTCTCGCCAAGGACAGTATCACTATGGGTCGCCTCCTCTGCGGGGCACCGCCTGCCCCGTTCACCCACAGCCCTGCCAGCCCCCGGCTTGATCGTTCGTACTCACTTTTACTAATTAGTTGCTATATAAATTGGTACCTCCTAGATATTATATTTAAATTTGCTTAACTGCCAAAGAAAATGCCTAAAACCCTTCTCTTAAATCCCAGAAAAATAGCCACCATGTCAATAGTTTAGGAAAACACCTTCCAACTTTCTCCATTTGCCGGAATTTGGGGGTATCCAGAGCCGACTCCCCACCTGAGGTTATCGTCCTGGTCCAAGAAGCCTCCTGCAGATAAAAGGCCGCGTCTCCCCCGCCCCCAGGACCCCGCAAACGCCCGGACGTCCCCGCTCCCTCCGCGCGGTGCAGGTAAATCCTGGCGCTTCCTAACGGCCGATTGTTGACCGTTCAGCATTTAAGACATTCTGTTCCCGACGCGAAATGTTTCGGGCGACGCGGCTGCTGGGGTCCTGCTCCCGGCTTACTCAAACCGCAGCAAGGCCTCGGCCCCCAGCAGGGGACCCCCACGCGGCGTCCTCTGGGTGGCGCCCGGCGGGGCGGGTGACCGGCGACGGCGCTGCGCTCGGCCGCCACTAGGTGGCAGCGGAGGGTAACCAATGCGCAGCGGGCCCCGCGCTGGCCCGTCTGTCCCCGGCCTGTCCCCCGCTCCGCGCACCTCAGCCGGGTTCACCTCCCACCCAGCCAGACGTCTCAAGACACAGAAACCCAGAAAAGTTAATTCTAGCTAAAAATACACCAGCTGCCTGCGAACAATCTCGCTGTCACGTCAACACGCGAAGCAGGTTAATAACCGGCCCCGGAGCAGACGGTTTCTTTTTATAATTCCCGAGTCTCCCCTCCCCCACCACCAAGGCTTCATGTCCCAGCTGCTTCCTCACCCTGTTGGCAGCCCCTGGCCCTTACCCGGGTTGTGCGGTGCCCACGGCCGGAGTGCAGCTCCGCCGAGCCGCCACCGGGCCAGCCAGCCACCCTGGAGGGGGGTGGGGGTCGGCCACGGGGCCCTGGGGGCTGCCAGCACCCGGGAGCAGAGACCCACGAGAGGCCACCCCGGCATCTTCCTTCAACAGGCGACACACAGCAGGGGAACAGCCAAGCCACAGGCCAATCAGCCCCACCGGTACTCTAAAGAGAACCCAATCAGACACCACGTCAATGGATGGAGGCTCTTGGTGAGGCTGCAGCGAGAGGCTCTTGGTGAGGCTCTTGGGCTGCGCGCACTCCCAAGTCCCGTGGTTGGGAGAGTAAGTTGGTGATATTGACTCTCTGGAAAGAATTTTGAACAAATGTAACAACAACCTTAAAAAAAAAAAAAAAAAGTGCATACTTTTTATTTTTATTTATTTATTTTTGTTGTTGTTGTTGCATACTTGTTAATGCAACAGTGTTTCACTTTAAGGAACTGATCCTGAAAGCTATCTATCATAATCCAAAATATAAAGAGAGTATCAGACAAAAATACTCACTGCAGCCTTCTAACAGTAACAATGGGCCCCAAACCCCAACACCAAGCACAAGCTGTTACGGGTATTTACAAGGAATTTTAGATTAAATAAAAAGTTATTTAATATTAAATATTATTTAATGTTAATTGAATTAAATACTTAAAAGTGTCTTAAAAGGTATAGACAGTGAAAATACAAATATGTTAGCAAAATACACACACAGCACTAAAATGATGGCAGGAAAGAAACCAAATTTGTTATGGGCGGTTTCCTGGGTGGTGGATTTTGAAATGGCTTTTATTTCATTACACTTCTTGTGATTTTTCTAAGTTTTCATCAATAAACATTGACAGATAAAAGGAAGCGAACAGCTTTTGGAGACTGTTTAAAAACTGAATGCAAAGTAATTGGTGACAGTGGGCCACCCTTCCTGTGCGGTTTAAGAGACTTTAGCTGGTACCTTTTTAAGTTTTACACCGGGCAGGTGTCATCTATTCGAAAACAGATAAATAAATTTGTACAAAGAAGATAGAGAGGTAAATACTAAAACCCCAAGGGCTAACAAGAGAGCCTAAAGAGAAGAAACCCTGGGTGACCTCAAGGAAAGTGACTGTGGATCCTGGGAGAGATGGGACTGGAGGTTTGGGGTGCCTGCTGGGTCACCCCAGGACCCAGCCAGACACCAACCTGGTCAGGAGTTAGACCACTGCCTCCCTGGGTGTTTTTCCCTGGGGTAGAGGCAGGTAGGCTGGAAGGGCTGGAAACAGGGCTTCCGTGGCTATCAGACCTCTGAGTTCTTGGTCCCTGGGCCCAATCTATGAGTATGATGGGTGGGACCCAAGTGCCTAACACGTACAAGTCTCCCACAGCCATGATTTTTCCAGGAGGATCTCTTGTAAGCAACTGCAGCATTTGGCTTGTTCACAATTGGAAAAGCATCCCTCGACTTTACTGGACCAAAAATCTTCATTCTCATGCTATCTGCAAACTGATGTTTTTACCTTTACTGAAGCTATAAAAAAATAGAGGGAGGGTCATGCTCTGATTTTTAGATCATAGGCTGGACTTATTTAGCAGGAAGAGCAGAAGTGATCACTCCAACAAGAAAGGCCATGCTCAGCCTTCACAGATGACCTTCTCCCTACCCCGGCCCGGCCCTGCCCCATTACTCCAAGCCACCCCTAAATGAGTGAAGTGGCTTCATTAACTCCAGGAGTGTGGCCTTAGCGAGGGCACCTGACCTGTGCTAGCTGAGGCCAGGTGAAGAGCGATTTCTCTGAGAGAGAAAGGCTCTTCTCTCTCAACCCCTCCTCCATCGCTGTGGGTTACACCTCACCCTGATGTTCTCTTTACACCTGCAGAGGGGCCGGGGTTCCGGGTTTTCCTGTGGCTGGCCCTCAGGAGTGTCTCCCTCCACACCTCCAGGGACCAGTCTATGGACAAAGCCACAAATCTGGTATCTTCCCTTCTGTTCCACTTGTAAGACTTTGAATGTCAGAGAAGGGTTTGCACAAAATACGTGGGAGGATGACTTTTCAGGAGAAAGTATTTATTGTAGTTTGATGATAGTCAAGTTGTGAATACAGGGCGGCTGTCCCTGAGTATCTGGGCTGGGGGGTGGGGCAGTGTAGTTCCAGGACCTTTCTTGGAACCCAAAATCTTGAGTCCTGGATAAAGAACGTCGTGCTATCTGCACGTAATCTGTGTCCATCCTCCCGTAATACTATGGTGCCTGACCTGCTGTCAAGGCCCTGTGAGCAGCCGAGGTCCTGCATTTGTACTTCAGGGAATAATGACAAAAAAAAAAGTCCATTCATGTTCAGTACAGATGCAAAATTTTTCCAAAAATTTTTTTTTTTTTTTTTGTAGAGACAGAGTCTCACTTTATGGCCCTCGGTAGAGTGCTGTGGCCTCACCCAGCTCACAGCAACCTCCAATTCCTGGGCTTAAGCCATTCTCTTGCCTCACTCCCAAGTAGCTGGGACTACAGGCGCCCGCCACAACGCCCGGCTATTTTTTGTTTGCAGTTTGGCCGGGGCGGGTTTGAACCCGCCACCCTCGGGATATGGGGCCGGCGCCCTACCGACTGAGCCACAGGCGCCGCCCTTTCCAAATATTTTTAATCCAGTGGTTGAACGCATAGAGTCAGAACCCCATAGATAAAGTGTCAACTGAACTAGAAAATCTTTCCGGTGGACACATTTCTTAGATGTTTGTGATCTCACCCCTTCAGAAAGAGCAATATAGGAATCCCTGAATTTATGGCACTTTGAGATACCGGGTGCTTTACAAACTGAATGCTGTCATCAACCCTGCATCCAGCAAGCCTGTCAATATCTGCTCTTCAGCTGTGTGTGCTCACCTCATGTCTCTGTGTCAGAAGCAATAGAGTTTTGGTGATGGGGGATTGTTTGGGGGTTTTTTGAGACAGAGTCTCACTCTGTTGCCCTGGGTAGAGTCCTATAGCATCATCATAGCTCACAGCAACCTCAAACTCTCAGGCTCAAGTGATCCTCCTGCCTCAGCCTCCCGCCCACACCTGGCTAACTTTGCTATTTTTAATAGAGACAGTGTCTTGGTCTTGCTCACGCTGAAATACTCAGCTCAAGCAATCCACCTGCCTCAGCCCCCCAGAGTGCTGGGATTACGGCATGAGCCACCACGCCCGGCCAATTAAGTATTTTTTAAATTAAGGTATGTGTGTTCTCTAGATATATTACACATTTAAAAGACAACAGTGTCCCGTAAACATAACTTTTACATGCACCGGGAAACCAAACAACATGTGACTGGCTTTGCTGTGATAGTCCCCTTCTTGTGATCTGGGACTAAACTCACAATAGCTCTGAGGTGAGTGAGGGTGCACTTCTTACTGAAAATACTTCATTTTAAAAGGCATAATTCAAGAACTACCAAGACTCTTCAGATAGGGACTGACTGCAAGGCCCTAGGAAGCCGACAGCCTAGGCACGTAGCTAGCAGGAGCAGGCGCCAGAGCGCTAGGCGTTTTGGCTTGTCTCGACAGTGACCACCCCTGCATGAGTCACCCAGCAGTCGCTGGTGTGCTCTTGAGGCAGACCCAATTCCAGCATGGGCCCCTGCAAGGCCCTGAGACCCCAAGGCCTTAGGGTGGGGTGGGGTCCCGTCCTGTGACAGGTGCTTAGAAGAGGAGTTGTCTTCAAAAGATGCAAAGGCCCCTGGGAGGAGAATCAAGTGTAGCCAGAAAGTCACCTGAAGCTGGTAATGTCCTCCAGACCCTCCGTGGTGAGATGGAGTGGGAAGCTGCAAGGACCGCCAACAGCAGGGAGGCCTTTGCTTCTCCCTGGGAGGTCATCCCAGGGCCGCCACTGCACACTAGTGCACACAGCCACCAAAACACGGCTTCTTCATACATGATTTCTGGAACACTGCACAACATACAAGCAGCCTCTGCAGCAGGCGATTCTGTTCCAGTTTAAGGTGACACACTGGAGGTGCAGAGATTTCTCAGGGGGACACCCCTGGGCTTCCCCGCCCTCTCCAGGCACTGTCCTAGAGTCACAGAATCATGTAGACAAAGCCCCTACTGCCCAGCAGGGGCGGCCTAGTCGACGTACCTGATCTCGGCCCGCAGCTCCTTGGTGACATAGTCTGTGAGCATCGCCAGCAGCTGCTGCTGCAGGGCCTGGCTGCCCATGACCAGCGCGGTCAGCTGCGCAACGTCTGTCCAGTCCAGGTTACTGACGATGGCAGCGGCTTCATTAAAGAGCTTCTGCTGCTCGGCAGGGGGCAGCTCCATTAGGATCTGCGGGACTGGCTTAAACTGTCCACTTGTCATCCAGGCACCTAGCAGACCCCCGACGGCCCCCCCTGGAAAACAAGGACGGGTTCAATTAGTGAGGCCTGATCCATAAGTTCACCCTGAGAGCACACCCACTGTTGTGGTGAGTGAGCCAGAACGGGCTGTGCGGAGGCCAAACGCTTATGTGGCCTTCGGCTTAAGGCTACACTTTGACCTCAGAGCTGTGCTACCTGAAATCTTTTCTTCACAGCCTGACGAAGGCCCCGGTGCTTCCCATAAAAGTCTCTCTCTCATCATAAAGGAGAGGGCTGAGAAGCAAACGCATTTTCTCTTTTTTTGTTTTAGAGATAGAATCTCAGTTTGTCGCCCTCGATAGAGTGCTGTGGCATCACAGCTCACAGCAACCTCCAGCTCTTGGGCTTAGGTGATTCTCTTGCCTCAGCCTCCCAAGCAGCTGGGACTACAGTCGCCTGCCACAATGCCCAGCTATTTTTTTGTTGCAGTTTGGCCGGGGCAGGGTTTAAACCCGCCACCTTTGGTATACGGGGCCAGAGCCCCCTTATACACTGAGCCACAGGCACCACCACAAATGCATTTTCAAGAAAACCTATCTCAGTGGTGAGGCCAAATTTTCTCCATTTGGTGGCTGACATGTTCCTTGACCCTTAAATTATAGGAAATTTCTAGTGCACTCCTGTGGTTAAGGGACCCGGGGGACAGATCAGGAGGCTCTCTTCTCCTAAAGCAATCCTTTTTTGTATGACCCTGCCAAGTTGTACAAGGGTAAATAACAAGTCTAATATAGTTTACTATTTCTATTTCTGCTACCCAAAAAAGGCACAAACATTTTAAAATGTAGGTTTATTGCCAAAGTTAAGGCACTCCGTTTTGGGGCATGAAGACCACATATCAACAGGGAATTCTACCTGCATTGTGGTGTGGGTAAGGGAAGATGCTCTCGGGCAGAGGTTTCAAACTCAAGTGCCTTTAAGGGCCAGGCAAGTACTGAAAGGAGTGAAGTGGACACAGTGGGTCTGCAGTGACCTGGAGAGCTGGGTCCCTATCTACAGTGGAGCTGCTACCCCATGCCAATTAATTGCTGCTACCCAGAATACCAGATTTGTATCTTTAAAATCTCTCACCATCTAAAATATCACCCATCAGATATCTAAAGATGAAACCAGGGTGGGCTGGGTGGCTCACACCTGTAATTCCAGCACTCTGGGAGGCAGAGCCAGGTAGATTGCTTCAATCAGGAGTTTAAGACCAGCCTGCGCAAGAGTGAGATCTGTCTGTAAAAATAGCCAAGTATTGTGCTAGGCACCTGCAGTCCCAGCTACTCGGGCGGCTGAGGCAGGAGGATCACTTGAGCACGATGAGTTTGAGGTCACGGTGAGCTACGATGCCACGGCACTCTACCCAGGGCGAGTGAGTGAGACTCTGTCTCAAGAACAAACAAACAAACAAACAAAAAACAAAACACAAAGATGAAACCCACTGTTACACAGAGACACCCTCCCCCTCAAAATGAAGAAATAAAGATGAAGCCACTGGATTTAGTGACTCACTTCCAACTGAGTATGGAAAGGGAAACAGGTACTTTACAGTGAAAACCCAGCAAACACGACCTTACTTACTAATTAACCAAGTGATCAAGGTCAACATTACCAACCATGTCACGAGAATGTCATGTTCCCCTGAAATAAGGCGAAAGAAGAGCACTGGACCTCTGTGGTATCCCTTCCAAAAACCCATTAACTCCAGTGTAATGTTTTTGTTTGTTTTTTGAGACAGAGCCCCACTCTACAACCCTAGGTAGAGTGTTGTGCCATCACAGCTCACAGCAACCTCAAACGCTAGGGCTCAAGCAATCCTTTTGTCTCAGCCTCACAAGCAGACGCAACTACAATACCCGGCTAGTTTTTCTATTTTTAGTAGAGACAGCATCTCACTGTTGCTCAGGCTGGTCTCGAACTCCTGGGCTCCATTGATCCACTTGCCTTGGCCTCCCAGAGTGCTGGGATTACAGGCGTGAGCTCCTGTCTAATCCTAAGAAACACATCAGATAAATTAAAATTGAGAGATGTTCTGCAAAACCCCTGCCTAGGACTCCCCAAACTATCGAGGTCTGAGAAACTGTCACAGACCAGGGAGACGGAGGAAGTGGGTTACCGTGTTACTTTGGACTAGATCCCAAGGCCAAAAAGAGGCCTTTAATGCAAAAGCCGGTAAAATCCACATCAGGTCTGGAGAATGAGTAATAGTAACATGCTGGTGTTGATTTCTGAGTTTTGACAAATGTCTGGAGGGACATGTTAGCATTCGGGGATGTGGGACTGGGTGAAGGACGCGTGAGAACCCTCTACACTACCTTTGCAACTTCTCTGCTAGTCTGGTGTTATTCCAAAATGAAAAGTTTGTTTTTAAAAATATAGCCCATGCCAGAGAGAACCCACTTGCAGGCTGGACTCAAGCTGATAGCCGGAGGACCCAGCACCCCAGCAGAGCTGCCCACAGAAGCGCCTGGGACAGTCACCTGCTCTGGCACCAACTCCAAGGCCAGCCTCTTGCCGTGGAGGTTGGATGCTGCCTGGGTTCACCTCCTCTCCAGAAGAAAGGAACACCCTGGGGAGGGAAAGCCAGCTAATATACGAGTTTTACTGAACTCTTCCCCGAGACACCAAACACTTGGCGTCGACGAGAGTTGCACTCGTCTGCACTAAACCTTCATGAGAACATCAATATTCGATTTAGAGCAACACTTAATGCAAGAAGTCACCAAGAATATCGACCAGCCAATTACTAGCTCTTTGGAGAAGAGAAAATTCCTGTTTTCTGGTAAAATGATGCTCCCACCTGAGACCAGGGCTGGAAGCAGTGAATCCCTTGAGATCTCTTTGTAGACATCCTGTTCTCTGCCAGATTTTACTCAATCTGAATAAAATATGTGCTCCCTAGATGGCCTCTGGGCAGAGCTGTATGATAAAATTATCCCAGGCAGCTGCCCAGAACACAGAGACACAGAATGTCACTGAGGAAGGAGCACATGGCCTGTCCTCTCTCTTATTGGTTCCTTCCAGGATAACAAGAGGCTGAGGTCAGGACTCACTCACAGTCTGGAAAGGGAAGGGCAGACAGGGAAGGTCTGCAGCCACTCACATGCTTCTTTTTCTCCCCCATGATGAGGCCTCCGCTTAATGAACTGTCCTTGAAAGACAATCTTGCTAGTGAAGAGATCAGGGCGAGGAGCCTGCCAGCAAGTGGGGAGACAAAGCCAGCCTCAGCAGAAAAGGCTCCTCTATGCAGCCTGTGCGCACATGAGGGCTGCAGGCCACACAGGAGGGATTTCCACAGACCTCGCGCTCTCTGAGGCCCCACATCCCCGGTGCAGGCTGCCCAGCACAAAGCAGGCATTCAGGGACTATCTGCCGCACCCCAGGTGGCAGACACCAGGCCACCACAGGGACAGCAGTTAACCTGAGTTGTAGGTCCATGGGAGGCCTCATCGGGCCCTCCCAACTCAGCTCTGAATGCGGCCACTTCTGACTCCACGCTGGCCTGTGGTTTGGGTCCCAGCCCTGAGCCACAGAGATCTTCTAAGGCCTGAGACATAGGAATTCTTCCTGTCTTTAACCCAAAGGAAGGAACTGCATCCTAGCTCTAAGGAGCCATGGGAAAATGAGCCAGACTTTCATTCACTGTTTCCCAAAGAGAAGCAGGTGGTGGGATGAGGGCAGACCCTCTGGGGGTACACAGTGACCCTCCTGCTCTCAGAAGGGGGCGCTCTCTGAACGAGCTGGCAGGTGCAGAATGGCCCACAGTGCATAAGATCTGGCAAATCCCAGCTTCCTCCCTGGTTCCATTCTGAGGTGACATGGTCCCATGACTGGGGTAGGGGAGGGCATCCAAGGGACCCAAGACACCCACCCTCATATCTTCAGATTCTGGAGGACACACTTCTGGGAAAGGCAGGGCCAGTCGCCCTGAGTATTCACTGCGGGGACCCCCCCCCCACCAGCAATAGGGGAAAGGTACCTCTAGGTCTGAATAACACAGATGCCATTTTCAAGAGCACCTTGTATTTCTGAGACATCCACACAGAAGCTTGCGTTTTTTTTTGTTGTTGTTCTGTTTTTTTTTGCAGTTTTTTTGGCCAGGGCTGGGTTTAAACCCGCCACCTCCGGCATATGGGGCCAGCGCCCTACTCCCTTGAGCCAGAGGAGTGGCCCAGAAGCTTGCATTTTTTTAACCAGGTGAATTATACACACGCAGATTATTTCATAGACACAACCTTAAATCCACCAACTCCTCACACAAGGCATGGTTTCTCCCTGTGGTTTCAAAGGCCCTTTAATGGTCCCCCGTGAGCATGGCTGTCCCCACAGGACACCTGCACTTACCAACGGCTATTCCTGGTGGGCCACCGACCAGACCACCGACAAAGGCCACAGCCCCGGTGACCAGGGCGCCCCTCCCCGAGTGCTTGACGGCCGCCTGCATCTTCCTCCCCTCGGAGACGGTGCAAAGCAGCTTCATCATATCACCTACCACGAGGGGCATCCTGCTGTGCCTTAGGGAGAAATTTCAGAGAGAGCTTTAATGGGCATAAGAGTATTTCCACCCAACGTGACTCTTCCCAGAGTTCTGGGAAGGACGGCAGCTCCGCTGTGCGCATGACAGCATCTACTGAAAAGTTCTTTGCCACAGAAAAAGCTGGGCAGCAGTTAGTTAATAAGCAAACAGAAGTGGCAGAGAAGAGGAAATGTCTCTCTGCCCTCTGGTTAGCGCCTGGGTTGTGACGGGTTAAGGCACAACCCAGCCACATGTCCTGCCAGCTCATCACAAGGGCGGCAGGACTGACCTCTCCCGCGTCAGCAGTCTTTCAGCTGCCTCTGATAATCCCCTATACGCAAAGCCTGGCAGAGACCAGAAAGTCACGGCCTTGTAGCATTTTTGTCTATGACAGGGCATCTGAGCTGATGCCAGGCCAGGGAAAGAGAAGAGATGACTTGGAGGCCAGGCTGGCCACTTGCCCGCTGTGTGACCCAGAGCGTCAGACTCCTCGCCTCTCGGATGCAGAGGTGGCTTCTAGTAAGATGTGACTAGAAGGATGTGACGTGCTTGGCACGGTCTGGGACATTGCAGGCCCTCGGCACACGAAGGCTTTTAAGTGAAAGTTCTATGACTCAGCACATGAGCTCCCTGCAGCAACTGCTCTCAAAAGCAACATGTGGGGTGTTAAAAGCAAGGCTGAGATGAAGCACTGGAGAATAAAATAAATCAAACAATTCCAGGGGCTGGGGAAACATGAATGGACGGATGGGTGGATGAATGGGCCTTTAGAACAATTGACCTTTAGAGCAAGTCTCTGGGGTCAGGAAACTGCTGCCAAGCTAGCTGGGAAATGGCAGGCGAGGGCAGGGCAGGTGCTGAGCACTGCTGGGCTGCCTGGATGGGCTATGAAGGAAAATTGAAAGGGCAACAAGTCAGGTGCTTCTCAGAGCTCAGCAGGAAACAAGGCTGGGCTGGCAGCTCATTTCTCTAAGCTTCCCTTTCCTTCCAGGCTGAACCACTGAAACAGTTGCTAAAGGGGGCTGTGGTTCACACCTGTAATCACAACACTCTGGGAGGCTGAGGCGGGTGGATCACTTGAGCTCAGGAGTTAGAGACCAGCCTGAGCAAGAGCAAGACTCCAACTCTAAAAATAGCCAGGAGTTGTGGCCGGCGCTTGTAGTCCCAGCTACGGAAGCCTGAAGCAGGAGGATCACTTGAGCCCAAGAGTTTGAGGTTGCTGTGAGCTGGGGGAGCTCTAGACTGAGGAACAGAGTGACACGGTCTAAAAACAAAAAAGAAACAGTTGCTGAAGGAGCCTGACTGAGGAACTTGTAGGCAGATCCTACTGCACAGGATCTTTTGGCTGTACGAGTTTTTTTTTGATCCAAGGAAGACTAAGGACCGTAAGTCTCTAATGGTAACTTTCTCCCAGTCGTCGGAGAGAATTTTGAGCCCTTAGAACAAGTCCGCCTCAGTCTACCACATTACTACAAAGTCAGGTTCTCAAGACTTTCTCCCCAGTCCCAGAAGGGGGAGTGCTGGGCCTGGGCCTGTGCTCCAGCCCCTGTACATTTCCCCTGTTCCTTCTGATACAGGTCAGACCAGTGATTCTCCAGAGGTGCAGGGATGGTTGAAGGTTCTCTTGGGCACAGCTGGTGAGGATGGGCATGATCCCACATTTCCAACAAGCTCCCAGGCTCTTCTGACCTCACTTTGGGCAACAGGACCAAGAGTCATGACCCATGACTGTTTATCAAACATTTGGATGTTTGATAAACAGTCTCAAATTCAGAAATTTGGAACAGGCTCCCCCCACCCATGTGTCTTCTTGACCCAAAGGGGTCAAGACAGGGGCAGAAGGGCTGCCTTGCCAGGTTGCCCCAGGGACTGGAGAACCCAGGCCTGCCCATCCCTGCTCTGGCTGCCTTATGTCTTGTATCTGCCGCACACCTCCTGGCTTCGAGGCCCTGCCCCTCTGCTTTCAGATAGCCTGAATGCCTCCTTCTCCTCTGTGAAAGAGAGCCCCCCTCCACTACTCCAGTGGACAAGGCTTGCCTACACACAAGTGTCATGACAATTAAATGGCATTATCACAGCAAAGGGACTGAACAGGGCAGAAGCTGCCCAGAAACCGGGAGCTAGAGGGTGCAGCCCGATTCCCCCAGTAGCTTGGTCCTGAAAAGCTACACTAACAAAGTGAGTTTTATTCCAAATACATATTAAGATAACCACAGGAAATAATTTTACAGTAAACCCTTTCAAAAAGCTAGAATCCTACTGTAAAATATCGAATCACCTTTCCGCCTAGCTCTGGTTTATGCCCAGCTTTGCATCTATCCACTCTACTGGCAAAAATGCACTGCCCAAGTCTTAGGAAGACCCCTTCGGAGGCTACAGGGGACCTCCCATTCCCGGGGTGTGAGGACCCTGAGGAGGGCCATGCTTGCTTGGTCTGCAAAGCTGGCTTCCACCCCTAAAATGGGATCTCTGCAAAATTATGGCTCTCTACTCTCAAAACAGCATTTGCATAGCAAGAAAACACATGTAAAAGAGGCAGAGATATACCCATATCACCTGTATTGTCTATCAAAAAACAAATAAAAACCATGGCTTCTGACCTGGTCCAAATGACTTTAAGTCAAAATCCACAGGAGGTAATGAGGCATCCTTGCACAAATGCTACTTCCAACCACTGCCTGGCCACCACCATGCAGGCACCCAAACCCAAGCCCAGGGCTCTGCGGAACAAGACGGCATGTGGAGGGCAGGAGGAGGAAATGACCCGACTCCAGCTGGGTTTTAATAGTTCATGGTCCAGGCAGAGGCAGCTTTGTGGCTGCCTGGATCCAAGGGAAAGCTGGTTTAATTTCCTTGTAAAAATAATTTTAAAAGTTAGTGCATGTGTGAAATCTCTTAAATACTGGCACCTAATTTGTTTTTTTAAATCTCCATGGGCTAATCCAAAAATGCTTGCTGGTGGCATTGCCCTGTGGCCTGTGCACTGGGGGCCTGGAGAGGGGAAGAAAGGTTAGTAACCCCATCTCCTGAGCCCTTGCTACAAAGCTCGGCTTCCTGAATTCTCCAGATTTGCCATATTGAGAGGGAAGCCCATCCTGCTTCTCTTTCCCCACCTTTAGGCTGCCTTTGTTTGTAAAAGACAGAGAAGTGGATGAGGGAAGATGAGGACAGATCTCAGAGGGGTGGGAGTGTGGCTCCCCCTCTCCCCCTGCACCCAATCACACTTATTTCCGTCTCACATTTGTCTACAAGACAGGCCCTGATCATGGGGAGCCCATCTGCCAGCCACACGGAAGGCAAATGCCAACTTGAAGCTGAGGTTTCTTGCAAGCACCCAGGCTGGTCCGAAATGTACAGAGAGACGGAGTCAGCCCACCTCTCTGACAGCAGCCTAGCTTTCTGAGTTCGGACCAGATTGTGAGATGAGAAAGAACTCTTTCAGCTCACACAGACCTCCACACAACCCTGTTCTAAAAAAAAAAAAAAAAAAACAATAAAAAACCCTCTTAAGAGTCTGACTGATCTCAATCATCTGGAGTCTGTTGCAGTTTGGACTTCCCTGGTGGAATTTGCAGAACTCCACTGCAGGCTCTGGCTCCTGGTCTTCCTCTCTCCAGGCCCCCAGTGCACAGGCCACAGGGCAATGCCACCAGCAAGCATTTTTTGGATTAGCCCATGGAGATTTAAAAAAAAAACCAAAAAACAAATTAGGTGCCAATATTTAAGAGATTTCACACATGCCTCAGATTCCTGATTTCTCTTGAAAAATCAGCAGACCAGGCCACATTGGCCTTGCTGTAGCAATGGAGGCCTGGGCTGAGCAGGGGCTGACAGCCCCACCGCCCACCCGGCACTCACAGGGTCCACGCTGGCCTCTCTGCACTGACCCTGCTGGCTGGTGCACGTTTGCCTGCCTAGGTGGCCCATGGCAGGTTCCTGATAAGCTCTCAAGGTATCTTTGTTTCATTTTTCTTCTTTCTCTTTCTCTTTTCTTTTTACAGTACAGTCAGGCCGCGTTTGCCAGGCAGGCCCCGGCTTATCGCTGGCACAATCACAACGCACGCACTACAGCCCCCACTCCCGGCTCAAAAGACCCTCCGCCTCGCCCGGGGAGCGGCTGGGACTGCAGACAGCTGTGATTTGGAGAGGCTGACCAAGCTACCTGCCCCAGCATAACGCACCTCGCCTCCGGGACCGACATCTCTTAGCCAGCAGCGCCCAGATCCTCTTCCCAGTCGGCCAGGCCTGGGCGCGGCCTGCGCGCGTCCCCCGCCCGCACCCAGGCGCGCAGCGGGGCAGCCTGACAGCCTGGGCCTAGTTTAGCCGGGCGCGCCCGGGAGGGGGAAAACGGGCACCTAACACCGTCCCCGACCCCTGAGTCGCTCCCCGGCGCCGGGCACTGCGCTCGGGTCCCTCTCCCGCCTCCCGCGCACCTTTACCTGGGCGACAGGCCGTCCGGCCGCATGCTCCCCTGAGGTCAAGGGTCTGCTCAGCGCCCGGGGTCCCTAGGGTCCAAGCCCGGGACCAGGCCCTTCTCGGGGTGCGGAAGAAACCCCGCGGCACTTCCGGCCGCCCCTCCCCCTCCCCGGGCCCGGCCTTCCGCGGTGACCGACGCTAGGCCAGGGCCGGGAGCAGGTGGCCCGGCCGGACGGGGCGCCGGGGGGAGGCTCTGGGACCCGGGGCCACGCGGCTGCGTCGTGTCCTTCCCTAGCCACACGCGCGTCTCGGATCCAGCTTCCGGTGCGCCTCCCCCAGCCCGGAGGGTCCCCCTGGGAGACCTGCTCTCCCTGTGGCCGCGGCCGCGGCCCCGGAGAGCGCGGGGGTGTCTGGAGGTCAGAGGTGAGTGTGAGAGTCACGGTCACTCACCCGCGCGCCCCAGAAACAGCGCGGGAGCCCCCGGCTCCGGGTCCTGGGGAAGGAGAAGCTCCTAGCGGTCCGAGGCTGAGGCCGGTTCCACCTGCAGGCTGACCCCGGCCAGTCCCACCTGCAGGCTGAAGCCGACGCCGGAATCTTCCTGGAACGCTGCAAAGGGCGGGAGGGGCCCGGGGTCACAGGAGGGCCGAGGAATGACCGTACTTTGCGCAAGCCCCCGCCCACCCCCACTCCCCGAGATACTCATGGTCTGCCCCCCAATCTGAAGGAGGCGCCTGGGGGCTTTCTGTGGACGGTTCCTCTTCTTCCAGACACACGCTCTGTAAAGCAGGCAGGGCCGCCATTGTCCCGGGCTGGTCAGCCTTTGTCCCGTGCTCGGCTGCCCTAGGCCACCCTGTCCGGAAGTGTCCGGACTGCAGCCTGAGCGCCGAGGTCCCGAAGCCCCTGCAGGTGACCAGCGCTCTGCCTGACTTTCCAGGCGCTGGAGGCGCCCAGGGGACGCAGCCCTTTCCCTCTGCCCAAGTCACTTTGTCACTTCTGCTCCCCTGTTCCCTCAGAAGCCCTTAAACCTTTCCTATCCTTTGTTGGAACCTGTCCAACATAATGGGGTTTTTGCTTGTTTGTTTTTTTGTTTATAAACAAAACCAAAAAACCCACTCTATGTAATAGATAATAAAATCATCAGTTGAGTTCATATTTACTTTTCTGTCTTTTAAAACTGCAGGATAATTACAAGTCATCCACAACCTCTTTCCCGCCCCAAATAAGAACTGGGGAGTATGCGGGTGGCAGAAAAATTGGATTGGAAAAAGTTAATACCAGGCTTCCCCTGGCCGAAGTGGGCTGACCCCATCCGTTCCTGGTGAGAACTTCTGCTGGACTTAGGGTGACTCCCAAGAGTGGGGATCAGAGAGGCTGAGCTGGCCGCCAGCCTCGGGCCTGCGCGCGCTGCTCTCCGCGGGCAGCTCCCTCTGGCGGCACCTGTGAGAAGTGCCTGGCTAGACGCCCTCCCCAGAGATGGGAGCAGGGAGAACGCTAGAAGGAAAAGAAGCTTGAAATTGCATCATGCACCATAGGTGAGACAAAATTATTAAGAAAAGACTATAATTGACTTACCACAACAAATGAGTAAGCGAGGTGAGGGATGTGTTAATCAGTTCAATGTAAGCATTTCACATTGTATATCAAATCAGTACCCTGAACCCCATAAATGCAGCAATGTCCAAAGTTATGATTTAATAATAAAAAAATTATTTTTAAAAAAGAAGCTTGAAAGTGGAGGCCCGCTAGAGAAGGTAAGCTGTAAGAAGTTCACGCAAATGGAATACTATTCAGCCATTAAAAAATGGAGACTTTACAGCCTTTGTATTAACCTGAATGGAAGTGGAACACATTCTTAGTAAAGCATCACAAGAATGGAGAAGCATGAATCCTATGTACTCAATTTTGATATGAGAACAATTAATGACATGGTGGGGGTTGGGTGGAGGAAGGGGAGAGCAGAGAGAGAGAGAGGGAGGGGTTGGGGTCTTGGTGTGTGACACACCTTTTGGGGGCAAGACACAATTGTAAGAGGGTCTTAACCTAACAAATGCAATCAGTGTAACCTGATTTCTTGTACCCTCCATGAATCCCAAACAATTAAAAAAAAAAAAAAAAGAGGCTCGGGGCCTGTGGCTCAAGCAGCTAAGGCGCCAGCCACATACACCTGTGCTGGTGGGTTGGAATCTAGCCCACACCTGCCAAATAACAATGATGGCTGCAACCAAAAAAAAAAAAGCGGGTGTTGTGGCAGGTGCCTGTAGTCCCAGCTACTTGAGAGGCGGAGGCAGGAGAATCGCTGGAGCCCAGGAGTTGGAAGTTGTTGTGAGCTGTGATGCTATGGCTCAACTTGCCAAGGTGACGAGGCTCTGTCTCAAAAAAAAAAAAAAAAAAAAGTTCACGCTGCTATTCAAGCCGTGGGCATCCTGGGCCCCTCATTCTGATGTGAATGAAATCACAAAATGATGGCACTCTGAAGCTCAGAAGTGGAGCACCGGGGGCCACATTCCTAGTAGCAGCCGGAGCCTCCTGCAAAATTTGTCCTGTGAACTAGGCACAGAGCGGGGGCCATCCAGCTATGGTCAGCATGCACTGGCCTGGCATGTGGCCAGCGCTTTCACAATGCTTATGGTGACCTTGGGGAAGTCACCCAATGTCTCTGTGCCCCAGCGTCCTCATCTAGGAAATGGCAATAACGATAGTGCCCACCCATATGGTTGTTCTGAAGATTAAAGGAAGGAAGTGTAGAAATATAGATTACTCTTATTTACATTGTAGGATATGCAAATGAACAGCTTCTCCAAAGTCCCAAACGTGAGGTGCCCAGAGTAACACAAAATCCAATTCTGCCCCAGCCCCAAGAAAGCCCTTTTCCTGACCGGCCTGGGTGTCCCTGGGGTGCTAGACTATGTGCCTGGGGCCAGCCAGAGCCACAACGCAGAGGGAGCCCCTGAAGCCAGCATTCTACCTTCTCTCCAACTCTTTCCACAGGCTGAGTGCACTGGCTTCTAACTTGGGTGGCTCTTCCAGGATAAAGCTACTCGCCCAGACTCACAGCTATGATGCCATGTACAGGCCACACCCACAGCCCCTGCCGTCTCTTAACACATACTGCCATACAAGTAAACTTGGTGTCAGTTCGAAAGCCAAAATTTTATGGTTAGTGTTCTTCCCTTTTTTTCCCCAAACCTTTTTTGAGATAGAATCTCACTGTGTCAGCTGCGTAGAGTGCTGGGGCATCATCACAGCTCACAGCAACCTCAAATTCCTGGGCTCAAGTGATCCTTCTGCCTCCCAAGTAGCTGGGACTATAGGTGCCCACCACAATGCCCAGCTATTTTTAGAGATGAGGTCTCTGGCTCAGGCTGGTCTCAAACACCTGAGCTCAAGTAATCCACCCACCTCAGCCTCCCAGGGTGCCGGGATTACAGGTGTGAGCCTCTGCACCCAGCCCCCAAATGCCTTCTTCATGCCAATCTGATCAGTGTTCTGTTTATTTTAAATTACCTCCAAAAAAGTCACTACGGTCTCTTGTTTTGTTTTGTTTTTATTGTTTTTGTTTTGTAAGAGATGAGAGTCTCATTTTGTCACTCAGGCTAGAGCACTGTGGCACAATCATGGCTCACTGTAGCCCTGAACTCCTGGGCTCAGAGATCCTCCCACCTCAGCCTTCCCAATGTGGTGGCATTAAGAAATAAGCCTTGGGAGGCCAGGCACAGTGACTAACAAACACCTATAATCCCAGCACTCTGAGAGGCTGAGGCCAGAGGATTGCTTGAGCTCAGTAGTTCAAAACCAACCTGAGGAAGAGAGAGACCTCTGCCTCTGCTAAAATAGAAACACGAGCCAGACATGGTGGTGGGCACCTGTAGTCCCAGCTACTCGGGAGGCTGAGGCAGGAGTATCTCTAGAGCCCAAGAATTTGAGGTTGCTGTGAGTTGTGATGCCACAGCACTTTACCCAGGGTGACAGAGTGAGAGTCAGTCTAAGGAAAAAAAACAAGGCCTTTGCAAAGTGATGAGTGACCTGGTAAAAGAGGCCTGAGAGGGCTTTTTTGTCCTTTTTGTCCTTTTTTTTGACCCAGCAACAAGGTGCCCTCTGTGATATACAGTTTCTCACCAGAAGTGGAATCTGCTGGCGCCTCGACCTTGGACTTCCAGCCTCAGAACTGTGACAGATCAATTGTTGTTGTTTATAAATTCCCCAGTCTAAGGTGTTCTGTTATAGAGGCCCAGACAGACTGATTCTCTCCCTCTGGAACCTGTAGGGACACTGCTTCCCAGGTGGGGACATCAATCCTCCGTGCCCCTCGGCTGGCAGCTGTGTTTCCGCCTCTGTTGCCACATGGAGCGCCCTTGAGCTCCTTCCTCTGTGTCCAGATTTTCCTCTTGTTATAAGGACACAAGTCATATTGCATAAAGGGCCCGTCGAATAACCTCACTTTAACTCCATTACATCTGCAAAGACCCTATTTCCAAGTAAGATCACACAGTGACCAAGTTAGGACTTTAACATTACCTTTCTGGGTCATACAGTTCAACCCCTAATGCCAGATGTCTTAATCTGTTTTCTGCTGCTCTAACAGAATACCACAGACTGGGTAATTTGTAAAGAAAAGAGATTTATTTAGTTTATGGTTCTGGAGGCCAGAAGGTCAAGGGGCCATATCTGGTAAGAGCCTTCTTCCTGTCATAACCTGACAGAAGGCCTCACATGGAGAAAGAGTGTGAAGAGGAAATGGGAGGCTGAACCCATCTTTTTTCAGGTGCCCACCCTCAAAATAACAGCATTGATCCATCCCCGAGGGCCAAGCCGTCATGACCTAATCACCTACGAGCTGACCCACCTCTTATTACTACCACAATGGCAATTAAATTTCAACAGGAGTTTGGGAGGAGACATTTAAACCACAGCATGAGGCACTCAGCTGATGCCAGCCATGATTATGATCATCTGAGCAGGTGCTGGGTACATAGATGTCCACTCCATGGCATAGTAAACGTAACAGCCTCAGGCCAGGCCTATGTCGAGTTTGCAGTGAGCAGGGGGACCATCCAGCCACCTGCCTCTGGTCCTGAGAGGACTTAGTTCTGGAAGGGTTGTAGAAGGACAAGGCAACTCTGGGACTGGTAATGATCTTGTCCTTGGCTTCATCACTGTTCTTTTAAATAATTAATTCAGCTTCTTCCTTAGTGTTTACATCCTTCAAATATTTGTAGACGGTTATCATGTCCCTTTAGTCACCACTTAGCTCCACTCAACATATTTGCTGTGGTGTTGAGTGTGTGTTACCAACGTCATTGTTATTATTATTATCTCCCTGCACACTCCCTCAGTCCCCTGGCCAGCGTTGTGAATTTCCTCCAGGTCCCCAAACTTCCAAATGCCAAGTTAAACAGGACAGGACATTGGAAGTCGGTAGTGGTGACAAGGGACGGCTTACAGACCCTCCTGCTCATTATCCTCTCTATTTCTCATCAGTTTCCCCAAAGCCATCGCTGCCAAAAAAATAGACAAGCTAAGTAAAAAAAGTGTGGTCATGGTGCAAACACAGCTTCCAGACAACCCCGTACCTGTCATTTCTGATCAGATAACCCTCAATTTCCTTAATTACGAGATGAGGATGAGAATCCCTGCGCTCAACAACCCGGGATTGAGGGGGAAAAGCCAAGAAGTGCTTTATAAACTAAAAAGCAGGGAGTGTGGTGGTACTGGCCGTGCCTCTAACATACGATGGGTTTTACAAAACATTCCAGGGTTGACTGTTCTCAAAACTAGAAATTCTAAGTTAGAATTTGCAAATGAACTCGATAGCGCTGAGATTCACCCTAAAATCTGTCTATTGAAAACAGAATATACAGAGATGCCCTACTTCCAACTCTACAAATAGATGTTAGTATTCCAAATAAAGCGTGGGACTCAGAGCCGGGAGGGGGGGGCTTGGAAGCACGTTACAGATGGTCCCGACAGGACTTTGGAAGGTTACCCTGCTATAAAAGATATTTTTTGTTTAAACCCACCTTTCATTTCAGATCCCGCTGAAGGGTCCTTCTGTACTCAGAACACTTATTTTCAGTCTGAGAAGAATGATTTTCAATGGTTCTGTTGAACATGCACTTCTTACACAAGTGTTTCTATAATTATCCTGTTTCAGTTATAATACAGTTTCTGGAACAATAGGACTTTTATTGTATTGCCATATCTGTTATAATAGATGTTTTATTACAGAAAATTATAGTAGAGTCACTATTACGATTCTGAAGTTTTTATTTCACATTGCTCATAGGATGGAATTTTTTTTTCTCCCAACAGTTTTACTTGAACGCTGCTTTGGAACTCGGGAGGAGGGTGGTTTTTCTTTTCTTTCGGAACTTTGATCTGTTTTTGTCCAGTGGTAAACTATCGCCCGTGATACTTATTTGCCTGTGGGATACACAATTTAAGAAGTAAAAGTCACCCAAGTTATCTATAGGAATCTGGCTAATTTTCCTATTATTGCTGAAAACATCTCCATATGAAATGGAGCTGATAAGCTATATCTTGAGAGGGAATAAATAATACTAGTGTAGTAACAGCTGAGAAGTTGAAACCTCAAGGCACATTCAGGCCAGGTAATACCCCTTTTTCACACAGCTCTGAGGAGCCAAGTCATTTTTATTTTTTATTTTTTTAAGAGGTTTTTTTTTTGCAGTTTTTTGGCCAGGGCTGGGTTTGAACCCGCCACCTCCAGCATATGGGGCCAGCGACCTACTCCTTTGAGCCACAGGCACCGCCCCGAGCCAAGTCATTTTTCTCAAGTAAGGTCCTCAAAGGTCACAGTGCCCACACTGCAGGGGCACTGCAGCTTCCAACAGGTCTGCAGAGAATAAGGCCCAAAGGAGGGGGAGTAGGTGGGGGACGCATGCCACCTGCGCCTAGCTTAGCACCCTGCTTTATCTCTCTAGTCACCCCATCCCTAAAACAAAGGCCCTGGGCCCTGTCTGTGCTGGGGGCTGGGGGAGGGCACTGCACTTGCCCCTGGCCACCTGTGACTGGAGCAGGACAAAGAGCTCAGCCCCTCCATGTGAGCACTGGGGAAATGATTAGGCGTCAAGGAAACATGGCCTGTGGATCGGAGAGGAATTGGAAGTCTCCCAAACAATGCCCGTTGTTTGCTGTTGTTGTCTGCACGGAGCTGCTTTTAAGTTTCATCAAGTAATTTGCATGCCAATTTAATAAAGTAAATGAATTATTACGGCCAGTTTTTGTTTTATTTACATAAACTCTTACTTTCCTTTATAATTGAAATAATTCAGCCCCAGGCGGGATGCTGGGTCCAGGCAGTAAGGGAGGCTGTCCTCCCAGCCAGGGCCCAGCCTCCTTTCTGCGAGCTGGAGAGCTAACTCTCCGGGGAAACCCTTCGTTTGTCCTGGCTGCCCACCCTGGCACTGGGAATAAGCTAGAACGTCAATCCTTTCACGTTCTTTTTCTTGCAGGGAAGAGCCAGAATTTTCTACGTAGAAGGGGTTCAGGGGCAATGATGTTGTTGGAAGGGCCGGAAGGGGTGGAGCTTCAGTTTCTCCAGGCCTGAGCTCTCCACAGGCCTACTGGAACATCTCTTGGCAAAGAAGCTGACTTCTTCCAGAGGGAATGACCCACGAGGTAAAGCAGAAAGTCTACGTTTCAGGTTACACACCACCACTTCGGCAACATCCTCCTGGTTAAACAGACCCGGCCTTATGTCAGTGTGGTTGGGAACAAAGGCGTGGTGGCTGGTAGGTCTGGATCTTAGCGGCCTCGGCTATCACAAATGATTATCAGTCATGTTGTTTGGTAGGGGCTTTTTGAAGATCCGGAAGAGAGTGCTATTTAGCGAACCCATTATTTCTTACTTGTCTTTCTAGTCAGTGCAAATAAATTGGCCAGTTACCTTAAGGGTATCCCAAGCCAACAAATGTGGCCTCAGGGCCCTCTCAGTGCCAGCTCCCCTACCAGATGGGGGAATAGAATGGGAGCGAAGAGAGATAAAGTCCCCACCTTGGGTCCCTGATGTTCCAGACAAGGAAATGTAAGTGAATGTGCAAACATAGCAATTAGAGCCATAAAGCTACAGAGGGTGAGTGCGCGCCATGGGGTCAACTGGGGGGCAGGGAGGCCAAGCTCTGTGTGCCAAGGTTGGAGGTCTATACACCTCCGTCCTCCCCAAATTAGAAATCTGAGATGGCCCTGACATTCCTGTAAGCCACACCTCTCCTACAACAACCGACTGGGTGAGATGGATTTGTGATGGTACCACTCCATGGAATACCCCAGGGAGAAATCTGTTATGCCTTATTTACCTGGTATCTCTGGTGCCTCGAACAGCATTTTTCTTTTCTTTTCTATTTTTTGAGACAGAGTCCCATTATGTCACCCTGGGTAGAGTGCTGTGGCGTCACAGCTCACAGCAACCTCAAACTCTTGGGCTTAAGCGATTCTCTTGCCTCAGCCTCTCCAAGTAGCTGGGAGTACAGGCACCTGCCACAATGCCCAGCTATTTTTGTTGTTGTTGTTGTTGTTTTAGTTGTCATTGTTGTTTTAGCTGGCCCCGGCTGGGTTCAAACCCGCCAACTTTGGTGTATGTGGCTGGCGCCGTAACCACTGTGTTATGGGCACCGAGCCTACAACAGCATTTTTCAACCTACTTTACCTCAATGGCACACTTGAGCCAATAGTTAAACTTCCACGGTAAATTTAAATTATGTTGATCAAAAAAAAGAGTGAAAAAAGAATATTCTTACTGTGCTTTGAACTTCTTTCAAAAATAATTTAATTCATGATCTTTAAAAATTTTCGCCACTTACCTAAGATCCTCTCATGGCACACCTGGGTGTCAAGGCAGCCTGGTTGAAAATCACTGGCCTAGTAGAATGACCGGGACATCATTGACATCAGTAATGACCATGGTTAGTAATGATTACCTAAAGCTTATCCACCTTGTTGGTGACCCTAAGTCTTTCAGGTAACTAGACACGCCCCCTTTACATAAATAAGTAAAAGTAACTCCAGCCTGTAATTCCCTTACAGTGCAACATCCACCCAGCATCTCTGAACGTCACAGAGAGGTGCAGAGAGAGCCACCTCTTGGTTTCTGCTGAGTGGGAGCCCTGATGCCTGGCTCTTCCTGGTGCCTAGCCTCACTTTCTTCTCAGCTTCTGTCGTCCCCTCTCTGCTTAGTCCACCTGGCCTGGGTGGACGGGGAATTCCAGATCTTCCTGTGAACTTCCCCAAAACCTCTCTGACACAAAGTGGGTGGCACTGTGGCCTGTGGCTGTCAGGTCTGCAGTGGTCAGACAGAGATGTGACAGCATGACCCCAAGTGGCCTGAAAGGGGATATTGAGACATCCTGGCCTTTTTTTTTTTGACAGATTCTCACTCTGCTGCCCTCACTAACCTGCCATGGGGTCACAGCTCACAACAACCTCAAACTCTTGGTCTCAAGCCATGCTCCTGCCTCAGCCTCCTGAGTAGCTGGGACTATAGGCTCCCACAATGCCTGGCTAGTTTTTTCTCTTTTTAATAGAGACAGGGTCTCGCTCTTGCTTAGGCTGGTCTTGAACTCCTGAGCTCCAGCAATCCACCTGCCTCGGCCTCCCAGTGTGCTGGGATCACAGGAGTGAGCCACTACACCCGGCCGAGTTTTTTGTTTTTTTTCAATAGCATTTTTCATTTGGCCCATACGTAGATAATATGCAGACATACATGTGTGTGTACACATGTGCATGCCTACAAGGCTACTGGTTAAAATAAAGAAAAAAATCACCTTGAGAAAACAAATCTTGAGGGAGTTTCTTTCAAGCTATGTTGGTGCAGGCTATGCTGTGTCTACAGGACCATTGTCCCTGCACTGACTTTCAGAGCTTCCTGAGATTGTTCTCAAAAGGCTGTTGATCTGAGTAGTGGCAAAGTGGAGCTGCAGCCATTCTGTGGACAGGTGGACTGAGGGAGAAGGTCAGAGGGCATTGTAGAGTGATTTGCAATGTCTCAAACAGAAATGTAACCTCTTTCATCCTCTGTAGAGTCTGGAGCTAAATTCACACCTTTTTTTTCCCCTTCCCTCACTTAAAATCAAATCTTGCCCTCAATACTTCCTTTCAGAACTGCACGAAAAATGCTGCTGCCTTCTCTTGCATACGAATTACCCAAAGTGTCTAAGAATAAGCCCCCACTGCAGCAGGCTAACGCCTTTAACCCAACTAAATTTAATGCTGCTGAGCCCTGATTAAGGCAAAAGTGTCTTTTTATTTTAGGAGACATTTAGGACAGTTCGCGTCACCCTGCACAGATGTCCTGAAATCGATTGTGGGGCGAACTATAAACAGAGCATATGCTCCCGGAATCTGTTTCTGAGCCAGGTAGGGTGATGAATTCTGATGTGGGTTGAGGCCAACGGTGGCATCTGCCTCCCCTGCACACAGCAGGCGACTCCTTTGCTGTCTGGACACCAGTGTGACACCTCCCTCGCTGTTGGTCTGGGAAGAGGTGATGCTTGTTCATTTGGAACCTCCTGCTCCAGCTCTGTTCCTTCTGCAGAGCTCAGGGGCCCTGGGCAATTATTTGCTGGAGGAACGAAGCAAGCATAAAACATGATTCTTCATTCTAAACATTTATCCTCTAAACATAAATCTGTGTGTATAAACATCTGACGACTTCTCCTTAGAGAAAAAGCACCGAAAGGAGACTCTGCTGTAAAAAAATTCCCTTTAACTGTCGTTTTTGCCCAGGTAGAATTTTTAGGCTTCCCCGCTGAGCTCAGGACATGAGCCGAGCTAACGCCAGGGGGCGGCACAGATCAGGAAATGCAGGAGCCCTTGTCGCTGGCAGGCCGGAGGCGCTGCCCAGCTGATTTTAATCTGAGAGTCTCCCTTCACCTGCACCCTTTCAGTTACTATGAAATTATTCTAGATATACCCAATCTGAAAAATCTACGTAGCCTGTGCTGACACGGAATTTCAAGATTGGCTGTGAGTTGCTCTGACATACACTTCTGTTTTGTAATATCTTAAGTACTTTGTGTTCTTATCCTGATAACTAAATCCCACTCATCCACTTCCTTCCCAGAGGGACACTGGAGTTGGGAGGCAATCCCAGGAAGCAGGGACGAGGCACCAGGGAAAGTGACACAGGGATGGAGGACCCATGTGATAGATATGGAGGCTGGTTACCTCTGCAGGCAGCCAGGGCCAGAGGGGACTCCTGAGGCGGACACACACAGGAGGTCTTTCAGAATTGTCTGCTGAGCCCCCAGTGGCTAAGGGTTCCCAGGGACGTACTGCACTTGAGCCCCTGTACTTCCAGGCTGCACATATTCACTGAAGGGCTTTCCTGTGCCACAGGTCAGGGAAACCCTGGCCCAAAGCAAACAGCATGCTCAAGGCAAGGTGATCTGGAGTTTGTACAAAGTGGCTCCCCACAGCCAGAGCCAAAAGGCAGTGCACAGGACAGGTCTGATTCATTCAGGCCCCGCCTCAAATTCACTCTGTCCCCAAGTATTGGAAGAGGCGGCCAGAAGAAGTCTCACCATGAATGTTCCTGGAGCTGTGCAGATTCAAAGCCCCGCCCTGACCCCCCACACGGGCACCCCAGCTGGCCCTCCCTCCCTGCCCACACACCAGCCATCTCAGCTGGCCCTCAGCCCCACTCACACCAACCATCCCAGATGGCCCTCCTCCTGCCCACACCGGCCATCCCAGCTGGCCCTCCCTGCTACCCACACCAGCCATCCCAGCTGGCCCTCCCCCTGCCCACACACCAGCCATCCCAGCTGCCCTCACTCTTGATGGGCATGTTGGCTTGTCTAAGTCATGTGCCAGGAGAGGCAGACACATCTTCACCCTGAGGCTTTGAGTTCTTCCTTGCGGTGTCTTTGTTGTGACCTGTGACCCTGCGGCTGCTGCTACCGCCTGTCCATCTGTATTGCAGGATAAAGACTCACCCCAGAACATTCCAGGGGATCCCCTGAGTCCCAGACATACTCATCCCCCTCACTGTGGCACAGCAGGACTGGGGTCCCCACCACTGTAATCACTACCTTTGTGTGTGTGTGAGAGATGAAATGTACAACAGAAAATATGCCATTTTGACTGTATTTCAGTGTTCGATTTAATTAGATGGCATTAGCTAAGTTCACGCTGCTGTGTGACCATTGCTATGTCTGAAGCGTTTTCATCCACTCAGATAGAAGCTTTGCGATTGTTAAGCGACAGCTCTGCCTCGCCTCCTCTCCCCTCAGCCCCAGTAACCACTAATCTACTTTCTGTCACTATGAATCTGCCAGTTAGTGCTCATTTCACTTGAGCAGAATCACAGAAGACCTGTCACTTTGTAACTGGCTCATTTCACCAAGCATGCTCCGTTCAGGGTCCGTTGGTGTTGTAATGCGGATGGGATGACCTTGTTCTTTTTTACGGCTGAGTAATGTTCCACGGTCTGTTCAGCACACACCACATCTTGTTTATTCACTTGCTGGTGGCGACTGGGGTTGTTTTCACCTTTTAGCTGCTGTGAACAACCCAGCAGTGAACACCGGCAAACAAGTGTCTATCTGAGTTCCTGCTTTTAATTCTTTTTGGCGTATATTTAGAAGTAGAATTGCTGGGTAGTAGGGTAATCCTATTTTTAATTTTTTTAGAAACTGCTGTATTGTTTTCTATAATGGCTAGGTCATTATGTATTCTCAACAGTGTACAGAGATTCCAATTTCTCTTTGTTTTTGCAATTTGGGCCGGGGTCAGGCTTGAACCCGCCACCCCCGGTATATGGGGCCAGTGCCCTACTCCTTGAGCCACAGGTGCCACCCAGAGATTCCAATTTCTTGCCACACTTTTTATCTTCTGTACTTTTTTTGATAGCAGGCTTTCTTATAACAAGTTTTAGTATCTTGTTTTGGTTTTGAGTTGCACTTATCTAATCATTCATGATGTTAAGCAAACTTTCATATGGCCATTTATATATTTTCTTTGGAGACATGTCTATCCAAGTTCTTTGCTCATTTTTTTTTAATTGAATTGTCTTTTTGTTATTTAGTTGTAGGGGTTCTTTACATAGTCTGGCTGTTAAAACCTTATTAGATACGGACAATGCAACTTACGCCATTCCATACTTATGAATGGGGGCTCCCCAGGCTCCCCATAAGGATAACGCATAAATAAATAATCAAATGAATAGTTTGGAAACTAGTTTCTTCGTGCATGTATAGAAACCCTCATGGACTAAGCAGTTCATGGGCACAGTGTCTTTGCACTGGTGGCTGGTCTCATAGGACATAGAGAAACAGCTGATAAATGCATGAACACAGAATCAGAAGATCCAGAGCCAACAAGTTAGGACGAGAGAATTAGCCGCAGCCTCCCGTCCCACTGAAGCAGGATCGCTAAGCTTGAGGGTTCTAACCTTGAGTGGTCTGTGAAGGTTTGCTCTGCGGTCAGTGACGACATTAGCTGCTACAAGGCCATTTATGATGAGGAAAGAAAAAAGGCCGTGCAGACAGCCCTGGATACCTTTTCCAAGAAACTGACTTCAGTGGTCAGCTCCCCTCCTCCAGCAACGGAGTCCAGTCCTGACTCTGCAGCGCCCACTCCCTCCGGTCCAGCATCATTGCCACTGTCACCTTCCAGTTAGAGTCAGCACCTTCCTGCCTCAAAGATGCCCCTCTGGTAAGCAAGGCCAGGATGCAACTTCGATGTTAACCTTTAAAATTCTTTTTTGAAATTTCTCCTATCTCCTATCTAAACTTTTTGTATGAATTTTTTTTATGTTCTATTTGTGCAATTAAAAGAAGGAGCACCATATTTCCTGTAACTTTGTATTACAGGGCAGGGGTACTATTATTAAAGTGTTGCATTGTATTATTATTATCACATACGAGCCACGGTGGTATCATCACTGTTATTATCACTATATATGCACCGTTCATCAGGGGTCTGAATTACATACGAATCTGACTTGGTATGTGTCTTGTCCGTAACCCAGGGACCACCTATAGATAATTTGTGAGTATTTTCTCCCTCTCCATAGGTTGTCTATTCACTTTCCTTTTTTTTCTTATTTATTGTTGGGGATTCATTGAGGGTACAATAAACCAGGTTACACTGATTGCATTGTTAGGTAAAGTCCCTCTTGCAATTGTGTCTTGCCCCCCAAAGGTGTGGCACACACCAAGGCCCCGCCCCGCTCCCTCCTTCCCTCTCTCTGCTCTCCCCTTCCCCCACCCCCACCATGACCTTAATTGTCCTCATATCAAAATTAAGTACATAGGATTTTAGCTTCTCCATTCTTGTGATGCTTTACTAAGAATAATGTCTTCCACTTCCATCCAGGTTAATACGAAGGACGTAAAGTCTCCATTTTTTTTTAATGGCTGAATAGTATTCCATGGTATACATATACCACAGCTTGTTAATCCATTCCGGGGTTGGTGGGCATTTAGGCTGTTTCCACATTTTGGCGATTGTGAATTGAGCTGCAATAAACAGTCTAGTACAAGTGTCCTTATGATAAAAGGATTTTTTTCCTTCTGGGTAGATGCCCAGTAATGGGATTGCAGGATCGAATGGGAGGTCTAGGTTGAGTGCTTTGAGGTTTCTCCATACTTCCTTCCAGAAAGGTTGTACTAGTTTGCAGTCCCACCAGCAGTGTAAAAGTGTTCCCCTCTCTCCACATCCACGCCAGCATCTGCAGTTTTGAGATTTTGTGATGTGGGCCATTCTCGCTGGGGTTCGATGGTATCTCGGGGTGGTTTTGATTTGCATTTCTCTAATAATTAGGGAGTCTTTTCACGTTCTTGATCATGTCCTTTGGTGCACAGAAGTTTTTAATTTAGGTGAAGTCCAGTTAATCTATTTTTTCTTTTGTCGTGTATGTTTTTTGGAGCCATATCTAAGAATCCATTGTCAAATCCAAGGTCATAAAGATTTAGTTATATATTTTCGTCTAAGAACCTGATTGTTTCAGCTCTTATATTTCAGTCATTGATCCGTTCAGGTTAATCTTTGTAATACAGTGTAGTGTGGTGAGTATCTCCGCATTCTTTCTTTTTTTTTTTTTTGTATTTTATTTATTTATTTATTTATTTTTGGCCTGGGCCGGGCTTGAACCTGCTACCTCTGGTATATGGGGCCGGCGCCTTGCTCCCTGAGCCACAGGCACCACCACATTCTTTCACCCTTTTGCACGTAGAAATCCGGTTGTCTTCATTACTCCTAATTGCCTCTGGCCCATTGAGTTGAGAAGCACAAGGTGCACAGGTGGTATTTATATTTTTTCAAGTTCTGAGAAGTTCGTGATGTCCTTTAGTGGAGAGTCCACCCCCACCCCCAACCCCCACCCCCATGTAGAACTAAGATGTCTAATTTGCCAATGCCCAATCCAAAGCCATGGGAGCAGGAAACACAACTTTCTTAAGGGGGTTTCTGGGTGTGTCAGTGAGAAGAGCAAATCTAACTGTCCAGCCCCTTGGTTCTCAGCCTCAAGTATTTTAGCTGCTGGGAGCCCGGGGCCCTGGATCAGCTCTTGGCATAGCTCATATGCTATAGTTTAAAGTGCAGCATCGCAGCCAGTCAAGGTGTGCCCCTCCCCACACTTTCACCTCTGCACAGCCTGGTTCCTAGCCATTCGGATGTCCTGCCTGGCCCACTGCTTCTGGATGAATCCGGTGGTCAGTCAAGAGCAGGCGTCCTCAAACTGCGGCCCGCGGGCCACATGAAGCAGTGTGAATTGTATTTGTTCCCGTTTTGTTTTTTACTTCAAAATAAGATATGCGCAGTGTGCATAGGAATCTGTTCATAGTTTTTTTGTTTAAACTATAGTCCGGCCCTCCCACGGTCTGAAGGACAGTGAATTGGTCCCCGTTTAAAAAGTTTGAGGATGCCTGGTCAAGAGCCTCTTTGTTGTAAGACAGATCCTTGGGCTTGAGGTGTTATTGTTCAAATCCCTTGTCAAGAAACCAGACATCTGCTGGTAATGCCGGCAAAGGTTCTCAGGCAATGAGACAGTCCGTCCCCAGAGCAGGCAGTGACTCAGGTGAGGACCCATCACTGCCTCAAGGGGCTGATGTGATTAACTCCCCGCAGAGGCTGCCTGATCCTGGAGAGGCACCCTGCCGAGGGCAGGGTACGAGTCTGTCCTGCTGGAAGGCACAGCATTCAGTGGCAGCAGAGGCCAGATCCTCCCCAACGGAGCAGACCTGTGGGGCTGGGCTCTTGCATAGTCTGACTCACCACTACGGCCACACTCCTTGTAACTCTTCTTTGCCCAGGTGGTGGGCTGGCTGATTCAAGCAGTCGTCTGCAGGATGAATTATCTCGCCTACTCCGCTGCTGCTGAGGGCTTCAGATGCTTTCTGGTGGAGCTTCCTACAGGTCCAAAGCTTGGCACTCTGGCGCCCACTTCCACAGTTCACGATTACTGGTTTCTCCTTTTATCTGGAACTCCAACTGTGGCTCAGCATGACCATCACTAATCCTGCCTTCATTTGAAATTTTGACAGTTGCGTTCTTTCTGGCATGAATTTTGAATCCTTAAAATATTGCATTAACAATCAGTCATCTTGGCTTCTCATAAGTTTTTCACCCAAGGTGTGCGCCACCCTTGTCCTGGCCCTGAGGGCAGCATCTTGTTTTTGGTTCATGCCGATATACGGAACATGTGGAACACAGCCCTTCTGTGACCCAGATCCAAGTGCACTCCTGTGTCAGCCGGTCATAGAGACCCTGCGCCATGTGCCACAAGATTGTAAGTGTGAACTGACAGGAAACAGAGCATCACTGCAACAGCGGAGGTGACAGGGACAGATCCACCTGTTCACGTACCTCACACCAGTGATTTCCAACCTGTGTGCCACGAGAGGATCTTAGGTGTGCCAAGAAAATTTTTAAAGATCATGAATTATGTTATTTTTGAAAGAAATTCAAGGCACGTAAGAATACTCCTTTTTTTTTTTGATCGACATAAATGTGCTACAGAAGTTTACCTGTATGTTAGACTGAGCCATGAGATAAAAAAAAAGGTTGAAAAACACTGCCTCCCATGTCCCCACTGAACTTCCATAGGCCCATCCCAAACGCATCATCTCCACTGTAGGACGGGCGGCCGCTGTGCTGGGATTACAGGTGTGAGCCCCCGCGCCTGGCTTCGTTATTTTGGAAAGAAGTTCAAAACACAGTAAGTGTATTCTGTTTTTTTTACTTTTTGTTTTGCTCAACATAATTTAAGTGTGCCACGGAAGTTTAACCATAGGTTCGTGTGTGCTGTGAGATAAAGAAGGCTGATAAACGCTGCGGTAAGCGCCGTAACCCAGGCGGCTTCTCAGCTTCTACTGGTTCCTCGGGAGAAAAATAATCTCCTCCCTCGCCCAGGGTTCGGTCATTGCACAACTCTGTGGCTTAGACCTACTTAGAGGGGGCACAGGGGGCTTCCTTACCCAGGCGCCACAATTCCACACTGCAAGGAAAGTGAAAACCCTCCTAGGGCGCTCATGCTTACACGCAAACACACACATGCACACATACAAACACAAACACACCCACACACTCTCTCTCTGTATTCAAGTTCTTTCCTTTTATTTTTATTTATTTATTTATTTTTTGAGACAGAGTCTCACGTTGTCACCCTCGGTAGAGTGCTGTGGCATCATCATAGCTCACAGCAACTTCAAACTCCCGAGCCCAAGCAATCCACCTGCCTTGACCTCCCAGAGTGCTAGGACTACAGGTGTGAGCCCCAGTGCCTGGCCTGCCAGACCCTGTTTCTATAAAAATATTGTACACGGGCTGCACCTGTGGCTCAGTGAGTAGGGCGCCAGCCCCATAAATGGAGGGTGGCAGGTTTAAATCCAGCCCCGGCCAAACTGCAACAACAACAAAATAGCCGGGCGTTGTGGCAGGCGCCTGTAGTCCCAGCTACTCGGGAGGCTGAGGCAGGAGAATCGCCTAAGTCCAAGAGCTGGAGGTTGCTGTGAGCTGTGACGCCATAGCACTCTACCAAGGGTGACAAAGTGAGACTTTGTTGCTAAAAAAAAATAAATAAAATAAAGGCCAATATAGGTACAGCCAAGGTGGTACAAAGGTGAGCAGGGTAGTGTGCTGCTTCTGTAGTTGGAGCCACTCTGGAGGCTCAGGTCAGAGGGTCACTTGGGTCCCAGCATCTGTGAGCTATGAAAAAAGTATATGCAAGGATGCTCTGATATACACAGGGTGGTCACAAAATGATCGTTTTTCTAAAAGCACTTGAGGCTTCAACATTGCTATTCAAATAATACTCTTTTTGCTTAGATGGGAATATAACAAAAAATAATAATATTTTTCTTTTGAACTCCTATCTCGTCGACATTCTTGTCAATTTTCTTTCCTTTTGTCTGTTGTAACTCAGCCAGATGCCCACAGGCTTTGCACATGATGGGAGTAGCTCTCCACCATCAGCTTCATCAGTGCCATGATCCCTTCATCTTGGATGGGACTGTCAACCTCACCGCGTGATTTGTACGCTGTCTTCATTTGATTGCTGGATGTGGATAACATGCTATAATCAGATCAAGTTGCTGATGCTGGGCGGTGCCTGTGGCTCAACGGAGTAGGGCGCCGGCCCCGTATGCTGAAGGTGGCGGGTTCAAACCCAGCCCCAGCCAAAAAAAAAAAAAATATATATATATATACATATATATATATGTATATTAAGATGCCAATGCTATGGGGAGAGCAAGATTCTGGCATTAAGCAGAATGAGGGAGGTTGAGAAGTTCTCTGGGAGGCCAAGGCAGGTGGATCACCTGAGCTTAGGAGTTCAAGACCAGCCTGAGCAACAGCGAGACCCTATCACTACTAAAAACAGAAAAAATAGCTGGGTGTTGCGACGGGGCACCTGTAGTCCCAGTTGCTCAGGAGGCTGAGGCAGGACGATCTCTTGAGCCCAGGAGTTTGAGTTTGAGCTATGACGCCATGGCAAACCCGGGGTGACAGAGTGGAACACTGTCTCAAAAAATTAAAAAAAGAAAGAAAGAAAATAATTTAATTCATGATCTTTAAAAATGTTGGCAGCACAGCTGAGATCCTCTCAGGGCCAACGTGCGTGGCCCACCGGTTGAACATCACTGGTGATGGAGATCAGGGGCCCCCAGGAGGTCTGCTGGTCTTCCTTTGATGACTGGAGTGTGGTAGACAAGAGAAGGGTTGAGAGTTTATACAAAGCCAGCAGAGTGTCTGATCTAATGGTTGGAATTTTATAGTCAGAATCTTCCTCCTGGGTTGCTGTGAGATCTTCAATTCTTTCATCTTACGGTTCAGAACAGTCAGTGTTAAGTGAAGGCTGAGCGGTAAGAAGTGATTGCAGGGCTTGAGATGGGAGACATTAGTAACAGCCACCATCTCCCAGTGAGTCTGCCACCTGGGGGCTGTGTGTGAACTTGATGTCTGCAACTACCTCTCATCTTATGGATGGAAAAAAGTGAGATACAGCCTGGGTCATGGAGACGCTGAATTTCCCTGTGCCGCCCCTGAGGAAGTCTCCATAGGGGCCAGTGTGCGGGTGTCAGCTTGGTCCCTTCTGTATCTAAGGACACCCCCCTCCCCCCAGGGGCAATCTGTGATCCCTTTGGCCCTGCCCAGTATCCAGGCCTGCAGCTCCTCTTAGCTACATACCCCTTTCAGGGTCCCTGCTCTGCCCCACCCTCTACACCCCATCCCCACCTCCAAGCCCTGAGGATGCACCTCGACGCACCGCAGAGGGCCACAGGTACATACCTCTGTCTTTCCCGCCCAGGATACTGCGCCTAGTGGTCCCTTCCAGCCTCATGACTTGGGACATTCTGATCTCCACCCTTAGACCAAAGGTTGTGCCTATGTCACTGTGCCCACATAAACCCCTGGCTTCCAGCAACAAGTGCCCAGCCCTCTGAGAGTCCCTACCTGTCCTCCTCAGCAGGTCTGCAGGACCAGAGCTCAGCGATCACCTGAGCTGGAATGAGGTGCGGACACCTGTTCTCCAGACATCCCCAGTCTGCACATGTGACTGGCTCTGTTGGAGTTTGGGAGGCAGGGGTGGGAGGAGTATCTCCCTCTGGCTCCCACCCAGGGTGGAGCAACCTCTGCTCTCCCCCCTGGGCTACGGACTCCCCACTGAGCCACCCACACCTGAGCCCATGTTTGTTGCACAGGCCAAATTTCCCTCGAGGAGGGAGAAAAACCATCTCTTGGGACAGAGCCCCTTGGCTGTGTGGCAGCATCCTGGCCTGGAGCAAGGACGCTTAGCAGCAACTCTGCGTCCCAGTGGGACTAGAAGTGGCCCTGGGTGCAAAGGTTGAAGCAACTCCCTCCAGCCTGCACCATCGGCCTGGCTGAGGGGCTGCCCTTCTCTGGACCCCAGTGCCGCCCTAGCAAGCCTCTCCTCACTGGACCCTTCTTTCTTATGCTCTGCAGCGGGGCTGGGAAGGCCTCTCACCCCAGAAGCCCCCTGTGTACATGTTACAGACACATCCTCCAGAACTTGGAGATGCAGAATGCCCTCCTCCCCAAACTCCAGCTGTACAGAGGCAAAAATGGGAGCTCAGAGAGGGGGAGAACTTTCCACAGAGGGGTCAAGCAGCCAGTTAGTTGCTGGTCTCAGGCTTTAACAAGGAACAGTCCGAATCCCCCACTGCCTGCCTTTCCCCAACCACTTGCTTCCTACATGTGTTGGTTGGTTCATGCACAAGCTAATACCTTTTCCACCCAGATTTCAAAATGTCCAGCCAGGAGTGGAGAGGGAGCTGTGGGCCCTCGTCCAGCCACACAGCAGCTGACATGCTCTGGGGTCTGGGCTTGGAGGATAAGGTTCTAGCCCTGCCTTTCCAAGCTCCACTGGGGACTCAGGTGCCCTGAGCTGAGGGCAGCAAGCACCTGTCATTAGCCCATCTTTCCTAATGTGTACTTTCATTTAGGGGCAGAGGTTGTTTTGCCTTAAAACATCCAAGATCAGGCTCAGCACCTGTAGCACAGTGGTTATGACACCAGCCACATACACCGAGGCTGGTGGGTTCGAAACTGGCTGGGCCAGTGAAAAAAAACCAACAATGACAAAAAATAGCAGGTGTTGTGGTGGGCACCTGTAGTCCCAGCTACTTGGGAAGCTGAGGCAAGAGAATCGCTTAGGCCCAAGAGTTGGAGATTGCTGTGAGCTATGACACCATAGCACTCTACCCAGAGTGACATAGGGAGACTCTGTCTTAAAAAAAAAAAAAAAAACAGGCAGCTCCTGTGACTCAAAGGAGTAGGGCGCTGGCTCCACATACCGAGGTGGCGGGTTCAAACCTAGCCCCGGCCAAAAACTGCAAAAAAAAAAAAAAAACACCCAGCTGGGCATTGTGGTAGGTACCCGGAATGCCAGCTACTTGGGAGGCTGAGGCAGGAAGATCACTTGAGCTCAGGAGTTTGAGGTTGCTGTGAGCATTCTGCTGAGGGTGACAAAGTGAGACTCTGTCTCAAAAAAAAACAAAAAACAAAAAATATCCTTGATCAGCTCCAGGCTGTGAGGAGCTGCTGGAGAAACACCCTGACACTCCCATTTGTACTTATCTTTCTATGTTAGGCTGGGCTGTTCCCCAAATCCCAGTCAGAAGACAAGTGTGTGACCTGATGAGGCGGCACAGTCACTCTCTGGCAGCTGACGCCACATTAAGCTGGAATTTTCTCTGGTTGGATGTTTGTCCTCTCTGGGCAGAGGCGACTAGACACAGAAAGGAGCTTCTGAGAGTGTAGACAGAGGTGGGTGACTGTCCCCATGAAGTGGGAGCTGGCCAGGTGAAGGGGCCTCCCCAGCCTGCAGAGCCCCCCAGAACCGTACGAGGGGTGAGCCGTGGGGGTGGGGCCGGGGTGATCGGCCTGGGCCTGTGGGGCCTTCAGAGCCCACTAGGACTTGGGACTTTGTCCTGAACACTTGGGGACAGCATGGGGGTGGGGTGAGAGTGGGGGAGGAAGGGTAGGTCCACAAGAAAACTGACCAGGGCAACTTTGAAAAGGAGGGCCCAGCTATGCGTCGAGAAGGGTCTTGGAGGGCTGGCCTGGGAGAGAGAGATGAGGAAGGCTTGGAGCACAGCTTGGGGGGTGCAGGGAGGGAGCAGACAGGGCAGGAGACACATCCCACCTGGTGACGGCCTGGAGGTGTGGGTTGCAGGAGTGACTCTGGACCGGGTGTCCTGGGAAGGGCCTGGACTGTCGAAGGCCCAGCTCTGCAGCACTGCAGCCTTCAGAGGTCCGGTCCAGGAGGGCAAGAGTTGGGGCGGCTGGCGCAGAGGGTTCAGGCACAGAGGGAGCGGCCACTCCCGGTGCTGAGGCCTGACTGTGCTCACATTCACAGCTGCTCCGGGGAGGAGGCCCCTCTGGCTATCCCTGTCCTGAGGTCCCCATCCTTGCTGTGCTTGCAAACTCTGCAGATTTGAGTTGCATCCGTCCTTTTAGACCCTTCTTTGCGCTTTGCTTCCCCTGGGTGTTTTCTCTTTGGGTTTTTTTTTTTTTGAGACAGAGTCTTACTGTGTCGCCCTTGGAAGGCAGCTATGCTCACCACTATACCACCAACGCACTATGTCGCCCTTGGTAGAATTCTGTGGCATCACAGCTCACAGCCACCTCCAACTCTTCGGCTTAAGTGATTCTCTTGCCTCAGCCTCCCAAGCAGCTGGGACTACAGGCCACAACGCCTGGCTATTTTTTTTTTGGTTGTAGTTGTTATTTGGCAGGCCCGGGCTGGGTTTGAACCCACTAGCTCCAGGGTATGTGGCTGGTGCCCTAGCCGCTGAGCTACAGGTGCCCAGCCCGTGTTTTCTCTTTGGTCCCCTTCTTCTGTCCTGTCCAAGAGCCGAGGTGAGCTCCTGGAGAACAGAGGTCACGGCAGAGACTTGGGGGAGTTTGCTGAGTGACCGGGCTGTTCTCACAGGTAAAGGCTGGCTTGGCAGCCCTCTGACAATGAGAACTGTCCGCTGTGGCATGCAGCCTGTCCACCCAGAAGGAGGAAGATCAGACACCGTTTGGGGCAGGAAATGGATGAGGAGACGCCTGCAATGGGGGGGAGGCCAAATTTCCCATCTCCTGAGGTCAGTGCCCTCCCCGCCTCAGAATAAGACGAGAGCCATCATCATCAAAGGCTGATGGAGTCACAGTCGTAATTCCAGAGTGTGACACTTAGTTAATCTGAAAATATTTGCCAACCTATTATGAATAACAGTATTTGCAGCTTAAAATGCTTACCCTCCACAGCTGCAGAGTGAAGACACGTTCTCTACCCAGAAAAGACACGCTCACTTCAGTCAGAGCAAATTAACACAGGCAGCTTACAGGCCTAATTGTTGGCATCTTAGGAACATTGGCCTCCCCTGGGGGCCACTTAGATAACTTGACTAAACAGGCAGGAGGGCACATTAGGGACTGAGCTCACGGAGCCACGGGGCTCAGGGGATCTGAGGGATGGAGTTTTCTAACCACCCCGCAAAATGCCCTCTATGGTCTAAACCAGTGGTTCCCAACCTTTGGGTCACGACCCCTTTGTAACAATGAAAATACATCCTGCATATCAGATATTTACATTACAATTCATAACAGTAGCAGAATTACACTTATGAAGTAGCAACAAAAATAATTTTATGGTTGGGGGTCACCACAACATGAGGAACTGTATTAAAGGGTCACGACATTAGGAGGCATTAGGAAGGTTGAGAACCACTGGTCTAAATGTTCATGTCCTCTCCACATCAATATGTTGAAATCCTAACTCCCAATGTGATGGCTTCTCTCTCTCCCTCTCTTTTTTTATTTTTTTGAGACAGAGTGTCACTCTGTTGCCCTGGGTACAGTGCCGTGGCATTGTCATAGCTCACAGCAACCCCAAACTCCTGGACTCAGGTGATCTTCCTGCCTGAGCCTCCCAAGTAGCTGGGATTACAGGCACCTGCCACAACGTCTGGGTAGTTTTTCTATTTTTAGTACAGAGGATGTCTTGCCCTTGCTCAGGCTGGTCTCGAACTCCTGAGCTCAAAGGATCCTTCCACCTCAGCCTCGAATGTGATGGTTTTGGAGGTAAGGACTTTGCAGGTAATTAGCAAAGAGCTCTCTTTCTGCACTGTGAGAGTACAGTGAGAAGTCAGTAATCTGAAACGTTGGGCTTCCAGCCTCCAGAGCTTCAAGAGGCACATTTCTGTTACTGGGAAGCCACCCAGTCTGTGACACTCCATCACAGCAGTCCAAACAGGATGGTCCTCTCACCCCATCACCTCAGGTCATCATCATGGGGTCTCTAGGCTGTTTTCTGGGGCACCTGTATGGTTTTTAGGGACAAGTTCACAGCTGGGTATGGGGGCTGGCAAGGCCCTGAGGGTACTTGATCAAGGCTATGGGCTAAAGTGAACGACCAGGGCCCTGGAGTTCCCAGGCATGGAGAGCCTCCGCACATCTGTGGGGGAGGGGTCCCTCTTCCCCGAGGACTGGCTACACGGCCACCCTGAGCCCTGAGACCACAGGACAAGATGTCTGCACAGAGCATGGGGTGAGAGCAGGCCTGGGTCTGCCCAGAGGGTCCCAGCAGCCAAGGCAAGAGGTACAAGTCAAGTCAGCTTGGACCTGGAGGGAAACCCCTGTGTGTCACAATTGCTCCGGGCCTTGTGCAAAACTTCACCCCCCTGTCACCCAGCACAGATGAAGCGAGAGCCCCTTTTTGAGGCCCCATCTTAAATTCAGGCCTCCTCCCCTCTCTCTCTTTGGCCCCATTCATGATCCCTCTAAACCTTTGCTGGGGCCAGGGGCTAGCATATGAAAACCTCCCCACCCACCAAGGGACAGGGCTGAAAGTGGAGAAAGATGGTTTCCCACAGAGAAGCTGGGATGTCCTACAAGGAAGAATGGGGGTGGGGCTGGGGAGGAAATATGCTCCCTGGGGGTAGGTGGGAAGGGGAGAAGGGAAAACCAGCTGCCTTGTGCAGCTCAGCAAGCAGCCACGGGACCAGAGTCTGCTGGGACACAAGGTGGTCATCACAGACAAGACTCAGCAGAGAGGGAGGGGGCCCGAGTTAGCACAGGCCTGTCCAGAGCCGCCCCCGAGCACGCGGGGGAATGGAGACAACTGTTATCAAAACAATGATAACTTTTAAAAACAACACTCTGACGCAATATTTTTACCGCAATTATCTAGATTTTTCCAGGCAGGAATTATGGGAAAGCATGTCTTGGGGTCAGCAAGAGGGGGGTCATTTTTGTCACTATCCAGGGCTCCCTGGCCTCTGTGTCCTGTCCCGGGCAGGTGCTTGGCGAGGCCCGTCCCTGGGGTGGGTCTTCCAGGTACCTGCCACTCAGGCCAGGGCCGTCCTCACCACTGTCAGGACCAATCACTCTGAGGACGGTCCCTGCTCTCTCAGGGACCCCATGTTCTGCCGGGAGGAAGCAGCCAGCAGGGACTGAAGTACAGTCACGGTTAGCTAGCGACGGGGACACATTCTGAGAAGGGCATCGTTGGGTGATTTTGGCACCGTGGGAACATCATGAGGCCACTTGCACAACCCTAGACGGGACGGCCCTCTGCGCTCCTCGGCTGCCTGCCACAGCTTGTTACCAGACCCACAGGCAAACATAACTTAGCGGCTGGTATTTGTGCATCTAAACACCCAGACATGGAAAAGGCACGGTAAAAATGCAGTGTTATATGTGGGACCACCGTGGTCTCTGCCTCCGTCGTTGATGGAGATGTTACAAGGCTATAGATGATTCTTTATTTTATTGATTTTTATTGATAGTCTCACTATGTGGCCCTGGGCAGAGTGCTATGGTGTCACAGCTCATAGCAACCTCAAACTCCTGGGGTCAAGCGATCCTCCTGCCTCAGCCTCTCAAGTAGCTGGGACTACAGACACCTGCCACCACTCCCAGCTAGTTTCTTAATTTTTTTTTTTTTTAGACAGAATCTCACTATGTCACCTTTGGTAGAGTGCTGTGGCATCACAGCTCACAGCAACCTCAAACTCTTGAGCTTAAGCGATTCTCTTGCCTCAGCCTCCCAAGTAGCTGGGACTACAGGCACCTGCCACAATGCCCGGCTGTTTTCCATTGTAGTTGTCATTGTTGTTTAGCTGGCCTGGGCCAGGTTTGAACCCACCAACTTTGGTGTATGTGGCTGGCGCTGTAACCACTTGTGCTTTGGGCGCGGAGCCTGGTTTTTCAATTTTTAATAGAGACAGGGTCTCGCTCTTCCTCAGTTGTGAACTCCTGAGCTCAAGTAATCAACCTGCCTTGACCTCCCAGAGTGCTGGGGTTACAGGCGTGAGCCACCCCGCCCGGCTGACGGCAGGTGATTCAGATCAGGGATGCAGAAAAGGAGACAGGTGAGGTGGGGGTGGGAGGCCAGGAAGCTTATACACTTGGGAGCAGGCACTGGGGGGTGGGGGGAGCTCCCTGAGGGAGCATTTGCCCTGACACCAATTGACAAGAAGGAGCTGGTGCCACGTAAGGATCTGGTGGGGGGGTGGAGGAAGGGCGGTACAGAGCGAACAGCCAGGGTGGAGGCACAGAGGACAGAGGGGCTTGACTGGAACCTGCTGGGTCTCCCCTCCTAGCTCTGTGCCCTCCCCTGCCCCGGGTTCCCTGAGCATGAGGCACGTGGGTGAATAGAAGCAGAGCAGCCTCTGGCAAAGCAGCCTGAGTTGTACAGAAAACCCAGACATCCTGAGAGCAGGTGTGGCTGCCTGGTGGTCCCAAGTGGCACTTAGAATGCCCTGTTTGCACATTTGTACACTTGGATCCTGGTGATCACTCAGCGTTCACCAGTGACATTCACCTGGACTACGTGCCGGGCCTCCAGTCCACAAGGGAGACGAATGATTCAGACGGCTGTTCTGGACACCCAGCACTTGACTGTGTCTGTGTATGACAGGTGCACCCACCCCTCACCATCAGTCTGTTCATCTCCCCTGAGCCCGCTTTGAGGGCTGAGTTTGTTTTTTTTTTTTAATTTAGAGACAGAGCCTCAGTATGTCACCCTTGGTAGAGTGCATGGTGTCACAGCTCACAGCAACCTCCAGCTCTTGGGCTTAGGCGATTCTCTTGCCTCAGCCTCCCAAATAGCTGGAAGTACAGACACCTGCCACAACACCTGGCTATTTTTTGTTGCCGTTTGGCTGGGGCCAGGTTTGAACCCGCCACCCTCAGTACATGGGGCTGGCGCCCTACCCACTGAGCCACAGACGCTGCCTGGTCTTTTCTTTCTTTCTTCCTTTCTTTCCTTTTTTTTTTTTTTTTTTTTTTGAGACAGAGCCTCAAGTTGTTGCCCTGAGTAGAGTGCTGTGGCATCACAGCTCAAAGCAACCTCCAACTTCTGGACTCAAGCGATTCTCCTGCCTCTACCTCCCAAGTAGCTGGGACCACAGGCGCCCGCCACAATGTCCAGCCATTTTTTGGTTGCAGGCTCATTGTTGTTTTGCGGGCACGGGCTGGATTGGAACCCGCCAGCTCAGGTCTATGTGGCTGGTGCCTTAGCCGCTTGAGCCACAGTCACCGAGCCGGTATTTATTTCTTTATGAAGGGTTTGTCAGTGTTATGGGAACATGACATCATTGTATGACCTGCTTTGTTTTACCCAGTGTTTCTGAGGGAGAACCAGGAGGTTCTGGAATAAATGAAGGACAGATGGGTTTGGGCCAAACTTTCAGGTCTTTTTGGAATCCAGAGATTCTCGGTGACTCTCTCCTTCCCCATGGAGAAAGTCAGGCTCCACACGGCCCAGCCTTGCCTGCTCCCGCCAGCCCTCAGCCCCGTCTCCCACACACCACAGACCTCCCACAGAAGGTCACCGCCCTCCTGCCTCCAATCCAGGGTCCCGGTCCTTGAGCATCATGCCTGGCCTGACAGCATCTCAATCAAAGGAGGAGAAAAGGTGGTGTTTGCAGATGGGGTCCCCCAGCTTGGCAGCAAAGTGAGCTGCTTGCCCAGGGGCCAATCTGCCCTGCTCCCTTCTCCAGGGAGCTTGGGTGGCCCGGACTGGAGGGTACAGTGGACCCGCCCGGCCCCGTCTGTGAGCGGCAGGAGGGCGCCACGCTGCACAGTCTGGTCCTGGGGGGCCCTCAGCTTCTGCTCTGTATTTTTATATTCTAATTATTTCATATATGGTCTTCTGATGGACTCATTTACTGGGAAGCTAAAGATACCCTTAAATGCCTAAAAATAAACCTGAACTGCTAAAAATTCAGCATTTCTCTCCTTCGCCTCCACCAGCTGGGCCTGTCTGCTTTCACTCCAACACCATCAGGAGCTACACACGAGATTTACAGAAGCGAACAAGTTTACACGGGCCTGATTAGCAGACTCTCTTTTATCTTCAGTTTGCCAAAACATTTTGGGGTTGTTCTTATTGCGACTTGCTTTTTCTCTCTTTCTTTCTTTTCCTTCTCTCTCTACCTTTCTGCTCTTCCTCTCTCTCCTCCCTCCCTCTCACCCTCCCTCCCTCCCTTCCTCTCTTTTCTCTCTCCCTTCCTTTCCTCTCTTTTCTCTCTCCCTTCCTTTCCTTCTTCCTCTCTTTTCCTTCTGTTCTTTTCTCTCTTTTTTTGCCTTTTTTTTCTTATATCCTTCCCGTCCTTTTTTTTGAGACAGTCTCACTATGTCTCCCTGGGTAGAGTGCCGTAGCGTCACAGCTCACAGCAACCTTCAGCTCTTGGGCTCCAGTGATTCTCTTGCCTCAGCCTCCCAAGCTGGGACTTCAGGCACCTACCACAACACCCGGCTGTTTTTTGGTTGTAATTGTCATTGTTGTTTGCCAGGCCCAGGCTGGGTTCAAACCCGCCAGCTCCAGTGTATGTGGCTGGCACCCTAGCTGCTGAGCTACAGGCACCGAGCCCCCGCCCCTTTTTTTTTTTTCAATCACTTCTTGTGTTCCTTTACTTCAACATTTAGGAAGAGCCTTGTCCAAATGCAGGCTTCCAGAATGTTCTCCGTCTCTTGCACCCCCTTTCTTACTTCAATTATTTCAAGACACTCCCCCAATTACTAGGAGTGCCATGTGGATCGCCTGAAGGCCAGTTAAGAGTAAACCTTCTAAACCAATAAATTACACTCACCCTCATTTGCAGAGGAACCTTTTACATAAATATCTTCCAGAGGAATAAATCAGATAAATTAATAAGAACTCCTGCCTCCCTGCCCCGCCCCAAACCAAATAGTGAATAGTAATGGTTATCAGACCAGTTAAAAGAATAAACCTATTAAATAAATAAATTTGCTCTACACCAATTTATGTCACCAATGTACTTAAGGGGAAACCTTTTAAAGGAGTAGATTTACAGTGCACACACAGAGCTCCTCTGGGTATGTGTAATTATGCATAAGAAAGACATCACTTTTAGAGTGGATGAATGGGCGATACTTTTTTGATTTACTGTTAGAAACAGAAAAATGGTAATGGCATGAAATAAGCGTTTGCAAACCCATTTCGGGAGACAGGAAATGCTTGATTTACCTAGGGCACCCATCATGTTCTGTATTTCAGATCGAAGTAGATAAATGGCAAGGCAAATGGATATTTGGGGGGAAATCTATAGCCTTTCTGTCAACTCTGCAAGTTAAATGTTTGGAATAGAAACGCAGAGAGTATCTGTGTGTCAGGGAGAAGTCATGATTTATCAGCTATCCGGCAAATGGAAGTGGGCAGTGCCTACCTGGGAAGGTGAGGATTTCACAGGCTCTGTCCACAATCCCTGAGGTCTTTAGCTATAAAGTCCGGTGTCCAGTTAATCCCTCCCCCCTCCCCCCAGTGCTATTCTTGTTCTGATCTTTCTTGTACTTAAAAACCCTGCCTGCACCACTGCCCGCTGAAAAGAAAGACGGACGCTCTGTAAGTGGCTGGACACTGTTTCCACGGAGGCCACATGGAGCTATGGGTCTGGGTGTTGTTCACACGTTCAAGGCTCTATTGAACACCACCTGTGTCCTCAAACCTGTGTGTCCTTTACAACTCACAGTCCCCTGTCAGATTTCTGCACTCCAGGTGACCTAGTATCTCCACAGAAGAAATCAACATCTAGAAACAAATTTATCTGGACTCTTGGGAGCCATGTCTGCACTCAAATACGAGGGTGAAACTTGCCGGGATCTTGCTTTCCTAAACAGCAGGGCTGCCTTCCTGAATTACCTAAGTCATTTCAGTAACCATTTCCTCTGGGACACGGGAATATGTACCCAGAGTCAGACAGTCACAGTCTGTCAGGCTGGATGGGACCGTGACGCAGATTGCAGTCCCAGCTCTAGGAGTCACTGCCTCTATCACTTATTGTCCCCGGGTCTCAGTTTCCACGTCTCCAGAACTGGTCTAATCATCTCATGGCCTGTGATTGTGAGATAAGGCACTAAAGAAGCTCACCTTGTTGGGGCCAGGTGCAGTGGCTCACACCTGTAATCCCAGCACTCTAGGTGGCAGAGATGGAAGGATCCCTCGAGCTTAGGAGTTCGAGACTAGCTTGAGCAAGAGCGAGACCCTGTCTGTACGAAAAATAGAAAGAAAGAAAAAAAACTGGGCATGGTGGTGGGTGGGCACCTGTACTCCCAGCTATTCAGGAGTCTGAGGCAAGAGGATCTCTTAAACCCAAGAGTTTGAGGTTGCTGTGAGCTATGACACTATAACACTACCCAGGGTGAAAGAGTGAGACTCTGTCTCAAAAAAATAAAATAAAAAAACTAGGAGGTCCAGGACACCCTCAGAAGGTGCTCTAGTAAGAGTCAACATGTGGCCAGGAGCCTGGCTCCGACTACCCATCCCCACCTCCGTCCAGCAGTCAGATCCTGCTGGCCCCTTTCAATGCTCTTCCAGCCCCAGGGACTGCTGTCTACAAGAAGGTTGTCCCCGATGGGGCCAGCATCTTCCCTGCCAACTGCCTGCCTGACTCAGCCACGTGTCCCCTTCCCTGCTCCGGGTCGTTCGTGAACACTCACACCCAGCTCCAGCTGGACCGCCTTGCTTGCCCACATCCAGACAGGAGGGCACTCAGGGAGCACGATGGATTCAGGAGGTGGCAGATTTACACAGTCAGACTCCACTAATATCTTTTGACCAGCTTGAGAATAAATAGGGCCCAACAAATTGTCGTTTTTATGGGTATTTACAACCAAGGCACTTTGTAAACCTAAGAACTAATATTTCCCAAAGGAATCTGGCCCTCGATTCATGATGAATTATTGGAAATTCAAACCAGCCCCAGCTCAATGGTTTCTCTCTCTCTTTTTGGTTCAAGGTGGCTTAAGACAGAGTGGGGCTGGTCTGAGTCTGAAGTCACGGGAAGGGATGATGCTACCCACAGTAAGAATCAGAAATGTTTATGTGGCAGTGACCCCGCCCTGGGTGCTCTGCCAAGCCCTCCCGGGTAGTAACTCACCTACTCACCACAACAGCCTGCTGGCATTGGTAGGTAGCTACCGTTATTATCCTTGTTCTTTGTTTTGTTTTGAGACAGAGCCTCAAGCTGTCACCCTGGATAGAGTGCTGTGGCATCAGAGCTCACAGCAACCTCTAACTACTGGGCTCAAGTGATTCTCCTGCCTCCATCTCCCAAGTAGCTGGGACTACAGGTGCCCGTCACAACGCCCGGCTATTTTTCTAGTTGCAGCTGTCATTGTTGTTTGGCAGGCCCAGGCTGGATTCGAACCTGCCAGCTCAGGTGTATGTGGCTGGCGCCTTAGCTGCTTGAGCCACAGGTGCCGAGCCATATTATCCGTTTTATAGATGAGAAAACAGAGGCACAGAGGATTCAGGGAAGATTCAGGGAGCGCTTCTCAAGGGTAAACAGGAATCCAAACTGAGCATTGGTCGGGATGCTTCCTCCTGCTGGTTAGAGAACTCAAATACGGCTGACATTTAAGCAAGAACAGCAGTGACATGTCGCAGAGTGTGGGGGGTGGGGGCTCCTGCCCTGTGTCACAGAGCTTCCTTATACTTCCTGGCTTCCCGTGTTTGCTCCCCAGCTGCTGTCACACCTTCCTGGTGACGAGGTGGGTGCAGGAGCCCACCACTTTAAAACCTTACCCTTTCAAATCCAGCAAGAAGGCAGAAGTCGGGGCCTGATGAATCCACTGCTTTTCACAGATCAGGTCCTGTGTGTGTCTCTAGCCCAATGACAGGAGCCAGAGAATGCCACTTGCAACGTGGCAGGGTGTAGGGGTGGGCGGCGAGGACCCTGTCACCTTAGGGCAGGTGGGCTGGACCCAGCAGCTGCCCCAACCTGACGACGTCCACCAGGTATAGGCCCCAGAGTGGAGCTGCCGTGCCAGTTGGCACCGTCCAGTTAGGGACAGGGCAAGGACGCTGTGATCCAAGGAGTCTGACCCTTCCTTTCCCCAGGTCAGGGACTGACAGTTAGCCCAGCCTTGGTTCCCTGGTCCTCTATCAGCAGGGAGGACCCAGGCTGCCCCTACATTTACCCCTGGGCTTCTGGGGTGGGTGAGGCAGGCGTTCCTGAGGCCAAGACCCCCACTGTGGCCAGTGTGCCCCAGCCACATGCGCGGGTGTTTGCGGACCCTGGGCCAGGAAGCAGGGGGTCCTGCTTCAGTTTTGTACCGCCTGGCCATGGGACCACGGGCAAAGAAATTATTTTTGCATCAGAAGGTATCTTACATCGAGGTGTGTGGGTTTCATTTCTTTTATTCTCTCAAATCTTCCCTTGTCAACTGTGTAAGCCCAGTTGCCACATAGAGCAGAGAGCGTTCACACAGGTGGGAACAGCCAAAAGCAGGGGCGGTGACGAGGACAGTCCCCAGGTCAGGCTTTGCTTGGGGGATTTTGACAAAAGACCGCACCAGGCTCCACCCTGTCCCTGCTTCCACATGCCTAGTCATGAGGCCCAGATGGAAGGGCAGGTTCAAGGGCAGGTGGGGACATCCCAAGCCCAGGGACAAACACGGCCAGCACAGACCTCGGCTTGCCGCCGCCCCTGTTCTGTGGGACAGAACAGGCGTTTCCATCGCCCCTCAATGTTGTTCAAGAGAACAACATTCCAAAACAAACACCCAAACTCAGCAAACATACTTTTTTGACAGATTGAACACTAAAAAAAAGAAAAGCCAACAAATGTTGCATCAAAGCAGACAGAGCTATCCAGGAACCCCCCCTGTCCCCGGGGGCTGTGGAGCCTCTCCTCACCATGTAGGAACCCGCTCTGTCCCTGGGGCTGTGGAGCCTTCTCCCCGCTGTGCAGGGACCCCCTCTGTCCCCACAGGCTGTGGAGCCCTCTCCCCACCATGTAGGGACCCACTCTGTCCCTGGGGGCCTTGGAGCCCTCTCCCACTGTGAAGGGACCCCATCTATCCCTGGGGGCTGTGAAGCCCTCTCCCCGCCATGCAGAGACCCACTCTGTCCCTGGGGGTTGTGGACCCCTCCTCCTTCCCCGTGTCCCTGTGCAGGGGCTTCCTCTGTCCTGGTGGGGGGGGTGTGGGAGCCTCAGGACTCTGAGTCCCACCACCTGCCTGGGGGCAGCGGCCCCACATCACCCAGGAGGAGCCAGCATGGGCCAACCCTGACTGCGGAACTCTCTCTGCTTCAGGTGAGGGGCAGGGAGGGCTTGTCGGGGTCTTGAGATGTGATGGAGGAGGATGGAGTCAAGATGGCACCTGTGGTTCTGGGGACTGAATCGTGACAGGACACGTTGAAGGGCCGACTCCCCTGTTTAGGGTAACATGATTAAGGGGGGCGGGGCTGAGATTGTACAAGAGACACCAGCATGGACTGGGCAGTTCCTTGTGGTGGTTGGCAGGGTCTAGGGCGTCTCCTTCTCTGGACAGCTGGAAGGACAATTTCTCCACATGGGCCCTGTATGTACCTGGAGCTGGCTTAGGGTATATAGAGGCTCCCCCAGTTGGCCTGGAGGGAGCCAGTCCTTCCCCACACCTCCTGTCCTCTTGTCAGCAAGGCCAGAGGTCTGGGAGGGGCCCCTGGTCTCTGATACAGCTCCAATAAGGAGTCCTCATTTCCCATGTGCTGTTACCCACTGGGCAAGGCCTTTGAGGGCCATGGGCCCCTCACTCCTTGTCCATAATATCGTTTTAACACCCTCAGAACCTTAACACTCTGTGTCAGTCCCTTAACAGACAGTGCTAGAGTTTCAGCTGTGTTTAGGAAGCCCAGTGGGAAGAAGGATTTCACCTCCTTTATCTGAGACCCTGTGCTTCTGTTAATATGACAAAACTGAGCCAGCCCTGCCTCTGTAGACTTGCACACTCCTCTCTTGTACACGGCTTCCTCTCTGTCATACACTTTAGGCTGGGGACTCAGATGTTGGGTTTTACATCTGTCCCAGTTAAGTTTGTCACGTGACCTGACATTAGGGCGGGAGCGCTGAGCTGTGAGCTTCCGTGAGGAGGTATGTATGTATATGGGGGGTGGTGATGCCAAGAGATCCCAGAGTTCACACCCTCCTGCAAGGCTGCTCCTGTAGCATCTGTGCGTCTTGTACAACCCCCCGGCAGGTTACCTTAAGTGTGTCCTTGTCACCATGAGGGACCAGGCCCTCTCCTTGCAAACATATTTGTCCCCGTGAACCTGGATTTGCTTCTCTCTAGTCAACAACTATTTGGTTACTCCGAGGTCCAGTTGGGAGAAGAAAGATAGGGTAAATGTTGCCTTCAATTCCCTTTATTTACTAGTATTAAAAATGATTTGAAAATCAGCTTGGCACCTGTGGCTCAAGCTGCTAAGGCACCAGCCACATACACCTGAGCTGGCGAGTTTGAATCCAGCCCGGGCCCACCAAACAACAATGACGGCTGCAACCAAAAAACAGCCAGGCGTTGTGGTGGGTGCCTATAGTCCCAGCTACTTGGGAGGCAGAGGCAGGAGAATCTTTTGAGCCCAGGAGTTTGAGGTTTTTGTGAGCTGTGATGCCACAGCACTTTACCCAGGGCGACAGCTTGAGGCTCTGTCTCAAAAAAAAAAAAATTTTTGAAAATCAAAGGCAAGGATAACTATGTCATTTATTTTCCAAATCAGGACACTTTTGAGAGCTAAAGGGCAACCGGCATAAGCCACACCTCTCCAGGGAGACTCTAACACACATCCATCCTATCCAACGGTGACCTGCGAGGGTTCCTTTTATTTTCAGTACCATTATAAGGTCACAAGATTTAAGCATATTTTATCTGTCTCAATTCATTGCAGCCCTGATTCTTACTGATATTCAAATTGTGCCATCTTTAGCCAGTGGGAAAATCAACACTTTTAAATACCCACTCTCATCCTAAGACACCAGGGAAGTCGCAGGGCTGACAAGCTGTTCTTTCCCTAAGTTCCCGTATGCGGCACTTGGAACTATTTAAATAAGCAGCGACCGTGCACTGCCACAACTGCCCTGGGCTCCCCCTGGGAGCACGCTGGAGGAACCAGGGGTGCCAGAGAAGACAGGAGTCTACTTGGGAGTGGCCCGGGGGGTGGCGCAGCCTCTGGAACCCCGGCAGGTAGAGGATGCATTTTAGCTCTGAACTACTCAGAACTGAGCCACAGCACCAGGGAAGGCACCACCAACACGGGCTCCTGGTCACTGTGCTGGGCCTCTCCCCATGAGGAGAGGATCCCATGGCCAAGGGATGTGCCCACTCGGAGCCTGGGCCCCCTTGCTGACCACACTGTGGGTACCTTGTACCCTAGAATGCCCTGTTCCTGTGTGCTCAGGCCTGTTTCTGGGGCTTTTGAAGCTCTCTGGGCTGTGCACACCCCAAGGTCAGTGAGGTAGGGATGTCCCCCACTGCACTGTGCAGCCCACGTGTCCTCCTGCATGTGGGGACAACACAGGACAGAGAGGGGGCTGGGCGGAGAGGCCAGCCCAGAGCCCGTCCCCTTGCTGCCACGTTCCAGAGTGGCAGAGAGTCTGAGATTCTGAAACTGCACCTGCCTTCCAGGTCTTTATGAAGTTGCATTTGTCAGCTTGGTTTGAAGTTGCTGAATGAGTAGGTTGTGACTGTTGTAATAGGTGGCCCATTTGTGGTCTAGCTCTGGGTATGGACCTGCAAGATAACCGTTCACACACTGTGCTCAGAGACCCAGGAGGGAGGTGTGGACCCTGCCAGGGCCCCCCTGGAGCTGCGGGCAGGGGGTGGCTGGGATGACTTTTCATTCCCACCCACACAGTCATTGCTCAATGCCTGGGTATTTGTTGAACCCCAGCTGTGTGTGGGCCACTTGCTGGGGAAAGGGGGTGCTGACAGTCTAGGACAAGAGGCTCATGCTGGACAAAGCCGGCAATGGTGAGGTCAGGGGGCATTAGAAGGAGGTACTGGGTGCTGTGAGATCTCAGAGCTGGGGCTCTGGGCTCTGGGTACTTCAGCCTGCCTTCCCTCTGGGTCCTCACCTTGGGCCACATGGGCCCTCACATGGCCCCCCTCTGCCCACCTCTGCCCGTGGTGGGGTCTCCTTGGACACTTCAGGACCACGCTCGGGGGATCTGAATCCATACCACAGTGCAGTGACCTCTGAGACCACCAGTGAGCTCATTTCACAGATGAGGAAGCTGAGACCCCACGTTGTACCCGGCCATGCATGGAAGGAGCGGCAGGGCCTGGCCAGATGCCTTTCCCAGCTGTCAGGATCTAGACTTCGGGGGATCATTCTGATTCTGCTTCCCTGGAGTCACCTTTACGACCCCCTTCCCCAGCCTGGCCTGTGCTGTGCACAACCACAAGGCCTCACTCTCAGAGGGGAGGGAAGATGCGCTGCCAGAACCTGTGCTCCTCAGTGGGCAAGCCGAGGTGACAGAGCAAGACGGAGAAGCGTCCCTCCAACCCCACCCCTGCTGGCCTGGCCCCCGCTGTCCCAGGGGACAGCTCTTCCAGCCTGCGTGGCCAAAGCTCTCCGCATGGCGCGGCCCTGGCTGCGTTACCGCCACCGACCAGCAGAGGGCAGGGCCGAGGCGTCCGTCAAGGGGCGGTGTCCCTGGGAGTCCCTGGCCAGGGAGCAGAAATACCTGCGGAAGAAAACCCCGGGACTGGACCCCAGACCTGCGACAGCGCCCCACGCACCACACAGACACAGACACACATAGACACACATACACACACACACACGCACACGCACACACTGGCCTGATGGAAGCTGACAGTTCTGTCTGCCAAGCTTTCTGCCCTCACTCCTGGTGGGAGTTAAACCTTTCCACAAGGTCCCTACCTCACGTCTCACTTTGTAGAAATAAAAATTAGATCCTTCACAGAAAGCCCCATTTCAACCCATGAATCCCCACAAGGCCCCCACCCTCCTCCTAGACCTGGGCTGGGAGTGAACGTGGAGGTAAGAATGTGGGTGGTGTGGGGGAGACCAGGGAAGTGGTGGTGGTGGTGGGGGGACGGTCTTGTGGACTGGAGCTGAGAGGGCTGAGTGTGGCTGTAGAAGTTAGAGACTCGCTCTGGACCCCACTGCCTGGACCTGACCCCACTTGCCAGCTGTGTGGCCTAGGACAGGTTACTTAACCTCTCTGTGCTTCAATGTCCTCGTCTGTAAAATCAGGTGAGTAACTTGATTACTTAATCTTAACCTCTCTTCTGTAAAATCAGGTGAGTAACTTGGGCTGAACCTTAATAAAAGGAGATTCTGCCAGCCAGAAAGAGGGAGGCCCGGGCTGGGTGAAAGCCCAGGAGCAGACGAGCGTCTCTGCATGGCAGGGCAAGGGCCGTAGAGCTGGGTGCCCCTTTCAGAACCCTGGGCTCTTGCAGGCAGGGGAATGCCAAGGGACAGCTAGGGGGCCCAGCACCCCCAGCACTGTCCCTAACAGGCTGCCTCTGCTGTTTTCTTTCTTTTTAGAGAAAAAGAACTCATCTTGCTACATTATGCGGCAGCTAGTAAAAACACGTTAATCTTTAAAGTGTTAGCAAAACAGCCTCCAATTTGAATATTGGCTCTTCCATCTGCGGCAGTTTGCACAGATTTTTTTCAGAGTGGCAGAATGCCTCATCTATGCACCAGCCGGCTGCAGGCACCTCCCACTGGCACAGAGCCTCCCAGGACTGTGAGGGCCCCCCTCCCGGACCAGTGTGCAGACCCAGCAGCGGGGCGCATCCCCACCCAGAGCTGTGCATAAGGGGGTCCCAGATTTGAGGATTTTGTAGACACTTAAAACTACCCTCCAAAACAACTGGGGAATCGGCACAGGGATGTTAGCTCATAGTTTTGCCAAGGAAAGCTATCTGAGAGGAAAAGCTATCATCCAAGCTTCCTTCAATTCACCAAAGAAAGAAAATTTTGACATCAAAAGGGGAAGAAAAGTTGGGCACAGTGGCTCACACTTGTAATCCCAGCACTCTGGGAGGCCGAGGCGAGTGGATTGCTTGAGCTTCAGGAGTTCAAGACCAGCCTAAGTAAGATTGAGACCCCCCATCTCTACTAAAAATAGAAAAATTATCTGGGCATGGTGGTAAATACCTGTAGTCCCAGCTACTTGGGAGGCTGAGGCAGGAGGATTGCTTGAACCCAGGAGTTTGAGGTTGCTGTGAGCTGTGATGCCCCAGCACTCTATCCAGGGGGGACAGAGACTCTGCCTCAAAAAAACAAAGGAAGGAAGGGCTCGGCGCCTATAGTTCAAGTGCCGGCCACATACACCAGAGCTGGCGGGTTCGAATCTGGCCCAGGCCTGCCAAACAACAATGACAACTACAACCAAAAAATAGCCAGGTGTTGTGGTGAGCACCTGTAATCCCAGCTACTCAGGAGGCTGAGGCAGGAGAATCGCTTAAGTCCAGGAGTCAGAGGTTGCTGTAAGCTGTGATGCCACGGCACTCTACCCAGGGTGACAGCTTGAGACTCAGTCTAAAAAAAAAAAAGGAAGGGGAAGAAAAACAGAATCAAAGAATATATGATATAAGCCTTTAAACCAAGCAAATTTACCTTTATGAAGAACCATCATGCTATCTTTATTTTCCTCATTTATCGGGTAAAAATAACCCTGGAGAATCTGTAGGTCTGCCCCAAAGGGATCATGAGGTCAGCACCTAAGGGTGCCCAGCTGGACCCTGGGCCCAAGTCATTCTGAGCTTGCTTGCCTCCAGCCTCTGCCCTCGGAAGCTTAGTCCTTTGGAAATACATACTGCTTCAGAACTTGTTAAGTGGCAGAGACTGAAGGGAGGAATAAATAGCAATATTTTATAAGTTTCAAAATGCTATTTTAACACAAATACCAGAGCAACTATAGCATAAATCAACAGAGACACCCAAAAGTATGTTTGTACAAGAAATGTAATAAGCTGGTATGAAAAACAGTGTCAACTGGTACAGATGGCAGAAAAAGCCAATATTCAAATGTATGCTGTTTTACTAACACATTAAAGATCAACATTTTGCTACCTGCTGCTCATGATAGCAGGATTAAAAAAACACACAACACACACATATACTCAACGCGTAATACTCTAACCCCGAGAATGAAAGATTCTTAAAGGAATTGTCAAGCATTCTCTATACTTCATCTGGTGGTTTTAAAGCTTCTGTGGTTCAGAGAAAAATTTGCATCTGAAAATGCAGCTTTTCCCCTATCTGCCTGATGTTTGAGGAAACGTGGAAAGCAGAATGAGGAGCTATCGGTGTCGCAGACCTTGGAGGTCTCCTGGGTTAGCACGGGGAACGGTATTACCCCAAGTGCAAGCTCATGGCTCCTCAGCCCCTCTGTGCAGCACAGGGCTATTTTAAAGAAGCTTTCTGAAGCACTGTAGCTCCCAAAAGAGTCCGAGGAGGTGGGCAGGTCAGGGAGCACCACAGATGGGTAAACTGAGGCTCAGACATGGTACGTTGCCAGCCGAGGCTCACAGGGCCTAAAGGAAGCATATTAGGGACTGCTGACTCAGCACACTCCAGCAAGGACTTAAACCCATAGGCTTGGGCATCAGGCAGCCGGAGTTCAAACCCTCACTGCACCCAAGCTGGCCTCAGACAGTTGACCTTGGGCAGGTGACCCCCCCCCCCTCTAAGCATGGACTGAGAAATGGGAACAGAACCTTCCCTGGGTTTGGTGTGGGAACCAAATGGGCTGCAGGTGGCTGAGCCTGGAAAGAATGAGCAGCAGCTGCGATGTAACATTGTCTCTGGAACAGAGAGAGCAAGCCAGTGACCCGGGAGACACAGCGGGCCACAGAGGAGTTATTTGGGTTACTTGGTGTTTTTTAAAATTTTGCTTAACATAATCTATAGATTTAGATGGGGCAAGGTGGCTCATGCCTATAATCCCAGCTACTCAGATGGGAGGGTTGCTGGAGGTCAGGAGTTCGAGACCAGCCTGGATAACATAGTGAAATCCTGTTTCCACACAAGTTTTATATTTATTTTATTTTAGGAGAGAGTCTCATTCTGAACCCGGAAAGAATGCCATGGCGTCATAGCTCACAGCAATCTCAAACACCTGGGCTCAAGCCATCCTCCTGTCTTAGCTTTCCCAGTAGCTGGGACTACAGGCACCTGCCATAACATCCGGCTAGTTTTTTTTTTTCTATTTTTAGTAGAGATGAGGTTTCACTCTTAGTCATGCTGGTCTCAAACTCCTGAGCTCAGCTCTGCATCTGTAGCACAGCGGTTACAGCACCAGCCACATATACCCATGTTGGCGGGTTCAAACCTGGCCCAGGCCAGCTGAACAACAATGACAACTGCAACAAAAAATAGCCGGGCATTGTGGCAGGTGCCTGTGGTCCCAGCTACTTAGGAGTCTGAGGCAAGAGAATCGCTTAAGCCCAAGAGTTGGAGGTTGCTGTGATCTGTGACACCATAGCACTCTACCAAGGGCGACATAGTGAGACTCTGTCTCAAAAAAAAAAACTCCTGAGTTTAGGCAATCCACATGACTCAGCCTCCCACAGTACTAGGATTACCACCCGGCCGCTACACAAACTTTAAAAACTGGTGGAGCATCATGGTGGGCACCTGGAGTCCTAGCCACTCAGGGGGCTGAGGCGGGAGGACGGCTTGAGCTGCAGTGAGCCATGATCATGCTATTGTAGCTCAGCCCAGCCTGGGCTATGGAGCAAGACTCTCTAAAACAAAACAAACAGAACCAATCTAGGCATTTCGCTTAAAGGTCCAGATTGCATCCCTGTCTTAAATAATCCCAGGCAGAAGGTCTGGTGACCCAGAGGCAAATCTTGGCATAAGCAGCCTGTGATACCCAGAAGGCAGCTGCTCTTTCTGATGAGGCCTGGACCCTCCACTTCCCTCGACACTGCCCCTCTAGAGGAAGCATCCCGGGTGAGAGCTGTGCCCTCTCATTCTTTGCCCTCTGGGCCTCCTGACTGGGTCCCAGCATGCCAGGCCACCGGGCTCCACCACCTTGCCGCTGGGTCCACCTGCTTCCTCCGCCTGGGGGACAATATTCTCCCCACTTCCTGGTCTCTGTGCTGACCCCTGTCCTAGGCAGGCCACTCTGTCATGGAGGGAATATCTTACTGCCCTCCCTCCAGCCTGGAAGGCTCCAGAGGCCAGGGACTGTGTCAGCTTCCTCTGACATCATAGCCAGCAGGGAGCCCAAAATACAGGAGCTCAACTGGATGGGGTACAACATACAAGTGATTTCATAAGTGTGCAAATACTAGCTGGGCCCAAGGGAAGGTGGCAGAATGCAACGCCACATTTCTACAGTTGGAACAACAAAATCGTAAAAGTACAATATCAAACGAGGTGGCGCGGTGGTTCACACCTGTAATCCCAGCACTCTGGAGGCCGAGGTGGGTGGATTGCCTTAGCAAGAGCAAGACCCCATCCCTAAAAATAACCAGGTGTTGCACGGTGCCTGTGGCTCAAAGGAATAGGGCACCGGCCCCATATGCTGGAGGTGGCAGGTTCAAACCCAGCCCCGGCCAAAAACTGCAGGAAAAAAAAAAAAAAGAAATAGCCAGATGTTGTGGTGAGTGCCCATAGTTTCAGATACTTGGGAGGCTGAGACAAGAGGATCACTCAACCTGACATTAGGGCGGGATATTTAAACATTTAAATGCAGGTACTCCATGGCATAGAAGTTCCATTCCAACTGGAAATAACCTAACTGTCAATAAGGACCAGTTGAATAAACAGTGAGGTACCCGCAGGGCACACATAGGACGTGGCTGTTCAGAAGAATCAGGTGGGCTGGGCGGGGGATCACACCTGTAATCCCAACACCTGGGAGGCTGAGGCTGGTCAATCACTTGAGCTCAGGAGTCTGAGACCAGTCTCACTCAGCAAGAGCAAGACCCTGTCTCTACTACAAATAGAAAAACTAGCCGGGCATTGTGGCAGGTGCCTATAGTCCCAGCTACTCAGGAGGCTGAGGCAGGAGGATCACCTGAGCTTAGGAGTCTGAGGTTGCCATGAGCTATGATGATGCTGTGGCACTCCACACAGGGTGACAGACTAAGACTCTGTCTCAAAACATAATTAATTAATTAATTAAAAAAAAAAGAAGAATGGGGGTGGCTCCTGTGGCTCAGCAGGTAGGGCGCCGGCCCCATTTGCTGAGGGTGGTGGGTTCAAACCCGGCCCTGGCCAAAACTGCAACAAAAAAATAGCCTGGCATTGTGGCGGGCGCCTGTAATCCTAGCACTCCGGGAGGTAGAGGAAGGTGGATTGCCTGAGCTCAAGAGTTAGAGACCAGCCTGAGCCAGAGCGAGACCACATCTCTAAAAATAGCCAGGCATTGTGGTGGGCACCTGTAGTTCCCAGCTACTCTAGAGGCTGAGGCAGGAGGATCTCTTGAGCCCAAGAGTCTGAGGTTGCTGTGAGCTGTGATGATGCCATGGCACTCTACCCAGTGTGACAGAGTAAGTCTCTGGCTCAAAAAAAAAAAAAAGAAAGAAAAAATGACAAGCATGTCATGATACCATAGTTTTGCCCTGTTTTTTAGTGACATCGTCCTACAGAGTCTGGGTAGTGGGTTAACGAGAACGATTTTGCCCCCAGGGGACATGTGGCAACGTCTGAAGGCATCTTTGGTTTTTGCACCTAGGCAGGGGTGCTCCTGGAGTGGCTAGTGTGTGACAGGCCAGGGATGTGGCTGAGCATCTGCAATTCATAGGCCAGCCCTGCGAAACAGGGCAGTGCCAGGGTGACAAGGCTGTCAAAATTCAGGACGAGAGCTGGAAAGAAGCAAATCAATCTGACAAAGGAGGTGGCCGCTGGGGAGATGTGGGTGCTGGTCAAAGAGAACCTTAATCCTGTGGGGAATATTTTCATGTGACTTTATTTCCTAGAAGACAAGGAAGGAGAGACAGTCAGAGTGGGCCTCAGTGGACCTGGCGGGGCCTGTCCCCACGTTTCCGGGGCAGCTCCAGTGGTGGGCAGGGTGGGAGCGATTGGGGTCATTTGAGTCGCTGCTGTCCTCATACACCAGCCCAGAGGACCCCTCTTCCCTGCAGAAGGTCCCAGGAGATGCTGTCACAGTTTCCCAGACACCAGCAACCGATTCAGTTTTCACCTTTCCCATAATGAATGCGACGTTTAGCTACTGTTCTGATTGTTTTCAAAAACAGCCCCTCTCACCAAAGCATCATTACCAGCACACTTGTTAAGGTTTCCAAACCAACTTCATAAAATCGCCTATAGCTCAGAGAACTTCCAGCGTCTCAGGCAAGGACAGAATTCTCCAATTGACTGAGAAGCGGTGACATTTGCGGAAGCATTTGACGCTCACAGGACAGAGGCAGACTCTGCTGATTCCAGCAGGGCTGGGGAGGGCCCTGGCTGCTTTGCTATTACTTAAGCACCTGGTTGACACCAGCAAAGGAAAACCCCGCAGTGAGGCCGAAGCCCTCTTAGGCCCTCCCCAAAAGACAGCCACTGTTACCCAGTTTGGGGTGTCACTGCCAGACCTTTATCCCACATATATATACATGGGTAGATAGATGATTGATAGATAATAAAGACAGTTGACAGATAAGATTAGGTAGATGGAGTTGATAGATTTGCAGCCACACAAATTATATTGTTTTACAGCACCCCCCAGCAGCACCCCCCCCCCAGTAAACGGTACGACACTGCCATATCTCCCCCGCCCCGAGGTGTACCTGGGCAGTCTTCCTTTGACTACTGTTAATCCTGTCGTATCCTGAAGCAGGGAGACAGGTAGAAGGCTGACGGGGGCCTGAAGTCAGCCTTGCTCACCAGACACACGTGGCTGCCCCAGCTCAGAGGCAGGGACACCCCTTCATAATGCACCTGCCCACAGGGGAGGCCTTTCTGGGGTCTGCGGGGGGGTGCTGGCTGATACCCAAGGATAAGCAGGGACCCACCCTTAGTGGGTTCTGGGATGCCCACAGTTCTACCCCGAGCATTCCTGTCCTTGCTTCCTTGGGCACCTGTGTCTCCCTGCACCTAGCTCTTTCAATGCCCCAAGAACAAAGCCTTCACCACCCATATAGGCGCAAAGTTGGCAGGTCGGCAGGCCCAGGGCCTGTTGTGCTCTGCAGCAGCCCACATGGGAGCCGCATCAGGTGACAATGACGCCAGGGCTGCCTCTTCAGGGCAGGCCTCTGGCCTCCCCCACTCTGCAGTCCTGGCCCCAGAGGTGTCCAAGGCCCTTGGAAGGCCCCCCCCCCTCACCCCCACCAGTGACAGGATGTGAGGCCACCGCTCTGGAAACACAACAGCAACAACAGAAAGTCTGTCATCAGAGCCTCCGTCAAAGCGGCCCTTAAGCTCCAGTTCACTCTCCCTCTCTAAGAAACAGGGTGGTTGGAAGGTGAGTCAGGTGACATGCTGGGTCTCAGCTCTGCCACCAACTCACAACCCTGCGCGTACCCGCAAGCACACTCATCTCGACACAGGCACACTCGCTTGCACACTCACATCCCCACACCCCGCCCCATTTGAATTGGACATGAGCATTAAGCTAGTTTCAGTAGACGTTCTTTTTTTCTTTTCTTTTTTTTTGGTGAGGGCTGGGCTTGAACCTGCCACCCCTGGTATATGAGGCCAGCGCCCTACTCCTTGAGCCACAGGCACCGCCCTTTCTTCTTCTTCTTTTTTTTTTTTTGAGACAAATATCTGTCCCCTGGGTTGAGTACTGCGGTGTCACAGCTCACAGCAACCTCAAACTCCTGGGCTCAGGTGATCCTCTTGCTTCAGACTCCCAAGTAGCTGGCATTACAATGCCTGACTAGTTTTTTTCTTTCTTTCTATTTTTAGTAGAGACAGGGTCTTGCTCTTGCTCAGGCTGATCTCAAACTTGTGAGCTCAGGCAATCCGCCCGCCTCAGCCTCGTGCTGGGATTACAGGTGGAGGCACCACACCCGGCCTCAGTGGACATTCTCGATTCTTATTTATGGGTGGATCAATTAGTTAATCACAACTTAATCCATGTACATCTTCGATAGGATCCTAGGGAGGGTCCCTTCAAGTAACCAAGCGTGATTTGTAATCTTGTGACGCTGCTAATTTCGTAACCACCCTTCCACCCTTCCTGTGACGTTGCCCTGAAGGAGTGACTTTGTGGTGGGTGTGACACTTAGGTGAAAGCAGCCACCCTGTTAAGACGGTGGCTCACCACAGGCACCAGTTTTCTGAAAACTCAGGTGATTCAAGCTATAGACCCGCGAATGGCAGACTGAGAGCTCGCAGGCCATTCATGAGAGCGCCAGAGCCAGCAGATTCTGGGGGCAGAGGCTGGTTTCCCCAGTGCTGTGGACATGCCAAACGGCTGGTTGGTTGGGAGTTCTGGTTAAAGAACGCTCTATGTTTTACACAGCTGTTAGCCAGGTGAGATCAGGAAATGAGGCAGCCTTGATTCAAATGTTGATGCCATATTTTTTTCTGTAATGGGGATGGGAAAGTATCAAAGTCACAGGAATTTACATTGACATGTTTGATGCTCTTGAAATGTTCTCTGGAGGGACGAAGCTGGGCGCTTCCTGAAGGCAGCTGTCCCCAGCAGGCCATGTCCCCTCCAGGGCCGGCCAACCTTGCCCTCTGGCTCGGCACAAGCATGGCCCACTCGTGTCTGGGGTGACTCAGGTCACATCTGCTGCTCAGTGAGCTACGTCTCCCTCCCTCCCTCACCCCTTCCTTTTCCTTGTCACTGTCCCCCCAGATCCCAGCCCAGTGGTCACCAAAGCAACAACTCAGGGTCTGCACCCTCTTCTCAGGGGGATACGGGGCATGAGGTGCAGCTCCAAGGACCCCGTCATCTCCACTAGGAAGGGCCCAACTCGCATCACCCCTTGATGTCCCCTTAAACCTTCTTCTTTTTACTGGAAAAATCCCAGCAGTGAGGAAACTCTCTGGGAGTGTGAGTGCCTGCCCACGGGTTCACAGGCAGCATAAATCTCACTCCATCAGAAGGGCTGGCCTCACCTGCAACTGCTGGAGATTATAAGTTTTAGAAAACTACTTACAAAGACATTCTCTGTGTAGAAAAATGAAAACATCATAGATGAAGCTAAAAGCCTGTGCCTTCCTTCAATCCCAACACCAGTGCCCTTTGGACGCCGTTCTCCCAGCTCCCTGTGCTTCCTCACACGAGGCTGTGGTGCAGGAGGTGTCTGGGCACACAGAGGCACACGCAGCGTCCTGTACCTTGCCCTCCTTGATGACATTGCGCTGTGCGATGGAAGGAGAAGGCAGGGGCCTGGCTCCTCACCCTGCAGTAGGTCCCACAGACTGCTCCTGACGGGTACAGGCAGGGGCCTCTCCACCTGGGCGCCTTGGGGTGCAGACGCCACCTCACAGTGCTGTGCTGTCAGTCAAAGCGGATTCTGCTTAGGTGGGTTTCTAGGGCAGTAATGACGTCACTCAGTTAACACCAAGGCCTGCCCTGACTCTGCCCTGGACCACCCAGAAGGCCTTTGGGATGAGAAGATACCCAGAAATCTTCCCCCAACCCCCACCCTGTACCTGTGGAAATATGGTGATTAAGCTAAGACGAAGCTGTATTTGATCAGGGTGGGTCCCTAATCTAAGGACTGATGTCCTTCTAAGCAGAGAGAGAACTGGGAAGAGAGAAAGAGACAGAGGAAGAAGGTTATGTGAGGAGAGCCCGGAGGGGTGTGGCTGTAAGCCAAGGACAGCGAGGTGGCCGGAGCCAGCAGAGGCTGGGAAGGAGCAAGAGGGCTTGTCCCTTGAACCGTCAGGGGGCCTGGAACTCCTTGACTTTGGAATCATAGCCTCCAGAAGTATGACCCAACATCTGTATGACCCTGAGTTTGTGGCCATTTCTGTGGCAGCTTTAGGAAACTAACACAGGAAATGTGTCCAGAATGGACATATGTCTTCCTCCATGTGTTCAGCACAGACCGAAGCCTTTCTTCCCTCAGGTGAAACACCCCTGCATCCAGTCCACTCAAGCACAGGGGTCTAGCAAGTGTCTCAAGGCCACGTACTCAGACAGATGAAGGGCCCAGGACCCCGGCTAAGCATGCCTCTTTCTGAGGGCTGGCATGTCTGTTCAGGAGCCCTGAGAGCGCCTTGGTGACAGTTCTCAGCGTTTATGTCCCCTGAAGTCTACCCTTGTAGCCTCTCCTACCTGGAGGCCCCAGTGCCACCCATCTCCATTCTCCCAGGTCATTAAAATCTCAACACCACCAATACCCACCAAGGCCCTCCCCCCAGTCTCTTCTGTTTTAGGAAGTTTTAGTTCGTCTGGACACACATCTTCAGCCCCCATTTTCCCCCTGGGCCTTCCAGACCTGGATGTGGAAGCCAAAACCTTGAGATTAAGGCGGAAGGTGCAGAGGGAGGCGTTGGTGGAACATGTCTGCCGTGGAAACAGAGTGCGGTCAGGAGCCTGCCCAAGGTCCTCCTCCGGGCCCCTTTGATTCTGGAGAGTCTAAGGGGACAGGTGGCTGAGAGCAGCCAGGCTAGAGAGGGCCACAGAGCATCAGAGAGACCTTTTGATCAGGGGTCTTTTAGTCTTTTCTTTCTTTCTTTTTTTTTTAGATAATCTCACTCCATCACCCTGGATAGAGTGCTATGGTGTCCTAGCTCACAAAAACCTCAAACTCTTGGGCTAAAAAGATCCTCCTGCCTCAGCCTCCCTAGTAGCTGAGATTACAGGGGCTGCCACTACATCTGGATAGTTTTTCTAATTTTTTTTTTTTTTTTGAGACAGAGTCTCACTTTGTCACCCTCAGTAGAATGCCGTGGCGTCACAGTTCACAGCAACCTCCAACTCTTGGGCTCAAGCAATTTTCTTGCCTCAGTCTCCCGAGTGGCTGGGATTACAGGTGCCTACCACAATGCCCGGCTATTTTTAGAGAAGGGGTCTTGCTCTGCCTCAGGCTGGTCTCCAACCTCTAACCTCAGGCAATCCATCGGCCTCGACCTCCCCAAGTGCTAGGATTACAGGCATGAGCCACCATGCCCAGTCAATTTTTCTATTTTCAGTAGAGACGTAGTCTCGTTCTTGTTCAGACTGGTCTTGAACTCCTGAGCTCAAGGGATCTTCCTGCCTCTGCCTCTCACAGTGCTGGGATTACAGGCATGAACCACCACACCTGGCCTGGTCAATGGTTTTGAAATCCTGGAAGAACCCTTGGGCCACTACAATCTTGGCTCACCCCCTTGAAGTCTGAAGTTTAGAAGAGTCTCCACATGGACGCCGTGAGGAGCTCCCTCCCCACATTAACCATCAGGGACTTCCTGGAGAGCATGCCCTGTCTCCCACGCACACTGGCCTTCCTTCTCTGGAGTGTGCTCACTCCTGGCAGGGCCTTTGCACTTGATCTTCTGGTGTCTGGAGGCCTCCCCACTGCCCTTCCCTCTTCTACTGGGTAACTCCTCATGTCCCTCGAGTCTCGGCTTAAAGCTCACTTCCTTGACACATCCTGTCCCTGAGCTGGGCATCTTCCCCTAACAGCCATTATAGCCATCACTTGTTACTGCCGCAGTTACACATGACATCCTAGAGTCAACTCTTCTGTCTAGGAGCATGGAGACCTGGTCACTGCGCTGACACCACAGCCTTACCTTGAAACTGGCAGGCCACCGGGCAACCTCACTCAGACCACTGAGAGGGAGACAGTGGAAGTCACCCGAGGGAGGGGTAACAGCTGCCCGCAGGGCCGGGGCAGCTTCTTCCCCGTGAAGGCCGCGGTGCCCTGCCTCTGTGCCCAAATCTCCGCCCAGCTGGTCAGGGTGGAGAACAGAGCCCATACGGGGCCGGTGAGGGCAGGGAGCGCCCAGCTCTCACTCAGCTCAGAGCTGCTGGATGACAGAATGCCGCCCCCACCCCCTCGAGGCAGTGAGCAGAGGCCACCAGCTACCCTGGCACAGATGCGGTGACGCTCCCGCCTGGGTGTGAGGGCAGCTGAGGCTCAGTCACTGTGCAATCAGAAGACAGCCACCGCGCTGGGGGCAGAGACTGCTGCAAGGGTGTGGGTGGTCACACATGAATAAAGCAGGAGGGAAGGAGGGGTCTGATGGAAGGAGGGCTGGGGGGTGCGCAGAGTGACCGCGGAGATGGGCCGTTGTTTTAAACCGGGAAGGCTCTTGGGGACCGAGTTTGTTGTACCAAGTTCTGCAGGACAAGCACACCCGACACAGGGGACAGCAAATGCAGCCTTTTTAATCACACCTCCCAGCTCCCCACACTACTCTCTGGGAGGCAGTGGAGACATCTGCTACATTGTAGGCACACTTGGACACTTTTCAACATATTGCACAGCCTATAATTTCCAACCGCTCATCCCATTCAGCCTGGGCAGGGCAGGCGGGGTGGCGCTGGGGCAGCTCTGCTCGCAGAAGTGGGGAGAGGGCAGATGTCACCCCCTCTTCCCAAGGCACTAAGGGAAGGGGCAGGTGTCCCGGAGGGAGGGGCTGCCTGTGGAGGAACTCGGCCCTCCACCTCTCCGTGCCTGGGGCACGTTGCTGGTAGAATGGAGGGTTCATCTGGGCATGAATGGCTACAAAGCTTCAAGAAGGGCTTCGCACACTGGGAAAGGGGTTGGGTGTGTGCAGGGGGCTGGGAGAGGGGTCGGGTGTGTGCAGGGGGCTGGGAGTGGGGTCGGGTGTGTGCAGGGGGCTGGGAGAGGGGTCGGGTGTGTGCAGGGGGCTGGGAGTGGGGTCGGGTGTGTGCAGGGGGCTGGGAGAGGGGTCGGGTGTGTGCAGGGGGCTGGGAGTGGGGTCTGGTGTGTGCAGGAGGCTGGGAGAGGGGTCGGGTGTGTGCAGGGGCCTGGGAGTGGGGTCGGGTGTGTGCAGGGGGCTGGGAGAGGGGTTGGGTGTGTGCAGGGGGCTGGGAGTGGGGTCCGGTGTGTGCAGGGGGCTGGGAGAGGGGTCCGGTGTGTGCAGGGGGCTGGGAGAGGGGTCGGGTGTGTGCAGGGGGCTGGGAGAGGGGTCGGGTGTGTGCAGGGGGCTGGCATTCTCCCTCATCACATCCTTTCATCCTGACAACCCTGCCGGTTCGTCATGGGGACCTTGAGGGAAGCACCTCCCGTGAGCTCACACAGCGGGGCGTGGAGGAACCACTGCTCCAGCCAGGGGCTCACACCTCTAGCTTCTCAGGCACCCTCCCCCCCCCCCAACTCCCGGCACCTACGGCAAGGGCATCACTGATGTCCTGGTGCCCAGGGCTCTGCTCTGACCACTGCCTCCCCAGAAATGGATCAGAGACCAGAGGGGTGGAGGGCCCCCCAATCCCAAGCCTTCCCTGTCCCAGAAGCATCGGGGGGCAGTCCCCTGCCCTACACCAGTGGGCTCAAACAGCTGGAGGGCAGCCCTCATCCTGCAGGTGGCCAGCCCCAGCCTGCCATGCCTGGCTCTGACCCACCCCTTGCAAGGATGGCTGACAGAGGGGCTGATGACGGACCCCGGGAATTCTCAAGAAGATTCCCAGGGGCCCTTCCCAATGGTTTGCTTTGCCTGTGCCCATCTGAAGGGGCAGGAGGGCAGGCTGGGGGCTGCAGGGGGCTGTCTGGGTGAAGTGGGAGGAGACAGTGCTTCTGGGGTCACCCCCTTCCACACCTTTTCACCTATCCTCCCCTCAGATAAGTGCTACTCTCTGAGTCCAGAGACGGTGGCTTTTCGTAAGGTGCATGGCTAATGACAGGGTCTCCACAGAAGAGACATTTCTGGGCTGAGGCGCCAGGAGGACATGGCCTTTGTCCAGCCTTAACTCTCCAAGGCTGGCCACCTCAACATGGGGCACAGACAGTGTCCCTGGAGGCTCCCACACCCTTCTTTCTCACAAAACACTATATCCCTCAACCCAGCTGTCATTTCAGAGCAGCCCAGGGAACAGCTCTGAGTGACCGGCTAGAGTCCTGTGCCCACCGCCAGGACCAGTCAGCATAGCAAGGGTGAGGTGGGGGCAGTTGAGACCATCATGGGCTCCACTAGACCATGTGGCAGAGGTCAGGGCAGAGGTCAGGGCAGGGAGGAGCAACTCCTCAACCTTGCAGATAGAGGGGGGACTTTCCAGAGGAAGGTGAGGCACCAGGCTGAGTCCAGGGGCTCACTGCAGCCTCCACAGGAAGGGCTTGAAGGAGGAGAGGGCATTCGCCTGGGCTTTGGGGAAGGAGCACCAATGGGATGCACAAGAGAGCAGGGCACTACAGGGGGAAGGAAGGTGAGGGCACAGCTCCGGGGTATGTTTGGGGCCAGGAGCATAACAGTGTGTGGCTGCAGCATGAGGGTCTTCAGTGGTTGGAACCCAGAAGCAGGTCTCTGCTAGCTGGCAGGGCACCCTCAGGAAGAGGCGCCCTTCTGGGCCAGGACAGTCCCACAGGAGCCTGGCATGGCAAACGGATGCAGGGTGGGTTTGGGAGAGGTTCTTGTGCGGTGCGTCCTGTCACAGCTGTGGGAAGTGGCCTGGCCAGGACATGAGGACAGAACTGGGACGACTTGAGGCCTCCCCTCTGGAGCGGAACTGTGTGTGCGTGCATGCATGCATGTGTGTGGGGGTGTGTATGCATCGAATGTGTGTACACCCCACGGTGCCCAACTGGGATTCAGCCTCCTGCAGCAACAGGATGCAAATGGAACAAGGGCTGACAGCTCCCAGCCGCCAGGTGAGAGGCTGAGAGCCAGGCAGGCCGTCTGAGCCCACTGCACGCCCCACCTGCCCAGCGAGCCCTCCTAGACGTGGGCACTTTACAGAACAACAGGAAGGGATTCATCCGCGGGAGGGGTGGGGGCTGCCAGACTCCCACCCTGCTCACGAGCCACAGGGACTCTGCAGCCTGGTGGACAGGCCTCCAGTCACCCCCACCCAGCCTGCCAAGAGGCCAGAGGCGGCGCCACACACCAATTACAGGAGCCAATTAATTGGCACTTAACGGGGATATTTTCTTTTACTGCGCAGAACTGAGGAGCATAAAACCCTTGATTCCTCTTCTGTGGCTTGATTCTGCTCTCTGCGCACTCATGCTGTTTAATAACTCCTGCAGCAGACCCAGGGCCACATCGCGTGGGGTGCGGGGGAGCGGTGCAGCGATTCCCCATTAGCAATCTGGTGAGGAGGCCACACTGGCTGCGCTGTTTACCGTTCCATTTCCCCTTGGCTGCTCCCAGAAGTTTCCATAAAAACAGATGTAAAGTAATCAAAGACTTCCCAGCCCCGAGCATCTCTGCTCCTGAAGGCTTCCACAGAGCCGGCTCCCTCTGCTGGGGTTTGTGGTTCCAAAAGACTCTTAAAACCGCCCTAAAATCTGTCCCCAGGAATGAAGACTTCTCCTCGCCTACAGACTCCGCAATCATTTGTGAGTATTTTATGGCCAATAATAATAGTAATAGCACCTTTGCTGTCCCCAGTGCCTTTCCCAATTATGCTCAGAACACACGACGTGTGATTCCCTGCAGCGTCACGATGGCTGATCAGAGAGGCGTCACCTGCATTTTGCAGATGGAAAGGAGAAGGCAGTTCGCTGGAGCAGTCACCCTTAGCACTGTCTCCTCCAGAGTCTAAATGTTCCAGGAGAAAGGTGGGAGCTGTCCCCTTCCTTGGTGACAGCCCTGCTGCCAGCCTTCTGCGGTCCTCATTCAGTGAGCCTGTGTCATGGGCAAGGAGGGCTGGGACTTGGTGGCCTGGGAGAGACAGAGATACCGGTGTTACTCTGACTGAACACCTGGACTTCAGACGATCGCACTGTCATAAATGCCTGGCCCAACTCACATGTTCCACAGCCAGGATGCTGGGGGTCCAGTGTGCAGAAGGGCCAGAGCCAGGACAAGGTCCCTGGAGGACTCAGGCCTTAGGCCCCGGCCCAAACTCTCTGCAGCTCAGCATATTATGGTGTCCAGTCTCTCCCCTCATTCCTGCAAGCGGCCGGAAGCTGGGGTATGTGGCGCCCTGTACATGCCCTCTGCACTTCTTCAGTTCACCCTCACGGGAGTCATGGAATTATGATCCTCACTTCATAGTGGAGGATATAAGGCACAGAGAGGTTACCTGCTAAGTCCAAGGGGGAGGAGGCAGTGAGCAGAAGGGGCATCTCGGGGTTCCGGCAAAGTGGCTCCCCTTGGTCTGATTCACCTCCTGCACTTCCATAAAAGATCCCATTTGCACACAGGTCTCTCCAAGGTGAACAGGGTGTTAAGTCTGGACCTGTTAAATGCATCTCTACCACCACTTGGGGATCACCTCCCAGAGAATGAAACCAGAACAGTGGAAAGCAGAGACAAAGAAAGATTCCCACGAATATCATTTAAGCCCCTGAATCCAGCCATACCTGAAACCCCTAGACTTGTCAACACCCAGAGCCAATTACTTGTTATTTCAGAGTTTCCTTGAGCCAATGGACTCAGGTTTCTCTCACCTGCATCTTAGTGAACCTTCCTGAACACAGGTCCCAGATCAGAAGGAGTTCCGGCCTTCCCCTGTCTTCAAGTCTCCTGCCATCACAACAGGGAGAGCAGGTTCAGTGTCTCTGGAGGGGAGAAGAGGTGGCAGCTGGTGTGGAGCTACTACACTCTCCTGGGGGTACCCTGAGGCAGATGTCAAGGACCAGAGGTGCTGGTCCAGGAAGGGACAGGATGGGGGTCTCAAGGACCAGAGGTGCTGGTCCAGTAAGGGACAGGATGGGAGTGCCAAGGACCAGAGGTGCTGGTCCAGCAAGGGACAGGATGGGGGTCTCAAGGACCAGAGGCGCTGGTCCAGTAAGGGACAGGATGGGGGTCTCAGGACCAGATGCACTGGTCCAGTAAGGACAGGATGGGGGGGTGCCAAAGACCAGAGGCGCTGGTCCAGTAAGGGACAGGATGGGGGTCTCAAGGACCAGAGGCACTGGTCCAGTAAGGGACAGGATGGGGGGTGCCAAGGACCAGAGGCGCTGGTCCAGTAAGGGACAGGATGGGGATCTCAAGGACCAGAGGCGCTGGTCCAGTAAGGGACAGGATGGGGGGTGCCAAGGACCAGAGGTGCTGGTCCAGCAAGGGACAGGATGGGGGTCTCAAGGACCAGAGGCGCTGGTCCAGTAAGGGACAGGATGGGGGTCTCAAGGACCAGATGCACTGGTCCAGTAAGGACAGGATGGGGGGGTGCCAAAGACCAGAGGCGCTGGTCCAGTAAGGGACAGGATGGGGGGTGCCAAGGACCAGAGGTGCTGGTCCAGGAAGGGACAGGATGGGGGTCTCAAGGACCAGAGGCGCTGGTCCAGTAAGGGACAGGATGGGGGTCTCAAGGACCAGATGCACTGGTCCAGTAAGGACAGGTGGGGGGGTGCCAAAGACCAGAGGCGCTGGTCCAGTAAGGGACAGGATGGGGGGTGCCAAGGACCAGAGGCGCTGGTCCAGTAAGGGATAGGATGGGGGTCTCAAGGACCAGAGGTGCTGGTCCAGTAAGGGACAGGATGGGGGGTGCCAAGGACCAGAGGCGCTGGTCCAGTAAGGGACAGGATGGGGGTTGCCAAGGACCAGAGGTGCTGGTCCAGCAAGGGACAGGATGGGGGTCTCAAGGACCAGAGGCGCTGGTCCAGTAAGGGACAGGATGGGGGTCTCAAGGACCAGATGCACTGGTCCAGTAAGGACAGGATGGGGGGTGCCAAAGACCAGAGGCGCTGGTCCAGTAAGGGACAGGATGGGGGTCTCAAGGACCAGAGGTGCTGGTCCAGTAAGAGACAGGATGGGGGGTGCCAAGGACCAGAGGCGCTGGTCCAGTAAGGAACAGGATGGGGGGTGCCAAGGACCAGAGGTGCTGGTCTAGCAACGGACAGGATGGGGGTCTCAAGGACCAGAGGCGCTGGTCCAGTAAGGGACAGGATGGGGGTCCCAAGGACCAGAGGTGCTGGTCCAGTAAAGGACAGGATGGGGGTGCCAAGGACCAGAGGTGTTGGTCCAGTAAGGGACAGGATGGGGGTCCCAAGGACCAGAGGTGCTGGTCCAGTAAGGGACAGGATGGGGGTCCCAAGGACCAGAGGTGCTGGTCCAGTAAGGGACAGGATGGGGGTCTCAAGGACCAGAACCGCTGGTCCAGTAAGGGACAGGATGGGAGTGCCAAGGACCAGAGGCACTGGTCCAGTAAGGGACAGGTTGGGGAGTGCCAAGGACCAGAGGCGCTGGTCCAGTAAGGGACAGGATGGGGGTCTCAAAGACCAGAAGTGCTGGTCCAGTAAGGGTCAGGATGGGGGGTGCCAAGGACCAGAGGCTCTGGTCCAGTAAGGGACAGGTTGGGGAGTGCCAAGGACCAGATGCGCTGGTCCAGTAAGGGACAGTATGGGGGTTCCAAGGACCAGAGGCGCTGGTCCAGTAAGGGACAGGATGGGGGTCTCAAGGACCAGAGGCGCTGGTCCAGTAAGGGACAGGATGGGATTGCCAAGGACCAGAGGTGCTGGTCCAGTAAGTGACAAGACGGGGGTGCCAAGGACCAAAGGCGCTGGTCCAGCAAGGGACTGGATGGAGGTGTGTCAATACTTTGGTCTCAGACCTCAAGGGTGTGGACAGACCTCCATTTCTGAGGGTCCCTGTTCACCCTGGCGCTTCCTGTCGTTCTCCACCAGGCCGCCTGGGGGACCCTCTGAGAAACCAGTCTGTCTCTCTTGCTCATAACCGTCCCGCGGCTTCTAGTGTGATTTGACTCTGTGCGGGGCAGCCCCAGCCTGCCCTCTCCACTCTCTGGCCTTTCCTCGCCTTATAGGATGGCTGGCAGCTGTACCTGTCACCGGCAGGGCAGGAAAGGTCACCCCTGCCGCACGGAGGCCGGCTCTTCCTCCTCATCCAGCTCAGCCCTGGGCCCTTCTTTCTCATCAGCCTCTCCTTTTCCTTTGCAGCAACCACCGCGTCTCCCCTTTACTACCTGGTTCTCTTCCTGGAAGGGAAGACCTCAGCGTCACGGTGACCTCAGTGCCTGGAAGAGGGCTCTACCAAGTGTGTACTCAACAACTACTTGTTGAATAAAAGGATGAGGGAACAAATTACCAAAGGACTTGGCCACCTTGGCCTTGACAATGGGTCCCTGCCTCTCCCTGGCCACCCCACCTCAACTATACCACTCAAAACCCACCCTATTGGGCGGCGCCTGTGGCTCAGCGGGTAGGGCGCCGGCCCCATATGCCAAGGGTGGCGGGTTCAAACCCAGCCCCGGCCAAACTGCAACAAAAAAATAGCCGGGCGTTGTGGCAGGCGCCTGTAGTCCCAGCTACTTGGGAGGCTGAGGCAAGAGAATCGCTTAAGCCCAGAGATTTGGAGGTTGCTGTGAGCTGTGTGACGCCACGGCACTCTACCGAGGGCGATAAGGTAAGACTCTGTCTCTACAAAAAAAAAAAAAAACCCACCCTATTCACCCTTCTTTCAGAAAAAGCTCAACACCCCTGATCAGGGGCTTTCCTCTTTCCCTGAAGCCCTCCCTGCCCACTCTGGGAACCACAGCATCTGGGAGGGGCAGCCCCAGCCCATCCGGGCAGTCCCGAGCAATGAGGAGGCCAGCAGGTGCCGCTCCAAGGAGCAGTGGCCCAGTATACGTTCTTTTTTCCATATGAGGAAAAAATTAGCTTTCCTTACCAGACAAGAATGACAATTTACAGAAAATTATGCTTTGAATTCATAATCTGTAATGAGCGGAAATGGTATTCTATAGCAATCCATCCCAACTGACTCGCTATTGTAAATGCACCTGCTAACATTTTTTAAGCCGGGACTTTATGGAAAGGACATTTTGATCGCTTCTGAAGTTTGCTGAGCAATTCTCACTCTCTCTCAGGCATATGGTCTTTGTGCTGGAAATTTCCCTTGTGGCTTCCCACAAGCACTGGCAGACGGGCACGTGGGCTCGCACGCGGGCACATACACACAGCCACAGCCCCCTTGTTGGCACGACTCTAATGGGGGGCCTTGCAGGTGCCAAACTCTGGAAATGGAAGCTGGGAGAGTGAAATCACAGTCAGCACCTGTGCCGAGCTTGCCCGAAGAGCTGCAAAGTGTGGTACCCGCCGGAATTAGAGATGCTTTGGTGCAGGGCAGGGGCCTCCCTGGGGGCCATGCAGGTGGGCTGTGAGAGCCACTGAGCTCTGGGTCTGCAGGGGCCGCATGTCAATCCCCTCACATGTCTGGTTTTATGCTCCTACAGAAGTCATCCGTGGTTGGCCCCACGTGGCAGCCACCCCACCCAGTCCCTGCCTTGGGCCTCCAGCTCAGCACGGACACAAACAGGTGGTGGGCAGCTTGCTGTATGTGACCACACGAACAGGGAGCCCCAAGAGGCAGGCCCAGGGCTCCTGATATGCCTCTGGGCCCTGCCCTCGTTCTGGGGCGTAGTAGGGACCAGGGAAGTTCCTCAGAGGACCCTGCCTCTGGGAGGTGGGCCCTGTGCTGAAACTCAGCCCAGGCAACCGCTGGCTCACCAGGGTGTGTTCTTTTAAGGCCTCACGGACACTAGGCCTCAGAGAGCTGGTAAGGTATGGGCCTTTCTTTCCTTTTCAAGGCCTATTACTTTCCACTGCATCTGGAAAGTCGTGGTCATAGCAATGTATAACACGGCGATGACATGGGGAGCCAGGGAGGTGGGCACAAGCTCACCGATGCTCTATCTATGCAGACAAATATTTAGGGACATTCTAGCTACAGCGCTAGGGCAGCTGCTAAAGAGGGCATGGATCCTAAGAATGAGTGTGTTCTCATGCAGAGGAGGCTTTGGGACACATTATTCCTGAAAGTGAAAGTAAGTTTAAAAGGAAGTTAGGTGCACCTGTACACAATGTGACCCCACTAATTTTTTTTAATCTAACAAAATGATGCCACACGTCGTGACTGGGCACACCCACATGTGCACGCACCATCGTGATAGCCATCCACACAGGAATTGTGTGAGAATTCTGGGAAGGAGCACGTCACACCATCAACTGTGCCTGCCTCTGGGGCTGAAGGGCACCCAGGAGCTGGTGGAAAAGGGGGCATTAGCCCTGTCTGTGATGTTTGGGTTCATCTTTTTTTTTATTATTTTTTATTTTTACATATACATGTGTTTATTAGGTTTCCATTTTTTTGCCTTCACAAAATTAAAAAGGCTTAAATTTTAATAACAATAACAATGTTTAAAATAAGGACTAGAAACAAAAACCTCGTAAAGAACGAACAAACATAAATACATTCAGAAAAGGAATCAGACAATTGCTACATTGAAATAGTAAACTAATGGGCGGCGCCTGTGGCTCATTCGGTAAGGCGCCGGCCCCATATACTGAGGGTGGCGGGTTCAAACACGGCCCAGGCTGAACTGCAACCAAAAAATAGCTGGGTGTTGTGGCGGGCGCCTGTAGTCCCAGCTACCCGGGAGGCTGAGGCAAGAGAATCGCTTAAGCCCAGGAGTTGGAGGTTGCTGTGAGCTGTGTGAGGCCATGGCACTCTACCAAGGGCCATAAAGTGAGACTCTGTCTCTACAAAAAAAAAAAAAAAGAAATAGTAAACTAATAATAATAATGCAAAGAAAGTAACATTCACATAGTCAAAAAAGAGTATGTCTATTATAGAATGCTTTGACTCAGATTCAGTATGGAGTCATTGGTTAACTTCTTGTTTTTTTTTTAAGTCTCAAAAAATAGACAACTAATATTTATAAATAAAAGTAAAAGGTAATTTCAAAAAACAGATCATGCCAAATCCTATAGACAATAGAAAAAGAAGAAATACTTCAAAATCATTCTACTTGATCTGGGTACACCTGATATTAAAATTGGAGAAAATATATTATTATAAAGGGGAAATTACAAACATATGTCACTTATAAATGAGGATGCAATATCCTAAACAACATATTAACAAGCTGAATTAAAAGTTAATGTTTAAGTAATGTACTTTGTTCAAAATGGGTTCATCTTTTTACAATGAAGAGGTATTCACATATGCTTCTGTGATTAATTTTTTTTTTTTTTTTGAGACAGAGTCTCACTATGTCACCCTGGGTAGAGTGCCGGGGCATCACAGCAACCTCAAACTCTTGGGCTTGAGCGATTCTCTTGCCTCAGCCTCCCAAGTAGCTGGGATTACAGGCGCCCACCACAACACCCAGCTATTTTTTTGTTGCAGTTGTCATTGTTGTTTGGGAGGCCCGGGCTAGATTAAAACCTGCCAGCTCTGGTGTATGTGGCTGGCACCCTTAGCTGCTGAGCTACAGGAGCCGAGCCATGCTTCTGTAATTAAAACTAATGATTCTTTTTTTTTTTTTTTTGCAATTTGGCTGGGGCTGGGTTTGAACCCGCCACCTTCAGTATATGGGGCCGGCGCCCTGCTCACTGAGCTCACAGGCGCCACCCTAAAACTAATGATTCTTATAAAAGAAATATAAAGCAGTGTAAGGTGGTTTCTGCCCTTACTTTCTGGTCACAGTATGAGATGGGACAGTCCACACAACCTGGGCCCTTATGAAACCCTCCTGATGTGCTCTGTCCATTCATTCATTCATTCATTCATTTGACACGTACTCACTGGGCACCTCTCCTGGGTTACAGGCTGCAGCAGGAGACAGGCAGGCAGATCCTCCCCAGGAGTCCACGCTGGGTGTGTGTGTGTGACCTGCTGTACTTTACTCTTGGGTTAAAGGAGGGCAGAGAAGTGGGGGTAGTAAATAGGCTGTCCCCAAGTATACAAAAATCACATATTGGCCAGAGAATGTGATGAGAGGAGCCCCTCGGGCCCAGTTCAGATGTCCCCTCTTCTTGGAAGCTCTGTCTCGCACCCCCACTCCTGCCCCCACCACATGGGACCTGTAGGCAAGCTTCCCAGCAAAATTATGTTTTTCTGCTAGCAGCTCCAGGTTGGACTCACAGCCTGGCAACCAGCAGGCCACGTGTAGGCAGAGGTTTCACACTGGAGTAGGCACCACACCCGCTGTGCACACCCAGCCCGCTGCTCTTCCTGCCAGCACCTGGGCTTGTGGGCTCCATCTCACAGTACACACAGGTGGCATATGTCTTATTCCCCAGCCTCCTTCCCTCACCTGCTGTGCCACATTCATCAAGGACCAGTCTATACACAATGAATGGAGGTAGGCATAGATGGATGGGTGAGTGGATAGTTGAGTAGGTAGATGGCTGGGCAAGTGGATGGGTGGATGATGGGTGGGTAGATGGAGGGGTGGATGGTGTGGTAGATGGAGGGGTGGATGGTGGGTAGATGGGTGGGTGGATGAGCATATGGGTAGATGGATGGGTAGGTGGATAGGTAGATGGAGGGGTGGATGGATGGATGGTGGGTAGACGGAGGGGTGGATGGTGGGTAGATGGAGGGGTGGATGGTGGGTAGATGGAGGGGGTGGGGGTGGATGGTGGGTAGATGGAGGGGAGGTTGGGTAGACGGAGGGGTGGATGGGTGGGTAGATGGAGGAGTAGATGGTGGGTAGACGGAGTGGTGGGTGAGTAGATGGATGTTGGGTAGACAGAGGAGTGGATGTGTGGGTAGATGGAGGGGTAGATGGATGGATGGTGGGTAGATGGAGGGGTGGGTGGGTAGACGGATGGGTGGATGGGTGGGTAGATGGAGGGGTAGATGGTGGGTAGATGGAGGGGGTGGGGGTGGATGGTGGGTAGATGGAGGGGTGGATGGTGGGTAGATGGAGGGGCTGGGGGTGGATGGTGGGTAGATGGAGGGGAGGTTGGGTAGACGGAGGGGTGGATGGGTGGGTAGATGGAGGGGTAGATGGTGGGTAGATGGAGCGGTGGGTGAGTAGATGGATGGTGGGTAGACAGAGGAGTGGATGTGTGGGTAGATGGAGGGGTAGATGGATGGATAGTGGGTAGATGGAGGGGTGGGTGGGTAGACGGAGGGGTGGATGGGTGGGTAGATGGAGGGGTAGATGGTGGGTAGATGGAGTGGTGGGTGAGTAGATGGATGGTGGGTAGACAGAGGAGTGGATGTGTGGGTAGATGGAGGGGTAGATGGATGGATGGTGGGTAGATGGAGGGGTGGGTGGGTAGACGGAGGGGTGGATGGTGGGTAGATGGAGGGGGTGGGGGTGGATGGTGGGTAGATGGAGGGGTGGATGGTGGGTAGATGGAGGGGGTGGAGGTGGATGGTGGATAGATGGAGGGGTGGATGGGTGGTTACATGGAGGGGTGGATGGGTGGGTAGATGGAGGGGTAGATGGTGGGTAGATGGAGTGGTGGGTGAGTAGATGGATGGTGGGTAGACAGAGGAGTGGATGTGTGGGTAGATGGAGGGGTAGATGGATGGATGGTGGGTAGATGGAGGGGTGGGTGGGTAGACGGAGGGGTGGATGGTGGGTAGATGGAGGGGGTGGGGGTGGATGGTGGGTAGATGGAGGGGGTGGGGGTGGATGGTGGATAGATGGAGGGGTGGATGGGTGGTTACATGGAGGGGTGGATGGGTGGGTAGATGGAGGGGTAGATGGTGGGTAGATGGAGCGGTGGGTGAGTAGATGGATGGTGGGTAGACGGAGGGGTGGATGGGTGGGTGAGTGGATGGGTAAATGAATGATTGAACAGAGTGTTGGTGGGAGGATGGATGGGTGGGTGGATGTGGGGGGGTGTGTGGGTGTCAAACTACTATGCACCAGGAGCCCTGTGGACGGAGCAGATGGTGGGGAAGAGCAGAGCAGGGACAAATGTTATAAATGGAATCAGCCGGCAGTCGCAGGCCCCTGCTGGGCACACACTGCAGTGATGGGGAAGCCCATGAGGGAAAGAGGAGGAGATGAAGAGAGAGAGAAGGAAGGGCAGGAGCAGGACAAGGCCAGGCCGCAGGCTGTGGGCAGGATGGGGGGCGGGGGCTGCCTGGGAAAGCCCCAAGATCAGTGAAAGAGCAGGGGGAGGGCAGATCCCACCACCACCTGCAGGCTCACCTGCTCTGAAATGCCCGACCTGGAAAGAGTCACTTCATACCCTCTGCCACCACAGGCCCACTTTCTGGGTGGGGACAGGGGTCCTAGTGGACCAGCCCTACTGGAACCTCCCCCAGCCTGGTGCCAGACCCCTAAACTTATGAACTACGACAATGCTTCCCAAAGTTGGGTTAAAGACCCCGCCCATGGGTGACAGTTATTGATTAGACCCTTGAGCACGGGGTGCTGTGACAAGCCTGAACTCTGCTGTCGTGGAGCAGACAGTGCTGTGATGTAGGCGGCTGAGAGAGAGACAATCAGACACACAAGGAAAATAACGGCTGATCTCCATGCTGGGAAGAAAATGAAGCAGCGAGTGACATGACCAGGTGACAGCAGAGGTCAGGGAGGGCTGTGCGGAGGAAGGGCACCTGAATGAGACCAGGTGACAGCAGAGGTCAGGGAGGGCTGCGCGGAGGAGGGGCACCTGAATGAGACCTGAAGCTGCCCTACGCAGGGTCCCGACTACTGGGGTCTGGGGTCTGTCAACAGACACTGTCCACGTGCCACCATTGGGCTGGCACCAGGCCAGGCAGTGCAGAGGTGGACAGGAAAAATCACAGATACCTTCAGGGAAACTGGGGTCAGACAGTGCGACCCCTAGTCAGCCTAGCTCCAGGGGGACGAACAGCTGTGGGCGCCCGGCAGAGGGCACTCCTAACTAACTAGTCATGGAAGGCTGGAGGCTTCCTGGGGAGGCGGTGCCTGGGCTCTGGGCTGAAGAGGAAGAGCTTGCCGGTCAAACCACCCAGGAGGGGGCATTCTAGGCAGAGTCATGGGACAACCCCAGGTGGTTTGAAGAGCATAAGTCCCAAGGGGAGGAAGAGGCAGAGGGAGACAGGGCTGGAAGGGGCACAAGGTAGATCACCAAGGGCTTCACCCAGGGGCAGTGGGGAGCCACTGAGGGTTTTATGCAGGGCATTTTCCATGTAACCCTAATCCACATTTTAGGAAGAGCCCTCCTGAGTGCTGCAGAGGGAATGGACAGCAGTGGGAACAGCCACCATGGACCTGTCACATGCTCCAGTGAGAGGCCATCTCTGGAGGGTCAGGACACGTGTGGGGACCCAGGATGGAGGTGGAACCTGCAGCTCCGAGTGGAGGCTGGAGGAGGAAGGAGTCAGGGAGGACTGCCTCCAGGGCTTCCTGCTATTTTGCCTGCCCAGTGTCCATGATTTCACTTGGGAAGACCCCCCTCGACCCCCATTCTTGGTCTGTAGCAACAGTTTAGGACCTAAGTTGAGCACATGGTGAAAGCCTGGTCAGTCCTCCACAGCACTGGCAAGCAGTGGGAATATGACCCACGCCAGACCAACGGACATCAAGTCTGAGGCTTGGGACAGCGGATTTGTCACTACTGTCAGAGAGCCTGCCAGAGAGGGGGACCAAGAAATGGACACAGCCTTGACAATTTGGACCCTGAAGCCCCCAGACTTTCAGTAAATCCCCTTTCTCCTGAGCTCAGTTTGACCTAAGATTCTCTTGCTGACAACCAAAATAATTCTGACCAAATCAACAAAAGAGGCAGAGGTGAGCAAGACTTGGGGTCTGTCCTCCAGGAGAACAGCTAGTATCTGGTAGGACGAGAAGTCACAGGCAGATTGCCTGGAGCACAGAGCAGCAGAACATGAGGCCAGCGTCCAGGCGGCGTCCAGGGGAGGGGCAGATGTAGTGACGTGGCATTCAGAAGAGCAGAGACAGACAGCTTCCCGGAGGAAGTGGCATTTGAGCCAGGCTCTGAGTCTCAGGCTGTCCATGAAGATGGACAGATGCTTTAGGAGAGAGGAAGAGGGCTCAGGACCCCAGTCCAGCTCCCCAGAAGCATAGGGTAGTGCAGGGCTGAGCTCCAGCCTTACCTGGCTGGTGGGAGCCAACACCCTGGAGGAGGAGCCAGCCCAGAAAAGCAGCCTCGTCACGACTGAGGGCTGTCCAGAGAGGAAGGGTTTGACTGCAGCCAGGTCAAGCTGCCAGAGCCCACCACTGCCATGTTGGGCCCCAGCCTTCCAGGACACCCTCAAAGACGCAAGGTCCACCATGGCATTGGCACCTCCTTAGTAAACAGCAGGGTCCCAGCCTTCCAGGATGGCCGGTACACATGCTGTCTCTACCTGTCCTGGCCACCCTCAGAGACGCAAGGTCCACCATGGCATTGGCACCTCCTTAGTAAACAGCAGGGTCCCAGCCTTCCAGGATGGCTGGTACACATGCTGTCTCTGCCTGTCCTGGCCACTCTCAGAGACGCAAGGTCCACCATGGCATCGGTATCTCCTTGGTAAACAGCAGGTGGGCCCCAATACACACCATGGGACTGAGGCTTCCCATGTCACTTGCTCTTGGGAATGCCCACTTCCTGCCACCTTCCCCAGGGGTCAGGCACTGCCACCTCCAAGGGCTGGGGGTGGGGGGGAAAGTCCTCAGTGCCCAGCTGGGCACACCCCCAGCACCAGTTCATTTGAGCAGCTTTCACCTCTCCAGGGCCTCAGTTTCCCCAACTTGGCAATCTGTGCCCTGGCTACCTTCTGGGGATCTTTTTGGGCACTGAGTGAACTTGCAGTAGGAAAGCACAGGGACCTGAGCCATCACAAACGGCAGATACAAAGATCAGAGAACTGGGCCAGCCAGTCCCATGGGGCCACCTGCACCGTCTATGGTCAGGGTCTAGGGCGGGGGCGGCCCCCTGGGATGAGGTTGCTAGGAGCAGGACCGGCTGAGCATACAGGAAAGACTCCATCAAGGAACATTACAAAGGAGTACAACAAAAACTCAGAGAATCACAAGTGTTGGCAAGGATGGAGAGGAAGCAGAGCCCTCACACGTGGCTGGTGGGAATGCAGGACGGCACGGCCACTCTGAGAACAGCCCAGCAGTTCCAGAATGATTACAGGTAGAGTCCGCCGAGCCAGTGATCCCACTCCTGGTTCTATACTCAAGAGAAATGATGACCAGTGTCCACACAAAAACTTGTACCTGAGTGTTTACAGCAGCAGCATTCCTAAAAACCAAAAGGTGAAAATCCCCACGTGTCTATCAATGCACTGATGGACAAAGTGTGGAATATCACACAATCATAAAAAAAGGAAGACAGGCCTGGTGCACACACGGGTGAACCTCAGAAACACCATGCGAAGTGAATGAAGCCAGCCTCAAAAGACCACACGCTATATCCTGGGACTGCTTGAGCTCAGGCGTTGGAGACCTGCCCGAGCAAGAGTGAGACACCACCTCTACTAAAAATAGAAAAACTAGATGAGTGTCATGTGGGCACCTGCAGTCCCAGCTACTCAGGAGGCTGAGGCAGGAGGACTGCCTGAGCCCAAGAGTTTGAGGTTCCTGTGAGCTATGATGGCACTCTAGCCTGGGGCAACAGAGACTGAGTCTCAAAAACAAACAAACAAACAAAAAAGACCATGTTATGTGATTCCATTCATATGAAAGGGCAAAACAGAAAAATCTAAAGCTATAGAAAGTAGGTTAATGGCTGTTTAGAGCAGAGATGGGGGTATGGGTGACAGCGAATGTGTTTATGAGGTGATGAAAATGTTCTAAATGGACCACAGGGTGACTTGTGAATATACTAAAAACGATTGAATGTACACTTTAAATGAATAAATTATCTGGTATGTGAATTATGTATCAATAGGCTATTTTTTAAAGAAGAAAAGAATTACAAACCAATTATACTCTCAAGAGTTCTTATAACTAGCAGAAACATCTTTATTTATTTATTTATTTATTTTTTTTGAGACAGAGTCTCACTATGTTGTCCTCAGTAGAGTGCTGTAGTGTCACAGCTCACAGCAACCTCCCAACCTCCTCTTGGGCTTAAGTGATTCTCTTGCCTCAGACTCCCAAGTAGCTGGGACTACAGATGCCCTCCACAACGCCCGGCTATTTTTTTGGTGCAGTTGTCATTGTCGTTTGGCAGGCCTGGGCTGGGTTCAAACCCACCAGCCCTGGTGTATGTGGCTGGTGCCCTAACCACTGAGCAGAGGCGCTGAGCCAGAAACATCTTTTTCATACATCAGTTTACTTACTTATGACCTGACCCCTGTCCCACCTGAGAACAGGTCTCCACTCCTGACGGAGCTCAGTGACTAGCCTGTGGTCCTACGCTTGCCAGGGAGCTCTTCAGATGAAGGCGGGTGCCGAGCTTCTGCCGTCTTCCGCTCACACTCCCACCATATGGCCTGCTGCACACTGGGCTGCGTTGCAGACGCTCTAACTTGGAGCTCTCCTGCTTTTGTGTGTTAATAACATAAAGATGGAACATAGCTCACCACACATTTTGTGTTTGCTAACTCTCGGTATGTATATAAAACAGACTTCAGTGTGACTAGCCAACCCACTTGTGAAGTGGAAGGAAAACAGAGCAATTAGAGAGAGAAGGGGGAGCCAGGAGTGTGCGAGCTCTGAACGGGGCCAAGTCTCCGGGACTGTGGGTGGTTCCTGAGGGGCAGGGAGGTCCTGGGCAGGGGTAGGCGGTGGGGGAGGTGGGCCCGGGCACTCCCCCACCTCAGGCTGTGCCCCAGGCGCACCTGCCAGCTCCCCCTTCCTCTGGGTCTCCTCCCAGGAAAGTTCTTCAGGACACTGCCTGCTCACCCTTGCTAACCTTCATTCACAAATCTCTCCCTCCAATGTCTGGAGTACACAGCGCCTCCCACGGGCCTTGGTGCAGCTTCCTTGTGCTGGGAAGCGGGCCTCAAACAAGTAAACAAACGTTCAATTATAAGACGTGTCAGGTGCTGTGAAGAATAAAACATGGAGCTTAATTAAAAGCGCGAAGCATGTATTCCACTATATGAGCTGCATTTCAAGGCAATCCAATAGCCCCGATTGAGATGGAAAAGTTCTTTCCAGAACACTCTAGTGAATGAGCACTGGTGTGTGCAGGCAGGGGGCTCCTGTGGGGAGGAGCGTTTCATCCCTGACAGAGTTCAGAACCGCAAGGGCCTGGTCATGAAGAAAAGCAGAGGATTTTTAGTCTGTTTTATGACTGTTTTCAAGTTCCATTGCCTGAAGCAGGGCGGGCTGCTCCCACACATCCCCTCCCCGGGTATGCCTCTAGGTGGGAAGACAGACAAGAAATAAAAAGCACACCATTTGCAAACTCTAATCAAATAACTGATGGAGGAAACAATTACCGTTGGACGAAAGCATTAGTGAAAGGCCGATGGGGAACTTTTCAATGGAAGGATGAGGCTGCTGCCCACCACCTGACCCCACTGGTCACTCTCTCAGGATCAGGACAGCCGCACACTATGGGCCTTGGAGGTGAGGACACATGAGCACACAGTATCACCTCCAGACAGGTGCTCACTCTCGAGCTTGCTCCAGCTCCAGGTCATACAGGGAGGAGGGGAATGAGTGAATGACTCTGTGAAGAAGCAGCAGACCAATCCAGAATGAGACGCAATCCTGCAAGACACTGGCCTGGCTTCTGCAGTGAACACGGAGGAGAAGGGGCAGTGAAAAGGATGATGGGACACAATAACCAGATGTGGTGTGTGGATCCCATGTGGACTGCGACCCAGGCCGACAGTTAAAGGCCGCATTTGAGACGGTCGGGAAAACTGGTTTTAGACTGAGTCAGTAAACCATACCGAGACTATTGTCTTATTTTTCAGGTGTATTGCTGGTGTTATGGTTATGTGAGTAAACCCTTTTTAGAAATACATACGGAGTATGTAAAAGTGAAATGATACCGTGTTTGGAATCCAGCTTAAAATTACTTCAGCCAAGAAAAGAAAAAAACAGCACTGGCTCCAGGAAGCAGACACGACAAAATTTTTATTACTAAATTTGCAGGATAAGTGTACAAGGGTTCATTATATTACCATGTCTCTACTTGTGAGTACATTCAAAAATTTTTATAATTAAGAAAACAAAAACAGGGGCCAGGAGTAAAGGTTCACGCCTGTAATTGCAGCATTCTCGGAGGCCAAGGCAGGTAGATCGCCTGAACTCAGGAGTTTGAGGCCAGCCTGAGCAAGAGCAAAACTCTGTCTCTATGAAAAATAGAAAAACTAGCCAGGCATTGCGGTGGGCATCTGTGGTCCTTGCTACTTGGGAGCCTGAAGCAGGAGGATTGCTTGAGCCCAAGAGTTTGAAGTTGCTGTGAGCTATGACACCTCAGCACTCTAACCAGGGTGACAGAGTGAGACTCTGTCCCAGGGTAAAAATAAAAACAAAACCAGAAGCTGAGAGTAAATCAGTGAGAGGTGACAAGGAGGCCAATGTAACTCAGAGTGTGGTTGACAAAGGCCTATGCGAGGAGTGAATATTACAACTGAAAGGGCCCATCACCGAGAAAGTCAGGGAAGGGGGGAAGGTTGAAGAACAGGTACAAACACACCAGGGAGGCTAAAGGTGTGGCATGTTAGGGAAAGGGAGTTAGCTGGTGAGAAGGGAGCAGAAGGAGCTGTGCGCAGAGACCCAGGATGGGACGCACCGTCACAGGTGCCCAGCCAGACGGGGCCCTGTGCGACCAGCAATCAGTGGGAGGCTGTCAGATAGTTTTGAGAAAGGCAGACTTAATGGGATTTACTTCTAAAAGAGATGACTCTAGCTGTTCAGTGACAAAGGCCTTGTAATGGGAGGGGCGGGGGAGCTGGGGTGGGGGAGAGAGGCACCAAAGGTGGGGGACCAGGTCGGGAGACAGTGCAGCTTCAGGCAGCAGATGGAGCTTGGTCTAGGACAGTGGCAGAGAAGAAGAGAAGGGAACAGGTTGGACACAGTTGGGGGGGGCAGAGAGCTTGCTGGTTAGTATCACACAGGGGATGAAGAAAAGGGAAAACCAAGTAGCAGGTTTGGGATCCGAGCAACTGTGTGTGAATGGCGGTGACGTTTTCTGGGACGGAGGAGAAGCAGGTGAGGTCGGGGAGAGGAGATTCAGAGATTACCTGTGGACATCTTACACTGGAGGTGATCCAGGGACAGCAAGTGGCAGGGCAAGGCACAGGCTGGACCACAGCAGGACCTGCTGGGAGGAGTGTGTGGCAGCAAGGCCGGGAGGAATGTTCTGAAGAATTCTATGACTTAAACAGAGGAGGAGCTGTAACAGCCTGATAAGGAGCAACCAGGAGGGGGAGGAAATCGGCAAACTGTGTTGTCACTGAAGCCCAGAGAAGAGATGTTAAGAAGGGAGTGGATCGTCCTGACCAACACGCCTGGGAGGGCTGTGAAATCAGTCCTGGTGTGTGCCCTTCAGGGCTGGCGGGATGGAAGGTGTTGGTGACTGCCTACATCCCTCTGGGCTGCTATAACAAAAGACCCCATAGACTGGGTGGCTTGTAGACATCAGAAATTTATCTCTCCCAGTTCCAGAGACCAGGAAGCCCAACGTCCCAGTGCCAGCAGCTTTGGGGTCTGTTGCTGCCCAGACGAGCCCTCTCTGGGTCAGAGAAGGCTGTGTGTAGCAGGATGGGAGGGTGAGGGAGCTCTCAGGCTCTTTTATAAGGGCGCTAATTACCTCCTGAAGGCCTCACCTCCTAACACCACTGGGGATTAGGATTCCAAACATACCAAACATTCAGACCCAGTAGTGACCTTGACAAAGACAGTTTCTGTGGCCTCACTGCCTATCCCTCACCCTTCCCTAAGCTGAATCAGGGACCCCTGCTCCTGGAAGCTTTGCTTTGCTGCATTTCTCCTGTTGTTTTGTGATCCCCAGTGAGTTCCATTTTTCCTCCACTGGGGATGAGGATCTTGAAGGCCACATGCTCGGTTAGACTTCATGCCCCAGAACAGAATCCACCCCTGCAGCTGTTCACCGATGCTTAGTGACTGTGTGCAAGGCACCTGGTGGGCCCCCCAAATAGCACCATAACCAGTTTCCCCCCATTATCCAGCTTCAGAAAGGATGGTGTGAGAAAGGAACAGTCCCCAAACACAGCTTATTGATCCCACCCCCACAACCAAAAGCTGATCAGAGTGAACCTAGGAAGGAACTCCTGGGGGAGCTGAGAAATGGGCGGTGCAAATACAGCCGTCCTCTACCTCACTGCACCTTGCCTGTCCTCTATCCCCAGAGCCAGTGCACCACACCCATCCTCTACCACGGAGCCAGTGCACCATACAGCCGTCCTGTACCCTGGAGCCGGTACACCATATAGCCATCCTCTACCCCGGAGCAGGTGCACCATACAGCCATCCTCTACCCTGGAGCAGGTGCACCATACAGCCGTCCTCTACCCCGGAGCAGGTGCACCATACAGCCATCCTCTACCCCAGATCAGGTGCACCATACAGCCATCCTCTACCCCGGAGCAGGTACACCATACAGCTATCCTCTACCCCAGAGCAGGTGCACCATACAGCCATCCTCTACCCCGGAGCAGGTGCACCATACAGCCATCCTCTACCCCGGAGCAGGTTCATCATACAGCTGTCCTCTACCCTGGAGCAGGTGCACCGTGCCCACCTGCGTGCTCTCCCAAATGGTGCCTCACTTCAGCCTCACATCCACCCTCTTCACCATCCTCTTGGCCAGAGGTGCTTGGAGGGGAAGTGACTTCCCCAAGTCACAGGGAGACAGGAACACTGGAGCCAGGACACACATTCTTCTTCTCAACATAGAGCATGGCACTGTGGGCTCTCAGGGCCCACTGAAGCCCCTTTAGGGACCTCCTGCATGAGCTCATTTTATTGGAGCTGTTCCTCCCTCCTCTGCCCTTGCTACAGCCTCACCCATCATTTCATCATTTATGCTTTCCCTTACACCAGACACGATTTTTTTTTTTTTGAGACAGATTATCACTATGTCGCCCTCAGTAGAGTGCTGTGGCATCACAGTTCACAGCAACCTCAAACTCTTGGGCTTAAGTGATTCTTTTGCCTCCGCCTCCCAAGTAGCTGGGAGTACAGGTGCCTGCCGCAACGCTGGCTATTTTTTTGTTGGAGTTGTCATTGTTTAGCAGGTCTGGGCCAGGTTCAAACCTGCCAGCCCCGGTGGACGTGGCTGTCACCCTACCCACTAAGCTGTGGGTGCTGAGCCAGGGCACAATTATATATATATATATATATATATATATATATATATATATATATTTTAGAGACAGAGTCTCACTTTATCGCCCTCAGTAGAGTGCTGTGGCATCACAGCTCACAGCAGCCTCCAACTCCTAGGCTTAAGTGATTCTTTTGCCTCAGACTCCCGAATAGCTGGGACTACAGGCACCCGCCACAAAGCCCAGCTATTTTTTGTTGCAGTTTGGCAGGGGCTGGGTTCGAACCCGCCGCCCTTGGTATATGGGGCTGGTGCCCTACCCACTGAGCCACAGGTGCTGCCCACAATTTTATATATTAATTTTAGATAATATTACATCACATTGTGAGTTGTTCCTATTTATGATTGATTGACTGAGTGATTGAAACAAAGTCTTTCTGTTAACCAGGTAGACTGCTGTGGTATCATCCTAGTTCACAGTAACTTCGAACTCCTGAGCTCAGGTGATCCTTTTGTTTCAGCCTCCTGAGTAGTTGGGACTACAGGTGCCCACCACAATGTCTGGCTAGTTTTCCATTTTTAGTAGAGATGGGGTCTCACTCTTGCTCGGCTGGTCTCAAACTCCTGAGCTCAAGTGATCCTCCCACCTCAACTTCCCAGAGTGCTGGGATTACGGTGTGAGCCATTGCACTGGGCTGAGTTGTTGCTTTTTAAATTCTCTTTTAAATGTTCTGCTGAACCAAGGAGAAAGTCTTGAAGCTGAGACACTAATACCTCTCTAATGTTTGCTCATCTCCCTTAAAAAAAAAAAATGGTAAAATGGGCATAACAAAAAATCCACCATCTTAACCATTTTGGGTGTGCCAGTCAGCCACATCAAGTCATTCACTTGTCACACTGCCACTGCCACCATTCATCCAGGGAACTCTTTTCATCCTGCAAAACCTAAACACTGTACCATTAAACAGTAACTCCCCGGCAATCACCATTCAACTTTCTATCTTTGTGAACTTGACTGCTCCAGGGATATCCTACACACACAAGTGTAATCACACACTCATGTCCTTTTCTAAACAGAAAAAGACCAGGCCTCAGACTTGCGACTGGGTGGGCGGCAATTGCTGCCTCACATTTTTCTGTCCTTCATTATAAACATTTTGGTATTTCCCTTTTATTTGTGGCTGATGAGGCTGGTTTCCCATTTAGGGCAGGGATAGGAGGTTTTCCTTTTCAAAGAAATGGATTTCAGTGAGAAAAAAAATTCTCAGTGAAAGGTTGAAGGCGGAGAGATGCTCAGAGCAGAGGGGAAGGAAGGTGGGAAGGGAAGCCCTGGCTTGAGTGTGGCGTCTCCTCCGTGTCCATCCCAGAAAAAGAATGTGCCCCCGGGTCCACGTACCAGCTTCCTGGCTTCCTATTGCTGTCCGGAAAAGGCTTTCTGTAGCTGTCACCTTTGTCCCCTCTCCATCCATCCATGCACTTATTTATTCAGCAAGCCTGGCTGTCCAGGACCTGTGTGGGGCTCCTGGGAATGCTCAGCCCCCTGGGATGTCCCCTGTCTAACCCTCCTCAACGCCTTCTCCCTTCTCCCCCTTCTGTATTTGATCCTAACTGCCCTCACGGAGGACCCCACTATGCAGGCTAGGAGTCAGCTCTGAATTCTATGGTGGGGTCCAAAAGCCAGAAGCGGCACTGGTTGGGTCCATATCTAAGAGGGGAGAGATGGAGGGTGAAGCTCCTCTACCCCAAAGGGGCAACCTCCTGCTGTCACTGTGCACAACCGTGGGCTCGATTTCACCAGAAACCTCACATACACAGGAATGCGAATTTTTGCTAATACCCTGTGTGGGCTGCCGGCATCCGTCTGTGACCCGTGCGCTGCAGTGGTCTGGCAGAGATCGCTTCGTGTCCAACTCGCCCACAGAGGGTGCAAGGCGCTCCTGGGAGCTCCTCAGAGGGCAGGGGCAGGCCAGTCCACTCCGGCCCACCTGTGCTTGCCCGTGGGCAGGCCCATAGGGGCCCCTGAGGCTGCCAGGGTGCTTCATGATTCCTGTGTGGCTGATGTAACTGGGTGACTGAGGGATGTTGCCAAAAGTTGAGACAACGACCCCAAAGTCCACTCCCCTGCCCAGGCCTGGCAGGCCCGGAACCACGTGCCTGCGGCTTTGCACCGTACGTCCAGTCCGGGGCCTGCGTGGCGCGGAGGGCCCCTCGCGGGCGGGCACCGACGGGAAGTCGACGGCTCGTCACTCGTTGACTCACTTGTGACACCTGTGCCTCTCTGGGTTGCAAGTTGCGAGAAACCCAATCCTAACTGGCTAAATAAATATGTGGAAATAATTAACTGGCTCAAGGATCCAGAAAGCTTCCAATAGTCCAGTCTTGGGTCTGACAGGCCCCAGGGCCTCAACGGATGAGAAATCTGCCCCTCGGCACCTCCCGCCTGGTCCCCAGGAAGGGCTTCCTCCGAAGGTCAACTGAGCGGCACAGTGGCCTTGGCTCCAGACCCTCTTCCAGTCAGCTTAGCAACTCCTGAGCATCGTCATTGGCCCGGTTCGGGTCATGAGCCGGCGCCTGAACCAATCGCGTAGCCAGGAATGCGGTGCTCTGATTGGCCAAGCCTCCTCCCCGGTACAGGGCGGAGGGTGGCCCCGGGAGAATTTGGGTGCCTGACCAGATGGGAGAGAGAGACCAGGGCCTTCTCTCTCCAGGACCCTGCTCTGTTTTGCAGCTGTACCTGCCTTCAGAAAACCCAAAACAAGATTTAAATTAAAGCCAGGGCTATGGCGGAGGACGCAAAATAAAGTAGCACTCTTGTGTCTTAGCCCGTGCAGAGGGGGTCGCTTCTGGCTGCATTTCTGCCCCGCGCACCTGCCAACCTCCCTGCAATCCTGTCACACGCTCCCCCTCCTAAACGTGTCTTCACTTTAGCTTCTGCTCCCCGCAGGCCCGAGCTTAGCACACAATCCATACGTGTCAGCTGCCATCACTGTTCTGTCACATGCAACGTTTAAAGGCCAAATTTAATTTTCCCTGGAACTTTCAATTGATCACAGCCTTCTGTCTAAAGAAGTACTGACTGAATTTCTCCCCAGTGTGAGGGGGAGGCCCACCTGCTGTTCCGCCAGCCTCCCCACCCTGGGGTTGAGAGGACCCAGCAATATGAGCTCACTCTGAGCAGCGACCCAGCCTGGGGAGCATGGATTGGGCCCTTAACTCTGGCTGGCCTGTGCAGACAGGCCTGATTAAAGACAGGAGCCAGGCCTTCCGGGGCGCCTTTCCACATTCGGATTTCCTGGTGCTGGGCTGCAGTTGTTTTATGGTGGTTGTCTCCTACCTCACCGCAATCACTCTATAGTGGTTGTCCCCCAACTCACCACTCACACTGGCACGGCCTGCTTGGCCCCTCTTCTAGAATTCCCATGTGTTGGCCTCACAAGGTGCCTCTCCACTGGCTCATGCAAGTGGCCACCATTGTCCAGGCTGGCCGGACAGCAAAGCCTTAGCCAGCTCCACTCTCAGCCACTGACTGCCCACACCTTCCCTGAGCTAGTACAAGTTATACGCCAGCTGCCCAGGAAACTACACATGAGCCCATTGTGAGCCTCTGAGGTCAGCAGGCAACTGTTCGGGTCCCTGAGGCTGTTGGGGGATCTCATATTAAGGAATCCCACCTGGGAAGCTAGGAATCACTTCCCCCTGGCAATGCTCACGCTTTCACTCTTTCTCCTTAGCCTTTGTATTCTGGCTCCTGCCCCTCTGCCTCCATCATCAGGGCCTGGACCATCCATGAAGCTAAGCAGGTACCCCCCCCCCAATTTCTTTATGAATAATAATAATAAATTCTGTTTTTACTATGTACCTGGTACTACTGTAAATGCATTAGGAGTATTAATACGTTAGCTCTTCACAGCAACGTTACAGGATTGGGACAGTTAGAATCACACCCATTTTACAGATGAAGAAACTGAAGCACAGAGAAGTTGGGGAACTTTCCTAAGTCTCATGGCAGAGGGAAGGTGCCACCCCCTTCACACAGCAGCTGGCTCACCACCTCTGATGTAATCCAGTCTTCCTTAGGGCTGAGCCAATGCTTAGAAACTCCAGAACTGAGGCAGGCACAGAATGAAACTAGCCCAGACATCCAAAGATGAGCTGTTCCAGACAGGAGGACATCAGTAACTTCACTTGTGAAGACTCCCAGTATTGGGCAGACTGTTTCCACTGTCTCAGACACAGCTTTTCTACTGCCCTTGCTCAAATTATTCATCCTCCATGCTGCCTCCTCCATGCAACCTTCTTGTTATCCAAGACTGGGGTGGAGACACCCCTCCCTACATGAATTACAGCCCACAGAATTTTCCCCTCCCAGCCATTATCCTCTATACTACCACTGCCAGTCTCAACGATTGCCTCCCTCCCACACTGGCAACTCCAAAGTAGGCAAAGATTATGTTTTGTTTTGAATGTCTTTTGAAAAAATAATTCTTTTACTTTTTTTTTTCTTTGAGATAGAGCTTCACTCTTTCACCTGGGGTAGTGTCGTGGCATTATAACTCACAGCAACCTCAAACTTTTGGGTTCAAGTGATCCTCTGAACTCAGCCACCCCAGTAGCTAGGACTACAGGTACCTGCCATGATGCCTGGCTAGTTTTTAGTAGAGATGGGGTCTTGCTCCTGCTCAGGCTGGTCTCCAACTCCTGAGCTCAAGCAATCCACCTGCCTCGGCCTCCCACAGTGCTGGGATTATAGGTGTGAGCCACCACATCTGGCCAATTTTTTACTTTTTGTTGATATATTCAGTAAAGTGCACAAATCATAACTATAGCTCAGTGAACTTTTATGTACGTATATAGCTATGTAACCACCACTCAGATCAAGATATAACTTTCTGGTCTAGTACCCAGAAAGTTCTCCTGGTACCCTTTCAGTCATTATCCCTTACCCCAAAGTTAACTATCGTTCTGACTGCTGTCACTATAATTTTGCTTTTATTTAAGCTTCCAATAAATGAGAACTTCAAATAAGTATATTTAGCCTCTTGTGTTCAACAATATGTGTGAGACTAATTCATGTTGCTATATATTTCAACAGTTTATCTCTTTTTATGGCAGTATAGCATTCCACTGAAAAAATATAACACTATTTATCCATTCTATTGTGGATGAACTTGTCAGCTAGCATTTAGAGCATCTGGCACTCTCCTTTTGGGGTGATGAAGGTATAAATTGCTATAACTACTAAGGAGAATTCTATCTTGTCTTCTGAATTGTTGTCATAATCCATTTTTGAGTGTTTACTGTGTGCTGTGCACTGTACTGATTGGTCTACATTATCTCACTTAATCCTAACAATCACCCTAGGAAGTAGAGAGTTGCCATTTATGAAATAAGATAATCATGGTATCAACATGATTATCTGTGAAGCTTAACTGAGATGACTCAGTTAACTGACTTAGCCTAAAGCTGCCATCTTGGAACACTGTTTATATCTATTATTGTTATTACTAACCAGTATGGGATTATGTTTAGGAACCTGGGTCAATGCCTACCTAAGACACCCAGACCCTTGCAGCTCAGCACCCTTGGTCTCAGAGTGCCTGGGAGGTCATGAATTTGGTAGCCAGGACCTTGGGGGATGACCCAAGACATGCTCTTCAATAAGACACAGGCTCTAACTTCAAGAAGACAATCATTGATGGGAACAAGTCTGAGTCTGTAAATTAGGAGGAACCTTGGGGGTGCTCAGGAGACCTCTGAAGTTCGGAAAGTAATTTTAAGTGTCTGTTTTTCAATACCAATGTCTTTCACTAGCCTGTGAACTCTACAAGGGCTTGGCCAGTGTAGGTTTTGAAATCATTCATTCATAAATTTCAGTGTCCCCCAGGCGTTAAGTCAAGAGCTAAGGGATACCGCTGGGAACAAGACAGGAAAAGAGAAAAAGGAACCAAATGCCTTGAAGGAACCCCAGCAGAACAGTGACAGGGAGAGGAACTCTTGGGGAGAGGCGTGCTGTAGATTAAGGGGTCACTGAAGACAGCAATTCTCAGGAAGGATGAGCAGCTCCAATGGGCCAGAGGAGGGGACAAGCTCCAAGGCCCTGAAATGAGAAAGGACAACGGAGCCGTGAGGATTAGGGTCTGAGAGGGAAGCTCTACAGGGCAGGATAGCGGGTACAGGTTTGATCTTTAGGTGAATGTGAAACAATCGGAAGGTTTCAAGCTAGAGATGGTTGCATGGGAATCCTAGGTCAGAAAGGCTTTCTGATGCGCCAGGAAGGGTTGTTGGGGGAGGGGGATGTACCCAAAGGCAGTTGGAAAGGTATGGAATATTAGTCGAATAAATGAATGAATGAAAGCACTGATGGATGGACACTCGGCAGGATTAACAGCTGGCCCACGCAGAGCCGCAGACTTGCAGGCCTGAAGCTCTGGTTCCAGGCCCAGGCACCAGGCGCTGTGACCTTGGGGACATCCCCGCCCGGGACTCAGGCCCGGAACCCGGCGTCGCGGGGGCGGGGAGGACGTGCCCATATAGACTGTGCGCGAGCGCCGCAGACCCACAGGCGCCTGGCGCTCAGGCCCGGGCCTCTCACGCATCTGCTCGGCCAGGCCCGGCCGGGGCCCGAACCCTCGCTGCCCACCATGTTTACATTCCACCGGAGCCGGCCACGCGGCTTTCTGCCGCTCTAGCGCCGCTTGGCTCCGCCCCCACAGCCCGCGGCCCGCCCCTCCGTGGCGCGCGAGCCAGACTTCTCCCGCGTCCTGCCTCGGCGCGGCCCCGCCCCCACACCGCGCGCGCGCCGGCCGGCCGGCTCTCCCGCGTCCCGCTCCGCGCAGGCCCCGCCACGGCCGCGTGGTCCCACCTACCACGTCCCGCGTCCGGTCGGTCGGCGCGCAGGCCCTGTCACTAAGCCCCGCCTCCGCGGTCTGCCCCGCGCGCGCTCCGCCGCTAGGCCCCGCCCCTAAGCCCCGCCCCCGAGCTCCCTCGCGCCTGGCTGGCCGGCGCCGCGAAGGGGCGGGCCGGAGGGCGGGCACTAGGCGGGCCCGGGCCGGAGGGCGGCCGCTGAGGGGCTGGGCACTCGGGCGGGGCGGGGCGGCGGCGACGGGGCGGGGCGAGGGCGGGCCGGGGCCGGTTCCGCGCGCAGGGATTTTAAATGTCCCGCTCTAAGCCGGGCGCAGGAGCAGCCGGCTCGGCCGCCAGCGCGGTGTAGGGGGCAGGCGCGGATCCCGCCACCGCCGCGCGCTCGGCCCGCCGCCGCCTCCCGCCTCCCGGCTTCCAGCTCGCCTGCTGCCTCCTGCCTCGGCTGGGCTCGTGCGCGCCTGCTTGCCGCGGAGACGGCTTCGGGTAGGGCCCCTGTCGCGGCTGCCGGGACGGACGCCGCGGGCCAGGACTCCTAGAGCTCCCGGGCCGGGCCGGGCAGGGCCGGGCGGGACAGGGTCGGGACCGGGGGTGGGGGTGGGGTGAGGCCGGGTCGCGGGGTCGCCGCCTCCGGGAAGCGTCAGGGCGGGGTGCCTCGGGTAGGGTGGCTCACAGACGGCTCGAGGGAGGTGTCGAGGGGGAGACTGAGGCAGCTCCGGCCCTGAGGGAGCCGATGGGTCGCCGCGAGGCTTAGGGAGCTCTGGGTACCCCCCTCACCCCCCCAGCTCCGGATTCGGACCCGGGTCACGGGCTGCTGGCGGCGCCGCGGGTGACAGGCCACCCCGGGCCCATCGGCCATTTTCCCGGTCGGCCCGGGAGGCGCTCGCTGCCGCCGCCTGCGCGGGAGGGGAGGGGAGGGGCGGGGGAGGGGTGCCGGCCCCTCGGGCGGTCCTCACCACGCTGCCCGCTTGCTGCCCTCCAGGCCTGAGGTTGGAGCTCGAGCCCTTCGCCATGCCGAGGGAGAGGAGGGAGAGGTGAGCGGTGGCCCCGGGGAGGGAGCGGGTGTGCGGCGGTGGGGGAGGGGCAGCCGAGATTTAGGGGGAACGCACCCCCACCTCTGCCACCCTGGCCTTGCAGGGATGCGAAGGAACGGGGCGCTGTGAAGGAGGAAGGTGGCACGGATTTCTCTGTTCGCTCCAGGAAAAGGAAGGCAAATGTGGCCGTTGTGAGTACAAAGAAGACAGGTTGGGGAGGATTCCTTACACCCCTCCGCATCGTACCTGAGTACCAGACTTGGCTCTGCCTGCTTATTTATTGCTAGGGGGTTAGTGGTCAGGGTCCCTTTGGCAGAAACGGTGCTCATGATCTAATTAACTTTCTTTTTCTTCTCTCTCTCTCTTTCTATCTTTGGCTCATTTGGGTTTCCTTGGGTGGGGGTTGTTTTATGTTAGTTTTTGCAGGATCCAGATGAAGAAATTGCCAAAATTGACAGGACCGTGAGAGGCCAGTGTGGCAGCAGTCAGGTAGGTGCACTTAGCGGTGGGGCCTAGCCTAGAGTGGCCTCCTGCTCCCAGGGCAGACTGGGCCTCATGCATTCTCACCTCCTGCTGAAGAGCTCTGCTTAGGGTTAGTTTTTCCCACCACAGCCACGGTACATAGGGCTGAGCGCTCTGCCTGTCAGGGGACACCGGCCTCTGGCTGTCTTGGGATTCCAGGAAGGTCTTGTGTTCCTGACTGACACAACCTGAGATCACAGAATGTGCAGATGCCTGGAAGAGCCAGCATGGACATCTCATAACTCAGGCCTCTCCTGCCCATAAGACAGAGACTGGGAAGAAGAAAGTTGAACCATGGTGGCACCTGTGGCTCAAGGAGTAGGGCACCGGTCCCATATGCCAGAGGTGGCAGGTTCAAACCTAGCCCCGGCCAAAAACAAAAAACAAAAAAACAAACACAAAAAAAAACCCAAGAAAGTTGAGCCAGAGACCTGTGCAAGCCAAGGGCAGAGCTGGGCCCACAGCCTTTCCTCGGAAGGTTGATGGATAGGGGAGGGTTCCCGTGTGTTTATAAGCAACAACTTCCCCCTCCTCGTCTACACTTTTTTTATTTTTGTCATGGTGTTTAAGAACGGTCTCCCATCTTCTTTAGTCAGGTTTCAAACTTTTCCCCCTTTCTGGCCTTGGAAGTTCTTCTGGCCCATCCAGCAGTTACCTATATTGGTCACTGCTGTCCGGGGCTAGACCTGGCCTCAGCAAGAGTATCAGTGGAATGTTCTGTGTAATAGTCTGTGTGTCTCAACACTTTCTTATTGGCTACTCCATTTCTCTCGCCCCTCCTTACCCAGCTCCTGCCAAATTTCCTGTGTGTAGTATGATAATCATTATAATATCAGAACTTCCTTGCAGAAAAAGCTTGTATTATCTCTTTACCTCCAGGAATGGCTGGAGACTGTAGTTAGGGCTCTGGCAGGGGAAGCAGCCTATCTCCATGCTAGCTGGCTGGGCCTTCTGACTCTGTCACGGATAGAGCTGAGCAGTAATATTAATCGTCTGGAGTGCAGTGGGTGCAGCTAGATTAGCAATGGGGAGCACGTTGCTTTGCAGAGCAGTGAGCAACAGATGGGGTAGCCAGTCTGGAGGAGGGAAGAGCCTGCAGGCTTTCAAAGTGATGGGCCACACTGTTTGTGATAGCACTTGTGGCTGCCCATCAGAGCCTGGGAATAAGCATTTCTGAGGAAGCCCCACGGAGTGTTGAACAAGGAACGCATGATCTCCTTCTCTGTTAGAAAAAACACCTGTATTTCACTTCAGGAAAGGAAATATAGAGTACGTCCCAAGCTCTTTCTTCTCTTTTGTCCTCCCTTAAAAAGAACTTTCGAATCAAACAAGTTGATTTTTGTGAGTATTATAAAGTGAATCACTACTTGGTGAAATTCAAGATTGTTTATTTTCTCAGCTATGTTTTGAATAGAAATGTAATTTCTAACTGTGATAAAGCAGAACCATCCATACTGACTTCTTAGAGTTTTAGTGTAATATCGGTTCTGGGGAGTGCCCAGGTGCCAAAGATTGGACTGTGGCTCTATCCGTGTCATTTCCCATAAGAAGGCATTTCCATGGTTGTCCAGAGATTAAATGACAACAGGTTGCTGTGCCGTTTGTTACAGTAGATAGCTTAAAAATTACTCCGTTTATTTATGAAGCAGTGAAGACAGGGAAATAATAAAGATAGATCAGATTCATGAAACTAGAACTTGGGGTTAAAACAGAACCTTTTTACCTATTAATACATAAAATTTCCTCTGGAGCTAACCACAGTTCAGCCCAGTACAACAACCTTGAGGTAGGCACTAGGAACCATTATGCTAAAACTCCATGTAACTGCTTCATTAAGACCTCCTGGAGCCTTTGATGGTTCTTATCTTGACTTTTCTTAATGAAGAGAATACTCTTTTATCTAAAATCTACTTGGCGTGTTCATTTTTTTAATTTAGTTTATTTTCCATGACATCCAGCTTTTCTACTGAAGTAGAATCCTAACCTATTGTTAGTTACTTCTCAGAAAATAATCTTGCAGGATGAAAAAAAAGGGGGCACGAGGAATCAGGAGTAGTTAGGAACAATTGCCAATGGTCTCTTGCTGTTTCCCTGTTCCTTCCTAATAAAATCAGATTGATCTTGCTTTCTTTGAAGTTTGGTACACCCTCAAGTTAAAGGACACAGGCTTAATTATTCTGCCTCATCCACAGTTCCTAAAAAGAACAACTTTGGAAAACACTTGTTTTCTTGTGGTTCAACCTAATTTGTCTTTGAGATGCCGATTGGGAACTGGTACCGGTTAATCTCTGTAGGTCTGCTCTCAGATGTGCTAGACATCGGTCTGTAGAGGGTGCCTTCCAAGCCAGAATTAATTCTTCCTAAATGAAGGGCAACTGAGAGCAGCAGCAGTGTGACTCTTTCAAGTCAAGGAACCTCAACCAGCACATGACGCTGAACCAAAAGGAAGCTGCCTTCCTGGCCCAGCTGTGAGCAGAAGTGTCGTGGGTGATTTGCATGCCCGATTCTTTGTACACAGGGTGGGAAGAGCTTCGTCTAGCTTTGCTCTTCTTACTAACTGAAAGTGCCTGGGCTTCCTCTGGAGGTGGCCAGTGTGCCATGGTGGCCACCATGTCCCGTGTCTGCAAGGGGGCACTTAGAGCCTGGTCTCGTGCTCAGGTGTTCACGTGCGGCACCCCAGTTCCCCAGTTCTCTGTTTTGTTCTCTAGTCGTCATTAATAGTCTCTGCTTTCAAAAAACAAAACGCCCGGAGTCTGAGGGCATACATGCCAGCAGGATCATTACCTGTCTGATGGCTCCAGCAACGTACTGTTTTATAACTTTAAAAATCAAGAATAAGTTTTCTTTTTCGAGTAGGATGATGAACAGAATAACTTTAGAAAATTTTCCAAATGGCAAAATGACCTTGGTGTTTTCCAAATGTTGAAAATTGCATAAGTACCTGAAGTCTCAAAAGAAAAGCATATTAGGTTTGGTTTTTCAGTTCATTCTCTTATCAGATAGTTGAGTCTTTTACTCTGTGCAAGGGTCTCAGGATTAAAGATCTTCAGGAGTGTCTAGGCCAGTGGTTCTCAGCCTTCCTAACGCCGTCATGTATTTTCATGGTTACAAAGGAGTCGCGACCCACAGGTTGAGGGTCTAGACCCTTTCTCCATGGACTTCTTAGTATGACCTGTGAACACTTGATGTGGGTTTAACTCCCAAATCCCTCCTGGACTGGCTGATGGAGGTGAGCTAGGCGGATTTTTTTGTTTGTTTGTTTTGATTTGAGTAAAGGAAAACAAAAGATCTCCATTTTTAAATATATTTGGCTAGCTCTGTAACAAAGGAAGATGTCACATTTGATGACATTTTTGTTTTAAACTGAGGGGACATCAAAAGATGGCAGCTGGTTTGCAGTTTTGATCCTTTAGGAGTATTTATTGGGAATTCTGTGTTCTATTTTTAAGAAATTTTGGTAGATTGGTTGTACTTTGAATTGTGACAAAGTAATCTCACCGTGTGTTTTTTTTAAGCCCTCGGGAAGTCATGCCCAGTATCTGACTACTACAAGTCTGTTTGTGCTGCTTTCTTTAATATGAGAGCTCTTTGCATTTTATCTTCTCCTATGTCCGTTTTGCTACTCAGGCTCCTCATATGAGGACGAGGATAAAGTGGCACTGGCTTCCTAGTTTTCTTAGGGTATCTACCACATAGACTCCTTAGCTAATAGCATGAATGAAGTGAAGGCTTGGAGGCATTACCGTGGCTCTTACTAATCCACGTTGTCTTCACCATCTAACTTAGACTAGAATATTTAGGCCTGGAGATTATTCTCCAGTGTGAATATATATTTGGCCAAGTGCTAACCTAATCTACAAATCAGTGAATGTAAAAAATACCTGGTTTACATCAAACATTTTTAAATGAGCTTTTCGTTTACAGTCTTGGGACAGTAACACAGTCTGTGCAAACCCCTGTTCCTTGATCCCCACACCTGACAAAGAGGAGGATGAACTGGTGTACCCGACTCCGACATACAAGCCTCAGATCACGCCGTCTAGGGCCTCCCCACTGCCTCTACTGAAGTAGGTGTTGATTCTGCCACGTGGCTCCCAGGTCTCCTGCTCGCCTTCCTCCCAGCCCTTGGCAGTGTGGATGCGCACTGATTCCTGTGTGGGTCCGGGTTTTCTGTTTTTGTTACTGTAGCTGGGCAAATCGAGAGGAGGTCTGGAAGATCATGCTGAACAAGGAGAAGACGTACCTGCGGGACCAGCACCTGCTGCAGCGGCACCCTCTCCTGCAGCCTCACATGCGCGCCATCCTCCTGGACTGGCTGATGGAGGTGAGCTTGTCCTCCTGGCACCGAGTGCCCACAGTTCCTGTGGTCTCTGCCTGTGCTTCACCCCGTTGACACATTCTGTGTCCCTGAAGCTGTATGGTGTATTTACTACAGTGGTCTTTAGACAATTTGGCTTGCATTCCTAAGATAATTATTTTTTTACAAATTCACTTTCATTTATTTCCTTTTCATCAGTTTAACTCCTTGTGGGGAAGGGCACAGCACCACACGGCTTCTGTCTGCGATGGCCTTAGCAGGAACACTGCTTCGGAGCTTGGCATGAGCCCTACTGCTGTTGCCGTGGGCCTGACTTCCCTCTCCCCAGATGCCTGCGGTTTTGCTACCCAGAGTCACTGTGCTGTTCTCTGCTTTGTCTACATAAGCACATTTCTTGCCTAAATAGAATTCAGTTTCATGTCAAGCATAAACTCCTTCAATTCTGTTTAAGAAGAGCTGCGTGGTTCTGAAGACCCTTCTGATAGCCACCAGTAAAAATGGCCTGGACCACAGCCTTCCAGGCACACTTGCCTTTTAGATGTCCTGTTCCTGGCAGGACTTCTCAGGCTTTACGATGGCAGGAAGAGAAAAGCAAGCCTTAAAGAGTTTCTAAAATCTATAGCCCTTAGATGTTTTAAAATTGGTGTCTAATTTTTTCCATTGGAGTTTAAATACAGTAGACCCCCCCATAGTTGACCACTCCCTTAAGTTGACCTAATTTTCTTAGACGGGACGTGCACTGCCTGTCACGTACATGTCACCACTGGGGCCTGGTCCTTGTGTCACCCACACTGTATGTTGGCCAGTTTATTACAGTCCATTGGGTCGTCACCTTACAGAGGGTCCATTATCATCGCAAAAGTTGTGTTTTCCCCACAGAATGTTGTCCTAACAAAATATATTGATCCGTACTGTCATATGGCTCTGTAGCAATCAAAACAGCAAGTATTACAAGTTTTGATGGATAGTTATTAAATTTAAAAAGTGGGATTTGATTGGTAGCTGACCTGTTATGCAAGTGTAGTGCAGTGATGGAGAGTGCCTTGGTTAAAGGAGGCTTCCTAGACAGTCTTGTAAGACTGGTTGGTGAGAAGTGGGCTTTTCTTCTGTGAAGTGGAAGGACTTTTCATGCAGATCTATTTTATAAATAAAAATACATATAGAGGGGTGGCGCCTGTGGCTCAGTGAGTAGGGCGCCGGCCCCATATGCCAAGGGTGGCGGGTTCAAACCCGGCCCCGGCCAAACTGCAACAACAAAAAAATAGCCGGGCGTTGTGGTGGGCGCCTGTAGTCCCAGCTGCTCGGGAGGCTGAGGCAAGAGAATCGCATAAGCCCAAGAGCTGGAGGTTGCTGTGAGCCGTGTGACGCCACGGCACTCTACTGAGGGTGGTAAAGTGAGACTCTGTCTCTACAAAAAAAAAAAAAAATACATATAGAAATTGAGTGTCTAACTATGGTAGTTTCCCCTTGTTCTTGGGGAATATGTCCCAAGACCCCAGTAGACGTCTGAAGCAGCAGATACAAACCCTCTACCTATATAGTACGTTACAGCTTCTCTTTGTCACGTCAGAATTGACAGTCACCACTCTTGTGCTTTGGGGTCATTATTCAGTAAAATGAGGGTTACTTGAATGAAGCACTGCATTGCTGCAACAGTCCGTCTGGTGACCAAGGAAACTCCTGAGTGACGGGCGTGTAGTGCAGAAAGCGTCATACGCTGGGCCAAGGGGTGATTCACGTCCCGGGCAGGTGTGAGCAGGATGAGCCAGGAGGCTGCACTAGTTAAAGCTTTTAAGTTTTTAATCTCTGGAGCTTTCAGTTTAATGTTTTCAGACTATAGTTTACTGTAGGTAACTTGAAACCTCAGAAAACAAAATGGCGGGTGAGGAGGGTCTGCTCTGTTTGCTGGAAATGGACAGCGCTGTCTGCCATTTGGAGAGTCAGCGTCCTCAGGGTTATACATACCTCAGCCGTGCTGGTCCTAGAGCCACATTCCCGGTCCATTCACCACCAGCGTGCCTTCGAGTCCTGGGCTCTTCCTCTGTAATATTTTCTAGCACTATTTTCCTCGTAGAGTTTATACCAATTAGAAATGGTGTGTATGAAATTTTTGTCATTCTTAATTTGTGTTTCTTCATTGGTTCCTGAAAATGCTAACATTTTTGAGCTGAATTCTTTGGCAGTCTTTTAAAAGTCAAGGCCTTATAGTTGCCCATCATAAACCCACCAGGTCGCAAAGCCCTTCTGTACCCTTGGGAACATTTCATAGTTTCTTGAAGCGTTAGATATAAAATGTTTTAATCTTTTAGACTTCAACTCCTTCTTCTAAAAATGCTATGATTGTGAAGGTCTGTCATATCTAATGCAATTGATGCCATTATACTTGGAAGAAGGTCAGTCTTTACAAACAGTTATTTATGGCTCAACCTGGACTTTAGTCTTTGGTAATTGACAGAATTTTCTAGCAGTATTCTGATTGTTTCTCCATCTCATTTACTATGCATTAACCCCATGAATTGCAATTATGTGAGATGTGCCTTCTTGGAATGGCAGTGGTAGAGTTTATACACATTATCAGACATTCGATGATGGTAAGGAGTTGAGATTTAAGATTGTCTTGGTCCCTTTAAACCCCAACATGTACACTGTTTTGCCAGGTCCTCCTAATTTTGAGATATCTGAAATAAATGGGTTATTGCAAGTTAAAGCCTAAACGAGGACCTAAGTCTCCGGATCTTCTGTTTAAAAAAGAAAGAAAGAAACCTGTTGCCTCAGTGTTTTAGCATGTTGTCATCTTGAGTTCCAGTTTGTAAACTTCCTTAATTGTTATTGCTGGTTGTGAGAAAATAGGCCAGCTCTTTCCTTGAGTCGTAATGAAATTTATTAAGGAGGGGGCAGCATTCTCTGAGAAAATCTGTAGTGGTTTTGCTGTTTGGGGTTTTGATTTTTTTTTCTTTTTGAGTCTCGCTATGTCGCCCTTGGTAGAGTTCCGTGGTGTCATAGTTCACAGCAACCTCCAACTCTCCGGCTTAAGCTATTCTCTTGCCTCAACCTCCCAAGCAGCTGAGACTACAGGCGCCCGCCACAACACCCGGTTGTTTTTTGTTGCAGTTGCCATTGTTGTTTAGCAGGCTCAGCCAGGCTTTGAACCCTCCACCCTCAGTGTATATGGCTGGCGACTGCACCGTGGTGCTACAGGTGCCAGGCCAGGGGTTTGATTTTTCAAGGAAGATGCTGCTGTCCCCAGGCTGTGGCCTCTCCCTTCCCTGGCTACTGCAGATCACAGAGCATGTCGTCCTTACGTTTAAGTGCCAGTTTGTCACCGTGCCTGCACTTACAAGGTGTTTTTGTTTTGTTTTCACTGGAGTAACTGTTCCACAACTCACCGAATGTTTTTTCAGGTTTGTGAAGTCTATAAACTTCACAGGGAGACGTTCTACTTGGCACAGGATTTCTTTGATCGGTATATGGCAACACAAGAAAACGTTGTGAAAACACTTCTACAGCTTATTGGAATTTCATCTTTATTTATTGCAGCCAAACTTGAGGTAAATAATTTTCAAATACTTGTTGTCTAATATATGGTGATTCTTTTTTTTTTTTTTTTTAAGAGTCTCACTATGTGGCCCTTGGTAGTGTGCTGTGGCGTCACAACTCATGGCAACCTCAAACTTGGGCTCAATCAATTCTTTTGCCTCAACCTACCAAGTAGCTGGGACTACAAGGCACCTGCCACAACGCCTGGCTGTTTTTTTGTTGTAGTTGTCATTGTTGTTTAGCAGGCCCGGGCTGAGGTTCGAACCTGCCAGCCCCAGTGTATGTGGCCAGTGCCCCAGCCTCTGAGCCACAGGCGCTGAGCCTGCGTGGTGTTTCTTGAGCTCCACTATGCATCCTGAATTTTTATGATCTGAGGCCTTCTGGAGTTAAGATGCATCCAAAAGGCTGGAAAGTAATCAGGATGAGAGGCGATGTGGGCATACAGAGCGCTCGGGTTAATGCAGTGGCATTGGCACTGAACTTTGACCTAAGAAGATTAAAATAAAATTTTGTTATGCTTGTAGAAGAGTGTTTGGACCCAATTTTCAAATATGTTGTTAAAGGTACTGAAAATATGAGAATTTCAGAAACATTTCCCACCACATGTAAAAGTTCTGTGTACTTACGTGTTTATTTAGTGGCGGTGGGAGTTCCATTTCATTTGTAGCTAACGCACCTCAATCCCTGGAAGGCCCCTATGCTAATCCCATCTGTGTGCCTGCTCCTCCCTTTCCATGCCAGGATACTAAAAAGAATAATTTTAGGTGTGTATTATAAATGCAAACTGTTAAGAGATTGGCTTTTGCTAGCGGTGTCTTCCTTTTATTTCCTTTCAGGAAATCTATCCTCCAAAGTTGCACCAGTTTGCTTATGTTACAGATGGGGCTTGTTCAGGAGATGAAATTCTTACCATGGAATTAATGATTATGAAGGTAGGTTGCAAGTTAATTTTTCCATCATTTTTAAATGCATACATAACATCATTCCCACCTGAAGTGGAAATGCACCTGGCAGTGTCCCCGGCTAGACATGCTGTGGTGGGCAACCCAGCTGCACTCAGAGCCCTTTTTCTCAGTGTTTGGTCTCTTTTTCTCTGTTTCCCTTTAGGCTCTTAAGTGGCGCTTAAGTCCCCTGACCATTGTGTCCTGGCTGAATGTGTACCTGCAGGTCGCATATCTGAACGACTTATATGAAGTGCTCTTGCCACAGTATCCCCAGCAGATCTTTATTCAGATTGCAGAGGTAACAGCTCCCTTACCTCCGTGGGGCTCCCTGCCCTGCAGTTGGGCCAGGAGCTGGGGAAGTGGCCATGCTGGCACCGTCTCAGCGCCTCCTCTTCCCACAGCTCTTAGATCTCTGTGTCCTGGATGTGGACTGCTTAGAATTTTCCTACGGGGTGCTCGCTGCTTCTGCCTTGTATCATTTCTCTTCGTCTGAACTGATGCAAAAGGTTTCAGGTATGTGGGCTTTGCAGTGAGTGTACAAACAGGACGTGTGCACCTTTCAGCCCCCGGTCAGCTGCAGGCGAGCCCACGGGGTCCTCTCCTTGCAGGGTATCAGTGGTGTGACATAGAGCACTGTGTCAAATGGATGGTCCCGTTTGCCATGGTCATCAGGGAGACCGGCAGCTCGAAGCTGAAGCACTTCAGGGGGGTTCCTGCGGACGATGCACACAACATCCAGACCCACAGGGACAGCTTGGACTTGCTGGTCAGTCCCCCGTTTCAGTCCCTGTTAAAATTGCTGAAATAGTCTGTTCACTGTCTCAGGCAGGCTCCAGGTATCCTAGAAAAACTAATTCTTTTAATTCCTTGAAAAAAGGAAAAATTCTGATCAATAGATGCTGTGTCTCCATGTCATGGAGATTGGAGACTTCTAGATTGTTCTGTTATTTTTGTCCTCACCCTTGACCTCCACAGAAAAGCACAGGGTGAGTGAGGCCCCGAGGACGGTCTTCACCTTCACATGTCCCCTCCATTCTCATCTACAGGACAAAGCCCAAGCAAAGAAAGCCATACTGTCTGAACAGAATAGGATTTCTCCTGTGCCCACTGGGGTCCTCACCCCACCACACAGCAGTAAGAAGCAGAGTGGTGAGCAGGGGACAGTGTGACCTCCAGCCTTGTCTACCAAAGCCGGCTCTGTGGGAGTGCCCGCTCCACCCCTGTCTGCTGTGGTGGAGGCCTGCACCAGCTTCACGGGTGTTTGAAGGGAAGAGTGCATCTCTTCCACAACAGATATATTTCTGCAGATGGCATGGGACAGGGAGAAGTGGTTTTTTTATATTGAATGCTTAGATTTTTTAATAAGTGGGTCAAGTACGCCAGCCACCTCCAGATCACCAACGAGTGTTCCAGATGCTGCTAAGGAGGGTGATACTTGACCAGTGGACTGTTCACCACACACAAGGCTGGGAGCTGCAGAGCGCCACTGTTGCTGTGGGCCTCCCTCAGGGCTTCTGGCTCTCCTGGGACTCAGTGGAGCAGGTGGTTGTGAGCAGTTGTGATGCCCAGCCCACAGCCAGCCGGGTGGGCGCCTGGCCTTCCCACACTGGCAGTTGGCAATGTACAATGCCTTGTATGAACTCTTGTTTTGTAAGTGCTGCTATGTCTACCCATTTTTTAATAAAGATAATACTGTCTTTGAGACAGCTGGTTTTACGAGCTATGTCTGGTAACTTAAGTTAGAGGTCAGCTTTCAGGGTGGCTGTGTCAAGTTCTCTGTTGGACTTCATGCTTCTTGAAGCTTGAGTCTTTTCAAACAAATGCAGTTAAAAGCAAACTTGGGAAGCAAGCTTCAGAGGCGGCTTTCTGGGCTGTCTACTGAGGCTCCCTGAGCTGGGGGTGAGGATGCACCTGGCATTCCTCCCACAGTGCCTGGCATCAGTGGCCATCACAGCAGTTGTGAAATTACTTCACAAGGGCTGGTTCAAGGTCATAAAGAATCTGTAATTAGTATTATCCTTACTCAAATCTTAGCCATCTTAATTGAATTTTTGTTTGGAGAACTTAGCATGGTAGCCTAACAGTATGCTTTTAAGAAGAACATGCAAAGTAAAACTTTACATTGTTCAAGGGTGTGATGTCATGACGGTCCATTCCCTATTGATGGAATCAGCAAGTGCCTTTGCTAACGGTCACTGTCCACCCGCAGGCCCTGTGCACACGGCTTGCCTCACATTGGTTGAGCATTCTCCAAGTGGTATTGTTGAGTCTAAGTCTCACTTTCTAACAATGCTTCCGCGTGTGTGGGGCGTACACAAGGCAGGGTGAGTGAACAAATAAATACCACTTATTTTCAACATGGCATTTTATCTCATTTTGTAAAAATCTGTTTAAAGTAAAAAGAAAAACAGCGATTTTAAATCCGTCCCACATTTACATGAAGTTGGAGAGACACCCTGACTTTTGGCACTGATGTAGTTCTGGCAAGTCTTAATACAACCGCTTTTCTAATAAAAGCATTGTAAATTGACACGTATGGTATTTAGTCAAATGATACAACTCCTAGCTAGTCATTTCTTCATCTCAGAGAGGTTCTAGCCTTAAAAAGCAGTGACTTTTTAATGGTGATCATTTGTAAGTGACTTGGCAAAATCCTAAAAGTGGTTAATTTACATTTGGCATTTTCTATGCAAAAATGCAGCACTGAAAACATTTCTATTTCCAAAGTTTTATTATAAATTTGAGAGCTTGATAAATGTAATACCAATTTGAAAGCACACTTGAGGTAAATACTACTACACAGATCATTTAACAAGCCAATATATCACGGAGGGTGTTACTGTGCTCAAACAGGAATGCCTGATGTGTAAGTTGTTTGAATGACACATTTCTAGAAATCAAGATTTTTTTTTTTTTTTGTAGAGACAGAGTCTCATTTTATGGCCCTCGGTAGAGTGCCGTGGCCTCACACAGCTCACAGTAACCTCCAACTCCTGGGCTTAAGCGATTCTCCTGCCTCAGCCTCCCGAGTAGCTGGGACTACAGGTGCCCGCCACAACGCCCGGCTATTTTTTTGGTTGCAGTTTGGCCAGGGCCGGGTTCGAACCCGCCACCCTTGGTATATGGGGCCGGCGCCTTACCGACTGAGCCACAGGCGCCGCCCAGAAATCAAGATTTTTTTTAAATGGTAGTGTTGCCCTAGGCAGCTCTCAATCCTTCGTGCTAATAAAGGATAACTCCCAGCTGGTGACCAAAATCCACAGTAATCCGTAATTTCTGTGGCTCTGTCAGAAACCCTAAAAGCCACTCATAAATAAAAATCAAGTTTCCCCTCTCAGGAGCTCCTTCCATTTGCTAGCAGTCAGTTGGTGGCTGACTTTGGCCTCTTCCCTGTGGGCTGTGCACTTACCTGCCAAGTCACTTTCGTTCTGTTCTTTAGCAGAGGCTGGGTGACCCACCACAGAGACATCAGGGGTGAGAAAGGTGGCTTGGTCGACTTGGGTGACGCTTGCTTGAGGCCAAGAAGGGTTAGCAGAAAGGACCAGACAGCAGAGGTGATTTGAGCGCCTTAATGTTAAGAGATGGAGAAACTGAGTAGCTGGTGGGCCAGACACGAGACTGGGACGTGCCTAGAACCTGGTATCCCCTGGCCCAGCACCCAGCATCCCCATGGCCCAGCACCCGGCATCCCCGTGCCTCAGCACCCGCATTCCTGTGGCCCAGCACTCTGCATCCCCGTGGCCCAGCACCCTGCATCCCTGTGGTCCAGCACCCTGCATCCTCATGACCCAGAACCCAGCATCCCCATGGCCCAGCACCTGGCATCCCCATGCCTCAGCACCCGCATCCCCGTGGCCCAGCACCCACATCCCCTTGGCCCAGCACCCGGCATCCCCGTGGCCCAGCACCCTGCATCCCTGTGGCCCAGGACTGGCATCCCCATGGCCCAGCACCCCCATGGTATAGCACCCGCATCCCCGTAGCCCAGCACCCAGCATCCCCATGGTATAGCACCCAAGAACCCCATGGCCCAGCACCCACATCCTGATGCCCTGCCCCCCCCCCCCCCGAATCCACCTGCTAGAGCGCACCATCGTTTCTGTCTTTTCTCTGCCCCCTGTGACTAAGAAAGAAAACACTGGTCCTCAGGGCTGGGTGTCCAAGGTTCCCCAAAGCCCCCTTCCCTGGTGGGAACTTGGACAGCTTATTGTTTGAAGGAGGTCATTCCCTCCCAAGAGAACAACTCCAAGGTGTGTGTGTGTGTGGTCACAGGGACTTTTAGTTCCTGAGGCAGGAAGGTCCAGCTGCGGAGCCCTCTATGATCTAGAGTATTGTTCCTGATACACTTCTACCCTCCACCTCAGACACCAGAGAGATTCGAGTTTATTTGAGCCAAATTAGGCTCTAGCTCAGAGCCAGGATGGGAAGAGAAATCAAATCTGATAATGTCTAGTCCTATTTATCCAATCGTGCATTTTCCTACCACATGTTCAACATTTTGAAATTCAAATCACATTTATACCTTGGACATTGTTGGAAGACTATTTTTATCCCTGCTGTAATCATCTAATTTACTGATTACAGGTCTCAAATTGCCACAGAGAACTCAATTTTTGAAAGAATTGTCCTGTTTGATCAAATATGTTATTCAAGCAATGCAGTGATTTGTTCCACAAGGTTACCTGCCAGGCAGAGTTAACCAGGAGTAATAGCATTAGAAGCCTATACTTAAAATCAAGCATTAGCTAATCTGCCTGTGACAATAGAGTCTTAAATACAATTTGCTGCAGATACCTCAGCTCCTCACTGACAGACAATTGCATTTTGCATCCAATGAGCATAGTTTTTTCCTACCTTGTCCCAGTTCCAAATTTAACTCCAGAAGACTCTAACATGCTCAACTTCACAGCCTCACCAGGTACTATTTCCCAGGAGCTGCAGATGGGAAGGCAATGAGATCCTTTATTAAATAAACACACCCTCCTGCTTTTAAATCATCTTCCTGATCAATGCCAATTCTGAAATTTGTGCATTTGACTGTGCAGCGAGGTTCAAATCTAAAGCAGGCTTCCTCCAGTTGATGGGCAAGGAGCCCCTCTCTGCAGCCCCTACTAAGTGCTCAGTACTGGAGACAAAGCACAGGTGAGGTGGAGGAGCCCAGGTGAGCCTGTGAGGCAGGTGAGCACCTGGAATCCCTGGAGGCCAGTGGATGGAAAGGCAGCCAGGCCTCTGGAGCAGAGTGGGAGCCGAGTTGCTGTGCCAGAAGGGGGGCTGCTGACCCCTCCCAGCAGGCTGCAGAAAGAACCCATGAGCAGGGTGGAGGAAGAAGGTGAGGCAGGCAGTGGAACAGACCACACCAGACAGGGAGCGGGCGAGATCTTGCCAGCAGCCAGGAAGCTGAGTTTGCAGGGAGAGGTGACTTGCTCAGAGCTAGTTTGGAGGCAGAGGTTAAGGGCACCAGCCCAGAGTTCTACCTGTTTGTGTCATAAGAAAGTGACCATGGGCCGGGCCCGGAGGTTTACGCCTGTAATCCCAGCACTCTGGGAGGCTGAGGCTGAGGCAGGTGGATTGCTTGAGTTCAGGAGTTCAAGACTGGCTTGAGCAAGAGTAAGACCCGGTCTCTGCCAAAAATAGAAAAATTAGTGGTGGTGGGCCCCTGTAGTCCCAGCTACTTGGGAGGCTGAGTCAAGAGGATCACGTGAGCCAAAGAGTTTGAGATTGCTGTGAACTGTGATAATGCCACAGCACTCTGGCCTGGAGAACAGAGTGAGATTATGTCTTAAAAAAAAAAAAAAGTGATTGGGCGGTGCCTGTGGCTCAGTGAGTGGGGCGCCAGCCCCATATACCGAGGGTGGCGGGTTCAAACCCAGCCCCGGCCAAACTGCAACAAAAAAATAGCCGGGCGTTGTGGCGGGCGCCTGTAGTCCCAGCTACTCGGGAGGCTGAGGCAAGAGAATCGCGTAAGCCCAAGAGTTAGAGGTTGCTGTGAGCCGTGTAACGCCACGGCACTCTACCAAGGGCGGTACAGTGAGACTCTGTCTCTACAAAAAAAAAAAAAAAAGTGACTGTGTATGTGGAGGAAGAAAAGGCAGGCAATGGGGACATGTATAAAAGTCAGTTGTGCGGATGTTAATGTCAGAAGGACCCCGCTGAGTGGACTGCTCCCTCTGCATCCCCGCGGAGGCCGCCTGGACACCTGCTCACAGCTGGAGCCCCCCCGACCCTGCCCCACACTGTGGTCATTTCTTTGGGCACTGGAGGCCAAGTCCTCATGCTGGGACCTGGCTCTGCCACTTCCCCGTGCGACCTCAGGCACCGTGCTCCACCTCTCCAAGCCTGGTATTTCTCAGCTGCAATATGAGGACAGTAGTGGACTTACCCCCAGAGAACTGCAGGGAGAGGAAATGGGTGATGCTCAGAAAGCCTGAGCACAGCTCATGGTGCATCAGAATAAAACGGAACAAGAAGGGCCAGCTCCTGTACCCATCACTGCCCCCACTGGAGGCAGCGTCACTGCAATCGGCTGTCCTGTGAAGAGCTTAGTGCTGAGGGCACGTCCTCACCCCGCAAACTGAGACCTGATGGAAAATGCTGGGGGCCTGGAGGGAATGTTCAGCTGCCATGTGTGCCCTGCACAGCCCAGCCAAGGGCAGAGGACTTCAGGGACTAGCTGGCCACTCTCTCGGTGCCCTGAGCGGCCTCCCCTCAGCCTCTCCCTTTCCAAGGCAGTCCTTCTGTAAGTGTCACCCGTACTCCACCTATAACCCTCTCCAGCTGGGCTGCTGTTCCTAGGCCCCACACACTGCCCTCACCACCTCGGGCCTTCCTGTGACAAATCACAGACCGTCTCTTCCACACGTGGCTCTGCCTGAACCCTCCTTCCCTCTGGAAACCTTTGGTCCTCCTCAACTCTGCCCCTGCCCCCTGCACCAAGATCACTCCTGCCAGCCCCTCTTCTCTGCTCTAGCAGGGGGTGGAAGAGTCAAAGCTCCACTCTGAGCCACCACTGCCTCTGACATCTGCCTGGGAAAATGTCTCCAAAGGCTGTGACGCTCCCTCTGTGCTCCCCTCACCCAGCATCCAATCTCCACGACAGTCAGACCTGCTAGGCTTTGCCCCTGAATGCCCACCTGCCTGCCAGGGGCTTCCATCCACTCACCCCAGTGTCTTCTGGAAAAACTCATTTCTCCTTCTGGAGAAATACAGAGTCATCAGGGAAATGCAAAATAAAACCAATGGTATCATCTCACACCCACCAGGTTGGCAAAATTGTTAAGTGCAGAGAATAAGAAAAGAATAAAATGAAGTGCAGGGAATACAAATGAATACCTGCCGACCCATCACCCAGGTCTGCCACATTGACATAATATTGTTTTTTTTTTTTTTTTGGACAGTGTCTCACTCTATTGCCCTGGATGGAATGCTGTGGTGTCATCATAGCTCATGGCAACCTCAAATTGTGCTCTGATGATCCTCCTACCTCAGCCTCTTGAGTAACTCAGAATATAGGCACCCACCACAACACTTGGCTATTTTTAGAGACGGGGTCTCCCTCTTGCTCAGGCTGGTGGTCTTAAACTCTTGAGCTCAGACAATCCACCTGCCTCAGCCTCCCAGACTGCTGGGACTACAGGCGGGAGCCACAGCGCCCTGCTTTTGTTTCCTTTTTAAGAAAGAGACACAGTCGAAGGCTCCATCGTGTCCTTCTCCAATCTCATGATCCTTTCTTCCTCCTCCAAGGAAATAACCGCTGACACTGGTGAGTGTGACTCCTGCACCTATTTGTAGATTTTTATCATTTATATTTGGATTCATAAGCAATAAATAGACTTACAGGAAACACTGCTCTGGGTGTTCAAAAAATTATGTAAATGGAATCAAACCATACATAGCAATCATGGTATCACTTGGTATTTTCTTTCAACATTATTTTCAAGATACACCCGTGTTGACACATGGAGGGTATTAATTTTTAACTGTGATAGAATTTTCCCTCGTGTGGGTGTACCTCAATATATACACTCAGACTCACGGTCCACAGGGAGGACTCCCCTTTCTTTTGCCATCACGATAGCACTGGGATTCCTGTCTCGTGTGCTTGCTCCTTCCCCAAGTGACCCCGGTCTCTACCCCCAGCCAGGGAGTGGGAGAACTCCTGCCCCTGCTTCCACTCCAGCACTTGGAATCTCCAACTGTTCTTCCCATTAAAATCACTACTCTTGAACTTCATTGCTTTTTCTCTTGTTACAGAAAAAGTAAAGCTTGCCTGTTACAATAAATTAGAATATTACAGGCTCAGCACTTGCACCACAATGGTTACGGTGCCAGCCACATGCACCAAGGGTGGCAGGTTCAAACCCGGCCCAGGCCAGCTAAACAACGACAACTGCAACAAAATAATAGCCGGGCATTGTGGCAGGCACCTATAGTTCCAGCTACTTGAGAGGCTGAGGCAAGATAATCACTTAAGCCCAGGGGTTTGAGGTTCCTGTGAGCTGTGATGCCAGGGCACTCTACCAAGGGCGACAAAGTGAGACTGTCTCAAAATAATAATAATAATAATAATAATAATAATAATTAGAATACTACAGACACAAAATAGAAAGTGAAAATTCCCCAGAGTTGCCACCCTTAATAGTCTTGGTGTTAAAATATTGTACATTACTCCAGGATTGCTTTCTATGTGCATACTAGTATGGGAATAAATGAGAGTATCTGCTGTTTTTATACAGGGCTGCTTCATGCAATTGTATCATCTCCAAGTAATTTAAAATGCACAGGCACATGCACACTCACCCCCGCTCCCTTTCTGTTTTCTGTTTTGATTCTGTAGTGATTGCCCGCCAATTGATTTCATCACCAATAGAGGGCCTGGCACGGTGTAGGTGCCCATTAAAGAGTCCCTCTATGAACAGACGGGTGGATAGACAGATGGTTTGTACATATAGAGTCTCTTTCTTATTTTTGCATGCCCAGAAGAATATACACTAGCTGCTACTTCCAAAAGACCAAAATCAAGGTCGAAAGTGAGATGTTAGCAGGAATGAATTGACCATCTTCCCAGGTTCAACCCCTTTTCTGAGCTAAGGTACTACATACCACTGAATCCCAATTCCTGGACAGTCAGACAGACAAACCCCTTTTAATTTTTTTTTTTTTTTTTTTTTGTGAGACAGAGCCTCAAGCTGTTGCCCTGGATAGAGTGCTGTGCCATCACAGCTCACAGCAACCTCCAATTCCTGGGCTCAAGCAATTCTCCTGCCTCTGCCTCCCAAGTAGCCCGCCAAAACCCCTGGCTATTTTTTGGTTGCAGCCATCATTGTTGTTTGGTGGGCCCGGGCTGGATTTGAACCCGCCAGCTCAGGTGTATATGGCTGGTGCCTTAGCCATTTGAGCCACAGGCACCGAGCCAGACACATTTTTATTTTTAAATGCAGAGTCTCACTCTGTTGTCCAGGCTAGAGTACTAAAGCGTCAGCCTAGCTCACAGCAACCTCAAACTCTTGAGCTCAAGCAATCCTCCTGCCTCAGCCTCTCAAGAAGATGGGACTATAGGCACCTGCTACAATGCCCAGGTAATTTTCTTCTGTTTTTAGTAGAGACAGAGAGTGCTGCTCTTGCTCAGGCTGGTCTTGAACTCCTGAGCTCAAGGGATCCTCTGGCCTTGGCCTCCCAAGTGCTGGGATCGCTGGCATGAGCCACTGCACCTGTCCCCAGAGCCAACATTCAAAACTTGGAAGCTAGGTGCAGTGTGGTGCACTTGTAGTCCCAGCTACCTGGGAGGCTGAGGCAGGATGATCACTTGAGCCCAGGAATTTGAGGTCAGCCTGGGTTACATAGTGAGACCTCATTTCGAAAAAAAAAAAAGCTTGGAAGAAGAGGTTGTGCAGCTCTGGGCAGCCCTAGCACACAGGCTGCAATGGGCCAGTCTCCACCACTCCCCGCCATAGCCCATGCTGAGAGCTCAGACTCCATCCCTGTCTGCCTGCACATATGCACTGTGTGTTTTTTGGAGCAGAAAAGTATTGCTATTTTTTTTCTTTTTTTTTTTTTAGAGACAGAGTGCCATTCCATCGCCCTCGGTAGAGTGCTGTGGTGTCACAGCTCACAGCAACCTCCAACTCTTAGGCTTAGGCAATTCTCTTGCCTCAGCCTCCCGAGTAGCTGGGACTACAGGCATCCACCACAACGCCTGGCTATTTTTTGTTGCAGTTTGGCCGGGGCTGGGTTTGAACCCGCCACCCCTGGTATATGGGGCTGGCGCCCTACCCACTGAGCCACATGCGCCCTCGAAAAGTATTGCTTGTACCTGTGAGTGCCAAAGCCAAGAAAACAGCATAGATTGAGGCACTGAAGTGTTCCAAGAAAAATGGCAGAAAGAGAGCGAGCATATTCTCCCCGGAAGTGCAGAAGAACATCTGAACACGTTTACTATTCAATACAAACTGTCTCAGTGTTCAAAGACGTGTTCTTAATCCTGCCTGGCTCCGTGGGCATCTGAGTTTGAGATTCCTGGATGAGAGGAGAGTTTGGGCTCTGCCTCAAGCTCTGTGGGACTTTCAGCCCGTCACTTACCTCCTACATCCCTCAGTTTCCTCATCTGCCCGCCAGCCTCCCCGCAGCAGTCCTGGTTGGAGGGAGGAGGCAGCAGGCTCTCTCAGGGGGCAGGGGGCAGGCGACCGCCTCTCAGGCCTGGGGTTGTTTCCTGTTTCTCTTCAAACTCTTGTCTTCCATGTGGTGATGAAAAAGACTAGTGCAGGGGTGTTTTCAGGTTCACAGGCACACTTCAGAGGACACCCCTGCTTCCTTCCATGCAAAAGAGGTTTCATTTCTCTAGATGTCAGCATGAGTGGGGGTGGGTGAGGGCGACAGTGGGCAGGGCAGGAGGCAACTGGGACACAGGTGGCAAGCAGGTGGCTGAAAGCTGCCAGGGGCTGAGAAGGGACCCTCACACCCTTTAGACCTCAACCCCATCCCTTAGGCACCTTGCTGATCCCTAGGGTGACCTTTGACCCTCAGTCTAAGGCATGACAAGGCCAGAGGTGGGGCAGGCACAATCCCAGCTCTGCTGGCAGAAAGGTCTCTGGCTGTTGGGCGGCCCTGCAGAGGGACCCTGAGTGGGATTTGACAATGTGACAGTGGGGCAGACTTTGTCCTTCCTTGCACTGAACTGGAAAACCTTCCCTCTAATTCTGCCCTGTGATTGAGAACACCGAAGCCTCTGGACACAGACTGCAGCTGAAGAGGATGACTACACAGACCCCATGTGTGATCTGCTGTGCTGTTCCTTTCAGTGGTACCCAGGGCAGTTGACAGGCAGGCTGGTGTGCGGGACGAGACAGGTGCAGTCACCAGGAGGGACCACAGAAGCACAGGGGCGGGCTGGGTGGGTTTCCTTAATTACATTTCTGTTATCCTCACGACAATGGTACGCCACTACGCTGGCCCAATGGATACCGACGATTTCATCCTCTTGTTTCTATTAGAGAAAAATTTAAGAAAATTTTGTGCTCAAGCTAGTACGTGGCACGTGGCCAGAGGCCAGCCTGGCCTGGACACCCTCCTCTGACCACCTCTCTGTCATTTTGCCCCCTGGATCTCTTTGGCAATGCCGACAGCAGTTGTGTGGCAATGCCCATTTGCTGTGTCCCTGGCTGCTGCCCCTCACCCCTGCATTCTGCTCTGCCATCATCCATATACAGGTGCTCTGACACTGGTTTGGGGTCCCCTCCTGGAATGGAGGGACAGGCAGGGGTGTGGGGGAGGTGGGCAGGTGCACGTGTCTGGGGCAGTATTTATGAGCTAAGGATCCCCCTGGGTGCACCTCAAATTGCATTGTCACCTAAGATTTTATTTTATTTTATTTTCAGAGTCTCGCTTTGTGGCCCTGGGTAGAGTGCCATGATGTCACAGCTCGTAGCAACCTCAAACTCTTGGGTTCAAGTGATTCTCTTGCCTCAGCCTCCCCAGTAGCTGGGACTACAGGCATCAGCCACAACACCAGGCTATTTTTAGTGACAGGGTCTCACTCTTGCTCAGGCTGGTCTCCAATCACTGAGCTCACGCAATCCACCCGCCTCGGCCTCCCAGAGTGTTGGGATTACAGGCCTGAGCCACTGCGAAGGGCCTGAGTGTTCTTTCTGAAGAAACAAACAAATAATAGGTTATGGACAGGCTTCTCCCCACAATCCCTATCAGTTGCTAGATTTCATTATTTAGGGTAAGTTAGAGAAGGGTGCATGTGGGTGGGAGGGGGCCACACAATAATGATTGAAAGATTCACAAATCACTTGCCCACTTCTGTCATCACTCGCCTGCCCCAGATCCCAGGAGTTGCCCAGCTTTTAACTGCTAAACCCAAGTGTCCTCTTCTGCTCCTGGTGCTGTGACACTCTGTGGCACATCTGGCCCTGGAGAGAGGCCCTGATGAAAGCATCCAGCCAATATACAATGTCATCTGTCACAAATGAGAGAGACAGATGCACACAACTTACACCTCTGTTATTATCTGAACACAAACGTCACCTGCAGGCGATGTGCAGGGATGTGATGGGAGCGTCAGACAGGTGTTACAATGAGGGCCCTATCCAGGACTCTCTTTTGGATTACTCCAGAAGGAGTTTTCAGGATGAGGTATAGATGACCTTCCCTCCACACCAGGAAGACCTGGTTTGCAAGAATCCTAGAGGGGGCTCAACTCGGTCACCTCCACGTGAAACTCAGGGTAGCTCTGGATTTTCCACACAGCTGAAAGTGGGGGCTGTGGGCATACCCCAAGGATGGGTCAGTAACTGCACATTTATATTGGTTTGGGAAGAACCAATAGTGACAATGATGGTGGAAGAGCCTCCCCCATCCTCATGTCTGGTGCTGCCAACCTCCTCCTCCAACAGACTTTCTGCCCTCCAGACCGCCTCCTCTCAGACAGTGGGGGCCAATCTCACAGCTGACAGTCCAGGCTCCTCCTGGCATCCTTGGTTGAGCCAACGCTGGAGCGGTTGGTGACATTCTAGTAGAAGACCTGACATGCACACTCGCCCTGAACAGCTGCTGGACCCTGGCATGCTCTGCTGCTATAAAAATATCAGCACCGCCGCCCAGCTCCTGGAGAAAGTCTTTAGCATGACAGCCTGCAAACTAATCCTGCATTTGAATTTCATCTACAAATCCTGGTTTCCTCCAGACAAGCTCAAACCTGCACAGATGGCCCCTTGCATCAAAAAGTAAAAATAACAAAGCTTGCGATTCTGGGCCTCCCTTTTTCTCTGGGCAGATGTTCCGGCTGCACATTTTGGGAGGCACACGGTCTGCGTTCTGGCAGCAACCTCTCTCCTCCTGCTCATTTCCACTCATCCCTTCTGGTGTGCTGGTGGGGAGCAGCCATGGCGCTTTGGAGGGTGTTCTTGGAAGTGGCGGGGTGCCTGAGCCTCTGGTGTGGGGATCCAGAGGGATTAGTGTGAAAACTCATCCCTCGCTTGGCTGCCCAGACTGGTCATGCTGTGTTCCATGGGATGGCCCAGGGAAGGGGGTGATGGGTTACAGCACGGCCTCAGGTAAGGTGACCATCTGAAGTGGAGGATGAAAAGCTGCCTTGATAAGAGCCAGTGCATGCCAAGAGCCTGTGGCAGGGTGGGAAAGGAAGCTCTCGGGTCTCCTGATTATTTGAACCTCCCAGACTCCAAGCAGCCACTGATTTCCACCAGTGTTTGCTGATGGTGTCTGTCTAGGCCCTGGGGCTATAGTTATGGATGAGACACACTCAGAGAGCAGAGGCCTGCCCAGAGAGCTCACAGCCAAGGCCATCTGTAGACTGGGTGGCCACAGACTCACTGGTCAGGAAAGCCAGGAAGCCAGAGGTGGCAGGAGTTCCCTGCTGTGACCTGGAGACCTCACATCGAATCCAGAAATGAGGCTACAGTCTTTGCTCCACCAGAGGGTCTGATGTTTACTCGCAAGTGAAACACAATTCACACTACCAGGAGAAAAAGAAGCTATAGATTCGTGTGAATTTCTGGAGTCAGAAGAATAGCCCAGTAGCATTATGTGGCCTCAAGCACAGTTGATCCGAGTGAGGAGTGTTTACCTGCTGTGCTCAGGAATCTGGCTCTCCCCAGGGCTCAGCCCTGCTGTTCCCCACGTGGCATTTGCCTGTATCTCCAGGCTGACCTTCCTTCTAGCCAGTGCCTCCTACCCAAACCTCTAGAGAAAAGTCCTGGGGAAGACTGTCCCTGGTCCAGCCTGAGTCATGTGCTCATCCTTTTTCTGACCACTGCAGTCAGAGAAGTGCAGTGCTGTGGTCAGCCAGGTGTGTGCTCAGTGCCAGTCCCTGGGGCAGCCCATCTAACTGCCCAGCTCCACGGAAAAGGTAAAGGGGTGGTGGCCTGGCAAAAGCAGCAAATACAGAAACAAAGACCCTCCCCAATAATGGGTGACAGCAGAGATGAGAGCGTGCTCTAAAACAGTTGCATAAATCCTGTTTCCAACAGCTGGATTCTTCCTGCTGCAGTTGTGCAGCCTCTGTTATTCATTCCCCTGGTGTCCCTAGTTCCACGGTGCTGGTCTCTGTGCCAGGCCTGGAATATGGGGAAGGTTCCAGACACCTCCGGGGGGAGGCCTGCCTGCCACCTGCCATCAGGGGTGGGAGCAGCCCACTGGGGGCTGCTCACAATCAAGGCAGCCTGACCCTCAAGTCCCCCCAATTTTCCTTTCTGGTGTCTCCGAGGCCTCCCTACATCTGGGCTTTCATTCTTCTCTTAGATCAGCACCCAAAGGTCCCCCCTTTCTGAGCGGAAAGCCCCTGTCTGCCACACAGAAGCCCACTCAGGGAAGATGTGTCCTTTTGCAGTAGAAGAAGGGACAGATGTGACCAAACATGTCTGGCTGTTGGTTCTGAAAGCGGTGGAGAAGGGAGAAAGAGACGGGACATTACTAAACCCAGAGGGAAGAGCTGGACTCAGACAGCAGGAGAGTGCCCAGTCCCTGCCACAGGGCCCCAGCGGGAGTTACAACCAGGGCCCTATCCAGGACTCTCTTTTGGATTACTCCAAAAGGAGTTTTCAGGATGGGGTATAGATGACCTTCCTGGCCGGGCACTGCTGTCACTGTCTGGCTTTGCTCGGGTTCACTCATTTCATTTTCCCACAATCCCTTGAAGTGGGTATATCACTCGGCCCATTTTAGAGAAGGGGAAACTGAGGCTAGCAAGATCACATACAGGTCTGGCTTCAGGGCCCGTGGCTACACACACTATAGAAGCCGGGCTTGGTTCCTGGGACTGCCCATTCACCATCTTACACGAGCCCCCAAGACCAACCGGGATTACCAGCCCTGGGGTTACCTTCCTGGAGCCCGGCAGCTCAGCTGTTCTGCCCGGGGCATGCTCCTCCTCTGAATCCTGAGCACCCCCCGTCCCCCTCCTAGGGGCCCCTCCCAAGCCTCGGCCAGTCCAGGCTGACAGCTTGGCTCAGCCTCAGGCTCAGGCTCAGGCCGACTCCGCGTGCGGCGCCTCCTAGTCACGCGGCGCGGACGGAGGAGGAAGCGGAGGAGGAAGAGGAGGGGAGAGGAGAGGAGGGAGACCGGCCTGGGTAGGGCAGGAGCATGCCGGCGCTCTAGACGCCGCCCCTAGAGGGGCGCTGCTGACCCGGGCTGCTGCAGGAGGAGACTGAGGCCCACAGGAGGGGCTGTCCGTCCGGCAAGCGGTGACGCGGGGACAGAGATCCGGGCCAGCCCCGTCCCTGCCACGCGGCGGGGAGCTATGGCCACGATTTGGCGGGCGCAGCCTCCGAGCCTGTTGGGGGCGAGCGCCTCCATGTCCCACTGCGCGGAAGGAGAAACCGGCCTCTCCGAGGTCTGGGCCAGGCCCAGCCCCGAGTGGCGGGAGCTGGACCGCTAGCGCCCCAGTAGAGTAGGTCGCAGCTCCAACGCAGTCGCCCAGGTCGGAGCTTGGTTGCGCCACTTTCTAGCCATGTGGCTTTGGCAAGTTTCTTATCAGTTCCGGTCTCGCTTTCTCCGTCTGCAGAATGGGCTGGCGCCCTCCTCCCAGGCTGGTCAAGCTCCCCCGGGCAGGCCTGGCGCGGCGGACGTCGCGGTGTGCCAGTGCGATTATGCTTGTAAGGGAGAGGAGGAACTGGGCTCCGTGGGACGCCCCCTGCCCGCCCCCGACGCCCTGCGGGCTCCTCAGGCTTCTGGGCGCAAGCAGCCGCGGGCCGGCTCCCTCCCCTCTTCCTCCCTCTCCGGGTCTAGGAGCCGGCAGGCAGCACCGCCCTCCCAGCTCGGGCTGCGCTCCACGTGCAGCGTGTTTACCCACGTGACGCGGTCCCGCCCCCACCCCGCCCCTGCTCGCGTCAGTGGGGCTGTGCGCGCGCAACCTTACTCCACCCCCTTGCGGCGGGGGCCCAACAGCGCAGCCTGGCTCCGCCCTGACGCCCACCCAGGAGACTGGGACAAGCGGCTTACTCCCCGGCGGGCCTGGGCGGGCGCTCCGCTGGGTCCCCGAGCAGGGGTGCTGGCCGGAGCAGGCCCGCGCAAAAGCCCCGCAGGGTGGGCGCCTCTGCAGGGGTGGAGCCGGCGAGGCGGTGAGTGGGCCCGGCCGTGCGCAGGGCTCTAAGCAGGGGTTCTCAAACTGCGACCCGCGGGCCTCTTGAGGCGGTGTGATTGTATTTGTTCCCGTTTTTGTTTTTTTACTTCAAAATAAGATGTGCAGTGGGCATAGGGATTTGTTCATAGTTTTGTTTTTAAACTATAGTCCGGCCCTCCAACGGTCTGAGGGACAGTGAATTGTCCCCCGGTTTAAAAAGTTTGAGGACGCCTGCAGGGGGTCCGCTCGTGGGCGGGACCAGGCGGTGGTGGGCGGGGCGGGTGCGCGCCTGCGCCTGGCGCCTCCCCCCCCCCTCCCCCCGGCACCCGCTGGTCCCGGAGCTTTGGAGGCAGTTGCGCCTGGTGTTAAATTCTAGCTCTGCGGTACCCCTGCCCTGGGGGGACAAAAGCAACCAAAGCTGGGAAGGGCGCTTCTCTCCCAGATTTCTCTGTGTCCTCTGCAGAGACTGTCTCTCCTCCTTGGTACTTATCCCCTGGACCTGCTCTGCCCGTCCTCAGTTGGTATCGCCAAGGGCTCAAGCTTCGGCCCCCTTGGCTTCTGACCGCCTCTTTCCTGTCGCCTCTGAATGCAGATAATCCAGGTACTTCATGCGTCTTTACTGTGTGCTAGGCGCTTTTCCAAGCGTTTAGTGAACATTCATGCCATTTTCAGTCATTACACCTGAATCTTTATTCCCCAGCCCAGACCGCTGCTCTGCGTTCCATATTCTTCCTTCCAGACCCCGGCGTGAATGGCATCGCGGTTCGCCCAGCTGGGCGTCAGTCCTGATTGTTTGACTCCTGGCTGCCAGTCCCAAATCAGATCTGTTCTAGGATGTCAGCAGTTCTCCCCAACCCCAGTTCTCTGCTACACTCATCTCCACCGCCGCAGTTTGAACCACATCATGCCTCCCTAGGACTTGTAGACCCTCCATCTTTCTGCCTCATCATTAGTCTCTTCAAGTGCAGCCTTCACGTGCAATCGCAAGGATCTTTCTCAGCAAATTTCTAATAATCGCATTCCTCTTCTTTAATCATTGGGTGGAAATTCAAACCTCCTAATCCTTTAAAAAGTCACAAAGCAGGCCAGGCAAGGTGGCTCATGCCTGTAATCCAGGCACGCTGGGAGGCCTAGGAGGGAGGATCCCTGGAGCTCTTGAGTTTGAAACCAGCCTGCAAGCCAGAGCTAAACGCTGTCTCTACTAAAAATACAGAAAACTAGCAAGGTTTTGTGGTAGGTGCCTATAGTCCCAGCTACTTGGGAGGTTGAGGCTGGAGGATCGCTTGGTTGCTGTGAGCTAGGCTGATGCCATGGCGCTGTAGCCTGGGCAATAAACAAAGAAATAGAAACAAACAAACAAAAAAAAGTAGAAAAGCAGCCAAAGAGGCTCCCTGGCTCTGCCACTATTCAACATAGAGAAAATCTGCCTAACCCTTCACAGACACCCCCTGGGCATTTTCCAGCTTTCTCCAAAGTCCAAAGGCACCTCTCCCGGCAATTGAAAGTCTTGGCCCATGCAATAAGGTGAAAAAAATTGAATAATGGGAAGATTGGAAGCAAAAGGGAACATTGTTATTTTTTTCAAGTGATCATCAACATAGAAAACAAGAGAATCAACAGAAAAATAAGAGAGTTGCACAAGCTGTTACTGAGGTCAGAATATGAAGTCAATAGGGTTCCTTGGCAGTCATAACACATTTCTGGAGAATGTAATAAAAATGAGATGTTTTTATTGTACAGAACTCAAGTGTTTACATGTTAACCTTAAAAAATGCACAAGATCGGGCGGCGCCTGTGGCTCAGTGAGTAGGGCGCCGGCCCCATATGCCGAGGGTGGCGGGTTCAAACCCAGCCCCGGCCAAACTGCAACAAAAAAATAGCCGGGCGTTGTGGCGGGCACCTGTAGTCCCAGCTGCTCGGGAGGCTGAGGCAAAAGAATAGCGTAAGCCCAAGAGTTAGAGGTTGCTGTGAGCCGTGTGACGCCACAGTCTACCCAAGGGCAGTACAGTGAGACTGTCTCTACAAAAAAAAAAAAAAAAAAAATGCACAAGATCTAAGAAACAAAAATTTTTAAAAAATTGCATAAGATCTTTTAAGAGAAAATTCTAAAACTCTATACATTTTTTAAAGACCTGAATATGTAAATAATGGATTAAGGTTTTAACTTTGAAATAATTAAGCTTTCTTTTGAATGATACGTATTCATTGCAATTCCAGTAAAAAATACCAGCGTGATTATATTGGAACTTGAGAAACTTGATTCTACAATGCTTATGGAAAAGTAAAAGTCCAGGATCTGCTAAGATAATTTTGAAAAAGGACAAAGGGAAAGTCTCACTCCACGGACATTAAAGTGGATTACAAAGGCATCCTACTTGGGGCCTGGTGCAGTGGCTCACACCTGTAATCCTAGCACTCTGGGAGGCCCAGATGGGTGGATTGCCCTGAGTGCACAGGTTGGAGACCAGCCTGAGCCAGAGAGAGGCCTGGTCTCTAAAACTAGCCGGGCATTGTGGAGGGTGCCTATGGTCCCAGCTACTTGGGAGGCTGAGGGAAGAGGATGACTTGAGTCCAAGAATTTGAGGTTGCTGGGAGCTGTGATGCCACAGCACTCTACCGAGGGCGACCAAGTGAGACTCTGTCTCAAAAACAAAAACAAAGGCATACTAATTAAAATAACGTGAAATTGGTACAGAAACAAGTAAGTGGAACAGCTTGGAGAGTCCAGTATAAACTCAAATATATGTGGTAACTTGGTGTATGATAGAGATAAAATCACAAATCATTAGAGAAGGGCTGGATTGTTTAGTAAACAGCCTTGGGAATATTGACTTTTCTCTAATGGAGGAAAAATAAAATTGGATCCCTACCATACACATAAACTCCAAATAGATTGAATATCTAATTACGAAAAGTAAAAATATAAAGCTGATGGAATTGGCACGTAGGAGAATACCTCCGCGATAGGAAAGGATTTCTCATGACCTCCAAAGCATAATGCACAAGGTGAAGTGTGATGGATTTTGATTACACCAAAATGAAAAGGTTGCTTTAACATATGAGTGATAAACTAGAAGAAGATATTCTCCATGCCTTTTTTTTTTTTTTGAGACAGAGTCTTACTCTGTTGCCCAGGGTAGAGTGCCCTGATGTCACAGCTCACAACAACCTCAAACTCTTGGGTGGAAGTGATTCTCCTGCCTCTGCCTCCCAAGTAGCTGGGACTATAGGCACCCACCACAATGCCTGGCTATTTTTTGTTGCCATTGTTGTTGTTTAGCTGGCCCTGGTTGGATTTGAACCTGCCACCCTTGGTGTATGTGGCCGACGCTGTAACCACTGTGCTATGGGCGCTGAGCCTGTTCTCCATGTCTTAAGACAATAGAAGGCTATGACTAGAATACAAAGGGCCTCTTGAAAATCAGCACCAAAAAAAGGAAGAAAGGAAACTTAATTTTTAACAATGTGGGCAGAAAGTAAACACATACATGTACATGTTTATATACACATATACATATGTTTGTATATGTGCGTATGTGTATAATATGTGTGCAGTCCTTTACAGAAAGAGGAATCAGAATGGCTAAGGTGTGTTGATCCTCACTGGTAGTCAGAGAAAGGCAAAGTGAAGGAATATTAGAATAATGAGGTGCCGCCTTCCCCCACCCACCTGACACAGCTCCGCAAGTCAGAAGATCCTAAGTGCTGGTGTGCATGGTGGACAGGGAGTCCCATGGACTGTAAGCATGTGGCCAGGTGAAGCGGAATGAAATACGTGCATTATCTTTTCAGAGCTAGAACCAGGGTGGAGAAGTGAGGGGCGTGGGGCACAAATGTAAGGAGGCGGGTGCTGTCAGGTTGACCCCCCACTTCAAAGCTCTGACAACCGGGTCCTTCCTGCACTTTGCTCCCCCGGTGTCCCATCATCTTATACTAGTTCTGGCCTTTTCACCTTTGGTTCACCTTTCTGGGTGGAACTGAAGAGACTTCCTTGGAGGCCCACAGTGTTGCTTAGCTGGCCGTGTCGTGGGTATTCCCTAAGAGCGACCTGGCAAGGAGCATTTGATATGTGAAGACAGGTACTTTCATGGAGGGCAGGAGTTGCCCAGGCCTGGCCTCTGGGGAGGAGTTTGGGAAACTGGGGGAAGGACGGAGAGCGCAAAATCCAAAATGGCTTTGTTCCACCCTCTCAGAAGCGAGACCAAGGACGGTGTCTGCGTCTGCCTGGGAGGGTTTTGTAGGTACAGATCCTCCAGTCTCTGCCCCCAGGAATGCCTTGGGACTTTGGAGAAAGAAAGCTGGAAGATGCCCTGAGGCTTTCCATGAAGAGTTAGGAAGATTTTCTCTGTGCCTGTAAGGAAGCAGACTGTGCCAGGTCTTGTACCAGTATCAAGGCGGAGAGGATTGAGAGGGCAGAACTTGGACTTTGGAGTCTACATACATAGGTTCCACTCTCTTGTTTACTTTCTAGATATGTAAACTTGGGCAAAAAACCAGACACAGCGAACCTAGGTTTCCTTCCCAGTGATGTGAGGATTAAAAAAAAAAAGACTAACTCCAAGTTGGCGTCAGGAGCTAAAGGAGAGATGTCTGAAGCCAGCTCTCTTCCTCCCTCTCAAACAGCACACACAAGTCGACAGTCCCTTATTTGAGTTTTTAAAATATATATATGTTTAAAAAAATCGCTAGACAGCAGTCTGGAGGCCTTTCAGAAGAAACCGAGGACCAAGGCGTGTATCTCAGTGAGTGCTCTCAGCCCAAGGGACATGAAGTGATCAGATCTAGACAGGTCAACCCCAGCCCCTCCTGGCTTCGCAATAAGCTTGCGCCTTGAACCAGTACAGCTTAGGACGTTGCTCAGCTCTGGAAGCTCTGGAACACCTGTTTGTGAGGGGTGGGGCAGGAGTGGTGTGATGAGTAATTTTAGGTGTGGACTTCACCGGCTAAGCGAGGCCTAGATAGCTGGCAAAACATTCTTTCTGGGCATGTCTGCAAGGGTGTTTCTGGAAGACATTAGCATTTGAATCAGTAGTCTGGGTAAAGGTCTGCTGCTGGCTAACGTGGGCAGGCATCTAGAAATCCTCTGACTGCCAGATACAGCAAAAAGCTGGAGGAAGGACGGACAAACTCTCCTTGTGCTAGGACCCTCATCCTCTCCCGCCCTCTGACATCAGAGCTCCTGGTTCTTGTGCCTTTGGATACCAATGGAATCACACCGCTGGCTTGCTGACTCTTTATCTCGTGTGAGCTGATTTCCGTAGCAAAGCTCCTGTATCTATCAGCATATATGAACATGCATGTATATCCTCCTGGTTCTGGGTCTCTGGAGAGCCCTGATTGATACAGATGGGAATCCTTTAGTACAAAATTCTTACAGCTCTCACTTCAGTTCACAGATAAAGAACTGCATTTACTTTATTTAAATTATTTTTTTCTATTTAAAAGAGAAACATAAGGCTAGAAGTGGTGGCTCACACCTATAACCCTTGCACTCTAGGAGGCCAAGGCTGGTGGATTGCCTGAGCCAGAACAAGAGCTTGTCTCTGAAAATAGCCGGGTGTGGGGCAGACCTGTAGTCCCAGCTACTTGGGAGGCTGAGGCAAGAGAATCGCTTGCTTAAGCCCAAGAGTTTGAGGTTGCTGTGAGCTGTGAAGCCACAGCACTCTACTGAGGGTGACATAGTGAGACTCTGTCTCAATTTATAAAAAGGAAGAAAATGTAAAAGTGGGGGCTGCCGACTCCGCCTTTGTCTCCTTAGGGTGTGAGCCCTGGATGGGAAAACTGAATCCGGAAGGAGGTGGACTTTTCCTAACCTAAATGGAGACTCAGTTCTTGGGAACACAAGCCATTTCATTCCTTCTTAGAACTCAGTTGTGTGAGGTCCAGTGAAGAATCGAGACTCCCAGAGCATTTTATTCTGTTTTCTGCATCTGTTCACTCTGTCATGATCACAAGGCACATGTGATGTTATATCCTGATCTCTTTACCTGTAGAACATTATCCCATGAACTTTTCTGGTGTTATTGTGTAGTTGTTAAGCCTGTTGATTCCATCCCCATTGAAGGGCATTTAGGTTGTTCACAGGTTGTATACTTTTAAAAATATGCTGTGATAAATAGCACAGGGTAGGGGGTGGAGCTTTGAGTGATGTGCCCTGAGAGTGTTCAGTGTCACAGTTGAGGGACCTTCCATCTCTCTGATCCCTTCATGTCACAAATGGGGAAACTGAGGCTCAGAGAAGGGACGTGTCCTGCCCCCGGTGAGCCGGCAAGTCAGTGCAGGGTGGGGCTCAGAACCCTGGTTTCTGATAACGTTACAAACTCCTAGTAGCTGCAGCAGTGCAGAAGCCCAGGAGCCTTTACGTGTTTTCGTAGCCAGGTGTAGCTCGACCCCACGTCCTCCTCAAAATCCATCCCCATCTCTCTGTCCCCTTTATAGCCAGGGTCTCAGAAGAACACTTGGGACAAGGAACTCCCTTTCCTTACTGGTAAGCCACAGCTTTCAGCTGCTTCACAGAGCTGTCTGGTATCCGTATGCTAAACATTTATGTAATTTACTTAATAACCCTTTGTTGTTGCTCCTTAAATTTTTTCTCTTCATTTTTAAGTTTATTTATTTAAAAAATTAAAGCAACATATGTATTTTTAAAATCAAATTTATTGAATTAATTCATAAGATGCACCGATTTCAAGTAAGTTTTTGTTTGTCTGTTTTGAGACAGGGTCTCACTCTGTCACCCAGGCTGCAGTGGCACCATCGTATCTCACTGTAGCCTCAAACCCTGGCACTCCAGGGATCTTTCCTCCTCAGCTTCTTGAGTTGCTGAGGCTACAGGTGCATGAGACTGGTTCAGGCTAATATAACTTTAAACACTTTTTTTTTTTTGTAGAGACAAAATCTCCTTGTGTTGTCTTCTCAGAACCCCCAGCCTCAAGTAGTTCCCCTGCCTTGACCTCCCAAAGTGCTGGAATTATAGGCATGAGTCACTGGCTGCAGGTCAAGTAGCTTTTTAAAAGGCGGACCCCAGTGTCACCACCTCGGCAGCCATGATGCAGAACATTTCTGCACCCCAAAAGTTTTCCCTCTTCTCCTGCGCCTCAGCCCCAGCCGCCCGTTTGTCTTACAGGACATTAGCTTTGTAGATTAGTTTCCTATAAACAGAATCGCGCGGGGGTATCTGCTTCACACCTTGGTTCTTTTGGTTCTTTTACTTCTCGTGATGTTGGTGAGAACATCTGTGAGAGCTGCCTTGGTGGGGTGTTTATCGGCTGTTTGACTCTTTCCTCGGTGACGTCTACGGCTGTGTTGCAGTTTGCTTCTCTGCTCACTTACTGATGGACATTTGGGTTTTTTCTTTTTTCTAGCTTGTGACCTGTCTTGGTCTGGTTTGTGTTGCTGTAACAGAACAGCCGAGGCTGAGTAACTTAAAAAGAAAAGAGGTGTGTTTAGCTCCTGGCTCTGCAGGCCGGCAAGTTCACAGTTGTGCAGCTGCCCTTGGCAAGAACCTCTGCTCTCCCACTCCGGGCAGAAAGGAGGAGCAGAAAGGAGGAGCAGTGTATGCAGAGATCCAAGGCCAGAGAAGAAGCAGAAGGGGGACCCGGAGGAACTGAACTCTCTTTACTCCTTCCTGAAGGAACTAATCCATTCCCTGCAGTGTGAGAACACACTTGCCCTCTGGGAGGGCACTGACCCATTCATGAGGGATCTGCCCCTGTGACCCAGCTGCCTTCCACCAGGCCCAGCTCCCAACACGGCCACAGTGAGGATCAAATTCCAGCAGAAGTTTTGGTGGAGACAAACCTCGTCCAGACCATGTCAGGGCTGCTAGGAATAGAGCTGCTATGGACCTTCTTGTTGAAGTCTCCACGCTGACATGTGCTGGCATCTTTCCTGACAGTTCTAGAATGAAATGCTTGGGGTGTGGGGTGAGTATATATTTAACTGACTCCCTATTTTCTAAAGTACTTGTGCCATTTTGCACTCCAACCAGCAGTGTAAGAGTTACAGCTGCTGCACATCTCACCAGCCTTTGGTAGCAGATGCTATTTATTTTGTTATTTAACAGAGACAGTCTTGCTGTTTTGCCCAGGCTGATCTCAAACTCCTGAGCTCAAGGGATCCTCCTGCCGCAGCCTCCTGAGTAGCTGGGACTACAGGTGCGAGGGGGCCCAGCTCTGGAAGTTTGTGTTTCTTTTTTCTTTTAGCTTTTCTTGTGTTTCTGTAGTAATTTCCTTTTGTGAGTTTAATTTGCTTTTCTTGTGCTTTATGGTTATATGTATACCTTTTTGGTAAGTAGAATCTTCTGATCTGTCCCCACCTTTTTTACATTAGGTGGTTTGTTGTTTTCTCATTGAAGTGTTAAAGATCTTTTACATTTGGGATAAAGTCCTTTATCAGATGTGCGTACTGAGAATATCTCCTCTCAGTGTGTGGCCTGCCTTTTCATCTTCTTTTTTTTCTTCCTTTTTTTTGAGACAGAGACTCACGTCTCACTCTGTCACCCTAGGTAGAGTGCTGTGGTATCATCATAGCTCACAGCAACCTCAAACTCTTGTGCTCAAGAGAGTCCCCTGCCTCTTGGGACTACAGCTACCCACCACCACACCTGGCTAGGGTTATCTGTTTTGTTTTGTTTTTGTTTTTTGCAGTTTTTGGCTGGGGCTGGGTTTGAACCTGCCACCTCCGGCATATGGGGCCAGCACTCTCCTCCTTTGAGCCACAGGCTCCACCCTAGTGTTTTCTGTTTTTAGCAGAGATGGGGGGGGGGGTCTTGCTTTTGCTCAGGCTGGTCTCAAACTCCTAAACTTAAGCAATCCACCTGCTTCAGCCTCCCAGAGTGATGGGATCACAGGTGTGAGCCACTGCTCTGGCCTCCTTGTCATTTTCTTAACAATAAACTTTGATTTTTTTGGCTTGGTGCCTGTAGCACAGTGGTTATGGCGCCAGCCACATACTCCAAGAGTGGCAGGTTTGAACACAGCCTGGGCCAGCTAAACAATGACAACTGCAACAAAAAATAGCCAGGTGTTGCAGTGGGTGCCGGTAGACCCAGCTACTTGGGAGGCTGAGGCAAGAGAATTGCTTAAGTCCAAGAGTTTGAGGTTGCTGTGAGCTGTGACGTCACAGCACTCTACTGAGGGAGACATAGTGAGACTCTATGTCTAAAACAAACAAAAAACAACCTTGATTTTGAAGAGAAGGTTTTACTTTTTATGAAATTCAAATTCATCTCTCTTTTTAAAAATAGTTCTTGCTTTTTGTGACCTATTTAAAAAGTCTTTGCCGGGGCGGCGCCTGTGGCTCAGTCGGTAAGGCGCCGGCCCCATATGCCGAGGGTGGCGGGTTCAAACCCAGCCCCGGCCAAACTGCAACCAAAAAATAGCCGGGCATTGTGGCGGGCGCCTGTAGTCCCAGCTACTCGGGAGGCTGAGGCAAGAGAATCACTTAAGCCCAGGAGTTGGAGGTTGCTGTGAGCTGTGTGAGGCCACGGCACTCTACCGAGGGCCATAAAGTGAGACTCTGTCTCTACAAAAAAAAAAAAAAAAAAAAAAAGTCTTTGCCTGCTCTAAGGTCACAAATATTTTCTCCTCTCTTCCCTTCTGGTAGTCCTATAGTTTTATTCTTTGTGTTGAGGTTTTTGAACTTTGCATTAAATTCTTGCATGGTTTGAAATAACAATCAAAGTCCAGCCAGGTGCAGTGGCACCTGTCTGTAGCCCCAGCTATTAGGGAGGCTGAGGGACGAGGATCTCTGGAGCCCAGGAGTTTGAGAGCTTGAGACCAACTTGGGCTGCACAGTAAGATCCTGTTTAATAAAAAGAATCAAGACTTAGGTTTTTTCTTCCCAGGTGGAACACCAGCTGTTCTAACACCACTTGTTAATGAGACTGTTCTTCCCCCATTGAATTACTTTGGTGTATTTGATCTTTTTTTTTTTTTGAGACAGAGCCTCAAGCTGTCACCCTGGGTAGAGTGCTATGGCATCACAGCTCACAGCAACTTCCAACTCCTGGGCTCAAGCGAGTCTCCTGTCTCTGCCTCCCAAGTAGCTGGGACTACAGGTGCCAGCCACAATGCCCGGCTATTTTTTGGTTGCAGCCATCATTGTTGTTTGGTGGGCCTGGGCTGGATTCGAACCCGCCAGCTCAGGTGTGGCTGGTGCCTTAGCCGCTTGAGCCACAGGCGCCGAGCCGGTGTGTTTGATCTTTACTTGAACTGTACGTGAGGGAAAAGGAGTCCCCTTAGGTGTTCTCTCTGCCTGCAGCAGCAAAGTACAAGATTTAAACTTGGATGCAAGCCTGGGATGCCACGAAAGGGGAAGAGAAATGACAAAGAGCCTCTGGTAAAACGACTCTGACATTAGTACTTTAGGGCCAACGACTGCCCTTAAGTTAAATGTGCGACCTCAAAAGCTGTCGTTCTGGGTTACGGTAATTTATCTTAATACTTTGTATTGTCAGATGTCTGAAGACAATACTTGGGGGTCATTAGTGAGATTTGAACAAATACTTCAGAGAAATGCACAGTCTCTGGTGGTGCCTGTGGCTCAAAGGAGTAGGGCGCTGGCTCCATATGCCAGAGGTGGTGGGTTCAAATCCAGCTGCGGCCAAAAACTGCAAAAAAAAAAAAAGAAATGCACAGTTTCCACGTTGGGTTTTCGAATGAAGCATAGACAGGCTTCTCTGCTGACCTCCAAGCAGGAAAAGGGCAACAATATTGGTTAGACGCTGATCAGTTGGGGAAAGAGTTCATTGGCAAGACTGTCCTCCCAAGAATGGTTTACACCGAGTGGGGAGCATTGAAGGGATCCACATCACTGTACCCATCCTGTAGGCAGGAAGGTGGCTTCAGGCAGCAGCTGGATGAAAGCAGATTTGAGACCCCCAGCTGTGGAATGAAGTCATTTTCTATAGGTTCTTCCTTCACTGAGACAGTGAGTTCAGGATGCTTGTTCTCTGAGGGGCTAAGAGGTGCTTTCCTGATTTTCACTAGCACATTAGCTTGGCTCTCTGTCTCAGAGGGTGTCTCTAAGACTAAGGGCTTCGTACATATGTGGGCCAAATGAATTAGTTCCTGATGGCTTCCAGATTGGCTGAAGATGTCCCCCCTGACAGAAAGGGAGGCTGTTGAGGAACTGGGTCATTCTGGGTAGACCTGGGAGCTCCAGGCTGGTAGAGTCAGGGGGAGAACATTTGAAGAACTTGACTAGGAGGCTGAGGGTGGTGGCTTGCACCTGTAATCCCAGCACTCTGGGAGACTGAGGCAGGTAGATCGCCTGAGCTCAGGAGTTTGAGGCCAGCCTGAGCAAGAGCCAGACTCCATCTCTACAAAAAGTTGTCCAAATTTCTAGTTGTTAACATTGAAGGACATATTTCAGCCATACACTAAATCCCCTTTCTGTCATTTCCAACATTTCTTTTTAGGTGGGATCCTCCGTGGCAGCTGCCTCGTGATCTCTTGGTGGAGGGTTGATCTGTTCTGGTTTTTTGTGTTGCCAGAATGGTTTTGTTGTGTGTTTTCTTTTTATTCACCTCCTTCTCCTACTTTCTCATCTCACTTCTTCCTTCTCCCTAATTTTCCTTGTGTCTGCACTTGGGTGTTGGAGTGGCCTCCTCAGCTTCTGAAGGCCCCGGCTGTGTCACTGTGCCCTCACAATGGTGTTTCTGGGGAGGGTTCTCCAGTAGCAGGTGGCTCGAGTCCAGTCCCCTCTCCCTTGTCTCCCGAGAGCGGCTGGTGAGGAGATGACTCTAGTTTGCCGTCCTGGAGGACGGGGGGTACATATTTCAGTTTCAGTTATTCTAGAATGGCTGGAAGTAAGTCTTTAAATCATGTTTTAAAGTAAAAATGCATGAGAATTAAGACGAACATAGTTCTAACAGAGACCTACGTTTTGGAAGAATGGACAGTGTAGTGGTTAAAGCTTTTGTCCACTGAAAGTTTCCTATGTCATTATGACATTGTCACAGTAGGTTAGATACAGACGTGTCAGGCACCAGGTGAAGCAGCTCCGGAAACTCCTCTGGCCCTAGGCCAGAGTATCAGTCACATTTTCCTGTGCCCAAAGGAGCGAGAGGATGTTTCTCAAGAGAGGAGGTGAAGGCTTGGTGGGGCCTCTTATTCTGCAAGAGCAGGGTGAAGAGGAGCTCAGGGTGGTTGGTAACTGTGACTCAGATGAAGAAATGGCTTGCTTGGCTGATGCCCCCAGGTGTCGCTGTCTCAACTCCAACCAGTGGATTCCCACATAAAAGAGTGACATCAGTTTTTGTTTCTAGTAGTTTCTATTTCTCTGCTGAGAATATTTATCTTTTTCTTTATAATGATCAGATTCCCCTTTACGTTCACATATATACATATATGAGCTGCCCTAAAATTATTATATGCTAATTCCATCATATAAGGTCACTTTCTGTTTGGTATTCACTGATCGTCTTTTCTCTATAGAGTTTTCTTGTCTTCATAAGCCAGGTAATTTTAATTTTTTTTTTTTTTTGTAGAGACAGAGTCTCACTTTATGACCTTTGGTAGAGTGCCGTGGCATCACACAGCTCACAGCAACCTCCAGCTCCTGGGCTTAAGCGATTCTCTTGCCTCAGCCTCCCAAGTAGCTAGGACTACAGGCGCCCGCCACAACGCCCGGCTATTTTTTTGTTGCAGTTTAGCCGGGGCTGGGTTTGAACCCGCCACCCTCAGCATATGGGGCCGGCGCCCTACTCACTGAGCCACAGGTGCCGCCCTTTTTTTTTTTTTGTAGAGACAGAGTCTCACTTTACTGCCCTTGGTAGAGTGCCATGATGTCACAGGACTCACAGCAACCTCTAGCTCTTGGGCTTACGCGATTCTCTTGCCTCAGCCTCCTGAGCAGCTGGGACTACAGAGCCTGCCACAGTGCCCGCCACAGTGCCCGGCTATTTTTTAGTTGCAGTTTGGCCGGGGCTGGGTTTGAACCCGCCACCCTCGGTATATGGGGCCAGCACCCTACTCACTGAGTCACAGGCGCCGCCCTAATTTTTTTTTTTTCTTTTTTTGAGACAGAGTCTCAAGCTGTTGCCCTGGGTAGAGTGCTGTGGCATCATAGCTCACAGCAACCTCCAACTCTTGGGCTTAAGCGATTCTTTTGCCTCAGCCTCCCAAGTAGCTGGGATTACAGGTACCCACCACAACATCCAGCTAATTTTGGTTGTAGTTGTCATTGTTGTTTGGCAGGCCCAGGCTGGATTAGAACCCACCAGCTCTGGTGTATGTGGTTGGCGCCTTAGCCGCTTGAGCTACAGGCACCGAGCCAGTAATTCTAAATTTTATCCTGGGTATTGTAATGTTATGATGCAGTGACTCTGAATTCTCTATATTCTTCTGAAGAATATTGATTCCCCCCAGTTTTATTAAGATATAATTGGGACATAGGCCAGGCATGGTGGCTCAAGCATGAAATCTAAGCCCTTGGGAGGCCAAGGCAGGTGAATTGCCTGAGCTCACAGGTTCAAGACCAGCCTGAGCCAGAGCAAGACCTCATCTCTAAAAATAGCTGGGTGGTTATGGCACCGGCCGCATGCACCCAGGGCCAGCTACACAACGATGACAACTGTAACAACAACAACAAAATAGCCAGGTGTTGTGGCAGACACCTGTAGTCCCAGCTACTTGGGAGGCTGAGGCAAGAGACTCACTTAAGACCAAGATTTTGAGGTTGCTGTGAGCTGTGACACTATAGCACTCTACCCAGGGCAACATAGTGAGACTCTGTCTCAAAAAATAAATAAATAAATAAAAATAGCTGGGCACTGTGGTGGGCACCTGTAGTCCCAGCTACTCAGGAGGCCGAGGCAAGAGAATTGCTTAAGCCCAGGACTTTGAGGTTGCTGTGAGCTATGACACCATGGAACTCTACCAAGGGTGACGAAGTGAGACGCTGTCTAAAAAAAAATAATTGACATATAAAAGGATACACATTTAGAGTGTCCAACATGATGTTTTGGTCTATGCATACAGTGTAAAATGATTATATCAAGCTAATCAACAAAGCCATCGCCTCATATAATTTTTTTTTGCATGGTGAGAACATTTAAGATCTACTCTCTTAGTAATTTTCTAGCATGAAGAATATTGATTTTTATTTAGGCAGGCAATTAACTTGGGTAAACTCAAACTGTAAGCTCTCTCTGTCTCCCACAGAGGATGGTAGATGAAATCTCAGTTAACTCCATTTAGCTTTAACACACTGTGACTGGTCACAAGTTACCTGGTAACATGGATAGATTCTACCTAAAATTGCCATGTTAACATAGCAGTTATTCCCTGATTCAGTTAAAATAGCAATCTCAAGTCTCCGTTATCCCAGATTCAGGCTGTTTTATTCTTTCTCCTCTCCTCATTTCTCAGCTGCTTATAATATAAAATCACTGAGCACCTCTCACATCTTAACGCATCGTCTAAGGCTTCCTGAGTCCTGCGTGGGGCAGACAGGAGTCTGCTCTCAGGTTTAAATCCCTAAAAATGGGAAACTTGCCCAGTGCTGTTCTGTTCCTCTGAGCGTGGATTCTCCTACAGTGTCTGCCCTCAGTTGCTCTTGGGTGCCTTCTGTTAGTGGTAGGATTTATGGTTATCCACAGAAAGTCAGATAGGAGTCACGTGGCAGTGACCAGAGGAGACCCTCCAAGAAGGGGCGCAGAATGGCCAAGAACTCTCCCCATCCCAGTGCCACACGGCTCAGCCCCTGAGACTCAGGAGGAGAAGGTGGGAAGCCTAACGTGAATTTAAACATGAAATAATTGAACAAAGCACAAAGTGTCTGACAAAACCTGGATCTGACGAGATTCACTTTTCCTCCGTCATGTACAATGGAGCTTCAATCTTCAGTGATAGAACAGTGGAGAACAATGTGTTTTCCCATCCTACGGTTTGAAAGTGTCTTCTGTCCTACACACACGGAGGGAGAGAGTTGGAGCTGGTGAAGGTGGGGTGGGGGAGAGGCTGGGTGAGAAGTAGTTGTCTCCCCAGTACTCGGCTTCCCATTGTAGAATGGTGGGGACAGAAGAGGTCTAGCGGATTTCAGTCTGTTGGTGCTCTCACACCTGCAGTAAGTGCTGTTTCATGAACAAACTTCAGAGGCCATGAACTCCTGTTTTGACAGTCTCTTCCTGTGAAGGGGGGGGTGCGTGCTCAGCAGAGTGCAGGGCCTGAGGCCACACCTCCCTCGGGTCACAAGTCCTCATCAGAGGAGCTTGGGGACTACAGGCACAGCCGTAGCAGTGGAAGGGTGGGACAGCCCAACCCTGACCTCTTCAAGAGCTGATCAGGAGAGCTCAGACCTGTGGCTTCGTCAGGAAAGGACCGTCAGGTCTTTGGGGAGCTGAATCTGGTTAGCTTGCCCATTCTACTTTATTTTTTTTTCCTTTAACATTATTTACTTAGAATTTCAATTTCTGTCCCTAGTCAGGAAAGGGGAATTGTCCACATTGACCCTAGATTGTTCTATCTCGAGGTTAACCATGAGCTCCAAGCTAGCAAGTCTGTTAGGGAAAAACAGAGCCTCTTTCCCAGCAATGACACCAAACACATCTCAGGATGGCGCCTCATTGGTCCGTCGTGGGTCCCCTGACCATTCCTGAACCAGTCGCGGAGGCCAAGGAGGTGCTGGGCTCTGACTGAGCAGCGCTGGACACGGCCACCCCTAAGGCAGAGATGAAGTTGACTCCCACCCAGTCACCTGGACCGAGGGTGGCTTCCTCAAGGAGCTGTCACTAAGGGAAGGGAGATGGGATGCTGGGTAGCATAAGATCAACCGACTTCCACAATTAAGGCTTCCTTAGAATCCCGGATGGAGGGTGGCCGGTGCTGCCGCCCTGTGACAGGCCCCGTCCGCAGCGCTTTGTGCCTATCCCGGGAGGTCCGACTGTTCTAGGCAAAGGTTCTGAGAGGTCAGTCCCATTTCGGTGAGTAGTGGGCGGGCCTGGCTTTGAACCTGCTTCCTCTGGAGGCGGGGCCGGGGCTGCCATGTGACCCGGCCCCTCTGCCCGCGGAGCTGTCACCCGGGAGGCTGCTCGCCTTTAAAAAAAAAAGAGGAAAAATTGGCAATAGCCACGAGCAGAGATGACTTGATAAAATATTTCTTGTTTTCTCGAGTTTACGTAGACCAAGTTTTCGCTGTTGCTATGGGGTGGGCTGGCGGAGAGATGAAAATAAATCTGTAATTTATCTTTTTTTTTTTTTTCTATGTGTCAAGTACATTTCCGCCGGGTGCACACACATGCGCGCGCGCGCGCAGGCACATATAAGCTTTAATACAATACTTAACCCCCCTTAATGCTCTCTGCGGAAGGAATAAACATGTACCGCACTTTCAACTTCTGTGCTTTGAAATACCATATGGTCTGCGCTGTGAGCTTAAAATACTCTGGTGAGCGGAAGCTTTCATGCCGTAGATGGCCAGGTGGAACTTCCCCGCCAATCTCACAAGGTTAATTAATCCTTTAAAACCGAGCGCGGAGGGGTCCCGGCGTCGGGAAGGGCGGCGGCGAGGCGGCGGCTCAGCGCGCGGCTGCCCCGGGGCGCCTTTGAGGAGCGCGCGCGGCATCTCCGAGACGCACAGTTTGCGTCCTGCATAATCAGGGGGAACGGGCTGATGGTTTGCATGAATAACGAAGTTTGCCGTGGTGGATGATTTTTCCTCTAAAAGAGCCCCCTCCTCTGTCTCTCTGGCTCAATGCATATTTATAAAGGGCAGGGAAATGGGGCAGAGGACGCTGGATGGCGCGCGCGGGCGCGAGGAGAGGGGCGGGGACGCGAAGGGGGCGGGAGGAGAACCCACGGTCCTGGGAGGCCGAGCTAGTGCCAGAGCAGGCGGCTCCGGAGGGTGCAGAGCTCTGTGGCGCCTGGAGCCAAGGAACTACTGGCTGAGGGCACAGCCGGCTGGCCAGGTCCCATCTGGCTGGCTTCCTTCCTACAGGAGCACGTAGGCCACTTAACCCAGTCCTGGGGGTCTCAAAGGGGCTGTCATCTCCAGAGGAGGTTACATCTAGAGTCAGAGGGGAGGGAGAGGCCTTGACATCTATCCCACACCTTTCTAGGTGTGATCCCTCCCAGAACACCTGCGCTGCTCCAGGGGCAAATGTGTTTAAGAATCCATCCTTCAGTGGTCTTGTGAAAAGCATGATTGAGTTGTGTTATATGTATTTTGGTGTAGAAAATGTTAAGTTGCTCATTTTTAACAGACTATGGTTTTTGTAACCTTGTTTTGACAGTTTTTTTCTGACTCTTTTCAAATATCTGGGCAACCTTAGAGTGGTCAGCCTCCCCCACCCACCCCGGCCTTTCCCCAAGCCCTACAGGGAGCCACTGGAGTGGGCAGACTGGGCCCCCCTGCTGGGCTGCTGTTTCCAGATAACTCCTGGGCCATTTCTCTCAGTGGCCAGGAGGTGGCAGGTACGAGCCTTCTTGTCGGCCACCCTCCTTCCTCCACCTCTGGGTCCCTATGCCCTCAGCTCACACACAGGGTCCCAGGTCCTTGGAGGGAGGTCCTGGCATTTGGGCCCTGAGACAGCTCAGTGACCATCCAGCAGCCCCTGCCTGGGGTTACCTGCCCACCCCACCCCCCATGCCTAGTTCCATGTGAAAGGCAGGCGGGCTTCCTGGAGGAGTCAACATCTTCAGTGAGACCTGAAGGACGATAAAGCTTTTCAGGCAGAGGGAACAGAATCTGAACATGCAACCCAGGCTCTGCTGCTTTTCGTAACTGATAGGAGGCTGGTGTGGCTGGAATGTAGGACATTGGGCTTGAGGGTAGAGGAAGCTGGGAACTCAAGATGACACTTGCCAGTGATGGGGGCACTTGCAGGACGCCCCCCCCGCAGGACCAGGGCCAAGAGTGTGGACTATATCCTGAGGGCAGTAGGGAACTCCCCAGCCTGCCCTCACCCTTTGGAAAGATCACAGGGGCTGCAGACTGCCTGGTCCTCATCAGCCTCCCACCTCCATCCCCTCACAGGTCTGGGCCCCCACTGCCCAAGGATGATTAGGCAGCAGACCCACCTGTAATCTCCGAGGGAGTGGCTGGAAGGCTCTGTCTTCAGGAATCCCCACGCTCACCCTTCCCTGGCTTTGGAGGGGAGGTTGCTTCACAGGGCCCTGGGGCACTAAACAGAGAGGAAGGCCACCACACTCATTCTGGACCATCTGGAGGGAGCATTTTCCCCTACATGGGGGTGGCATTCTCCTTTTGTGGCTGTCAACACCCCCCCCACACACACACTCTGAGAGTGTGGGGTGGTTCCCCAAGAGAAGTTGCAGTGTTGTTACCCCAGGATGAGTGAGCAGCAGCATGTGACTCAGTGACACTGCCTGGCGACAGACCTTTCCTACCCTGGCGATTGTACCCTGCAAAGGGTGCCCTGAAGGTGCAGGAAGTGGAGACCAGACTGGGGCAGGAGGGGAGGAAGCTTGAGCAAATCGTGTGTTCCATGGCCTCTGCTCCTCACATATGCACAGGCCCTGTTAGGAACATAAAATAGATAAAAAATAAGACGAGCAAAGTGGCAGGATATCCAGGCCTCCTGGCAGCCTTCAGGCCTGGATTCCAGGACGTAGGACTTTTAGAGAGTTCCTATTATTCACTGAGTCTTGATTTCACCATCTGCCAAGTGTACGCATGGTCTTCCTGACCAGATGGGCTGGAGGGCCTTTTAAGTACCATAGTTTTATAATTATGTTAAAATACAGATTCCTTCATTCATTTACATATTGGTGTTATGTTTCAGGCACTGTGCTATGTGCTGAGATACAGAAAAAATAAGATCTGATTAGTGACTTCAGAGACACACAAATAGATGAGAAAGGGAGGTGGACACACCACCTTCAAGACCTAGGTAAGACTGTTTCAAACAACCTTCCCAGGCCAGAGGTTCTTTCCCTAGCTGCCCAGAAGAGTCCATCTGTGAGTTTCTTTCTTTTTCTTTTCTTTTTTTTTTTTGAGACAGAGTCTCACTTTATCACCCTTGGTAGAGTGCTGTGCTATCACAACTCACAGCAACCTTAAACTCTTGGGCTCAAGCAATCCTCCTGCCTCTAACTCCTGAGTAGCTGGGACTACAGGCTCCTGCCACAATGCCTGGCTGTTTTTAGAGACGGGGGTCTTTCTCTTGCTCAGGCTGTTCTTGAACCGGTGAGTTCAGGAAATCCACCTGCCTTGGCCTCCCCTCTGAGTGCTAAGATTACAGGTGTGAGCCACAGTGCCTGGCCCACCTGTGGGTTTCTTTTCTTTTCTTCTTACTCACTCCTATACTAACAAGAACCACTTGCAAGTTTTTTTTTTTGTTTCGTTTTCTTTTTGAGTCAGAATCTCACTCTGTTGCTCCCGGTAGAGTGCTATGGCATCATAGCTCACAGCAACCTCAAACCTTGGACTCGGGGGATCCTCCTGCCTCAGCCTCCTGAGTAGCTGGCACTACAGGTGCCTGAAATAATGTCAGGCTAGTTTTTCTGTTTTTAGTAGAGATGAGGTCTCATTCTTGCCCGGGCTGGTCTCCAACTCCTGAGCTCAAGCAACCTACCAACCTCAGCCTCCCAGAGTGCTGAAATTTAAGGCCTGGGCCACCACACCCAGTTACCACCTGCAATTTGTTGTTGTTGTTTTTTGAGACAGAGTCTTGCTTTGTCACCTTGGTAGAGTGCCTTGGCATCACAGCTCACAGCAACCTCAAACTCTTGGGGTCAAGCAATTCTCTTGCCCCAATCTCCCAAGTAGCTGGGATTACAGGCACCTGCCACAACAACTGGCTAATTTTAGAGATGAGAGGGGGTCTTGCTCTTGCTCAGGCTGTTCTTGAACTGGTGAGCTCAGGCAATCCACCCTTCTCAGCCTCCCAGAGTGCTAGGATGACAGGGGTGAGCCACCGTGCTGGGCCCCACCTGTTAAGTTTTTAAAATACTAATGTTGAAGCCCCCACCTCTACAGATTCAGATTTAATTGATCTGGAGTGTGGTCTGAGTTTCATCTATCTTAGAAGCCCCCAGGCAATTCTAACATGCCCGAGGCCCTCTGGTTCAGATCTCCAGCCCCTGTGGAATTCCTGCCTTCCTGGTTATGTCCCAACACACACCCAGAACTGGGGTGTGGCCCTTTCTCCCTTCCCCTCCTGCAAAGCACCAAGTAGGGCTGGCTGGCTGGCAGCAGAGAGCTGGAGAAGCAGCAGTTCGACCCTCCTCACAGCCCCCAGGTGGGAGCCTCTCTCTGCTTGCTTTGTCCTGTGTCCCTGGCCCCCCAGAAAAGAGAAGTTGACATTCTGTGTATCACTGCTAGGTTCAAGAAACCTGGTGGGCTGTAGCCTGGAAAGACATCGCCAGCATTCAGGAGAAGGGTGACAATTGACCAGTTTGTTCACTGCCAACCCATAAGGGCCAGAACTCAACCAGGCTGGTGCTGGTTTGCAGCTGCCTGGGAGATGCTAGCAGCCTGACTCACATGGGTGTGCAGAGAACCTCCAGCCATGGAAAGCCAGGAATATGGACACATCTTCTGGGAAAACTCAGGAACCTAAGGGAAGAAGTCCAAGTTGAAAAACCAGAATGGTAGACACTACAGGGAAGGATCAGAACTTTATCACAACTGTAAGAAGACTTCTCAGGGAGATGATGGGCATTGGCAGGAGCTGGGGGAAGACCATCAAGAACTAAAAAAACAAAAATATTTCTTGGATTTAAAAATTCAACTGATGAACTCAGGAAGAGAATGATCACGGCTGAGAAATAAGTTGATATCTTGGGAATTCAAATAGGAGAAAATCTGCAGTCCTGAGTCAAAAAAAGGTTTGGAGGTAAAATCCTGGAGATCTAACATTCAAAGGAGAGAATAAAAAGAAGATATAAAAGGGGAAATTAACAAAACAAGTTAATTAAACATTTTATTTTCTCTTTGTGTTTTCAGAGATGGGGTCTCACTATGTTGCCCAGGCTGCAGGTCCGTGGCTATAAACAGGTGCAATCACAGTCTACCATAGCCTTAAGCTCTGGGCTCAAATGATCCTCTTGTCTCAGCCTCTGAGCAGCTGGGATTACAGGCACGTGCCACAGGGCCACCTCCTAATTAAAAACCTTTTTCTAAGCCGAAGAAAGCTTTGATGAAAGGGGCAGATAGAGTTCCAGGAAGGATTAATTAAAAAGACATATTCTTAGACATTGCTTAGCTATAAACGTCCAGATGAAAAGGAGGGTTAGTTACAAAGGAAAGGAAAGTCAGATTGGTATTGGTTTTCTTGTCTGCCAAGAACAGTGATTTTAGGGACAAGTACAGTGGAACCTCCCCTGGAAGTTGGGAGACCAGTGGAACAGTGATTTCAGGGACAAGTACAGTGACCCAAGAACGCTATATACACACTCGATATCATTCATATACTGGGGCAATGGGAAGAGGTTTTAACCCATGCAAAGTCTTATATCCTGTCTGGGGAAAATGCTGGAGAAATGCTACAGCCAAAACCAGATGAAATGGGGCACAGTAAGGAAAGCCAAATGAAGACCTCAAGACTGAATTTGGAATGACCCCAGACACTGGGAGTGAGGAACAGGATGACAAATCACCAGGGGGAGAGACAGGAAGAAAATTACAAGAGGGCTTTCAGCTTCCAAGGTAAGAAGCACATCTTAATGGGAGGGCATGGGTATTTGAAATTGATATATCTATGTGGTGGTTTGAAAAATATGTCCACAAATTCTTTGATGATCTTCCCTTCAAGAGGGCCTTCAATTGAGCTGCAATAAACAGACTGGTGTTGGTGGCATCCATAGCCCAGTGGATAGGGCACAGCCACATACACCAAAGTTGGTGGGCTCAAACTCGGCCCGGGCCAACTAAAACAACAATGGCAACTGCAACAACAACAAAAAATAGCCGAGCACTGTGGCGGGCGCCTATAGTCCCAGCTACTTGGGAGGCTGAGGCAAGAGAATCGCTTAGGCCCAAGAGTTTGAGGTTGCCATGAGCTGTGACACCACAGCACTCTACCCAAGGTGACAGCTCGAGACTCTGTCTCAAAAAAAAAAATTTTTTTTCGTTTAATAAATAAAATAAGAAAATAAAAAACAGTCTAGTACAAATGTCTTTGTGGTAAAATGATTTTGTTCTTCTGGGTAGATGCCTAGTAATGGAATTGTGGGATCAAATGGAAGGTCAACTTTTAGATCTTTGAGGATTCTCCATATTTCTTCCCACAAAGGTTGTATTAGTAGTTTGTAATCCCACCACACAAGTCATGGAAGCAACCCAAATGCCCATCAACCCATGAATGAATCAACAAATTGTGGTATATGTGTATCATGGAATACTATTCAGCCATTAAAAAAAGATGGAAACTTTAAAAATAAAAAATAAAAAAAGAGGTGGGCCTTCATTTTTTGCCTGCCTAGGAGTGTGAGAGGGACCTGGTGACTCACTGCTAGCCAATGTAATCTAAAATAGCCATGAGGTGTCACTAAGGGTCAGTATAAAAGGCTACGAATGTTGCTGCAATTGCCAAGGGGCTCTTCTTCATTAATTCTTTTCCCAGGCCAATAGTGTCAAGAGATTTTCCTACACATTCTTCTAGAATTTTTATTGTTTGCTGTCTTGAATTTAAATCTATCCAGGGAGAGTCAATCCTCAAATTGCTAAAAGTAGACCTTCCATTTGATCCTGCAATCCCATTACTAGGTATCTACTCAGAAGAAAAAAAAAATCATTTGCACTAGAATGTTTATTGAAGCTCAACTCAGAATCACTAAGACATTGGCCAGGCGAGGTGGCTCCTATCTGTAATCCTAGCACTCTGGGAGGCTGAGGTGGGTGGATTGTTTGAGCTCAGGAGTTCAAGACCAGCCTGAGCAAAAAGTAAGACCCTGTCTCTACTAAAAATAGAAAAAAACTGAGGCAAGAGGATAGCTTGAGTCCAAGGGTTGGAGGCTGCTGTGAGCTATGATGATGCCACAGCACTTTACCTACAGGACAGCTTGAAATCTTGTTTCAAAAAAAAAAAAAAAATTACTGAGATGTGGGATTCTACCCAAGTGCTCATCAACCCATGAATGGATTAATAAACTGTGGTATATGTATGCCATGGAGTACATATAAAAAGATGGAGACTTGGGTGGTGCCTGTGGCTCAGTGGGTAGGGTCGCCAGCCCCATATACCAAAGGTGGTGGGTTCAAACCTGGCCCGGCCAAACTGCAACAAAAAACAATGCTGGTTGGGAGGCTGAGGCAAGAGAATTGCCTAAGCCCAGGAATTGGAGGTTGCTGTGGCCTGTGATGCCACGGCACTCTACCAAGGGCAATAGGATGAGACTCTGTCTCAAAAAAAAAAAAAAAAAAAAAGGAAAGGTGGAGACTTCACATCTTTTGTATTTACCTGGATGGAGTTGAAGAAAATTCTTCTTAGTAAAGTATCACAAGAATGGAAAAGCAAATATCCAATGTACTCAATACTAATATGAAACCAATAGATAAAAAATTGCATGCCCACACAAGAGAAAAATACAACTGAATTCAAGAAGGGGGAGGGAGGAGGAGTGATGCGGGAGAGGGGAGGAGGGTGGGGATTGGTGTGCTCTCACCTAATGGGCACAATGTTAGGGTACGTGGCACACATCCTGGGGGAGGGCTCAACCACAACTGGAACTTTGCCTTAGAAACGTAAGCAATGTAACTTAATCATTTGTACCCTCATATTAATCTGAAATTAAAAAAATAACACACCAGGACATCCTCTCTCTCTCTCCCTCTTTCTCTCTCCTAAGGAAGTTGTGTCATGAGAAGCCCTGTGGAAGACCAAAGACAACAGACTGAAGCCCCCGGCTAACAGCCATGTGAGTGACCTTGGAAGAGGATCCTCCAGCTCAGTGAAGTCTTGACTGCAGCCTGAGCTGACACTTGATTTCAGCCTCATGAGAGACCCCAGCCAGGACCATTCACATAAGCTCCTCCTGGACTCCGGGTCCACAGAAACTGAGGTAACAAATATCTGGGCTTTGTTGTTGTTGTTGTTAAGCTGCTATGTTTTGGGGGTGATTTGTTACACTAAAACAGATAAGTACTACAGTCTGTAAAGAAATACACTTTCTAGCTCAGCACCTGTAACACAGAGGTTACAGCGCCAGCCGCATGCATCGAGGCTGGAGATTTCAAACCCAGCCCGGGCCTGCTAAACAATGACAACCACCACCACAACAAAAATAGCCGGGTGTTGTGGCGGGCGCCTGTAGTCCCAGCTACTTGAGAGGCTGAGGCAAGATAATCGCTTAAGCCCAAGAGTTTGAGGTTGCTGTGAGCTGTGATGCCCCGGCATTCTACCGAGGGTGACATAGTGAGACTCTGTCTCAAAAAAGAAAAAGAAATACAGCTCCCTGCGATTGTTAGGGATGGAAAGGTAGCCACTAGTGGAAGTGAAAAGCATAATGGAATTTCTGTATTAAAAAGGGGGAAGAATGATGAGAAACCTGAGCTTACGGTTGGTAAATGTGAAAGGGAAAGTAACAATAATTTAGTAAACACAAAGAAAAACATTGCAGAATTAGTAAATATTCAGTAAGAGTGAAGAAGTGAAGTGAAGAAGTGAAGAGTGAAGAAACCCAACATATATCATCTGCCATAATAAACTATGCATTTTCCTATCAAATTGGAAAAAGAAAAAGTACAGTTGATTTTGTTTATATAAGACACATCTACAATATACAGTAAAAGGTTGAAATTTAATCATTGATCAAGGAGATACTGGAATAATGCAAATAAAGAGAAGTATGATGGTAAGTGGGGACGTGCCGGGGTCCTGCCCTGGGGGCAGAGTCCTTTAAGACCTGTGGAGCTGGCTGAAAGTTAAAAGTGGGGAGAGATAAAAAGACATTACAGGCAGACTAGAGTTTTCAAAGGTGGGAACACAGAGGACCACCACTAACTTGTGGAGTTCCGGCAAGTGGCCCTGAGTGTTTGTTCCACTCAGCTTTTATTGAAGGCTGTTGTCTCATTTAGCCCAGAGGGTAAGCTGAGGAAGGGAACAAAAACATCAGCAGTTTCTCTGAGTAAGCATGTTAGTTCTTATTCTACCTATAATCATTAACGTTAAGGGTCTGAGCGGCCTTGAGAAATCTGAAACCTGAGCCTTGTGTGGGGGCAGCCTCCTGTCTGTGGTCACACACAGATTCCTTGGAGGAGGTCAATCCCCACTAGTTCTCTATGGAGTAGATGCTCTGATGGTGTCAGGCTCCTCTGAAGACTTGGTGGGACAGAAGAATTTTCCTTTGATTGCCACCCAAAGGCGTCTTCTTTATGATAAGGTTACAAACCCTTCTGCCCATATCTCCGGGCTTGAGCTGTTCCCTTGATCTCTGCCCTGGCCATAATACAAATCCCCACGATGGGTATTTGCTTTGACTGTTGACTGGGCAGGGGATGGCCTGGTTGATGCTCCCCCCACCAGGCCTTCCACTAGCTTCCTCTGGGGCCATTCTCTTCTTCAGAGTGTTTACAGACCCAGCAGTGGTGTTTGTAAGCCATGTCTCTTACAGGCCAGGATCCTAGCAAAGGCAGGAACTGCTCGGATAAGTAATTTAGCTGCTGGTTTAAAAGTAAACTAGCTAATCTGTTTTTATTCCTCCTTGCTCAGCTTATTTCTCTATTTTTTCCTTTTTCTGGGGAAGCACCAGGAGGTCACAAAACACAGAAATGCAGGTAACAGAGAAACTAAAATCTTCATAAACATGTACGTACCGAGTGATGTGGTGGCAGTAAACACGTAAAGCAAAAGTCTAGGAATACAAAGAACATGATAAAAATATAATGGTAGGTTTTAATATACAGGATCAATTATCTGAATCTATTATTCAAATTCCTACAGTTAAGAAGCTGCTTTGGGAAACAAAAGTGTTCTTCGTACAATAACAACAATGTTGGTGATAAAGAGTAATAAACATTGAGCCCTTAGAATGTGCCAGCCTTGGCCCTAAGCACTTCACACAGATTATGCGTCATGATTTATTACCGTTTGCCGAGATGACTATAATAATTTCCCCACCCATGTGCACACAGACCATTGCCATGTGACTTTATACCATGTCCTTTTAAGAGGTAGAATCACTTTTCCATTCATTGAGTCTGATCTATGTGTGCAACTTGCTTTCACAATGGAATGTGCAGATGACTTTTTGTGGCTTCTGAGCTAGGGCTCAGAAGACATTGCAGTTTTTCACTCTCATGCTTTTGGAACACTTCCATCACATGAAGAAGTCTAGGCTGGTCTGCCAAAGACTTGTGGCCAAGCACCAACCCCCAGACATGGGGTGGGCCATCTTAGAGTTGCCAGCCCTCATTGAGTTGCCAGAATACTGTCACTGCGTGAGTAACCCCAGGGAGGATCAGCAGAAGAACCACCCAGCTGAGCCCAAACCAAACTGGCCCCAACCCCCGAATTATGAGAAAATAAAATGGTGGTGGTTTAGAATTTTTGGAGTGATTTCCTTTTCTTTTCCTATTTTTTTTTTTTTTGGCCAAGGCTGGGTTTGAACCCACCACCTCCGGCATATGGGACCAGCATCCTATTCCTTTGAGCCACAGGCGCTGCCATGGGGTAGTTTCTTTTGAAGAAATAAATAACTGATAAACTATTCTCATTTTGCAAATGAGGAAATAGAAGCACAGAAAGGTTGAGTAACTAGCCCAAATTTTCACAGCTATGATTATGATTTACAGTTAACCATTTGAATCCAGGTACTGATGAATTAAGCTTTTATAAAATGATTCCCACTCAACCACTCCTCCAAGTGTGCTGTTAGCATCTATCCTGGACTAAAGCACCAACATTTTGATGGCCAGCCTCTTGATGATTATAGAAATAGCCCATAATATGATATAATCCAAGCTGATTACAAAATGAAACTATAAATTTTGAAATAAAAATATAGAATTTTATGAAGCTTTAGAAATAATATTCAAGGGCGGTGCTTGTGGCTCAGTGAATAGGGCACTGGCCCCATACTGAGGATGGCATGTCCAAACCAAGCCCCGGCCAAAACTGCAACAACAACAACAACAAAAATAGCCAGGCATTATGGTGGGCGCCTGTAGTCCCAGCTACTCAGGAGGCTGAGGCAAGAGAATCCCCTAATCCAAGAGCTGGAGGTTGCTGTGAGCTGTGACGCCATGGCTCTCTACTGAGGGTAACAAAATGAGATTCTGTCTCTAATAATAATAATATTCAAAACGAAAGAAATAATTTTATTTACTTATTTATTTATTTATTTTTGAGATAGAGTCTCACTATGTTCTCCTGGGTAGAGTGTTGTGGCATCACAGCTCACAGCAACCTCAAACCCTTGGGCTTAAATGATTCTCTTGCTTCAGCCTCCCAAGTAGCTGGGACTACAGGTGCCCTCCACAACGCTTGGCTATTTTTTTTTTTTTTTTTGTAGAGACAGAGTCTCACTTTATGGCCCTTGGTAGAGTGCCGTGGCCTCACACAGCTCACAGCAACCTCCAACTTCTGGGCTTAAGCCATTCTCTTGCCTCAGCCTCCCGAGTAGCTGGGACTACAGGTGCCCGCCACAATGCCCGGATATTTTGCAGTTTGGCCGGGGCTGGATTTGAACCCACCACCCTCGGTATATGGGGCTGGCGCCTTACCGACTGAGCCTCAGGCGCCGCCCTACGCTCGGCTATTTTTTAGTTGCAGTTGTCATTGTTGTTGTTTGGCAGGCCCAGGCTGGATTTGAACCTGCCAGCTCCAGTGTATGTGGCTGGTGCCCTAGCTGCTGAGTTACAGGAGTCAAGCATAAAAAAAAAAAAAAAAAATTAAATAACAGCAAAAAAAATGATGTTGGAGAATTGCTAGAATCACAGCAGAGCTGCTGACCAAGTGAGATTAGTAAACAGTGGGAAAGAGAGAAATTTCAGCACAAATAAAAAGAGATATTTCAAAAGAAGATGGTTTTATTATTGTTATAGAACCTGTTAATTGCTACCCAGAATTCATTCTAGTCTCACTGGCAGGAATCTAATTTTTCTCAGGATGGTGTCGTGCTCACCTCCCAGACTCCCTTGCAGCTAGGGATAGTCATGTGATGATGTTTAAAACGTCTCACCTTGGGCAGTGCCTGTGGCTCAGTCGGTGGGGCGCCGGCCCCATATACAGAGGGTGGTGGGTTCAAGCCTGGCCCTGGCTGAACTGCAGCAAAAAAATGGCTGGGCGTTGTGGCAGGCGCCTGTGGTCCCAGCTGCTCGGGAGGCTGAGGCAGGAGAATCACTTAAGCTGGGAGTTGGAGGTTGCTGTGAGCTGTGTGATGCCATGGCACTCTACCGAGGGCCATAAAGTTAGACTCTGTCTCTACAAAAAAAAAAGAAAAAAAAGTCTCACCTCCCAGACTCCCTTGCAGCTAGTGATAGTCATGTGACGATGTTTAAAACTTCTCACCTCCCAGACTCCCTTGCAGCTAGGGATAGTCATGTGACGATGTTTAAAACTTCTCACCTCCCAGACTCCCTTGTAGCTAGGGATAGTCATGTGATGATTTTTGGCCAATGAAAAATATTAAAAAGTATCCTTGTGAGGGTTCTGTGAAAGTTATTGTTTTCCTGATAAACAAGGGTCAGAATAAACTCATTCAAACTTATTTGCCCCGTGTCGTGCCCCTTTTGAATTGGAACACGGATGGGATGACCACAGGTACGTCCAGCATTTTAGGAACACAACAAGGAAAGCTTCAGGAGGGCAAAGCCAGAAGTCAGAGAGACGAGCCTGTGAGCAATGGCACCAGGCCATCTGTGTGCCCTCAGATTTTTTTGTCATGTAAGAAAAATAAGCTTTTAGCTTGTCTAAGTTGCTAAATTAGGTTTCTGTCATTTGTAATCCTGACTTATAAAAATAGCAAAGGATCAAGGGAGGCCCTTAGGATGAGAGCGGAAGCCATCAATAACCTTTTGCAAAACATAATAGTGTTGCAAAAGTCAAATGTGAAGGGTGTCTTGTCATTTTATCATATAATTTTACTAGGAAAATTATGCTTCCAAAAAGTCAACATTAAATTTATTGTTTTTACGCAAACTTTTTATTCAAGTATAACATACATATGGGGAAGTACATAGGGTTTATATTTGTTTTAAAAATTAATACATGGTTGGCATTATAACCTACACTTCAGCAAATATTGGATAAGATAAATGTTTTTGCCCTCTCCCAAGGTCATTAACCTTGAAGTGTTCTTTTTCTTTTTTCTTTAGTCTAATCACTTTTGGGTAATGATGATGCCTTGTATCTCTTTCAGAAAGTGGTAGATTTCACAAGACTAAAGCTATAGAAGATGTAGAACATTTGAATAATACAGCAAAAAGATTAATTGTTGTAAGTTTTACTCTATAAATGGAGACTATCCATTCTCCTCATACCCTTGGGGTTTGAGGTTTCTGTGAGCTGTGATGCCATAGCACTCTACCCAGGAGAACATAGTGAGACTCTATCTCAAAAATAAATAAATAAAATGATTTCTTTAGTTTTGAATATTATCCTCTGATTGCAGCTTTGGGTTGGGTATAAAATGTTCTCTTGAATTCTTTTTATGATCTATATGTTAATGTTGGTTTAATTTCCAAGTATTAGTATGTATTATAGGTTAGTTTTTCTCAATGATTTTTTTTATTTTTTTTAGAGACAGAATCTCACTTTGTTGCCCTCAGTAGAGTGCCGTGGCGTCACAGCTCACAGCAACCTCCAACTCCTGGGCTTAAGCGATTCTCTTGCCTCAGCCTCCCAAGTAGCTGGGACTACAGGCACCCGCCACAACGCCCAGCTATTTTTTTTTGGTTGCAGTTCAGCTGGGGCCGGGTTTGAACCCACCACCCTTGGTATATGGGGCAGGCGCCTTACCGACTGAGCCACAGGCGCCGCCTCAATTATTATTATTTTTTAAGACAGAGTCTCACTTTGTTGCCCTCAGTAGAGTGCCGTGGAGTCACAGCTCACAGCAACCTCCAGCTCTTGGGCTTAGGAGATTCTCTTGCCTCAGCCTCCTGAGTAGCTGGGACTACAGGCGCCCACCACAATGCCTGGCTATTTTTGTTGTTGTTGTTGTTGCAGTTTTGGCCGGGGCTTGGTTTGGACATGCCATCCTCAGTATGGGGCCAGCACCCTACTCACTGAGCCTCAAACTCTTATGTCCCCTGGACAGTCCAGACATCAAGGATGCTCTTGACCACAAGCAAATACTCAGGGTGGTGGGCCCCACATACTCAGGGTGGTGGGTTCAAACCCGGCCCCAGCCAAACTGCAACAAAAAATAGCCGGGCATTGTGGCAGCCATCTGTAGCCCAAGTAGTCAAGAGGCCGAAGCAAGAGAATCAACTAAGCCCAAGAGCTGGAGGTTGCTGTGAGCTGTGACACCACGGCACTCTACCAAGGGTGACAAAGTGAGACTCTGTCTCTAAAAAAAAAAATCATTGAGAAAAACTAACCTATAATACATACTAATACTTGGAAATAAAACCAACATTAACATATAGATCAAAAAAAGAATTTAAGAGAACATTTTATACCCAACCCAAAGCTGCAATCAGAGGATAACTTACAGTAAGTAAATTCTTTTGTTACTAAAAAAGGTGGGGGAAAAAAACCACTTAAGTATTTAATTTAGGAAATTAGAAATAAGAGCAGTAAAAAAGGCAACACACACACAAATAGTTGGAGGGAAGTCATAAAGGTAAAAACTGCAAATAGTAAGAGAAAACCAAGAATAAGGTAATCAAACCCAAATATGATTTTTTGGGGGGGGTAGGGACAGGGTCTCTTTGCCTTTGTTGTCCAAGCTGGAGCTCAGTGGCAGGATCAAACCTCACTGTAACCTCAACTCCTGGGCTCAAGTGATCCTCCTACCCAGCCTCCTGAGTATTTGGGACTACAGGTGCCCACCACTAGATATGCCTATGTATTTTTTCTTTTTTCTTTTTGTAGAGATGGGGGCCTCACTGTGTTGCCCAGGCTGGTCTTGAACGTCTGGCCTCAAGCAATCCACTGTCAAAGTGCTGGGATTATAGGCATGAGTCACCTGCTGGCCAAATGGGAGTCTTCTAAAAACTAATTTGAAAGACTCCTTCAGGTCCAAGTTTTAGAAAAAGAAGGAAGAAAGCCAAAAATATTGTTATAAATGAGGCAGTAGTTTCAGGTACAGACCTCGTGATGTGCGTCTTTACAGCAGCAATCTTAATTTAAAGGAACATGGACACTATCTAGAAAAACAGAGATTACCAAAGTTGACTCAAGGACGGCAAAAGGAAATCTAAGTTGGCCACTGTGGAAGAGCTGCCGTCGTAACCAACGTTCTGCCCTCAGAAGGGTGGCCTGTTAGTCCACATCATTCCAGAGTACTGGCTAACCAGTGAGAGAAGATGATCAAAAAAAGAAAAAAACAAAAAAGAAAAATAAAAGAGAAGATGATCAAGCCAGAGGCACACACAATGGAAAACAGAGACCGGTGTAATTCCAGTGACTCTGAAATATAATTTGGGCAAGACTTGATGTTTTATTATTGTATGTCTTCTTACCCACAAATGTAATATGCCATGCAAATAATACCTTTAATCTTTTTTTTTTTTGAAACAGAGTCTCACTATGTCGCCCTGGGTAGAGTGCCGTGGCCTCATCACAGCTAACAGTAACTAACCTCAAACTCTTGGGCTTAAGCAATTCTCTTGCCTCAGCCTCCCAAGTAGCTGGGACCACAGGCACCTGCCACAACACCCGGCTATTTTTTTGTTGCAGTTGTTGTTAAGCTGGCATCAGGGCCGGGTTCGAACCTGCCAGCCTTGGTCTATGTGGCTGGTGCCCTAACGCTGAGCTATGGGTGCCGAGCCCCTTTAATCTTCTTTAATAACACCTACAAACTTATAATGCTGAGTCTTTCTTGTTAAATTTGTTCTTTATTGTTTTCTGGATTTTGTCAACATTGAGAAAATCTGCCATAGACATTTTAAATTGTAATAAATGATGCACAGTTACTGTGCAAAAAATACAGCAATTTGCCCCTTCTCTGGCAATGACCTGGTTAGGTTTGCTTCCCAAGGCAACCTCCTTGGAGGCACCTTGCTATGAACTTTTGAATTTTGTCACGTCATGGGTGCTGTTCTCAGTTGAATGATCTGAATGTTCCTGACTCCTGGAGAAGCTGAGGGTCTTGTCACTGCTTATAGAACACACGTGGTTCCTCTTCTGTTCATTGGTCCTATCTTGGCTCATTTTTCTTTCGTTATCAATTTGTGGGAAGCCTTTGTTTATTAAAGCTCAAGGAGGCCTGGGGAGTGAGAATGATCTTGTGAGTAGGGGCAGATCCCAGCCGGCTGAGCTGTTGGGTTCTTCCTGAGATCAGAGGTCATTCAGAGACCCAGGGCTGCCGACCCTACAGATCAGCAGCAATGCCTTCAAGAATTGTGGCTAGGAGGGCAGGGACCTGTGGGGCTGGGGCAGCTCAGCATTGTTAAGGCTGGGTCCTTAGGAAAAGAGAGAGTAAAAACAATGAAAGTAAAATACAGTACAAACTAAACTACAAGCGAATTGAGAAATTTAAGATGAAATGAAATGAAGGCCCTGATAGGGCTGAGGCCCTGAGAACTGGAAGGTGGGAACGCTAACCCTTCGCAATTCCCGCCCTTTCCCACCTTTCCTTCCATTTCACAGGAGCGCGCATTCCTATGTCCAATTAGTGGATGATCCAGGGACAGCAGAGAGCAGAAGCGACCAGCCCAGAGGGAGGGCAGGAGACCAGGGCCATTCCACATCGCGGTCTTTTAATTTAATTTAATTTCCTACTTCTGGTCGTTGTAGTTTATTTCATCGTTTTTATTATCTTTTTCTAAGGACTCTGCAAGGCAGGCACCCCAGGGCCTCGCCGGCTGCGGGGCCTGAGCAGCGACAGCCCCAGGGCAGGGCGGCGGGTCCCGGCTCCAGCGCCGCGGAGGGCGGGGCGGGTCCGGCACAGGTGCACGGCCAGCGGGACTCTGTCTGGCAGGCGGAGGAGGTGGTCCTCGTGAGTCACGAAGGCTGCCGCAGGGGCCGTGTCTGGCGCTTTCTCTATGCTCGCCACACCTGCGCCTTTGGCTCCACGAGGGTCCGCGGCTCCCCTGGCTTCAGTTCCCGTGTAGCGCGGAGTGGTTGTCCCTTCCCCCCTGTCCGCGCTGGGGGCGCGTTCTCTTCGCGGTGTCCACTGTCTCGGCCACTCCGGGGTGGGGCTGGGCGGCCTGGCCTCCTCCCATAGTCTCTCCCCCCAGCTCCCCGCCTGACCCAGCTCTCGGGCCGGCACCCGCTCCTGGGCAAGCCCATCTTTTTGCGGGCTCCAGGCCCAGCTCCGGGGCCGTCGGGGGCGGAGAAGCTCGGGAGGCAGGGCGGGGGTGGGGGGGGCAGCTGGGGCCTCGGAGGGAGGAGACACAGGGCAGGGTCTCGCTCTGCCATCTGCCATCCATTCAGGCCATTTTATAAGGGGGTTGAGTGGGGTGACAGCCCCCGTCCTATAGGGTGGCGAGAGGTGTGTCAGACCGGCTGGCCGGAGGGAGCGCTCCGTGGGGCGGCTGTCGGGGAGGCGGGGGTTCCCTCCAGGCTCCCGCGCCCCAGAGGGGCAGATTGTCAGCGCGCCCGGCGGGGGACGGCGGGGGTGGAGGGCGCGGGGCCGCACAGGCTAGTGGGTTCCCCGCGTGGCGCTCCTCGCCCCGCGCCCCAGCCGGTGCGCCCCGGCCCGTGCGCCCCAGACGGTGCGCCCCTCGCCCTGCGCCCCGGCCGGTGCGCCCTCCCCGCGTCACCATCGCAAAGCGTCTGCTGCCATCTGGCGGCGGCTCTCGGGCAGGTGCGGGGAGGCCCGGCCGGGGCGCGGGTCCTGGAGCTCGGGTCCGCGACCCCGAGCCCCTCCCGCCCGCGAGACGCGGCAAGGACTCCCCGGGCCTCCGCCTCTGGGCCAGTGTCCCCAGGCCAGAGCCCCGTGCGCCCGGCCAGAGCCCAGCAGAAGACTCTCCACCGCGTGCTGTACCTCCGGACCCCGTTTTCTCTCCTGGGAAGTGGGGGCTGATAAGGAAGGCGTGCCTTGGGGAGCCTTTGCAGGCACTGCTTGAGCAGACCGAAGCCCCGGGCCCAGGTCGAGAGCGCGTTAACATGAGCTGCTGCTCTAGTAACCCCCATGCCGTAGCCTGGAGACCTCTTCCCAGACCCTCTCTGTCACTCCGGGCTCGGCTCTGACCCTCGCCGATAGGGACGTGGGCCATATCGTAGATTTTTTGTTTCCCATCTGTAAACTGGGGGTGCCAAGGCTCGCCCCACTCTCGGATGGGGAGACCGGTGTAAAGGTGGACGGCTACACCTCGCACCATGGCCTCCTGGGCCTTTCTGCCTCTACGCTCCTAGCAGCTGATTCTCGGCCAGTGCGCAAAGACTCTCCAGGCTGCCCCTTCACCTGGAGGTTCCATCCCCAGCCTCGTTCCATTTAGGCAAGGCCTATTTTCCGAGCTAAAGGAATCTGGATTGTTTTTCTGGGAATCCCTTCCTGAGTCACAGACTGGAAGGCCCAAAACAGGGTTCATGCTCTCTGACCAAGTCCAAAAAAAAAAAAAAAAAAAAGACCATTGACACAGATGCCTCCTCCCGTTAATAAGATGATGGCATATTTAAGGCTGGGCCTGGGTTTGAACCCACCACCCCCTGACATATGGGACTGGCGCCCTACTCCTTGAGCCACAGGCACTGCTGGAAAATAAATGTTTCTTTAACAAAAGAAAAGTTGCAGGAGGAGGGAGAGGGGGCGGAGGGGGGGTGATTGGTGGGATTACACCTGCGGTGCATCTTACAAGGGTACATGTGAAACTTAGTAAATGTAGAATATAATTGTCTTAACACAATAACTAAGAAAATGCCAGGAAGGCTATGTTAACCAGTGTGATGAAAATGTGTCAAACTGTTTATAAAACCAGTGTATGGTGCCCTATGATCGCATTAATGTACACAGCTATGATTTAATATTAAAAAAAAAAAGAAAAATTGCTTGGATACTAACGCAGTAAGCACTGTCCCTGAGCCCCAGGGCAGGTGAATCTAGCAGGTGAGCAGCTGTAATTACTTCTCAGCATGCAGCCAGAGGTGGCCTAAAGACTGGGGTGTGACAGCCAGGCACACCAGGGAGGAAGTGGATGTCTCCAGTAGCTGCCCCCACTCTGCCTGTGAAACTGCCGGCTCCAATTCAAAGGTATCAAATATTTACCTAGCTGTTCAACATTTCTTCAAATAATATACTCACCACTAATTCATATCTAGACTCGACGTCTTCATCTCTCTCAGGCCTCTCTCCTGGATTAGTGTGTCTTGTCTATTCTGGGAGAACATTGTCCTACATTCTAAAAATAGGACCTAGAGCCTGGACACGGGCATGCACTCAGTGGAGGCTTTATTTATTTATCTTAAGAGCTGTCCTCTGGGGATCACTGCAACCGAGCCCAGGGATGCAGTTATCAAACAGCCAGGCATGGGTGCTCAGGAGGATGTGGGGCCCGGAGAAGTCTGTGCTGGCTGCTGCCTTCTGAAAGTGTCTGTGTTCAGTGTCCCTTTCACTTTTGAAGGGAGTACAGCCTCTCACAGCAGGAGTGCGGGCCTCTGTCCTCTGAATGTACCGCCCTTTCCTACTTGAGTGCACTCAACGCCACCCTGCTGGAGCTCTGGGCTTAAGGTTAGAAGCACAGGATATCCCACCTTCTCTCATCCAGGACTCAGTAGCAAGCAGGTGGCATGCTCATTTGGGCAATTCAGGGAAGGGTTTTTTTTGGAGAGGGTTTTGTTTTCTGTTTTTGAGACAGAGTCTCATTTTGTTGGCCCTAGGTAGAATGCTGTGGCCTCATAGCTCACAGCAACCCCAACTCTTGGGCTCAAGTGATTCTCTTGCCTCAGCCTCCCAAGTAGCTGAGACTACAGCACCAGTCTCCGTAGCTGGGACTATCCACCTATTTTTTGAGATGAGGTCTTACTCTGGCTCAGGCTGGTCTTGAACCTGTGAGCTCAGGCTATCCACTGGCCTCAGTCTCTCAAGTGCTGGGATTACAGGAGTGAGCCACCATGCCTGGCATCAGGGAAGGTTTAATAAAAGAACTCTTTCTTTATTTTTATTTTTGAGACAGCGTCTCAGGCTAGAGTGCAATGGTGTCAGCCTAGCTCACAGCAACCTCACACTCCTGGGTTCAAACAATCCTCCTGCTTCAGCCTCTCCAGTAGCTGGGACTCTGGGCATCTGCCACCATGCCCAGCTCATTTTTTCTATTTTTAGTAGAGATGGGTTCTCAGTCTTGCTCAGGCTGGTCTTAAACTCCTGAGCTCAAGTGATCTTTCCACCTCCACCACCCGGAGTGCTGGGATTACAGGTGTGAGACATTGCACCTGGGCCAAGAAAAGGACTCTTGACAAAGAGGGAGCTGGGACAAGTAACAGTAGAGCTATTCCCATCTGCAGGGCTGCAAGGGCCAGGGGAAGAGGAGTGGACTCTGGAGGCCAACATGGCTGTGTAGAGAGCCCGGGCAGACCTCAGGAGGAGGAGCCTGGGGCACAGCCACCCCAGCTGCTCCCGGTCCCCAGAAAGCAGAGAAAAGCGCCCCTGTGGGCCCATGTAGGGAAGGTACATGCGTGTATGTGGGGTGTGTGTGTGTGTGCATGTGTGCGTATGTACACAGGGCAGAGGCCGGCTAGCGCTCTCTCTCTTTTTCTCTCTTTTATGATGTCCCCACCTCACTGTCTCTCCTCATGCTGGTCACTATTTCCCTTTTTCTTTCTAATGTCTCAGCATCTCTGTCTCTCTGTGACCCACTTTCCCTTCTGTTTTCCTCTAAAGAGGTGGGGATGGTACCATTCGCCTTTCCCAAGTGACCCAGTTGCAGTGGGGCCCCTGAGCACTCTCCACTGTCACCTGCTGCCGCCAGAGAAGGAGAGCTGCTGGCCCTGGGAACAGGCTTCATTTGATTCTGGCTCTTTCTCCTCTGCACTGCTCTAAATGAAGCCAATCAGGGTTACTTTCATGTCATAACTTCAAAGACTTTGTCATCTACGTTCTTTCATCTGCCTCCCTGCTTTGGCCTGGAATTAGTGAGGAGGAGTTCTCTGCTCCCCGCAGCCCCTCTGCCCAGTGCGAAGCCCTTGGAGAGAGCTCCTATGGGGTGCCCAGCCTCAGAAACAATTTGGGGTGCCTGAGAGGCAAGCACATGGTCCAGATGGGCACAGGGCCCTACCACTCATTCCCTCAGCCCCTATTTATTTATTTTTTTGAGACAGTCTCACTCTGTTGCCCTGGATAGTGTGGTAGCATCATAACTCACAGCAACTTCAGTCTCTTAGGTTTGAGCAATCCTCTTGCCTCAGCCTCAGTAGCTGGGACTATAGGCAAGCACCATAACATCTCTGTTTTTCACAGAGATAGGATCTCACTCTTGCTCAGGCTGGTCCCAAACTCCTGAGCTCAAACAATCCACCCACCTCAGCCTCCCAGAGTGCTAGGATTACAGGCGTGAGCCACTGTGCCCGGCCCCAGGCCTCTAATTAGTCCTTGGACAGAGTGCACCCAAGGCTACCATGTTGGGGCCCTGGGCTAGACCCTGAGTATGTAGCAATGAAGTTAGTCTCTGCTCTTGACAGAACAAAATAGAGAGGTTGTGTAGCACAGCAGATAAGCCTATCTAAGCCTCGGTTCCCCCTTCTGTTAAATGAGGGTAATAATCTGTATGTCCAAGGTTTGTTTAGGGGAATAGGAGCTCACAGAGCATTGCTGTTATTATTAAGTGGTGGGGACTTTTGCCCTGGCCCACCTCGTGGCAAACACATATACAAGGTGTAACCTGAGACGTGGGCTGAGGATGCAGACCCAAGACACAGGAGGAGCTTGGGCATCTCAGCTGGAACAGGTGCAACTTTTTTTTTCTTTTTTTGAAACAGAGTCTTTGTCACCCTCCATAGAGTGCTCTGGTGTCACAGCTCACAGCAACCTCCAGCTCTTGGGCTTAGGTGATTCTCTTGCTTCAGCCTCTTGAGTAGCTGGGACTACAGGTGCTTGCCACAATACCCAACTATTTTTTGTTGCAGTTTGTCTGGGCCCGTGTTTGAACCCACCACCCTCAGTATATGGGACCGGCACCCTTCTCACTGAGCCACAAGCACAACCACACATGGGGGTGGTTCTAACTAGAGACGAGGGATAGGGCATTAGCAATGGGTTAAATCCCAGCTTTACCTCGTAGTAGTGAACGGCACGGGTAAGTCCTTTAATCTCTCATGGGCTCACTTGCTCCCCGAGAAATGGGCATAGTGATCACCCCTAGGAGGGGTGAGGGGTAGACAATGTCTGGGCCAGTAATTAAGCACTCTGCTGAGTGGTCTGTGTGGCCACCTCAGGCTCTTTGCCACTATTACTTTATAATAATAATAATATAATAATAATTATTATTATTATTATTTTGGAGACAAAGTCTCATTCTGTCACCCTGAGTAGAGTGCTATGGTGTCATTACAGCTCACAGCAACCTCAAACTCTTGGGCTCAAGCAATCCTGCCACAGCCTCCCGAGTTGCAGGGACTGCAGATGACTGCCACCACACCCTGGCTAGTTATTATTTTTTTCTTTTTTTTTTAGAGATGGGCTCTCACTCTTGCTCAGGCTGGTCTTGAACTCCTGAGCTCAAGTGATCCACCTGCTTTGGCCACCCAGAATACTGAGTTACAGGCATGAGCAATTGTGCCTAGCCATTTTGCCTGTATTAAAGCAGGTAACTGCTGCCTCACAACCTCCCTGCCCTGGGTCATGTGTATTCTTGGTGCTCAAAGGAGTTTTTTGAAAAAAAAAGAGTTGGGCGGCGCTTGTGGCTCAAGGAGTAGGGCGCCGGTCCCATATGCCGGAGGTGGCAGGTTCAAACCCAGCCCCGGCCAAAAACCAAAAAAAAAGAGTCATTTGTTGAATGACATGTGAGCAACTAATAGGAACTCAATAACATGTAAGGAAATAGCAAACCATTTTAACTTCCCCCAAGCCCTTTGCCACTTGTCCTGGCAGGGAGGTCCCAGGTGCAGGACTAAGGGTGCCCTGGGAGGCTGATGCATAGCCTGCACCCCACCCTTTCTCAAGCAGCTTTACCTGGCTCTGGGGGAAACCCGGAGGCTGTGGGGAGCTCCCTGCCTCCCCTCTGCACCTCCTGTGCTGCCTAGTAGATGGGGAGTTAGCAATTCACAGGCACAGCTCCCCTTCTGCAGACAGCCTGCAAATGTGGGGCTGGTGCTCGGAATTCAAGATGCCTCAGAAAGGCTTCATTAGCTGGCGCTGAGGTGGGGAGCCGGCTCTCTGCCACCCCCAGGACCCAGGCGGGCCTGGAGCTAAGGGGTAAGGTTCTGGTTTTAAATCTGGTAACTTTGACCCAGTGCAGTTCCTTTTTCCAGAGAGCAACTGGTCCAGTCTGCCCGCTTTCCAGAAGTTCCTTTTGAAGTAGCAATGGTTCGAATTCTAAACCTCAACTCACTGATGTTTGGGTTTAGTTTTTTGGTATTATTGTTATTTTTTTGAGACAGGGTCTCCCTCTGTCATTCCATATGAGCGTGCAGTGGTGTCATCATAGCCCACTGCAACCTCAAATTCCCGGGCTTAAGTGATCCTCTTGCCTCTCAGCCTCCCCAGGAGCTGGGATGTGGTTTTTTGCTATTATTTTTATACAGGAAAATAATCTGAGATTATTCTTATGATCTGAGAAACACGACCATGCACAGACACAGGTTACTGGGCCCTACCAACTCCCAATTTTCTTTTTTTTGTAGAGACATAGAGTGCCGTGGCCTCACACAGCTCACAGCAACCTCCAACTCCTGGGCTTAGCTGATTCCCTTGCCTCAGACTCCCGGGTAGCTGGGACTACAGGCGTCTGCTGCAGCACCCGACTATTTTTTTGCGTTGTTGCAGTTTGGCCGAGGCCGGGTTTGAACCCGCCACCCTCGGTATATGGGGCCGGTGCCCTACCCACTGGGCCACAGGCACCACCCCCAACTCCCGATTTTCAAAATGCTCAAAGCTCTTCCTGAACTCTCCTGAGAGGTGCTGTGTTCAGAGCTTGTTCCTGGCGTGTTTTAGAGAGTCTTTCCTTTCTACCTTCCCTTTCCTTGTCTTCTGTCATCTTCCTAACAGCAGGGCAGTCTGGCCTCTGCTGCTTGCTGGGAAGTGAGGCAGAGAGCAAGCGACCCAGGTTTCAGGGACCGTAGTCTCAGGCCTGGCCCTACCACTCACTGACTAAGGGCCCTGGGAAGTCCTTTTTCCCCACTGCTCCTCTGTTCTTCCCCAGACGTGGATCTCTTTAAAGAGAGCTGGATAAATGCAGAGGGCTCTACTGTGACTTCGAGGTGGCACAGTGGCGTGGGTAAGCGTGTGGGCTCTGGAACCCCTGCCTGGGTCTGAGTCTCCCTCTGCCCATTGATAGCTGGTAGACTTATTAACTTCTCCATGCCTCAGTTTTATCACCTGCTAAATGGGAACGATAAGACTAGCCCTGCCCTCCTTGCTGAACTTTCGTGAGGATTAAGGGGGTTGGTAGGAGTTGGTCAGTCCACATAAAGGCACCTGCTACAGTGCCCGGCACAGGGGCAGTGCTGTGTGCCCAGTGATGCCAGCCCCAGGTGTTATCCCCTCTGAGTTGACCTGGACTATCAGGCCCCTCTTTTCACCCAAACTATCTTCCCCTCCAGTCCTTGACTCTAGGACCTGGCCTCTGAAGGGTTAGGAGAATCAGACCCACTTCTGCTTTTTTTTTTTTTTAATTAAATCAGGGCTGTGTACATTAATGCAATTATGGAGTACAGTGTGCTGGTTTTATAAACCATTTGAAATATTTTCATCAAACTGGTTAGCATAGCCTTTTTTTTTTTTTTTCTTGAGACAGGGTCTCAAGCTGTCACCCTGGGTGGAGTGCTGTGGCATCATAGCTCACAGCAACCTCCAACTTGGGCTCAAGCAATTCTCTTGCCTCAGTTTTTCTATTTTCAGTAGAGATGGTGTCTCTCTTTTTGCTCAGGCTGGTCTCAAACTTGTGAGCTCAAGCGATTCACCCGCCTCAGCCTCCCAGAGTGCTAGGATTAAAGGTGTGAGCCACCATGCCAAGTTAACCACTTCTGCTTTTTAAAGCTACCAGTATATTAAGCTGTGAAAAAATGCCAAAGCAAGCTTAGATAAATTAAGGTGAACTTAATATATTTGCATTTAGCAAATAGATGTTCTAACTCAGACACACACAGAAACTCCCTAGAAACCTCCCTGGACACAGGGACAGCAGTCTGCAGTGGAGGCTTGTAGTGGCTCTCAGAAGCCTTGCCCTCCCCTGTCCGTAATGTGCCCCATCTTGAGGGATTAGAGGGAAGGCCGGTAGGGCACCAATAACCCTGAGTGTTGGCCATGGCACAGATCAGCGTGTACAGGAGCCGGAGGGTGACTGCTGCCCTCCACCACAGGCATCTGCAGCTCCTTGACACCTTGAGAGGCTGGCCTGGTGGCTGCAGTGAGGATGCAGGGGAGAGGGAGGGGCCAAGGGGAGATGGCTGGAGCAGGCCCTGTGGCTGGACTGATCCTCTCCTTGCTCCTAGGTAGCTGTGAGGGGTACTTTGAGATGGTTTTCAGAGTTGATAAGATGTGTCCTTAGGCTCCCTGGGACTCAGCGATGGGAATTCACTCACTGTAACCCAGTCAGTGCTCAGCTCCCGTGGTGACAGGAGGCTCCAGTCTCTCCTCGACTCCTTGGGGCCTGCTATGTTCTTCAGCTGTGTGACCTGCCTTACTGGTGTCTCCAGGGCCCAGCCTGGACATGCCTGGCAGGTGGGGTCAGGGTCAGAATCTCACCTTCCTCCCTGAACCCCCACCCGGCTCCTGGCTTTGCATGGTCATCACTTGGGGAGGGTCTTCAAATTCCTAGGGCCTCAGTGCCTGTAGCTCAGTGGGGAGAGTGCCAGCCACATACACTGAAGTTAGAACCTGGCCTGGGCCAGCTGAAACAACAATGACAACTACAACAACAAAAAAATAGCTGGGTGTTGTGGCGGGCTCCTGTAGTCCCAGCTACTTGGGAGGCTGATGCAAGAGAAGTGCTTAAGCCCAAGAGTTTGAGGTTGCTGTGAGCTGTGATGCCACAGCACTTTGCAGAGGGTGACAAAGTGAGACTGTCTCAAAAAAAAAAAAAATTCCTAGGTCCTGCTCCTCCCTAGCTCCTGGACAATGGCACATGTGCACATTGTCCCAGGCATACCTCAGATGCCCATGTGCCCTGCATGCCACCAGCCAAACCTGGTGTCCTGATCAGGGGCTGGGCTCCAGACGGTAGCTCTACAGTGTGGCATGATAGAAAAGCCAGCTTAGAAAGATAGGAGGCCAGTGACTGAGGTCCTCCCCAGAACTTTCCCATCAATAATGAGGTTATGGTTTTGATCCAGCAAGGTTCGTCTCCAAACATGGCAAGCTATAACCAGGCACAGCTGTGGGCCAGGCCCCTGCAGGGGCGTCATTTCATCCACCCTGGGCACAACACACTGGTCTCTCCCCGTGCATCAGGCTGGAATGTCTCTATGTGAAAACCGAGGGTGCTGAGACCCCCAGGAGCACCCTGCAGCCTCAATCTCCCCACTCCCTGCTTCCTACCAGGGAAGTGGATTGCTCTTTAATTCCAAGACATCCTTTAGTCTAGGTTGGAGGTTCTCAAACTGGAGCCTGTGTAAGATTTACTATATGGAGCTGTGAACCCTACACCATGCATACTGTTGCTACAGGGATTCGAGGGGCTTTCTGGGTGATTCTGGCCCCTCTGTGTGTGGGGCGTTCTGTGTATGCGGTGCCTCTGGGTCTAGCAGGCTTGAGAGCCAGGGGTCAGGCCCATCAGTCCTCTGGCCCTGCCTCCCTCCCAAAGTCACCTCCCCTCTGGTCCCCTTGCTCCCTGCACTCCAGCTGCAGAGACTTCCCTCCACCCTCACATGCCAGACTTATTCTGCATTGGAGGCCTGACCCTTGCTCTTTTCTCTCTGCCTGGAACATCTCAATGGTAGATTGTCACCGGCAGGTTCATTCTCACCCTCTATGTCTCACTCCAGGTCACCTCCTCTGAGAAGCCCTCCCTGACCACCCAGGATAATGTTACTCACTCTCACTAAATGCTTCCCACCCTGACACCTTGTTCCCCTGCCCCTCGGATGCAGGATCCAGCTGCAGCTGCAGCTGCAGCTGCAGCAGGTGCAGCTGTGTGGAGCCGGCTGGTTCCCCCCGGGAAGCATTTGTTGTTCTTTTTTTATTTTTATTTTTTTGTTGAGACAGGGTCCCACCCTATCCCCTGAGCAGAGTGCAGTGGGTGTGGTAGCTCACCGCAACCTCAGACTCGGGCTGCGGGCACCCCGCTGCCTCAGCCTCCAGCTGCTTGGGTTACAGGCACTCGCCGTGGAGCCCGGCTGGGTTTTTCCATTTTTTTCATGAGTGGGGGTCTCACTGTCGCTCAGGCGAGTCACGAACTCCTGAGCTCAAACGATTCTCCCTCCTCAGCCTCCCACAGTGCTGGGATTACAGGCATGAGCCACCGCGCCCGGCGTATTTCTTGTTCTTGATAAACACCCAATGACAGGATGGTTCTCCTAAAGCTGAGAGTGACACCGACTGACCAAGGAGCATAGGCCCCACTGAAGGAGGCTCCAGGGATGCCCTGCCTGTGTCCCTTCTGTATTCACCACTCCCTTACAGGCAACCCAACCATGACCTGGCACTCTCCTCTGGGGACAAGCTCTGGCCCCAGGAGCCTTCTCTGCTTGAGTACAGCACAGGTGGGAAGGGCCAGAAGTTGATGCCTCAGGAACAGACTTCAGTTAACGATGAAGAGGACGGGTGGATAAATGGCCCAACTGCCCTGTCCTTAGGATGGGTCAGGCCTGGTCTGAACCGTCCCCAGAGGTTGCAGCGGGTGGGGCTGCCCACAGCATCATTGCTCATTCACGCCCCTGCACTGCCCTGGCTATCTTGGCTCCCTGTCTCGCTGCGCCTGGAAAAACCACCCTTTGCTTAATCTGCCCAGCAGCCTTTCAGTGAAGAATCCACCCTCCACAGAGAGCTTCCTGGAGTTCTTATTCCCAGCGGAGGATAACCTATTCCAAGGAGCCCAGAAGTGAGTTGGGGGTCTCCTTCACCTTCCAATATGTTGGGTTTCAGGCTTCTGGGGGAAGGGGCTTCTCTGGTTCCTCGGCTCCTGGTCCACAGACAGATTAAATTGAACGAGGTGACAGAAGTTATCATCTGGAAAAGTCTTGTGGCCAAAGATGGCGGGGGAGATGGGGCAGGGAGGAGAAGGTGAGATGCAGGAGGGGCAGCCCAGGGGACCCTCCCCACCCCAGAACAAGCTCTCACTCGCAGGACACAAGCTGCAGCCACTGGTGGGAGCAAAGTTTTGCTATTTCTCCCTCCCAGAGATATTTCTAAGAGTTTTATTTTCTTGCCAGTTGGCTAAGAAGCAAAAAAGGAACAATAGATTTCAAGCTGAAATAATTTGCATTTATGATGAACACGAGGAATATCTACCTTGCATTTTCCTAAAAAAGAAAAATTAAACCCCATTTTTAATTAACTGATAAACTATTAATCAAATTTTTGCAATGTTAGGTGACACATTATTCATTTAGATAGAATGACTGTGAACTTAAACTAATCAAATCTGATTTGCCCACATAGGCCTGATTGAAATACATTTTAACTAGCATATACAAAGAGAAAATCTTGGGTTTCTTACCTAATCTTCAGAGTATACTGCTGAGTTAATAAGGGCAGTTTTTTTTTTAAATGAGACCACCATTTCTTCATCTGCATATCAAAATCAAGAGGAACTTAATTGCAAAACACATATTCCTGAAATCTAATCATTACACTGCTTTAGGGTATTTTATTGAAGCATGTTAAATTATGGACAGAATATTAATGATGGAGCTAATCAAACCCAATTAGTCACTTCTAACAATAGTCACATAAATATACAAGTCAGGTGCTAAAGTACTGTAGATATGATGTAAAATTGTTAAAATATTAAATGTATGGGATATTTATGAAATATTCATGTAGAATTTAAAGCCAAAAATTATTGGGTGAGTCGCTTTAAAGAAAACAAGTCAGGCAGTATCCTATACTATTTGACTAGAATTCACAGGTTCACATATTCTTTAGGTAAATTTGAATCCAGGAGATTAGTGGGGCTATAATCAATCAATCAGCAAGTTTTAATAAGATGACTTACCATATTCATGACCTGGTATTTCATTCTTGCATCCAGACTTTTTTACTCTTTTGTTGTCTGATTTTTTCAAGACCTGTCAGAAAGGAGGGTCTGGGGTCTCCAGGCCTGGGGAAAGCTGATGAGGAAATAGATGAGGCTTTTCTGGGTTGGGGATTGGCTGTCCCTGGTGTCTCCTTCCCTACCCCGGCCTCCAGTCTCAGAGTTGGCTCTGGGGGCAGAAGTGGAGCATGACAGAGCAGAGGAGTTAGTGCCGGGGGTGTTCTTTCTCCTCCCTTAGCCAAGGGTCCAGGGGAGCCCCCAGCTGTAGCTTGTGATGAGTCTTTGGGGGAGATTCTAGGCCCAGGAGCTGAGCCAAAGCAGACAGGTAGCACTGGGTCTGAGATTCCTGCCTGCGGAAACTTCCCTGCTGCTTCATTTCGAGCCAGTCCTCCCTTGCCACCTGGGCCCAAGCCCCAGCACCCATACGTACACAGCCAGCAATTTCACCACGGAGTAGCAACAGTCCGCTTTCATCAAGGAGGTTGGCAGTCCTCACAATTCACTTTGCTGGCCCTTGCCCTGTTCTGGTGTCCAGCCTGGATCTCCCCTTTCCCCTCCCTAGAGCTCTTTGCAAGATGCTGCATTCCTGTTCTGTATTCCAGGAAACGTAGCTCCAGGACACAGCAGGCCTGGACCCACCAAACTCCCATGTGGAACACTGAAGGAAATAGGAGACACCGTATCATCCATCCTTCCACATATCCACCCACCCAACCACCCCTCCATGCATCCATGTATCCACCCATCCAACGATCCACCCACCCATCCATCAATCCATCCGTCTGTCCATCCATCCATCCATCCACATATCCACCCACCCACCCATCCATGCATCCATGTATCCACCTATCCAACGATCCACCCACCCATCCATTAATCCATCCATCCATCTGTCCATCCATCCATCCACCCACTCTATCCATCCATCCATCCATCTATCCATCCATCCATCCATCCATCTGTCCAACCACTCCATCCATCCATCCATCCACCCATTCCATCCATCCATCCACCCACTCCATACATCCATCCATCCACTCAACTATCCATCCATCCATCCATCCACCTATCCATCTGTCCACCCACTCCATCCATCCATCCATCCACTCCATCCAACTATCCATCCATTTTTCCATCCATCCACCTACTTACTCCATCCATCCATCCACCCACCCATTCATTCAATCATTCATCCATCCATCCAACTATCCATACATCCATCCATCCACCCACTCCATCCCAATATCCATCCATCTTTCCACCCATCCATCCACCTACTCCATCCATCCATCCATCCACCTACTCCATCCATCCATCCATCCATCCATCTGTCCACCCGCTCCATCCATCCATCCATCCGTCCACCCACTCCTCCATCCACCCATCCATCTGTCCGCCCACTCTATCCATCTATCCATCCATCCATCTGTCCACCCACTCCATCCATCCATCCATCCACTCATCCATCCATCCACCCACTCCATCCATCCATCCATCCATCTGTCCACCCGCTCCATCCATCCATCCATCCATCTGTCCACCCACTCCATCCACCCATCCATCTGTCCGCATACTCTATCCATCTATCCATCCATCCATCTGTCCACCCACTCCATCCATCCATCCATCCATCTGTCCACCTGCTCCATCCATTCATCCATCCATCCATCCACTCATCCATCCATCCACCCACTCCATCCAACTATCCATCCATCTTTCCACCCATCCATCCATCTATCCACCCATCCACCCAACTATCCATCCATCCACTCCACCCATCCATCCATCCATCCATCCATTCACCCACATCATCCATCCATCCATCTGTCCACCCACTCCATCCATCCATCCATGTATCCATCCATCCATCCATCCACCCACCCATTCATTCAATCATTCATCCATCCATCCTTCCACTCACCCACCCACTCCATCCATCCATCCATCCATCCACCCACTCCATCCATCCATCATCCATCCACTCAACTATCCATCCATCCATCTACCCATCCATCTGTCCACCCATTCCATCCATCCATCCATCCACTCCATCCATCCATCTATCCACTCCATCCAACTATCCATCCATCTTTCCATCCATCCATCCATCCTTCCACCCACCCACCCACGCACTCCACCTATCCATCCATCCATCCATCCACTCAACTATCCATCCATCCATCCATCCACCCATATCATCCATCCATCCAACTATCCATCCATCCATCCATCCATCTGTCCACCCACTCCATCTATGCATCCATCCATCCATCCGTGTATCCATCCATCCATTCACCCATTCATTCATCCATCCATCCTTCCACTCACCCACCCACTCCATCCATCCATCAATCCACCTACTCCATCCATCCATCATCCATCCACTCAACTATCCATCCATCCATCCACCCATCCATCTGTCCACCCACTCCATCCATCCATCCATCCACTCCATCCAACTATCCATCCATCTTTCCATCCATCCATCCATCCATCCATCCATCCATCCATCCATCCTTCCACCCACCTACCCACACACTCCACCCATCCATCCATCCATCCATCCATCCATCCATCCACCCACCCATATCATCCATCCGTCCAACTATCCATCCATCCATCCATCTGTCCACCCGCTCCATCCATCCATCCATGTATCCATCCATCCATCCATCCACCCACCCATTCATTCAATCATTCATCCATCCATCCTTCCACTCACCCACCCACTCCATCCATCCATCCATCCATCCACCCACTCCATCCATCCATCATCCATCCACTCAACTATCCATCCATCCATCTACCCATCCATCTGTCCACCCATTCCATCCATCCATCCATCCACTCCATCCATCCATCTATCCACTCCATCCAACTATCCATCCATCTTTCCATCCATCCATCCATCCTTCCACCCACCCACCCACGCACTCCACCTATCCATCCATCCATCCATCCACTCAACTATCCATCCATCCATCCATCCACCCATATCATCCATCCATCCAGCTATCCATCCATCCATCCATCCATCTGTCCACCCACTCCATCTATGCATCCATCCATCCATCCGTGTATCCATCCATCCATTCACCCATTCATTCATCCATCCATCCTTCCACTCACCCACCCACTCCATCCATCCATCAATCCACCTACTCCATCCATCCATCATCCATCCACTCAACTATCCATCCATCCATCCACCCATCCATCTGTCCACCCACTCCATCCATCCATCCATCCACTCCATCCAACTATCCATCCATCTTTCCATCCATCCATCCATCCATCCATCCATCCATCCATCCATCCATCCTTCCACCCACCTACCCACACACTCCACCCATCCATCCATCCATCCATCCATCCATCCATCCATCCATCCATCCACCCACCCATATCATCCATCCGTCCAACTATCCATCCATCCATCCATCTGTCCACCCGCTCCATCTATCCATCCATCCATCCATGTATCCATCCATCCATCCATTCACCCATTCATTCATCCATCCATCCATCCACTCACCCACCCACTCCACCCATCCATCCATCCACCCACCCACCCACCCGTCTGTCCACCCACCCATCCATGCATCCCATAAACATTCCCAGGACAGACAGGGCCCAGGCACAATCTGCACTCTCCCCAGCATGTGGAACTCCACACACAGAGGACCTTGAGTTGCTTTCTCCTGCCCAGCATGTGCACTCCTGCTTAAGACAGGGACACCTCCATTGTCCTTTGAAGAACCCTCTGCCCCCCTTTTCAGCCTCTAAGGTCTTGGGGATCTGGTCTATGCCCTGGATCCACAGTGGGCATGTGACCAAGTCCTGCCAACAGTGGGCACCACCCCTAGCCCCTGAGATCAGCTCACAGGCAGGCACATGACCAGGGTGTCACCCTAGGGCTTTTGCTGGAACTATAAGGAAAGAGAAACCCTTTACTGTTGTGTTCTCCTGGGGCTGCAAGGTAGAGCGAGCACTGGGGCTGAAGCCACACAGTGCAGAGGAGATGAAGTTCTTGTGATATCAGCTCCTCATCCTGCTGTGCCCAGAACACTTCAGGTACCCGAGCTGATAGATCTTCCACTAGTTGTTACTGTTTTCCCTTTAGCCAGTTTGAGTTGTGTTTTCTGCCACCTGCAACCAAAGGAGTCCGGGTTAACAGAGGAGAGAGACAGAGGAGACAGTCTGGACCAGCGATTTTCAACCTGTGGGCTGTGAGACACCTTACATGTACTAAAAGATTGTGAATTAAATTATTTTTGAAAGAAGTTCAAAGCAAGTAAGTATATCCTTTTTTTACTCTCTTTTTTTGATCAACCTAATTTAAGTGTGCTGCAGAAGTTTAACTATAGGTTCAAATGTGCCATGAGATAAAAAGGTTGAAACCCCTTGCTCTAGACCTTTAGAGCCACAGCACTCTGAGGAGGGGCAGTGTGCAGGATCCAAGGAAAGATGCAGCCTTTCACCTTCTGCAGCTTGGCCTACAGGAGGCTGGAGAACCTGCAGCTGGTTCTTTTTTTTTTTGTTCAGTCACCCAGGCTGGCATGAAGTGGGTAACACTATATACAGTAACCTCAGACTCCTGGGCTCAGGGGATCCACCTGGCTCAGCCTCCCGAGTAGCTGGGACTGCAGGTGCATCTGGCAATTTTTTTTATTTTTTGTAGAGACAAGGTTTGGCTATGTTTCCCAGGCTGGTCTCCAACTCCTGGCACCCGGTTCTTTTTTTTTTGCAGTTTTTTTGGCCAGGGCTGGGTTTGAACCCACCACCTCTGGCATATAGGGTTGGTGCCCTACTCCTCTGATCCACAGGCACCGTCCAAAATGTTTTGCACACTATACTTTTTTTTTTTTTTTAAGTTTTTGGCTGGGGCTGGATTTGAATCTGCCACCTCCGGCATATGGGGCCAGCGCCCTACCCCTTTAAGCCTATGGCACCTGGTTCTTAAAGGATCATCAAGGCTGTGTCTTCACCCGTGTCCCCTGTTGTGATCAGGGAGGGGCAGCAAGTGGAGGGACTGCGGCCACCCTGCAGGTGAGAGGTTCCGTGGCTGGATGAATGGTCACACACGTGCAGAGATGGCTCCATTCTAGAAAGTTCACATGCCAGATTAGTACTGAAAACACAGGCTGCATGTGCCGACAGTCTGTCTGGGGGGTCAAGTGAGTGACAAACCTATTGGGGGCGGTACATAATTATAAGACAGACTTTAGGTAGCAAATGCAGTGTAACCTGGTTCTTTGTACCCTCAATGATTTCCTCAACAATTAAAAAAAAAAAAAGAATCCCCTTCCTAGCTCAGTGTTCATAGCCCAGTGGTTACAGCGCCAGCCACTTACACGGGGATTGATGGGTTCGAGCCCAGCCTCGGCCTGCTAAACAGGGACAACTACAACAACAACAAAACAATAGCTGGGCGTTGTGGCGGGCGCCTGTAGTTCCAGCTACTCAGGAGGCTGAGGCAAGAGAATTGCTTGAGCCCAAGAGTTTGAGATTGCTGTGAGCTGTGACGCCCCGGCACTGTACCGAGGGCAATGTAGTGAGACGCTATCTCAAAAAAAAAAAAAGAATCCTCTTCTTGCCTGGCATTCAAGGCTCTCAGTGGACTAGTCCCACCTACCTTTGCACCTCTGGTTCCACTGCTCAATCTGCTAATTGCTCAACAACCTGTCGCCCTGGCAGGACTCCTCCACCCCTTCGTCCTCCTTCCCTCTGTAAGGACCAGCTCCAGTGCTGCTTCCTCCCTGGTTCCTCCCAGCTCAGCTGCATCTCTCCCTGTTTAGAAGCTGGGGGGGTTGTTCTTGTGGCTCTCTCATGACCTCAGCTTTCTGTACCTTGGAGTGTGAAGGGGAAATCTATATGCAAAGGCTGTGTTTACATTTGAGCAGATGCAGGAGCAGGGATAAAGTGCAGACTTTAATAAGAGATTTTAGCAGAAGCTGAAGACCTCAGCCCGAGATGAGCAGGTGAGTGTGTGGCTGGGTCATTAGACCCTCACAGGATGTGGGAGTGGAGTGGTGTTCAAGCCATCCACTTCTAATCACCAAGAAGACAGCCACGTGCTTGACCTTGAGACAAGTTATAACCTGGGTTCCCTCTTAGACCAGGAGCCCCCAGTGCAGGCAAGGAGCCAGCCAGTTCCTTTCAGCCTCCTGGCACCCTCAGGAAGGGTTGGTTGGAAGAACGCCAGACGTTGAGAACCTCCCAGGCTCTGTGAGCCCCCACCCTTGAGCTTCAAGCCAGGTTCTGCTTGAGACTCAGTCTTGGGTCAACACCCTGGACTAGGGTGCATTTCTATGCCAGGCTAAGCTGGACTTTAGTAAAATACCATATGTACTTTTGAATAATCTTAAAAGTCAGGTACATAGTGCAAACTGATAAACACCAATTAACATTATTTTTTTGTCATTTGGGCCTCATGCTTTTTATTTATTTTTATTTTTTATTTGTTGATACAGAGTCTCACTGGGTAGAGTGCTGTGGGGGTCACAGCTCACAGCAACCTCAAACTCTTGGACTCAGCCTCCTTAGTAGCTGAGACTACAGGCAACTACCACCACACCTGGCTAGTTTTTCTATTTTTAGTAGAGATGGAGTCTCGCTCTTGCTCTGGCTGGTTTCAAACTCCTGAGCTCAAGGGATCCCCTGGCCTCGGCCTCCCAGAGTGCTGGGATTATAGGTGTGAGCCCCTGCACCTTCAGGCCATTTTTAATCAGTCCTATCATCATATTATTCTGTTCTTCCTCCCTTTCAAGATTAGGCCTTTTGTAGGAGGCACAGCGGCTGTGGATTTCAGGTAAATAACTTAGCCTTACTGTCCTCATCTGTGAAATGGACACAATAATTGTTAACCCAAGAAGTTTAGATCATGCAAACCTGCATTTTTTTTCTTATTTATTTATTTATTTATTTTTGAGACACCCTGGGTAGGGTGCTGTGGTGTCACAGCTCACAGCAACCTCATACTCTTGGGCTTGAGTGATTCTCTTGCCTCAGCTCCCCAAGTAGCTGGGACTACAGGTGCCCACCACAATGCCTGGCTATTTTCTTGTTGTCACTGTTGTTTAGCTGGCCAGGGCTGGGCTCAAGCCCACCACTGGTGGTGCATGAGGCTGGCGCCGTAACCACTGTGCTAGGGGTGCTGAGCCTGCATTTTTTTTTTTTTTCTTTAGCCCAGTAGGGTTCAAAGCTGATGGGTGAACCATAGTCTATATCTCTCTGCAAGCAATCAGGCCTGGGTCTGCTCTCATTTCTGTTGAGAAGAGATATTAGCATCTACTGTTCACCCACACGGCCGTCCCCTGTAGGGCGCTGCTGGTCAGGCCCCAACAAGACTGGAGGAGCCACGTGCCGACATCTGGAGATGGTTTATTCCTTTCCAAGGCTGCTGTCAGAGAGAAGTTGGGGAACTGGACTCCACGGTACCGGTCAGGACCCAGGGCACTCTGTGCTCCCAGAGAAGTGTTGACCAACTATGAATTTAGTCTAGAGTGAAACGCTTTGAAGATAGAACCTCTTTAAGATGGGAAGGTATTGTGTAACTTTGGAAACAGGAAGGCAGAGCAGCTCTTTGGGGAGACATCCCGCTGCTTTCGGGAATTGCTGGCTTTTCTGTAAATAAGAGAAACCGTGGATCTCTCGTTACTTCTCTGTTGATTGACTTGGGTGACAGGGGGACGGACTCCTTAGCCGGCAACAGAGAGTATGTATTGATGAGACTACAAAGCTCTTTCAAGTCAAGCAAGAGCTTCTCTGAAGCTGGGGTAGCATCCCATTTCTCCAGGCTTTGCTGCAGGATGACCCGGATCACCCTAAAGAAGACCCACTTTTCTCCAGGAAGCCGAGGAGAAGGTGAGGGCGAGGGGTTCCTTCCTTCTGAGCTCCTCTCCGTGGGGCTGGAGTGTGTGTGAGCACAGTGGCGACTGCCTCGCCCTCCGTCCTCGGTTCCATGTGCGATCCAGGAACCTGCCCTTCCCACCTGGGGCCTTGACAGAGCCACGAAGGGGAGGCAGGTCCCAGGGTCAGGGCAGGCTGACACCAGAGCCACATGTGGAAGGATGATTGGTTGATTCCCTAGACTCCCTGAACACCCCCCCACCCCCTCCGCCCCCGGGCTTTCTGTGCTGTGCAAGAGTTCCCAGGCCCAAAAGCCAAACCACTCTACTTCACTCAGGACAGGAGAGGACTATTTAGATGACTGACTACATTTCCCTGGAAGCTTTGGCCCCTGTAGATTTCCCCAGAAACATCTTGGAACTTACTCGTTAGCCGCCAAAGTACCATCAAGCACCAAGTCGCAGTAAGATGCACCCTTTTTAATGCAGTTCCGTGAGTTTTGGCAAATATGTACACCTGTTTAACTACACTGTAAATCTTCTAAAATACACCATTTTGGCAGGTTTTGGTTTTATTCATTGGAAACATAAAATGCGACTCTCTCCAATCACTGAGTAAGAACACAGGTGGTGGGGAAGACTGGTGTTTACTGGCTGGATTTTAACAGAAATCTGTGCACAGTTGCAGAGTTGGTGGGTGGGGCATGGTCACTGGAAGGTGAGCCTCGTGACCCAAGAATGCCCATGCTGCATTTGAGCCACATCTATTCCAGAAGTGCCTGTTTAGGTATCAAACTGTTTAAAACAAGCATCGGGGGCGGCCCCTGTGGCTCAAGGAGTAGGGCGCTGGTCCCATATGCCGGAGGTGGCGGGTTCAAACCCAGCCCCGGCCAAAAACCACAAAAAAAAACAAAACAAAAAAAAAACAAGCATCGGAATCAAATGAACTTGGAACCAGGCTTTCAAATCGCTGCCATCACAAAGTCTTAATCAAGATTCTTAAAAATAATGAAGCACATTTAATCACATCGCCACTCACTAAGAGAATCATAATTAATATTTGGGTGAGAGCAAAAGGGCTGTGTTGTTAATAAATGTTATTTTAAATATTGTTTATCTCATCTCATTCTTATCCTTAAAATGCCTCGTTTGTGTGTGTTTAATTATAAACAGAGAGGAGTAATACCATGGTACATATATATTGATCACATATCTTTGTTTTGGGATCCCCTAAAAACTCATCCAAGACAAGGGCTTGGGTGCAGGTAGTTTATTTGGGAGGTGACTTCAGGAAGCGTGAGGGAGGGGGTAAGGAAGTGAGATGGGCCGGTGCATTCCTGGCTGGCTCACTGCCCTCCACAGGGGCCCCTCCTAGCTCATACAGAATGCATTCGGACTGTCCCATCAGGGGAGGAGGAGGCTGGGATGTTCAGGCTGCCTCTAAGCTGGTTAAAGGAGCTTGCAATCTGAAAGGCAGAGCAGAGCACCGAGCTAGTGCTGGGAAGCTGTGAGCCCATGTGAGGTGAGCCCACGGCGACTGCAGGTGAGCTCAGAGATGTGCCAAGCAGGTACAACACAGGCCATCTACGGCACCTGTGAAAGAGCCTATGCTTGTAAAATTTTGACTAAGAAGACTACATAATCAAAAAACTGAAAGGAGACCACTCATCTCAAGATTGTTCAGAAGGTGGTGATGAATTTGTGCCTAGGAATAACTGGTGTTTGAATCCAGCCTCTACCTTTGTTATTAACAGTGAAAGACCACCAGCCCATCCTGGCCACCATGCACCCTTTCCCCAGGCACCCAGCCCAGATTCTTATACGGACGAAATCTATCTAATCCTTAAGTACAGGGTGATAATCATGCTTTTTGTTCCAGAGCATAGGAAGAGACCAGCTATGTCCCTAAATGGAAAGGCTTGTGTTGGAATTATGGCCATTCCCCTCGGATTAGACTACAAATTTAGTGTCATTCCAATCAAAGTAAAGGGAAACTCATTCTGTCAAAATGTTTATGCCTTTCTTTTGAGAGCTCCTCAAAGGCACCCCTCGATGCCTTTGAATTTTATTTTTTTAATCAAGTTAATTGAGGTATAATTTCCATACAAAAAATGCAGCCACTTGAAGTGTACACTTTGATGAGTCTGGCGGATATGTGTGCCTCAAAAGCACTACCACAGTCGAGATGGGGTTCGTTTCCATCATCCCCCAAGCTCTCCTCATGCCCCTCTGCATGCAGCGCCCCCGCCCATGCCCCTGGCCACAGCAAACACTACCTTCCTGCTGTCAGAGGTTGTAGTTTGCATTGTCTAGATTTTACGTAAGTGGAATCATGCCGGGTGCATCCCTTTGTACCTGGTATCTTCCACTCAGCTCCGTTACCTTCACACCCATGTTCATCCAGGGGGTCCATCCATGTGGTGTTTCCATGTGGCACATCTGAGTGGTCCATCTGTGTGCTCCATCAATGTGGCACATCCATGTGCTGCACCCATGTGGTCTATCCATGTTGCACATCCATTTGGCACATCCATGTCACACATCCGTGTGCTCCATCAGTGTGGTCCATCCATGTCGCACATCCATGTGGAATATCTGTGTGGTACATCCATGTGGTCCATCCCTGTGGCACATCTATGTGGCCTATTTGTGTGGCACATTCATGCATCTTACCCAGTAGTTTTCCATTGTATAGACAGACCATATTTCATCAGCCCGCCTGTTATTCTGCCATTTATGCTGTTTCTAGCTTTTTTTACTATTGTGAATAAACTACGAACATTTGTCTGTGAGTCTGTTTGTGTGGACATGTTTTTTTTTTTTTTTATTGTTGGGGATTCATTGAGTGTACAATAAACCAGATTACACTGATTGCATTTGTTAGGCAAAGTCCCTCTTGCAATCGTGTCTTGCCTCCCAAAGTTGTGGCACAAACCTAGGCCCCACCCCCCTCACTCCTTCCCTCTCTCTGCTCTTTCTTTCTCCATCCCTCACCCCTCCCTCCTTCTTTCTCTCTCTGTTCTCCCTTCCCCCACCCCCACCATGACCTTAATTGTCATTAATTGTCCTGATATCAAAATTGAGTACATAAAATTCATGCTTCTCCATTCTTGTGATGCTTTACTAAGAATAATGTCTTCCACGTCCATCCAGGTTAATACGAAGGATGTAAAGAGTCCATTTTTTTTAATGGCTGAATAGTATTCCATGATATTCCAAGCTAGTATACCACAGCTTGTTAATCCATTCCTGGGTTGGTGGGCATTTAGGCTGTTTCCACATTCTGGCAATTGTAAATTGAGCTGCAATAAACAGTCTAGTGCAAGTGTCCTTAGGATACAAGGATTTCTTTCCTTCTGGGTAGATGCCCAGTAATGGGATTGCAGGATCAAATGGGAGATCTAGCTTGAGTGCTTTGAGGTTTCTCCATACTTCCTTCCAAAAAGGTTGTACTAGTTTACAGTCCCACCAGCAGTGTAAAAGTGTTCCCTTCTCTCCACATCCACGCCAGCATCTGCAGTTTTGAGATTTTGTGATGTGGGCCATTCTCGCTGGGGTTAGATGGTATCTCAGGGTTGTTTTGATTTGCATTTCTCTAATAGATAGGGATGATGAACATTTTTTCATATGTTTGTTAGCCATTCGTCTGTCATCTTTAGAGAAGGTTCTATTCATGTCTATTGCCCGTTGACATATGGGATTGTTGTTTTTTTTCATGGATTAATGGATTAATTTGAGTTCTCTATATATCCTAGTTATCAAGCTTTTGTCTGATTCAAAATATGCAAATATCCTTTCCCTTTGTATAGGTTGTCTCTTTGCTTTGGTTGTTGTCTTCTTAGCTGTACGGAAGCTTTTCAGTTTAATTGAGTCCCATTTGTTTATTGTTGTTGTTGTTGCAATTGCCATGGCAGTCTTCTTCATGAAGTCTTTCCCCAGGCCAATATCTTCCAGTGTTTTTCCTATGCTTTCTTTGAGGATTTTTATTGTTTCATGCCTTAAATTTAAGTCCTTTATCCATCTTGAATCAATTTTTGTGAGTGGAGAAAGGTGTGGGTCCAGTTTCAGTCTTTTACATATGGATATCCAGTTCTCCAAACACCATTTATTGAATAGGGAGTCAAGGTATGTCAAGGTATCCCCCAAGGTATGTTCTTGTTTGGTTTATCAAGGATTAGGTGGTTGTAAGATGTTAGTTTCTTCTTTTTTTTTTTTTTTGTAGAGACAGAGTCTCACTTTATGGCCCTCGGTAGAGTGCCGTGAGCCGTCACACAGCTCACAGCAACCTCCAACTCCTGGGCTTAAGCGATTCTCTTGCCTCAGCCTCCCGAGTAGCTGGGACTACAGGCACCTGGCACAACGCCCAGCTATTTTTTGGTTGCAGTTCAGCTGGGGCCGGGTTTGAACCCGCCACCCTCGGTATATGGGGCCGGCGCCTTACCGACTGAGCCACAGGTGCCGCCCAAGATGTTAGTTTCATTTCCTGGTTTTCAATTCCATTCCAAGTGTCTATGTCTCTATTTTTGTGCCAGTACCATGCTGTCTTGACCACTATGGCTTTTTAGTACAGCCTAAAATCTGGTATGGTGATGCCCCCAGCTTTATTTTTATTACTAAGAACTGCCTTAGCTATACGGGGTTTTTTTCCTGGTTCATACAAAATGCAGAATCATTTTTTCCAAATCTTGAAAGTATGATGTTGGTATTTTAATAGGAATGGCAATGAATAGGTAGATTGCTTTGGGAAGTATAGACATTTTAACAATGTTGATTCTTCCCAGCCATGAGCATGTTATGTTCTTCCATTTGTTAATATCCTCTGCTATTTCCTTTCTTAGGATTTCCATAATTTTCTTTATAGAGGTCCTTCACCTCCTTTGTTAGGTTTATTCCTAGGTATTTCATTTTCTTTGAAACTATGGTGAAGGGAGTTGTGTCCTTAATTAGCTTCTCATCTTGACCATTATTGGCGAATACAAAGGCTACTGACTTGTGGACATTGATTTTATTTTATTTATTTATTTATTTTTTTATTGTTGGGGATTCATTGAGGGTACAATAAGCCAGTTACACTGATTGCAATTGTTAGGTAAAGTCCCTCTTGGAATCATGTCTTGCCCCCATAAAGTGTGACACACACTAAGGCCCCATCCCCCTCCCTCCATCCCTCTTTCTGCTTCCCCCCCATAACCTTAATTGTCATTAATTGTCCTCATATCAAGATTGAGTACATAGGATTCATGCTTCTCCATTCTTGTGATGCTTTACTAAGAATAATGTCTTCCACGTCCATCCAGGTTAATACGAAGGATGTAAAGTCTCCATTTTTTTTAATGGCTGAATAGTATTCCATGGTATACATATACCACAGCTTGTTAATCCATTCCTGGGTTGGTGGGCATTTAGGCTGTTTCCACATTTTGGCGATTGTAAATTGAGCTGCAATAAACAGTCTAGTACAAGTGTCCTTATGATAAAAGGATTTTTTTCCTTCTGGGTAGATGCCCAGTAATGGGATTGTAGGATCGAATGGGAGGTCTAGGTTGAGTGCTTTGAGGTTTCTCCATACTTCCTTCCAGAAAGGTTGTACTAGTTTGCAGTCCCACCAGCAGTGTAAAAGTGTTCCCTTCTCTCCACATCCAGGCCAGCATCTGCAGTTTTGAGATTTTGTGATGTGGGCCATTCTCACTGGGGTTAGATGATATCTCAGGGATGTTTTGATTTGCATTTCTCTAATATATAGAGATGATGAACATTTTTTCATGTGTTTGTTAGCCATTTGTCTGTTGTCTTTAGAGAAAGTTCTATTCATGTCTCTTGCCCATTGATATACGGGATTCTTGGCTTTTTTCATGTGGATTAATTTGAGTTCTCTATAGATCCTGGTTATCAAGCTTTTGTCTGATTGAAAATATGCAAATATCCTTTCCCATTGTGTGGGTTGTCTCTTTGCTTTGGTTATTGTCTCCTTAGCTGTACAGAAGCTTTTCAGTTTAATGAAGTCCCATTTGTTTACTTTTGTTGTTGTTGCAATTGCCATGGCAGTCTTCTTCATGAAGTCTTCCCCCAGGCCAATATCTTCCAGTGTTTTTCCTGTGCTTTCTTTGAGGATTTTTATTGTTTCATGCCTTAAATTTAAGTCCTTTATCCATCTTGAATCAATTTTTGTGAGTGGGGAAAGGTGTGGGTCCAGTTTCAGTCTTTTACATGTAGACATCCAGTTCTCCCAACACCATTTATTGAATAGGGAGTCTTTCCCCCAAGGTAAGTTCCTGTTTGGTTTATCGAAGATTAGGTGGTTGTAAGATGTTAGTTTCATTTCTTGGTGTTCAATTCGATTCCAAGTGTCTATGTCTCTGTTTTTGTGCCAGTACCATGCTGTCTTGAGCACTATAGCTTTGTAGTACAGACTAAAATCTGGTATGCTGATGCCCCCAGCTTTATTTTTGTTACTAAGAACTGCCTTAACTATACGGGGTTTTTTCCGGTTCCATACAAAAACGCAGAATCATTTTTTCCAAATCTTGAAAGTACGATGTAGGTACTTTGATAGGAATGGCATTGAATAGGTAGATTGCTTTGGGAAGTATAGACATTTTAACAATGTTGATTCTTCCAATCCATGAGCATGGTATGTTCTTCCATTTGTTAATATCCTCTGCTATTTCCTTTCTGAGGAGTTCATAGTTTTCTTTATGGAGGTCCTTCACCTCCTTCGTTAGGTATATTCCTAGGTATTTCATTTTCTTTGAAACTATGGTGAAGGGAGTTGTGTCCTTAATTAGCTTCTCATCTTGACTGTTATTGGTGTATACAAAGGCTACTGACTTGTGGGCATTGATTTTATATCCTGAAACATTACTGTATTTTTTGATGACTTCTAGGAGTCTTGTGGTTGAGTCTTTGGGGTTCTCTAAGTATAAGATCATGTCGTCAGCAAAGAGGGAGAGTTTGACCTCCTCTGCTCCCATTTGGATTCCCTTTATTTCCTTGTCTTGCCTAATTGTATTGGCTAGAACTTCCAGCACTATGTTGAATAGTAAAGGTGACAGAGGACAACCTTGTCTGGTTCCAGTTCTAAGAGGAAAAGCTTTCAGTTTTACTCCATTCAGTAAAATATTGGCTGTGGGTTTGTCATAGATAGCTTCAATCAGTTTTAGAAATGTGCCACCTATGCCTATAGTCTTCAGTGTTCTAATTAGAAAAGGATGCTGGATTTTATCAAATGCTTTTTCTGCATCTATTGAGAGGATCATGTGATCTTTATTTTTGCCTCTGTTAATATGGTGGATAACGTTTATGGACTTGCGTATGTTAAACCAGCCTTGCATCCCTGGGATGAAGCCTACTTGATCATGATGAATGACTTTTTTTTTTTTTTTTTTTGATGTTCTTGGATTTTATTTATTTATTTATTTTATTTTTTATTTTTTTTATTAAATCATAACTGTATACTGTGGTGCATATTACAGTGGTATTTGCGAAACTTGGTAAATGTAGAATGTAAATGTTTTGGCACAGTAACTGAGATAACGCCGGAAAGGCTATGTTAACCACTGTGATAAAAATGAATGACTTTTTTGATGATAAGCTGTAATCTATTGGCTAGGATTTTGTTGAGAATTTTTCCGTCTATATTCATGAGTGAGATTGGTCTGAAATTCTCCTTTTTGGTTGGGTCTTTTCCTGGTTTTGGTATCAGGGTGATGTTTGCTTCATAGAATGTGTTGGGGAAGATTCCTTCTTCCTCAGTTTTTTGGAATAATTTCTGCAGTACAGGAATAAGCTCTTCCTTGAAGGTTTGATAGAATTCTGGAGTGAAGCCATCTGGACCAGGGCATTTTTTAGTTGGAAGCTTTTTTATTGTTTCTTTGATCTCAGTGCTTGAAATTGGTCTGTTCAGGAGGTCTATTTCTTCCTGGCTAAGTCTAGGGAGAGGGTGTGATTCCAAATATTGATCCATTTCCTTCACATTGTCAAATTTCTGGGCATAGAGTTTCTGGTAGTATTCAGAGATGATCTCTTGTATCTCTGTGGGATCAGTTGTTATTTCCCCTTTATCATTTCTGATTGAGGTTACTAGAGATTTTACTTTTCTATTTCTAGTTAGTCTGGCCAATGGTTTATCTATTTTATTTATTTTTTCAAAAAACCAACTCCTTGTTTCATTAATTTTCTGAATGATTCTTTTGTTTTCAATTTCATTGATCTCTGATTTGATTTTGGATATTTCTTTTCTTCTACTGAGTTTAGGCTTAGATTGTTCTTCTTTTTCCAATTCCATAAGATCTCTTGTGAGATTGTTGATGTGCTCTCTTTCTGTTTTTCGAATGTAGGCATCTAAAGCGATGAATTTTCCTCTCAAAACTGCTTTTGCAGTATCCCACAGGTTTTGGTAGCTTGTGTCTTCATTGTTGTTATGCTCAAGGAAGTTAATGATTTCCTGTTTTATTTCTTCCTGCACCCATCTGTTATTCAACAGAAGATTGTTTAATTTCCATGCCTTTGGGTGGGGTCGAGCATTTTTGTTAGAGTTGAGTCGCACCTTTAGTGCCTTATGGTCTGAGAAGATACAAGGTAAAATTTCAATTCTTTTGATTCTGTTGATATTTGTTTTGTGTCCCAGGATATGATCAATTTTGGAGAATGTTCCATGGGGTGATGAGAAGAATGTATATTCTTTGTCTTTGGGGTGGAGTGTTCTATATGCGTCTATCAAGCATAGTTGGTCTAAGGTCTCATTTAAATCTCTTATATCTTTGTTTAATTTCTGTTTAGAGGATCTGTCCAGCTCTGTAAGAGGTGTGTTAAAGTCCCCTGTTATGATGGTATTATCAGATATCATATTGCTCAGACTGAGTAAGGTCTGCTTCAAGAATCTGGGAGCATTTAAATTGGGTGCATAAATATTTAGAATTGAAATGTCTTCTTGTTGTAGTTTTCCCTTGACCAATATAAAGTGACCATCTTTGTCTTTTTTGACTTTAGTTGCTTTAAATCCACATGTATCTGAAAATAAGATTGCAACTCCTCTTTTCTTCTGAATTCCATTTGCCTGAAAAATTGTCTTCCATCCCTTGACTCGGAGCTTTAATTTGTCTTTTGAAGCCAGGTGTGTTTCTTGCAGACAGCAAATGGATGGCTTGTGTTTTTCAATCCAGTCAGCCAATCTATGTCTCTTCAGTGGGGAATTCAAGCCATTAATATTTATGGAGATAATTGATAAGTGTGGTAGTATTCTATTCGTCTTATTTGGTGAGAGTCCATTGCTTAGTTTTATCTTTTGCATCAGTGTGGAGGTTAGGTTCTGTCCTTTGATTTCTGAGTTCTTACTTTGCTGCTGATCCTTTGTGGTGGTCAGTGTGCAGAACAGGTTGAAGTATTTCCTGTAGAGCTGGTCTTGTTGTGGCGAATTTCCTCAATGTTTGTATATCCGTAAATGATTTGATTTCTCCGTCAATTTTGAAGCTTAGCTTAGCAGGGTACAGAAGTCTGGGCTGAAAATTGTTCTGTTTAAGTAGATTAAAGGTAGATGACCATTGTCTTCTTGCTTGGAAAGTTTCATTAGAGAAGTCTGCGGTCACTCTGATGGATTTGCCCCTGTAGGTCAACTGGCGCTTACTCCTGGCAGCTTGCAGAATCTTTTCTTTTGTCTTGACTTTGGACAGGTTCATCACAATGTGTCTTGGAGAAGCTCGGTTAGAGTTGAGGCGACCTGGGGTCCGATATCCCTCTGAAAGCAGTGTGTCAGACTCTTTGGTGATGTTTGGGAAATTTTCATTTATAATATTCTCTAGTATGGCTTCCATTCCTCTGGGGCATTCTTCTTCCCCTTCTGGAATTCCTATAACTCGTATATTGGAACGCTTCATAAAGTCCCATAATTCTGACAGTGAACGTTCTGCTTTCTCTCTCTTCTTTTCTGCCTCTTTTACTATCTGAGTTATCTCAAAAACTTTGTCTTCTACCTCTGAAATTCCTTCTTCTGCATGGTCTAACCTGTTTCTGATACTTTCCATTGCATCTTTAAGTTCCCTGATTGACTGTTTCATTTCCTTCAGCTCTGCTATATCCTTTTTATATTCTTCATATCGTTCATCTCTGATTTGATTCTGTTTTTGGATTTCCTTTTGGTTATTTTCCACTTTATTAGCAGTTTCCTTCATTGTTTCCATCATTTCTTTCATTGTTTTCAACATGTGTATTCTAAATTCCCTTTCTGTCATTCCTAACATTTCTGTATAGGTGGAATCCTCTGCAGTAGCTACCTCATGGTCCCTTGGCGGGGTTGTTCTGGACTGGTTCTTCATGTTGCCTGGAGTTTTCTGCTGATTCTTCCTCATGAGTGATTTCTTTTATCTGTTTCCTTGCCCTAATTTTCCTTTCACTTCCTCTTGCTCTTTAAGTTATTGTGCCTGTGGACTAAGGGTTACAGGACCAGAAGGGTGAGAAGGTTGAGGAGCAAAAAAGGGATGAAAGAAAGGAGGACCGAGTGATAAGAAAAAAAAGAAAGATAGAGAAAGGAGAGGGGGTGGGGATAAGGAATATTGACAAAAAGAAGAGAGGTACAGAAAGAGGGAGACAGGGCAATATAGGTGTACAGTAGGGTACTTTGACACAACCTTAAAAAACCCCACCTTCTGGGAGTGCCCAGTTGGGTGGTTCCCTTGAGGTCAGCAGCTCTTTGCTAACCTGATCAGACACAGTACCCCACCTCCACCAAGTAGAGAGGAAAGACAAAAATGCTATAAATCAAACCAAAACAGGCAAACAGAAAACTTTACGGGGATACAATTGGGTGAAAAACCAAATGATAGCGGTAGAAACACTAGCAAAAATGAAGTTGTAGTTATTAAAAAAGGCAGCAATGGGAAATTATAATTAAACTAGAAAAGTTGAGAAAGAAAAAGGGATCTGTATGGAAAAGATTGAAATTAAAAAACAAAAGAACGTCAACAACGTCAAAATAAACAAACAAACAAAAAAAACCAACCAAACAGAAAAAAAAGAAAAAAATACACAACCAAAAACAAAGCAGTTTGTATATGTTATTGAATATTGTCTGGGCAACACGTGGTCTTCTGGGGTATGAGATGTTAGTCACAGTTCTGATACGACTGGAGGCTGCTGATTTCTCAAACCCCAGCAGGTAGACACCCTAAATCTCTCTTCAGCCCACTTAAAAGGCCCTTTGAACTTGTAAACTTGCTGAGCAGAAGCTTTCCCAGCTTTCTCGCTGAAATCACTGCTGAAGTGGCTATCCGCTTACCCAGTGTGCCAAAACCGGTCTCACTCTGCCCCTGAGGGTTAGGGCTGCAAGGCGGCTCAGACCCCACCCTTAGGCTGCTTGGTTGCTGGGTTACAAGCTCCCACCCGTTTCTAGCTCTGCGACCCTGAGGGCGGAGCTTGCCTGGGCAGATCACTGACAATGGTTCCGTGTGACCCACCGCCAAACACTATTAGCTCCGTCTGGCTCAGTGGCTCAGACTGGGGCCCTAGACAACGGCCAAAGTTCTCCGCACTCCCGCTCAGGCCTTCCCCAGGGCAGTTCAACTCAGTGCCAAGCCCAAGGACATCAAAACAGTTCACAGGTAAGGCCTTTCTGGTTTGCAGTCTCGCTGCTACTGAACTTACAGTTGTGGGCGGGTTTAGACGGATTGAACACACGCGACCACTTGCCGGTTTTCCACTGTTTTAGTCCTCCTCTTGGGGTCCAGAAGTCTCTCGCTGACTCCTTGTATCCTCGTAGGAGTGATGATAGGCAGTTCCCACCAGCCAGAGATGCCTGGAGTCCTATCTCCCCAGACTCACGGTGCCCAGATGCAAGGAAGCTGTTACTCGGCTGCCATCTTGCTCCGCCTCCGGACATTGATTTTATATCCTGAGACATTACTGTATTTTTTGATGACTTCTAGGAGTCTTGTGGTTGAGTCTTTGGGGTTCTCTAAGTATAAGATCATGTCGTCAGCAAAGAGGGAGAGTTTGACCTCCTTTGCTCCCATTTGGATTCCCTTTATTTCCTTGTCTTGCCTAATTGTATTGGCTAGAACTTCCAGCACTATGTTGAAAAGTAAGGGTGACAGAGGACAACCTTGTCTGGTTCCAGTTCTAAGAGGAAAAGCTTTCAGTTTTACTCCATTCAGTAAAATATTGGCTGTGGGTTTGTCATAGATAGCTTCAATCAGTTTCAGAAATGTACCGCCTATGCCTATAGTCTTCAGTGTTCTAATTAGAAAAGGATGCTGGATTTTATCGAATGCTTTCTCTGCATCTATTGAGAGGATCATATGGTCTTTATTTTTGCCTCTGTTAATATGGTGGATAACGTTTATGGACTTGCATATGTTAAACCAGCCTTGCATCCCTGGGATGAAGCCTACTTGATCATGATGAATGACTTTTTTGATGATAAGCTGTAATCTATTGGCTAGGATTTTGTTGAGAATTTTTGCATCATATTCATTAATGAAATTGGTCTGAACTTCTCCTTTTTAGTTGGGTCTTTTCCTGCTTTTGGTATCAGGGTGATGTTTGCTTCATAAAACATGTTGAGGAAGATTCCTTCCTCCTCAATTTTTTGGAATAATTTCTGCAGTACAGGAATAAGCTCTTCCTTGAAGGTTTGATAGAATTCTGGTGTGAAGCCATCTGGTCAGGGCATTTTTTTGTTGGAAGATTTTTTATTGTTTCTTTAATCTCAGTGCTTGAAATTGGTCTGTTCAGGAGCTCTATTTCTTCCTGGCTAAGTGTAGGGAGAGGGTGTGATTCCAAATGTTGATCCATTTCCTTCACATTGTCAAATTTCTGGGCATAGAGTTTCTGGTAGTATTCAGAGATGATCTCTTGTATCTCTGTGGGATCAGTTGTTATTTCCCCTTTATCATTTCTGATTGAGGTTACTAGAGATTTTACTTTTCTATTTCTAGTCTGGCCAAAGGTTTATCTATTTTATTTATTTTTTTAGAAAACCAACTCCTTGTTTCATTAATTTTCTGAATGATTCTTTTGTTTTCAATTTCATTAATCTCTGATTTGATTTTGGATATTTCTTTTCTTCTACTGGGTTTAGGCTTAGATGGTTCTTCTTTTTCTAATTTAATAATATGGGTTGTGAGTTTGTTGATGTGCTCTCTTTCTGTTTTTGGAATGTAGGCATCTAAAGCGATAAATTTTCCTCTCAAAACTGCTTTTGCAGTATCCCACAGGTTTTGGTAGCTTGTGTCTTCATTGTTGTGATGCTCAAGGAAGTTAGTGATTTCCTGTTTTATTTCTTCCTGCACCCAAGTGTCATTCAACAGAAGGTCATTTAATTTCCATGCCTTTGTGGAGTAGAGTTTTTGTTAGAGTTGAGTTCCACCTTTAGTGCCTTGTGGTCTGAGAAGATACAAGGTAAAATTTCAATTCTTTTAATTCTGTTGAGATTTGTTTTGTGTCCTAGGATATAATCAATTTTGGAGAATGTTCCATGGAGCAATGAGAAGAATGTATATTCTTTGTCTTTGGGATGGAGTGTTCTATATGTGTCTATCGAGCACAGTTGTTCTAGGGTCTCATTTAAGTCCCTTATATCTTTGTTTAATTTCTGTTTAGAGGATCTGTCTGGCTCTGTAAGAGGAGTGTTAAAGTCCCCTATTATTATGGTATTATCAGGTATCATATTGCTCAGACTGAGTAAGGTCTGTTTCAAGAATCTGGGAGCATTTAAATTGGGTGCATAAATATTTAGAATTGAAACATCTTTTTGTTGTATTTCTCCCTTGACCAATATAAAGTGACCGTCTTTGTCTTTTTTGACTTTAGTCAAAAACATATCCCACAGGTTGCAGTATCCCACAGGTTTTGGTAGCTTGTGTATCTGAAAATAAGATTGCAGCTCCTCATTTTCTTCTGAATTCCATTTGCCTGAAAAATTGTCTTCCAACCCTTGACTCAGAGTTTTAATTTGTCTTTTGAAGCCAGGCGTGTTTCCTGTAGACAGCAAATGGATGGCTTTTGTTTTTTATCCCAGTCAGCCAATCTAGGCTTCTTCAGTGGGGAATTCAAGCCATTAACATTTATTGAGATAATTGATAAGTGTGGGAGTATTCTATTCATCTTATTTTATGAGAGTCCATTGCTTAGTTTTATCTTTTGCATCAGTGTGGAAGTTAGGTTCTGTCCTTTAATTTCTGAGTTCTTACTTTGCTGCTGATCTATTGTGGTGGTGAGGATGTAGAACAGGTTGAAGTATTTCCTGTAGAGCTGGTCTTGTTGTGGCAAATTTCCTCAATGTTTGTATATCTGTAAATGAGTTGATTTCTCCATCAATTTTAAAGGTTAGCTTAGCAGGATATAGAATTCTGGGCTGGAAATTGTTCTGTTTAAGTAGATTAAAGGTAGATGACCAATGTCTTCTTGCTTGGAAAGTTTCATTAGAGAAGTCTGAGGTCACTCTGATGGATTTGTCCCTGTAGGTCAACTGGCACTTACTCCTGGCAGCTTGCAGAATCTTTTCTTTTGTCTTGACTTTGGACAGGTTCATCACAATGTGTCTTGGAGAAGCTTGGTTATAGTTCAGATGACCTGGGGTCTGACATCCCTCTGAAAGGATCAGAATCTTTGGTGATATTTGGGAAATTTTCATTTATAATATTCTCTAGTATGGCTTCCATTCCTCTGGGGCATTCTTCTTCTCCTTCTGGGATTCCTATAACTCGTATATTGGAACGCTTCATAAAGTCCCATAATTCTGACAGTGAACGTTCTGCTTTCTCTCTCTTCTTTTCTGCCTCTTTAACTATCTGAGTTATCTCAAGAACTTTGTCCTCTACCTCCAAAATTCTTTCTTCTGCCTGGTCTAACCTGTTGCTGATACTTTCCATTGTATCTTCAAGTTCCCTAATTGACTGCTTCAGTTCCTTCAGCTCTGCTATATCCTTTTTATATTCTTCATATCATTCATCTCTTATTTGATTCTGTTTTTTAATTTCCTTTTGGTTATTTTCCACTTTATCAGCAGTTTCCTTCATTGTTTCCATCATTTCCTTCATTGTTTTCATCATGTGTATTCTAAATTCCCTTTCTGTCATTCCTAACATTTCTTTATAGGTGGAATCCTCTGCGGTAGCTACCTCATGGTCCCTTGGCGGGGTTGTTCTGGACTGGTTGTTCATGTTGCCTGGAGTTTTCTGCTGATTCTTCCTCATGAGTGATTTCTTTTATCTGTTTCCTTGCCCTAATTTTCCTTTCACTTCCTCTTGCTCTTTAAGTTCCTGTGCCTCTGGACCAGAGTTTTGATGAGTCCTTTTGGTACAGGACCAGAAGAATGAGAAGGTTGAAGAGTAAGAATGGAAAAAAAAAAAAAAAAAGAAAGAAAGAAGAAAAGAAAAAAGAGAAAGGAGAGGGGGTGGGCAAAAGGGAATATTTACAAAGAGAAGAGAGGCACAGAAAGAGAGAGACAGGAGCAATATAGGTGTACAGTAGGGTACTTTGACACAAATTTAAAAAAACCCCAACCTCTGGGGGTGCCCAATTGGGTGGTTCTCTTGAGGTCAGCAGCTCTTTGTTAGCCTGATTTGACACAGTACCCCACCTCCACCAAGTAGAGAGGAAAGACAAAAATGCTATAAATCAAACCAAAACAAGCAAAGAGAAAACTTTACAGGATAAAATTGGGGGAAAAAAACAAATAATAGGGGTAGAAACACTAGCAAAAGTGAAGTTCTAATTATTGAAAAAGGCAATAATGGGAAATTATATTTAAAGCAGAAAAATGGAGAAAGAAAAGAAAAGAAAAATCTACAGGGAAAAGGTTGAAATTAAAAAAAAACAAAACAAAACAACAACAACAACAACAAAAACCCCAAACCAAAAACAAAGCAGTATATATATCTATCTTGTTGAATATTGTCTGGGCAACAGGTGATCTTCTGGGGTATGAGATGTTAATCACAATGCTGATACGACTGGAGGCCTCTGCTGATTTCTCAAACCCCGCAGGGTGGAGACCCTAAATGTCTCCTTAGCCCTCTTCAAAGGCACTTTAAACTTCTAAACTTGACTAAGCAGAAGCTTTTCCAGGAAAGTGCTTGTTGCTGGGATCACTGCTGAAGTGGCTATCAACTTACCCAGTGTGCCAAAACTGGTCTCACTCTGCTCCTGAAGGTTAAGGCTGTAAGGCAGCTCAGTCCCTGCCTTTACTCTGCTCAGTCACTAAATTACTATGCCCCCACCCCCCCAATCCTTGCTCTGTGACCCTGAGGGCAGAGCTTGCCTGGGAAGTTCTCTCACAATGGCTCCCTATGGCCCACAGCTGAACACTATTAGCTCTATCCGGCTCAGCAGCTCAGTCTGGGGCCCTAGACAATGCCCAAAGTTCTCCGCACTCCTGCCCAAGCTCTCCCAAGGCAGTTCAACTGAGTGCCAAGTCCAAAAACACCAAAACAGCTCACAGGTAAGCCCCTCCAGCCTGCAGTCTCACTGCTGCTGTACTCACAGCTGCCAGTGGGATCAGACCAAACGAACACATGCAACCACTTGCTAGTTTTCCACTGCTTTTGTCCTCTTCTTGGGGTCCAGAAGTCTCTCGCTGACTCCCTGTGTCCTCAAAGGGATGATTATAGGCAGATCCCACCAGCCAGAGACGCCTGGAGTCTTATCTCCCCAGACTCACTATGCCCAGTTGGAAGGAAGCTGTTACTCGGCCACCATCTTTGCTCAGATCTGTGTGGACATATGTCATTTTTCTATTGCTGCTGTAACAAATTACCACAAATTCAGTGCTTAAATGGCACCCAAGAGTCAGAATTCTAGATACAGTGTGGACCAGCGAGGTCATTTACTTAGAATTTTGTGTGCTTGAAATCAAAGTCTTGGCTCTTATCTTAGGGCCCTGGGGATGACTCCAGTCCCAAGTTCATTCATTTCCTTGTTGATTGTTTTCTGGTAGCTACAGGACTACAGTCCTCTCCTGGGTGGCTGTCAGCCCCAGCTCACCTGTGCTCTTAGAGTGCACACCCACCTCCATCTCAGAGCATCAGAAGCACGTTGAATTTCTCTTTTGCCTGAACTCTCTCTTTTTTCCTATCACATCTCTTCTGTCTCCTGCTAGGAAGGATGAATAATTTTTCATAGGTGCATTGACAATTTATTTTTCCTCTCTGAATCCATCCATTGTGTTCTTATTCCCTTTTATAATAAATAGTTTGTCTTTTCCTAATTATTTGTAGATTTTTACATAATCTAGATGTTAATCTTTTACCTGTTAAAAATATTACTAACATTTTCTTTAATCATTTTCTTTTTCTTAATTTTGTTTATGGTATTTTTTACTGGAGAAAGTCCTAATATATTTATAGTATTAAATCTGTTAATTTTTTTATAGCTACTATATCTGCCTGAGAATATTTTTCTCATTCAAAACTATAAAAAAAATTGATCACATTTTTCTCTCATATAATACTTTTTATTGTTGGTAGTCTATAAATCGTCTCATATTCATTTTGGGTTTATTATTTGAATATAATATTCTTTTCCCCAAAATAGGTAATTATTCCAACAGTATTTATGAAATAACTCCATTACTTCCTCTTTAATTTGAAATTTAAACTAGATTTTAATTAAGTGTTGTTTTTAGAATTTCTGTTCTGTTCCACTCTCATAGCATTATGTCAAAACTGTATTATCTGGCCGGGCGCCCGTAGCTCAGTGGTTAGGGTGCCAGCCATATGCTCCAGAGCTGGTGGGTTCAAATCCAGCCTGGGCCTGCTTAACCAAAAAAGAAAAAAAATAGCCAGGCATTGTGGTGGGCAACTCTAGTCCCAGCTATACTGGGGAGGCTGAGGCAAGAGAATTGCTTGAGCCCAAGAGTTTGAGGTTGCTGTGAGCTATGATGCTACAGCACTCTACAGAAGGTGACAAAGTGAGACTCTGTCTCAAAAAAAAAAAACCCCAAAAGCAAAAAAAAACCCAACTGTGTTGTCTGCCAGTGTTTCAAACTGTATTTTGGTGTCTTCAGGCAAAGGTCTTCCAATTGCTCTTTACACAAATTCTTCAATTCCTGGCATTTATCTTCCAAATAAACTTGAGAATATTAAGAAACTCATCACAAAAATGTATGTGAATTTTGTTTGGGATAGCATCAAACATATAGATTAATTTGTAGAGAATCATAATTTGACAGCATTGAGTCATTGCATATGATTTATATCTCAATTTTTAGTAATTCTTATTTTATTTTTTATTTTTATTTTTTTTGAGACACAGTCTCACTATGCTGCCCTTGGCAGAGTGCTGTAGTGTCACAGCTCACAGCATCCTCAAACTCTTGGGCTAAGCGATTCTCTTGCCTCAGCCTCCTGAGTAGCTGGGACTACAGGTGCCCGCCACAACACCTGGCTATTTTTTTGTCACAGTTGTCATCGTTGTTTAGCAGGCCCAGGCCAGGTTCTAACCCACCTGCCTCAGCATATGTGGCTAGCGCCCCAACCACTGAGCCACGGGCACCAAGCCAGAAATTCTTACCTTACTTATCTTCTATTAAAATTATTTGATTTTCCTTATGTAGCTTTTGCATAAGTCTTGTTAGGTTTAGTTGAATAGTTTGGTTTTTTGGTTCTGAAATGACTCTATTGACAGGAATTTTTTTCTTTTCTTTTTTTTTTTTTTTTTTTGTCTATTAGGCCAAATTTTTTTTCTGGTCTATTAGGCCAAAAATTAGGTTAATAGCAAATCAATTAAAAATGATTCCATTTTTGTAAAGAATATATGTACATATGTGGATGGCTGTATGTATATTTAAAAAAACAAAACTTTGGGTACACGTGTTGGATTGATCACTTGGTTGAAGGGAAGGAACTGTATTTTGATGACTTTTTATCTAACCCTTGCATAGCACCTGGCACATATTAGTAGCTCAGAACAATTTGCTGTTGACACATGAATGAATGAGGGACAGAAGAATCTATAAAGAAAGGATGGCTGCCTTTTCCACTGAGGGTATGGAAGTTTGGATTTCTTTCTGCGTCCTCATATTTTTTATTTTTCTCTTGTGATTATGTGTTGTCTGGTAATTTAAGAAAAAAAAAAGAAAAGGGCTCGGCGCTCATAGCACAGTGCTTAAGGTGCGAGCCACGTACACCAAGGCTGGCGGTTTCAAACCCAGCCCAAATCAGCTAAAAAAAAAAAAAAGGAAGAAAGAAAGAAAACAACAATGGCAACTGCAACAAAAAAATAGCCGGGCATTGTGGTGGGCACCTGTAGTCCCAGCTACTTGAGAGGCTGAGGCAAGAGAATCGCTTAAGCCCAAGAGTCTGAGGTTGCTGTGAGCTGTGACGCCACAGCACTCTACCAAGGGTGACCTAGTGAGACTCTGTCTCAAAAAAAAAACAGAAAAGGAATTTCATTTGGAAAAGGAAGTAAATGCTAATGAAAGAGCCCCACGGAGCTTTTTTCATATACTACTTGTTAATTCAAATAAGAAAAAAAACACCCTAAAAGTAGCTAGGGAGGCAGGTTGGTTTTGAGTTTTAGAGGCTTGGTCTTGTGGTCTGTAAAATGGGATCTTTTTGGCCCTGACGTTGTCTCTAACTGTGCTGTGTAAAGGTCTATGTGCCTGGCTGAGCCAGACCCAGGGCCCTCAGCAAACGCCCAGCATGGTTCAGAGGGAGTACAGGGAAGGCAGGGAGAATAATTCTCTAGTCCCAGAGGTTGTTTTTACATTATGATGATCTATGGCGTCTGCTGCTACAATGCCTTGGCCCCTTACAGGGAGGGCAGACCAGGAGGCGCTTAGGGCTGGGACGGCCACCAGCTCGATAATATATGAACATCGACCTCATTCCCTCTGGAGAATAGATGACTGTAACCCCGGAGCCCCCGTTTGCAGGTAAATAATATGCAAGGGTACCACTCGGCCACTTGTATCATTGAGGAGAGAGTGAAACAGGAATAAGAAAGACAAATTAGAAAAATTTGAGGGCACTACTTATAGATCTGTGCAGGGAGGTATCATTCATCAGGTTAATTTTGCTTCCTCGAAAAAGCAGCACAGTGTGGGTATGTTCCTCTGTCCGTGATAAAAAACTCTTTTTGGGTGATGATCATTATCAATGAAATACTCTTACTTACAAGTAATGAAGAAATAAAATGTGTCTCTCATGAGGAAGACTGATGTAGCCTCTGCAGCTTTTGGCCGTGGGGCTCATTAAAGCCTGACCACAGGGGACAGCGGTTGCCCCGCCTGGGAAGGGACGGGCAGCCCTTACTACATCCACCGTATCTCCCATGTGGAATGACAGAGCAGAGAGAGAGAGTTAGTAACTGGAGGGCAGGAGAGTCACGTCCTTATCCAGCTCCTGGCGGCTGGTGAGTGAAGTTATATGGGACGTCTGCCCTTATGCAGCACCTGGCGGCCGGGGAGCTGAGCTACATAGAAAGTTCACAACCGGCAATCTATAATCCACAGTCCACACAAACAGAAGGTCCAGTACACCTTTACAAACCCAGGGGGGATGATAGAGACGGGGTGCCCAGCAGCAGTTACATAAATGTGACATCACTAACAGAGTTGTGGGTATCATGGCCCCTTGCCACGGTGAGAAAGCCCAGATCTCTGGGTCTCGTCCTACACCCAAGGCCATGGTGAGAAGCCCAAACAGTTTTGGCTGGCCCTACACCGCACAGCAAGGGACATGGCTAGACACGTCCCACATACTCCATTGATTCTCCTCCAACCCCGCTTTTTAATTATCGGAAGTAGAAATGTTCCCAGGATAGAGCAGGTAGAATAGTGTAATATCCCCCTTCCCGTGCCCAGTCCTCAGCTGCTGCTGCTTTTTTTTTTTGAGACAGAGTCTCACTTAGTTGCCTTGGTAGAGTACGGTGGCATCACAGCTCACAGCGACCTCAAATTCTTGGGCTGAAGGGATTCTCTTGCCTCAGCCTCCAAGTAGCCAGGACTACAGGGGCCCGCCACAATGCCTGGCTATTTTTTTTGTTGCAGTTGTCACTGTTGTTTAGCAGACCCAGAGTGGGCTCTAACCTGCCAGCCCTGCTGTATGTGGCTGGTGCCCTCTGAGCGATGGGCACTGCCCTGGTCCGCAGCTTCAACTGTTATCCACCCATGGACAATCGTGCCTCATGGCCTCGTGTGTCTCCTCTTTGGACACTTGTGGGCTGGAAAATGAGGGGTCTAGGGGAGAAATGGGGCCCTGAGCAAGATTCCGGGGCACAGAGAGCCTTCCACGAAATTGTGCCCTTGTCCATACCACTGAGGGAGGAACATTCTACTGGAGAGAGAGAGAGAGAGAAAAAAAGGAACTCTGAAGGCCAGAAGAGCCATCTTGAAATGTTGGCAACTAGGGAATAAAGGCAACAGATTCAGGAGGAATGTTCAAAGCACAAAATTGGGGTGGAAAGGTCCTCATCAAACTGTTTTACCCTCTGTGGGTGGGGCTGGGGTCAGTTCTGAGGGTGTGGTCCAAGGACACTTTAGCCTTGTCTTAATTCTTATTTACTTCACAGGGAAATACATTTGGGTTTTTCCTCTACTAAGAAGAGCACTTTTTTTTTTTTTTTTGAGAGTCTCACTTTGTCAACCTGAGTATAGAGCCGTGGCATCATAGCTCACAGCAATCTCAAACTCTTGGGCTCAAGTGATGCTCTTGGCTCAGCCTCCTGAGTAGCTGGAACTACAGGTGCCCACCACAACTCCTGGTTAATTTTTCTATTTTTAGCAGAGACAAGGTCTCAGTCTTGCTCAGGCTAGTTTTGAACTCCTGAGGTAAGTGATCCACCTGCCTCAGCCTCCCATAGAGCTGGGATACAGGTGTGAGCCGCTGTGCCCAGCTTCAAGAATAACACTATTTCAAGAATGGCATCTTTCACAATGATGGTTGACTCCAGATTAAAAACAAACAAACAAACAAACAAAACTAGCTAGATGTTGTGGTGGACTCCTGTAGTCCCAGCTTCTCCAGAGGCTGAGGCAAGAAAATCTATCACTTGAGCCCAAGAGTTTGAGGTTGCTGTGAGCTATGATGACACGGCCCTCAACCCAGACTCTGTCTTCATAAAACAAAAACAAACAACATCATCCCCCCAATACACCTCCACTTAAGAGTGTTCCCAATGAAAAGTAAAAATTAGTGTTAATAAATTTCAATCCTCAGCCAGGTGCAGGGGCTCACGCCTATAATCCTAGCATTCTGGGAGGCCGAGGCGGGTGGATTGCTTGAGCTCAAGGCTTCAAGACCAGCTTGAGCAAGAGTGAGACCCTGTCTCTACTAGAAACAGAAAAACGGAGGCAAGAGGATCACATGAGCCCAAGAACTGGAGGTTGCTATGAGCTGTGACGCCACAACACTCTACAGAGGATGACAAAGTGAGACTCTGTCTTAAACAACAACAAAAATAATTTGGTCCTCGAGTACACTCCTTCTTAAGATTTTGTTTGACAAGTGGGGTGTACGCAGGGTGTTAATTCTGCCATGTACCAGGCATGCTGGCTTTTCAAGGTCAAACATAGGTACAATTATTTGAGTTGCAAGTTGAACAGCTGCTTTTTTTTTTTAGTAGAACGCTACTTTTACACGAAGAAGGGCCTGACACACCACACTATGGATTTTTAGACTTGGGTATTTGGCACACATTTTCTCAAAAATGAACAAAATGAGCCTGTCACTTCAAGAAAAATAACTGGCAGGATGTGTTGCCAGTGATAAAACTCAAACTTTTAAGTTGAGCATTAGAATTTGGGGGGAAACTTCTATCTGTCACCATAAGCTTGACAGCTTCTCAATATTTAAAGACTTTTTAGATGAGATAAGTGGTTATATTAAAAATGTGACGTTTGCTATCGTATAATAAGACTGACATTTGGAAGCTTTGCATAACTTAGTGAACCAACAGTTTCCAAACGAACAATGCGTGATGTTACAAAATCCATTCAAAGCACAAGGTAGGTATTACAGAGCAGCCCTCCTTCCTTCCTCCTGGGACGAAGAAAAGGAGAACAGCATTTCTCCCACCCTGGCAACTGCCAAATGTCAGAAAACGGCAGAATCAAACTTCTTCTTGAACTTATTGGAAAGCTGGGGCTGCAAGGCAGCCAAGAAACTTGAAATCTCAGGAAAGACAGGTGCCTCTGAGCACAGACGGGACGTGAGTGCTGGTTCACCTTGTGCTGCACTCCTGGTGTCGAGCAAGAGAGGAAAACAGTTCAACTAAAATTGTCAGCAAGTTGCTAGAGCCTTAGAGTAAAGCAGCACAGGCATGTGGAGCCCTGGCTGGCAGACTCCAGGAGGGTCTGTAGCCCTGCAGCAGGTGCATGAAAACACCAGGGCAGAGCAGGAGGCCAGAGAAAGCCTCCCAGCTGCCACACTCCTGGGGGACAGGGCTGACCTCTTGCGCAGGAAAGGCACAAAACACCATCCAGACACTTCTCCCTTACTTCTCTGTGGGAAAAAAAATTTAAGCTGCCACATGGAAGAAAGGAAGGATGGCTGAAAAAGCTTTATCTCTGAGGCCCAAGGACATAGGATGTCCACAGCCGTTTTCTGATATGGGGAGAGCAAGGATACGGGAAGATCTGAACCCAGTGTGACCCTGAGAGAGACCACAGCAACAGCAAGACCCCAGCCCAGACTGACTCCTGCCTGGAGCGCCTCGACTTCCCACGCTCGTGATGGAGGAGAGGAGGGTGCCCGTTTACAGGCACGCTTGCTGTCTTCCTCAGGTCCTTACATAAGCTGTCCAGCACTCGCTCTAATGTTTAGACACAAACACACCAGAGCCGCTCAGGGCAGGGGCAGGTGTCTGACGCTAGGCCCTGCCTCTCCCCTGGACTCTCAGTCAGGACACTCACCTGGTCCTGCTGCTACCCAGAGCCACACTGGATAGCCCTTCACACCTGTCCCTGGGGCTGGTGAGACAGCCAAGGTGGGTTCACGTGAATGGGGGGTTCTCAGCCAGGAAAACTACCCAGCCCACACCCTGCCCATTTGCTCTCTTGGGGCAGGGTCAAACTCTTGTGAGGTTGGCGCTAACTTGAGTACACGTTCCCTGCTCTCAGGACCCTGCTACGGGGAGGGGTGATGGGTGTGGGAAGAGGAGAACAAGCCACGGGTGAGTCCCGAGGCTGCTCAGCTCTGAGACTGTGGTTCTCCGGGCTGTTGCCAGGGAAGCTGGCACGAAGCCTTTGTTAATCATAGTCAGAAAGAGGTTGGAGGCTGGCAGCTGAGCCACACCCAGGTGCTGGGTGAGGGCAGAGGGAGGATGTAGGACAAGACTGGAGTGAAGTTCATTGACCACCACAGGTAACAGCAGTAACACGGCCTGTTCACCTGCCTTTTGCTTTTCTTACTAACCTTTGCTCAGGCAAGGAGTCTATCCTTATTAAACAAAACAAAGCAAAAAGAAAAGGAAGGAAGGGAGGGAAGGAGGGAAGGAAGGAAGGAAGGGAGGGAGGGAGGGAGGGAGAGAGAGAGGGAAGGGCCAGGTGCGGTGGCTCATGTCTGTAATCCTGGCACTCTGGGAGGCCAAGACAGGTGGATTGCCTGAGCTCAGTCTGAACAACAGCGAGACCTTATCCCTAAAAAAACTACCTGGATGTTGTGGTGGGTGCCTGTAGTCCCAGCTACTTGGAAGGCTGAGGTAAGAGAATCGCTTGAGCCCAAGAGTTTGAGGTTGCTATGAGCTGTGGTGCCACAACATTCTACCCAGGGTGACAGAGTGAGACTCTGTCTCTCCCCCAGGCCCCCCCAAACCCCTACAACAACCCACCAGCAAGAGGCAAAACTATCAATAGAATTAGCTTTTTATGCCCAATAAAAGTATCCTTCAAAGATAAAAGAAATAAACTTGGGCGGCACCTGTGGCTCAAGGAGTAGGGCGCCGGTCCCATATGCCAGAGGTGGTGGGTTCAAACCCAGCCCTGGCCAAAAAAAAAAAAAAAGAAATAAACTTTTCCAGGCAAATAAAAACTGAGGGACCTGGCTTGGCGACTGTAGTTCAGTGGCTAGGGCTCCAGCCACATACACCGAGGCTGGCGGGTTCAAACCTCAGCCTAGGCCTGCTAAATAACAATGGCAACTACAACCAAAAAATAGCCCGGCATTGTGGCAGGCGCCTGTAGTCCCAGCTACTTGGGAGGCTGAGGCGAGAGAATCACTTAAGCCCAAGAGTTTGAGGTTGCCGTGAGCTGTTACGCCATAGCACTCTACCAAGGGTGACATAGTGAGACTGTCTCAAAAGAAAAAAACAAAACAAACAAACAAAAAAAAAAGCTGAAGCTGAGAGAATTTGTTACCAGCAGAACTTCATTACGGGAAATGTTAAAGAAAGTTCTTTAGGCAAAAGGAATACAGCATTGAGGTACAATAAAAACGTATATTAGGTCTCCGTCCTCCGTTCTTGGAACACAGCTCTAAAACTCTCGCATTTTCCTGAGTGATGGGAGTATATTTTGTTATTCACAAGTTCTTTTTGATCACTCCTGTATTTATGCTAATAAGGTGACTTAGGGTGTGACCTCCCAGGAGGCTGGTCACTAAACAGACCCAGTGGTTAGAGGGCTGGAACTTTCAGCCCCACTCACCAACCTTTCAAGGGAAGGTGGGTAGAGACTGAGCTCTACCAACCCTCTTGAATGAGATTCAGGCTGCTGCTTGGAGGGTGGGCACCCACAGAGGCCATGGAAACCTCACCTGACATGTATACATCGCCCTGTGCATGTCTTCCCTTTGATTGTTTCCAAGTTTTATCTTTTATAACAAACCAGCAAGCATAAGTAAGATGTCTTCCTGAACTCTATGAGCTGTTCTAGAAAATTATAGAACCTGAAAGCAGTCAACTCCCTGAATTTTTGTTGTTGGGACAGAAATGTGGGCAGCCTGGGTGCTCCATTGTTCTTGGCTTCCAGAGTTTCTGGGTTGTCAGCCTCGTGGGACCGAGTCCTTAACTTAGGGGGCTCCGTGCTAACCCCAGGAGTAAGTGTCAGAATTGACTTGTTGGACACCCAATGGGTTTTAGAAAATTGGAGAGTTGGTGTGAAAAGCTACTACATATTTGGTATTAGAAAGAATTTCAGGGCGGTGCCTGTGGCTCAGTCGGTAGGTGCTGGCCCCATATACCGAGGGTGGCGGGTTCAAACCCGGCCCCGGCCAAACTGCAACCAAAAAAATAGCCGGGCGTTGTGGCAGGCGCCTGTAGTCCCAGCTACTCGGGAGGCTGAGGCAAGAGAATCGCTTAAGCCTAGGAGTTGGAGGTTGCTGTGAGCTGTGTGAGGCCACGGTACTCTACCAAGGGCCATAAAGTGAGACTTTGTCTCTACAAAAAAAAAAAAAAAAAAAAAAGAAAGAAAGAATCTCAGAGGCACTGAACAAACTTGGGTAAACACTTAAGAATAAAGATCATCAGGAAAGGTGAAGGTGAATGTGGAGGACACATTTTCTAATTTTTAATTACTTGGAAGAAAATTGATCATCTAAAGTAAAAATAGTAGCAATTGGTTGAGAATTTACTGCATAACACAAAAGTAAAATGTACGGTGACAACTGTTACCCAATGACCGTTATCATAGTACAGAACACAGGAGAGAGAAATCAAGAGCGTACTCCTGTAGGGTCTTACATTGTAAGTAAAATTGTACATGAGTTGAGGGTGGACTGTGAGCAATTAAAACTTTAAGTAAAACATTTAACACAATTTAAAAAATTGGTTTACAGTAGTTCCCCCACCACACGGTTTGACTTTCCAGGTTTCAATTACCCACAGTCTCACTGTGGTCTGAACATATTAAAAGGAAAATTCCAGAAATGAAGAATTCATAAGTTTTAAATGTTGTGCCATTTTGAGTAGGGTGATAAAATCTCTTGTCATCCTCCTGGGGGCCTGCCCTGGACATGAATCAGCCCTTTGTCCAGTGTATCCACGGTACATATACAGCCTGCCCTTTAGTTACTGGTGGCCATCTCAGTTACAAGACTGAATAAACACAGCATATGTAGGGTTGGTACTATTCTTGGTTTCAGGTGTCCACTGGGCATGTTGGAACACATTTCCCAAAGGATATGTGGGGACTACTATAAATGACGAGCCATATAATAAAGAAAAATGGATTTAAAAAATATTCAATCCAAAACAAGAAGAAAAAGAGAAGAAAATGAACAAAGACTGAATGGAACAAATTGAAAACAACCAGCAAGATGGTAGACTGCAGCCTAATCATAATTACATTAAGTGTAAATGATATAAACACATCTATTAAAAGACAGAGGCTGTCAGGTTGAATAAAAGAACAAGACCCAACTATGTGCTGCCTAGTTTAAAAACACAGTGTACACCCGTAGCACAGTGGTTACGGTGCCGGCCACATGCACCAAGGCTGGAGGGTTCGAACCCCTCCCAGGCCTGCTAAACAACAATGACAACTGCAGCAAAATAAGCAGCCTGGTATTGTGGCGGGAGCCTGTAGTCCAAGCTACTTGGGAGGCTGAGACAAGAGAATCACTTAAGCCCAAGAGTTTGACATTGCTGGGATCTGTGACGCCACAGCACTCTACCAAGAGTGACATAGTGAGACTCTGTCACAAAAACAAAACAACAACAACAACAAAACCAGTATGAGATGGACAATGAAGTTTAATGAAACAGAGTACAAGTGTTTGTGTGTTTTCAGATTCCAAATTTTAACTTTCCTTTAAGAAACTACCATTTGTTGAGTTTTGATGTGGTATCAAAGACTAGGCTGGCATGGTGGCTCATGCCTATGATCCCAACACTCTGGGAGGCTGAAGTGGGAGGATAGCTTGAGCCCAGGAGTTTGAGGTTACAGTATGGTGTGAGCCTGGGCAACAGAGTGAGAACTTGTCTCAAAAACAAAAACAGAAAGTATCCACAATTATCTTAAAGGGCTATTAAAACATTCCTCATTTTCTTCATGTTCTTTTTTTTGAGACAGAGTCTCACTACATTGCCCTAGGTAGAGTGCTGTGGTATCACAGCTCACAGCAACCTCAAACTCTTGGGCTCAAGTAATCCTCCTGCCTCAGCCTCCCAAGTAGCTAGAACTACAGGTGCCTCCACAACACTTGGCTAATTTTAGAGACAGGGTCTCGATTTTACTCAGGCTGGTCTTAAACTCCTGAACTCAGGCAATCTACCTGCCTCAGCCTCCCAGGGTGCTAGGATTACAGGTGCAAGCCACCATGCCCAGTCTTTTTTTTTTTTTTAATTAAAAAAATGTTTTTTTCTTGATGTTCTTCAAAAGAAACAACACATGGAAAGAGACTGGATGCAGAAACACATACAATAATCTACTTGCCTTCCGTTAGGCGAGACGCCCTGAGGCCTTGCCCACGATTGCCTGTCCCCTGTGTCTCAGGGAAGTCTGCCTGTGTCTGGTTTTTGCTGTCCACTCTGCCCAGCACAGAGTCTGAAGCAGCAAACTCAAGCACAGGGGTGGGGAACCTGCAGCCTTAAGGCCACACATGTTGCCCTCTCAGTCCTTCAGTGCAGCCTTTTGACTGAATCCAATTTTTATAGAGCAAATCTTTTAGTTTTTATTAATATATTTGTGTTTGTCTTTTATACTATTATTTTATTTTTAAAATGAACATATTTAAAATACCAAAGAATAAAATTAGTTTCAATGAGATAACCCCAGATTGGCCAGCACAATTAGAACATTAGTCAGCAATAAGGGCTAAAGTGACAGCTGCTGTGCTCATGATTTAGTTCTAACTTCCCCCACCTGACTTGTGCCCCATCACCAGAGGCTGGTTTGGCAAGAGTTTATGGGGGAGGAGGTTTGGCACCCATAGCACTGTGGTTACGGCGCCAGCCACATACACCGAAGTTGGCGGGTTTGAACCCGGCCTAGGCCAGCTAACCAACAATGACAACTGCAACAAAAAATAGCCAGGTGTTGTGGCGGGCACCTGTAGTCCCACCTACTTGGGAGGCTGAGGCAAGAGAATCTCTTTATTTTTTTACCTTTTTTTTTTTTTATTGTTGGGGATTCATTGAGGGTACAACAAGCCAGGTTACACTGATTGCATTTGTTAGGTAAAGTCCCTCTTGCAATCATGTCTTGTCCCCAGAAGGTGTGGCACACACCAAGGCCCCACCCCTCTCCCTCCTTCCCTTGCAAGAGAATCTCTTAAGCCCAAGAGTCAGAGGTTGCTGTGAGCTGTGATGCCACAGCACTGTACCCAGGGTGACATAGTGAGATTCTGTCTCAAAAAAAAAAAAAAAAGTTTATGGGGGTCCAGTATAGCAGTCTGTTACCAGCTTTTGAACAATGGCACACTGTTTCTGTTTAAAGTGGAACTTGTGAATAGTTGCATAGCTCAATAGTATTTTTTAACTCTCTTCACTTAACAGCCCATCATATCAAAGAAAATAGAGAGAACGCTGAAGGAAGAGAACAGATTTTTTAAATGAGAATTGGGAATTGCAATATTATTTTGTTTCTGCTAAAGATAAGGTGATTTGCTTGCTTTGTGATACTATAAAATGAGCATTAAAGAAATTCAGTGCTATCAGCATTATGACATTCATAAGGACCACAAATGTTTTAAATGAGAGGGAGAAGCATGAAGGTTGTATTGCAGATGTTAAATGATGAAAAGCAGAAGTAAAGAATTCATTCAAGCTGCAATAAGACCTGGAAATAATGCCTCAGAAACACCTGATAAAGCAGCTTATATACTTGGGGGAGGAAAGGGAAGGCATTCACTGATGTAGAAATTATGAAAGGATGCACTGTCAAGTTGTAGGATGCTGAGACCCTGATAATATTTCAAAGTACAAACAACTGCCTCTTTCAAGGAGAACTGTAACTTACAGGCAGCATGAGTTAGCCAACAGCTTCATGCAATTCTTCAAAAGGAAAATGCTTATTACTCAATCACTTCACATGAATCAACTGATACTACTGACTTGGCACTGGGTTTATTTTTCATTCGGGTCATAACAGAAGTTTTTTTTTGGCTATAAAGAGTTGCTTATTTGGGGCACTCTTGCAAACAGAACATGGGGAAGAGGTATCTTCAACAACTTTCAAAATAAATGTTGTGAAGTGGGGATGAATTTGTTAAATTCCGTGAGCATATGCATGGTGCACCTTCTATGACAGGAAAACATGAAGGGTTTTTTGCACAGATTAAAAAAAAAACAAAACTATTAACCGACTCAATGCTCTCACTTCTTTTTTTTTTTTTTTTTTTTTTTTGTGGTTTTTTGGCCAGGGCTGGGTATGAACTCGCCACCTCCAGCATATGGGACCGGTGCCCTACTCCTTGAGCCACAGGTGCTCTCACCTCTTTTCATTGTATCGTTTATCAAAGGGATCTCTGCACTAAGGCTACTATTTTAAGTTATACTTTGCAACAAGTTATAAGTGTTGTTAACTATATTCTTGGAAATGCCACACAGCATCAGCAGTTTTGTAAGGTGCTGGAGTTGAATAATGAGATATTCAGCGTGGATTTGCTGTATCACTCTAAAGTGCGTTGGCCATCACAAAGAGTGGTGTTAGCCAAAATTTTATCTCTGTAAGAACGGATAGGTAAATTTTATGAAAAATAGAAATAGCAATGTGAATTATTGAAAGAGGAATTCTACGGGCGGCGCCTGTGGCTCAGCCAGTAAGGTGCCGGCCCCATATACTGAGGGTGGCGGGTTCAAACCCGGCCCCGGCCAAACTGCAACCAAAAAATAGCCGGGTGTTGTGGCGGGCGCCTGTAGTCTCAGCTACTCGGGAGGCTGAGGCAAGAGAATCGCTTAAGCCCAGGAGTTGGAGGTTGCTGTGAGCTGTGTGAGGCCACGGCACTCTACCGAGGGCCATAAAGTGAGACTCTGTCTCTACAAAAAAAAAAAAAAAGAAAGAGGAATTCTATAGGAATTCAGTATTTCTGTGTGATACGTGTATCATTTTATTTTATTATTTTTTTTGAGACAGAGCCTCAAGCTGTTGCCCTGGGTAGAGTGCTGTGGAATCACAGCTCCCAACAACCTCCAGATCCTGGGCTCAAGCGATTCTCCTGCCTCTGCCTCCCAAGTAGCTGGGACTACAGGCGACCACCACAATGCCCGGCTATTTTTTGGTTGCAGCCGTCATTGTTGTTTGGCGTGCCCGGGCTGGATTCAAACCCTCCAGCTCGGGTGTATGTGGCTGGCACTTGAGCCACAGGTGCTGAGCCAACATTTTAAATCAAAATGACTCAAGTATTTCTTTGCAAGGTAAAATGAAGTCTAACGTAGCATACGATATGAGAGAAAAATCCAAATACTTTGGAAAAAAGCTATCTTTTTGTAAAAAACTACTTCTCTAAAAGGAAATTTTAGGGCTCAGCGCCCGTAGCACAGTAGTTACAGCGCCAGCCACATACACCAAGAGTGGTGGGGTCGAACCCATCCCCGGCCAGCTAGACAACAATGACAATTGCAATAGAAAATAGCCGGGCATTATGGTGGGTGCCTGTAGTCCCAGTTACTTGAAAGGTTGAGGCAAAAGAATTGCTTAAGCCCAAGAGTTTGAGGTTGCTGTGAGCTGTGACGCCATAGCACTCTACCAAGGGTGACATTGTGAGACTCTGTCTCAAAAATAAAATAAAATAGAAAAATAAAAGGAAATTTGAGATAAACATTGTCCCCACTTAGCAAAGGCCACTGGTGAGCAGAAGGATATAAGTGAATCATTTGAAGAACACCCAGCTATTATAGGCCTATTAATTGGAGAATATAATGGAGGTTCACTGATGGTGAGAGTCGCGACACCTGCTCCAATCAGCATTTCGGCCTCACCTAGTTGATGTCACCTGAAGAACTACAGATGGAATTGATGGAGCTCTGGGGAGATGACAGTTGCAAGCCATTCTCTGATGCTCAGAAAGATACAACTGAGATAGGGAAAAATGCAGCAGAATAGCCAGGGCTTCAACAACACGCCCCAAAATTGCGTTCTTGTTTTTCAACTACTCATTGCTGCAAATCTACATTCTCTTACCTACCCCAAATCAAGATGCCCTGGACAATTGACTGACATCCCTCTGGAAGATCAGCAGAAGCTGTGGAATTCCACACTCCAACCAAAGATTCTACTGCTTTCCAACAAAACGCAGATGCAAAAAAATTCAGTAAAAGGCACCTTAATCTTAAAATTAACAAATAGTTTTCATTTTTTGAAATTATTAAGTACATAGAAGTTAGTTTTTTTTATGTCTAATTGAAGTTTCTTGAATGCTGCCTTGTTTAATTACAGCTAAATTAATGCGGCTTCCAACATGAAAAGGTCCCCCAGCTGCTTGAGCAGTTCAGCCACTCAGCACCTGCTCTGTACGTGGGGCAGAGGAGGACAGCTGTGAGTGTCTGCACAGATCAGCCTTGCCCTTCCACGCTGGGCCTTTCAAACTGCAGCAAGATGGATGGACGGGTTGGGGTGTGTTTTAGGCAGGCAGTTTTTGTCCTAATTTTGTTCTGCTTTTAGCTTAATTGCTACTATTGCAACCATAATATTTCCTTCCTTCTTATTTCCCTCCCTTCTTTTCTCTCCTTCTGTCTGTATTATCTGCAAACACCCTTTCTAACACATGTGATGGGTACAAAACACTACACCTGGCTTCCTGCTTAAGCGTGAGAACATCAGCAGAGCAACAGAAGCCAGCCCATTTCCAGCCCCTGTTTCTCCTGAATGCAACTTTTTTTTTTTTTGCAGTTTTTGGCCAGGGCTGGGTTTGAACCTGCCACCTCTGGCATATGGGGCTGGCACCCTACTCCTTTGAGCCACAGGAGCCTCCCAATGCAACTCCTTTTAATGTTACCTCAGATATACAGGGATGTCATTTTGTGCTATTTTCACCCCTGTATAAACAGATTCACTCTCTGTATTTTGTACTGATTGCATTTTTTTCTTTAACAATATTACTTTATCCTGAAGTTTACATGTTATTTTACGGTGGCATTAGATGAACATGTAACTAGCTCATCAGTCCACGGTTTCATGGCTACTGTTGATAAATTAAACCTTTACATTAAAAATATGAGCTGATTTAAATACAACTATCAAGTAAAATTAGCATAGATAGTAAGTGGATATAGCAAAATCAAGCTATAGAAATGGAAGGGAAATGGCTAAAGTTTGGGAAACATGATTTTATTTATTTATTTATTTTATTTTGAGACAGAGTCTTACTTTGTCACCCTCAGTAGAGTGCGGTGGCGCCACAGCTCACAGCAACCTCAAACTCTTGGGCATAAGTGATTCTCTTGCCTCAGTCTCCCAAGTAGCTGGGACTACAGGTGCCCACCACAATGCCCAGCTAGTTTTAGAGATGAGGTCTTGCTCTGGCTCAGGCTGGTCTTGAACTTCTGAGCTCAGGCAATCCACCCACTTTGGCCTCCCAACTGCTAGGATTACAGGTATGAGGCACTGCGTCCAGCCAGGAAACATTATTTTAATAAAAACAAGATACAAGCCAGGTGCAGTGACGCATGCCTTTAGACCCAGCTACTGAAGGCTGAGGTGGCAGGATTGCTTGAGCCCAGGAGTTCAAGACCAGCCTGGGCAACATAGCAAGACCTAGTATCTAAATGGATAGATGGATGGATGGATGGATGGACGGATGGGTGGACAGGTGGGCAGGTAGATGGACAGATATGAAATTGCTCTGCATTTCTGGAGCAGGTCTGCCCTGGTGTGCTCCTCTGCGGCCCAAGCACCCTGTCACCAGCCCTTTCTGGCACCAGGACAAGGTGGCGGGGTCCATGCTTATTGCCAGCTTACTTAAGCCACTTTCAGCCAGCCAGTTCAGTGGCCCCACAGTCTGTGTTCTCTCCCTGGGACAGCCCCCAGGCTTCACTCTCCTTCCAGCTTCTCAAAGCACGGCCTGAATTTTCCCTTGCAGCCCCGTCTCGGCTGGCTTCCTCGTCTCGGCCCTGCAGCTCCACGGCCCTCAGGTGGCAGACAGCATTTCGGACCTCGATTCATTCACACCCTTTGGCACAAAGCATTACAGTGCCCTCAGCCTCTGCCTCCTGACTCTGGCCTGGGCCTGAGACCTGGCCGACAGAATTAGACTGAAGTGATGGTGTGCTGGTTCACAGAGTCCTGTCTCCTGCTGGCTTGCGCATTCTGCTTGCTATGCTTTGTACATTTTGCCCTTCTCTTGGAAGAAGGAAAAATACACGAAAGAGAAGGATGCACCTGCTGGTCCCGGGAGGAAGGAGAGACGTGCGGAGTGGAGCTGCCCAGCTTTGGAGCCCCAGCCAAGCACAACCCACAGCAGGCTGCAGCCCACCCACAGACTCAGGAGACATGATTGTTCTTCTAATCTAGAGAGCTGTGGCGTGGTTTGTTACACAGCAGTAGCTAACTAAGATGTGACTCAGAAGTGGCACTTGGCCCATGTGACTGTCACATGGGCTCTGCTCACACCCAAGGTAGGAAATCTCTCACACAAGCACAGTCAAGCATTTTCACATTTTCACAAACATGTCCTATGGTTGGGCTGGTAACATTACCCTGCCTAGTGCTGGGGATAGGAGGTCAGTGCCCAGTCCGGGGAGCAACAGGTGGCTGTTACCCACAAGCTACATGGCTCCTCACAATCCACTTCTCAAAGGACAGCCCTGCTCAGCAGCGCTGGAGCCAAGGTCAGATTAGATTTAGAGATAGGTTCATTCTGGGGGTAGGGGGAGGCCTGGGGCTGTGTCTCTGCCCACAGGCGAGAACTGGAATCCTCGGGACTGCCAGATTCTGGGCCTTTCACTGTGTCACAGAAGGGGATTCTCCCGCATTCTTTCCACTGACCTGCCCACTCTTTTCCAGGCTCCTTGGCCGTCTCTACCCTAATGCTAACACGGTCCTCCTGCCAATGAAGCACCCTCCTGAGAGGATGTGTGCCGGTACCCTGGTGAGTTGAACCCTGCCTGGGATCCAGCTTCTCAGCAGTCAGCATGGGGGGTGAGGGTATTTAACTACGTGTTTTAGGGTTCTCCAGAAAAACAGAACCGGTATACATGGGTATAGATATACAAAAGAAGGTTTATTATGGGAACTGGCTGCAGGGACCCGTGGAGGCTGTGAAGTCCCACAATATGTTGTCTGCACACTGAGAATGAGGGAAACCAGTATTGTGATTCAGCCTGAGTCTGGAGGCTGAGAATCGGGAGACTAATGGCTGCAGGCCGGAGACGGTGGCAGTCTTCACTCCAGAAGGGAGCAAGCTTGTCCTTCCTCTGTCTTTTTGTTTTATTTAAGCTCTTGGTAGATGGAGGATGCCCACCTGCCTGGGTGAGGGTCTTTACTCAGTCTATGCATTTCAATGCTGAGCTCTTCTGACATGACCCTCACAGGCATGTCCAGAATTAACGCTTCACCAGCCACCAGGGAATCCCTTAACCCAGTCAGGTTGACTCACTATCAGCTGGGACATGCGTGGGTGCCTGCAGACTGGTCTCTCCACATGCAGAGGCAAGGTCCAGAGGGCCTCACTCTTGTTCTGTATTTGGCTTTAGAAACAAATATGTGTGCTGTAGGGAACTTTTTGTCATATTTTAGCCACCCAGCTTCCATTTTCTGGTTCTTACAACCCTTTGATTTCCTTCTTCAGATTTCCCTCCTTCCCACTGTCGGCAGCAGAGGGGCCCTCCCCCTCCCAGCCCTGGGATGGTTGAGGCTTGTGCACCAGACCAAGACCTCCACCAACCACACTCTATCCTCTGAGCCCCTGATGCAGAGACCAAAGGGGTGTCTGTACTGTTCTGACTCAGCCAGGCTGCAGTCCCACCACCCAGTTCTCCAGCTCCAGCAGGCGGCCTGCCCTCGGCCTTCTGTGCAGACCCCCACACCTTCTACTCGGTCCCTCTTGCTTGGTGAGGCAATGTCCAGTTCCGTAGCTGCAAGACCCACATGAAGGAAAAAATATTTCAGCTAATACTTTTTCATGTGCGTAAATTTCGTTCTTATTTCCCCTTAGTATTAAAAGTTTGTTTCTGGCAGAGACTCTTTATTCCCTCCCTCCTGATTTGGCATGCGGTAGAAGCTTGGGCAGAGCTGGGCATTGAATGTAAACGGAGGCTGTCTGGAGCCAGAAGCCCTGTGTACAAGGCTCTGCCCAGCGCTCACTCGCTGTGGGATTCAGCATGGTCCCATGGCATCTGTGGTCTGAACGGTGCATTTTTTAAATTTTATTATTATTTTTTGTTGTTGTTGAGATAGTCTCACTATATCACTCTCAGTAGAGTGTCATGGCATCCCACCTCACAGCAACCCCAAACTCTTGGGCTTAAGCGATTCTTTTGCCTAAGCCTCCCAAGTAGCTGGAACTACAGGGGCCTGCCACAATGCCCAGCTATTTTTTGTTGCAGTTGTCATGGTTGTTTAGCTGGCCCAGGCTGGGATCGAACCCGCCAGCCTCAGTGTATGTGGCTGGTGCCGTAACCACTGTGCTACAGGTGCCACGCCATGGACAGTGCATTTATGAAATGGTGTGTTGCTTATAACAGTCACCTCTGCCCTGGTCCCAGGGCCTCTGTGAAGTTTCAGTGAATGAAGGATAGGAAAGTTCTGCAGAGGTGTTGACGTGTCCCCAGCACAGCTCCTGCTCCCATGGAGGAGACATATAAGCACTGGACCTAGGGCAGCTTCATGGCCGTGTACCTTACACAGTTGCACAGGGCCCTGGGCCTGGAAGGACTCCATGACTGATTTATATTCTGCAGTTGCTGTCTTAAAATTCTTTTTTTTTTTTTTAATTTAATTTAATTTTTCCTGTTTTCTTTTGTTGAGACAGAGTCTCACTCTGTCACCCTGGGTAGAGTGCTCTGGTGTCATAGCTCATAGCAACTCAAACTCCTGGGCTCAAATCCTTGTCATAAATCCTCCTGTCTCAGCTATAGAAGTTGTACTAATTTTCAGTTCCAGCAACAGTGTATAAGTGTTCTTTTCTCTCTGCAGCCATACCAGCATCTACTGTTTTTGAACTTTTTTTTTTTTTTTTGAGACAGAGTCTCACTACTTTGCCCTTAGTAGGGTGCTGTGGCGTCATTGCTCACAGCAACCTCTAACTCTTGGGCTTAAGGGCTTCTCTTGCCTCAGCCTCCTGAGTAGCTGGGACTATAGGCACTCCCCACAACGCCCTGCTATTTTTCTTTTGTGGAGTTGTCATTGTTGTTTAGCTGGCCTGGGCTGGGTTTGAACCCACCAGCCTCGGTGTTATGTGGCCTGCGCCGTAACCACTGTGCTACGGGCACCGAGCCTGTTTTTGAACTTTTTAATAAAAGCCATTCTGGCAAGGGTAAGATGAGTTGCTTATTTCTGAAGTGTATGAGAGAACGGATGTGGAGGGAAGCAGGATGCTCCAGAGACAGGAGGCCCTGTTCATTTAGAATTTCAGACAAACTATAATTTTTTTTTTAGTATAAGTGTGCTTCAAATATTACATGAACATACCAGGTCTGACAATTAAGTTCTCAAACTCATCCTAGGAAAAGTGTGACACACGCCGTCGCAGAGTATCCCGTACCCACCTTTGATATGCTTCCCTCCGGAAGCCGTGTGCCCACACCAATTCTTAGTCTACACTTTAAAGCCATTTTGGAGCTCTTTTTGGAATGGCCATCAGAGCTTTTGTATTATACTTGATGTCCTGGACGTCATCAAAATCTTTTCCTTTCATTATTTATCGTCAGGGAAAGAAAATAGCCGTTGGGGGCCAGATCAGGAGAGCAGGGAGGGTTTTATGTTTACTGGCTAAAAACTCCCTCACGGACAGTGGTGTTGGGTGAGCTGGTGCATTGTCAAGACGCAGGAGCCACACCTTTCCAGGACAGGAATTTTAGTTAAGATTTTCCAAATGTCTCCCTATTAATGTGTATGCTTCCCACAGTCAGCTGATGACTTTCATCCACAATTCAATGAATTTTTGCAAAGTTTCATCAGTTCTGCTCACTACTGGCCACCCCAATGCTTTCTCTCTCCTTAGAAAAACGTTTAATCCGTTTGTACACTGCCATTTTCTTCACGGCGTTATCCTCATAAACTTGGGCTAACATGTCCTTGAGTTCACTTCCACTCTTGCTGAGTTTAACAAGAAATTTAATGTTTGTGTATTGCTCTAATTCAAGCTCCGACATTCTCCCTACAGCACACGAAAACACACAACAATATTGATGAACGCCACTCAGCCAGACACTGCCACACGTTGACAGGAACACAGCTGTGAGATGCTGATACACCAAGTTATGAATCCTCACCGAGCAGCTTGTACAGCGCTGCCAGCGTAACCTCACAGTGGCAATTTCACAAACTTAATTGTCAGACCTCGTATATATACTATGAAATTATTTGCTGCTTATCTGAAGTTCATATTTAATTGAGTGACCTATATTTTTATTTGCTAAGTCTGGCAACCCTAAGTGCAAAGCCTGGGTCCCTCACTAGCAGGTGAAGAGGTGCCCAAACCCCTCAGCTCCTCCCTTCTTGAAGGAAAGTGAAGAGCCAAGGCAGCAGGTAACAGAGTAGGCAGTCCTTGATTTGCACAGTATCATGTTAACTAAGCCCTCACATATTGGAACCACATCCTTGCTTTGCTGCTATAAATATTTGCATGAAGGTTTTCGCGTTGACATAAATATTCAAATCAGTTGGGGGATGCCTGGAAGCGTGTTTGCTGGGTTGTATGTAAGTCTGTGTTTAACTTTGTAAGAAACTGCTAAACTGTCTCCCGAAGTGGCTGTACCATTTACATTCCTACCAGAAATGAAAGAGAATTTTAATTTCTCTAACATCCTTGCCAACACTTATTTCAATTAAAAAAAATTTTTTTTTAAAGAAAATCATAGCCTTTTAGTCATTGTGAAGTGGTCAAAACCTCATTGTGGTTTAGATTTGCCTTTCCCTAACAATTAGTGATACCGAGCATCTTTTCAATGTTGGGCATTTACGCCTCTTCTTTGGAGAAATATTTACCCAAGCCCTTTGTCAATTTGGGGGTTTTATATAAAACTCTCACAACTCAACAAGAGAGCAGTGCAATCTATATGTATTTATACTTGATGTTAAGCCCTTATAAGACATAATTTGCAAAGGTTTCTTCCCATTCTCATTTTGTCTTTTTGCTATTTTTTTTTTTTTTTTTTGCAGTTTTTGGCTGGGGCTGAACTTAAACCCGCCACCTCCAGCATATGGGGCCAGTGCCCTACTCCTTTGAGCCACAGGCGCCACGATCTTTTCACTCTCTTTACAGAGCCCTTTAATACACAGGAGTTTTTAATTTTGATGAAGTCTGATTTACTATTTTTATCTTTTGTTCTCTATGCTTTTGGTGTTACATCTGAGAAATCATTGCCAAATTCAGGAGCATGTGGATGTGCCCCCATGATTTCGTCTAAGAGTTTTACTGTTTTAGAACTTCAATTTCTGTCTTTGATCCATTTTGAGTTAATTTTTGTGCACAGCACAAGGCGAGCGTCCAGCTTTATCCTTGTGCATGAGGATATCCAGTTTCCTGAGCCCCATATGTTGAGGAGACTTTTCTCAGTGAAGTGTCTTGAAATCCTTATCATAAATCAATATGTGTATATGGGAGTGATTTCTGGATTCTTTATTCTAGACCGTTGGCCCACATGACTATTTAGCACACAGACCGCAGTTTTGTTTGTTAGTAAGTTTGCAAATCAGGAAGTATGAGGCCTTCAAATTTATTCTTTTTTTTTTTTTTAAAGGTTGCTGTGGTTATTTGGGGTTCTTTGAAATGCCATATGAATTTTAGATGAGGTTTTCTACTTGTGTAAAAAACACGATTGGGGTTTGATAGAATTGTACTGAATTTGTGGATTGCTTTGGGAGTGTCAGCATACTAGCCTGCTGGGACTACTTCAACAAAATACTACAGACTGGGTAGTTTAAATGACAGAAATTTATTTCCTCTTGGTTCTGGAAGCTAAAGGTCTGTGATCAAGGTGCCAGAAAAATCTACTTTCGAGTGAAAGCTCTTTCTGGCTTGTAGAAGGCTACCTACTCACTACGTCATCCTTACACAGCTTTCACAGCTCTCAGGTTTCTGTTTTTTTTTTTTTTTTAATTTTTGAGATGAGGTCTCAATCTCCTGGGCTGGTCTTGAACTCCTGGGCTCAAGTGATCCTCCCTCATCAGCCTCAAATCCGTGGGGTGATGGCTGGAAGTGCATTTGGGTTTACAAGTGTGAACCACTGTGCCAGCAAGTGGTATCTGTTTTTATAAGGACACTTACTCGTAGTGGATCAAGGCCCAACCGTCATTTATTATTAATTACTTCCATAAAGGCCCATATAGCCACATTCGAGGCCAGGGCTTCAACGTAAGAATTTTGGGGGGACATAAACATGGGTCCAAAACAACTGTCATTTTAACAATATCAGGTTTTTACAACCATGAACGCAGAATGTCTTTCCATTTATTTCTGTTTTCTTTAATTTCTTTCAGCAGTATTTTGCAGTTTTTAGTGCCTATGTCTTGTACTTCTTTGGTTAAATTTTGTACTTAAAGTTTTATTTCTTTTGAGGCTAGTGTAAATAGAACTGTTTTCTTAATTTCCTTTTTAGATTGTTCATTGCTAGTATATTGAAAGGCAACTGATTCTTGGGTGTTGATTTTTTTTTTTTTTTTGTAGAGACAGAGTCTCACTTTATGGCCCTCGGTAGAGTGCCGTGGCGTCACACAGCTCACAGCAACCTCCAACTCCTGGGCCTAGGCGATTCTCTTGCCTCAGCCTCCTGAGTAGCTGGGACTACAGGCGCCCGCCACAACGCCCAGCTATTTTTTGGTTGCAGTTTGGCCGGGGCCGGGCTTGAACCCGCCACCCTTGGTATATGGGGCCAGCGCCCTGCTCACTGAGCCACAGGCGCTGCCGGGTGTTGATTTTTTTATCCTGCAACTTTGCTGAATTTGTGTAATAGTTATAATGAATAAAACTGTGTGTGTGTGTATTTTCAAGGGTTTTCTGCATACGAGATTATATCACCTACCAATAGAGATAATTTTATGTGTTCTTTTACAATTTGGCTGCCTTTTTAAAAATTTATTTATTTTTCTTTTCATGGGGTGGGAGGGGTGTTCCAAAAGAGAGCCACAAACCTGCTAGACAAATTCTAAAAGAGCTGTAACACTGGCTGCCTTTTATTTATCTCGTCTAATTATTCTGGCTAGAACTTCCAGGACTATGTTGACTAGAAGTGGTGAAAGTGGGTGCCTGGTCTTGTCATGTGGAAGAGACACCTCTGGGCTTTCATCATGGGTAAGTTAGCTTTGGGGTTTTCTTACATGAAGCTCATGCTGTTGGGGAGGTTCCCTTCTATTCCCGGCTTACTGAGCGTTTTTATCACAGTGTTGGATTTTGTACAATTCTCTGCATCCTTTGAGATGATCGCATGTTCTCCAATTCATTCTATTAATATTGTATTACTGTTGATTACATGTTGATTTTCATATGATGAGCCACCCTTTCCTGGACGCGTGTTCAGATGCTCTCTTTCTTCACGAGTCAGTTTTGGTAATTTGTTTTTCTAGGAATTTGTCAAATCCATCTAGGTTATCCAATTTTGTTGGAGTGCATTTGTTCATTGTATTGTCTTATAATCCTATTAATTTTCACAAAATGACTGGTATTCTCCCACCTTTATTTCAGATTTTAGTAAGGAAATCTCTTTTTTTCTTAGTCAATTTTGTAGATCTCTTAAAAAATAACTTTTTAAGATTTCCTCTGATGTTTTTCTATTCTCTATTTTATTTATCTCCAGTGTAATCCGTGGCTAGAGTGCCATGGCATCAGCCTAGCCCACAGTAACCTCAAACTTGTGGGCTTAAGAGATCCTCCTGCCTTAGCCTCCTGAGTAGCTGGGACTAAAAGTGCCCACCACCATCCCTGGCTAGTTTTTCTATTTTTAGTACACACAGGGTCTCACTCTTGCTCAGGCTGGTCTTGAACTCCTGAGGTCAGGCAATTCACCAGCTTCGGCTTCCCAGTGTGCTGGGATTACAGGTGTGAGCCACTGTGCCCAGCCTGTAACCTTTGTAATTGCTTACTTGTGCAAGTTTTGTGTTTAGTTTACTGTTCGTTTTCTAGATCTTTAAGCTGAACAGTTAGGTTATTATTTATTTATTTATTTATTTTTGACAGAGTCTCACTATGTTGTCCTTAGTAGAGTGCTGTGATGTCACAGCTCACAGCAATCTCAAACTCTTGGGCTTAAGCAATTCACTTGCCTCAGCCTCCCAAATAGCTGGGACTACAGGCACCTGCCACAACACCCAGCTATTGAATGAGTTCATGAAGTTAATTGTCAGATGTCATATAATGATAGCTCTGATGGACATTCCAGAAAAAGAATTCCTAAAATTCCTTTGAAGGGTGGACTAGGCGCTGGCTTTGGTGCACAGCTTCCCAAGGGGAAATCTCAAAAGTGCCCATAGTGAAATTTACAATAATATTGGCTTTTATATTTACCTATATATCAATAGTTAACTACTTTTATCAATATTCTTTATTTCTCATCCTGACTTTGAATTACTGCTGAGGGCCTTTCATTTTAGGCTGACAGAGCCTGTTAGCAATTCTTGTGAAGGAGTTCTACTAGTGATAGACTTCACCAATTTTTATTTATCTGGAAAGGTCTCAATTTCTCTTTTATTTCTAAAGAATAATTTGACGTAAAATTCTCAGCTCTTTCTTTCTTTTTTCTCTTTCTTTCTTTCTTCTTTATTTTCTTGACTTTAGCTATGGCATTAGACTGTCTTTATAATTTTGAGATATGTCCCATCCATACCTATTTTGCTAGATGCTCTTACCATAAAATGATGCTGAGTTTTGTCAAAGGCTTTTTCTGAATCTATTGGGAGAATCATATGGTCTTTTGCATCTATTTATAGATTTGCTTATGTTGAACCATCCTTGCATCTCTGGGATGAAGCTCACTTGGTCATGATTAATATTTTTTTGATGTGTAGCTGAATTTGGTTTGCTAACATTTTATTGAGAATCTTTACATCTATATTCATAAGAGACATTGGTCTGGTCCTTTTTCAATTGGGTCCTTTCCTGGCTTTGGTATCAGGGTCAAATTGACTTCATAGAACCAGTTGGGGAAGATGTCTTCCTTGTCAATATTATGGAGTAATTTCTGCAGTACAGGTACACGTTCTTCAGTGTAGGTTTGGTAAAATTTAGGTATGAAACCATCTGGTCTGAGACTTTTTTTGTTGTTGAAAGACTTTTTATGGCTGCTTCCATTTTGGTTCTTAATATCGGTCAGTTCAGGAGTTCTGTTTCTTCCTGATTGAGCCTACAGAGGTTGTGTGTCTCCGAGAATTTGTCCATTTCTTCCATATTTTCTAGTTTATGAACATACAGATTTTTATAGTGTTCCAAGATGATGTTTTGTATTTCCATGACACCTATAGTGATTTCTCCTTTTTCAGTTTTAATTGTTATTAGAGTCCATTCTTTTCTGTTTCTGGTTAATCTATCAAGAGGTTTGTCAATTTTGTTTATATTTTCAAACAACAAATTTTTTGCTTCATTAATATTCCATGCAGTTCTTTTGTTCTTGATTTCATTTAGTTCTGCTCTGTTCTTGATTATTTCTTTTCTTCTGCTGGGTTTGGAATTGGATTGTGTTTCCTTTTCCAGTTCCTTGAGATAATTCACTAGATTGTTGACTTGTGATCTTTCTGTCTTTTGGAAGTGGGTATGTAAGGCTATGAGTTTTCCTCTTAGTGCTGCTTTTGATGTATCTCACAGATGATGATAACTTTTGTCCCCATTCTCATTTAGTTTGAAGAAACTTTTGATTTCCATCTTTATCTCCTCATTGTATAACTCAGCCACAGAGTGTTTAGTTTCCATGACTTTGTAGGGGATGAGTGTTTCTGTTGGAATTTACTTCTAATTTGATGACCCTGTGGTCTGAGAAGATACACGGTATAATTTCTATTTTTTTTTTTAATTTGTTGAGACATGTCTTGTGGCCTAGGATGTGATCAATCTTGGAGAATGTTCCAGGAGCTGATGAAAAGAATGTATGTTCTGTAGTTTTGGGGTACGATGTTCTGTAAATGTCTGTTAGACCCGTTTGCTGTAGAGTCCTGTTTATGTCCATTGTTTCTTTGTTCATTTTCTGTCTTGAGGATCTGTCCAGTTCTGCCAGTGGGAGTGTTGAAGTCTTTGGCAATTAAAGCTGCTGTCTATTGTCTTGTTTAGATTGAGTAGAGTTTGCTTTATGAATCTGGGTGCTCCTATGTTAGCTACATAAATATTTAGGATTTTCAAGTCTTCATGTTGAATTATTCCCTTCACCATTCCATAGTGACTGTCCTTGTCTTTTCCTTTATGTTTGCTGATTCGAAGTCTGTGTTATCTGATATGAGAATGGCTATACGTGCTTTATTTTGGTTTCCCTTTCCATGGAATATTGTTTTCCATCTTTTCACCTTGAGTCTAAAGGAGTCATTTTGGGTTAGATGTATTTCCTGGAGACAGAATATACTCAGCTTGCTTTTTTCATTTTTTAAATCCATTCATCCAGCCCATGTCTCTTCAGTGGGGAGTTTAAGACATTCACGTTTATTCAAAGTATTGATGTGTTTGGTAGATTTCTGGACATCCTGTTGGGTAGACCCTCATCATTTGGTTTTATCTCTTGAGTTATGAGGGCATTTGGGCTCTGAACTTTAGCTTTTGGGCAGCTTTACGCTGGTGATTGTCTATTGTCCTGATCTGTGTATAATGCTGTTCTGAGTACTTCCAGCAGGGAAGGTCTGGTCTTCACAAATTCCCTCAGTGATGGCTTGTATGAGAAAGTCTTTATTTCTTCCTCATATAAGAAAGTTAGTTTTTTAGGACACAAAATTGTAGGTTAGCTATGATTCTATTTTAGAAAGCTAAGGAGAGTTCCCAGTCTCTTCTGGCATACAAGTTTGAAGTTGAGAAGTCTGCAGTTCCTCTGATGGGTTTTCCTTCATAAGTTACTTCCTGTTTTCCTCTTATTGTGCCTCTTTCATGTTTACTTTCCACCCTCACGATTATGTGTTGTGGTGACTGCCTCTTTGCAGTCAATCTCCCAGGTGTCCTGTGTTCATTATTTCTAACAAGGCCAGGGAAATTTTACTCAATAATTCCCTCCAATAAATTATCTAACCCTTGTGTATTTTCTGCTTCACTTTCAGGCACGCCTATGATTCTTATGTTTGGCTGCTTTATTCAGTCCCAATTTTTTTTTCTTTCTTTCTTCCTTCCCTCCATTCTTTCTTTCTTTATTTATTTCTTTTTCTTTTCTTTTTATATATATATATTTTTTACCAAGTCTCACTTTGTTGCCCTCAGTAGAGTGCAGAGGTATCAAGGCTCACAGCAACCTCAAACTCTTAGGCTCAAGTGATTCTCTTGCCTCAGTCTCTCGAGTAGCTCTGACTACAGGTGCCCACCACAATGCCCAGCTACTTTTTAGAGATGGGGTCTTGCTCTGGCTCAGGCTGATCTTGAACTCATGAGCTCAGGTAATCTGCCTGCCTCAGCTTCCCAGAATGTTGGGATTACAGGCGTGAGCCACTGTGCCCGGCCTCAGTCCCACATTTCTTATATGTTCTGTTCATTCCTTACACATGAGTTCTTTCTCTTTGACTGACTCTGCATTGCATAAGGTATCATCTTCAGTGTCAGAGATTCTTTCTTCTGCCGGTCCCAGCCTATTCTTAAGGCTTTCCACTGTGCTCTATAATTCCTTGAGTGAATTTTTCATTTCTAAAAGTTTTATGTGGGGGCAGAGACAAGATGGCTGAATGAAGCCAGCTTTCCACAGAGGCTCCCGTCCAGAAGGAGAGTTAAAGGACAGAAATTTAGCAAGTAACCTGGTGGATTAGAGCTACACCAAGAGAGAAGGTTGAAGAACTCACATCAACCCTGCTTAGGTGAGCGGCAACACCAAGGATACAAACAAAATGTACAAAATCTATCACCAAGCGGACAGGAGTCCCCTCCCCCATGAGAAAAGCTTGGAGTGCCCCACAAACAAACAAGCAGAGTTAAAAGGTCCTCCTGCTACACTCCACGGGTGATACCCTCTAAACACTGGACCTACCTCCCCTACTAGGGTACCATGGGGTTCTCCTCCCAGGCATAAAACTGTATAAAACTATATATATTCTCTACCTGCAATTCTGAGCTCCCAGCACTCCCCTCCACTCTCACTCTGAGGTCTGGAGGCCCGTCCTGGAGAAGTCCAGATTCTTGGGTGATTTCTCAAGGGGTATGGACAGGGCCTAGACTGCAGATGGTCAGTGCTGATTCTGCAGCACAGAAGTGAGGAGAGGATGGTTGGCTGAGAGGGAGCGATGCTGGAGTGGTGGTGCCCTGAGGTGCAGAGCAGCAGCCGTTTTTGGAAACAATAGGGCTCACTCCTGGATAATCTGAAGTCACACCCCCTGTCTCTCTGGGCAGCCAGAGGAGGCCAGGCATCTTCTCAGGTGGCAACCACCATGGAACATATCTGGGACAGAAACGCAGGCCCCCTGAGTAAAGGATTTGTCTGAGGTGGTACCGGCCTGGGTGGAGCGCAGGGACTAGAAAATGCATGCGAAGAGCTGGGAGATTCCCAGGGAGGGGCTGACCCAGAAGACCGCTTTACTGAGCCTAAGTTACACCTGGCACCCAGGGGACCATCAGCTTAAACAAAGCAGGGCAGGCAGAGGCTGGATCTGACAGGTAACTGTGCTGCAAATACAAAGAGCTGAGACTGTACAGCAGCATAGACAGGGCCTGAGGCACAGGTGCTGGGAACTCCAAACAACTCTCTTCTGCAGGGGAATTTAGCAGGGACAAAAACAAGTTCCCGCAAAGTTGTTCTATTCTGTCAGTAACATCAATCAGGGTTGGGGCTGGAACTGAGTGAACACCCCCCAGCCTCGGTCAAGCACCAAAGGTTGTCAGGCCTCACCTCCCCCTGCTGGATAGAGGCAGAGAGCAGTGGCCTGGCTGAGCAGACATAGATTTCCTTATGATTCAGGCAGGTGCAAACCCCTGGAGTATCTGCTCATTGGAGGCAACTGGGTCACAGCCCTGTGGGGTTATCAGTGACTGAGTGTGACAGAGGTGCAAGGTGGGGAAGGAGGCATCAATCTTCCCAGACTAATCTATTTGGTGGGTGAGTCCTCCCGACTTCACGGAGCACCGGAGCAAGTCATATTTGAGTTGTCAGCAGACCCCTGCGATCTAGTTGCCAGAGACCTTTTAAACTCTCCCACCTAAGACAGGTGCTGACTAAGACAATTGATTTGGACCTTTTGAAATGAGCCAATCGTCCAAGGACTATCCAAATGGTACCCTGGATGTGTGGTTGTAGGAAGGTTTGATTTTCCTTTTCCAATTGTTACCTGTGGGGGGTGGGGTGACTTAATTGCTGGTATTTCTCCACAGCTGAGACTTCACTAGGGTCAGACAGAGACTAGCTGAAAACAAGACAGAGCCAGTTTGCCCCTCCACACCAAACAGGTCCCCAGTTTCTCAGGCCATAGCACTGTATGGGTCCTCGACAAAGCTCCAGGGGAAAAGTCAAATGGTGTAAAATAATCATGGGGTGGAATCAGCGGAAAAACTAACATGAATAACCAGGATAGATCACCCCCCCTGCCACCAAAGGAAAGACGTGACAGATGTAACTGAATATCCCATTCATAAACAGCTGGCTGAGATGTCAGAAATCGAATTCAGAATTTGGATTGCAAAGAAGATTAATAGACTGGAGGAAAATTTGGAATTATAAATTCGAGGAGCAATTCAAAAATTGGATATAGAAATTTGAGGAGAAATTCAAAAGTTGTCTCAAGAATTTAACAAATTTAAAGACAAAACCCCCAAAGATTTTGATGCACTGAAGCAAGAATTTGCAGCCCTCAAACATCTAAAAAATACAGTAGAATCCCTCAGCAACAGAGTGGAGCAACCAGAAGAAAGAATTTCTGACATTGAAGACAAAGCTTTTGAACGCTCCCAAATTCCCAAAGAGGAAGAGAAATGGAGAGCAAAAATGGATCATTCTCTCAGAGAGCTCTGGGATAATTTGAAGAAGGCTAATATCCGCCTCATTGGAATCCCTGAAAGCGAGGAAGTGGCTTCACAAGGCACAGAGGCCCTTCTCCATGAAATTATGAAAGATAATTTTCCAGACATGCCAAGAGATTCTGAAATTCAGAGAGCAGACAGTTTCAGAACCCCAGCACGACTCAACTTCACTAGTGTTAATATGAAGGAGAAAATTCTGAAAGCAGCCAGATGCAAGAAATCCATTACCTACAAAGGGAAGAATATTAGAATGACTGAAGATCTCTCTGCTGAAACTTTTCAAGCCAGAAGAGGGTGGTCATTGACTTTTAATCTCTTAAAACAAAATAACTTTCAACACCAGATCCTGTATCCAGCTAAACTGAGTTTCATTTATGATGGAGAAATGAAATACTTTAATGACATTCATATGTTGAAGAAATTTGCCATAACCAAACCAGCTCTCCAGGATATTCTCAGACCTATCATTTATAATGACCAGCCCAATCCTCTACCGAAAAGTAAACTCACTCAGAAACTTTTGATCAAACTCCAACTTCCACAGTGGCAAAAGGATTAAAAATATCCACTGGACTTTCGAAAAACTTAATACCCAAAATTTTACCAGACTTATCAATATTCTCCATTAATGTGAATGGTTTAAACTGTCTTCTAAAGAGGCACAGGTTGGCTGACTGGATATAAAAACTCAGGCCAGATATTTGCTGCATACAAGAATCACATCTTACTTTAAAAGATAAATATAGACTCAGGATGAAAGAATGGTCATCCATATATCAGGCAAATGGTAATCAGAAAAAGCAGGTGTTGCAATTCTATTTGCAGACACAATAGGCTTTAAACCAACAAAAGGAAGGAAAGATAAGAATGGTCACTTCATATTTGTTAAGAGTAATACTCAATACGATGAGATTTCAATTATTAATATTTATGCACCCAACCAGAATGTGCCTCAACTCTAACAGACATGAGCAACTTGATTTCCTCCAGCTACATAATAGTCGGAGATTTCAACACTCCTTTGGCAGTGTTGGATATATCCTCCAAGAAGAAGCTGAGCAAAGAAATTTTAGATTTAAACCTAACCATCCAACATTTGGATTTAGCAGACATCTATAGAACATTTCATCCCAACAAAACTGAATACACATACTTCTCATCAGCCCACAGAACATACTCCAAAATAGACCACATCTTAGGTCACAAGTCTAACCTCAGTAAATTTAAAGGAATAGAAATTATTCCTTGCATCTTCTTGGACCACCATGGAATAAAAGTTGAACTCAGTAACAACAGGAATCTGCATACTCATACAAAAACATGGAAGTTAAATAACCTTATGCTGAATGATAGCTGGGTCATAGATGAGATTAAGAAGGAAATTGCCAAATTTTTGGAACAAAACGACAATGAAGACATGAATTATCAGAACCTCTGGGATACCGCAAAGGCAGTTCTAAGAGGGAAATTTATAGCACTGCAAGCCTTCCTCAAGAGAATGGAAAGAGAGGAGCTTAACAACTTAATGGGACATCTGATGCAACTGGAAAAGGAAGAACATTCCAACCCCAAACCCAGTAGAAGAAAAGAAATAACCAAAATCAGAGCAGAACTAAATGAAATTGAAAACAAAAGAATTATACAACAGATCAATAAATCAAAAAGTTGGTTTTTTGAAAAGGTCAATAAAATAGATAAACCTTTGGCTAACCTAACCAGTAAAAAAGGAGTAAAATCTCTAATTTATTCAATCAGAAACAACAAAGATGAAATAACAATAGACTCCTCAGAAATTCAAAAAATCCTTAATAAATATTACAAAAACCTTTATTCTCAGAAATATGAAAATCTGAAGAAAATTGACCAAGACTTGGAAGCACATCACCTTCCAAGACTTAGCCAGAATCAAGTGGAAATGTTGAACAGGCCAATATCAAGTTCTGAAATAGCATCAACCATATGAAATATCCCTAAAAAGAAAAGCCCGGAACCAGATGGCTTCACGTCAGAATTCTACCAAACCTTTAAAGAGGAACTAGTACCTATACTACTCAATCTTTTCCAAAATGTAGAAAAAGAAGGAAGACTACCCAACACGTTCTATGAAGCAAACATCACCCTGATCCCCAAACTAGGATAAGACCCAACAAGAAAAGAAAATTATAGACCAATAATATCACTAATGAATATAGATGCAAAAGTATTCAACAAGATCCTAACAAACAAATCCAGCAACACATCAAAAAAATTGTACATCATGACCAAGTCGGTTTTATCCCAAGGTCTCAAGGCTGGTTCAATATACATAAATCTAGAAATGTAATTCAGCACATAAACAAATTAAAAAACAAAGACCATATGATTCTCTCAAATGATGCAGAAAAAGCTTTTGATAATATCCAGCATCCCTTCATGATCAGAACACTTAAGAAAATTGGTATAGAAGTGACATTTCTTAAATTGATGGAGGCCATCTACAGCAAACCCACAGCCAATATCATATTGAATGGAGTTAAATTGAAATCATTTCCACTCAGATCAGGAACCAGACAAGGCTGCCCATTGTCTCCACTGCTCTTTAACATTGTAATGGAAGTTTTAGCCATCGCAATTAGGGAAGAAAAGGCGATCAAGGGTATCCATATAGGGTCAGAAGAGATCAAACTTTCACTCTTCGCAGATGATATGATTGTGTATCTGGAAAACACCAGGGATTCTACTACAAAACTCTTAGAAGTGATTGAGGAATACAGCAGCATCTCAGGTTACGAAATCAACATTCATAAATCGGTAGCCTTTATATATACCAACAATAGTCAAGCTGAAAAAACAGTCAAGGATGCTATTCCATTCACAGTAGTGCCAAAGAAGATGAAATATTTGGGAGTTTATAACAAAGAACGTGAAAGATCTCTATAAAGAGAAATATGAAACTCTAAGAAAAGAAATAGCTGAAAATGTTAACAAATGGAAAACCATACCATGCTCATGGCTGGGAAGAATCAACATTGTTAAAATGTCCACACTACCCAAAGCAATATATACAATTTTAATGCAATCCCTATTAAGGCTCCACTCTCATACTTTAAAGATCTTGAAAAAATAATACTTCATTTTATATGGAATCAGAAAAAAACCTCGAATAGCCAAGACATTACTCAGAAATAAAAAGAAAGCAGGAAGAATCATGCTACCAGACCTCAGACTATACTATAAATCGATGGTGATCAAAACAGCATGGTACTGGCACAAAAACAGAGAGGTAGATGTATGGAACAGAATAGAGAACCAAGAGATTAATCCAGCTACTTACCGTTATTTGATCTTTGACAAGCCAATTAAAAACATTCAGTGGGGGAAAGATTCCCTATTTAACAAATGGTGCTGGGTGAACTGGTTGGCAACCTGTAGAAGACCGAAACTGGACCCACACCTTTCACCATTAACTAGGATAGACTCTTGCTGGATTAAAGATTTAAACTTAAGACATGAAACTATAAAAATACTAGAAGAGAGTGCAGGGAAAACCCATGAAGAAATCGGTCTGGGCGAGTATTTTATGAGGAGGACCCCCCCCCCCGGCAATTGAAGCAGCTTCAAAAATACACTACTGGGACCTGGTCAGACTAAAAAGCTTTTGTACAGCCAAGAACACAGTAAATGAAGCAAGCAGACAGCCCTCAGAATGGAAGATATTTGCAGGTTATGTCTCTGACAAAGGTTTAATAACCAGAATCCACAGAGGACTCAAAGATATAAGCAAGAAAAGAACAAGTGATCCCATTGCAGGCTGGGCAAGGGACTTGAAGAGTAACTTCTCTGAACAAGACAGGTGCATGGCCTACAGACATGAAAAAATGCTCATCATCCTTAATCATCAGAGAAAAGCAAATTAAAACTACTTTGAGATATCATATAACTCCAGTAAGATTAGCCCATATCACAAAATCCCAACCAAGAGATGTTGGTGTGGATGTGGAGAAAAGGGGACACTTCTACACTGCTGGTGGGAATGCAAATTAATACATTCCTTTTGGAAAGTTGTTTGGAGAACACTTAGAGATCTAAAAATAGATCTGCCATTCAATCCTATGATTACTCTATTAGGTATATACCCAGAAGACCAAAAATCACGTTATAACAAAAATATTTGTACCAGAATGTTTATTGCAGTCCAATTCATAATTGCTAAGTCATGGAAAAAGCCCAAGTGCCTATCGACCCACAAATGGATTAATAAATTGTGGTATATGTACAACATGGAATATTATGCAGCCTTAAAGAAAGATGGAGACTTTACCTCTTTCATGTTTACATGGATGGAGCTGGAACATATTCTTCTTAGTAAAGTATCTCAAGAATGGAAGAAAAAGTATCCAATGTACTCAGCCCTAGTATGAAACTAATTTATGGCTTTCATATGAAAGCTATAACCCAGTTATAACCTAAGAATAGGGGAAAGGGGAAGAGGGAGTGAAGGGAGGGTGAGGATGGGCAGACGGAGGGTGATTCGTGGGATTACACCTGCAGTGCATCTTACAAGGGTACATGTGAAACATAGTAAATGTAGAATATAAATGTCTTAACACAATAACTAAGAAAATGCCAGGAAGGCTATGTTAACCATTGTGATGAAAATGTGTCAAATGGTCTATAAAACCAGTGTATGGTGCCCCATGATCGCATTAATGTACACAGCTATGATTTAATTAAAAAAAAAGTTTTGTGTGGTTTTTTGTTGTTGTTGAGCATTCATTGAGGGTACAAGAAACCAGGTTACACTGATTGCATTTGTTAGGTAAAGACCCTCTTACAATCGTATCTTGCCCCCCAAAGTTGTGGCACACACCAAGGCCCCACCCCTCCCTCCTTCCCTCTTTCTGCTCTTCCTTTCCCCACCCCCACCATGTCCTTAATTGTCCTCATATCAAAATTGAGTACACAGGATTCATGCTTCTCTGCTTTTACTAAGAATAATGTGTTCCACTTCCATCCAGGTTAATACAAAGGCTGTAAAGTCGCCTTTTTTTTTTTTTTTTTGTACAGACAGAGTGTCACTTTACTGCCCTCTGTAGAGTACTGTGGCGTCACATGGCTCACAGCAACCTCCAGCTCTTGGGCTTATGTGATTCTCTTGCCTCAGCCTCCCGAGCAGCTGGGACTACAGGTGCCCGCCACAACGCCCAGCTATTTTTTTGTTGCAGTTCTGCCGGGGCTGGGTTTGAACCCACCACCCTCAGTATATGGGGCCGGTGCCCTACTCACTGAGCCACAGGTGCCACCCGTAAAGTCTCCATTTTTAAAATGGCTGAACAGTATTCCATGGTGTACATATACCACAGCTTGTTAATCCATTCCTGTGTTGGTGAGCATTTAGGCTGTTTCTACATTTTGGTGATTGTAAATTAAGCTGCAATAAATAGTCTAGTGCAAGTGTACTTAGGATAAAATGATTTTTTTTCCTTCTGGGTAGATGCCCAGTAACGGGATTGCAGGATCAAATGGGAGGTCCAGCTTGAGTTCTTTGAGGTTTCTCCATACTTCCTTCCAGAAAGGTTGTATTAGGTTGCAGTCCCACCAGCAGTGTAAAAGTGTTCCCTTCTCTCCACATTCATGCCAGCATCTGCGGTTTTGAGATTTTGTGATGTGGGCCATTCTCACTGAGGTTAGATGGTATCTCAGGGTTGTTTTGATTTGCATTTCTCTAATATATAGAGATGATGAACATTTTTTCATGTGTTTGTTAGCCATTCGTCTGTCTTCTTATAGAAGGTTCTATTCATGTCTCTTGCTCATTCACATATGGGATTGTTGGCTTTTTTCATGTGGATTAATTTGAGTTCTCTATAGATACCAGTTATCAAGCTTTTGTCTGATTCAAAATATGCAAATATCCTTTCCCATTGTGTAGGTTGTCTGTTTGCTTTGGTTGTTGTCTTCTTAGCTGTACAGAAGCTTTTCAGTTGAATTATGTCCCATTCCCATTTGTTTATTTTTGTTGTTGCAATTGCCACAACATGAAGTCTTTCCCCAGGCCAATATCTTCGAGTGCTTTTCCTATGCTTTCTTTGAGGATTTTTATTGTTTCATGCCCTAAATTTAAGTCCTTTATCCATCTTGAATCAATTTTTGTGAGTGGAGAAAGGTGTGGGTCCAGTTTCAGTCTTTTACATGTGGATATCCAGTTCTCCCAACACCGTTTATTGAATAGGGAGTCTTTCCCCCAAGGTATGTTCTTGTTTGGTTTATCAAAGATTAGGTGGTTGTAAGATGTTAGCTTCATTTCTTGGTTTTCAATTCGATTCCAAGTGTCTTTGTCTCTGTTTTTGTGCCAGTACCATGCTGTCTTGAGCACTATGGCTTTGTAGTACAGACTAAAATCTGGTATGGTGATGCCCCACCTTTATTTTTATTACTAAGAACTGCCTTAGCTATACGGGTTTTTTTCCTGGTTCATACAAAATGCAGAACCATTTTTTCCAAATCTTGAAAGTATGATGTTGGTATTTTAATAGGAATGGCAATGAATAGGTAGATTGCTTTGGGAAGTATAGACATTTTAACAATGTTGATTCTTCCCAGTCATGAGCATGGTATGTTCTTCCATTTGTTAATATCCTCTGCTATTTCCTTTCTTAGGATTTCATAATTTTCTTTATAGAGGTCCTTCACCTCCTTCGTTAGGTTTATTCCTAGGTATTTCATTTTCTTTGAGACTATGGTTAAGGGAGTTGTGTCCTTAATTAGCTTCTCATCTTGACTGTTATTGGCGCATAGAAAGGCTACTGACTTGTGGACATTGATTTTCTATCCTGAGACATTACTGTATTTTTTGATGACTTCCAGGAGTCTTGTGGTTGAGTCTTTGGGATTTTCTAAGTATAAGATCATGTAGTCAGCAAAGAGGGAGAGTTCGACCTGCTCTGCTTTCATTTGGATTCCCTTTATTTCCTTGTCTTGCCTAATTGTATTGGCTAGAACTTCCAGCACTATGTTGAAAAGTAATGATGACAGAGAACAACCATGTCTGGTTCCAGTTCTAAGAGTAAAAGCTTTCAGTTTTACTTTATTTAGTAAAATATTAGCTGTGGATTTGTCATAGATAGCTTCAATCAGTTTCAGAAATGTGCCACCTATGCCTATACTCTTCAGTGTTCTGATTAGAAAAGGATGCTGGATTTTATCTAATGCTTTTTCTGTATCTATTGAGAGGATCATATGGTCTTTATTTTTGCTTCTGTTAACATGGTCGATAACATTTATGGACTTGTTGCCGGGTGCAGTGGCTCACGCCTGTAATCCCAGCACTGTGGGAGGCTGAGGAGGGAGAATCACTTGAGTGCAGGAGTTCGAGACTCGCCTGAGCAACAGTGAGACCCCGACTCATGAAAAAAAAAAAAAAAAGAAAAACTGGAAAAACGTTTATGGACTTGTGTATGTTAAACCAGCCTTGCATTCCTGGGATGAAACCTACTTGATCATGATGTGTGACTTTTTTGATGATAGGCTATAATCTATTGGCTAGGATTTTGTTGAGAATTTTTGCATCACTATTCATGAGTAAAATTGGTCTGAAATTGTCCTTTTTAGTTGGGTCTTTTCCTGGTTTTGGTATCAGGGTGATGTTTGTTTCATAGAACGTGTTGGGGAAGATTCCTTCCACCTCAATTTTTTGGAATAATTTCTGCAGTATGGGAATAAGCTCTTCCTTGAAAGTTTGATAGAATTCTGGTGTGAAGCCATCTGGTCAGGGCATTTTTTTGTTGGAAGCTTTTTTATTGTTTTTTTAATCTCAGTGCTTGAAATTGGTCTGTTCAGGAGCTCTATTTCTTCCTAGCTAAGTGTAGGGAGAGGGTGTGATTCCAAATGTTGATCCATTTCCTTCACATTGTCAAATTTCTAAGCATAGAGTTTCTGGTAGTATTCAGAGATGATCTCTTGTATCTCTGTGGCATCTGTTGTTATTTCCCCTTTACCATTTCTGATTGAGGTTAGTAGAGATTTTACTTTTTTATTTCTAGTTAATCTGGCCAAAGATTTATCTGTTATTTATTTTTTTAAAAAACCAACTCCTTGTTTCATTAATTTTCTGAATGATTCTTTTGTTTTCAATTACATTGATCTCTGATTTGATTTTGGATATTTCTTTTCTTCTACTGGGTTTAGGCTTAGATTGTTCTTCTTTTTCCAATTCTATAAGATGGATTGTGAGTTTGTTGATGCACTCTCTTTCTGTTTTTGGAATGTAGGCATCTTAAGTGATAAACTGCTTTTGCAGTATCCCACAGGTTTTCTTTTTTTTTTTTTTTTTGTAGAGACAGAGTCTCACTGTACCGCCCTCGGGTAGAGTGCCGTGGTGTCACATGGCTCACAGCAACCTCTAACTCTTGGGCTTACGCGATTCTCTTGCCTCAGCCTCCCGAGCAGCTGGGACTACAGGCGCCCGCCACAACGCCCGGCTATTTTTTTGTTGCAGTTTGGCCGGGGCTGGGTTTGAACCCGCCACCCTTGGCATATGGGGCAGGTGCCCTACTCACTGAGCCACAGGCGCCACCCATCCCACAGGTTTTGGTAGCTTGTGTCTTCATTGTTGTTATGCTCAAGGAAGTTAGTGATTTCCTGTTTTATTTCTTACTGCACCCAAGTGTCATTCAACAGAAGGTCATTTAATTTCCATGCCTTTGTGGAGTAGAGTTTTTGTTAGAGTTGAGTTCCACCTTTAGTGCCTTGTGGTCTGAAAAGACACAAGGTAAAAATTCGATTCTGTTGAGCCTTGTTTTGTGTCCTAGGATATGATCAATTTTGGAGAATGTTCCATGGAGTGATGAGAAGAATGCATACTCTTTGTCTTTGGCACGGAGTGTTCTATATGCGTCTATCAAACACAGTTTTTCTAGGGTCTCATTTAAGTCCTTATATCTCTGTTTAATTTCTGTTTAAAGGATCTGTCCAGCTCTGTAAGAGGAGTGTTAAAGTCCCCTGTTATTATGATATTATCAGATATCATATTGCTCAGACTGAGTAAGGTCTGTTTCAAGAATCTGGGAGCATTTAAATTGGGTGCATAAATATTTAGAATTGAAATGTCTTCTTATTGTATTTTTTCCTTGACCAATATAAAGTGACCATTTTTGTCTTTTTTGACTTTAGTTTCTTTAAATCCCTATGTATCTGAAAATAAGTTTACAACTCCTCTTTTGTTCTGAATTCCGTTTGCCTGAAAAATTGTCTTCCAACCCTTAACTCAGAGTTTTAATTTGTATTTTGAAGCTAAGTGTGTTGCCCGTAGACACCAAATGGATGGCTTGTGTTTTTTTAATTCAGTCAGCCAATCTATGCCTCTTCAGTGGGGAATTCATGCCATTAACATTTATTGAGATAATTGATAAGTATAGTAGTGTTCTATTCATCTTATTTTGTGAGAGTCCATTGCTTCGTTTTATCTTTTGCATCAGTGTGGAAGTTAGATTCTGTCCTTTAATTGCTGAGTTCTTACTGTGCTTTTGATCCATTGTGATGGTCAGTGTGTAGAACAGGTTGAAATATTTCCTGTAGAGCTGGTCTTGTTGTGGCAAATTTCCTCAGTGTTTGTATGTCAGTAAATGATTTGATTTCTCTGTCAATTCTAAATCTTAGCTTAATAGAATTCTGGGCTGCAAATTGTTCTGTTTAAGTAGATGAAAGGTAGATGACCATTGTCTTCTTGTGTGAAAAGTTTCATTAGAGAAGTCTGCAGTCACCCTGATGGATTTGCCCCTGTAGGTCAACTGGCGCTCACTCCTGGCGGCTTAAAGAATCTTTTCTTTTGTCTTGACTTTGGATAGGTTCATCACAATACGTCTTGGAGAAGCTCAGCTAGAGTTGAGGTGACCTAGGGTTCGATATCCCTCTGAAAGGAGTGTGTCAGAATCTGTGGTGATATTTGGGAAATTTTCATTTATAATATTCTCTAGTATGGCTTCCATTCCCCTGGGGGCATTATTCTTCCCCTTCTGGAATTCCTATAATTCATATGTTTGAACGCTTCATAAAGTCCCATAATTCTGTCAGTGAACGTTCTTCTTTCTCTCTCTTCTTTTCTGCCTCTTTAACTATCTGAGTTATGTCAATAACTTTGTCTTCTACCTCTGAAATTCTTTCTTCTGCATGGTCTAACCTGTTGCTGAAGCTTTATATTGCATCTTTAAGTTCCATAATTGACTGCTTCAGTTCCTTCTGCTCTGCTATATCCTTTCTATGTTCTTCATATCATTCATCTCTTATTTGATTCTGTTTTTGGACTTCCTTTTGGTTATTTTCCACTTTATCAGTACTGTCCTTCATTGTTTTCATCATGTGTATTCTAAATTCCCTTTCTGTCATTTCTTTATAGGTAGAATCCTCTGCAGTAGCTACCTCATGTTCCCTTGGCGGGGGGGGGGATTGCTCTGGACTGTTTTTTCATGTTGCCAGGATTTTTCTGCTGCTTCTTTCTCATGAGTGATTTCTTACACTGATTTTCCTTTCACTTTCTCTTGCTCTTTAAGTTGCCATGCCTCTGGACCAGGGTTTTGATGAGTTCTTTTGGTACAGGACCAGAAGGATTAGAATGTTGAAGAGCAAGAAGGGAAAAAAGAAAAAAAAAAAAAGAAAGAAAGAAAAGAAAATAGAGAAAGGAGCAGGGGGTGGGGGTGGGGGTGGGTGGGTAAAAGGGAATATTGCCAAAAAGAAGAGGGGCATGGAAAGAGGGCACAGAGCAATATAGGTGTACAGTAAGGTACTTTGACCCAGCCTTAAAAACTCACAACCTCTGGGTGTGCCAGGTTGTGTGGTTCCCTTGAGGTCAGCAGCTCTTTGCTAGCCTGTTTGGACACAGTACCCCACCTCCACCGAGTAGAGAGGAAAGGAAAAATGCTATAAATCAAACCAAAACAAGCAAACAGAAAAATTTATGGGATAAAATTAGGGGCAAAAAACAAATAATAGGTATAGAAACACTAGCAAAAATGAAGGTCTAATTGTTGAAAAGGGAACAACGGGAAATTATATTTAAACTAGAAAAACAAAGAACGAAAAGGAAAAAAGTAAAGAAAAAATAAATCTATAGGGAAAAAGTTGAAATTAAAAAACAAAACAACAACAACAAGAACCAGAAAAAAGAAAAATAAAAGCAGTATATATCTCTTGCTGAATATTGTCTGGGCAGCAGGTGATCTTCTGGGGTATAAGATGTTAATCACAATGCTGGTATGCCTGTATGAGATGGACACTGGAAGCCTCTGCTGATTTCTCAAACCCCGCAGGGTGGATAGCCTAAAGTGAAAACCCTAACACTCTCTCAGCCCATGTAAAAGTCACTTTAAACTGCTAAACTTGGCTAAGCAGAAGCTTTCCTAGGAAAGTGCTTGTTGCTGGAATTACTCCTGAAGTGGCTATCCACTTACCCAGTGTGCCAAAACCGGTCTCACTTATGTCCCTGAGGGCTAAGGCTTCAAGGCATCTCAGTCCATGCCTTTAGGCTGCTCAGTCACTAGATTACTAGCTCCCGCCTGATCCTTGCTCTGTGACCCGGTGGGCGGAACTTACCAGGGCACTTCTCCCACAATGGCTCTGCGCAGCCCACAGGTGAACACTAACTATTAGCTCCATATGCCTCAGCGGATCAGTATGGGACCCTAGACAATGCTTAACATCCTCCGCACTCTTGCCCAAGTTCTCACAAGGTAGTTCAAGTGAGTGTCAAGTCCAAAAAAACCAAAAGCAGCTCACAGATAAGGCCTTTCCATTTTGCAGTCTCACTGCTGCTGTACCTACACCTGTCAGCGGGATTAGACGGGAGGAACACATGCAAACACTTGCTAGTTCTCCACCACTTTTCTCCTCCTCCTGGGGTCCAGAAGTCTTTCACTGGCTCCCTGTGTCCTCAAAGGGATGTTTATGGGCAGATCCCACCAGCCAGAGATGCCTGGAATCTAGTCTCCCCAGACTCACCGTGCCCAGTTGCAGGGAAGCTGTTACTTGGCCGCCATCTTGCTGAGTCCCTCGGTTTCTTTTTTTTTTTTTTTCAATACTTCTATTTCTTTGGAGATTTTCTTGTTGTTGTTCTTCTCCTGCACTTTTTCTGTGCCCTTTGTGTGTGTGTGTTTGTGTTGGGTTTCTGTTTCTTCTTGTACTTCAATGTGCTCCCTTACATGCATGTTTGAAATTCATCTGTCATTTTAATCTTTTCATTTAGGTTGGTATCCACTGGTAAGGAGTTATTATTTTCTTTAGGGGTGATCTTTCACTTTGTGTTTTTGCAATTTGGGAGGTTTTTTGGTGGTTTCTTCTCATTTGGCCTCTCAATTGAGAAATAAGGGTGTTAAGCGTGGCTTATGGCCCTGTCTGTGAGAGCTCAAAGATCAGTTCCTGATGGTGTCAGACAGCAGAGTACTGGTCCTGAGCCACCATTGGGTTGCTCTAGCAGGTTTAACGGACCTCTTGTGATACCTCTGACTTCTGTCTTTCTCTCTTCCTGAGGAATTTACACAGTCCCATATTTCTTTCCCTTTTTTTGTCTATGAGACCAAGTCTCACTTGTGGCCTTCAGTAGAGTGCCGTGGCGTTATAGCTCAGAGCAACCTCAAACTCCATAATTTCTCTTATGTAACTTTTTCTTTTGGAATCCCTTATGGGTCTTGGCATTTTCCCCCTGAAATTACACTCGATCTATGATTGCTTGTTAATTTTTTTCTTTTTCAGCAAGCCCCCCTGCCCAGCTTACTCTTAGTGGTGACAGGTGATAGTTGTGTGAATCAGCCACACCATTTGCTTGGTTTGGAAGATGATTTAAAGGGCTATGCCATTGTTTTCCCAGTTATTGATTGATGTTTTGTGAATGAGCTGGCTGTTGAGATGTTGTTTTGTGTCTGTGGCCAGGGGTAGGTTCCCCCAAGTGGAGTCCTTGAGTGCCCCAAGCTTTAGGAGGAACCCTTTAGCTCCCAAGGGGGTTCTTGATCACCTCCGGGAGGTGGGGGTGGGGGGAGCAGGCCATTTGTGGTGATGTTATATGAGCCTGTGAGGATCTACACAGCTTCAGCAGGGCTCAGAGGTTGCTTTCCACCTACTAGGGGAATCTGCTAGCAGGAGGGTCAGGACTGGCTCTCCAGACCATTAGAGATGTTCACAGATGAGGAGCCTAAATGATGTATTCTAAGGCACCAAGCTGAGTTCTTTCTGCCCTTATCCAGGAGCAAAGTTTTTCTTTGGCCAGGGGTAGGTGTTCCTCCAAACAGCCACTCTTCAGACTTCCCCATACCCTGTAAGATTGGGTCAGTAAGTGGTGTAAAGGGCATGCAACCTGTCAGCAGGTGGAACCTACTGAAAGATCAAGCTGAAGTGATGTTCTGGGTCCTGGACCAGCTCTGGTCCCTCATGAGAAGCACTTGAATGCCCAGGTGGTGGATAGGTCACTGGAACATCCAGGTGAATCCTTAATCTCTGCTGCAGCAGGGGCTGGAGTGTGGTTGGGTAGGACTGGGTTGGGGCAGCCTGGCCCTAGGCTTCCCTGGCAAGTTAGCTGCTTTGGCCTGGTTTCTGGGCAGAGCCCAGCCAAGGAGGGGCTGACATGGCCCCACTGAACCAGAAAGTCTGTGGAGGTTGGTGAATCTCAGACTACAAAGTGGTAGTCTGCAGTGTGCTACTGTCTTCTCTCTAGCCTCTGCACCACAGTCTCCACCCAGCAACCACTGGCAGGCTGGATCCTGGGCCAGCCAAACTCCCCTGTGACTGTGGTGTGGGCTGGGAGGTTCCTCACACAGAATCCCACCCTGAGCTGAGAGAGCAGCCCTCCAGTGGGGGAAGGGGTGCCCTGTGTGCACGTCATAGACAGCACACACACTCTACTCTCCCCTTGATCTGTCCTTGCAGGCTCACTTGCCTCCCTGGACCAGGCAGCTCAATTCCTGACCATACCAGGGAGAAGCCTGCAGGGTGCTTGAGCAGGACTGATGTCCCCTTGCCTTGGGGCATGTCCAGCTCTGATGGAGCCACCAGGCCTGCAGCACCATGGCAGGCTGGTGAGTAGAGAGCTCACTGTCTGAACACTCCCCTGTCCACTGCAGGACCCCAGGGGAACAGGCCCGAGTCCCATACTCCGTGGAAACTTCTGCATTGTGGCTCAGTCAGCTCTTTCAGCAGCTACATGTGGGGAAGGGGCAGAACAAGGGTGGAAAAGCATCTGTATGGAGGAGTGCTGGCATGCTGGTCAGGAGGGCATCTGTTGTGGCTCTAGAGTCACGCAAGTCACCTGGGATACACTGCACCACTGTGGACCCTGCAGTCTGGGCTCGAGTTGGGAAACATTGGTGAGGAAGTGAGCAGAATGAAACCTGAGGAGCTGAGGCTTCCTGAGGAGGACAGAGGCACGTGGTGGATGGAGAAGCAATTTGGTCCCACCAGGTCTGTGGGGCGAGAAGTGCCCTAGAGGGCTGGGAGCTTGGCCCTTCTCACTGGGCGCCTCCTCTCAGGGGTCATCCTCTGCTGGTACCTTGCTCCTTCCTGATCTCTTCTGTAACTTTTTCTTGTGGAATCTCTTACGGGTCCTGGCACTTTTCCCCTGAAATTACACCCAATCTATGACTGTTTATTTTTCATCTAGACCTCTTTCTGAGATGATCTATTGGCTGGAATGTCCAGTCAAGCCATTTTTTTTTTTTTTTTTTTGAGACAGAGTCTCACTATGTCGCCCTGGGTAGAGCGCTGTTGCATCACAGCTCACAGCAACCTCAAACTCTAGGGCTTAAGTGATTCTCTTGCCTCAGCCTCCCCTGTAGCTGGGACTACAGGCACCCACCACAGTGGCCCACTATTTTTTTGTTGCAGTTATCATTGTTGTTTAGCAGAATTGGGCTGGGTTCAAACCTCCAACCTCAGTGTACGTGGCCCACACCCTAACTACTGAGATGTGGGCGCTGAGCCTTGTCAAGCCATCTTGTCTCCCTTCAGCCTCAAAGAAACCTTGACTGGCCTTTTAAACTTGACGTCCAGAGGCAATGCCAAATGATTCAGTCCTGAATCAAGCTCTGTGAGGTGGTCAAGGACTCAGGCTTTGTCCCCCAGTTTTGCAGAACTTCACTCTGACTCTAGATGTCTAGGTGGTCTAGGAGCACTGCCCAGAACACAGCACTACACACTTGGTACTTCCTGGCCAGTGGTGTGGAGAGATTATAGAAGCACTTCCAAAGAATGAGGAAAAAACTTTCTCAGAAACGTCCAGGAAATCTCTGTGTGACATCACTTGCCCATTCCCAAACCATTCACTTAACAGATAATATATTTTCCATAGGCTGGAGTTTAGGAGTGGGCCACCTTCTCACAGTCCAAGGACTTCGTGGTCTAGGGTTGAGCACCTGAATGAGGGGGAGTAGAGTGGGCAGCTGCCAATGTCCATCATGGGGGTGGGAGAGGGGAGGAGAGAGTTGGAAGCAGTGAGACCAGAGAGGTAGCCATTAAAGAGCCGATGACAGTGTCACAGGACGTGTTAAGGATGGTCAGAACCTGGCTATGCTTCACAGGCGAAGGCGGCTGGATATGCAGTGAGGAAAAGACAAGAATTAGCATTTATCACTTCCCCAAGTAGTACTTGCTTTTTTCCTTTAAAGGAAAAAAAAAAGAAAAAGAAGGAAAGAAAGAGTAGATCCGACTTGGGAGCTGGCCAGGAGTGAAGGTGGCACAGCAGGGTGGGGACTCTGCAGGCACTTCTCTACCTATTCCCACCTGTACGATGCTGCTAGAGCAGAGAGAGTTAAGAGAAGGCCAGTTCCATTCCGGCTAATTGGTGCCTACTGTGTACAGAGGCTGAATACAGCCATAGAGGTTGAAGAGGGCACGGTAGTTCTAAACGGAACTATAAGAGGAAAAGCGGGGCAAAGTTTCTTGGTTCATTCATAGCAACTTAATATATATAAGAAACAATATAACGTGTACAGTAACGAATGCACATGCAAAATATAATTCTATATTTTAATTCATTTAAAAGGCACAGAAAGAATTTAATTTGCTAGAATTAAATGTGCTTATGAAATAGTCTCAGGGCGTGAATTAAGCTCCCACTATCTGATGTAGCGCCAGAAGCCTGGGAGGAAGATGGGGCACACAAGGCTACCACACTGCTTATCTCACCCAGGGATCGCTGGGCGCGCATATTCTCTGGAATGGAAGCTTCCAGAGGGCTGCAAACAGCTAATGGATAACACAAGCCAGCCCCGGCCGCGAGGCTCCGCCCCTTCTGCCCCGGGGGGCGGAGCTGCGGTGGGGCCTGTCCCAGCGCGTCTGTGCGCACGCGCTTCCCGACGTGCCGCGCGAGGCGGGGCGAGGGGCGGGGCCTGCGGGGATGGTGCGGCCTCCTCGGGAAGCTCAGCTGGGCCCGGCCACCTGAGAGTCGCCTCCCGCTCTCTGCGGCTGGCCTGCTTCTCCGAGCCCCGCGGCGGCGGCGGTGGCGGGCGGCATGCGCGTGTGAGATGCGGCCGCGGGCAGCCCGGACGCGAGTAGCGGCCCCTGCGGCGGCGGTGCGGGCGGGCGCAGCCTCCTCGGCGCGGGGCGCGCGGTGCATGAGGGCGAGCACGCGGGCACCGGGCAGCCGCCGGCCGCGCCGCCTCCATAAACATTTGTTCAGGACTCGTTCGCCCCGCTGAGGTCCGCGGCGCCCTCAGCGCGCCATGGAGGCCCTGTCGGACCCCGAGCTCCACGCCTCGGCCTCGGCCTCGGCTGCGGCCGCGGCGCCCCTGCGCGCCCGGGAGGTGGGGCGGCTCCGCGAGGAGCAGGAAAAGGTAACAGGCCGCGCTCCGGCCCGGGCCCGCGCTTCCGCCCGCGGCGGTGGTCTCGGGAGGCGCCCGCTCCCCGCTCGCCCTCGGCTCCGCGTTCCGCAGACTGCGGCCGACTCGTCCCGCCGAGCCCCTGCTGGCTGTTTTGGGGCGCAGCCCCTCGGCCCCGAGCCCGGTTCCCTCCCGACCCTGCGCTGGGCGGAGCGCAGGCTCGGGGTCCGCGGAGAGAAAGTGTTGGGAGAAACTTTTCGTCACGTGCTTTTGTTGTCTTTTGTCTGGAGCCCTTTGACCTTGGAGCGGAGGGGAGGGACGGGGAAGCGGGATGTGACAGCCTGTTTTAACTTGTCGGTAAAAGTGATTTTCTAAACTCAGTGCTTACTTGAGTGCGTGGGAATTTTGACCTGGGCGGGGGTGGGGGAAGCACGCTGTAGGTGGAAGGCTTCACCTTCAATTTTTTTTAAACCTGGTTATGATCTAAAGGTTGCTTAAAATGTATACTTTTTGTTGCTCTTTATCGATTGGACTTAAAAGTTTTACGACATTTGTAACCATGTGCCTCGGTCTCAGCTTTGATTATTTAGTATTTATCAAAATAGAATGCTATTTTTTAAAATTTTAATTTAAATCGTATAATGAATTTTAAAGTACCATTGAAGAGGGGGAGAAAGTTTCGCACTTCTTAATGGGATTGTATGTAAAAAAGTATACTCCAATATAGAAATACTGTAGTTTTATTGTTAAATTTGAGATTCCCCCCCGCCCCCGTGCATTCTGTGGTTTTTCAGATTGGTCCTATCTCTTGAAGTATCTTGAAATTCTTACTTTGAAAAGTAATATTTAACTTACTTAAAATATCTTATGCCCTATTCAAGAGAGTATCATGGACTAAGGAGTTAGGAAGTTGCTTCAGAACTATAAATAGTTTGAGAACCCCTGACTTTTTCGACTGACCATTCCTGTATTAAAATGGCTACAAATGTACTCAGTTCAACTAGATGTGGATTTTCATAGACCTAAAAAGTCTTGGTTTGCTTGGTAACCACCTGTGGGATGAACTGTAGGAATCTTTCCTACTTTGTTCTGGTTGGTTCAAATTATTTTGGGCATTGGGTTTCTTTTTCTCAGCCATTTTCCTTCTTAATACCACCTACAACTGTTGGGTTTTAAACTTGGTGCCCCCCCCCCTTTTTTTTTCCACAGTAAGGGTTTAAACAACTAGTTTGATATATTTAAATTCTAAGACAATAGTGGATCTTAAATTTTTTTAAGAGAAAAATAGAAAAAGAAGAAATAAATTTCTTTATGAAACCTTGCTTTTGGCAACACGGTTTTTGTTCTTTTAGAACATGTGAAACAGACCCCAGGGAATGGTGTTTCCATTCTCTTTAATCTGTGCTGGGTTAAGCTTACCTCCTGGGTGGTATGCAGTGTGTGCATAATACTGACTTGATACGTTTTCTCCCATTTGGCCTGTTAAAAAGGAAGATCCGTGATTTTATTCTGATGTTAGTGCTGCTGAAGTACAAGGGATACTTTTGGGGTGCTCTGAACAGCTTTCTGATAAGGTGTTGAGTTCATGTAACAGTCCTATGGGAAACTGAATGTTTTCAGCAGATATTGACTGTATTGCCCAATTATTTTTTCTGTGGTTTTTTTTTTTTTTTTTTGCAGTTTTTGGCCTGGACTGGTTTTGAACCTGCCCCCTCCGGCATATGGGGCCGGTGCCCTACCCCTTTGAGTCACAGGTGCTGTCCTGTGTTGTGTTAATTTGTCACATGAAATAAGCTTGTCATATCAGTCTTCGTTATTTAAAATTATTCCCCAATTCATGATAAAATCCCACAGTTGAATAGATTGTATTTATTTAATAGAATGATCTGCTTCAGTGGTTAGAAGACCCATAAGGCCGCAGAATAATCTGGCTATTTAGGTATACTTTAATTGTAGTTTAGTATGGGAAAACTCTATATAGTAAACAGCCGATTAAAAATTTTTGTGGGAAGTTTATTTAGACCTTAAAGCCTACCCAATTGTAGGAATGCAGTGAACTCCAGTACAGGGGAAGCCTGGTGATGGTCTGCAGGTAGAAGGGAGGGGATAGTAGGAGTAGGGGCCACAAAAATACAAAATACCAAAAACACACAGTAGCTTTGTATTTTTGTGACACCTACTATCCCTTTAGCTAGGTTGGATCAAACATGTCTTTAAGCTCTTGGCTTTTCCTTATCTGAGTTCCATGAGAGAGAATTAAACCTTAAAGAAAATTATTTTTAATGACCGTTTTCTCAGTTTTCCCTGCAATGGTCTGCAGCTAGTTGGCTGTATCTTCAGAGAGATAAATTAATTCCTTAACATAGGTTCAGGGCATAGTTTTCTCTGGGAACCTTGGTTGAGAGGGGCTGGTAGATAATGTGGTTTAAATATGGCTTACCAGTTTTGTTTTGTTTTGTTTTTTCATTTATTTTTATTATTGTTTCAGGTTAATTTGAGGGTTCAAAGAATTAGGTTAAGCGTTTTCCTAGCATTTGTTAGGTGGAGTCCCTCTTATATTTGTGCCACGCACCCTGCATTGTGCCCTCTAAGTGGAACCACACCCATCCCTTTCCCTCCCCCTGCCACCTCTTTTTAAAAATTTTGGCTATCAAGTATGACAAGTTTTACCTTGGTCCCTCTGTGTCATCTTGTTGTTGTTGTTGTTTGTCTTCTGGAGCACTGAATAAAAAGGACAGACCTGAGAGAGAGGACAGACAAGGGGCATGAAGGAGCCACAGTCCCCATGAGTGACATCTGTAGTTAATGGACAGAAGCAACTATTTTAACATTGCTTTCACTTTCACTTACAGAATCAGGGCTGAAACATTTTCAGAAAAACTTTTTTGAGCTTAAACTTTGGTTTATTCCTTTTCTGTTTTAGCAGAAAGACAAGTAGAAAAGTTTACTGCAGCTTTGCGCATGCAATTATGTAGGCATTAAAAACCGTAGGACAAGTGTGTATAGTATAGTTCCAGTTATGTTTGTGTGTATGTAGTGAATATTCACACTATATAGGGAGACACATCACTGTTTTAAAAATGCACGATTTCATTTCTTATTTTATCTAAAATTTGTGAAATAGGATGTGATGGGATTTTAGTTTTTTCCATAAAGGCTATTGATAAAGCTTATTTTAATTGATTTTAATGAAAACTGGGATGTTGTATTTTCATTACTAAACACTTTCTGAGCCTGAAAAATGGCTGGTTTGAATATCAGATTTACTTATTGGTTACTTTAGAGCTGATAGATACAATTTAGTGAGAACAATCACCTTCCATTTGATATCCTCCTTTCCCTCAGAGGGTTGTTTAATCTTAACTCTGTCAAAAGACATAGGGAGAGGAGGGAAACTTATAATTTTTTTTTTCTTTTAACTAAATCTGTTTTTACTAACAGCAGTGAAATATTAGGTTTGAAAATATAAGCCCCTTAGGTGCCTGCCTAGACTGTGTGTTAGGAAATTGCCCCAGAGAAAGCCCCTCCCCCAGAAAGCCCCTTCCTACTTCCTACAAAGTTACAGCTCCTCCCTAAGCACAGGAAGTTGCCCTCTAAATAACAGGGAGTTGCCTCCCAGCCGCAAAACTTATTTCATCTCCATGTCCCAATTACCCACTGAAAAATTTCACTTTTCTTTCTCTCCTCCTTGGTGTTGCTGTGCAGCATCCCTCCCTCACCAATGAAGACCTTTGGTTCAAGCTTTGATGGTCTGTGAGATCTCTGCCGGTTGAGTGTCCCTCCCTTCCCTGTGACCTGTGCCATACAATCTGTGATCTGGGGCTGCCGTGGAGTGTCTTGGGCTGCCCAGTGAGGTTTCCTTGGACAGATTTTTGTTAAATCTAGTTCTATGCTAGAATTGTATTATGTTGAAATTTTGGTTTCTTGGTTAAGGTAACATTTCTGGGATATTTGTATTTTATATTTCCATATGCAATTATCTTTTAATACCAAAATTACTGAGATTTTATTGTAATATTTTAAAAAGTGATATATATGGTAGTATTTTTGTAGGCTTATTTGCAGGAGATGGTGAGATTAGAAATTCATAGAGATTATTTATTTATTTATTATTGAGTGCCTCACATAATTCTCACTTGGAATTTTGGAATAGCTTATACTTTCCTGTTATAGAACTTTAGGGAATTAAATGCAGTAAGAGTAAATGTTTTAAGTTTCTCATGAAGCAGAACAGTTAATTTACGTTAATGAAGGGTTTTCATATTTCTTATGATAAACTAAATTGCAGATAGTTTAAGGAACTGTCCACCATGTAGCATTTGACAAGCTAGTCTCTTGGGCCTGTATCCAAATCACATAATTTAGTTAACGAATGTTTATTGGGTATCTCCTAGTGCCAGATACGTTCTCTGAGCGAGCAGTAATGAGCAAAATACAGAAAGTCCTTACTGTCACTGCGGGTGCACCAGTGGTGAGGACATGCAGTTGGCACAGTTAAAATGAATGGGGGTGGGTGGGTGGGTTTGTGATAGGTAGAGAAACAAGGCTGGGTGAGGGAGGTGCAGAGAATGGGAGGATCTGAGTGGAGGAAAGGCCTCTTCTGTAAGCAGGGCAGGAATGCCTGTCCATTTTCATTTGAGCAGAAACCAAAAAGTAAGTGGAGAGTGAGCTGTTTGGATATATGCAGTATATTTTTGGAAAAGAGCTCTCTAGTCAGGGCAACAGGTAAGAGTGAGTCAAGGTGAGAGCACAGCAGATCCTGATGAGATCTCGGTTCTTATTCTGTGAGATGGGACACCATTGGAAGCAGTAGCAGATCCTGATGAGATCTCGGTTCTTATTCTGTGGGATGGGACGCCATTGGAAGCAGTAGCAGATCCTGATGAGATCTCGGTTCTTATTCTGTGAGATGGGACACCATTGGAAGCAGTAGCAGATCCTGATGAGATCTCGGTTCTTATTCTGTGAGATGGGACACCATTGGAAGCAGTAGCAGATCCTGATGAGATCTCGGTTCTTATTCTGTGAGATGGGACACCATTGGAAGCAGTAGCAGATCCTGATGAGATCTCGGTTCTTATTCTGTGAGATGGGACGCCATTGGAAGCAGTAGCAGATCCTGATGAGATCTCGGTTCTCATTCTGTGAGATGGGACGCCATTGGAAGCAGTAGCAGATCCTGATGAGATCTCGGTTCTCATTCTGTGAGATGGGACGCCATTGGAAGCAGTAGCAGATCCTGATGAGATCTCGGTTCTCATTCTGTGAGATGGGACGCCATTGGAAGCAGTAGCCGATCCTGATGAGATCTCGGTTCTCATTCTGTGAGATGGGACGCCATTGGAAGCAGTAGCCGATCCTGATGAGATCTCGGTTCTCATTCTGTGAGATGGGACGCCATTGGAAGCAGTAGCCGATCCTGATGAGATCTCGGTTCTCATTCTGTGAGATGGGGCGCCATTGGAAGCAGTAGCCGATCCTGATGAGATCTCGGTTCTCATTCTGTGAGATGGGGCGCCATTGGAAGCAGTAGCCGATCCTGATGAGATCTCGGTTCTCATTCTGTGAGATGGGACGCCATTGGAAGCAGTAGCCGATCCTGATGAGATCTCCGTTCTCATTCTGTGAGATGGGACGCCATTGGAAGCAGTAGCAGATCCTGATGAGATCTCCGTTCTCATTCTGTGAGATGGGACACCATTGGAAGCAGTAGCAGATCCTGATGAGATCTCGGTTCTTATTCTGTGAGATGGGACACCATTGGAAGCAGTAGCAGATCCTGATGAGATCTCGGTTCTTATTCTGTGAGATGGGACACCATTGGAAGCAGTAGCAGATCCTGATGAGATCTTGGTTCTTATTCTGTGAGATGGGACACCATTGGAAGCAGTAGCAGATCCTGATGAGATCTCGGTTCTTATTCTGTGAGATGGGACACCATTGGAAGCAGTAGCAGATCCTGATGAGATCTCGGTTCTTATTCTGTGAGATGGGACACCATTGGAAGCAGTAGCAGATCCTGATGAGATCTCTGTTCTTATTCTGTGAGATGGGACACCATTGGAAGCAGTAGCAGATCCTGATGAGATCTTGGTTCTTATTCTGTGAGATGGGACACCATTGGAAGCAGTAGCAGATCCTGATGAGATCTCGGTTCTTATTCTGTGAGATGGGACACCATTGGAAGCAGTAGCCGATCCTGATGAGATCTCGGTTCTCATTCTGTGAGATGGGACGCCATTGGAAGCAGTAGCAGATCCTGATGAGATCTCGGTTCTTATTCTGTGAGATGGGACGCCATTGGAAGCAGTAGCCGATCCTGATGAGATCTCGGTTCTTATTCTGTCAGATGGGACACCATTGGAATGTTTTGAGACTGAAATGATCACGTGTCCGCTTTTCTTCTAAAAAGCTTTATTGCTTTTCTTTTCTCTTTTTTGAGACAGAGTCTTACTGTGTTGCCCTTGGTAGAGTCCTGTAGCATCACAGCTCACAGCAACTTCAGACTCTTGGGCTTAAGTGATTCTCTTGCCTTAGCCTCCCAAGTAGCTGGGATTACAGGTGCCTGCCACAACACCCGGCTATATTTTGGTTGTAGTTGTCATTGTTTGGCAGGCTCAGGCTGGATTTGAACCCACCAGCTCCAGTACATGTGGCTGGCTCCCTAGTCGCTGAGCTACAGGTGCTGAACCTGCTTTGCTTTTCATGTTGAGATCTATATTCTACCTGGATTTGGTTTACTATGTGGATATCTGGTCACCCCTGCATCAGTTATTTGGAAGGATGGTCCTGTCTCCATCGTGTTGGCATCTTTGTCTTGTATCAGGCGACTGTATTTGTGGGTCCATTTCTTGACACTTCCATTGGCTGGTCTCTTCTTGAAGCACACCTATGCTGTCTTAATCATCATGGCTTTATAGCTTGGTGCCTCGTGATTTAAGTTTAGTTGGCTCCTTGCGGTTCCTCAAGGTTTCCGTATTTTATCCTTTCCAGTCCTCCTGCTGTTTTTTTCCTGCCTTTTGTCCTGGCTAGTGCAAGTGGTGATAATGGACGTCAGGGTAAACTTTAAAAATTCATTTAGTATGATACTTACTTTATTTGTATTTATACTTCAAAAACATTTCAGAATATTATGAGGATACATTTGTTTTGGTTACATGATTTGCTTTTGTGCAGTTTGAGTCAAAGTTGTGTGTCCATCTCCCAGATGTATTTACACTTTATCAGATTACGAAAATTTCTATATATTCTTAGTTTGCTAAGAGCTTTTATGAATGGGTGTTGAATTTTAGAAAATGCTTTTTAAAAATTGAGTAATTTTAGGTTCTGAATGTCAGTTCTTCTCTATTGTTAAAGTTATTTTTATTTTTAAGAAGGCAGTGTTGCAGAATATGTTTGTGTAGTCAAAGATACATTTCATTTTGTAAATAGGTGAGTTTTCATAATTCATTACTTATAAATTACATTTTGTTGTGGTTGTTGGCACGTTAGTCTTAGTCTTTTGGAAGTTGTTAAATATCAGTGATACTTACTTACTGAACAGTGAGTCCCAATCTTTTTAGTCTTGTGATAGGCAGTTTCCTCTTCTTGAACTAAAGCTGTTTGTTTTGAAAAATCATAACGCTGTAGAAAAGCTGAAAGAGTGGTGTGATAAACACTTTTTGTTTACAGTCATTGGTTAATATTTTGTCTCATTTGCTTTTTCTTTCTGTATATTCCTATTTTCCTGCCCAGTCACATTTGAGAGTAAATAGCAGACATCATCACATCCCTAATTCTTAAGCACATACCATTTAGAGCAAGGTCATTTGCCTACATAACATAGTATCTTTTTTTTTGAGACAGAGCCTCAAGCTGTTGCCCTGGGTAGAGTGCCATGGCATCACAGCTCACAGCAACCTCCAACTCCTGGGCTCAAGCGAGTCTCCTGTCTCCGCCTCCTAAGTAGCTGGGACTACAGGTGCCCACCACAACGCCTGGCTGTTTTTTGGTTGCAGCCGTCATTGTTGTTTGGGCCCGGCTGGATTTAAACCCACCAGCTCAGGTGTATGTGGCTGGCACCTTAGCCGCTTGAGCCACAGGCGCAGAGCCAACATAGTATCTTTTTTTATAACAAAGAAATAAACAGAGACAGCTAACATGTTCAGATTTCCTCAGTTTTTCTAAAAGGTTCTTTATAACTTTTTTTCAATCCAAGGTCCAGTCAGAGATCACCATGGCATTTGTCTTTGTCTTCTTTTATTTAAAATAATCCTCCTGACACCTTTTGTCTTTATGTTATTGGCCTTTTTGAGAGTTCAGGTCGGTTTTCTGTCTAATGTCTAATGAATATAATCATGAAGAAACAAAGTGAAATATTTTTTCAAGAGAATACTGCATGGATCACCAGGTGTGGTGGCATGTACCTGTACTCCCTGGTACTCAGGCTATTGTGGGAAGAGCTCTTGAGCTGAGCCTGGGCAGCATGGCTGTGAGACCCTCTGCTGGAGCCTGGCGTGTCCTACTTCTTAGGAATTGCCTTTTTTTTTTCTTTTTTTGCAGTTTTTGGTCGGGGGTGGGTTTCAACCTGCTACCTCCGGCATATGGGGCCATATGGGGCCGGTGCTCCACAGGTGCTGCCCCGGAAATTGCCTTCTTTTTTACATGGAAAGATATGGTGATGTCCTCCCCTTGGCATATGTGGGGTTCTGAAATGCTGCAGCCAGGAGTAGGCTTCAGGCCAGACCTGCCCCGACCTCACAGTCTTGTGTTCTCAAAAGTGAACAATGAATCTTTTCAAAGGTTACCAAAAAAAAAAAAAAAAAAAAACGGAGAGAAAGAACACTGTGTAGATGAGGACCATGTTCCTCTTTCCTTTGCACAAAGTTAGGAGACAGGGGTGTCTCTTTATTCCATTATTAGTGTTCTCATCACTAGGGGGTATCCGTCTCCATCGCAAAGGTCCTTTTCTCTGTGTAAGGAATAACTAATACTTGAAGACAGTGTGAATATCCTGTCCCTAAAAGCCTTTCGTGTGATTCCTGCCTAAATCATTTATTACATTGGTGTTTGCAAATTAGTGATTTTCTAATTATTATTTCTGTAAGGAGGAGCCCTAGCTGTCCCTTTACCCTCTTTTGGGTATCGTTTAACTATAGCCTCATTTTTTTTTTTTTTTAATTTTTAAATTTTTTATTTTTATTTATTTATTTTTGGAGACAAGAGTCTTACTTTGTGGCCCTTGGTAGAGTGCCGTGGCATCATAGCTCCCAGCAACCTCTAACTCTGGGTTCCAGCAATTCTCTTGCCTCAGCCTCTCAAGTAGCTGGGACTATAGGCGCCCACCACAACACCGGGCTATTTTTAGAGATGGGGTCTCATTCTGGCTCAGGCTGTTCTGGAACCTGTGAGCTCAGGCGATCTCCCTGCCTTGGCCTCCCAGAGTGCTAGGATTATAGGCATGAGCCACCTCTCTTGGCCTTAACTGTAACCTCATTTTTTAACAGTTGAGAGTGATGGCATTCCTGTCATCATTCCTTTTCACACTCAAATCCTAGTTTTGGCAGCGGGAGCCCCTCCGTCTGGCTGAGCTTTGTTTTGCATGTTCTACCATTCTCCGATCCTTCTTACCCTGCTTTCAGGGACAGGCTGTCTCAGGCTTACCATGTAGTTTCCTTACCTTAGTCCTGAAATTGACTGAGTTTTTCAAAGAGCCCTGGTTCATTTTGATGAGAAATGCACAGCAACCAAGACGTGCTCCTGGGTCATCACTGTTCTAGGCCCTGTGTTTCCTCTGGGTGGGTGCTCAGCAGTGGGTTGCTGGGGGAGTCTCGGGACTGCTTCCCCTGGTGGCTGTACTGGTTTATGTGCACGTTCTCTCCAACACAGTGGATAAGTGCTCCCTTTCACTACATTCATTGTTTCCTTTCCTTAGACAGAGTCTCAAGCTGTTGCCCTGTGTAGAGTCCCATGGCATTATGGCTCATAGCAACCTCAAACTCTTGGGCTCAAGGGATCCTCTTGCCTCAGTTTTTCTATTTTTAGTAGAGACGGGGTCTCTCTTTTGGGAAGGATGGTCTTGAACTTGTGAGCTCAAGCAATCTACCTGCCTCAGCCTCCCAGAGTGGTGGAATTACAGGCGTGAGCCACTGCTCTTGGCCTCACTGCATTCTTTTTTTTATTTTAAAGATACCTGTACTCAATTTTTTTTTAAATTTTATATTAATGTGAAGATACAGATGATAGATTACATTGTTTGTGTTTGTTAGGTAGAGTCCAAATTGTGGGTTGTGCTCTTCTCCTGGGAGATGGGCCATGTATCCTTACATTATGCTTGTTAGGTGAGAGCACACCAATGCTCCACCCCCTCCCCTCCCTCCCCCCTTCCTCATCTTCTTCCCTTTCCTCCTCCTCTTCCTTCTCCCCATTCTCCTCCCCTTTCTCCCCCCTTCCTCCTTGTCCTCCTCCCCTTCACTGTTATGCAGACGTCAGCATTATTTCCAAAACTTCATCTAGTAAACTCTTACCAGATACATGATTGGCAAATACTCGCTCCCATTCCATAGTTTTATCTTTTATTTCCTTGATAATGTCCTTTGATGCATAAAAATTTAAATTTTGACGAAGTGCGATTTTTTTTTTTCTTGTGTTGCTTGTGTTTTTGGTGTCATAGCTAGGAATTCGTTGCCAAGTCCAAGGTCAGGAAGATGAACACCTGTGTTTTCTTCTGAGAGTTTTACTGCCTGTGGTAAAACTTGCACTTTTTAGCTCTTATATTTAGGTCATTGATCAATTGTGAGTTAATTTTTGTATATTGCTCATTGATTGTTGGGTTTGAGAAAATTCGTCTAGGATATTGTTATCTGAAGATTTATAGTCTGAAATTCTGTTCATACTGTCATTGTCACCATCACCTTAGGGTGTCCCCCCGCCATCCAGTGTTGTGTTTGAAATTAAAATTAAGTAAAATAAAAGTTGATTTTCTCAGTTGCTCATTAGCTGCATTTGGTGTTTGGCTGTTGCACTGGATGGTGCTGCTGTTGAAGATTCTGTTAGAAAATTCTGTTGGTTGGAAAGAATATGGAGAATACTTGGGGATCTAAAAGTAGACCTGCTGTTTGATCCTGCTATTCCTCCACCAGGTGTATATCCAAAAGACCAGCTACTGGGGAGGCTGAGAAAAGAGAATCACCTAAGCCCAAGAGCTGGAGGTTGCTGTGAGCTGTGATGCCACAGCACTCTACCAAGGGTGACACAGTGAGACAATGTCTCTAAAAAATAAATAAATTAATTAAAAAAAAAAAAACTATTCAAGAAAGGAACTGAGAAGCTAAACTTGGGTTTAGTGGAACCCTTACCATAGGGTTCTTCCTAAGCTTCCCCAACCTGTGCTTCAGTCTCTTTCCTTTCATAGTGAGAACTTTGGCTATCAGCGTCTGTATTTATTCCTTCACTCTGTTCCGCAGCTTACACAAAACAGCTTCAGAATTACTAAATTAATACCACTGCCAGTAATACACCTGTGAAGTAAAGCTCACGTTTTGTTTGCATTTCCTTGTGCTTTTAGAGATTCACTCCCCTTGATTTTAGTGCATGTGCTCCTGAAGTGAGCACAGAATTTGACTCCTTGGAGAGGTACAATTAGGGTCCTGATCCCCAAGTTAGTTGAAGTCATTTTTTTCTGTGCAGTTGTAGCTTGGATTTGATATTCAGTTTTTATTTGTACTGAATTTTAGTATATGCTTTTATGTTTTCACTTTATTTTATGAATGCATGAAACAGATACATGGTCCGAAATCACAACTGCGTCAGAAGTTATTTGTACTGAGCTGATTCATTCCCATCCCTGCTCCCACTACCCCTTTTGTAAACATTTTCATTGAGTTCTGACTTGTCCTTTCTGTATCTTCGTTAAAAAGAAAACGTACTGGGTGGCGCCTGTGGCTCAGTGAGTAGGGCGCCAGCCCCATATGCCGAGGGTGGCGGGTGCAAACCCAGCCCCGGCCAAACTGCAACCAAAAAATAGCCAGGCGTTGTGGCGGGCGCCTGTAGTCCCAGCTACTCGGGAGGCTGAGGCAAGAGAAACGCGTAAGCCCAGGAGTTAAGAGCCGTGTGACGCCACAGCACTCTACCTGAGGGCGGTACAGTGAGACTCTGTCTGTACAAAAAAAAAAAAAAAAAAGAAAGAAAACGTACTTACCTGTGTCCTCCTCATCTCCTCCTACTTGCCTTTTTATGCAAAAGGTAACACATTGTATTTTGCCTCTTGTTTCTCACTGCAGGGTTCATAGACTACTCATCCTGCTGTGTGGTTGCCAGTGCTGCCGTGTGGGCGGGTTGCTCCGTGTGTGTGTGTGTCGTCGTGGGCATGTTGCCCTGCGGCTGTCTCCTCATGTGGGTTTGTCGCCCTGCGGCTGTCTCCTCCGCCCAGTGGGTGTGTCCTCGTGGACCTGCTGCCCTGTGGCTGTCTCCTCAGTGGGCATGCCACCCATTGGGTGTGTCCTCATGGGCGTGTCGCCCTGTGGCTGTCTCCTCCGCCCTGTGGGTGTGTCCTCGTGGGCGTGTCGCCCTGTGGCTGTCTCCTCCGCCCTGTGGCTGTCTCATGTGGGCGTGTCACCCTGTGGCTGTCTCCTGCGCCCTGTGGGTGTGTCCTCGTGGGCGTGTCCCCTGTGGCTGTCTCCTCCTGTGGGCGTGTCACCCTGTGGCTGTCTCCTGCGCCCTGTGGGTGTGTCCTCGTGGGCGTGTCCCCTGTGGCTGTCTCCTCCTGTGGGCGTGTCACCCTGTGGCTGTCTCCTGCGCCCTGTGGGTGTGTCCTCGTGGGCGTGTCCCCTGTGGCTGTCTCCTCATGTGGGCGTGTCACCCTGTGGCTGTCTCCTCATGTGGGCGTGTCCCCTGTGGCTGTCTCCTCCTGTGGGCGTGTCCCCTGTGGCTGTCTCCTCCTGTGGGCGTGTCCCCTGTGGCTGTCTCCTGCGCCCTGTGGGTGTGTCCTCGTGGGCGTGTCACCCTGTGGCTGTCTCCTGCGCCCTGTGGGTGTGTCCTCGTGGGCGTGTCCCCTGTGGCTGTCTCCTCCTGTGGGCGTGTCACCCTGTGGCTGTCTCCTGCGCCCTGTGGGTGTGTCCTCGTGGGCGTGTCCCCTGTGGCTGTCTCCTGCGCCCTGTGGGTGTGTCCTCGTGGGCGTGTCCCCTGTGGCTGTCTCCTCCTGTGGGCGTGTCACCCTGTGGCTGTCTCCTGCGCCCTGTGGGTGTGTCCTCGTGGGCGTGTCCCCTGTGGCTGTCTCCTCCTGTGGGCGTGTCACCCTGTGGCTGTCTCCTGCGCCCTGTGGGTGTGTCCTCGTGGGCGTGTCCCCTGTGGCTGTCTCCTCCTGTGGGCGTGTCACCCTGTGGCTGTCTCCTGCGCCCTGTGGGTGTGTCCTCGTGGGCGTGTCCCCTGTGGCTGTCTCCTCCTGTGGGCGTGTCACCCTGTGGCTGTCTCCTGCGCCCTGTGGGTGTGTCCTCGTGGGCGTGTCCCCTGTGGCTGTCTCCTCCTGTGGGCGTGTCACCCTGTGGCTGTCTCCTGCGCCCTGTGGGTGTGTCCTCGTGGGCGTGTCCCCTGTGGCTGTCTCCTCATGTGGGCGTGTCACCCTGTGGCTGTCTCCTGCGCCCTGTGGGTGTGTCCTCGTGGGCGTGTCCCCTGTGGCTGTCTCCTCATGTGGGCGTGTCACCCTGTGGCTGTCTCCTCATGTGGGCGTGTCCCCTGTGGCTGTCTCCTCCTGTGGGCGTGTCCCCTGTGGCTGTCTCCTGCGCCCTGTGGGTGTGTCCTCGTGGGCGTGTCACCCTGTGGCTGTCTCCTGCGCCCTGTGGGTGTGTCCTCGTGGGCGTGTCCCCTGTGGCTGTCTCCTCCTGTGGGCGTGTCACCCTGTGGCTGTCTCCTGCGCCCTGTGGGTGTGTCCTCGTGGGCGTGTCCCCTGTGGCTGTCTCATGTGGGCGTGTCACCCTGTGGCTGTCTCCTGCGCCCTGTGGGTGTGTCCTCGTGGGCGTGTCCCCTGTGGCTGTCTCCTCCTGTGGGCTTGCCGCTGTGTGGGCCTGTCTTGTGGCTGTGTCGTTGTGTGGGCGTGTAGCCCAGGGATGACAAATTGAATTATGTCATTTTGTCCCTCTCCTGCTTATAATCCTCTGGTGGTTTTCCATTGAACTTCAGATAAAATGCAGGGTCATTAAAATGTGATTTGAGACCCTCATATTGTCTGACTTGGGTTTTTCTAGGTTTATTTCTGGCTACCCTTCCCCCTCTATATGTCGAGAGAATGTGTTTTTTGACAGTATTTCCGAAATGTATTTTTGTTAAAAATACAATCTTCTTTTTTAAAAAAGAAAGATTATAATATAGTGTAGCCAGAGTATCCCGTTTAACTTACAAACTTGCCCATTGTTTCTCAGCCTTTTACTTAATTTTATGAATTGTGTCATATTAAACTTATTGCAAGTAAGTGGGTGCTTTTTCTTAGGGGGAAGAATACAAAAAACAAAATTGACTTATATGCCTGACATTGCCCTAGATCCCGCAGTACACAGGGAATCCTTTTTGCCTTTGAGGAACTTAAAGACTTGGAGGCAAATATTTTAATGGAAAGATAGCACAGTGATAATTTATGTCTCAGCCTTCTGTCAACTAGTTTCTGCCTCCCGCTTTTCACTGACATTACGCTAGCCACCGTTAATTATCTCACCAAACTCAGTCCCTTTACTTTTGCTACTCTGAGTACATGTTAGATATTGTCACTGTGTCTCATATCTTTTATACTCTCATCTGAATTTTTACCTGTTCATTAATTTTCTGTAATTTTGCCACTTATGATATTATTCACATAATCTTTTGATAGTTTAATTTCTTAAATCTACTTGAGTCCTAATTGTTTGTGTATTCTGATAGTGTGAGTGTAGTTATATATAGGCATTCCCCTGCGTATAATCAGTTTTATTCTTTGCACTTCTTACGGTCTTTTATATATTTTTTGTTTTGTTTTGTTTTTGCCATATTGCATGGCTAGAACCTTAAAATATAGCGTCGAATAAAAGTACTGACAGAACTTCCCTCCGAAGGTGGCAGCTTTAAATATTTCACCATTACAAATGATCTTTGCAGTTGGCTTTTTGTAGCTACTCTTTATGAACATAAGGAAATTTTCTCTTGTTTCTAGTTTGCTAATTTTATTTTTAATGGATGCTGAATTTTATGAAAGTATAAAATATGCCTTTTCTTTGCTTTTGAGATAGGAGCATGGTGAATTTGATTCTTTAAAAATACTGAAACATCATTGCATTCTTGGAGTAAACTTGCTTAATGGTGTGTTTACCTTTTTATATATTGCCAGATTAAATTTGATGGTATTTTGTTTGTAAAGTTTTTGTTTCAGGGTTATTCTGGCCTTGTAAAACAATTCCCATTTTAATTTATTTTTAAAAAAGACTTTATATAATATTGGTAGTTTTTCTAACTTAAATGTTTGGAGAAATTTATTAAAAGCTGTGTTTTGTATTGAAGTTTTAAAATACTATCCCATTTCTTTGTTAAATGACTATTCAGATTTTCTGTTTCTAATTGTTTCAGTTTAGAAAATACGACTTTCAAGAAACTATCCTATCTAAATTTTCAATCTGGCATTTTTGAGTTGTTCTCAACATTCTCTTTTTTTTTTTTTTGTAGAGACAGAGTCTCAGTTTATTGCCCTTGATAGAGTGCAGTGGCATGACAGCTCTCAGCAACCTCCAGCTCCTGAGCTTAAGCGATTGTCTTGCCTCAGCCTCCGCAGTAGCTGGGACTTACAGGCGCCCGCCACAATGCCCAGCTATTTTTTTGTTGTTGTTGTTGCTGTTTGGCCGGGGCCAAGGTTTGAACCTGCCACCCTCAGTATATGGGGTCAGCGCCCTACTCACTGAGCCACAGGTTTTAAAAAGTATCTGTAGGTTTGGTAGTGATGTCTTCTTTAAATTCTATAATTTGTAATTTTGGGCTTATTTCCCTTGATTTATCTTAGAGATTTATCAATTTTATCAGCCTTTTTAAAGAAACGGCGTAAGTGTGCATTCTGTTTCACTGATTTCTACCCTTTTCCTTTGAGAGGAAAGCTTAGGTCATTGATGCTTCCTTTTTTTTTTTCTTTATAATATATGCATTTTGAGCCTTAAATTATTTTCTAATCATTGCCTTAGGTACTCCACACATTTTATATGCATTTTCATTATCAGTTAAAAATATTTTACAATTTTTTTTTTTTATTGTTGGGGATTCATTGAGGGTACAATAAGCCAGGTTACACTGATTGCATTTGTTAGGTAAAGTCCCTCTTGCAATCATGTCTTGCCCCAGAAGTTGTGGCACACACCAAGGCTCCACCCCCTCCCTCAACTCCTCTTTTCTTCTGAATTCCATTTGCCTGAAAAATTGTTTTTCAAAACTTGACTCGGAGTTTTAATTTGTCTTTTGAAGCCAGATGTGTTTCTTGCAGACAGCAAATGGATGGCTTGTGTTTTTTAATCCAGTCAGCCAATCTATGTCTTTCCAGTGTGGAATTCAAGCCATTTACATTTATTGAGATAATTGATAAGTGTGGTAGTATTCTATTCATCTTATTTGGTGAGAGTCCATTGCTTAGTTTTATCTTTTGTATCAGCATGGAAGCTAGGTTCTGTCCTTTAATTGCTGAGTTCTTACTTTGCTGATCCATTGTGATGGTCATTGTGTAGAACAGGTTGAAGTATTTCCTGTAGAACTGGTCTTGATGTGGCGAATTTCCTCAATGTTTGTATATCTGTAAATGATTTGATTTCTCTGTCAATTTTTAAGCTTAGCTTAGCAAGATACAGAATTCTGGGCTGGAAATTGTTCTGTTTAAGTCGATTAAAGGTAGATGACCATTGTCTTCTTGCTTGGAAAGTTTCATTAGAGAAGTTTGCAGTCACCCTGATGGATTTCCCCCTTTGGGTCAACTGACGCTTACTCTCGGCAGCTTGCAGAATCTTTTCTTTTGTCTTGACTTTGGACAGGTTCATCACAATGTGTCTTGGAGAAGCTCGGTTAGAGTTGAGACGACCTGGGGTCCAATATCCCTCTGAAAGCAGTGTGTCAGAATCTTTGGTGATATTTGGGAAATTTTCATTTATAATATTCTCTAGTATGGCTTCCATTCCTCTGGGCATTCTTCTTCTCCTTCTGGGATTCCTATAACTCGTATGTTGGAATGCTTCATAAAGTCCCATAATTCTGACGGTGAACGTTCTGCTTTCTCTCTCTTCTTTTCTGTCTCTCTTACTATCTGAGTTATCTCAAGAACTTTGTCTTCTACCTCTGAAATTCTTTCTTCTGCATGGTCTAACCTGTTGCTGATACTTTCCATTGCATCTTTAAGTTCCCTAATTGACTGCTTCAGTTCCTTCAGCTCTGCTATATCCTTTCTATATTCTTCATATCGTTCATCTCTTATTTGATTCTGTTTTTGGACTTCCTTTTGGTTATTTCCACTTTATTAGCAGTTTCCTTCATTGTTTCCATCATTTCCTTCATTGTTTTCATCATGTGTATTCTAAATTCCCTTTCTGTCATTCCTAACATTTCTTTATAGGTGGAATCCTCTGCAGTAGCTACCTCACGGTCCCTTGGCGGGGTTGTTCTGGACTGGTTGTTCATGTTGCCTGGAGTTTTCTGCTGATTCTTCCTCATGAGTGATTTCTTTTATCTGTTTGCTTACCGTAATTTTCCTTTCACTTCCTCTTGCTCTTTAAGTTCTTGTGCCTGTTGACTAAGGTTTCGATGAGTCTTTTTGGTACAGGACCAGAAGGATGAGAAGGTTGAAGAGCAAGAAGGGATAAAAGAAAGAGAAAGAAAGAAAGAAAAGAAAATTGAGAAAGGAGAGGGGGTGGGTAAAAGGGAATATTGACAAAAAGAAGAGAGGCACAGAAAGAGGGAGACAGAGCAATATGGGTGTTAGTAGGGTACTTTGATACAACCTTAAAAAAAAAAGCCACGTTCTGGGGTGCCCAACTGGGTGGTTCCCTTGAGACCAGCAGCTCTTTGCTAACCTGATCGGACACAGTATCCCACCTCCACCAAGTAGAGAGGAAAAGAGAAATATGCTATAACTCAAACCCAAACAAGCAAATGTTTTTTATCTCTAGCAATACTTCTAGCCTTTAAGGCTCTCTGGATGGTATTAGTATGGTCACATTATTTTTTCTTTTTTTATGGCCTTAAAATTCTTTTCTTTTCTTTTTTTTGCAGTTTTTGGCCAGGGCTGGGTTTGAACCCGTCACCTCTGGCGTATGGGGCCGGCACCCTACTCCTTTGACCTACAGGTGACACCCGGCCTTAAAATTCTTATGACTTCAATCTGTATGTGTTCAAAGTGTGTCTTATAAGCAGCATGTTATGATAAGCAGATATGTTATTTAGTATCTGGACATCTTTTCTTTTTTCTTAAGAAAAAAGGTGTTTCTTGCTTTGTCACCCAGGTCAAGTGGCGTTATCATAGCTTATTGCAATGTTATTGCAGCTTCTCTCTGGGTAGTGTGCCGTGACATCATAGCTCACAGCACTCTCAATCTCTTGCCTCAGCCGTCCAAGTAGCTGGGACTACAGGTGCCCGCCACAACGCCTGGTTATTTTTAGAGACGAGATCTCGCTCTGGCTAAGACTGGTCTCAAACCTGTGAGCTCAGGCAATTAATCCACCTTGGTCTCCCAAGTGCTGGGATTATAGGTGTGAGCCACTGTGCCCAGCCAATGTTCTGGATTTTTTTCTTTAAATTTTGGAAAATTGAAATTCTGTACCTTGTTAAACAGTAACTCCCTATTCCTCTCTCCCCCATTCCCTGGCAACCAGCATTCTACTTACTGTCCCTATGAATTTGATGACTCACATACCTTGTGTGTGCATTGATAGGATCAGACAGTAATTGTCCTTTAGTGACTGGCTTGTCTCACTTAGTATGAGGTCTTCAGGGTTCATCAGGGTTCATCCGTGTTGTAGCATGTGTTAGAATTTCCTTTTTTAGGAAGGAATGTATTAGATATTGTATTGTGCATTTTTGTATATTCCTGTATCAGTGGATAATTTGGGCTGACTTTGCCTTTTGGCTGCTGCGGATAATGTTACTATGAACAGGGTGTGCAAATAAGTATATACTTCAGTCTCTGCTTACAGATCTTTTTGGGTATACTCAGAGGTGGAGTTTCTGGATCACATGGCAGTTGGGTGATTAATGTTTAAGGAACTGCCATCCTGTTTTTCACAGTGGTTACACTGCTTTACATTCCCAGTAGCTGTTCACACGGATTCCAGTTTCTCTACATGTATTGGTTACAATTTGGTATTTGTGTTTTTGTTTTTTATGAGAACCATTGTAATGAGTGTGGAATGTAGTTCTAATTGACCTACGTTTATGTTTTTCTGTGCCTTTTTTTCTTTGCCTGGGTTGAGGCTAATCAAATGTTCCTCGTTATTTCTCCTGTTTGCTTGTTTGTGATCCATACCCACCAAGTCAAATCAAAATCTAAACGCAAATGACAGACCCGTGTCTTGCTTCCATGCCTTTAGTTCTCCACTTTTTGAACCCCCAGACACTGTATTTAACTGTTCAGTGTGGTCAACATTGATTTGTCTTTACACTGCTTTCACCCTTTCTTCTTTTTCTTTCTTTTCTTTTTGAGAGACAGAGTCTCACTTTGTTGCCCTGGGTAGAGTGCCGTGGCATCATAGTTCACGGCAACCTCAAAACCTTATGCTCAAATGATCCTCCTGCCTCAGCCTCCTGAGTAGCTGGAACTATAGGCACCTGCCACAAAATCTGGCTACTTTTTAGAGATGGGGTCTTGCTCTGGCTCAGGCTGGTCTCATACTTGTGAGCTCAAGGGATCCACCCGCCTCGGCCTCCCAGAGTGCTGGGATCACAGGCAGAGCCACTAGGCCTGGCCTTTCACCCTTTTCTTTAATCTGTATACTTGTTCTTTAATTCCTTTTGCATTTGTATTACTGTGAAGAATTCCTTTAGCATTTTTTTTTACAGATAACATTTACTTAATAAGTATCTAGTCATTTAATAATTTTTTTCAGATTACATTTAATAAGAAAATGTCTACTTGTTCAGTAAACCCATACTGTTTCTTTTAGTGATGAAAGTCTGCTGCTGGCACAGAATTCTCTGTTACTTTTGAAAATGTTTTTATTTTTTCTTCATGCTGGAGGATCTGTTTGCTGTGTACATAATTATAGAAGTGCTGAAAAAATAACTAAAAATCTGTAATTCTATTACCTTTCCACTTCTGTTACTTTTGTGTTGAAGTTAGCTCTAGCTCTGATTCCTGTCCCTCCTTTGAAGGCTGTGTGTCCCACCCGCCCCTCCACCCCCCAGCTGCACCTAAAATTTTCTCTTAAAAGATTTTTTTTTAATCCTCTATAATCACATGAAAGTTTTCTCTTTTTTTGTGGATGGTGGTTTCATCGTTGTAACTATTTTGCACCTTGATGTAATTTTCTTTGTATTTTTCTTGCTTGGGATTTTTGGAGTTTCTTGAATCTCTTGTTTGATAACTTTTTTAGAAAATCCAGAATTAATGATCTTTTCCATATTGCTTTTGTTACATTTTCTCTTGAATCTCTTTCTGGATCTTCAGTTACACTGTATCTCACAGGTGTCTTATTTGTCCTTTATGTATTTTCTGTTTTTTATTTCTGAATCTTCGGACTTTAAATTAGATATTTTCTATTGACCTATCATGTTCAAAAATTTCGATTTCTCCTATGTTTAATTCCTTTAACACCATTTACTGAGTTATTTAGATATTTCAGTTGTAGAATTTCCGTTGGTTTTTTAGTATAGATTTCAATTCTCTAGTGAAATTTGCTATCCTTCCTCTATTTTCTTGAGTGTGTCAATCATTGTTACTATAACGTTCTAGTTACTAATTCTAGTATCTAGATTGCATGTGGGTTTGATTCTGTTTTCTGCTCTTCCTTTTGATATTTGCTCATAGGATTGTGTTTCTTGGCTTTCTACAAAGTTTTGATCAGTGCTGGTGTTGTCTCTGAAGACACTGCAGGTGTGTCCTCTGCTGAAGGCTCCCTGTGTGTTCTGCTACAGGCTGTTTCTTCTGCTAGGCACACAGAACAGGAGCCGGCTACCTTAATCCAGGCAGGTTGTTGTTTAGGAAGTAAGCTGCTACTGACCCTGACCCTTCAGGGCGGAGTTACTAGAAGGAGGATAAGTGAGTGGAGAGGGGAATGATTGATATGTCTAGTAAAACAGTGGGCATGCAAGCTGCAAGTTCAGGCTGTTTCCCATTCAGAAATACAGATCACAGTTTCTTATCTGCAGTTAAGAAGTCTGAAAAGAACCCAAAACAATTATTCCTAAGTTTGTGACATGTTCATTTGTTGACAAAACAGACTGGAACTGATTTGAGTGAAACATTTATTCCATTTTGAATATGCATGTGTTTCATTGCAAATGTTTGGTACAAGGAATGTTAAATAATATTTGATATACGTATCGTACACATACATATTTGATATGTCTATTATATTTACTAAAATAAATGCATGTATAAAATTCTAAATGAGAGAAACATTTCCTGAGGTTTTAGCTGAATGATTGTAGACCTGTGAGGCTTTAAAGGGCTAATGCACACTTGTTATTGGCAGGTGGACATTGGGGAGTAAGGACGGCCCCTGCATCATGGAGCTCTCAGAGGGCAGGTGGAGTTGCCTTGATACCTAATTCAGAGAATCCCAGAATACACCCTCTTGCCATGTCAGCGTTCCCATTATTAGAAATATCGCTGGATGTATATGTCACCAGGTTTAAAATATTTCCAGTAGGAGAAAACTATATGTAATTGGGATACTAGGGAGTATGAGTAAGTAGTTCAGACTGGCAAGGAAAGAAGTGCCCAGGGCTGCGGCAGGCTGAGAAAGCGGGGCTGGTGAGTCTGAGGAACACCTGGGTTCGTGTCTGAGACAGCTGGGCTGAGATGATCATTTTGATTCCATCTTAGCTAAAATTTTCAATAACATTTACATGTTCTAAGGAGCAGCTCCATATAATTGTTTTTTAGCATATTTAGAAGGTGAATTTGTTTAAAAGTGAGATGGTTTTCTTTGCTTTTGGGGAGGTTTTGATGTAGTGGCACTCACTTCACTCCACGTGTGAACCTGCTTACTGCAGTTCTTTTCTGTTAGGAACCTGTGCTCAGTTCTTCTCTTCTTCACAAGGGGGTTCATTGAACAGATTTGTAATTTTTGCTAATTTTGTTGAAAGTACACTTGTATTCTTTGTTACTAACATTTATACATCTACTTACTTAATTCAGTTTATCTTTTAAGAAATTATTTTCCAGCTTTAAGTAACTGTCAGATAGCAGTGCAAGTGTGACACTTTTTTCTTTTCAACTCAGTAGCTTTAAAACCAAAATAGTTAGATTTGTCATGAAGCTACAGTCAAGCAAGAGAAGCAAACTATATAAATTTAGACAGTTCTGATTAGTGCACTTCTCAGACTGTTGTTTAATATATTAACCCATACAAGGAGGAATTTTAAATTGTAGTACAGTGAGAAAAATTTTAGAAGTGAATCATAGTTGAGGGAAGCATCAAAAATCAACAAGCAAACTTAAATTTTCAGGCTCTCTTTTTGCCATCAACCTGGTCTGAGTGTGCACACTGTGTTCACCTCCCTCTCTGTGACAGTCGGTGTCAGTGCGCACACTGTGTTCACCTCCCTCTCTGTGACAGTCGGTGTCAGTGCGCACACTGTGTTCACCTCCCTCTCTGTCACCATCGGTGTCAGTGTGCACACTGTGTTCACCTCTCTCTCTGTCACTGGTCTGAGTGTGCACACCATGTTCACCTTGCTGTCTGTTGCAGTCAGTCTCAGTGTGCACACTGCGTTCACCTTGCTGTCTGTCACCGTTGGTCTCTGTGCACACTGTGTTCACCTCCCTGTCACCATCGGTGTCAGTGTGCACACTGTGTTCACCTCTCTCTCTGTCACTGGTCTGAGTGTGCACACCATGTTCACCTTGCTGTCTGTTGCAGTCAGTCTCAGTGTGCACACTGTGTTCACCTCCCTCTCTGTCACAGTCCGTCTCAGTGCACACACTGTGTTCACCTCCCTCTCTGTCACCGTCAGTGTCAGTGTGCACACTGTGTTCACCTCTCTCTCTGTCACTGGTCTGAGTGTGCACACCGTGTTCACCTTGCTGTCTGTTGCAGTCAGTCTCAGTGTGCACACTGCGTTCACCTTGCTGTCTGTCACCGTTGGTCTCTGTGCACACTGTGTTCACCTCCCTCTCTGTCACAGTCCGTCTCAGTGCGCACACTGTGTTCACCTCCCTCTCTGTCACAGTCCGTCTCAGTGCGCACACTGTGTTCATCTCCCTCTCTGTCACCATCGGTGTCAGTGTGCACACTGTGTTCACCTCTCTGTCAGTGGTCTGAGTGTGCACACCGTATTCACCTTGCTGTCTGTCGCAGTTGGTCTCAGTGTGCACGTCGTGTTCACCTTGCTGTGTGTCACAGTTGGTCTCAGTGCGCACACTGTGTTCACCTCCCTCTCTGTCACAGTCGGTCTCAGTGTGCACACTGTGTTCACCTCCCTCTCTGTCACAGTCGGTCTCAGTGTGCACACTGTGTTCACCTCCCTCTCTGTCACAGTCGGTCTGAGTGTGCACACTGTGTTCACCACCCTCTGTGTCACAGTTGGTCTGAGTGTGCACGCTGCGTTCACCTCCCTCTCTGTCACAGTCGGTCTCAGTGCGCACACTGTGTTCACCACCCTCTCTGTCACAGTCGGTCTCAGTGTGCACACTGTATTCACCTCTCTCTCTGTCACAGTCGGTCTCAGTGTGCACACTGTGTTCACCTTGCTGTCTGTCAACATTCGGTCTCAGTGTGCACACTGTGTTCACCTCCCTCTCTGTCAGTGGTCTGAGTGTGCACACCGTGTTCACCTTGCTGTCTGTCACAGTGGGTCTCAGTGTGCACACTGTTTTTAACTTGAAAACTCATAGGTTGATGCCCCCTTGTGGCTTGTCACCAAAATAAATAGCACAAATAGAAATTTTGAGTACTGGGGTACTTAATACCTGTTAAATCGTTCTTTCATTCCTTTATCAAATAATTTTTTGTTGTTGTTGTTTGAGACAGAGTCTCACTATGTTGCCCTTGGTAGAAGGCCGTGGCATCACAGCTCATGGCAACCTCAAACTCTTGGGTTAAGTGATTGTCTTGCCTCAGCCTCTGGAGTAGCTGGGACTATAGGCGCCCACACAATGCCCGGCTATTTTTTGGTTGTAGTTGTCATTGTTGTTTAACAGGCCTGGGCTGAGCTCAAACCTGCCATCCTTGGTGTATGTGACGGGCGCCCTACTCACTGAGCTACAGGTGCCAAGCATATCAAATAATTTTCAAAAAGTAACTTCTAAAGCAAAATAGCAAAAGAATAATTATTAGCAAAATAGCAATAATAATAATTATTATTATTGTTTTCTGTTTAATTTATTGACCCTAAAATTTGTGAAATGTTATTTTAACCCTTTGTAATGGGAAGTGTATATACGTTAGCTGGACACTAATGTACTGAGAAATAGATTATTGGGTGGGCTGTTCCTCATTGTCATCCTAGGCAGTTAACTCTTTTAGCTGATACAAGTGTCTTAATAAATATGATGAGATGTGATAGTAATTACAGGTTTAACCCATGACCTTCCTGCCCTCTCCCTAAACATACACACACATACTAGTACATGATGCGTGGGGAGATTGTTGTTTAGTGATTTGATCTGGAAGGGCCAGGAGCTGTGTGAGACATTGGAAGGAGTAAGGATTTGCGTTAGTAAATGGTTGCATGTAAGCTTACAGTGTTTGCTTTTATTGACATTATTAGCAAGATTTTGTTTATACGTGTGTGTGGGACTAAGGAAGAAGTGGAGGAGAAATAGCAAGAGCAGTGGGTGTTTAGAAAGACAGACTGCAGACACGCAGCTCCTGTTGTCCAGGAGTCCAGGGAGGTGATCCCTGACAGCGACCTTGGCTTTAGGCTCAGAGAGACCCAGGTAGAGAGGCCTTGTGTGGTGAAAACTCATGTCATCTCTTCCCAGTTCTCGGACAGGTGTATAATATTAACTACAGCTACTTCATCTCTGAACACAGGCTTCCTCTCTTTAAAAAAGGTTAAAAGCTCCTGTTTGCTGTGCACTGTCTGCAGCTTGATTGCCATCAGAGGAAGTATTGGCGTGTTATCACTGTTGGGATTCGTAGGTTAAACACAGTTTTGAGTTGTAAAGAAAGTGCAGGGTATAATTTTGTTGTGTAGCTCCTGGGTTTTTGGTGAGGACTCTTGATGATGTGCTGTGTCTTAGAAGTGGTGAATCAGCTTGTAGTCTTCTGTTTGCTGTGGTCTTATTGCTGTATTACTTTGTAAGTACAGAAGTTATTTATAAATTCTTGACTGCAATCATTATATTAAAGAATTTACTGGTTCATTTATTTCAGTAGTTGAATCCTAGTAGCTAAGTTCTTTTTATAAAAATGGTAAAATAAGACATTACCCTTAGGGGTGATGTTTGCATGTCTGCACAGGTTTGTCTTAAAAGCAGAAACAAACCAGGGCTCATTCCCCTATGCTCACTTTATTTATTTAATACTTAAAAGAATTAATCTGAGTGCTCTTTCATGAGAATAAGATTATTTGGAGTAATTTAACTTCATGGAAAAATAAGGTTTTTTTCTTTTTTTGTAAACTCCAGGTACATTCAACTTTGAATCATAAGATTTTTCTCCCTTCTAAAATTTTCCTTGGCAGCTAAGTTATAGAAATATACTGATTTTTTTTTTTTTTTTTACTTTGGAATAATATTGTAAAAGAGGAGAAAATTTAAAAATTTAAAATTAAAATAAAGTTTAAAAAATTAAAAAAAAAATACCCAAACTGAAAATGGGTTCTGGTGGTTTTTGGAAGTGGCCATAAATCAGATAAACAAAGACGAGAGTGGACGTTCCTCAGAAGGCTGTCCAGGTGCTTCATGGTGCCCTCGCCTTCCTGTCCCCTTACTGCTCTTTCCCGAGTACGGGCTCCTCAGTTTCTGATGTTCTCAACACTGCATGTCACCAGAAAGACTTCAAATGCAAGGTGTTATTTGGTAGTGAACATTTCTCTTATGAATTATGAAATGGACTTTTGTTGTTGGTCTGTCCTTGAGTATCTGTTCCTAGGCAGACCATTTGGGGAAAGAAAAAGAGGTGGGAGTGGGGGAAGGATGACTAGAACACCTTGGAGGGTAGACTGGGGGTGATGGCAAGACCACACGTCACTCTGCCACTGATTTGTTTTTTAAACGTAAAATGCGTGTGTGCCAAATTTACATATTTACTAATTAAAAAGACCTCGTGGAAACATTAAGTAGACTATCTTCTGTAACCTTTAACACTGTCACTAATGGATATAGCTTAGAAAATTTCATCGAAGGCCCTTTAAGTAATGTGAATGATCATGAGTGTGTAACTAGTTAATATGCAGTGATGAAGGGATTATCACTGGAGGTTAATGAACACTCTGCTCTGCCGTGTGCAGGGCTTTTCTTCTTGTGCTTTTGGGCTCACTTCATGCTTGGAAACACAGGCACTGGGACTGGAAAACATCCTGACCATTTGGGGGGGGGTCTCATCTTTTAACCGGGACTTTATAAAAAGGATTTCATGAAGATTTCTTTTTCTTTTTCAATTTACATTTAATTCTGTTTGTCTATTTTATAATTACTGACAAATCAGAAACACTGAAGTGGATTGATGTAGTTTTAGCTTGGCTCTTCCAGATGTAAAGTCAGTACTCTATTATATATTTCCACTATTATTAAGTGTTGCTATGTGATTGATACTTACTGAGAGATCTTCATTCTAAAACGGACTTTTTGTGCTGAGTTAATGTGTAGTATGGTTGGGTATCTGATTACAGTGTGTATTTTGGTATGGGATTGCTGCCTTAGTATTCAAATGTCCCAAAGGAGGACATTTATTTCAGGAATTAAATGTTATAATAGAGGAATTTAGTGACAGATTGAAAAAAATCTTGTGGTTTTTGGGTGAAACATGGAGCACATACAAGAGGAGCATTGGCGTTTAGATTCAGAGCTGAGGCCAGAGTGGCGCTGCAGACCACGGGGTGCTTGCTGGCTCTGCCACATTTTGGATTTTGTCCCTTAGTTTCTCTGTCTCTAAAATGGTACCATGGTATCCTAGATGGGTGTTTAAATTTTTTATTAATAGGTAATTTAAAAGTAGGTGATAGCAATCTTTGAAAATTGTGTCAATTTTAAAATTGCCATTCAAAAATAGTGTTATTTTTTAAATCATATTTTCCTTTATTAACTAGTGTTATTGGTTTCCTAAGCATTTTGAGAATTACTGAAATATTTCCAAGGAAACAAATAACTTTTGTGCTTAATTTCACTGTTTTAGGATTATAAACATAGTCTAAACCGGCTATGAAGTGCTTATGCATTTTATCATCAGGCAGTGGGGAACAAACGAGCTGTTCAGAGCATCTCTTTATCCCAAGTATTTCTGCTTGAAAATGTAGTAGAAAAATATCACTGAATTCATTTTTTGATGCGTCAGAATAAAAATTACAGGTAAAAACACTTGGAGATATACTGACAAAATAAAATATTTTCACTGCTGCCATTTTTTTTTTTTTACTGATGAAACGTGGATGTTACATTGGTTTCTTGTTATTTATAACATTTGCGTATTCTACAAAATATGTAACATTGAAAACAGGTCTGTAGATTGTACAAAATACTAGTTATCTTATATCGTATGTCACCTAATAGTTATGAAGCGGGTTTTGTACCAAAGTATGAATCAGAAAGCTGTAATTTGTTCTGCAGTTATCAGCCTGCATTAGAGGGTTGTGATAAAGTGTGCCGCCTAAAAACTAACATTCACATCTCTGTGCATCTGACAAATAAAAATGTATGCTGAGGTGCTGTTAACTCTGTGAAGCCACTGTTGTTGTTGCAGATGCACTGCTGTTGCAGCTCTGTCATAGCCCTGTTTTTCATGAGTAGTTATCTGTTTTCATGACAGGTGGTCACTAACTGCCAAGAGAAAATCCAGCACTGGTGAGTGAAAGATGGTTTTATTACACTTCTGAAATACTGGTTTGGTAACCTATTTGTATTTAAATAACGTGTGCATAGTTTTTTGTGTGTGACCATAATTGAATTCTTGTATTAACTTTCATCTTTGAATGTGTCTGTGTTCACTGACTTTGTCTTCCTCCCTTCCCTGAGTTTTGAAGTTGTGTCACCATTTGCATTTACTCCGAGTGCCTCCCCCTTGATTCTTTAGAAGTTAGAATAATGCTAAGGTTATGAAGTAGAGGCTGGGACGTTGAACCTCACTGATAGAATGCTCTACTTGGGCAACGTTTCTTACATTTTTGTAGTAGAAAAATAATTTGAATCAGTTGTTTTAGAATAATGTTGGAAATACCGCGCAGAAACTTTCCCCCGAAGTTTAGAAATCTAATTTCCTGCATTTCGGAGCTTGCTCTATGGACTGCACTTTTTGAAAGAAAATGTCTATTTCAGTGTGCTAACCTATGGTTAATAGGACAGTGCTTGGTAAGTAACACTTTCCTTTGGATTCTGAGGAGAACACTCAGTTTAAGGGTGAATAAAATCTTATCTCACGAGTTGTCCTGAAGTATAGCTGTTGATCTTACAGATATCAAATTACAGCACATCCATGCTGTGTTCACAAAGACTGTACTGAGCGAGCAACGAGAGCTGCCTTGATTGCTGTCTGCAGGGCTATTGCAGAATCAGGGTGGCTGCCCCTTTAGTGCTGAGATTAAACCTTCGGTTATACACCGTCAAGCATATAATATTTTAAATTTATTTTAAGAGGCTTTTTCTTCATGCCCGAGAGATCTCTAAGGAAATAATTTATAGTTAGTGTATATCAAATGTTTTTTGGTTTAAATGCACATAGGCTGCAAACAGTGGATAAGAGTGAAAATCGGTGCAATCTGTACGCATCATCTTACTAAATTTTGACTATTGGTTTGCAGAAAATAATTTAAAACTAGCAATACTCCCTTTATAAATAAAAATGCAGGACTTCATTAATTTCTAGCAGGTGTGACATTGCCGCCTCGTCCACTGTCAGTGTACGTCCGGCAGCATTTCCACAGCAGGCCCTTCCCTTTTCATTGCACATTTTAATTCTGGTTAAATTAAAACTTGAAATATAAGTCTGTGGCAAAGGAGTTTTTTTTCCCCTGCAAATTTGGCCAAAGTGGTTTATTTTACAATTAATTCTCTGGAAGTTTTATTAATGTGGACTTCTATCTATTGTTTTTGGTAAGGAGTTCAGGAAATTAGAAAAGGTTGTATCCACTCAGAACAGATAACAGTTTACATAAATGCTTCTGATTTGTTTTATAAGGTTCTTTCCTTTTTAGGGAGTTCTGTAGGGATGGGCCATGTTTTTATCCTTTTATCCACAGCCTCTCCTACTGTTTAAATGTTTGCGTAAGTGAACAAGTGTGTGGCTGAATTTCCTTCCTGTTCACAAGCAGCACGTGGAGGTGTGAGAGTCTGGTGAGCAGTGAGGACAGGAGCGTTCCCTTTACTTCAGGGCAGGTGCACGTGGCCCTCAGTCTTACTCTCTGGTTTTCCAAAACCTTCCAAACCATAGAAACTTTACGTTATTTGCCGATATGTCTCTAAAAGTCACATATCGTACCTTAACTATACATTAAAAAATTAAAAATTTTTTCCATTTAAAACTTGTGTTTTCTTCTGAATCATTTCTGATACGGTGTAGGAAACAGACTTTTTCTGTTTGCCTTCTAATGATGATCTATACTTGGTATCGTGTTGCTGGAACCTAAATGGCCAGTAAATGCATCAATTTATTGAAACCAAAGTGTCTCCCTTCCCCTGAAAGCCAGGACATTTGTACTGGGAGCACTGTGGAGTTCTTAGGGTACTTTTGTATTCTCTTAATTCCTCACACAATGCTGAGTTCCTGCCCTGTGCCACTGTTGTGCTTCTGTCTGGAATTGAAAGACCCTGACGTGGATGAACTCAGGCTTAACAGAGAGATCACAGCAAGTCTGTGCAGTTTGCAGAGGTGTGCAGTGAGTACAGAGGGCGTGTAGAGGTGGAGCCATTCTTAAGGTTATCTCACAGGCTGCTTTCTAAAGCATGCCGCTTTTAATTCTTCATTAGCGCTCTGTGTTGGCCTCATCTAGCAGTTCTCATCCTGCCTATCAGATATTTACATTATGATTCGTAACAGTAGCAAAATTACAGTTATGAAGTAGCAACGAAAATAATTTTATGGATGGGGGTCACCACAACATGAGGAACTGTATTAAAGGGTCACGGCATTAGGAAGGTTGAGAACCACTTTAATACTATACCTTTGAGATTGTTCTCAATCATTAATTAACTGTTTTTCTTCATTGCCATAAATTCCATTGTGTGTCAAATGTCTAACTTTTTAGTACTACCAAATAAGATTCAGAACTAATTTTTAAAATAAATAATTGCCACGGCACTGAGACTGTGGCTGCATGACACAAAATAAATAAATCTTTGCTAAGATGATAGAGCCATTATTTCATTGCTTCCTAGTAAAATCCCTGCAGAACATGCTGGCTGAGCACAGCGGCTCTATGCCTGTCTCTGTGGTGCACAGGGGTCAGGCTGGGCTCACTGTGTCCTTCTTCTGCTAGACTGGTCTGGGCTCACTCACTTGGCCGTGGCCTTTTGGTGGCCGAGTCCATTTGAGTTTTCCATGGTGGCCTCACTTCCAGGCCTGGTGGCCAGTGCTGGCCTTTAGCTGAGCTTCTCTCCTCATGCCCTATTCTGTCCAGGGCAGCAAATATGGAAGTGGCATGACCACATCGTGTTGGTCAGAGGAGCTCACAAAGCCAGCCCAGATTCAAAGGTGGGACAATAACCCCCATCTGCTGGCAGGAGGCGTGGCAGAGAGTTTAAGATCATTCTTGACGTTCTGTTCTACCAATGACTTACCTTGCTTATCTCCCACAACAACAACAAAAAAAGAAGTCTCATTACTTTGTGTTGACTTGTGAGAATTAAACGAATACTGACTGCAGTGCCTGGCAAATGCAGATCATCTCTGTTAGTCAGTTTATAGTCGTAATTGCACATATATGGGTTGGAAAAATTTATCCTCTTGCTTTATTTTCCTCCATTTTCCTCCTTTTGAGATAGAGACTCACACTGTCCCCGGGTAGAGTACCATGATGTCACAGGTCACAGCAACTCAAACTCTTGGGCTCCAGTGATTCTCTTGCCTCAGACTTCTGGGTAGCTGGGACTACAGGTGCCCGCCACTACACCTGCCTAGTTTTTCTATTTTTAGTAGAGAGGCTTACTCTTTCTTAGGCTGGCCTTGAATTCCTGAGCTCAAGCAATCTACCTGCCTCAGCCTTCCAGATCCAGCGTACTGGGATCACAGGCATGAGCTACTATGCCTCTAGCCTATTCTTCCTACTTTAAAGTGAAATTAGAAAAATCTTATTTCAATTTGTGATTTAAGTTTCATTTCTCTTTTTTATTTATTATTTAAAGCTTGGAATTTTTATCAGTTGGCTCAAACATAGGATATAGAACTTATTTTTTTCTTTACAAAGATTTTTATTTTTGGCAGTTGCATTTAAGAGGATTAAAAGTACGGACTCTCCTTCATATCCCCCCCTTCCATTTTTAAATATTATGATGAAACTTTTTTTTTTTTTTTTTTTTTGTAAGAGACAGAGTCTCACTTTATGGCCCTCAGTAGAGTACTGTGGCGTCACAGCTCACAGCAACCTCCAACTCCTGGGCTTACGGTGACTCTCTTGGCTCAGAACGCCCAGCTATTTTTTTGTTGCAGTTTGGCTGGGGCCAGGTTCAAACCTGCCACCATTGGCATGTGGGGCCGGCGCCCTACCCACTGAGCCACAGGCACCGCCCATGATGAAACTTTTCAAACCCACAGAAGAGTGAACCTTCTTGACCACTTGTCTGTCTACACTTGAGTTTTTTCTGATGCGTTTCAAAGTGATGGACGTCAGTAGACTCCCCCTAAGTGCATGAGCGCGCACCTCACTTAACTTGGTTTGTCTGTCCTTTTCGCAATTTTATGAAAATAAGGTGCTTCCTATGGGATCTGTCCTGATCTTAATCTTACCAGGTAAAGCTCACTTTAACTTGAGTTGTATTAATATTATGGCCCCCCCCCCTTTTAAAACAAAAGTGCTTCTCGGAAGGCTCATAGCCCTGAGTAGCAAGATCCAGAGGTTATAAAAGTTTCCTTTAAGCCCGTGCTGCTGCTTTAGTTTGTGTTTTCTATAAGGAGCATTTCACCAGAATATCTGGTGCAAATTAAATCTTATTTATTGGATAATATTTTAAAATTAAGAATTGAAGGCTGAACTTAAATTTGTAAGAATCAAATATGGTAAAGCTAAATGAGAAGGTCTCTGTGTTAAAAGTAATGAGACTGGAGAGGCTTATTTGGTTCATTGTTTTTTTTTATTATTTTATTTGAAAAAAAGTTTAAGCAATTATCTTTTTTTGACTACTATATTTTAGTATGACAGCAGTGTCCAAAATTTAATTATATGTCTGTAAGCAATACAATAGGAAAAAAATCTGTTCAAATTTTGATGCAAATCAAGACCCCATACTTACCTTATGTAACACAGTAGTTCTTAGAGTCGCTTTTGTATTTTCTGTTATGTAGGCTTTGTAATCTTAAGTGGAACTATTTAAGCCTACATATTAGAGGGACTGTTTGAGATATTCTTTGATTAAGTGGTTGGTCTTGGTATGGCTTTTGGAGAGAGGTGGTCAGGCATTCCTTAGGAGGCCCTGCTGGACCCCATCAGGAAGCGTTTCTGCATTTCACATCTTCCCCGTTATTTTGTATTTTTAGACAATAAGTCACAATTTAGAAATAGCAGCTCTAATCTTGATATACTCTCCAGCATGCCCACATTTTTGTTCTAGAGAGTTGAATATGTGGGATGTGGAGGACTGATAATGGGTCTCTGTATCACCTGTGGTTGAACCTACTGTTCTTTTAATGTGTAAAAGAGAAGTTTTGTTAGGAAGGTTGTTTTTCCCAGTTATCACAACAAGACATATGTGAGTGCTGACTTCAGTACTAGTTTCTTAACAGTCACGGAAACAGCTGGATAAATTTTTCTGGATAAATTTTTATATGAATATAAAATTTAGGAAACAGGAAATTTAGCTAGCTAAGCTAAGGTGTAGATGTGAGCATTTGCACAGTTACTTCTCTGAAACATAGAAACTTCGCCTTCCATATCGTATTGATGATGAGAGTGTAGACTTCACATCATTCATTCCTGGCATCAGCCCTGTCCCCAGAGCCCCTGAACGGTCACATTCGGCCCTGCTGTCTTTCACTGAGTCCTGCTGCTGCCTCAGATTGAAGGAATTGAGTGGATAATAGTCTTTTTTGAAAATTTTAGAAGTAGTAGTTTTTGATACTTCATGGAAAAAATGGTACTGGAACCGACATAGTGGATGCCCAGTGTAGGCAGTGTGTTAGCCTCGTGTTCAGGCCGCTAGAGCCTGCCAGGTGTTAGGCACCGTTGCTCCAGTTTTATCACGAAGACGGTGAGATTGGTGCCGCTTTGTGAACTGGAGCAGTGGAGCTGGGCTCACCTCCCGGTCTGTCTTCAAAGCCATGTTCTTTCTGATACATAGCACTGTGCATGAAGCTTTTACTTTTTTATTTTTTTTCCATTTTTTCATATAAAAATTTATCCAGAAAGATGATTTTTGCCTTAAATAGAATAACAGACATTTTCTGTTTATTTGTCGAAAAGGATTTTGGGAGGAAGTTTATATATAATAAACACACACTAGGAAATGAGAAAGCTTGCTTGGACAAACTCAGGTCAGGAGACCTAGTTAGGTGAAACTCAGCTGGCTGACCTCACCTTGATGGAGGGGTCTGGTTTCTTTCTGATGGGTGGTTTTTCCATCTTCTTTCTAATGTTGATTGGTGACATTTAGTATAGGAATGGCTTTAGGATATACACTTACATGTATGAAATTCCTTGCGATCTTAAGACTAAATGAGATGAATTTTTATTAATTATGCTACTGTTGCTTCATGGGAGCTGAGGAGTAAACCAAAACCAATTCTATGATGTGTACAGTGCAGTCATTTCGTATCTGAAGAGCAGTTATCAATTTGCAGTTTATCCTGATTTCGGTTTGACAATGTCTACGTGTTTTTTAAATTACTTACTGAGTTGGTGAGTTTTTGTTAGTTTAAAAAATTGACAACACCCTCTGTTTCCAAAACATTTCAGTGTTCTGGTTTTGCCTGCAGCCTGCTTCCTAGCAGGGGACCTGTAGGAAACCTCATCTCCAGGGAAGGCTGGGTTTAGGGTAGGCTGGTGCCTTGTCACTCTAGAAGCAGGCTGTTCATTAGCTGCATTCGTAAGCCCTGGGCGGGCTCCTCACAGGAAACGGCCCCTCTCTAGTGGTCCTTTGTAGCTCTGTTTTATACAACATGAAACCAACTCTGAAGCCAAATTGAAATGCTTTTTTGTGGTCTCTGTAACTCCCTCTGCCCCTGGTTGGCTGTCACCTTGATCACATTGATGGGATAACTGAAGAGTCGGTGACACCCCGTTTTCAGCCTCCAGCTCTGTGATGAGGACTCAGCTCTGGTCACGTTCTGTGCTGAGATTTCCACTTTGCAGTCAGTGTTTGCTCCTTCACACACTTCACTCCGTTTCTTCTTCTTTCATCTTTAGTCCATACTTTCCGACAAGTGTCTGACCCTCTTTCACTGTCTCCTTTAATTTTCAGTTTTTTTTTTTTTTTTTTTTTTTTTGCAGTTTTCGCCAGGGGCTGGGTTTGAACCCACCACCTCTGGTATATGGGGCCAGTGCCCTACTCCTTTGAGCCAGAGGCACTGCCCCTAATTTTCACATTTTATTTAGTCCAGACCAGGGTGTCCAGCCTGCTCTCAGACTAAATGCTGATTTTATGAGAACTTCTTTTGCTTGTCTGTGGTGTCAGATATTGTGAAAAGAATGCACAGACCCTTTTTCTTCTTTCCTCATCAGCTTTTGTGAGTGTTTGTGTGTTTCCAGGGTGGCCCAAGTCAACTCTTATTCTTTATAGGTACAGCAGAGGAAAAAAAAAAGGTTGGACACCCCCAGTCAAGAAGAAGTGAAGACATACTTCTTTACTAAACACTAATTCTCAAGAAATGAGTGTTCTGTTTCTGAAAGCAAAAGTTCTTGGAGAACCTTAATTCCATGAAGTGTATGCTAGAGTAATGCCATTGCTGAACTTTGTAAAAATAGGATTTGAAAATTAAGGAAAAACGTTTATTTTTAACTTGCTAAAACTAGGTTTTTGATGGGTTTGTTTTATGATACATAGCCTATTGGAAAAATTGTTGATTTGTGTATTCATTTAGTGTTTGGTGTTTTTTTTTGTCAACAGGAAGAAGGTAGATAGTGACTACAGTGCCCTTCAGGAGAGGCTGAGCACCTTGCCGGACAGGCTGTCCTACAACGTCATGGTATGTCCAGTGTGCTGCTTTCAAGCAGTGCTTTGTTTCTTGTAAACATGGTAACCATGTGAAAGAATGTTGTATTTCTTTGCTAAAATGTGTGGTTCACAAATTGCCAAGCTGATGAACTGTGTCAGAGGTAATTACCATATCAAGGAAGATTTGGTTTGTTTTACTTTATAATAATACACACATTGTAGTAATAGTTTGTATTTACTTTTCTTTTTTTCCACATATATATATATAAAATTGACACGTTATGGTGTATAAATGACATAAGTATTAACATAAAATCTGACATACTTCATAGTCAGACCTACATAAAAAACTAATTATGATAGAAATATGGCACTTAGTCATTTCCTGTCCGCCAGAGCAGAAATAGGCCACAGTGTTTCATAATTCACAAAGTTAAAGCCAAGGACATTGATTTTTATATAAAAAGGTGCTGCTAATTTTTGTTTTAATGATATTCTTATCGACACAGTGTTCTGTTCACGAGCCCTGGGTTAGAATCTTTCATTGCACGAATAAACTTTCTCATGAAGACTTTGTTCTTATTATACTATCCCAAGTATTTTGTAAGTGTAGAGAGATAGAACTGTTAAAACTATTTGTTCACTAATTCTTGCTTTGCAAAAAAGTCTATCTTACTGAAAATAATTTTTTGTTTTCTTTATTAGTATTTTCCATTGACAATATTTTACTACTAGTCTGCTTTCCTTTAGTTTTACAAATGAATGAAAGTATAAAGACAGTACTAAAGAGTCGCCCTCTGAGTTATGTATGAATGTGACAGATTTATTTTCTTGTTTTAACATTGATTTATTAACTTAGAGAAATTTCTTATAGATCTTCTTAGTGAAATTTTAGTGTAATGTTAATAAATACATGTGGAGTTGGTATAATTTCCCCCAGTGTGTATGTAAAAAAAAAAGAATTTGATGAAAATGCAGGACTTTTAATGCTAAGTATTTCATAAATAAATTTTAGTGTTTTAAATTTTTTGCCTTTTCTCTTTTTTTCTTAAACAACAGGTACCATTTGGCCCCTTTGCCTTCATGCCAGGAAAACTTGTCCACACTAATGAAGTCACCGTTTTACTCGGGGACAACTGGTTTGCCAAGTGCTCAGCAAAGCAGGCCGCAGGCTTAGTCGAGCACCGGAAAGAACGTAGGTCCCGCTTCAGAACGGTCCTCTGCCGCGTTTGTGTCGCTGCACAAGCTGCCACGCTGAGAGACTGTTTGTTACCAACAGTTGCTTCCATAATTTTCTAGTCCGGGCTGTTTGTGATTTCCATGATTTGTAGGTGGTTTGGCCAGAACCAGCAGTAGAGAGTGAGCTTGGGGGTGGAGCATCTGGGTTGGGAACATTACCCACATTGGCATCGTTTCAGAAATCACAGTGTCTAAAAGCCATTACACATGATTTTATAGATAGAAGTTGGGAAGACATAAAAATTGGGGTCATTTTATACTTTACGATAGGTTTGTTTTAGTTGCTTTTACAGATTTACTTTGGCTTTTAATGCTTTAGTACTCAGAAGTAGTTCGTTTTCTACTTAGAGACTAAGAGAAATAACTGTTTACACGTGTAGACAATTCTTAGAGATGCTATTTGGTTTGGAAGAAATCATGTTTTCATTTTATAGAAAGGACCATGTATAGAAAGGCCCTGCCAAAAATGATACTCTTAGACTGCTTAAGTCGTTCGATATCTGTGCCTCATTTTACTAAGGTAACTCTTTAGTTTTATTCACATCTGATACTGTTTACTGGTGCATAGATACCTAAAAACACACAGACACACAGACACACATTTTGCACTTGAATGAGTTATCTTGGGTCTAGCTTAGTTGTATTTTAAAATTAGATTTCCTTTAATTTCTAATTTGTGTTTTTATTTCCATAACAACATACTTAAATTGATAGTATAGTGTCATCTCTACCTGCTTTTTAACCTTGTAGTTAAATGTATGTTTGAAAATACATTTTGTGAGCATCCTTTTGTATGAATAAGGCCGTACCAGATAGAAATCAGCTGAGTTTCCTAAGGCTGAAATTGGTTTCACTTATATATATGAGTGGGTCCTTGTTAGAGAACTCAATTCGCTCAGTGAAATTCTGGGAACTATATTTGGAGACTCTAATTGCAAATCAACTCCTATAAGTTTATAATTGATACATATTTTGATCTTTTGTGACACTAATCAGAGTGTTATTGTTAGGCCTGTATATAATTTCTGGCAATGATAAATCTTTTGACTTTGCTACATTAAAATATGTATATGACATGAAAGAGAATGGGCATAATTCTTTCTTAAAGACTTTTCTTAATGGGGAAGGCTTTCTTCTCTGGGGTAGCTCTGCCGATATGAAATGAATTCATAACCTCTTGAAGTTTATTCACGTTGATTTTCATATTTCAGAAATCTTTAGAATCAGTTACAACTGAAAGTATTAATGATAGAATAGAGCTCTAGAGGGGAGAAATGTTTTTTGGTAAATCACTTTCCCAGTTTTGGAAACTGACCAAACTGTGATCAATATCTATCTAAAGTAATATTTAAAGTACAGATTTATGCCTAAGAATATGCCTATTAAATAAATTCTGTAGAGTTGTTTTATTCACATAGCTTTATAATAATTTATAACTGAAGAAGATGTTTAGGTACATTGTTGTACTTAGTATTCGTTAAGAGCACATACTTTATTTTTCTTAATGCAGAAAAAATATAACAAGTGAAGCATAGAGTTGTCTACCCCTGCTCACTGGGGTGGTCAGGGAAGGCGAGGGAGGTCACTGCGTGTCAGGAGAGTAGTCAGAGTGAGGGACGGGATGGGTTTGCCAACGACAGCAACTGAGGATTCAGAGGAGGTCCGAGGAAGGTGATTCCTGTGGGGAGGAGGTAGGCTCAGTGCTCTTAGCCTTTGTGCTCATAATCTTTTTATTTTTTACCATTTAATGTCCATCTTTTTAAAGTTGTGTTGTAAGAGTTGAATAGACTTTTTTTTTTTTTTGTAGAGACAGAGTCTCACTTTATGGCCCTCGGTAGAGTGCCGTGGCCTCACACAGCTCACAGCAACCTCCACCTCCTGGGCTTAAGCGATTCTCTTGCCTCAGCCTCCCGAGTAGCCGGGACTACAGGTACCCGCCACAACACCCAGCTATTTTTTGGTTGCAGTTCAGCCGGGGCCGGGATTGAACCCGCCACCCTCGGTATATGGGGCCGGTGCCTTACCGACTGAGCCACAGGCGCCGCCCTGAATAGACTTTTTACTTGTGAGTTACAACACAGGCACCAGAGACTCCCTGTGCCACCCTCATGGGCTCACCCCCCACCCATACCCCAGGGCTGTCCTCTGTCACTGTCACACTGCCTTTTCCAGAGTGTCGTGTAAATGGAGTCGTGGAGTCTTTTTGAAACTCGCTGCTCTCGCTCAGTGTGAGGAGTGCTCCTTCCTTTCTGTGCGGAGTAGTGTTGACTTCGTGCAGGTCTGTTGCGGCCATGGCACAGTGTTTCTGCTCACCTGCTGAAGGGCATTTGAGTGTTTCCATTTCAGGGACAATTGAATGAACAGAGCTGCTGTAAGCCTTACTGTATAGGTTTTTGTGTGAAAATAATTTTCCTTGCTGTTAGTAATAACCTACAAGTGAGATTGTTAGGTCATGTGGTAAGTGCATGTTCAATTTTTAGGAAACTACCATGCTGTTTTCCAAAGTGCTGTGTGATTTTACCTCCCTCCCAGCAGTGGAGGAAGATTTCTAGCAGCTTTGCAGTCTTACCAGTTCTCGGTGTACAGTGGTTTTAATTTGCATCATTGCCTAATGATGTTGAGCATGGATTTATATACTTATTTTCTGTGTTTTATCTGTTGAAATCTTTTGCCCACTTAAAAAATTGGGTTGTATGTTTTCGTCCTGTTGAGTTTTAAGAGTTCTCTGTCTATTTTGGATATGTCCTTTGTTAAATATGTGATTTGCAAGTGTTTTCTTCCCGTCTGTGTCTTGTGCTTTCCTTCTCTTAACAGGGTGTCTCCAGAGCAAAAGTCTTTAATTTTGAAGTTCAGGGTCTCCCTCTCTTCTTTAAAGGGTTGTATCTTTGGTGTCATGTCTAAGACCCTTTGCCTTAACTTAGTTCTTGAAGATTTTCTCCTATGTTTTCTTCTGAAAGTTCCATGGTTTGACGTTTCACACTTAGATCTGTGGTCCACTGTGGTCAACTGTGTGTGAGGTCTCTGGGGTCAGGGCCCCCGGTGCTGCTGGAGACACAGCTTCCCCATTGCGTTTCTGTGCAGCTTGGTGATTAAGGAATTGCAGTCAGAACCTCATGGATACCCCACTAGGATGGCTGTAATAGCACATATATTATCAAGGATGTGGAGAAATTGGCGTCCTCATGCCTTTCTGGGGTAGCCACTTTGGAAGGCAATTTGGAATTTTTTAGAAAGTTAAATGCTGAATTTACCATGTGATCCAGCAATTCTGTACCTACACGGTATTCTTCCTGGGTGAAGTTAGAATATATGTTTGCACTAGAACTTGTACACAAATATCAGTGGCAGCATTATTCATACTTTTCAGAAAGCGGGAACAATCCACGTGCCTGCCAGCTGGTGAGCAGGTGAGCGCCGTGTGTCCTTACAAGGTAATGTTGTTTGGCAGCAAAGAGAAATGTCCCTGGAAAACATTATTCGGGGTGAAAGAAGTGAGTCACAGAAGATCACTTACTGTCTGATTCCATTTGTATGGAATGTTCAGAATAGGGCAGATTTACAAAACAGAAGGTAGAGTAGTGGCTGCTCAGGGCCAGGAAGAGAGGAGGCAGGATGGGAGGTGACTGCTAATGAGGACGGGGGGGTTTTAGGAGTGGTGAAAATGTAAAAATAAAGATGTGATGGTTGTACAGCCCTGTGAATACACTAAAACCATTGGCTTTCCATTTTAAATGGATGAATTGTATGATGTGTGAATTGTTAAATTGTTAAACGACAGGTGTATTGGCCGTCTTTGTGCGGCTGTCTCTGGACCGTCTCTTCTGTCTGATCTTTGTGGGTGTTGTTGCTGACACACTCTGCCAGGATTGCTGTAGATTCTTAGTGTTTCTCAGTATTGGTGAGGATGAATCCTCTAATTAGTCCTTCTTTTTTGGAATTGTTTTGGCTATTCTGATTCCTTTGCCTTTCCACATACATTTTAGAAACAACATATCTATATTTACAAAAAAATCCTGGTGGGATATTGGTTGGAATTGCCCTAAATCTATGTAATTTGGAGGAGGAGAATTGACATCTTAACTGCGTTAGCTGTGTATCTGTAAATCCATGAGTAAATACAGAGTGTCTATTTAGGGTTTCTTTGACTTCATTTTACCAGCATTGTGTAGTTCTTAAACATACAGATTATTTTTAAAGTTAACATTGTATCCTGAAACCTTGCTCTCTGAATGTTTTGGGGATAGTTTTCATGGAATTTTCTATGTAAATAGTCATTTTTTGTGTGAATAACAACTATAGCAACTACTTTTTTGTCCTTTTGCAATATTTAAGCCCTTAATTTCTTTTTCTTGCCATTCTGCCCTGGCTAGAACTTGCAGTAATGCTGAAGAGACGCGATAAGGTACAGCCATCCTTGCCTTGTAACTGGTTACTTTGGCAAAAACATTTGGTATTTTACTATTAAGTGTGGTGTTACTACTGTAGGTGTTTTTTTTTTAGTTGAGACCCTTTACCAGAGGAAGGAAGCGTCTGCTTCTGACTTGTGGATGTTTTGTCCTGGGTAGATGTTGGCTGTCCTTGCACTCTTTCACACTCTGTTGACAGGATCCTGCAGTCTCCTTTCCTTAGTCTGTTAACATTGTCGACTATATTGATTGAGTCTCACTCCTAGAATTAACCACCTCGTGTCATGGTGTATTATTATTATTATGTTTTGCTAGATTTGATTTGTGAATAATTTGTTTGCCTTATAAATTGGTTTGGGAAGTGTTCCTCTGCTTGTACTTTCTGGAAGATACTGCATAAAATTAGTGTTACTTGGTAGAATTTGCCAGTGTAACCATCTAGGCCTGGGGCTTTCTTTTTCAAAAGACTAACTACAAATTCAAATTCTTTAATAGATACAGGACTATTTAGATTATTTTTTTCTCCATAGGAGAGGTTTGGTAGTTTGTGACTTTCGAGGAATTGGTCTGTTTCACCCAATAGTGTTGAATTAGTGTATATAAGTGTGTTTATAGTATTATTTTCTTATTTGTAAAATATGTGTGTGGAGTAACTTCTCTTTTAGTTCTGGCTTTGTTAATCCTGATTTTAATCCTTCTCTCTTTGTGGTCAGGTGTAGTGGTGCTCAAATGGACAGGGGTCAGTTTTACCCATGCCCCAGGATGTTGTCACAGGGTGGGTGGTGGGGTTGCTGTAGGGGTGGGTGGTGGGTGGTGCTGTATGGGTGGGTGGTGGGTGTGCTGTCGGGGTAGAGGGTGTGGGGTGCTGTAGGGGTGGGTGTGCTATCGGGGTAGAGGGTAGGGGGTGCTGTATGGGTGGGTGGTGGGTGTGCTGTCAGGGTAGAGGGTGTGGGGTGCTGTAGGGGTGGGTGGCGGGTGTGCTGTCGGGGTAGAGGGTGGGGGGTGCTGTAGGGGTGGGTGGTGGGTGTGCTGTCGGGGTAGAGGGGTGGGGGTGCTGAAGGGGTGGGTGTGCTGTCGGGGTAGAGGGTGGGGGGTGCTGTATGGGTGGGTGGTGGGTGTGCTGTCGGGGTAGAGGGTGGGGGGTGCTGTATGGGTGGGTGGTGGGTGTGCTGTCAGGGTAGAGGGTGTGGGGTGCTGTATGGGTGGGTGGTGGGTGTGCTGTCGGGGTAGAGGGTGGGGAGTGCTGTAGGGGTGGGTGGTGGGTGTGCTGTTGGGGTAGAGGGTGGGGAGTGCTGTACAGGTGGGTGTGCTGTCGGGGTAGAGGGTGGGGGGTGTACTGTCGGGGTAGAGGGTGGGGGTGCTGTAGGGGTGGGTGGTGGGTGTGCTGTCGGGGTAGAGGGTGTGGGGTGCTGTAGGGGTGGGTGGTGGGTGTGCTGTCGGGGTAGAGGGTGTGGGGTGCTGTAGGGGTGGGTGGTGGGTGTGCTGTCGGGGTAGAGGGTGGGGGTGCTGTAGGGGTGGGTGGTGGGTGTGCTGTCAGGGTAGAGGGTGGGGGGTGCTGTATGGGTGGGTGGTGGGTGTGCTGTTGGGGTAGAGGGTGGGGGGTGCTGTAGGGGTGGGTGGTGGGTGTGCTGTCGGGGTAGAGGATGTGGGGTGCTGTAGGGGTGGGTGGTGGGTGTGCTGTCAGGGTAGAGGGTAGGGGGTGCTGTATGGGTGAGTGGTGGGTGTGCTGTCGGGGTAGAGGGTGTGGGGTGCTGTAGGGGTGGGTGGTGGGTGTGCTGTCGGGGTAGAGGGTGGGGAGTGCTGTAGGGGTGGGTGGTGGGTGTGCTGTCAGGGTAGAGGGTGGGGAGTGCTGTAGGGGTGGGTGGTGGGTGTGCTGTCGGGGTAGAGGGTGGGGGGTGCTGAAGGGGTGGGTGTGCTGTCGGGGTAGAGGGTGGGGGGTGCTGTATGGGTGGGTGGTGGGTGTGCTGTCAGGGTAGAGGGTGTGGGGTGCTGTAGGGGTGGGTGGTGGGTGTGCTGTCGGGGTAGAGGGTGGGGAGTGCTGTAGGGGTGGGTGGTGGGTGTGCTGTCGGGGTAGAGGGTGGGGAGTGCTGTAGGGGTGGGTGGTGGGTGTGCTGTTGGGGTAGAGGGTGGGGGGTGTGCTGTCGGGGTAGCGGGTGGGTGGAGACAGTGGAGCTGCTGAGCCCAGATGTGGCAGCCCCAGCGCAGAGGGTGTCCAGTGAGGCTGAGGAGAACTGCTTTAGAGGTTTATTGGTTTTATTGATCTTTTAATGCCCAGCTTTGTGTTTTATTGACTGTCTATACGTATTTTCGTCCTTCTGCTTGTTCTGGGTTTGTTTTATGCTGTTTTTCCGAGTGTCTTTTACAAACATCTATTTTAACGATGTAATTCTCACTCTGAGCACTTTGTGCCACACATTTTGACATGTGGTATTTTTATTCTCAGTTCAACTTATTTTCTCATGTCTTGTGAGACTTTCTCTTTGATTTACTAATTACTTGGAATAGGGCAAACTATGGCTGGGCCATATCCGGTCCTCACCAGTTTTTGTGTCACCTTAAATTTATGGTTTTGTACATAATTAAGGATTATAAGAAAAGGGAAAACAAGATTATATGATCAAATGTGGCCCATAAACCTAACATAATTACAGTCAGCCCTTTACAGAAAAAGTTTGCCAATCCCTGAGTTAGAAATATGTTGCTTAATCTCTGAGTATTTGGAGGTTTCCCAGCTGTCTTTCTGTTAATGATTTCTGGTGTAATTCATTATGGTCAGGGAACATACCTTGTGTGATTTCAGTTCTTCCACATTTATTGAGATCTGTTTTATGATCCAGGATGTGGTCTACCTGCCTCAGTGTTTGTACACTTGAGAGGAAGGTATATTTTGCTGCTGTTGGTGCAGCTTCCCTCTGTTGCTGGTGGTCTCAGGTCTGTGGCCTAGCAGCTGCCCTGTCCACCCGCTGCCCCTGGAGGGAGTGCAGTCTTTGGACACTGTGCACGCAGCCGTTCCTCTTCTTAGTTTCATCAATTTTTGCTTCACGTCTTTTGAAGGTTTATTGCTAAGCACAGACACGTAAGATTGTAAGATGTTCTTGTTGACTTTTCTTTTTGTCCCTGGTGATTGTTTGCTCGCAAGCTCTCTTCATCTGATGGCCATGTGGCTGTTTCTGTTGCGTGCTCCTGGGATGTGTGTTTTCCATTCCTTTACTTTTGTCCTGACCTTATCATGAGATTTAAAGTGAGTTAAGTCTTATTAACATTCTGATAATTTTTGACCTTTAGTTGGTGTGTTTACACCATTTACATTTAATGTAATTATTAATATGTTTGTGTTTAGGTTTAGCATTTTCCTTCTTTTTTTCTTTTTCTCCTTTTCCTGTTGTTTTTTAGATTATTTGATATTTTTATATTACATTACTCTGTTTTCGCTAAAATAGGAACTCTTTGAAGTGTTTTTAATGTTACAGATTAGGTGTTAATATATTCTTACATGGAAAGTAAAGTTTTACTTTAAATATGTACTTTGAGATTTGCTCAGTTATTTCTTAGGTTCGAGGGCATTTTGTCTGTGGATAGGGAATGTGTTTCCAGTGAGACCAAAAGAAAAAACAGGGTTCAGTTGTCAGTTCCCACGGCATAGACCCCATGGGGATTTTGTGTCCACTTGTCCCCGTACTCTGCACTGCGCACATGTGTGCAGAGTGACTTAGGATCCAGACCCTGTCTGGACAGTGCTGGTGTCACAACAGGCATTTGGCCACATTTCTGAAGTCATTTAGTCAGTGATTAATGTCAAACAAGTTTATTTATAGGGTGATATTAACTGATTTTCCTTTAGAAGATATGCTGGGAGGATTACTTTATTTCAAAATAATAAAATAACTTGTTTCAGAGATTTAAATCTGAATCAGACACCTTTGTTTCTCTTTTTTGAATTTCATCTTCAAAAATGCAGTCTTCATTTTTGCAATAAAGTTATTTTTATTTTTTGGTGGAAAGGTGGATGTGAATGGGTAAAATCATGAACGAGGGTTAAGGTTCTAGGCTTATAGCAAAGGTCAGGGGCAGGTGCTGAGCTTGGTGGCTCACGCCTTTAATCCCAGCACATTGGGAGGCTGAGGTGGGAGGATCGCATGAGGCCAGGAGTTCAAGACCAACCTGGGCAACACAGTGAGACCCTGTCTCTGTAAAAAATAAAAAAGAATGAGCTGGGCATAGTGACTTATGGAGGCCGAGACAGGAGGATTGCTGAAGCCCAGGAGTCGAGGCTATAGCAAGCTATGGTGGTGCCACCGCATTCCAGCTTAGGTTACAGAGGGGGACTGTGTCCCAAAAAAAGAAAAAAAGGAAATTTCTGAGCCCAGTAGGACTTGGCAACTAATTGGCTCATTTTTAGTGGAAAGGTGGATCTGAAGGGATGAATGTGAAGGTTTGAGATGAGTCAGTGGACTGGTGGTGACCTAGAGTCAGTGGTGTTAACATAGTCACGTAAGGTAGCAGGTCACTGCACACGGCTCCCCTCCACCTGAGGGTCAGTGTTCTTACAAGTCCCGTAATGAAAAATATCCTTTTAATTTTGTTTAATATTGTGATTTCCAAACTTCATTGATTTAGAGAAACTGATTTGAATTTTTTAAAGTAGTACCTATTATGAGGAAGATTTCAGAAGGAAGAAAATAGGTGATAAATTCTTGGCACTAAATATAGCCAGCTTTTTAAAAAAAATGATAAAGGAAGAAAGATTATATATAAATTTGCACCAAGTTATTCACAGGATGGCTTTTTAAAATCTTTTTTTCCTAGGTTATATATGGACAAGATACAGAATTTAAAGGCTGTTTATTATAAAATGAGTGTCTCTCCTTTGCCTTTTCCCAGCTAGTCCTCCTCTCTGGAGGCGGCGCTGTCAGCGATGTGTTACCGCTCCAGAGTGATGCTGCACCTGCAGTCTGGGCCTGCTCCCACTCAGCCGTGAGCAGGCAGCCTTGTTTTTATTTCTTCCTGCAGCACGCTGTCATTCTGTTAATAACTGTGTAGCATTATATTATTATACTCTCTTGTGTCATAATTTATTTAGCCAGTCTTTTCCCATGAGGCCTTTGGGGTGCCTTTTTGTTTTGCTTTTTAAACCTAGTAACCTGTGTACGTGTGTGCATGCATCACTTTGTACTGTAGGATAATTAGTAGGATTGAATTGCTGGCATGAGAAGATCAGTTCTTAAATTTGAGGGTGATGGTCTGGACAGATGACGGCCTGTCCTGGGCCACCCAGTGTGCGTCAGACTTGTTTGAAACTGGTCCCTGTTGTAGTCCCTCCCTCCCTTCCCCATAAAATTAACCATTTTAAAGTGTATTACAGTGCTTTCACATCGTTGGTGAACTGCGACCACCTCCCGTGTCCAGAATCTTTCTTCTCAGACTACAACTCTGTGTCTGTTCAGTGATGACTGCCCGTTCCGTTCCTCTCGCCCTGGCTTCCCGCCAGCCACTGTGGTGCTTCCTCTGGGAGTCTGACCCTCCTGGGGACCTCGGAGGAGTGGTCCACACGATCTTTGTTCTTTTCATCTGGATCATTTCACTTAACCATAGTCTTTGCAAGGTTCACGTTGTAGCACGTGCCGGTGTTTCTTCCCTTTTTAACACTTAGTACTGTTCCATTCTGTGTAGGTGCTGTGTTTTATTGACCCATTCATGCACAGATGGGCCGCGGGCTGTTTCTGTCTTTTGTGAATAATGCTGTGATTGAGAACCTACAGATACTCAGTTCACTTTATTGTGTGAATACCTAGAAATGGAATTGCCAGACCGTGTGGTAATTCTGTGTTTAATTTTGGGGGAGCCTCCATGCAGTCTTCCACAGCAGCCCCTCTGTTTTCCACTCCCATCCGCACTGCACAAGGGGTCCAGTCCTCAAACCTGGTTATTTACCATGTTTTGATATTAGCCATTCTGAAGGGCTTGAAGTGATGTATCATTGTGGTTTAGATTTGTATCTCTCTAATAATTAGTCAGAGTAAGCTTCTTTTCATGAATTTGTTAGGCATGTGTGTGTGTGTGTGTGTGTGTGTGTATTTTCTTTTAGAGACAGAGTCTCATTTTGTCACCCTTGGTGTAGAGTGCTCTGGCATCACAGCTCACAGCTGGACCTCCAGCTCTTGGGCTTAGGCAATTCTCTTGTCTCAGCCTCCTGAGTAGCTGGGACTACAGGTGCCCACCACAATGCCCGGCTATTTTTTTGTTGCAATTTGGCTGGGGCTGGGTTTGAATCTGCCACTCTTGGTATAATGGGCCAGTGCCCTATCCACTGAGCCATAGGCGCCACCCAGCCACCCTTGGTATATGGGGCCAGTGCCCTACTCACTGAGCCATAGATGCCGCCCACATTTGTATATCTTATTTGGAGAAATGTTTATGTCCTTTGCCCATTTTTTAATCAAGTTTTTTCCCCCTTGTTGTAGGTATTCTTTATGTATTCTAGATAATAGTCCTGTATATCAGATTTATGATTTGCAAATGTTTTCTGCCTGTGTGTTGCCTTTTCACATTCTTTTTTTTTTTTTTTTGTCCAGGGCTGGGTTTGAACCTGCTACCTCCAGCATATGGGGCCAGCGCTCTACTCCTTTGAGCCACAGGCGCTGCCCCTTTTCACTTTCTTGATAATATCCTTTAATACATTTATGTTTAATTTTGATTATCTCATTTGTCTATTTTTTCTTTTGTGCCCAATGCTCAGGGTCATATTTAAGAACATATTGCCAAATCCAGCGTCATGAAGCTTTTCTGTGTTTTCTTCTAAGAGTTTCATAGTTGTAGCTTTTCATTTAGATCTTTGATCCATTCTGAGTTACATTTTGTATATCATGTAAGATATGGGTGTAACCTTTTTCTTTTGCATGTGAATCCAGTTTTCCCAACACCATTTGTGGAAAAGAGCATCCTTATCTTTTTCAATGGTTTTGGCACCCTTGTCAAAAATCATTTGGCCAGGGCTGGCGCAGTGGCTCACGCCTGTAATGTCAGCACTCTGGGAGGCCAAGGCAGGTGGATCACTTGAGGTCAGGAGTTCGAGACCAGCCTGAGCAAGAGTGAGACCCCGTTTCTAAAAACCTAGTGGGGTGTTGTCGTGGGCGCCTGTAGTCCTAGCTACTTGGGAGGCTGAGGCAAGAGGGTCACCTGAGTGATCAAAGCAGGAGTCTGTGGCTGCTGTGAGTGATGATGCCAGGGCACTGCACCCAGGGCGACAGAGTGAGACTGTCCCTCCCCCCCCCAAAAAAAAATCATTTTGCCATATATTTATGAGGGCTTATTTCTAGGGTTTCTATTCTCTTTTTTGGTCTGTATATCTGTGTTTATGTCAATGCCACACTGTTTTGATTTCTGTAGCATTGCATAGAAAGTTTTGAAAATAGAAAAAGCGGTCCTTCCAACTTGTTCATCTTTTTCTAGATTGTATTGGTTATTTGTGAACTCCTGAGATTTAGATATTAATTTTAGGGTGGATTTTTTTTTTTTATTTTTGCAAAAAATATCATTGAGATTTTTGTTGGAACTTACCTTGAGTTTATGGATGACTGTGTGTGGTTTTGACGCCCTAAGTCCCTCAACACGGGATATCTTGCTATTTATTTGTGTCTTCTTTAATTTCTTTTAGCAACACTTTATACATTTTAGTGTAAATATTTTACACCTTCTTCATTAAATTTATTCCTGAGAATTTAGCCTTGTGGTGCTAATTTAAATGGATTATTTTTTAAATTTCCTTTTCAAATTATTCATTGCTAGTATATAGACATGCAGCTGACTTGTGGGTGCTGATTTTTGTATCCTACAACTTTGTTGATATTATTAACTGTAAGGGAACTTTTTAATTTTTTTTGGTGGATATTTTGGGGTTTTGCCCATATAAGAACATATCATCTGTTGGCACTAGAGGTTACTTCTAACTTTACAATTTGAATGCTTTTTTCTTTTTTCTTACCTAATTGCTCTGACTAGAGCTTCTAGTACCATGTTGAATAGAACTAATTGCTCTAACTGGGACTTTGAGTTAAACAGTGAGGAGCATGTGGGTATCTCAGGCTCTTTTGTGATCTTAGGGAAAGATTTTCAGTTCTTTGCCACAGTGTGTGATGTCAGGGTCGGGTTTTCACATGTGCCCTTTGTCTTGTTGAGGAAGTTCACTTTTGTTCCTAGTTGTAGGGAGTGTTCTCTCTCTTTTTTTTTTTTTATCATGAAAAAAGGGCATTCAATTTTGTCAAAGGCTTTTTGTGATTCAGTGGGGATTATCATGTGTTTTTCTCCTTTGGTCTGTTGAATGTCTATTCCATTGGTTTTGTGTGTTGAATCATTTTTGTTTTTATGGAGTATAATCCTTTTAATACGCTGCATGTGTGGTTTGCCAGCATTTTGTTGAAGATTTTTGCATTTTTGCATTTATAAGAGTTATTAGCCTGTTGTTTTCTTTTAGTATTTTTATCCGGTTGGCCTCATGGGATGTGTTCCCTCCTTTTTGATTTTTTAGAGGAGTTTGAGAAAGGGTTGGTGTCAATTCTTTGAGTTTTCAGTAGAATTCATCTGTGAAGTCATCTGTTCCTGGGATTTTCTCTGTTGGGAGGTTTTTGATCACTGGTGGAAGATCCTTAGTTGTCATTAGGTTCAGATTTTCTATTTCTTCTTGAGTTAGTTTTGGGAGTTTGTGTTTTTCTAGCAAATTTATTGATTTTATCCAATTTGTTGACATTCACTATTTTATAGTATTTCTTTATAATTTCCATAATATGTTTTATTGTCCCACTTCATTTGTGATTTTAGTAATCTGAATCTTTTTTTCTTAAACAATCTAGGTTTTCTTTTTTTTTCTTAATCAATTCCGTTGGTCTTTTCAAAGAGTCCTTTGGTTGTACTGATTTTTCTGTTGTTTCTCTGCTCTTTTTTTGTTTATCTTTCTCTATTGTTGCTGTTGCTTCCTTCTGCTCCTTTGGCTTCACTCTCCTCTCTGTCTTCCAGTTCCTCAGGGTGCCCAGAAAGGGTCCTGATCCAGGTCAGTCTTTTTTAATGTAACAGGTGTAAATTTCTCTTAGCATCGCTTAGCTGCCTTGCAGGCGTTCCAGTATGTGGAGTTTTCACTTTCTTGGTCTCAAGGTATTACCTCTAAATCTTGTGATTTCTTTTTTGACTCATTGGCTGTTTTGTTAAATTTCCAGGTGTTTGTGAATTTTCCACTTTTCCTTCTATTAATGATTCCTACTTTTGTTCCATTGTGATTGGAAAAATTATTATTTTGCCTGATTTCAGTCTTGCTAAATGTGTTGAAACTTATTTTGTGTCTGGCCTGGTGGTCTCTCCTGGCGACTCCCCAGCTTCCCTCTGCAGGTGCTCATGCTCCGTTGCTGGGGGCTCTGTGTGTGTCTGTCTGGCAGGCCCAGTTGGTCTGCGCTGTCCACACGCCCTTCACCTCCCTGCTGCTTTTCTCTCTGGCTGTTCTGTTGACGGTGGGATATTGATGTCTCTAGTCATGACTGTAAAACATTGCTCCTATCAGTGCTGAAAATTTTTGCTTCATGTATTTGGATCTCTGTTGTTAGGTGTGTGTATATTTATAATTGTTGTATCTCTTTGATAGATTGAACCTTTTTATCAATATAAAGTATCCTTTGTCTCTTGCAGCTTTGTCTTAGTCTATTTTGTCTATTAATAACATAGCTCCTTTATTTCTTTTTTAGTTATTATTTGCATGGAATATCTTTTCTATCTTGTTACTTTCAACCTATTTTTGTCCCTAGATTTACAAGTTGAATCCTTTTAAAAAAAAAAATCACTTCTGCCAGTCTATGCTCTGTGTTTGGGAAGCGTAATCCATTTACATGCATTTGCATGGTCCTTACTGATGGGGAAGTTCAATCCATTCACAGGGGTAATAATCTCTGTCCTCACTTTCTTATTGCTGTTATCCTCTGTGTTTGATGTTTTGATCGCCTTCTAATTTCTTTTAATATTTCATAATTTCTAGAATAGTATAGCATTCTAAATATATAAAATGTATTTTAAGTTTATAACAACGTAACTTTAATCACATACAAAAACTCTATCCCTGTACAGCTCCTTCACCTCCCAGTATATTACTGATATGATAATTACATCTTTATGCATTGTGTACATATTAACATATATTTATAATTTCTATACATTTTTGCATCATATAGGAAAGGAAACGTGGGTTGCCAGAATAACAATAACACCAGTGTTCATTTTTGCCTGTGTCCCTCTGTGAGCTCTGTGTTCAGATGCTTCAACGTTGTCCCCGGTTCCTCTCGCCCCGCCCGAGTGACCCTCTGCCTCGTTCTAGTGATGAGGACTCCTGTGACTTTCTCTGGGAATGTCTTACTTTCTCTTTCATTTTTACAGGATTGTTTTGATGGATGTATTTTTTTTTTTAAGAGACAGTCTCACTTTGTTGCCCTCAGTAGAGTGTCGTGGCATCACAGGTACAGCTACCTCCAGCTCTTGGGCTTAGGTGATTCTCTTGCCTCAGCCTCTCGAGTAGCTGGCACCACAGGCACCTGCCACAATGCCCGGCTATATTTTGTTGCAGTTTGGCTGGGGCCAGGTTCAAACCTGCCACCCTCGGTATATGGCACAGGCGCCCTACTCACTGAGCCACAGGCGCCACCCTGGATGTAGAATTCTTACCTAAAGTTTTTTTTTCCTCAACGTTTTAAATACATCATTCTACAGCTTTCTGGCCTCTGGGTTTTTGCTGGAAAACCTGCCTATTCAGAATTTGTTACATGAGTTGATTTTTTCCTTGCTGTTTTTAAGATTCTCCCTTATCCTTGGCCTTCAGTAGTTTGATTATAATGTGTCTAGATGTGGCTCTTCTTACGTTGATCTTACTTGGGTTTTTTGAGCTCTTTGGTTTGTGGTTTTATATTTTACCTAGCACTGTATGCATTTTTGAGTCTCTTCATTAAGGTATTATCTTGAATGCACTGATACTTTATATTTCAAAATACAAATTTGTATTTATAGTTTATCTGCCTTATATTTAGCTTTAAAGCATTACATACCACCCTTAGACCTGTAATGAAAAAGGAGCAGGGTCCTGCTCTATCCCTTTTGCTCCCAGTTCCCCAGAGGTAGTTGGTTTAGGTCTTGGGCTGTTCTCTTACTCTGCTCCTTTTATCCACATTTTCTAAGTAGTTTGCATATCCTGCTTTTTTCAGTTTTATGTGTCTTACCTACTTGCCTACAGTTTAAGAAGACCATTTAGCATTTTTATGTTTTCTCTGTTTCCCTGCTTTGCTCATAAGCCTGTGTTCATGCTTAGATATTATGTAATCCCATTTTATTGTTGCACAGGCTTTTATTTGAAGTTAACTATTGTTTTGTTTGTGGCATACATTTAGTATATGTACCGTTATCGAACGTTTTTGGTTAGCGACCTCACTGCTGGTGTCTTTCTGGGATGTCTCCTGTCCTGAGCTGCTTTCCTGGGGGCTTCCTCCCATTGTTCTGTGCTTTTGTCCTCTTATTATTCTGGGTTTATCCCCGTGGCCTCTTCCAGGTTTCACTGACTTAGTTGGAGTATAGGTTTCAGTGACCTCCTGGAAAGGAATATTGGAAGCACATTTTTTCAAGTTTTGCGCATCTGAAATGCCGTTCATACTCCTGCTTATTGTGACTAGACTATTCAGAATTCTAGTTTTTTTTAACAGATTTCCCCCTTAGAATTTCGAATACATTATTCTTTTACTTTTCTGTCTTTAAGTGTTGCTATTCAAATTTTTGATTTTTCCCATTTTTTTTTTTTTTTTAAAAAAAGGAAAGTTCTGGGTTCCTTGTTGGTTGCTGTTGCCCATGATGTGAAGCTGCAGTGCTGTCCAGATCTTTCTGATTGCTGGTGCTGGAGATGGTGTCCTACAGCTCTGGGACGTTTCCAGTAGTCTTTGAAAATTTCCCTTTTTTGTCCATCTGTTTGTATTTGTTATAATTTTTGAAGTTATTTCTTATACTTTGAAATCATGAATTGAATTTAAAAAATTTCTGTATGTATTTTAATTCTCAGAAGCTGCTAATCTGTGCTTTGAATGTTCCTTGATTATAGCTCCCTGTTCTTGTTTCATGGGCAGTGTCTTAATTTTAGGAATATGGGTTTTTAAAATTTCCTTGTATATATACTTACTCCATTTTCTGTTTTTTTCTCTCTCTTTTTTTTCCTTGTCTCTGGTATTAATATTAAACAATCTTTTCAAAAGTCTGTTGATCCTTAGCTAACCTAATTAATTAATTATAATTCATACTTAGGATTAAGCACTGTTAGGAAGCTCTGGGTGCATGGGTAAAGTTTGTTGACTGGTAGGTTTTTTATAGGGAATTAATGTGACAAATTTTTTTATGAAGGCATCTTTAAATATCAGAATTGGGCTAATCAATTTCCTACAAAAGAATCTCCCAGTCTTCATCTTGGGTTCAGGAAACCAGGCTGGGGGGTCTCTGGGTTCGGTCTTAATCCCCCTAAATCTCACTAAGACGCATTCTCTATTCTTTCGTCTCCCTCACCCACCCCTGCAATCCCTGAAAACCCATCTAGGATATAAATCTTCTGTTTAGACAAGAAAGGGGCAGTTACCTGGCTGTGTTTTGTGAGGTCGGGGTTTTGGAACCTAACCATTTCTTTCAAACTTTAATCCAGATCTTTATCTGTGATTTACTTTCCTTCAGAAATGTTAAAAAATGAGCAGCCTTTTCTAGGTCACACAACCCAGAGTGACTGGCAGCAGCTTCTGTCTGCTGCAACTTATTCTGTTGTACAAATTTAGTTATTTACTTGGTTCCCATTCCTTGTCTGTTATTTTTCCTTCTCCAAATACTTTCATCTTTAAGGTTTATGCTTTTAAAATCTTTTTTCTTAGTTGTTATTTTACTGAGATATGGGTGAAAAGTATTAAGTGTGTGTGTTCATTCTGCCATTTTAAAGCAGAAGTGCAAACCTGTGCACTGGTTTAG